>NW_027286070.1:46376457-47821457 GCF_022747635.1 Hetaerina americana
TATTCGACCGAACTTGGCGAGCTTTAGGTCTTGGCTAGTGCTGCAGCTTCCATTGGGATGATTGAGCTTTGGTTTCCACGTCATAACCAGATGTTACCAGTTATGACCCTCTGGAGCAAATTTGGGTCATCGCGGATAGGGTCCAAAACCTCATCAGCAATGCGTTGCTGTTTTCGGTCGAACTTGAGCAATTTTGGAATGAATTTCGCGGCGACCCGTATCATGCTCAAATCATTGGTAAAAATCGAATGACACGAGCCAATCGATATTTTTAGGCCCTCAGCAACTTCTCCAACGGTTAAATGATGATTGGCAATACTATTTTCTTCACTTCATCAATGTTTTCGTCTGTTGCTGACGTGCTCGGGCGTCCGATACGCTTTTCGTCGTTCACATCTTCTCGGCCCTCTAAGAGCATTTTGTGTTGCCATTAAACGTTGCTTCGGTCCATCGTAGCTTCTCCATATGCCACAGTCAACATTCGGAATGCGTCCGCGCACTTAATTTCGTTTTTCACACAAAATTTGATAGAGAATCTTTGATCCATTTCATGGAATAGGCAAAAAACGAAGGGAGGCCAAAACATGTACAAGCAAAACAGCTGTCAACAATTAACTGAATATTCAAAATGGCTGAACCTTTCGGCATAAGTGAGAGACATAAGTACCAACATAACGCCTCAAAAAAATCGAAAATCAAATATACGTAACCCGCGAAAAGTCAAAATTCGCGATACTTTTTGAACAAACCTCATTCTTCCTATATCAAATATTTTTATTCTATTTACTGGATGTAGTAAAGACGTTTTACCATCTTTCCAAATTACTCATGGTTATGTCACCTCTTTTTCTATTTTTGCATTTTTATTTTCATAATTTTGCCGCATTTTATCGAGCCCAAGGAAATATTTTATTTATTGAATTTGTAACTTTTATTGTTTTAACCTTGTCCTATTTATAAATTTGGTATTTTTGATAGACTTAGGATATCTTCTACTGAATCTTTCCCTTGCCGCCCAAGATTCTATTTGTTCTGCCATTTCTGGTAATGGAAAAGGATTTGGGAAAATTTCGCCACTCAAGATATTAT
Source organism: Hetaerina americana (assembly GCF_022747635.1). Taxonomy (NCBI): domain Eukaryota; kingdom Metazoa; phylum Arthropoda; class Insecta; order Odonata; family Calopterygidae; genus Hetaerina; species Hetaerina americana. The sequence continues at coordinate 46,377,547 of NW_027286070.1, forward strand.
TGGATAACAAGCTTTCTGTCCCTATACTTATATCTCTACCTCTGCTTTGGATAAGGTGATGATATTTTGATTTTTGCTTTTAAACTTTGTCGATTCCATACCAATACAGATAATTTTCCCTTGTCATTATGGTTTTTGGAATTTTTAACGAGGATTGCCTCCTTATTAATAGTGAATTCCTTACAAAATTTTCCGTCCGATGGTATCTGATTGGTCTTAAATGAACTATTGCTAGCACTGAACCTCGCTTCATTTTAAGGTGCATAATTTGAGGAAGAAGACTTTGGAGACCCATTATTTGACCTACACGCCGACCTACACACTGACCTACACTTTAATCTAAAAAAGCACACCTGGAGGCCTCAGCCGCGTAGTTAACACCAGAACGGCTTAGGATGTTTCAACACTATTAAATTCCCAGATTAAGGTCGACGAAAGACGCCATAATATCCCTGTAGAAAGCGAGTAACATCTGATTGATGCATTTCACTCGGCTCCAAACCAGTGGATCACGATCAATCCTCGGGACAAGACTTCAGATCGAGAGCCTCGCATCAATCCCCTCGACACCATCTCCCTGCTTCGCTTCCTTGTTCAATTCCCTGAAGGAGTTCAGAATCTCTTCAGATCCACGGTCGACGGAATTGTTGACGTCAACATGAGCAACGACTCGTAGCCTGGAACACCTTGTGCCCGCAGCTGCCAACGTCCATGTGCCCAACCGCCTTCGTCACCTTGGAAACGCTGCCACTAGGAATGAATGCACCATGGCGTCAGGCGCTGGCTCACACCCTCATGGTCCGCCGTCTCCCGCTAAGGAATAATCACACGTTTGACGCTACTGCTGCCTATCACTAGAATCTACCTCTTGCCACTCTGACGGTTTCTCTTAGGTGATGTTCTCACAGAGGCTGAAGCAGGGACTGCAGATATCGCTGGACTATCCTCCGATAGCACCTGATACCTCTTGGAGGCGGGAATTTATAGCAGAAAAATTATTTTTTTAATTTGAGCCTAATGCAATCAAGTTAAGTCAACCTGTGGTAAACAATGATGTAATACTATGAAATTTTAGCAATATTTCTTCTAAAGGAAAGAATATAAGTTTATTTTTTACCAGTTTTTTTTACCTTTATTGATGTTGTCACGATGATAAAATGATCAAAGTCTTGAAATAAAATTAACATTGCCGAAAATAGTTTGAGACAATGATAAGGTATTCATGTAAATTCTTTGGGTTGACTAAAAACGCGCCAGTTTATGTGCACCGAATCTTAAATAATAATTATATTGAATATTTAATCTCGTCTTTGATACAATTATAAATGGATCATCAATGCTTATTAACATATGTGCAAAAATTTTTACTAGGTTTATCCCTTCAGAAATGATTGCCTTATGCACAATCTATTATTTCAAAAGATATAATTAAAGAAATTGGAAACAAGAAATTTTTAGTTCAGCTGATATAAATATGTACTTCTACTAAAAGAAAGGGTAATATAAGTATTGAAAGGAAATGTTTTATAGTTATAAATATATATGTAAAATTATCGATACCTTTCAGGGTTATAAACAGTTTTTCATTATTAGAGCAGTCCATATTTTTCAGGTGATATTCACTTGTACTATGCTCTTAGAAAAGTTATTGCAGCGCATTTAGAAAACTCTGGAAGATTTAAATATGATGAAAAATAGGAAAAATCTTCCTCTGACTTTAATTAAGTTCTCTTATGATGCTTGATTTGGATGAGAAAGGGTATCATTTGTGATCAGTTGAAAGGCCTGTAAAGATGATGCCGACACCTAGTTTGAAGTTTAAAATATTACAGTTTCAAGAGCACCTCAAATACAGCTCCATTATACAGGACGTAGTAGGATTGTGCAGTTGACGTTGAATCAGAATCGTTTTTCTTACAAATGGCACAAAGCCGTGCGAGATTAAGAGACATCAACCTTTGCACCGGCACCGCGCGCCTTCCCTGCCGACCAGCGGCACTTTGAAATTAACGACAGCATTGTCCGGGGTGCCCATCACTCCAAACAATCCTCCCTCCTTCCCTCTTGACTTGAGGGGCACTAGACTTCTCACTCCCACGACTTATACTTCTCTCCCTCCTTCTCTCTTTTTCCACCAACCCAACCTCATTCCCTCTTCCTTTGCACTATTATACCCCGGTGGGTCATCAATCTTTTTCTCGTGGACCTGTTACCCAGACCGGCACATACCCTCCTCAAAACCCCTGTGTCACACCCTCTTCCCAATTCCCTCTCTCTCCGGGTCCCTTAAAATCTAAAATCCTCACTCTATTCACTCCCTCTGCTCTTTCTTAAATTTCCTATACCTTCGATCTCTCATACATTCTCAGGTCCTCGTATCTGTCGACGTTGATTCAATTCTGAATATGCTGGTGCGTGTAGCTGGTGAACCCTGCTATCACTCGATCCTAAAACCGGACGTACAAAGATTATCTGAGACCGATAGGCTATTCGCATCAGTCAAGGCTTCCTCATACGTGCGGAAGCAACTTTTTCAATATCTAAATTATAAATACGTGGATGTATTAAGCCGACACTAAAACTTTGAGATTCCAGGGTTCGGTTTATTTATTTAGTGATACACCCTGTAACACACCGCTAAGGTGAGTGGCAGGGAGTGAATGCACACCAGAGTTAATTTCACCCAAATATGACACTACCCCAGTTGGACAATGTTATTACAGTCCCTTATCGTTCGTGGAAAAAATCACATCTTAAATAGATCTCTCCTACACGTAATCTTTCTAATTTTATTGAAATGATCTCTCCTACCGTAGTGTGATGAGGTAATAATACGTTTTCAACATCACTTCTAAAGAAGCTTCCTTCCAATTTATGCAAGATTTTCAATCCTGTAATTTAACCTTCGCCCAATCTTGTAATTTGCCTTCGTGAGTGATTCCAAGCCTACCTGCTACAAATTTTGGATACGCTACTAAGTTAATCATAACCACGTTTTACAAACCTAGCTCCACTGCGCTGGACGGTAATAATCTGAGGGTTGCAGGTTAAAAACCCAAATATTGCCCTGCCTGATATAAAGTTTAGACGGACAGATATTCTGTTGACGGTATTTTCGTTGGAAACCAAATGTTGGCACGTAAAAAGGCATCATTGCTCCCTCATTCTCTCCCAAGTTTGATATTGTGGACGTTTCAAGGCAGTGGTATACAACTCTTAGTAGTACACACACATATGCATATGTGTATATGTATGTGTATATGTATATGTATATGTATATGTATATGTATATGTATATGTATATGTATATGTATATGTATATGTATGTGTATGTGTATGTGTATGTGTATGTGTATGTGTATGTGTATGTGTATATGTATATGTATATGTATATATATATATATATATATATATATATATATATATATATATATATATATATTTCTTGAGCGTCAATCAGAATTGAGCATGTGGCCCATGTTTTGCACGTTTTCGTCACCCGATGTTGTTAATAGATTTCCAGAGGATTCCTGATCGTCAACCTACTCGTTAGCCTCCCATAAGAGCCTGTGCAAACAGAAAACCACCACTCGGGACATTTCTCCATCTCCATAATCATCCTTAACCATGGTCATGGTCTATGAACCCAATTTCCCAAGATTAATGTCCAATCGTCTCGCATATCATTGCTGCATGGAAAGTTGCATCGTGAACTCATGATGTGGCCGTCGAACAGGGGTCCATTGTGGCAGCCATCCGCAAAGAGTAAATTCACACAGTTAACTATTCTGGGTCGCATTGCTTTCCCAAAATCTCCCATTACCTATCCTACCACATATCACCGTACTCCGGCCATATTCGTTGATTGCAAAAATCATTCTACTTATTCGTGTAACATACCCTGTACACATTTAAAATATCGCGTACCTTCGATTCCCTGATACTATTTCCGTTTGTAGATCTATTTGTTAAAATGTGTGTGCCATCATCAAAACTATGAGTTATGGCTACAATTTTATCCTAATACAGTGTTCGAGGTTTTATCCCAAGGGATTTCTATGCTTCGGACATTCATTTCTCTCACCAATTGTCCTCTCTTTAACTCCTCCTCATGTTCCCTCCCTCCAAACCCCTCCCCATTGCGGTTCATGGCCATTTATTGGTAATCCGAATTATCAGGATAACTCTTTTATATCAATATGACTTTCTTCGTGAACCATTTTACATGGCACCATAATTCATACTCGTTTCTGAAAGCGACTCCGTTACAACTTGTATTCTTTGCTTTATTTAATATATCATCCTTAGAGTTAGGCTACATTAAATACATAAATGTAAAGCAAAGTTGCCTAAATTATCCAATTTTTTATTTTTCCCGAGATATCATCCTTAGGCAAAGAGATTACGTTGACCCCCTTATCCATATTCCCTCCATTGGCCTTCGAAATCAATGGCTCCTTAGAAATTTATTGAATGATCTAACTTTGATTCTGCAAGAATTTACTGAAATATGTTTGCTAATATTTACGTTCTAAGGACTGAAGAATGAAATAACTCATGGGCGGCAAGCAGATACGGAATACCATTATATCGTGCCATTTTAACGTTGAAAGATCTTTCAGCAATAAAAAAATATAGCAGCAGGAATAAAGTTTATTTTTAGTAAACAGTCGAAATTGGAAAGCGATTGTGCCTTTGCTTTTTAATCATTAAGCAATTTCACTGTCAAATAATAATATTTTCATAAATCCTGAGCCGACTAGATTGAACCGGCTTTTTTAATAGATATATTTAATTCTGAATCTGATCTAGTCTATTTTCTCTTACTCCATACATTTTCTCTTAACCCATCCAACAACATGCTTTCAACGTAAAGGTGATACCAAACGGCTCATGCTATAATTTTTTCAACTTTGATGTATGCAATCTACAGTCTAGTAAAAAATCTATAATGCACATTCCTTGATTCAATTGAAAATGGGAACACTCAAATTAATCGAAGTCTCATTGTAAAGGTAATTAATATCCTTCCTAGAAGCAATTAAGCCTTAGTAAAGTGGACCATGAATTCCGTCGCAAGGCATTAAAAATAAGTACCTAATTCGTTGAGCGATACATCCAACTCCTTATTTTTAGTCCATTAAGAATTCAAAAGTAAAAGGGAAAAGTTTCGGAAAGGTTGTCACTTAATCACGCAACAATGACTCAAGAGGGTTGAGTGAACGGGAGCGGAAGGAGTGTGGGGAACGAAAGCAAAAATTTTTGAGAAAGAGCCAGACCAAAGGGAAAAAAAAGAATGGAACAGGGAATATGTCCCATCCGATTCCATTTTCTTCGTTAGCGGAATTTCAAAAAAGTATCCCATTACGAACGAAAGTTCCTTAAGTGGACGATCGGAATGGAAGCACTTTGCTCTTTCTCTCCTTGCTCGCTCCAGCTGCCTACATTCCTTTCGAGCCCACCCTCCCTTTCTCCGCTGTATTCTCTCTAACCCTCACACAGCACCCCACACTCCGATCATGTTCGAGTACAGCGTCGGAAGCATCGTACCCCGATTGGCTGCAGCACCTTCAAGTTAATAAGTGGGACGATGTGGGGTTGGGGTTGAGGGTGAATAGGGTGGGGAAAGAGAGAGAAAGGCATAATAGTTGAAATGAAAGAGGGAGAGGGGGAATATCATGAGAGATGTAGGGGGTCGTAGGGAAAGGGAACGCCGCGAGGCGCATTAAAATCTTTGAAATTATGATCCGTCGCGAAGCTACCGCGGAAACGCGATGAGGGATCCCCAGGCTACCAAACCCCACTCCCTCCACCTTACCTCTCCCTCTCTCATTGAATAAAACGGAAAGCCTCCTCTTATTTCCCCCGAAGGACTCCGCCCGTGGCATCAACCGTTCCGTAAAAGCTTCGGAAAGCGCCGATGGGGAAGTAGCAGTTCTGAAAGCACCGCACTTCGCTTGCCGAGTCACTACGAGGTCCGGGAGCGGTGACGTCCGCCGCTAACCTCTACGTATGATAAAGACCCAAGAAACCAGAGAGAATGCTTCTCGTCTTCTACCCTCATCCCACAGTGTTTTTCTTAGGGATAACAAATCCACCCCTTGTCAGAGGAGGTACCTGTATTAATTTATGATGCTTAATTACGAGTATGCAAATTAGTATTTCATCCTATTCCGCAAATTCTAATTTAAAAGTTTACAAAGAAAATAAAATACTGAAAATTTTTCTAGGATTCATAGCATTAGTTGGTAATTTTTTTGGATTCTGGGAGTTGGGATTTGAGGTACGTTTTGGGTTTCCGCGGACTGAACACGCCTTTATGTTTTAGACATGTTAAAAAACAAACCCAGGCAACCGTTGACTTAAATATAGTATATCAGATTTCAATGGCTCATTATTTTTTACTCCCCCTTCACCCCGCATGAAATGCCTCTTGTTTTCCTAATACGAGGTTGCTTGCCAAACGGTTTCCTCCATATCGCAGCCTTCAACGACCTATTGCCAATCAAAATGCTTTGCATTCATGTTTTACATATTTCAATTTTTTTTCAAATTTCCTCTCTCCCAGCACCTGTTTCTTAGTTAATTTTTATTTTGGTCAGTTGCACTTTTGTTTCTTTTTCCTCGCCTACACCTTAAAATATTTCTTCTTAGTTGAAATCAATATTTGTATATTTTTTTCTATCTGGTATTTAAAAATGTGTAACTGAGAACTAGTACATTGAAGTAGAATTCACTCAGTAAACAAATGACGCTTTCAAATTATTAATTCTTAACATTGTTATGCCACTTATACGTACTAACAGATAAATCACTTTCATATGGTGCATTTTTTGAAGTTTGTATAACCTGCAGTTTGCATTATTTCCATAATAATTCACAAATAGATTTAGATGACCTCTTTAAAAAAAGGAATATTAAAACCGCGTATATTTTTTCTCACAACCAATATCCTTCATATTGGTGTTTTGTAGCAAAATATAAAATCAACTAGTAGTCATCTATCAGAGAAAAGAGATTTAATTCGTCTTGTCAAAAACAAAATTGACCAATTTGACCAAAAAAAGATACATAAAAATAAATAAGGAGCATTCATATTAGGGGCCCTCAAAATTAGTAATTTTTCATTTATGCTTGGATTAAATTATTCTAAATTAATATTATTATTGAATTTTTTTAAATACTTAAAAATAATAAATGCAGATTTAAATTATTTTTTCAAGTTTATAAATAATTTTTAATTCATTTTTCCATTATATTCATCAATGCCTTTCGTGATTTCAATAGGTTATATTTGGTGCCTAATCATATTCAAGATCTGCTTATGATTAGGCACGTGCTAGTATCTGACAGCATCTAAACCCTAAGTATTTACAAAACTGTCACACACAACGTGAGACTTGAACGCCCGTGGGTTATTTTTGAGTCCATTCCAAGCTACCTCAATATTTTCAATTAAGAAATTCCTACTCTTATTGCAATGTCTCTTTCTCAAATTAGATTCAATTTTTGATATGATTTTCTAATGTGCCTGTTTTCCAAGGTTTATATAAAAAGTATCGGGAACAATTTTTTACTGGCGTGTGTGTAAGTTATAGCGCACTCGCACCACGCATGTTAGGTGGTGGGGGATGTGACCTTTGATACGCGCCAAGGTTCAAATTGCCAGCAAGCTTTCGTTCAGACTAGATTGTGTTTTTAGTGGACCGCTGTCAAGTGCCTCGGTAAAAGCGGTTGACCGTTTGAACAAAGCCATCAAATTTTGTGTTGGACTGGAGAAATCGGATTCCAAGACGTTGTGCATGATTTTTCAATTGCTCAAGTATGACGATAACGTGCAACGTGTGCGTGAAGTGCTAAAATCAGACGGTCAAATAAATATGCACTAGATCAAAGATCGTATTGGCATGGAAAATTACATTACATTGAACACCATCAAAACTGAAAATTTGCCGATGCAAAAGATCTGTGCTATATTGGTCCCCAAGGTCCTAACGGATAACCAAAAGCAGAGTCAAGGAACCGCTTGCAAAGACCTTCGAAGGTGGAAGGTGGTAGAATTGCGACGATTTCCCAACCCGATAATCTTCTGTAATGCTTTGAGGAAAATCCTGACTTTTTGTACAACGTTTGTATAACACAAACTACTATGTTAAATCTCCAAAACAGAAATTTTCACATAAAGGATACCACCCTGGGACCCTGAGTGACATCAAAAAAGCTTGCACATGAACCATTAAAAACCTTTCGAAATCCACTACCAGGGAGCTTTTGAGTTAAGGAAAAGCCGCTGGCAAAAGTGTGTCAACGCTCAAGGGATTAACTTTGAAGAATTTGGAGGAATTGTAGCAATATCTGAAATCTATTTTTCCAAACATTTTTTCGATACTTCTAATACAAACTTTGTTAACTCACCAGTTCCTCCTCATCGATCTCGGTTTGTCAACTGCAATACTATTTCCTTCGAGGACCAATCGCATCCTTTAAAATCCCTTGTGACCTCAATCTATCAAATTAAAAAAAACTGTCATTCATCTGCTACTGTGAAAACTAGGAGCTACTGTACTTGGCGTTCACAGAATATTACTAGAGTGTCATAAGTCCTAAAAATGCCCCTATCACCTCATTGATAGTCATCTAAGTCGTTATTTATGCTTTCCTGCTCAATGGCTCATACTGCTCGTTCTCTACCACTTCTTATTGAAGCGTTAAATTAAATCTATAATTTCACCACGATGAGCTTTCCACGCATGGGTTCCATAATGAATAGCTAAAGCCGCCTCCATCTGAACTATATGACTCAACTTCTTACGAATAATCAATAGGATCCCCCGCCATACGCCCTTGCGGCGTCTTGCGGGCTATTATGTAGATGTAGGTATACTTCAACTTATCTGCTTTATGGAGCTGCTTCAATGCCCTTGTTTCACCTTGCACCCTTCAAAACCTAAATTCCTACAAGCACAATGACCTTCCCCTCTTCATCCAAGACTCTTCATCAAATCCCGATGGCTGCCCTACCTGCCCTATCTCGCAATATCCCATCTCTCGCCTCGTGTCCCCTCTCAATCCCTTCATGCCCTCAGCCCGCCAATCCGATAGCCCTTCACCCAACAACTTGCCCGCTTTCCTACACCTCAGACGTCGAAAATCCTTCACCCTTCCCCGAGTTCCCCACTTCTTCCATTCGACCTTCCCAGTGCGTCTCCCTCTCCTGTCCGATTTGGAAATGTCAAATTTTTGCACCACTCAAAGGATTTGAGTTGCTTCAAAATCTTATACCCAGCGCTGACTATATTATTGGTTTTTCTCTATAATTCTACATCTGAGATATGTTTTCGTCAAAGAGATGAACAAAGTATTACCCATTAGGTATACATCTACTCCTGTGATGATAATTTAATTTATTGAGGACAATGGCTCACTATCAATCAGTTTGGTACTAATTTTGCTCGGCACTTTTCATATATGATTTAAAATTAATTCGGCAGAGGAGTGTTTCAAACTGTAAGCATTATCTAAATACGTCTATATATTTAAAACCAATATTATAACATGGAGAGTTGCAAAAATGGTGGTCTCCCTTTAGCGCATTCATTTGACTGGGTGAAAGCAGCATTAAGCGTGTAGTTTCATTGATGTTCGTACTTTTTATGTCCTAAATAAGAATATTTCTCCACCAAAGTCAGCTTGAAAACATAATTAATGAGTTTTATGGGGTGGGTGTTAAGTACATCCGTATTAAAGAGTGTTATTCTCTCTAATTTAGTGAAATAAATGAAAGAAAACCTTGATGAACAACGAACTAAACCATTAAAAGTCATAATTTAAAGTACACATCGTGCTATGTTCCGATCAGGTGGCTTTTTATAGAATATCTAGTTTATACTCCATACCCCACGAGTTGAAAATGAAAGAAATAAATTTGAAATAAAGAGCCCCAGCTATTATGTCCAAAATATTTTAAGATACAGTTAGGCATAGTAGGAAATAGTGCACTGACAGTTTCATGCTACATTTGTATTATGCTCCCTCACATGAAATTTTAGATTTAATTGACCAGTTATGCTGTTTGTACCTTCGGCAGCAATTATTTTAAAGAGAAATGAAATAAAATTTATCTTTCCCGGCCACGGATATCTGCCAATGAATTGATTCAGATTTGCAAGCGAGCAGAGCTGTTACTTGAAATTCGTAATTAGAGAGCATTTAGTAAATCTATGTCATGGTTGTTTTTCAATTATGGTATTTGACGTGGTTTTATTAGCCCTAAGTTGACATAAATAGAATAAAAAAGACAATGTAAAGCAATTGTATACTGCTATTTATAATTATGTATCATTAAATGGAAATATGTATATGAGAAATATCCAGCCTGCCATTAACAGCAATTGAACAGGCAAATCAATGCGGTAGAAACCTTTTGAAAAGATCCCAAATAAAAATCAGTAATTGAGTTTTAAAATTATTTTCAAGAACCATGTTCATTTGAACGCTTTGTCGAAAGAATGTCACCATTTATTCCTCCAATGCGTTATCTTCATTCTTTACTAAACTGTTTATAAAATATTTGTCATTTTATGCCTGCGTCTTTCTACACAATTTTAAAGGGTGCGTTCTGCGAGTAATGCAATTATTTTTTAATATAATTCTTGATCTAATGATTCTACAAAGTACTGCACTTGGGCCTCTGCTCATTTTTTTCCAGCGATTCTGCCATGACCAGTACGAGCCCTGGAAGGCGTCTTCGGAGACCTCTCGTAAGGTAACAGATGTCAGATGCCAGGTGACAGATATATTTTCTCATCCTGGTGAACCTTTTTCAGAGTCTTTACAGCACATCCACGTAGTAGGTAGCGTTAACTGTCTATGCTTGAGGAAAAAACTCCTAATGGACCATTCCTTTACTGTCAAAAAAGACAACGGGCATTTTCTTTACTTTTGATTTGCTCATCCTTGCCTTTTTGGGCTTGGGGGACTGGTCGGTGTGCCACTCAGAGCTTTGGCCTTTTTTTCTATTCCGTATTCAAAAACTCAGGTTTCATCACCAGTGATGGCATTTTCCAAATAATCAGGGTCATTTTCAATACATTGCAAAAGTTCCCTTGAAATTCCTAGGTTCCTCAGTTAGTCATTGGTCGTCCGGCAATACCTTGGACACGAGCATGGAGCACAATTTCCTCATCGCTAAATCTTCAGTAACAATCCGAGGGGATCGGGATGGTGCGGTCGCTAACGTTTAGGCCACCGAGAGGGCCCAGGTTAAAATCCGCAGGTGGCAGATATTTTTTAGTGGTACGCCAATCTCTCTTGATGTGCTTTTTGGAGAGCACTTTGACTGAGCACGACGTCCGTCGGATGGGACGTTAAACTACTGACCCCTTGACGCCTTTCGACAAGAGCAGGCTAAGCCCGACGACGGATTTCTCTCCGCCCTTTCTTTCCCATTCATTCCGAATGGCGCAAATGACCTAATCTGACGGTCATCTCCACTAAAACTACTACTATGATCACAATGTAAAACACAACAGTAGACTACAAGTTAAGTTGATTGGTAACTATCTTGGTACTCAATCGACGGTCAGAAAACAACAGTTGTCGAACACGAGCCACGTTGTTTTCGGTTTCGCTGGTTGACGGCCGTTCAGAGCGTTGCTCATCGTGAACCTCTTCCCGGAGCTCCTTCAAGGCCTTTCACCACCTAAAAAAACTTGCCAGTGGGAAAGAGCAGAGTCCCTATGAACCTCACGAATCAAATTGTTAATCTCCTCAAGAGATTTTTTCAGTTTAGTAAAAATCTTAATGACGTTACGTTGTTCGATCGTCGATTCCATTTTTTTCGTTAAGCAGTCGTCCCACAGAGGTTTACAATAACTGACGTCCTGCCATTTTCACTTCTTGAAGAGCACTGAAACTCATTTGGACAGCAAGTCGAAAGTTTCTCACAACGCCTTGAAGTTCCACATATTAATTTTTACTCTTGACAAAACAGCAATGTCTGAAAAACGTGAATATTTTCGCCACACTATTCCTTTTGAACAAATAAATATTAATATACAGGAATATGCGTGCATCTCCATTAAATGTAATGAGTTTGTAAATCATTTCAATACACGGGGAGAGAAAAGTTTTCCTCCGACTTCAAATTCAGTTTTCAATCTGCAATTTCTACTAGTTTCTCATTAATCCTACGGCATTTAACAATTTTTATAAGAAATTCTAGTTTCTGTTTCCAAATTTGAAGATCAGAGTGTGGTTTTTCCATCCTTCCTTTTTTCCTTGGAGGAAATGAGCGTAGGGATGGTGGCGATAATTTGGGAAATGGCCTACGCCGCGATACCGTGAAACGTAAAAAAAATAAGAATAACCCCGGGAATTGTTTATCAAAAAATGAGGGGAAAACTTTCGAGATCAATTGCTTGCAATGTGTCCCTTCCAAGTAAAGGGAGCCTCGCCATGGAGAATGGGAATTCGGGAAGGGGGTGGAGGAGTGAATTGGGAGGGAGCGGCCGACCTCCTCCCTTCGAGGAAAGCGGTTGGCGTCGTATCCCTATGCCCTTCCCTCTCCCTCGTCATTCCACGAAACCCTAACTTTGGCCCCCAAACCTTCGGACGGAAACGTTTCCCCCCCCCCATCCCTTACGACCCCACTCCCCATCAATTCGGAAATCTGTAAGGAGAGAGAGAGAGAGGCTCTCCCCTCCTTTTTTATTCTTCTTCCCTTTCGACTGAAATCCTTCTCCTGGGAGTGGTCCCTCTCCATCCCCCCTCCTAACTCCCATCTTTCACCTCTCTACACCCCTCCACCCAGACCCCATACCCTTATCCATTCCCACTACCCTTCTTCCTCTCCCTTTTGGACTTCCAACCCAAACTCTTTCACTGCAACCATAGTAAACCCTTTTGCCTTTCGCTCCTCTAGTAAAACTTTTTTCTCGACGCTCCCCCTTCACGCTATCCTCGCGTTTGCCTATCCCTCTTCATATTTTCCCTCACACCAATCTCCACCTCAGCCTTGCCCTTTTCCCGTCCCTAAAAATCCTACGTGTCTTCAAGACGAGCCAACCACCCCTCTCATCTACCCCTTTCCACCCCCCAGTCAGTCATCCCCCTTCGCGCCTTCCCACCACCCTTTTCTGCCGACTGCTCCTACCCTCGCCGACCTCCCCTTTTATCTTCACGTCTCCCAGGCCCTCCCATGCTCTCCACAGCAGAAGGGAGCCGTCCCGTCAGTCGAACCTCGGCATGAGATATTGCCCCAAATACCAGCTCTCGCAGATTCACTTGTCAGCTCCCATTTCTCCTAACCTTTTCTCGGCATGCTCTCGTTATTACAATCCCTCTATCTCCCTCTCTCCCTCGCACTCACTCCCATCTCCACTCGACTCGTCCCTAACCCTCCATAGTCCGCAGAAACCCTCCACAATGCCACCCATCCTTCGCTCCCTTCAATCCTCACTCCCTTCGCTCCTCATTCGTCATCTTCTTATACTACTATTCCGGGAAATCCGTGTTTGGCACCCTTTCCATCAGTGATCGGGGATATTATTCGGGTCCGTACCTACAGGCCAATATCGACACTTGAACAAGTCCCAATACAATCAAATGCGTAATACGTATGCATTGAACTCGCAATATATTTGACGTTGAAAGGATATCCAAGAAGCGTGCTGTTCCAGAAAAAATTTGGTTTGGATGTATGTAGCCAGAAAATTAAAAATTAAATATCTTATTGAGAAGTTATTTTGTTTTTTATAACTATAACCCTTTCCGACAATAAATTATTCATGCCCATATCTCAGATTTTGACACGATTTAAATGACAGATAGCCCTTAATACACGCAAAATCAGTTGATAATTGCAAAATCATAGTCGATATATCTGATTTATGTGACATTCCCTGCGACATCGCTTAACTAAATGACTATTTGGATCCCATATCTCGTACACATACCATTATATTTAAACGTATTTGCAGCAGATTTGATTGAATTCTAGCCATTAGCACAATACTGGAGATTTATTCAACTCTACCATGTTGACCTCAATCCTAAATGTGATGTGTCACAGATTTCTAAATGAGTCTTAAATTTAGGAGTTTAAATGTATTCATAAATATTTGTTCTTACTCCAACTGTTACTTGATTACGTAATAGCTCTTCTTTTACATTCTCTTCTCCCTAATACCCATATGAATCCCTGTGGGATTGTGGATTATTTACATGGTATCACATATGTCCATTTTAATGTAAAATACCCTCCTTCGTTCTGGCATTTATTATTGTCATTTTCATTATTTCACTTGTTTCTAATTTCGATCATTTCTGCTCTTCATTATTTGCTGTCAATTTCCTCGATAACCTCCTCGATATTCCCTACCAAAATGATCAGGCAGAATAATTTTGTAATAAATGGTTTAAATTAAATCTAAATGTTTCAAATTGATTTTACTTTCAATAATTTTAAATTATCATAACTATATCAATTATTGGGGAGGCAAAATCGAATATACCAAAGATTGTTTTTGCATATTTTTAATTTAAATAAATGTGCTGAGAAAATGGATTTTCAGCTCACTGGATAACAATAAATACAGAATATATAGGCCTCATAAAAAATAACTATGGAATAAAATTAAGCACCTTTATATCCAATGGGTGGTTCTAGTATTCCCTATGCGAATACTATTTCTGCAAGATTAGGTCCTGCCGGATCGGTATGTGACGCACAACTTGCTATTCTTTGCCTTGCCTTTCAACATTGGACAGTACTAAGCAACGTGACATTCTTCATGCAGGGGCCAATCAGCAAATGGTTACTCTAGGGTTTAGTTGAGAGACAATCAAAAAACTGCATTACATTTTGTTTAAAGTTCCAAATTAAAAATATACTAACTAAAGAATATGGGTTACCCGTTTACTGAGAAATTAATATTTTGCCAAAACGGTGTCCAATAATTTCCACATTGACAGAGTTATAAGACTGTTAAATGATATTATATTTGTTTCATATATATTTGAATAAATCATTTGCGATTTTAACCTTAAAACTTGAGACATACTCATATGAAATTCAAATCTTTCTCTTGCCCTTTAGTTCTCCAATAAATACTAATAAAGTTTCAAAATTACTTATTTCATTATTCGCACGAAATCTTTGGAAATAATATCACTCTTTTACTTTTTGGAATTATATGAATTTCAATTTTCATGGAATTAAAACCTGTTTCGAAGTCAATAACTTTCTGCGCTCTGTGCGAGAGGGTTTTGAATAAAGTGTGAGCATAGCCCTTTAAAGACTGCTACACTGGTTATATTAAAATTATTGAAATTAAATTTAAAATACTTCGCCTTTCCACATAAACCACTTTATTACGACCCAGGTTTCGTTATGGTATAACATCATCAGGTATGGTATACCATAACGAAACCTAGGTCGTAATAAAAGTGATTTATGTGGAAAGGCGAAGTATTTTAAATTTAATTCCAATATGAAGAATTTCCACCAAGTGACGCCAGAAACTGTTTCATTTATCTGGTTATATTAGCAAAGAAACCGTGCCAAAATATTAATTTAAATTATGTGCTTGGTTGTATTATTAACTTCTTTTTCATACTGATTAAACCTCGTCACAAATAATTAATTAAAAAGTACTTGGGAGGATAATTTTATGTCCCCATCCTCTAGTTAAAATAACTGAGAGGAGGTCAGAAGCCTTAGTGAGAAAAATTAATCATATTTGAAAAGAAAATGATTGTCAGAGGTAATTATATGGCTGAAGTTGAACGAGGATTCCCTCCCACCGCTTCTTCTTGTCTCTCCATTTCATTCATCTATCACCATCCCTTTCCTCCTTCTCTAACCGCCATCCAAAGCTACCAATCAGATTTGTGGATTGATTTTCGCACTAATCTCTATGAGCCAAACATAGCGTTGAAGAGTAAACGTGCGAGAGCACCTTGGATTCATCAACTGCATTCAAACAAGAACTTTATTGAAGGCGAAAATATGAGAGAGTGTTTGAACAAAATGGTACATGGTAATATGTGAATGAATTTATAATTAGCATACAATCATTCACTTCCCCGGCTGAATGACATTCGTTTCTCTCTGTTCACGTAAATTCCAAGAGTGGCCTACATTTACGAGGGTTTCTGTTTTCAATTACACCATTCCCTTAAACAACTCATGCAATTGAAACGTTCTAAATACTTCCAAAATAGACATAGGAAAGTAAGGAGTACATAGGACATAACCTTGAATTCATTATGATTAGATTTATATATTTAAATCCCGACTATCATAAATTTTAAGGAGATATAGCATTTTCTTGATAAGGTTAATTTACTTATTTGTGCGTTTGCCGAAGCCAAGTTTAGGAAAGGTGATTTGAATGGGCCGCAGCTAAGGGGTACTACTCAACTCAATCAGCTTGCTCATAATCAAATTGTCCCTATTGAAAAGCCCTCATGGGAAAGTTTTAGTTAAATTGAACATGCTCTATGAAATCTAGAAAATCTCTCTCAGTAACGCAATATTAAAATTAAAAAATTGACACGAGCTTGTTCAGTAACATCTATTAAGGATTGATCTTTCTCCCAGATATAACCGAAATGCGTTAGCAACCGACATCATTGCTTTCGATGGATTATCCTTTACTAAAATGTTTTTACGCGTTTAACAACTATAACACCGCTGAATAACTCATGCAAGAATTTCTTTCACCATATTACCAGTCAAGTTATAAAAGTCGAAATTTATAATCAGTGGCTTACAAAATGAAATTTCATCATGGTTATAGATTTTCTTACGGTATGCATGGCCTATTTCCTTATATTATACTTTAGTGATATTGTCAAATCCAGGGTATTAACTTTCTGTAAATGTCGCTATTGAAAATATTCTTTTTCCAAATTAAATTTTCTTGAGTTTTACCTTGCCTGGATCATTTAATCATACTTCAAACTGGAAGGGGGAGATGGTGCAACAATTATCGTGCAAAATTAGGGAGGATGAGGGAGAGACCGAGTATATTGTCAACTTAAGTCTTTCTTCAATGTATTTCTTGATCGCCGACGCATTTACTTCGGGTAATATGGCTGAGTATTATTTGTGGGGGATGTATTTCAAGCCGCTATCAGATGTTTGACCGCCTTCAGAGTCTCCACATTAATATACGTACATGTATACCCTCACGTCGTGGGCAGGCCATAGGAGACGAATGGAGCGTGGGGAAGCTACTCTTCTATAGAAGAGAAGTATTAAACACAGGCAGTCGTGCGCATTTAGAGAGACAAAATTCCATCGAGTAGATCAGCGAATTTTCTGCGCGTGATATCGGCAATCCACAGCGCAAAACATCGAACTCAAATGGAACGGCTGAAATTCCATTTTAGTTTAGATTCACTTTGAGCTTAATTGACTAAGCACACCTTTGACGGAATTGGGCATACGTATTATTCTAATGATTCCATTCGGAATTCAGTTAATTAGATAATTTAATAAAAGGGACATTTTAAAAAATATTGAGAAAAGTTATGCATTCTAATGCTCTAATATTGAATCCATCCACAATTTTAGACACCCGTCTTTCAACTGAGACGTTTTACCGCGCCAAAAATTACAAGTACTCATAAAACATCATTTATTATTATTATTTGTTTTTAGAATTCATTTTAATGCTTAAAGAAAATGAATGATCTCCGATTTTTATAAGACAATCAAAAGGTATTGATGAGTTTACTAACACTAATAGAAATCCGCTTTGATTACTAACTGTTTGCATTGCATATTGCATTCCTCAAGTAATCATATATATTTCCCAAACTCTTATAGCAATAGGTAACAAATATAATTAAATCAATCACTGTTATATCTAACTAATTGAGCAACTATTCTAGCACCTCAATCATCAATGTGTAAAAATATAGTCTACTATTTTCTGTCATTTCAAGCAATTTTACATAAAAACTAGCTACTTAATAAATGTCCCCATCTCTAAAAACATGCTTAATGTATTTACAAATAAATATATACTATGAATATATAAAAGTACTTACACTAAATGCAGGAACAAACAAATAAAGTACTTGCAAATGTCTTGAAGCGAAGTGGTTTTCATTTGAGAAGTTTTTCGTAATTATCCTTCAGGATGTCTTAAAAATATTGGCGTTTCAACTGATTACTCAACAGACAATTTTCCTATTATTTGCACTTTATTATAAATGTATAACGAACTATTTTTCAAGGAAAAGTTAATTTAGACTATCATCTCAAATTTAGTACACTTCTTTTCAGATACACTTGACAGATAAGTACATCAATTATATAATCTACACAAGATAACTTAATTCATTGGTATATTGGCTAAACACATTAAAATTCAGCCTAGGTTCTTGATGGATATCATCGTGAAAAGTAAACTAGAATTCTGCTACCGAAAATGCACTAATTCTGCTCAAAGACTAGCTTTGAGATCAGTATTAATAAATTCAGATGAACTTCGCCTTTTTTAATGGAGGTCAACATCTCACAATACATGTTATATTGCAGCTGAGCTTTCCTTAGTGACGTACGTGGTGGTAACGGAGTCACTTCCGTGCGCTGAAGAAAGGAAGCTTTGGAAAAAGGTTTACGTTGAGTGTAGTGACACTCCATTGACGAAGCCGAGAGAAATTAAAAAGATTGTTGAGCAGTCCTCCAGAGGGGAGTTGAATGCGCCGTCCAATCGAACAAGTCAAGCGGGGTCGCTTGCAATTGGGAAAAAGCCGAAGGCACTAATCATCAGTCGACTGGAAAATGGATTAGGAATGGAAAAGAATTTGTGGGAGAGACTGGAAAGGAAACATTTAGAGGGAGAGAGAGCGATGAAGGGTGGAAAGAGGAGGAGAAAAACAGGGATTTTCATTGGAAAATATAGGGCAATAGTCGATTGTTTTTGACCACAGGGATCTGAGTGAAAGAAGAGACTGCCCATTGTGAATCTCATTCGTATGTGTTGGTCAAAGAGAGTCATATTTCTCATGTACACCTCACAATCTACAAAGAAACTATCCTTGAAATTCTCCAATATAAAAATTTGCGAGGAAACTAAAGATTTATCAAAGCAATGTTTAAATTGCAATGAACGTAAGTTATCGTTCAGAGGTAGGGGCCTGAACTTTTTCCAACCCAAATATAATCCAATTTCTTAATTTTACGACTGCTTATACCTTATGCTTAACATTAAAATACTTTATTCATTCATTGGGCCAGGAGTAGCGTTAAATGAGTCCTTGCTATGGCGTGATCCGTTTTCACTCCTTTCATTTATTCTGCAGATTATTACACCATCGGCATTATTTTTACGTGTCGTCATGGTCTTCTTAATGGTTAATTTGACGGATTTCTTCGCTTGTGTTTCTATCAGTAATTACATACATACAACGGTGCAGTTTATAGCGAAGCAGAAGATAAAAATGTCCAAATTTTCTGTAATACGTAAGAGATGGTAGTTTTGTTTCCGGAAATGAGTGCCTTATTATGGAAAGCGAAATTTTTAGAGAGTAATTATCCCTTTGTCGTCGAATGCTTTCACGTTTTAGTTGTCCCAAACGACAATTTTATACAAATATGGATTTCTTCATTCATATGATTTGTAAATAGTTATGTTTTGAAGAATACAGTAGCGAATGTTAACCCATGACTTTTTAATAATAATTAACGTGATAGTTTAACATTTACATTGTTTGTATAAATTTTGGTATACCCGATGCATAGATTGTAAATATTATTATTTTAATATTTTGCAATCGTAAAGACTATTGTACACTCCTCTATTACAATTTTTAAGGAGAACGCAAAGGTTACTTGAGATACCATAAATGTGATTGATAATGGGTAAGTATATCTATTTATACTGATTCAAAAGTATCATCGTAAAATAACTATTATATTTTTCAATTTTCAAGGCGATTTCAATGTGTAGCACGCTCATCTGCATACAAAGTTGATTTCCTTAAAAAATGTGGACCATTTTGATAATCCTTGTGATTTTTTCATAAAATCTTATGTGTTTGTGCGTTTACATGCCACAATTCTGCTACGCAATATTACATTGGTATCTATTAGATGTGTGTCTAGTGCGGACATTCTATAAGAAACTGGTGACTCTAGAGCTCTTTATGGTCTAATAGGGGGACAGAATTGTATATTCCAATCAGTGAAATGGCAGTTGACTTTTTTAAATTAAAACATGAAAAAGGTGATAGATATTGCGTAGTAAACCCAATGATCAGGTAAACGCCGCCAATGTTAATATTAATTTTATATCATTAGAAATTTATAGATAATATAAGTATACATCAGTAATCAGAAGTTATATATAATTATGTATATATTATATATATATATATATATATATATATATATTTATATATATATATTTATATATATTTATATATATTTATATATATATATATATTTATATATATATATATATTTATATATATATATATATATTTATATATATATATATATTTATATATATATATATATATATATTTATATATATATATATATATATTTATATATATATATATATATATATATATATATATATATATATATATATATATGTATATATATATATATATGTTTATCACCGAGAGTATGGCTACTATGAAACATTAATCTGACACTTCCTTGGGGGAATTATAATGCTCTAGTAGCATTTTCCTCAGTTTCTCCGGGGGGGGGGGGAGGACGAAAGATTATCAGCGGTGACTTAATGACATCTCACTGTCTATGATTTCACCAGACGTATTGCGCAAAATTGATGATGCGCAAAGGGCATTTCGAACTCTGGCAGGAATAATAATACCGAGGTCAATCGAGACAAGAGAAAAATATGATCTCGGCAAAAGATTTGGATGCTAGGAACACGATCACAATTTTTCATCCCCCATGGTCTGACGTTCACTTTTACCATTGATATCAACTGAGTAACACCTCCCGGATATTTTATGAAAAGAGCGATGGGAAGAATAGAGGGAAAGCCGACATTCTGAGGTAGGAAAATAAATCGACAAGGAATATTAGGTTGGAAACGTGAAGGGAAAACGTGGAGCGGGATAGAAAAATTGAAAGAAGAGAGGAGTTAGGTGGAGGGGGGAAGTCTGGGAGAAAGAGATGGGGTTGCTTTGGAGGAAATAGAGGAGACGACCCGTGTGCAGGCGGAAGATGCAAAATGCGATGGCAGGCCGGGCGTATCGAGAGAATTCATAAAAGGACTCCTCCATATGTCAGAACTAGGGTCCTACTAAGAGCAGCGACCGTGCCTGCTCTCTCTCTTTGTGCCATCAATATTATACTTTTATGCAGTTCCCAATTGATAAATTTGTGAACAAGGTTTATCGTTCATCCATTGCCAAAAAATATATCCTTATATTCCTCCAGTTAATACTTATTTGAAAATGTGTGCATTTGATCAATCAGCAATAACTCGTAGCACAAGAAAGTAGGAGATTTTATTCCAGGTTCTCAAAACTATTTTTTTTTAATTTCCTACCTCATCATATGTATTCCTTTTAATTCATTGTCTTAAAATATATATATATATATATATATATATATATATATATATATATATATATATATATATATATATATATATAGTATATATATATATACACTTGGTAACTCCAGAATCAAAGATGCTGACTGGCAATATCTATTTCAAATCGTAAACATTTAATAATAAAGCAAAAAGATACACGCACTCTGCTTTATGGTTAAAAAGTAACTGTTCTTTTGGCCACACTTTTTATTGATCAAATTAACACAAAGCAATCACATTTAAAATGCTTAGGACATTGAGTAAGAGTATAACATTCATTTTATGATCACATATTGTATATTATTTAAATAACTTACTCTCTTTAATAAATACACTTTTTTCCTTTTTTTATTAAAATAGCTCAATTAATGCCAATTCTTTTGCGCTCGTCATCGTTTTTTACATCGATTTTATACAAACTCGTTAATGCCACGTTTTGCATTGTTTCTTTCCGACCTGAATTATTCCATGAACATTATTAATTAACATATATTGATATTTCTTTGCATCGATTATAAATAGGTTTCTCATTTAATAACATTGTAATCAAGTCACGGTTATAATGAACAAGTAAATTAAAATATAAGAACAAATAACTTAGTTTGATATATTCAAAAAGCCTCCTATGCTGCAACCTGCTGTCCTAAAAGATTTCACGAATGACTGTGATATAGAATGCGCATATTTTAAACAGAGACATGAACAATGTAATGATTTTGCTTTAAAAGACTTAAAAAGGATATAAAATAATAAGGGGATAAGGCTTAATACACTATTATGAAGACGGAAATACCTGTAAATAGAAACACTCCTGCATTGGTGGTAGTGACTATAATAGGCTTTTGACTTCAACGGAATGTTTAATAAAAATGTTAGTAAATGTAGGACGAGGAAAGTTGAAAAGTTTTAAAATGTTTTTCCCAAAGGTATGAGCTGAAAATAAAGGTAGAAGAAAATATAATTTCCAAGTAGAGTTTTCTACTCCAATTTAACCTCCTTCATAACTATTACTAACAACCGAACAATCCAACAAAAAATCCATTTTCCAAACCTCCAGAGTTTCAATCAAAATAACAAATGCTCTAGGCGCTATTGTTAGCAGGCCTAAATATATAGCTGGATTGAACATTCATATCACAACCATAGTTTTTACATACATATATTCAAATGGGGTATCTGCTACTGGAAACGATCGCCTTGTTCAACTCGTATGCAGCTCCGTAACAGGAAGCATGAAAATAAAGTGAATATAATCTTAACATAGATTTTAAATAAAGAAATACATTCTTTTTTTACTTTCACGCAATGACGTAATCACTGAAAAATCTATTACCTACTTTTCATACATGAGATGTAAAGTGAAAAAAATGACAAAGGAAAGTCTCTTCTGGTAATGTGGTAAGTAACCATTCCATGCAATTTGGATATTGAATTTATTTCTCCATGCTTAGAGAATCTTTGAATATTAGAGTTAATTTGAAGAGATATTTACCCATAAATCTCGGATGAAATGAACTCGGTTAATTTTTTCCGTGAGTGAGGTGTAAACCACAGTCGGTCGATTTATGAAAACTTACAGAACTTTTATGCCCTCGCTTCCCTCAAAAATAGCTCTCAAGAGGATTTCGGGAGAAATTCTGCGCGACAACAATTTTGAGCACAAATGTCTGGCGATGAAAGCGGCTACTTTCTCTTTGCCCATGGAAGTGAAAGGAAAAATTTAGTGAAAGCGGTGGGGACATCGGGCACGGATATCTTTGGAAAGGAAACTGAACCGTATCGATTACACCATAAATTCATTTCGGGAGAAAGAACGATAATGTTCAGCGAGAAATAAGTAGCAAACATGCGGTCAGACCCGATCTGGCAAAACTAATGACGTGGTAAACCCAACCAAAGTGTACGAAAAATTTCATGGTGCCATGGTAGTGGCTTAAGATTACTAAACACTCAAATGAAATGGGAAATGACAGCATGACCAGGGACGGGAGGTCCAAGAGAAGAGAATATGTGGGGATTTTTTTGATGGATAAATAGGTATCAAAACGTGTGAGGGGGGAGGAAGGGTTTAAAGTTCGCCGGTGGGATCAGGTCGCATTCGGATGGGGAGGTGAGGGTCGATGTAAGAGAGGTGTATCTGGAAGGACAGTGTGGAGAAAAAGAGAGTGGCTAGTATTGAAGAGCTATTGATATTGAAGCCGCCGTCTCTTGCACCTGGACTTCATTTCTCACGGAAATTCCCGAAAAGAAAGGAAATGAAAGAAATATAGAGAAAGAGAGATTGGGGGAGGGGCTGGGCATATAAAGGCTGAGGGAAGAAAAGGTTAGTGTGGGATGGAAGGGTGAGGCCATTACCCACGAGTGCTCCCGAGGAAGAAGTTGAGCAAACTCGAGTCTTAACATATTTTACAAAGCCTTAGGGCCAACTTACCCTTCCTAATGGACTTTTTCTCTCTTTCTTTCGCACTGCTTCCCGAATAGAATGGTTTACACGGATTTATGGTTCATAAAAGTGATTAACAGTCTTCGAAAGGCCCTTAAGAGTCGTCTAAAGGGGTCAGAGGGGGAGCATGATTAATATCATTTGGTTAAAGCAACGAGGCGGAAGGAAAATACGTGTGCTTTAGGCGAAGTAAGATAGGAACTCTAGGGAAAAGGTTATTTTCGTGAAGTTAACCCCGGGGGCAGTAATTACAATGCAGATATTGCTTTGCTGACCTTAAATGTATACATACATTTTGAACTATGCTTTGTAAATCAAACGTTTACGAAACCCTCTCATCAAATCCTTGTTTCTTGAAAGCATTTTAGTTGCCTGTGGTATCTCTTGAAGAGCCGATTGGATACACTTTGGAGCTTAATTTCCAGTCTTGAGTCCAGCGACGACTTTTTTCTAGTTTCAGTTCCCCCTATACGCACATGGCATCTTCAACTTGTTTTGGGAAGTCTTGCAATGGGGGGATTTGAGAACGTTTAAAAGGATGTCAACCTTGAAAAGGATTACATGAACTATTATTTGTATCCATAAAATACACTTATCTCCATGAAAATGAAAGAAAGACCAACTTAAACATATGCGAATCATAATTCTGGACTTTGGAAAAAAGAAACCATAGTAATTATAATAATCTTTCTTCTAATGAAAGCAAATTTAAAATTTCAATACTTCAAAATGTGTGAAAATGATTGGAAATCTTTTCTCAAAACTATCTAGGAATTTCAATTCACTAAGAAAGAAATAACCAGGCGATATATGAAAAATAAAATACTATTCCGTCCATTGGTGTTTATTTTCAACAAATTTCCACGATCATTTGAAACAAATTTTTTCGATCAAATGCATCATGTATATCTGTTTCATTTAAAGATATATTAAATGTTATAGAGAACTTAATTTTCTATTATCTAGCATATGTTTTTAATATTTATCTCCCAAGTAATTTATGCGAAGAAAATAGATTAATCCCGAAGCGATGTATACAATACTCACAGCACCGGCAGTGACTTTCAGCATTCGGTAAATGGGCTAAATGCAACACCATTGCTCTTCCAATTCACGGGTTTAATATACCTGTATATTTCTCTGTCATGCTTCACTTATGGAACGTACTTACACTTCCCAACATGCCTTTTCATAATACACCGGTTCAACGGGAGCTTAGTAAGTAAAGTCCCATGCTGTGGTTATTTTAAGTTGGGAGTCTCGAAAAATTTCTCGGGTTCCCAAAGCATTAACAGCGTTCGTCAAGCGCTTTTTTCACCAAAATGGGCGAAAGTAGGGAAGGTATGGTAATAGAGGGAGGGGGGCAGAGAGGGGGCAGGGTAGTCGGGGAAGGGGTGAAGGGGGAGAGAGTAGATAGTGTCTGATGGCCCTGATTATGCCGCGAAAGGGGAAGGGGCGTGTCCTGAGGGCCGAGGCAATTAAACCGCGGCTCACTTCCCGCCCTCGCCCCTGCCGCCGCCGCTACCACCCCTCCCGAACCCCCTCCATCTACTCCACTCATCCCTCAAAAGTACACACGCCCTCCAGGGCCGTCCGTTTGCCGCCCCTCGCGTCCACACAAACCCCTACTCCGGGGACCAGGAGTGTGGAGCTCCCAAGAGAGACGCAGGCGATGCGACAAACGGGCCAGAGGGGTGGCGTAAGGGATGATGGACGGGGAGCGGGAGAAGGGAGAGGAGTGATGGGGAAGCGGGGTGGAGAGACGGACGAATTCCCCTCGCCGTTTGCTCTACCCACTCCTCCCACGTGGGGGGCGGGGGTGGCCGGAGATCGCGGAGGGAGTGGGTTAAGGGGGTGGAGCACTGGCCCCCGCCCGCAATTCAAATGGGCGCTTTTTATCCCCGCGATTGTTGCTTTTTACGGTCTCGCTGGCTCACGTACGGCCTGTTCTTTTTTGTTGACGCAATTAAGGGCGGCGGCGGGAACAGACCATCCCCTCCTTCCCCCATTGTACCTACTTCATCCCTGACTGAACCTTCTCTTCCAACTGGGCCTCTTCCCAAACACCTCCTCCCTCTAGGATTTCGCGTCCAAAAGCAACCACGTAACTTCTGAAGAATATAATAATTTATGATTATATATATATGCATTTATATGTGTCTGTGTGCGTGTGTGTCCCGGTATTTCAGGGGTAGAGCGTTGGGATACTGACCGCAGGGCCCGGGATCGCCGGGCAAGCCTCTCGGGGTACCTACAATTCCACCCAAGCTATGTTTTTTCGGGTAGCAGATCTTCATGGGAAACCACAACTGGCATAGGGAGAGAAACTGGCCCCCCAACTCTGATGCGTGAATTTCATATACCGTCGGCATTAGAACACTGGGTGAACTCTACCATCACCTATCAAACCAACCTTTGGGTTTATTTTAAAGTTTATGGTTTAAAATATATATACATATACAACCAAAACCACAGTAATCAACCCAAAGGTCAGTTTAGTAGGCGATGGTAGATTGTGTGTGTGTGTATATATATATATATATATATATATATATATATATATATATATATATATACATATATATATACACACACACACACACACACTCTGCTTGGAAGAAAAAAATTTAATGAAAGAAAAGAACGAAAGATGGGACCTGGGGAAGTAACATAGAACATGGCTAGGTCGCGCAACCGTTGTTTCTTCCCGCGCTATTTTCATAAATTCGGCATCCCGAGGGTGGGATAGGGTATCCCGGCGAATGTCGTCGTTTGAATATTTCCGAGCCATGACCGCCCTTGATGCAAACAAAAGGGACCGTGTATCAGAGTGGAGAGAATAGATGGGAGGTGTGGGCGAAAAGGGAGTGAAAGAGAGAGAGCGCAGTGAGAGACTGGAGCCGGGGAGAGAGGGATCGCGAGGGGAAATTTGAGAGGGTTGGAGGAGAAAGATGAGGAATGGAGATAAAGCGAAAAAAGGATGGGAAGGGCAAGTGAGTGAGTGGTATGGGGAGGTAAATGAGCCAAAGGCCATCCACACTGGAACACTGCGCCCATAGTGCAGCCTCCCCTCCCCCCTGGGAGTTGAGGTGGAACCTTGGAAAAGAGGGTTGAAGGGGATAGGAGCCTTCAGGCCGACGACGATGGGACATAACTTCGCGGCCGGCGAGACTTCAGGGTGAGTCCACTACGCTGGCGGCTAATGGGATACTTGATTTTGAGTTTATTTTTCGGGCGGAGGAAGTTTATGTTTAATGTTCACACAGTGCTTGGCGAAGAAAAAAAGCTTTCGGCGAGTTTAAACCTTATATTCTCCCCATGGACACGAATTTTTGAAGAAAAGTCTCATGTGTTAAAGGTGCATTGGTTAGCGTGGGATAAAAATGGGCGAAGGGACTAAGAGATAGGAGGAAGATTGACTGTACCAAGTTAAGTATTCTCGGTGTTTCGATGTTATTGGCGAATTAAATTTAAGAATACTGATTTTGGAAATATTGCTGCACATTTGTAAGGTCTAATTCTTTGAGCTTACCCAGTGAGAAGTTGTGAGTATCGTGTAGAATGCAGAAAACAGACGAGAAAATAGAAGATTGTTGGAGAATATAGGTTAAGTGGGTAGAAGAGGGATATACGAGGATGATATCAAAATGATGATGGGATCAGAATTTTAATCTAAGTTCAATAGGAAACGGGATTAAAAGGCAGTTGTTTTAATAGTGAAAGTGATCAGCTTTTGGAGAGTGATAAAAAAGAGAATACGGTATTAGTAAGGACTAGAATTAATAGGAAAGGATTTTGGATTGCTTAAAGGGGATGTTTTAGTATATAAATCCTATCAAGGATTGTGATAAGGCACAAAATGTTTGCATGCAAGACGACACATGAAGTTGACGACAGGTAATAGAATTCACAGACCTTCCAAAGCCAAACTCTCATTATTACTACGCACCGAGTAGGAAATTTACCCATATAAGCTATGAGCCCAGTTCTTTACCATTTCCCATCATTCGGTTTCCATTTTCTAGTGATTGGAAAATCTCACTGCTAGGATTTTAGTGGAGCGTGATTTTCGTATTGGTTTGAGCATTTGTCCGCGATGATCTTTGCTCAAATTCCGGCTCTAGGTCAACGAGATCCTATTCTTTCACATCACTTCATAAAATCCTATTATAATTTTATAGACTAGTAAAATAATAATGACTACCGTTCGAGTAAAATTCCCTCTGGCCTTCCACCGGGTTAGTGTCTCTATTCAAGAAGAAGAATTCAAATGGAGGACCCAAGAGGATTTCTCTTAACTGATACGTCGGAAAGTCACATGAATTTTCATCAATTACAACCGTATTCGTCCGATCGCGTCCACGCAAAAGGATGAGGAAAGATATATTTGACAGAACGAATACCATTTCATCAGTTGCCTTCGAGATAAGTAGGGAATACGTGCATGTGTGCCTATTTATAACAATTGCTCTCAAAACGACACCTGTAATATCTAGTAAAAATCTTATGAAGAACGATTTATTGCCATTGTTGTACTTCATAACGTATTTAACCGATTATTCATGACGTGTTTACTCAGCAGAAATTGCGTTTCTTTAACATAAGCTACCTATTACCCACACCATGTTTGAACTCATGGTTGAATTCATGATAATATGGTGCAATTTAATTTAAAAGTAATAATTAATACAATCCAACTATAAATATGCATCTGAATGGCATTTTCAAATTGTGACTAGCGAAAGCTAAAAATATGTGAGTCTATGTAAAAATTGAATATTCCACGCCACTTCAAAACATTTTATGAAACAAACCGGACCACTTTGGTGCCGGGGAAAATAAGTTACGTGAAAACATCAGGCGTTGACGCTTAATCCCTGACGTCACGATCCCGCTGATAAGAGGATGCAGGAAAAGCTTTTCCTTAGAGGTGACGCCGAAAAACAGGGGAGAAGAAGGATGTTTCCATGAATAAAGGATTCCATTGTGGGCCGAAGAACGGGTGAGCAAGTGGATCGTGACAAAGGCTCGTGAAATCGACGCCTGAGGTCACAAGCGTCAGAGGCTGGGATGTGTACCTTCTTTCAACATCACCGATCATTAATCTTAGGATTGCTCTGAAACTCTGGAATCTCTTGTCGGCTAAATTATTCGTTACTACTTACTATCTATTCTTATTATCTTTTGTCGTTTTTGGCTACACATACATCATCTGGTACATGAAACTAATGTCACCCCTTTGAAAATAATGCCTATGTTATGCATTTCCTTTTGCATACCCAGCTTGTATGATCACGAAACCAACCCTTCTACAAATATTCTCTGTTCTGTATTGGTTGTCCTGGGCCATGTTATTGCAAATATTTTGATAATATCTGAGATAAGTATTCAAATTACAGAATTTATATAACCTAGTTATTCTAAACAGTTGCAACATCTTATCTCTTTCTGCTAACGTTTCTCTCCAACAGTTCCAAATGTCTTAACCAGCATATTTATAAAGCAAAAGCTTTCAATTTCTTACTTTTCTGGCAGCAATCCATTAAAAAAATGTTAAAATGGTAATTTACAGGGTAGAGGATTCTAATGGTGACTAGTTTATTTCCAGAAATTTTAACTCCAAAGGGGAATCTTCATATCTGTAATTGATGAACAAATGATATGGTGAGATATTAGCCTTCTTTAAGGTGGTTTCAGGCTTGAATCCACATACGTTATTATTGGTATGATGTACATCTAAATAATACCCTGCAAGCCCCCGCGAGGGCTTGTAGCCAGGGATGTTAGGTTACCATCCTCATCAGAGAACAAAACCACATGCAAAATTGACAATTATGCATGCCTACACTCATAGTTTTGTATATATTCATGCGAAAATCTTTTACCCGTGATAAGGAACTCCTGACACTTTTGAAGTTGGTGAGTGTTACTTTGCTAGCTGTCGTGTTCTAAACATTCTGTTAATAGTAAAGAGAGATGCTACCATCTCATTTGACTTTGTGAATGTTTGTATTTTGACAGTACCCAATTGGATGTATTTTAGATTTATTTGATGCATTGGTAGCATTTGACCGTACACAGTGTGGGCGTCCGCGGTGCCTTCAAAGGAATTTCCATCCCTTGAAACTCTACACTCACTCAAGGATAGACTAATACACCCTTGGAGGGCGACAGATAATTCATTGAGTACACACGCTTACTTCGCATCTAATCTCTGCATCAGGAGGTCAATCCATGACCCGCAACCCTCTGGATCCGCTCGATGCTCACACATAGCCACGAGGTCCCTCTTTGATATGACCTGCAATTAATCGGACGGGCTCTCAACAGCCCACTTTCTCCCAACTTAAGGCTCCTCCAACATTCTCTCTTACCTTCTGGCTTACCCGTCCCTTCTCTCACGCCCTTTTAACCGTTGATTGGTATTCCCGAGGGTTTTCAAGGTTTCCATGACTACATCTCAATCCCATATGTACAGTGTTGTGCCACTGCGGTTATAATACTGTTTCCCGTTCAAAATATGCCCTTTATAAGGGCTGTCTCAAAATAGAATAAATCGGGGCAAAAAATTAATTCCAGATAAAAAGTTCAAATTGGTAAAATCTTCATAAAAGAACCCTTATGTATCGACAGACAAATGTCAGTGCCTCCGCCAGTTGCACGAAGTGTTCGTTGACTGCCCAAGCGGGCAAGTATAAATCGTCCCGGTGAATGAAGTCTCACCTTTGCCGGTCATTGTATATAAGAAACGCATGGCATTGAAGAAAGAAACATGGCTGAGGTGAAAGTGTGGTTTGCTAGGAGAAGAAACTTAAAAATAGGAATAAAATATGAATTATTATCCTAACAAGAAAGAAAAGCAGACAGGCTTTTTACAAGCAAGTACAAATAGGAACGTCAGTAGTAGAACTAACTAGCTGCCCACCGGCGAACTCTGAGCATTGGGCCGTACATGTATGCTTCCTAAGGCATCAACAGGACCCTTGTTCAGGAACCTCGTTATGGCTCCCTTGACATTATCCAGTGGTCCGAAATGGTACTCAAAAGAAGTGATATTCGGGTCATACACAAAGATCAATGTCTCGTCACCAATCCACACCTATATTTAAAAATTCGGTCCATCTTCAGCGTGGTAGAAGAGGTCCAACGTAAGAGCGTCAAGCAAGCAGTTATCTGACAAAACCTTGGGGAACATCTTGGCACACCTTTCTCATGGATTAATTTTCTGTAAGTTTGCAACGCGCTGTGGTTTTCTGAATATTGCACTCTTTTGCTAAAATCCTAACTACAAGGTGTAAATCATAATTGAGCATGTGCTTAACTTTTGGCCCATTTTAACCACACTATGATGTTGATGGATGCCCAGGGAATTTCTCAGCATCAAACTTCTCGTTACCCTATTATAACGGCCTGTGCACGAAGAAACCACCACCTGGGAAATTTCTCCATCTCCATAATCATCCTTAACCATGGTCATGGTGTATGAACCCAATTTTCCAAAATAAATGCACAATTTTATCGCATATTAAGGATTTTTATGACGATAGATTCTTACAGCTCCAGCGTACATCAATTGTGTACAGTAATTTGGCTCACAAACCATGCAGTACACTACAAATCAAAGATTGCTCTCCACATTGCAACCAAGGTGAGGTCCAAAAAGCAGCAAACTTAGATATCATCAAAATATATACCCGGTACGTCGTCCCACAATCGGTTTCCACGACATAAACAACCCATTACCGCGATCCCAGTTTAGCTCAGGCTCACGATGATTTACATTGCTCAATGGAAAGTTGTATTGTGAATTCGTGATGCAACTGTCAAACAGGGGTCCAATATAGCAGGAATTCACACACTATAAATTGTCACAGTTAACTCACGTGGATTGTGTTGCTTCCTTAAGATCTCCCATGACCGTTTCAATTGCAAAACGCCCCACTTTAGCCATCTGAGCTGGTGACAAAAAATCATTCTACTCATTTTTGTGAGCGACTCCGTAAAATACATATCCAACGGGGTATGACAAGGAGTTCTGGTCCCAATAAATATGGTGCGAATACATCTACTGTGTAACGTGTGATTTGAAAACTTTGCATCAAAGGAAAAAGTAATGCCCGTATGAATTCAAACAAAGTCTCCTGCAAGGCGAATCCTACACCACCTAAGACATTAATTACCGGCACTGGGGCACATAGAATGTGTTTGAAAAGAAGATTTTTGAGTAATGAAGTGGAAACGTTAAACCAGAACATTAAAGTCCACATCTACGATTGGACGTCAACTTGTCTTCCTCTGCTATGTGCAGGCACTGAGGTTTTTAGGGTGTAATATGATAGCTTATACAGATGAAATTCTGAATAATAGCAATGAACATATAACATACTACCTTGATCAAAAAGTTCCCGGAATAACCACCGTGTGGCGCTCCCATCGTTCCGATTTGAGTTCTGTTTTTTTTGTTAAATTGGTACATCTGTTGTTGATATTCCCTTTAAATCTTAGTGTCATAACTTGACATTTGCAAAAGTTACGTAGCCAAGAGTACATCTATCTCTGTGTGTGTTGGCGATTTTTTACAATTTCAGAAATGGATTTAAATTTGCAACAACGAACTTGTATTAAATTTTGCGTAAAAAACGGATTTAGTGGCGCACGGACGTTGGAAATGTTGGAAAAGTGTTTCGGCAACGATTCTCTAAAAAAAACGGTCGTTTACCAGTGGCACGAGCGGTTCAGAAGTGGTCGTGAGTCAATCGAAGATGATGAACGCAGTGGCAGACCATCGACATCGAAAGTCGGTGAAAAAATTGATAAAGTAAAAGAAATGTTGGTCAATAACCGCAAATTAACCATCAGAGAAATAGCGGAGGACTTGAACATTGCCTATGGATCCGCCCAAGACATTGTGGTTAATGATTTGGGTTTCCGTCGTGTAGCAGCAAAGTTGGTGCCGAAAGACCTCAATTTCATGCAAAAAAGAGACCGTGTTGACGTCGCAAAAGACATGATTTGCGAGGCTGAATCCGATCCCACATTCATCAAAAGGATCATTACTGGAGACGAGACGTGGGTTTATGAGTACGACACGCAATCCAGACATCAGGCAAGTGAATGGCGTTCACCAAATGAGCCGAGACCAAAAAAACCACGTCGTTTTCAGTCAAAAAAGAAGGCAATGCTGACGGTTTTCATGGATTACAACGGTGTAGTGCATCATGAATTTTTGCCAGAAGGCCAGACAGTAAACAAAGAGTATTATTTGGGCGTTATGAGACGTTTGCGTGAAGCAATTCGCCGAAAGAGACCAGAAATGTGGGCAGAAAACTCGTGGATTTTGCACCATGATAACGCACCGTCGCACAGTGCTATCATTATTCGTAATTTTTTGACGAAAAATGCAACAAATACCATCCAACAGCCACCGAATTCACCTGATTTGGCTCCCTGTGACTTCTTTCTGTCCAATCGAGTTAAAAAACCATTACGGGGAACGCGTTTTAGCAGCCGAGAGGAAGTAATGGAAAAATCGCAGGAAGCACTGATGGACATACCGAAAACCGACCGTAACTTTTGCAAATTTCAAGTTATGACACTAAGATTTAAAGGGAATATCAACAAGAGATGTACCAATTTAACAAAAAAAAACATAACTCAAATCGGAACGATGGGAGCGCCACACGGTGGTTATTCCGGGAACTTTTTGATCAAGGTAGTATGGTAATAGAAGTCTTAGGGGTCGGAATAATTAGAGGAAAAGGGTTAATGCGTATAAAAATGTTGCGGGAGGAAATGGATATCGGGAAAATATGAAAATACAAGTTGCTGGCGCGGCAATATGGCTACAAAGGTGTAATAGGTGTATTCAATATAATTATACAGATAGCCTAAATAAAATCCTTTAACAATCCAGGAGAATATACAAAGCGAACGGTAACTACGGCCGTATAAATATAATGGGAAGAGTTCACCCCAGCCGTACTCTTATAAATGGGCAAAGGATGGGTGGGGGATATTGGAGAAAATAGAAACAGTAAATCGATAAAAATTATAAAATTAAATAATTAACTGAAAATAAGACTAACAATAGTAAAAAACTGAAAATAATTGAAATATTTAAATACCGCAAACGGTTAGAACAATGAAATGGAGGGGGGGGGGAAATTAATTTTTTTAATACTAAAAAAGTGAAAATTAATCAGGCATTCTCTAGCTTGGATGTACTATGCAGCAGTGATCCTTGCTAGTCGCATACACTCTCACTCTATCAGGGCTTACGAGAGGTTTCCCTCTGCGTCAGGGGCCCACCAATCACACGTATTGAAATAAAATTAAGAAATATAATAAACGAAAAATGATCACGCGCTCTATAGCTCGGATGTACTATATAGCATTGATCCTTGCTAGTCACAGGCACTCACCTTCAATCAGGGCTTAGGAGAGGTTCCCTCTGCGCCAGTGGCCCGTCAGTCACACGTATAATAATAAAGGCCAAATAATCACGCACTCTCTAGCTTTGATGTACTAAGCAGCAGTGATCCTTGCTAGTCGCATACACTCCCACTCTATCAGGGCTTACGAGAGGTTTCCCTCTGCGTCAGGGGCCCACCAATCACACGTATTGAAATTAAATTAAGAAATATAATAAACGAAAAATGATCACGCACTCTCTAGCTCGGATTTACCATATAGCATTGATCCTTGCTAGTCACAAGCACTCACCTTCAATCAGGGCTTAGGAGAGGTTCCCTCTGCGCCAGTGGCCCGTCAGTCACACGTATAATAATAAAGGCAAAATAATCACGCACTCTCTAGCTTTGATGTACTAAGCAGCAGTGATCCTTGCTAGACGCATACACTCCCACTCGATCAGGGCTTACGAGAGGTTTCCCTCTGCGTCAGGGGCCCACCAATCACACGTAGTGAAATAAAATTAGGAAGTATGATAAACGAAAAATGATCACGCACTCTCTAGCTCGGATTTACCATATAGCATTGATCCTTGCTAGTCACAAGCACTCACCTTCAATCAGGGCTTAGGAGAGGTTCCCTCTGCGCCAGTGGCCCGTCAGTCACACGTATAATAATAAAGGCCAAATAATCACGCACTCTCTAGCTTGGATGTACTAAGCAGCATTGATCCTTGCTAGTCGCATGCACTCACACTCTATCAGGGCTTACGAGAGGTTTCCCTCTGCGGCAGTGGCCCGCCAATCACTCACTTGCTTGGGTATGCGAAGACGCCTTAACCCTAGCAAAACTCACTCACTCACTCACAGGTCTACCGTGGAATTTCTTCCGACGTTAGTACTGTGACTCGCACTTGGTGGAAGGGTAAAGGGAGTGCCCAGAAGCTGACACAAGTGTTTCGACTGCCAAGCAGTCCTCTTCAGAGAAGGAATGATTTCGTCTCATGTGTGGTGACTTATATATGCTGTGTGTAGTGTAACGGTCAAAAAGGGGGGGCGGGGCGGAGTGGGGGGGGGAGTTGAGATGAAAAGTCGGTTGGGATGGGGAGGGGGGTGTGGGGAATGGTTATGTCAGGGATATGAGTTCGCAGTGTGATCGCAGAGGGGGCGATAAGCCGTGTGCACCCGCACACGGCTTATCGCCCCCTCCCACCCACCCTTCCCTGGTCACCAAAACAACTCATATCCCTGACATAACCATTCCCCACACCCCCCTCCCCATCCCAACCGACTTTTCATCTCAACTCCCCCCCCCACTCCGCCCCGCCCCCCCTTTTTGACCGTTACACTACACACAGCATATATAAGTCACCACACATGAGACGAAATCATTCCTTCTCTGAAGAGGACTGCTTGGCAGTCGAAACACTTGTGTCAGCTTCTGGGCACTCCCTTTACCCTTCCACCAAGTGCGAGTCACAGTACTAACGTCGGAAGAAATTCCACGGTAGACCTGTGAGTGAGTGAGTGAGTTTTGCTAGGGTTAAGGCGTCTTCGCATACCCAAGCAAGTGAGTGATTGGCGGGCCACTGCCGCAGAGGGAAACCTCTCGTAAGCCCTGATAGAGTGTGAGTGCATGCGACTAGCAAGGATCAATGCTGCATAGTACATCCAAGCTAGAGAATGCGTGATTAATTTTCACTTTTTTAGTATTCAAAAAATTAATTTCCCCCCCCCCTCCATTTCATTGTTCTAACCGTTTGCGGTATTTAAATATTTCAATTATTTTCAGTTTTTTACTATTGTTAGTCTTATTTTCAGTTAATTATTTAATTTTATAATTTTTATCGATTTACTGTTTCTATTTTCTCCAATATCCCCCACCCATCCTTTGCCCATTTATAAGAGTACGGCTGGGGTGAACTCTTCCCATTACAATCCAGGAGGTTTAATGATAAAAATAAGATTTTCTGTTAAAACGAAAACAAAAACAAATATTTAAAAATACTTTGCTCCAAAAAGTAACAATAATTAAAAATATTAACGTGACATACGGACGTAAACAGGTAAATGGTGAGCATTTTCCCGGATAACATTTGCTGAGTAACAATTTAGGATGCGGTTGAGTAAAAACCAAGCAATCAACTTAATTAGTATGTTGTATTCGGTATGAATCTTTGGCAGTTTAGAAAAACGTTGTTCTATTATAATCTCTCATTTTTCTTCCTTCTCTGAGGATCTCTTCTCAATACATCCTTACATTATGGCTGTTACAAAAACAAAATATTTTCCACTACCACTAACTCTTTCATTACTGTAGCTGCGATAGTACTTCAGTAGCTAGAATAAACACTACATTAGCAAATGTCAGTCATAAATTTAGCTTAAATTGTAGTAAATATAACTCAAATTTACCTTTCGGTAGTATCTCATTCAAAGACATATTTATGGAATTAGGTATTCAAAATATTTTTCTAATTTCTGTACTCGGATATTCCCGACCAAGAACCTTCCTGGCTTGCTAGGCATCTTGTAAATGTGGAATCACAATGCAAACCCAAATGTAGAGGAGGAAGGTGGTAGTTTGCGGAAGTAGGGAACAGAAGTGGGGAAATTAAGAGAGCGAGAGGAAGGTGAAGTAGGGGGAGTTAGGAGAAATAGGAGCAGGGGAGGGCGTTGGGGAAGGTAGAGAAGTAGGAGGAAGAGTAGGTGAAGGGTAACCTAGCGCTGGAATGATCCTGCTCGAACAGCGGACTCATTCTCGCGCTTAATTTTGGTCCAGTGACGCAATTAAAACGCGAAAGTGAAAGTTCTTTAAGAGGTGGATGGTAAGGGAAAAAGAAAGGAGATGGAAAGTGGAGGTGGAAGGGGATGGGATGAGGGAAGGGTTGAAATGTGGTACGGTCAGTGGAAAGAAAACACTAAGAAGAATGAAAAGGACACCCACAGATCAGGAGAAGTAGGAAAAGGTGAATAAATTAGAGTCGAATCTAAAGTGGAACGAACTGGTTAGCTGCCACGGGCCCCATACGTATGGATGTCTGGACATTTGGGAGATATCACATCAGAGCTACGCTCAAACTTTCAGGGAAAACCGAAGAAAGGGATAACAAAGTATTTTACCACTATTAAAGGAAGCTATAACGTGCAAAAAAATCATCACAGTTTTCTGTATCAAAAATATTTTACAGGTAAATCATGAATGGAGTGAGACCCTGAGGAACAGTTTTAATTATATGAACAATCTTTGCAAGGTGCAATATCAGAACTAAAAGTTAAAAAAATATTTGGGCGTCATTTTTTCATCGAGGACTTTTCAAGGATAAATAGCACTCCAATGAAGGGTGCCATGTCATCAATATAAACCGGTTTATATACATGTATATATAAGTGTACGTATATATTCATATGTATGTACATATATACGTATATATGTACACATACGTACTTTTTTAAGGTAATCTACCGGTTAAGGTAGGTTTTTGGATGGACACAACTACCAAACAAATATTTTATTACTCCTAAAAAAACACAAAATCCATCATCCTACTCTATATCAGGTCCCTATTCATCTCTGAGTACTTTCTTCCTCCCTTCATCCCGTCCAACATCCCTATCCTGTTCCTTCCCTTTCCTCTTTTGCCCAACATTCTACCCTCTATCACAGTCTTCAACATCCCACTGCCGGTCAATACCCCCTTCATCCACTTTTCCTGCCTCCACAGGATTTCTCCCAACAAACCCCTCTCTTCTCCCACCATACCAAGTACTTCCTCATTTGTTTTCTTCTCTGTCCATTTCACCTTCTCCATTCTTCTCCACACCCACATTTCAAAAGCCTCCAATCTACGTCTATCCTCCTGCTTCAATGACCACGTTTCCGCACCGTACATAGCTACGCTCCATATCAAAGTTTTTACGAGTCTTTTCTTAACATTCTTACTCAAAGTCCCCGTCATCAACTCCCTCCTCCTTGTGAAAGCCTCTTTGCCTAGCGCAATTCTTCTCCTTACGTCCCTACTACTTTGACCGTGTTGGTCCAAAACACTACCGAGATACGTAAACTGCTCTACCGGCTCTAGTTTTTGCCCTCCTATTTTAATGTTAAGCTTGGCCTTTTTCTTTCTAGAAAATCGCATAACCTTTGTTTTCTTAATATTGATTCTCATCCCATACCTGTCGCACTGAATTTCCAATTCACTCAGCAATGCTTGCAGCTCCTTGGCTGACTGACATACTAAGGCTTGGTCATCAGCAAACCTAACTGATTTTATGAATTCCCCGCCCACTTTCATTCCTACCTCCAGTTCTTCCCATGCCTCTTTAATCATTTCCTCTACATACAGGTTGAACAGCAACGGTGATAATGGGCAACCCTGCCTCACACCCCTTCCTAACACTGCCCATCCTGACTCCCCGTTTCCCACCCGCACCTGAGCAGTCTGAGACATGTACAGGTTGCGGATTAGCCTCCTTTCCCTCCAATCTATTTCTATTTTCTGCAATATACTCATTAGTTTTTCCCAATTCACCCTATCAAACGCTTTTTCGAAATCTACGAAACAGGCAAATACCTCCTGGTTGTGTTCTATATTCCTCTCGATTAATAATCTCATTACTGCAATGGCATCACGCGTACCTCTCCCCTTCCTAAACCCAAACTGATCATCCCCTAAGTAATCATTTGCCCTACTCTCTATCCTTTTGTTTATGATCCTGAGAACAACTTTAGCTGCGTGGGATATCAAACTTATTGTCCTATAGTCCTCACATGACGTGGCCTTTACCTTTTTCGGAATAGGAACTAAAACTGATCTCACAAAGTCTTCCGGCCAGATTCCCTCCTCATAAATACTACGGATCAGCCCATATAGCCTCTTCCACCCACATTTTCCTAAGCATTTTAAAAGTTCCACGGGAATGTTATCTACCCCCACGGCCTTATTTAGTTTCATCTCCCTTAATGCCCTTTCTATCTCATGGTCTAGTATGCCTGGACCTAAGCTGTCTTCTTCTTCGTCATATTATTTTCAATGTCTAGCTTTGTTGGTCTGAGTTCTTTACCATACAGTTCTTCTATATACTCCTTCCATCTCTCTTGGATCTTTCCTGCGTCAACTATTACCTTACCCGCCTTATCTCTAACTGTTAGCATAGCTCTTCCTTTCTTACTTCCCGATAACGATTTAACTTTGCTGTACAGCGCACCGATTTCACCCTTCCTCTGCAGACTTTCCATATCCTCGCACTGCGTCTTCCACCATGCTTCTTTTGCTTTATTTGTTGCCCGCCTCAATTTATTGTTCAATTCTTTGTACTTCATTTTGCCTAATTCTGTATTCATATTCTTCCATTTTCTCCGCTCATCCATCTTTGTAATCATCTCATCCGTGATCCATGGTTTCCTAGTCCTTTTAGCGTTACCGGTTCCAATAGTGTCTTTTGCGGCTTTAGACAACCCCTTCTTGATCATTTCCCATTTTTCTTCGATAGTACTAAGCCCTTTACCATCCTCCATGATTTTCTCTACCGCCTGTTTGTATTCCTTCCTTTTCAACCCATTTAACGCTTCTACATTCCATTTTCTAACTCGCCGCCCCTGCCTTATCTTTTTGAAACGTACGCTACATTTCATAACAACTAAATTGTGGTCTGAGTCCGCATCCGCTCCCGGAAAGCTGTGGGAATTTATCACACTATTCCTAAACCTGTGTCTAACCAAGATATAATCTAGCTGATATCTTCCTGAGTCACCTGGCATTTTCCATGTATACCTGCGTCTTTTGTGGTGTCTAAACCAAGTGTTGGTGATGACTAACCCCTGTCTCCTGCAGAACTCAACTGCTTTCTCCCCGCGGTCATTCCTCGTGCCTAAACGGTAGTCCCCCACCTTATCACCATCTCTTCCTTCGCCTACCGTCGCATTCCAATCCCCCATCACTATCAAATGTTTCCCTGCAGGAACACACGCGATCATGTCCTCTAACTGATCGTATATCCTATCGACCTCTTCTTCCTTATGGTTGCTCGGTGGCATGTATACCTGAATAATAACTAAGTTCGTCGGTTCTGCTTTTATCTCCACTAGTAGTACGTATATACATACTATATATATAAGGTTAACCATCCTGTAACTATCCTATATAACTGTCTCTAAAAAATCTAACGTGACCATCACGGTACTATCCCGTTACCTGCAGTCGCATTTATTGAATTATTTATATTACCAAGGAATATATAATACTTAAATTCAGATGAAAATGTTGCATTTATACACTATAAAACCAAACTATTGACTTTTTCTATTCTCATTCAACAGCATTGTAAATACTATTTTTTCAAAGAAAAAATATTTTTTTTATCTACTGATAAATCTCCATCCTAATTCCTTTCTTTAAACTTCCTTTTTTTGACTTTGCTTTGAAAATTAAGGAATGTGTGTGATTGCAATATTAAAAATATAATGATAATTTAATTAAAACCTACTTTCGAAAATGAATACCTCTATTTTGAAAATGTTGGCTATTCGACCCAATTTACTTATTTGGAAATCCCATTTAGTTGTTTCGTTTGCAAAGAAATAATAATTCAGCTTATTTGCATCAAAATATACTACAATCCTTGGAGATATTACTCAATCGCTGTACTTTGATTACCGCTTTCAATTTCAATCACCGCATGCCCAGTTAATTCAGGAACGATTTATATGCTCATGGAATTAGAAAAAATAGATAAAAAGAAAATTTTCCCCACGAAAACTTCAAAAATAATTATAATAATTATAAAGTCTACTGATTTCCACCTGATTTCCTGAAAAGCAATGTAAAATAGATTCATTTGAATAAAAAATCAAAGAAATATTTCATATGTATTCTATTTTGAAAGATGAACGGATGAATTTGTAAATGGCCAATCAGTAAAAGTCTGCTTCCAGTTTTTTTTGTTCAATTCCTTACAATACTCTCACTTTGAAGAATATAAAGAAGTGTTACGAATAGCTTGTATTTTAATTCCGGCAAACTTATTTTCAGCAGAAAGAAGCAGAATTCGCAAACCACACTTCATCGAAGCCTAAAAAATAATTTCAGAATACCTAATGCTTAAATCGTAGAGCAGGAGAGAATTACTATTCACAAAAAAACGTATAGACATCATCTGAAAAAATTTAAAAATTGTTCCAATTTCATTATTTGCACCCGTTGCAATCCAAAAGTTAGATATTAATTAAATAAACTATGCTATCCATTTTATCTATGTTTGTAGTACTAAGAGATAAGTTGGTTCATCAAAAATTTTATATGATATCCTCCTGGGAAGAAACTAAGTTGAAGTAGCTTAGCAAACTCGGTGAACAGATGATCTTATAGTATTGCACTTTAAGAAATTAGCAATGATTTCAATTTTATCCTCATGTAATAAACACCTTGTAATTCTAGAAAATAACCGAGAAAGGTTTTATTCAAAATGTTTATCAGTAGCATATATCAATGCGAACATCGTATATCATTGATCCCACTTTTGGTTTTCTAAATTATCAAGAAATGATATTTTCAAATGTGGAGAGATGAAAGAAAAGGAAAGCAATAGCAATATCTGAAACTAGTCGCTATCAACTGATGATGATGCGAAGCATCGAAACCATGTTCGTGGAAAGTAATAAATCTTTATGTAGATGTGCAAAGTTTATTTTTCTACCGTCGTCATGAAATATTTCCACAAAGTTAAGCCTGAAATTACTATGTTTTTGTAATTTCTTTGATTTAGAGCCAAGATTGATTATTACGATTATTTTTTTCCTGAAAATATGCAACTTCAGTTTTAAAGTTTATTTTAATAACAAAGTTATTAAATCCGACAGCTTCACACCTTCAGCGGACGTAATTTTCCTTGGAATTACCCACCCAAAAACGTATACTCCAAAAAAGCCTTCCAATCTCCGAAACTGAATGAAACCTTTCGAATCAAAACATTTTTACGCAAACATTATTTTGCAAACCTGTTGACAAAAATTGAGAGAGAGAGACATCCCCAAAGTAGACAGGACCAGCAAAAATGAAAGAGGAAAGCGTCGCGGTAGGGGAAAAAATAAAGACCCAATCAAGCAAAACAAGGACTTTGTCGGGAAACGGAAGGGAGATTAAAATGCAAAACGGTACGTACCTCCCCCACTCCAACTACACCATCGCGTGCTGATGCGGCGGCATCATTCGGCTGGGTGCAAGGACCCACTTTATTGTAGCTAAATTATTGGCATTAGTCACTCGTTCGAGAATATTTTTTCGCGTCGTTTAAACCTCTCTCCCTCCCCGCTCTGGAAGAGAGGGGAAAAAATTCCAAACTAACGATTCCGGCGAGCAGATAATTAGGTCCTCTCGGAGCATTTCCCACGAAATAAATAGGCAAAGAAGAGAATGCTCCCGGGTTTCCCATTTTCCGCTCCTCCCAAAACTCCTAACCCACTCAGCCCATCTCCTCACTTACCTCCAAAAAAAAAAAACTTACACCATCCAAGGTCGGTCGAAGGTCGCTGCCGAATCACTTAGCATCTTATTTAACCGCTAATTTGCATAGGATAGTATTTACTTAAGTTTCGGTCGCCATGGCACGGGGAATGTGGCTGCATTTTAAGGAGCGAGCATCTGTATTCTGTTGGGTCTTTTGTTCGCGCGTGTGTGTGTGTGTTTCTCTACACGAGCGCTTTTGTACGTGTGTGTGTGTGCCTGCGTGTATTGCGTCTGTGTTCGGGGTAGGCAAGGGCAGGGATGGGACGCCTGGGAGCTTATCGTCCGGCCTAAAGGATTAAAGAATCGGAAGTCCCGATTGTTAGCGCCGGGTTCTCGTATAGGAACCTCTAGCTATCCCTTCCCGCTGTCCCCTACTACGCCGCCCAGTCTTCCCCTGACTCCCCCTCACTACTCCCCCCCCTTCCGCGAAACCCCCTCTCATGCCCAGAGTCCAAAGCATAAAGGCCGGCCCCAATTAGCGGGATTATAGGAGAAAGGGAAGGGGACTTAAGAGAAGCCTCATTCCGGATGCAAGAGGACCCGTCCCAGCAAATCACTCGATTTAATTCCGCATTAAATGAAAGAGTGGACAAATCTTCTGCAAAACGCCGGATTCCTCATTATAAAACTTGACGTTTTGGGCATTTGCTGAATGGAAAAAAGCCCTTCCCTTTTTCAGAGGGAAACAAATGATAAGACAGAGCACATTTCCAGACGTACGTGCTTAAATGCCGAAGATCAGGAATAAAATAATTTTCTTTTCCTTCGGTTTATCAGATATAAATACATATGTGGGATAATGAAACCTGAATTTGAATAAATAAATATAATTTAACAATTTAAATACGTATGTATTAATTTCTTGGGAACGTCGTAGGACGTGGTAAGGCATAGCGCTGGGCTACTGACTAGAGGCCTCGGGTTCAATTACAGGTGCAAGAAGGGTTTAGGGTACCAGAAGGATTTGATTTCGTCTAGGGTGCAAGATATTCCTGGTAAGTTAACCATAGCTAGAAAAATTAAATAATCTGGCCTATTGATTGAATTTCACTATAGGTGAGAACTACCCTCACCTAGTTATGTAGTAACTTAGGTGGCACGTGCTAAACGAGTGCTCTGCAGAGGCCAGGATGTCCTCCTTGGACAAGGTTCTATGGAGTACAGTAAAATATTGAAATTTCTCTACTTATTTTATAAGTTAA
Organism: Hetaerina americana; assembly: GCF_022747635.1. Classification (NCBI taxonomy): domain Eukaryota; kingdom Metazoa; phylum Arthropoda; class Insecta; order Odonata; family Calopterygidae; genus Hetaerina; species Hetaerina americana. The sequence goes on from NW_027286070.1 coordinate 46,421,701, forward strand.
GCAGAGAATTGGTATTAGCATGTATGAAGGAACTTTGAGAGGAATTAAACCACTTGAGGTTGAGTTAATAAGAAGGAATTATTGTGCAAATAAAGACAAAAATTATGTCTTTCTTATAATGATCCAGAGCAAGACATCCTTGTTTGAGTCTTAGAGGCTTCGAAAGTGTACAGGCGACACCTAGAAGCTTGAGCCATAATGTTGTGGCTATATTATTGTCCGAGAGCTCCATGTCTACGGGAGTGTAGTTTCTGTGTGTTCCTCGTGATTCTATTTGCTTCCAACACCAAGGATTTGGCATTCTCTTGATGGGGGAATTCGAAAGGATTGCTGGGAAAGAGCCCTCGAGGATTATTGTTATATCAGGCGTTTGAACAAGAAATTACTATCGAAAGATAGGTAATCAGCTTGATGGCTTATACATGTCCAAATCTTTGGTTTTAGATCAACATTTGGGTGTTTGTCAACTGTGTTTATGTAAAAAATCTAATATAAATAAAATGTAATTAATATATATATATATATATATATATATATATATATATATATATATAACAATTGTACGGAAAAACTCAAACGAGCGGCACAAAAATGGGCTGACACAATATAACAAATAGAATAGAATAGCAACATTTAAAAGGACACTCACACGGTAAATTGTTCGAGCTTTCGGCCCTATCAGAGGCCTTCTTCAAGTGAGACTCCCACAAGTCCTTCAAGAGTCTCACTTGAAGAAGGCCTCTGAGAGGGCCGAAAGCTCGAACAATTTCCCGTGTGAGTGTCCTTTTAAATGTTGCTATTCTATTCTATTTGTGTTATATTGTGTCAGCCCATTATATATATATAATTATATATAATTATATATATATATATAATTATATATATACATATATATATATATATATATATATATACATATATATATATATATATATATATACATATATATACATATATATATATATACAAATATATATACATATATATATATATACAAATATATATACATATATATATATATACAAATATATATACAAATATATATATAGGAAAAACACAAAAGTCGTGCTACTTTTTGAACAGACCTTGTATGATTTTTACACTTTGAAATTATTGAACTGTCGTTAGTACCATTAAGCATTGAAAATGTTGTTCAATTAAACAAAATATATTTAACCTGCATATTTTAAACATTAAACATTATGATTGCCCTAATGCACGTTTATAGTCACATAAGTAACCTGAGGTGTTAAAATTCATATAAGATTCATATAAAATTTATTCTTTAAAACAATATTTTCCTGTACATTTGTTTTTTCATAGTTTGATATCGCATTCAGCATTAGAGGTCTATGACCAGTCATTTTGACCAAGAAAAAGATTTCTCCAAATTACCGCCTTAGTAAAGCACTAGGTAAACTTTTTTCTCATTGGTAAAACTTTGTCGCCGACTGACTCAAAAATGTTCATTAGCTCCGAAATAAGTTTTCAGTGGATTTTCATTTTCGTGGAAGAAAGGAATACTCCAAGTAGATCTGATGCTGGGATATGACGCTTTCTGTCAAAGAATCAAGTATCTATATTCTAGAACTTTGGCCCTGACTTTAGAACTTTGTACAGAAGGAACCGCTTAGGAATTGAAATACTCCATCATAGGAATTGCATTTGCAAGCCATGGCTAAGGAAATAATTTCATATTAGCTCTGTTTGGCGAAATGAGATGTTTCCTCACATTCGCCTACAATCGCATTTAATATCGTTCCTTCAAAAATACCCGCAGGCATGGGCGATTGAGTTACCTCTGAAGTGAAAAACAACATGTCAAAGGGAAACTTAGGCTGTAGCCAGATCGGTTCACATTGAAACTAACTTAATTAACATTGAGAAGTTACAGACGATCGAAATTTGTTTCTTTTATGTAGATACTACTACGTCTACTTCCAAGATTACCGCACTGTGATCATGATTTTATAACCGTGGTCTTATTTTCAACTTGCTTCCTAGATTTATGTCGATTCTTAGTTTAAAAAAAATACAATATTAATGTTGTTGAATTTAAGTATTTTCTTTCGTTTGATTAACATTTTTTTGAGTACATAGTCAAACTTGTTAAGAAAAGACTCGTAAAAACTTTGATATGGAGCGTAGCTATGTACGGCGCGGAAACGTGGTCATTGAAGCAGGAGGATAGACGTAGACTGGAGGCTTTTGAAATGTGGGTGTGGAGAAGAATGGAGAAGGTGAAATGGTCAGAGAAGAAAACAAATGAGGAAGTGCTTGGTATGGTGAGCGAAGAGAGGGGTATGTTGGGAGCAATCCTATGGAGGCAGGAAAAGTGGCTGAAGGGGGTATTGACAGGCAGCGGGATGTTGAAGACTGTAATTGAGGGGAAAATGTTGGGCAAACGAGGAAAGGGAAGAAACAGGATAGGGATGTTGGACGGGATGAAGGGAGGAAGAGAGTACCAAGAACTAAAGAGGGACCTGAAGTAGATTGTTTTGTTTTGCAAGGGGCTACAAATTATTTAATTAGTAATTATGTCCATCCAAAAACCTACCTTAACCAGTAGATTACCTAATAATAATAATATATATCTACGTGAAATGGACAGAGAAGAAAAGAAATGAGGAAGTACTTGGTATGGTGGGCGAAGATAGGGGTTTGTTGGGAGAAATCCTATGGAGGCAAGAAAAGTGGATGAAGGGGGAGGGACCTGATATAGAGTAGGATGATAGATTTTGTGCTTTGTTAGGAGTAATAAAATGTTTGTTTGGTAGTTGTGTCCATCCAAAAACCTACCTTAACCGGTAGATTACCTTAAAAAAATATAGTCAAACTATTATTTCTGTAGAGGTAACATGATTGGTATTGTGCATGCATGGCTAACGACGTAACCCCACCCGTCAGACGCCCTGGCGGCGGCTTGCGGGGTATGGCGTGGATGTACAGGATACCGGAAGATACTGTGCTACATCAATGCCATCCGACGTTAACACTGCAAGAATTTTATTACCATTTATTTCAGCGAGCCTGAGATTTGATAACGTCATTGTTGCTTCATCAATTGACATTTTCGGGTGAGTATAATCACCTTAAACTTAATTAGTAAGGCATGCATTTTACAGAGGGAGAACACATTGTGTCGTCGCTCGGGACAAAAGTTAGCTCACGAGGAATAAACCACCGGGTAGGTAAGAATTAGTTCTGCACTGTAACGATATCCACGCTGCCGAGCCACTTAAGCAGTCGTGTGAAGTGAGTTTCCCGGCGTCACTGATTCACCCGTTTGTAATGCAAAACTGAATGCATTTCCTTCAACAGTCTGCTGCTTTATAGAGAGGGAACACGGATGCGCGCGGATAACATCCAACTCGCAGCTAATTTTCAAACGAGCCCAGTGCTTTGCGTGGACGATGGGAACACAACGCATGTTCCTCCCTGCCTTCGTGTTAACAGGCGTTTCATTCGTTCCGATGGGATGCTTCCGTCATTTTCTTCCACCACACACACACACACACACACACACAACCACACTCGTCTCTCCCCCAACATTTCTACCCAGCTCCTCATCCAACTACTACTCTCACTCATCCCCTTGACATACACTCTCGAATAGTCGTTCATATCGCTGGTGCGCTACGAGTGTCCTCCACTCCTCTTGGCACCCCACTCCTCATGGTCACTCCCCTCTAGTCCCCTCCACCCACGACCCTTCTCCCTCGGCCCCTCTGCAGCGTGTGCAGAGGCGGGCAAAAGAAAGGGAGTTTCGGGGAGAGGAGGAGCCGGTGAATGAAGTGAGGCGATGGGTATGTATGGGAGGAGACAGACAGAGAAATGGAAGCAGCCAGCCAGAGACTTCTTCCATTGTCCGATGAGGAAGACTGCGATGCACACGACTGACTGACGAAACCCACACCCCCTACCCACCTTACTACCCTATTAAGTGGATTATTACGAGACCTTTAGTTAAAGAGCCGTCGAGATCCCTTCACCCCCCTTGTTTCCTAAGTGTTAAACGAGCGTACGTGCACCCACGAAATCTATTGCCTTAGCCAATTACGCAGGGTGGGGGAGAGGAAAAACTTGGGGGATGCGCGGGAACGCAGGGGGTTTTTGCCTCATTCAAGTTGACGCAAAGACGAGATTATTAGTCGAGCCCGCGGAGATCATAACCATTTGGCTCAATATTATCGGTAGGCGCTTGAATTAACAGCTGCCTGTGACCGGATGTCAACAGAGGGAACTTTCGTCAAACCATAGTAATTTCCAAGATTGTAGGACTGATTTATTTCTCATTTTTAGGGATTTCTTGAAAATAACTGAAGGAAACCAGATATATGTTAAACTGGTAGTTTTTAATGCAATATTTTAATGCAAAGCTAACTCCGAGTGCCCCGTGTTTTTAATATTGTAATTCCTATCAATCGCAATAATATTAATAATTGTAGGATTAATTTTTCCTAAAAAATATAGCCGAAACGATATTATACCATGGAAAATACAAAACAATATCAATTCGATGTGCAAAGTTGTTTTTGCGACCGCATTATGGGTTATCTACACTCCATTTATTCCGTCAGGCTTGAGTTTTTAAGTATTGGGAAACAAGAAGTACCAGATTAGGGTAAAGGTCTCGCAGAAATAGGGGTCGGGATGCCATGGTGGCTAGTTTAACGGCTACCTACCTCGAGGGTACAGGATCGATTCCTACAGGTGGAAGGGTTTTTTATTCGTATCCCTATCACAAGTTGAGTGCAATTTGGAGGATACTTCAAGTGAAGTAGAACGCCCGTCGTATGGCACGCTAATTTTGAACCACTTGGAACCTATCGTTTAGTGTAGTTAATGTCAAAAGCAGATTTCTCTCCGCAATTCAATGAATATCCTCCACTAAGTAACCCACCAATGTTTATGGCGCAAAAATTCTTAGCTGCCCGGCACCTCGCCTAAAAACTACCAACTCTTAATCGAAGTACTTTTAAAACGCAAGGAATAGAACAGGCTCCATTGAGAAAAAGCGTTCCGCTGACATTTACAAAATTATTCTCGTTTTTCCGTCAATGACTTAAATACCTGGAGAAAAAGGTGCCATTTTGGCTAGAAAATGTATTGAAATTGTTGCAAGGAAAATTTAGAAAAGTTGTCATAGCTTTCCAAGCACATGAGGATAGATAGACTTATCTATATTTAGAATATATGAGGGTCATCCGGAAAGTAGTACCCGTTCGTGCCGCATGAAGTGCTGACGACGCGAGTAGCCGCTGGACGAGGTCAGATAGCTTCAGTGGCTTGTCTGCCTTCTCTGAGCCAAGTTGCGTGACGCTAGCATTGCCTGTGTTGTTTCTGTGATTGTTTACAATGTTTAAAAAAATTGAGAACGCCGCCAGTTGTGAAGTGAGGGCAGTGATTAAATTCCTCAATGCAAGAAACGTTCGCCCATGTGATATTCATCGCCAATTAAAGGAGGTGTATGGAGACAATGTAATGGACGAGTCGTCTGTTCGGCGGTGGTGTCGCAACTTCAACATGGGGAGGGGGAACACACACGACGATGAGCGTTCGGAGAGACCGTCTGTCATTACAGACCAACTGGTGAGCTCAGTTGACGAATTCGTGAGGAACGATCGGCGCGTCACAATTGATGACATCTGTGAGCATTTTCCCAATGTTTCTCGAACAATTGTTCATGAAATTGTTAAACACCATCTGCATTATGCAAAAATTTGTGCAAGATGGGTCCCTCGCGTATCTCAATGAGCTGGCGGCGAAGGACTATGCAGCAGGAATACAGAAACTTGTCACACGTTATGACAAATGCCTTAATTTGCTTGGAGATTATGTTGAGAAGTAGTTTAAAGTATCCTCTTTCAAATAAAATTTTTTATGTTTGTTAATATTTACTTTTGTGTCTTTATTTCACGAACGGGTACTACTTTCCGGATGACCCTCGTACATTAAACAGGGTCAGTGTACAGGTTTAGCAGTTTAACTAAACCTTTTTAACTGGATGCATATTTGTTGCATAAGTCAAAAGAATAGAAAAATTAATGTGAACATTTCTTGATGCGTATTTAACGAATACTCAATTGATCCTGGACATATTTGAATTAGTTTCTGTGTATCATATGTAAACATATAGCTTATTAGTAGGTTTAAAGCATTAAAATGACCTTTAGGATACCTAATTGGAAATCCGAAAAATCCTAGATGATTAATTTTTATCCACATAAAAAATAAGCCGACATAATTCCATAAGATGCTAACGATATCGTTATCATTAATAGCATTTCAACCCCGGCATATGGACAGGGTCTATAGTATATCGTAAGGAGGGCGGTAAAAGTAAACGCAAAACTTGGTTTCATTTCACTAAAATCTTACCTGCAGAAAATAGTTGAATTACGAAGGCAATCCAGTTTCATTTCCTTCAAAAAGTAACTCCGGCAGGATAACGAGGCTCGTTGATTTTCCTTAGGAGGATCGAGTGAATTCACATTCAACCAATTGCTGATTAAGATGATATTGAAGACAATGACCGTGAAACTGCTTGCAACGGCAGTAATTGCGGGTGATTAAATGGAAGCAAATGAAAGTAGACTCATACACAGAACGACAACTATTATCACTTTAAAATCGGATCTTTTTGAAGCCTACACGCTTTGAGAACCGAAATCGGACTGGGCTCTTATCTGAAGCGTCAGGGTTTATATACAAACAGTTGGAAGGATGAAGGCCGCAGAAGCTGGTACCAATTTGATAAATAACGCAAAACCTAAAGGAGAACATGATTCATCTTAGTTTTTACGAAATGTTAAAATTTACGCCACTAACTAAAAATGGTAAAGATCACTCCAAAAAATTTTAAAGTGAGTGAAATATAAGACTTTTTCTGTATTATCTTGAATTAATACAATTAGGCAACCTCTTATAATACCTATTAAAGATAAAATTTATCAAATTTGCAAAAATGACTAATTTTTCAGCAAAATAAAATTCAGAAAATAACAAATAAGCTAATCGTTAACAAAAACAACCAAATTTTATTAATTAAATTTTAATTTTAAACCAGGCCGGTCAAACTCAACTCCCAGAAACTTGATTTAAATGGAACTTGGTAACCCTTTAGAAACTTATAAACCTAAAATTGATGCGTAATATTAAAATTATTAATAAGAGACAAACATTTCGAAATGGTGCGCTGCATGGAAAGTGGAATACGTTCTCTAGTGATGCCCTCCAATCTTATTTAACGTCGGATTTAAAAAAAAAATCGATCACTATTAAAGGGATTTATAACCGAGTTTTCACATTTTGATGGCGTAATTAAACAGCAGAGAGTGATTTATACAGGTATAACCATCCGGAAAATGCTCTGCTCAGAAATCGCAGCGGCTGAAGACCTCCAATAACATCAGACTGCGACTAATAAATGGAGTGTCTCAAGGTCCCGCGCGATCCTACAAAAACGGCAATGCTTCACTCACAAAACGAACCATCCAATTCCACCGTGGTCCGGCCACGGCATTTCACGAGGCGGCGATGAAATGACCAGCGAGGGAGGGAGAATAAAGCATAGATCTCCAATCCTATTTCGCGGGCTCCTAATTCGGCCGCATTCACACTCCTCTCGTTCAGTCGGATGGGAACCACTCTCTTCCCAGTCAAATGGTTTTGCGGTCAGCGTCGAGAAGAAAACCTGATTTCCGCCAACGACGGCAACCTTTCACCTTGTTGTTACCATGGATGGAAATCATCTTGGCCCGCATCTCCATTTAACTCAAGAGTGTAAGGTCACACTCAAGACATCCCACTTGCCAGCCACGCCAACGTAACCTTCATTTTACGCGGCCGCTTTCTCATTAGGGGTTCATGTTATAATCCGCCGCTGCTTGAAAACGTTTCCCGGTGGTCTAAAAACTTTGCTAATTCTATCCCGCTTACAAACTTCCCTGACGATACAGTTGTAATATTTAAACGAATACCTGACACATGGTTACCCCCCCCCCCCGCGGTTCCTTTTTGGGGTAAGGAAGGTGTTAAAGCCTGATTTTAGGGAATTTAAGTTTCTCTTATGAATCTTCTTTATGGAGCCACCATATTTTTCCATAATATCTTTCGTCTCAGACGTGCTCGTGCTTTATGTCGCAGATATTCATTTATTCCAAAGGCTACCCTAAATGTATGCCTATTGTGTTTATCTGGCGACATTCACCATTCATGTCATTTTCATTCAGCTATCGTAGATGATCGGGTGTAAAAATATCAATACTTTTTGCTTAAATTATTACTTAATGAAATTTGCACTAACTTAATTTTATACAATTTCGTTTGGCTATTTGAGTAGAATTGTTATTGGAATGCAGAGATCATTTCTCACTTAATAGTTGTCACTGCAGCTTGTAGAGAAGTGTTGTGTCAACATGAAGAGTAGAATCTTCTAATCAGTATAAGTACCATACTTTCATACTTGAACAATAATCCTCAAAGTTAGAAGTAAGGAAAATGAGGAAGAAAATCTGACGTCAACTTAGAAATCTCTAAAATAAATAGAAAAGTATGTTTTCTGTGCGACTAATAATAATCCGGGAGTCAGGGCGTAACTAATGGTCCTTATTTTGAAGACCTGCCACCAAACAATCGATAGGTACTGCTAATCGAACCTTCTTAGCACCTACACTCAAGGGTCACCCAACACTCTAATTTCTAAGACGAGTCCATAAGATATGCAGTATAATTATAAGGCTTGCCGGGTTAGTCAAATGGGTAACGCGCTCTCAGGCCAAAGCAGTAAAGTGCGGGTTCTACATAGTCCCACCTTGGGCATCGTAGTGTGACAAATCTGGTAGTTCTTCCCGAGGGAAACGGGATCTTAAGCCATAAAAATATCTGAATCTCAAGGAGCGCAAAGACCACCAGGAGAAAAAAACATTTTTAAATCGAGAATTCAAAGAGTTCCACAAATAAGTATATATCTGTTAGCTAGCTTGAAAAATCTGATTTTTATTAACTCAAAATTGGCTTTCATCTATCATTACTGTAGCATCATAGTATTTAAACTTTTAGTGGGCATTTTGAAGACAGATGAAACCGAAAAAAAACACTCGAAAACAAGAAAAGAAACTTCTTTCAACACTGTTTGGAGCTGGCGGCAGAAGAAGGAAGCCGACGTACCCATGATGACTCCGGGGAATAAAGAGGCATCACACTCCAAAAGGCAAACTTGAGGCTCATTGGAGGCCTTCACTAAAGTCAGAGCGGTCTAGGCTCCTCTTTAAGTCAGAAAAATGCCGCTACAAAGCAAAACACACTCTACGCCTGACCTAAGGAGTGAGGGGTGGCCGAGGCCTCCATCGCCGGGGCAAATTAAACGAACGGTACACTCGCAAACAAGAACACTAAAACCACACACGCTCCGCTACTGAGACTTTTCAGGTATGATCCGTGTTGGCCTTTAATTCGACTTCTGCTATATTGCAGTGATGCCACATTTTCACTGACAAAAGCTCCACACGCCGCGGAAAATGGAATAAACTGATCCATTGAAGAGGGATGACCATCTTCTGCCCTAATCATACACTAGGACTCGCCATTACCACCGACAAAGATCTCTTTAGAAACTCGCAAGAAAAAGTTTTATTGCAAACCTCTAAATTACATAGAAATAGTTGAAACTATTCAGTTGGTTGCACACCCATTGTAAAAGGTTGGAAAAGTCTGGAGATATCAGCCGAAGAAGTTCTTCTTTAGAATAGGTAATAGAGAAAAGTCCATCGAAAGAAAACTTGGTAGACTGGTAAAATGTCACGCATTGAATCGGAGACCAGAATCGTTCAGATGACTGTAGGAATAATTATTTATTTCTCTTTAGCAATAGGAGATAAATCCATCATTATCCTTGGCGGTCAACGGCGTCAGTGGGCCAGATGTAACCTGTAGTGCTTCCTACCTCGCGACTGGCACCTAAAATCAACTGGAAAGGCTACGCCGAGATAAGGAAAGATTTAAACAAGTAATTCGCCATTAGAAATGTATGAACTGGAGAAATATATCCTGGAAAGGGCCCAGAAAACATTGGTAATCGAAGGCAGTTCATCTTCAAATCTTCAATCAAATAACCTCTCATAATCCTATAACCAAATTAGGCTGCCTGTGAACCAATAAAACCACAACCCTACCTATTCCGTGATTTGAAATCATCAATTGAAGGGAGAGTACATGCAAGTAGCTGAGAAGTGAAAAGAAAGAAATCAGACTCACAGTACGAAGGGCAAGTGATTTCCACCAACCTGAAACCTGAGCAATTAGATGCGAGTGAAATTTTGACGCCAGGTCCCGTTCCCCTCTGTACCCTCTCTCAAGGGCGATGGCCTTGATTCCGGCGATTTTCCTATTGAGATAAAAGAGGGATGTCTACACGAGCCTCTCTCGCCAGAAACGACTCCGTCACCCTATACTCCTCTCCAGCGTGTGAAGACCTCAGTGCTTTCATCAGCGGTTCTTCTCATGACAGGAGAGCAAGGTCGTTTTCGACGACACCGGTGTATGTGATTTCCAGCCAGCTCTCAATATCAGTCGGGTCAGTTACTCGAGAAAGTTAAACAATGCTACTGGGAGTAAGAATATGAGGGGATAGAGGAGGATGGGGGCGGCATTGCCTACCCATTACAGTACAATGTCTCTCCCCGATTCATGTTCGTGTTCCTCTTTTGCATTTACCACCCCCTTATAGCTCACAGTCCTTGGTTGACCACAACAGGATAGGCAACGAAGTGTCATCCTTGATGGAACCATCGGAAACCTCAGTTAGTGAATGAAGCATATGAGAACAGGGTTGACTATCGTCTCACGGAAAGAAACGTCTAGGCTCCCGGAGATAGACTTGCCACAAGGACTCCAGTCGAGATCGCAGGCGATGAATTTATGTATTAATTTTTTGCTTGCCATTCGTAGTAGTAGTATTTAGGGGAGGCGACCGACAGCTAAGGTCATTTGCGCCATAGGGGATGGATAGGAAAGGATGAAGGGTGGAGAGAAACCCGGCGTCGGCATTAGCCTACTCTTAACGAAAGGCGCCAAGAGGTCCGCAGCTTAACGTCCCATCCGACGGACGGCGTACTAACTCAAAGTGCCCCCCACAAAGCACCTCAAGTAGGGCTCGAGATACCTCTGAAAAATATTCAACACCGAGATTTGAAACCGGGCCCTCTGGGTGGGAAGCCAGTAAGGTAGCCACCGCGCCATCTCGATCTCCTTGCCATTCGTTTCTATACTATCCCACATTATTATGTTTGATAATGATGATACAATCTATGGGCATCGCGAACATTATAAATATTTTTAAAATTAGATAAATTAGAAGTGTAATCGAAAGATTCTATTCAGATTTGTGCCCCCAGCAAAAGATGAAAGAATTAATACGGTGGGAGAGTAGTAAATTCGACGTTTACATGAATATGGAACAAAAATTCTTGGTATGCTAATTCTGAAACGCTACATTAGGAAAATTGACGCTATTGATTGTCTCCTTCCCCTCTGGTTGATTGTTAACAGAAAATATAGGATCTTCCTTGCTTCAGGAGCTGTAAAAATAAACAATTATTTTCTGATTATTTAACGACTTATGTATTCGAGATTACGGCAGAGGCCATTTTTATGGGTGATTTGAATGACTTTGTGAGGGGAAGGTAATGAATTGAATCGAGTTAAACTAGGAAATCATCCGAGGAGAGTTTTTAAGCGACTTCCACAAAATTTAACAGTGACTGATGTGTTCATGAAATTATTTAATGGCTCTAACCTCTCTACCAAGTTGAGATTCGCAGGAAGAACCCGTATTGATTATGTTTTTCAATTTTACTCACTGCATGGTCTGAAATAGGATGAAGTGGTACGTTACTACCTAATTCTCATAGCATTGCGCTTTGGCTCCGAAATTGAAAATAAATCTCCGGCCTCCCAAAGATCTAAGAAATGGAAATGGACGGAGTTTGGAAAATGGATGCGATCGTTTTAAGATTTTTCAAGGATAATACAGCTTGCGCATGAAAATTAGAAAAAAATGTCACTGTCAAAAGCAGGTAAGAATAGATTGGGATAAAAGGGACACTCAAATTTAAAAAGAATAGTTATTATCCAAAACAGTAAGATAACAGTTATACTTGGATGGAAGTTCCCCCGTGAGGCATTCAACGCATATGAAAAACCTCTGAAAAGAGAGAAAAGGGCAAATAAATACTGATAGATAGAGTTGTAGAATCTTTTAATTATGGTAAAAGAGTTATTAAAATACCCTTCCACTGGGGGGCAGAAGGAGATGAAGTGGGAGATGAGGCATTGGAAAGACGTCACTAGCCCATTCACCTCGTCGTGAGGGACATCCTGCATTTTATCGAATAAAATGTGCGAAACATTTCAATCAGCAATGCTGAGGAAAAAATATGAAATTGAATAAAATTCAAAATAAGCATTTGCCTCTTACTCTGAATATATGTTGAAATATATTCTATGTGGCCGGAGGACAATACACCCATCATTTCGAACTTCCTATGCTCTCTGTTCTCTGGGGATGTTGAAAATATCAATATTGCACTGATAAAGAGTGGTGCGGGAAAGAGGTAAAAAAATAAAAATGGAAATTCCCTGATTTGGACGGACTTTAGTTCAAATGTTACATTGTTTAACCAGGGATTTTTTACAATATTTGTTCATACTTATTCATAAAATATCAGAAAACAGATCGGTAACTTTAAGATAAAGCCGTGGAATAAACCTTTCTTATACCAAAGCCAAGCACTCCGTCAACTTTTAAAAATATTTAATTACTTTTTATTGCTAATACTATTTATAAATCTATGGCAATCTTTAAAAGTAGATTTATGGTTTTTCAACCGGAAACATCTATTCCGGGCTCATTATGTAGTCTGCAAAGCATAAAACATTTTTGACGAGAATCTCTTAATAAATGTTCTTATTTTATTTGTATTTCTGGACGATTTTCCTCGCTTATAGTGTTCATCTTGAGAAATGTTTTATTCAGTGTAATAGGAAAATACAATGGATGCCATAAATATTGCAAAAATACTTTTTCTGGTTTAAAAAAATGCTCTTTCAACATTATACACTGGTATTTTAACTTAAGTTTGATAAATATCTGTGTTATCCTACACTTTTCAATAAAAAACACGGTTCGTTGGGCCTGCCATTTAATATTATGTTTGTTCGAATACCATTTTATCTCATTGGATCACTCCACGTGAATCATCAGTCTGAGTATAGACGTGGGGGACATTGGCCACAATAATTTTGCCTATTCCGATCATATTCCACATTTTATAAACAAATCGGCCAATTCGAGCAGATAAAAGATACTTCGCAATGGATGCGTGAATGGATTTGAATTCTGGTTTGGAGTATTTTCTGGAAATGTTAGTTCCGTTTTCAGGGGATCCTTCTCCATTTGCTTAAAATGTCTTCCATTAAAAAATGGCGCTGATTTTATAAAAATTTAATATAATTTTCCCAATTTCACTTTTCTTTGCCTCGGTTTAAAGAGATGAAACAGTTAAATACTACGCACACATACAGTCCCATGAGGAATGAAAAAAACTGACAATTCTTTTATATAGAAAAATAACTTTCCATTTCTTATGCCACTTAACTGATGAGCTACGCGGAAAATTAGGACTTTTCTAAAATTAAAGCTATTTTTTAAAATAATTTCGGAAAAGATAGAATGCCTGGTATATAATGTATGCCTATTTTTTTCTATAACCATCCCGCATACACCCTCACGGCAGCATTTTTCTCCGTCACCAAATAAACTTGGATTATAATTATCATGTAAGATGACTCTAATTTTCAACTTTCTCCTGTAATGTTCTCCATCAGAAAAGGGACTTGGAATGAAAATAAACTGTTGAACAGCATAATAATTTAAATATACGCTAGATTGTTAAATGTTTTATACTACATTTCATAAAATTATTAGTTTTCGAAAATATCTTTTTGAAAATTCATGTTATAAAAGGTGTATATTCTTTTATGAAAAGTAAACTTTCGACAGTAAATTTTGACCATAAATCTATTAACTTAGCTTTCTTTCTTACATTTGAGAGTAATATTTAGTTGTTTTCGTTGCTATTTATGTTTAAAGAAATGTATATGTAGTTCATTTTAAATAAACCAAAATTCACCTTGGAAAAATGTGACATCTCGATTAAAATGCGTTATAATTCTTCGTGCAATTACGCGAGACATGTCGGTCTTAAAACTTGCACTACTTTGTCGGTTCAAAAAACTTTCATCAGACATTACCACCGGGAGGACTAACAGCTTTGAAGAAACTTCCAGGTTTTTTCATTATTATCATCAAGATAGTGAGTGGCCTTTCCCCAACATCACGCTGAATGAATACCTTAAAATAAAGCACAAAAAAATTAGCATTCATTTAAATATTAAGCATTTAAAAATAGATTAAAGATAAATATTTAAATCATCAAACATAAAGATGCATAAAATTTTTCTAAATAAGAAACGGAGGATACAAATATTATCCCACATTCTAGACTTACTAGAAGCAATTAGTGAACTATGACTTGATTATACACTAACATAAAACATTGTAAAACTTAAAACTAACGAGTGAAATTACATTTAGGAAGATATTACGGAGTTTAAAAACCTGCTTTTACTCATTAGTACAACAGCTCGATTTTACGAGTCTCACAGCAAGTATTCTTCAATCAATCTTGAGGCGACGCACATTTGCTCGCCGATCTGAGGACCTCGTTAACAGAGTCTCAGTACTTCGAGGATGCCACTCTTCGATTCGGGGGTGGCAAGAAGCGCCCTCCCCTCTCCGCTACCACCATTTGCTCGCTTCCCTCCCCGTTACGTCCACTTCCCTATCAGCTGAACCTCTCCCAGCTCCACCTTCGGCCATCGGGCCAGTGCAGCCAGGGTGATTGGAATTCGTGCGGTCCCTCCAGAACCATCTCTCTCACTTCCGTCACACTCTTCTCCAACCCCCTCGTCCCTCTTTAAAATCCCTCGGGGTCTGGAAAAACCCGCGCGAGGGTTGCGCTGATTGCTTTGGTTCAAAATCCACTCTACTTCCCGCCCACTTAACCCTCATATCTACTTTTTCCCTTTCTTCAGATCCCGTGGCAGGTATTTTGCATAGGGGTTTCACAAAACCGACCGCCAGTCTCCTCCAGTCAACCGCAGACGACGAGTATGAAATATCTAGCCGGGTGAAGTTACGTCCAAATCACGAAATATAGTCCGTGTTCTAATGACACCGGCGCGAGCGAGTATCGCCGCACGCTCGTGGAGACGACGGATTATAATAGGAAATCCTGCGGCGGCAGTCGAAATATCCAGCCGGATACCATCGTACCACCATAGTTTTACTTCTTTGTGCTTTCATAGTTATTCTAAGAATGATTTATTCTGTCGTCAAGGTTTGCCCCCCTCAATCTCGTTTTGAATGACTTCCTCTTGACAGGGGTATTTCTGTCTCTCAGTACTTGGGACGGGTATTAGTCTACGAAAACTAAATCAAAAAAGCGGGAATGTCAAATACCGATTGAGCCATTTTCACTCATTCTAAAATTTACATAACTCTGATGCTTATTTTATGCGTGGATACCTAACATAGTTATTATAACCTTCATTTTTATTTTAAATTTTTAGGAGTATCATCTACGATCCTTCCTGCAATTAGAGCTCAAATGAGGTGCATTTTACCATAGGTTGTCGGACACAATTTTCACAGCATGCATAGGTAGCATAATTTTCCAATGTGCTTTAATCCATTTTATCAAACATATTTTCTTCTGATCGTTTCTTGTGGAAATAGTGAAAAACGATTGTTTGAAATAGTATTTACTCCTAAGTTAGGGTATTACACTTCTAAATTAGGGCATTTATAAAATTGCGAATATTATTGGTTGTTTTCATGGAATGATGAAGCATTAATTTAGCTTGACGGTAATTTTAGCAAGGATTTTTCAAATACCAGCTGAGTATGAATCACCTGGCCACTTTCCGTCAATGCAATATTTTCGATTTGGGAGAGACGATAATATGAATTAACAGCATCTCTGAGAGTATCTCCTAAAACGCAGCATCACTTCATAGCGAATTTTCACCAGTATTGAAAGCCATTCATTTGAGACGGCGTGATTCTGCTTTTTTCGCTGGCGTTAATTTGCTTCCAACTTGTCCTTATGTGCTTCAATCAGTACTTTGCAGGAAACTCAACAGGATGATGCATGCTTTGCTTATAACTGGCTGGTATCTTTGGTTGAGTTGATATTATACCAAAATTCATTCCATTATTTGGACTGAATCACATGCTATTCATCAACATTCAACCCAGTATATAGGAATAAATCCTCGTTTTCCCAGAATTAACAGATTAAGTGGGTTATCAAATGCGATGTTTCTCGCAAAAAGTTACAAAAAAGATAATATATTTCTTTCTTAGCGTTCTGAAGGAACCAACATCTTTTTTAAAAAAATATAACAGCATGATAACCTTAAAATACGTGCCATTCAAATCGCTCACCAATTAATTAGAACGTCAGTGAGGATTAATTTGGGAGAGTGCCACGTTAAGTGTATCTATAAATGTATAATACGAGTATTAATCATAAGTATGATATATTTTAATATCTAACCCTCAGTGAAAATACATTATTAACATTTTCCCTCTGTAGAACTGAATAAGAGTATTTAGAATTGTACCATCATGCAAAGTTTATTCTGTATGACATTTCTGATTAGTATTTCATTTAAGTATACATGCAGGTGTATTATTCTGGTATTCGGTCCACAATGATTTCGATTTCTATTGAGAATGGGATAATTCTTTTTTTTTCTCTCTCAAAAACGAGGGTTCCCTAGTCCATGAAAATAGTATTGCTGCCCAAATAATAAACGTTCTCGATCATCCAAGTCATATATATATATATAAATAAATAAATAAATAAATATATATATATATATATATATATATATATATATATATATATATATATATATATATATATATTCCTTTGTGATAGAGCGAAACTCTGGCTGTTGTTCAGCGATTACGGCTCGACGCCTCTGTCCTAAAATACGTAAATAGCAACAACCTTTTTTGGCACCATAAAATAGCGCCTAGGGTCATAAGGCATTCCAGATTAATGGACTTTCCCATGGAGAAAGTGGCCATAAAAAAACCAGCGAACCATTTCAGTTAGACCTCACATCGATTTTCCGGGGAGTTTATTTTGCGGGAGTAACCTTTAGACCGTCGCCATATAATTTTTTAGGGTCCCCTCACCCATTCGTCTAGGGAGTAGATATGCATGAAAGTATATTTGCCTCGAGGTTTCACGGGAGTGAATGGACACCCGTTGGAGAGCCAGCAGGTCGGAGGGGAAAGGAAAATGGGTCTTTATTTCCGTCTCTCCATCTCCCTCCACCTCTCTTTATCTCAATCTCCCTCTCTCTCTCTCTCTTCACCCACCCTTACACTGCCCCTCCTTAAAGAGCCGCAAATTATTTCGTCTCATTGTAGGAAACTCTATGGTTCATTAATGCCGGAGGAAAAAAAATGGGGAAGGGGGAGAAAGGAAACTCTCTTTCTGTTACCCCTCATGCGGAATAGGAATGTTAGGAGTCTTACAGATGGAGACTTAGCCGAAAACAAATCCACCTTCCTTGCCCCGTTCCCTTCTGAACCACGCCCCGCCCATCCGAATGGAAAATGCAGCAAAAAGAAACTTAATCAGCAGTGGCTGCGAGAGGGAGAGAGAGAGAGATGGAAAAAGAAGGGAGTGAAAAAAAAATTAAGGGACAGGGAGACAATTTGAATGGGTGATAATTAAATGGAGGAGAAAATGGAAAAGGGAAGGGAGAGGAGCACGAGAAAAGGGTGGAGAGAAGAACCTAATAGAGAGGGAGAGAAAGAAATAGGGAGAGAGAAGAGGGAGAATGAAGTGCGAAAGCTTTGGGGAGAGGAGGAAGACGTAGGGTGGAGGGCTATGAAGAGGGAAGGAAAGAGTAGGGATTGGGACGGCGAGGAGAAACGGGACGGGCCCCTTCAAGAATAAGGAAGGAAGTGAGGATGTAAAAGGGGTTGGGGAGGTTAGCGAGGAAAAATTAAGAAAGGACATACAGAGTCGGTGGGAGACAAGGGAAGGGTTTTAGGGACGGGCTTGGGAAGAAGGAATGGGTGGGGGTTAGAATGAAGGGAGCGGAGTGGGGAGCGGTGAATGGAACGAGGGCGGGGTTGAAAGGCGCGAGGGAAGAAGATGCAGGGTTTTCAAATAATTCACATGTTTAATTAAGGGAGCCCTTTCACTATGGGGGGGGGAAATGCGCCCGCCTGGTCTGCATTCGAGGGGAAGGAGATCAGGGAGGTGGGTGAAAAAGGGTGAGATGTAGGGGATGGGAGAAGGCTGCGGGGTTGAATGGTTTAGAAGGGCGTCCGGGGGGTGCGGGAGGGGGTGAGACGGGAAGGGGTAGGTTTTGCGTGGCGTCTGAAATATCTGGTGGGAAATGGGTTGGGGGTGGAGAATGGTAAGGGAAGGCGGCTGGGCTGTTCTGAGGAAAAAGACAAGGGAAAGAAACAAGCTAAGGAGGAATGCAAAGTAATTCGGGTGGAGTAAGCGAAATATAGAGGGCGGAGACTGGGTAGACATTTTATAGACTTTACAGACGAGGAGGAAGATATAGCATTGAGCGGCCGACTCTTTCTGAGGTCGACTCAAGTCACATTGTTTTCCAAAATAGGGTGACTCTTCACCCGTACCCATGGTCTACTGATCATTCTAATTTTGAAACAACCACCCCGGAACTGTTACGAGCCATTTCAGATTGAAACTATGCTTTATAAATTCACTATCAATTTAAATATCGTTTAAGTTAAGATTGAGAGTTAATTCGATATACTACACAGGTTTCTATCTTCCTCATTCACTATTGGGTAATCTGAACGAGGGGTGGAGCCCAGAATTTCTTCGAATAGGAATGAACTAGTACAACAATTGCTAAGTGAAGTATAAAGATAGGAAAGGATAAATGGAGAAAATAAGCACTAGTGTGAAAAGGATTAAGCCTGTGTAGAGGCAAATACATATTGGGAGAAGCATTTAGGAGATTAAGAGTAACCACGATTTAAATACCAAAATAGACCATTTTTAGCGTAAAAGTATGATTTAAGTTAGATGAAACTTGGAAATGTGAAAGCAATTATCTTGAGAGTCGGTCAATAAAGAGACTTTCAGCCATCCGCAAGAATTTTCCCGTTTAGAAGAGTGTTCAAGTGGTTGGCTAGACTATAGGTTCAGTCTTCAAATCCTGATTAATTAAAATGCTTATTACACGTAAATTATTCATGCTTAATGCACGGTAAGGAAAAAAACTCATGCAGATATCGTAAGAACCCCAATTTAAGCATGAAGTAAGGCATCATGAGAATTTGGTGGCATCTAACATCGTGTAAGTCAATGTGTGGAGTAATGCGACAGCTGCAAAAGCAAGGAGCATTACGTGTAATTCCAATTCTCTTTTCAAAGAGATGAGTGCTGAAGGAGTTCAAGCGTAGTGGAACGACGGAAAGGGTACGTTTCCAGTCAGAGAACCCACCACCTCAAAAATTCTACCGGGGCTGGTTAGAGAAAAGGCATCCAACATCTGGAAGGAATTATTCTAGTGCTAACTTCCGGAGACGCGGTGATAAAACCTCAGGCTCAGCCGGTGACTGAAAATGTGGTCAAATTAGAGATTAATATCATCCAAGTGCATATGAAAGGGTTACTGTAGAATAACTTTCTTTCTCATATCCCATCAAATCCCAAAAATAAGCGCTAAAAATATTTACTAGTTCATGTATATACGTTATCTTTCTAATGATTAAATAATGTTCTTTAAATATTTGCTTCTTGCATCAGCGTAAAACATTAACTACCACATTTATCAGACATTAACCCACTACATAAATAGCCATTCCTATGACCGCAAATAATGTGTATCATGATGATAATATTATTGGATTTTACATGGTATTTCTTAAGTAAAGGTTTTCTAAAGATTTAAAGATTTTTATAACGCATATATTACGTCGAAAATGGCTTAAAAAGAACATTATTGAAGCAGGTTTCGTTCGTAACCTCAATTCGGTGGTAACCTCAACGTTCATATTGAGAAATAAATCATAGTAAAGTTTGACTAAGTGTTACATTTCAATGCATTAATAACTCTACGAATTGGTGGAAAATATCTATAAAAATCATTTCATGCACTTGCGAATGAATTGGTTCAGTTAGTTGACAATAGAGCCCTAAATATGAAACATAAATTTCGAATTTTAAATAGAGACTCAAAAATACAATTGCTCTTTATGTGTGTTATTCACGTCAGCATATTTCATTTTTAAAACAGGAAAAATGGGCTCATGAAATTGAAACAGTTCATAAATTCTGTCTATGCAAAGGACATTATTTTTCTTTGAAGAAAATTCCCACAAAATTAGACTTTTAACGATTCACTCTCTACTGCAAACTGACCCCTAAATAACAAAGTTTATTAGAAAAACTCAATTATGAATTAATGTAACGGCAATTTTGAGTAATTTTCATTTAAATAGGGGAGACTTCTCAAAATATTAATCAATTTTCTTCCCAAGTAATTCGTCTGGAGAACTTTTTTAGCTTATCACAACATTCTAAAGATGATCCCATTACATTATAGACACAGGCGAAACACGTGTATAGACGCTGTTATTATACAGTCTAATGTCTTACTTTTCTTTAGTGAATCAATTCTTTAACAGAACCAAATGATGCGGAAGAGATCCAATCTCAAAGAAGAAACGACAATTTGATATCTCTATGTGGTGGTAAACTTCGAGATGGGACCAAAGATTACTAAGAGAGAGCACTTGAAAGAACCGCACTATTTTTCTTCGTCTAATTTAATTAGCGGCGAATCTCCTAACGTTGCGAGAGATATTCTGTCGTTAATCCTCCGTCTTGCGAGATCCATATCGGATTCAGAGACGAGTACCGAAAATGCTCCCGGGTCACGCGAGTCTGTGAAGGAAAAAAATAAGGGAAATAGCGTGAAGGCGCCGCGTCGTAGGAGTCACATCCTTTGCGCCTCGAGCAAAAATTCCAGACCTTTGTGCGCAGCATCCGTCTCCAGTTTGCCTTATTCACTCCCAACCCCCACCTATTCTCCCTCCCCTCCAAGTAGGTGATTTCCAGCTCTACCTCCTCGCAAGACGTCGTGCTGGTTGTAGCGTGAAAGAGGTGAAGGGGTGGGGGAGACGGGGATTTCGGGGCTCGGGGGAGGGTGGAGCAAGGCGAGACCTGACTGCTTCAATCGCGGGATATGGTCACGTGCTAGAGTTGAGCGTGGGTGTGTGGGGAGGAGAATCGTCGGGTGGAGGGTTTGGGGGATGGGAAAGGGGTTGAAGCGAAGGTTTTGGGACTGGGGGTCGAGGGAGAAAGGAGGATTGCGGGGGCGTCAATGGGACACGCGCCAAGGGGAGCGACGATGCGCCGCCCCCCCTTCTCACACACCCTTCTTCCGCCCCCCTCCCCAAGTATCTCGGCTCGAGTGGAATTTACAGAGCCACGCGCAAATGAAATGACAACATGTATTTTGATTCATAGCGGCGCAAACAATTAGTGCGTTCACGCACTGTTTTCATCACAATATGATGAATGTAAAGCTCACCTCATTATTGAAAATTTTATTTAGTACAAAATATGATGAAAAATATAAAAAATATTAATCTGTAAAAAGTGTACAAAATGCTTAAAAATAATTTCGCGAATTTCCTGCAAAGCAAAAAATGGAACCCCAGAGAGCATCACAGACGCAATAAGCAATTACCTCTATGATTAATGAGAATAATGTGATGAAAAATTAGAAAGTTGTATATTTTTACTCCGGTAAGGTAATGAGTACATGAACATGAGATATTCAGCTTTCATATTTTTAACCCAGCTAAGTACCACGGAGATGTTTTATTTAACTCCTGTAAAAATGAAAAAAAACGACTTTCATTTACTGTCTCCCCAATGTAGTCTCAAGCAAATAAAGAACTACAAAAATAAAATTTAACAAATTTTACCATTTGTGTTTTTATGGTTTGAGTACTTAGTTAATGAAATACTGTATGATAAACATTCATCAGTTTCTATAAAATTGCAATAAGTCTTATACATTTAAAAAACTATATTTGTAATATCTTAAATTTCTTATCTGTAAGGCCAGTTAGCCTACGGTTTACTTCTTTTTTTATCTCTTTTTGGCATTACATGCTTAGCTGAATACTTATGCCACTAACATTTCTCCGACTTTCACAAATTGTCTTCATTATTACGCGCATGAACCTTAATCGTTAAAGTCGGGAATTTTCCCTTTCCATCATACTGTCCAAGTGAACGTTATTCTATAAATAGTTCGCCTTCTTTTTATTTAGCAGTACTTTATATGGCTATCACAAATTTTGCAAGCAGTTTTGGCTTGTTCAAAAAACAGCTTTGCATGTCTAGCTGTTAAAGATTAAGAAATTTACAAAGTAGGTCTAACACTAATGGATGCCGAGTGAACCATTTTTGTTTCGGTGTTTTGGGAACGTCAAATCCATCCCGGTGTTTAGGAAAAAGAATATTTCACCTCCTATCTATGAAATAAATAGTGTGGGTAATATGCATACGCCCTCTGCATTGAAGGGGCACAGCTAAAACTTCAGGCCCGAGAGACCATGCTGTGACATTAGGGAGATGTGACAATACAGAGGGTTTGAGACAAAAAGATAAGGCTGACGTCGTTAAGGGAGGGCAAAGGTAACAGCGGATCATTTTGAAGCTTTATCGCACCGAGCTCCCACGGCGTGTGCTCCTGCACTAAATGAGAAGTGACAAGTAAAAAATTCAGTCCATCAGTCATCCGACTACCAGAGCCAGCGGCACATCAGATAAAAGCTCTCCCACTCCGGCGTTCCTTAATCAGTGGAAGCGAATGGGCCGTGATTCATTTGCTCCTTTAATATTTACAAATTCGCCGAAGCGGTGCGGGAACTAAACAAAGACATACCCCACGCGGCTCTAAACTGCTGTGAAAATAATTGCTTAATCTTTTCTTGCTTGCACACTTCATCGTGTAAAGGAATGGTCTTTCCCAGTCTGCTATCTATATGTTTCGCTAGGGGAGATTAGCACTCCATTATTGACGAAATTTTTGCAATGAGAAATTCATGGGCTAGCATGACCACCTTTAATGAAAGTCTCATCTCCTCCTTGCTCGAAGCCTTTGGGCTTAAAAAAATATTGTAGGTAAATTTATGAAAATAAACATGTATGAACTCGAGTGAATTGCTTGGTGGTGACCAGTGAAAGCTGCGTCAAATGGCTTTTTACCAGACAATCAGTAGTCGTAACTAAAGAGTCTATAACGGCTGTAAGTAGAAAAGTAGATATGGAAAGGCATAAAATGTCATTTTTCTGTAAACGATAACGGAGCATGATAGTTTTTATCAAAGTCGCCCAAGAGTTCTTTCGATTAGTTAGCCTAGTGTAGTACAGCCTAGCTTATATATATTATATATGATGAAGGCGTGCAAAAATAATCCAATGAGTTTGGAAACGTACGTATGCATGAGGAATAAAATAAAAATGTCATATGTCCCTGCAATCATGGCAATTTTCTCATCCATAGTTGTATAGAAATGGAATAATTTATACAATCAGAGCAGGGAATATCGATACCCACCCACTTAACTGCGCGGGCAAACATAACGCAGGGAAGGATGAGATGAATATTACAAGTTGGAAGCCTATAAGCCACATAAATCAAAGCCGCTAGTCAACCAGGGCACGGTGTAGCGATAGATACTACTCGAACGGGATTGGTTAGGAAAGAAATATGGTGGGGGAGGGGTTCGGTGTGTGCGTAGAGGAATGGCGGTGGTCTGAGTGAGAGTGGAGGCTGTGGGCGGCGTGCACGGGTTGGGTTGAGGACGTAGGGCAGGCTGTGG
The DNA here is from genome assembly GCF_022747635.1 of Hetaerina americana. Lineage (NCBI taxonomy): Eukaryota > Metazoa > Arthropoda > Insecta > Odonata > Calopterygidae > Hetaerina > Hetaerina americana. Next base: position 46,445,744 of record NW_027286070.1, read on the forward strand.
GGCAAGGGTGGGATAAAAGGGCGGGAGATTGGTGAGTGAGGGAGGAGGAGGGAGAGAGAGATACGGAGAGCCGGATGAGTGGCGTGAAATTCCGAAGGAATAATTAGCGGGCTTTCGAATAACGGGAGCGGGAGGGAGGTGGGCCAGAGAGGGGTGGAGAGTTGTGGTGGTGGAGTCGAAGGGGAACGGGGGTGGGTTTAGGAGGGCTGCTGCCTACCGGTCCACGGGGAGTCGGAGATTTCCACAAAAGGGGGGAGGGTGGAAAATGAAAAGGGAGGAGTGCGGGAGAGATGCGTAGGAGACCGGGCGGAAGGTGGATTTAAGGGGCTGACGGGGAGCGGACGAGGCTTTGGCGGGGTGTATCTTATTGGGGATTTTGGGGAAGAGGGGACTCGAATCCACCAATTAATGCCCCCTCCACCACTCCACCTTCGTCATGGAAGGCAAAAGGGGGGAGGAGGGGATCGAGGGTGGTTTAGCGTGCCCAGAGTGCGCTTAGGTTTAGGGGGGAAGAGTGGGCTACGCAACGGGAGGAGGGAGGGTATGGAATATCAGAGAGGGTGAGGCGGGGGTCACTGGACCGAGGTATAGAGGAAGGGTGAGAGATTGAGGGTTAGATTTACCCCCCCCCCGGCCCACCCTCTTATTCTCCCCATCATCGTCGTCCGGGAGAAACAAGCGGGAAATGCTGATCCCTTCCCTTCGCCGATATTTCTTCTTAAAAATGAAAGCTCTGCAATATTTGGGGACCCGAATTAATTTTTCTTTGCCAGCACTAAGGCTCAGATGAATGGACAGGATTTCATTAAGTGGCGAAAAGGAACATCGAGTATGAAAAATCATTTCTCGATTTCCTGTAGTCCGCACGTAGGCTTTACTGAAGATTGAATAGTTAAATTGCGGCAGAACAGCTTTTAAAGGTGCTCCTAAATGTGCCAAATGAATATCGTGAGATAGATGATATTATATACTTGTACAAACTTGATAAATGACCTTTAAATCTCAGGACAACAAAAATTAGATATCGATTAAGACCTTCGAAGGTAATGAGCTAACATCAGTGCATTAAATAAATTGTTTGATTTTCAATATTATAGGTAATTTATATTTTCCATCCCAATTATTTCCATCTTGTTACTATTTCAGATCATAAATTATTTGATAATGCTCTGCAAATTGACAATAGATGATAACTCACAGAATCAATACGTACATTTTACTGCAGAATATTTGCATCTGCAGCTAAAAATTAGCTTTAAACTTACAATTCGAATGCAACAGTAAAAATGGATGAATACAAACCCCTCAGATTAGGGTGAGAATTGAGAGCATAATATTGCTATGTCCTTTTTTTTCTTTCACAACGGTTGCTAACGCTTTTTACCGACAACCGTGATCGCATTCACAGGCTCCAAATCGTTACCCGTAAGCTCAGAGTAGCACTCTCAAATCTTGCTTCAAAGGAACTTTATATATTTTACCTCGACGTAAATTCTTATGCGTCACCGGCATGGAGGTTCCACCTTTTGATGAAACGCTTCTGAATTTACTTCTAGAGGACGACTGCTCGTCACTACAATTTGTAACTTAACGGCAGAGATTTTATTCGCCATCCCACGCTACTTTGAGTCTGGAACAGATCCGTAAAGTAAAAAAATGTGACTGAACTCCCGCTGACTTTACCCATTTTATAGATTTGACATGTAAACGAAAAATATCTGATGCAAGATTGCACAAAATATCTGAAGATATAAACACTTTGAAGCTTTTTCAGCCACTCTTGGTATCATTAAGAACATTTATTCCATGCTTTTAATTTCTCTCCACTCCTTTAGGAATTACTTTTTAGTAATACCTTACAGAAAGCCATTGGGAAGAAATTTGATGTTTGTGAAAGTCACTCTCGGTCTTATTAGAGTGGTGAAATGATAATGTGGACATTATAGTAATTGATCCTCTTCCATTGTAAATAGGAAATTACTTTTTAGGATAAGTGTTTTAAAATTATCATCTTTAAGAAAATTTCCACCTCCTTAAATCCCATTTTTGGATATTAATGTTTTAAAATTGTCATCTTTAAGAAAACATCTACCTCCTTAAATCCCTTTCTTATTCGGAATGAGTTGAGAATGTCTCTATATGTATAGTATACTGTATTTCTAATAAGCTTTCATTTGACCTTTCGTTTTTTAGTGTTCGAATAAAACTAACAGTTAATTTACTACAAAGAAGAAATTGCACTTCTGGTATGGTAACTTCAAATGAGTATTATGCACCTGAAAATTATGCCTAAAATGCTTGCTATAAAAAGGTTATCACAATGCAAACGTTCGATTTTTTCATCACATACTGTTAAAATTATTCATTTACCAGAAAGTAATAAATCTTCTCATTTTTAACTCTAATACTTCAGGTTTTATATTGTGAAAATTTAGAACCTGTACTAAAAAAGAAAATTCGTACTTATCAATAGAAATTTAAAAAAATGCTTAGTGTTTTGCGGCGCAACCCCTTCATGCACACCATATTCACCTTCATATTTTCATACAAATTCTTCAAATTTTTATTGGCAGTTATAAATATCAAATCCCTAATAATTTAATAAGATTTTAATCCACAGGTTTCCTCATACTACATCATATTTAGATTCAAAACGAATAGCTTTTATATCCTGAGATTATGCAATGCATTGAAATGAGGACGTAAATAAGTCATTCATCCCTTGACAAATTGAATGATTATGTTATAAGTCCTCAATATTATTGTCCAATGATGTAAAATAATGAGGCCTATTTGTTAAATTATTTTATTATTAAAAAAATACTTCCTTCGACGCGTACTACTTCCTATTTTGTTCGCGATGAGAAAATAAGATGCCGCCAAATTTGAATGTATGTGAGTTGACATCTCATACAAATCACATTAAACGGCCCTTGATACCTAGGAATCAGGAATCTTCGCCGTGCATTCCTTTATTAAAAGTAGGAAAAATATCAAATGTGTACCCTTATTATAAAAATATTAACTGAAAATCCGTGCAGGATAACGAGGAAATTATTCTTCAAAGAGAGTGGAAATGAAAAAAAATAGAATAAAACATCCCAGAGCCTGTAAATAAGGATAATGAGAAGGAGAAAGGGAGGGAGATTTTTCCCGGGGCTCCCAAGAAAATCCGCTAAGTGCGTGGAGTTAGTTTGAAGAATCGGGGCGAACGAAGGACCAGAAGGGTAGATCCAAAGGATTGGAGGGGGAGGAGGAACGACATGGGGGACTGGAAAGGAGAAAAATGCCGGTCTAGGACAGCTGGAGACGATGTTAGGGTGGAGGGTAGGGGTTCAGCGGAGTTGAAAAGGAAAGGAGGAGAGGTTAGCATATGTAGTGGAGAGACCTGGCATGGAGCGGTGGCTAGGAACCGGGGTAGGGTGGGGAGGAGGAAGACTGGAGAAAAAATAATTTCTATTTCTCCAAAAGCGAGAGGTGTGGAAAGGTACAACATTTTTCTGGATGGAGGTGGGTGTGAGTGGAATGAGGATGGTGGCTGGGGGTTGAAAGGGAGTTCCTGGAGGTCGATTTGAAAAGTTCGGAAAGGTAGCTGGTGGCGTGGGGTGAGTGGGGTGGCAGACGGAAAGGGTTAGAATTGTGGAGGTCGGATATTAAGGGGAGGAAAGTGGACGGAGAAAAGGGGGACTTGGGGTTGAATGGGGCATGAGGTATGTTGGATCGGGCGTCCGAGGGTGGCCCGGGGAAGGAATTCAAGAATACGCGGCTCGTTTCCTCGATGCCATGCCTACGCACGTTATCGGAATATTTTTGAAGAATCTCTAGGCTGCGTTACTTGATGGAGTTTTATATATGAATACATACATGTATGTGCTCCTGTATCTAATGAATATCTCTTCGAAAAGCTTTTAAAGTGAAGGGGGTATTTTGGATATGTGAATGGGGGGGGGGTTATGCCTTGTTTTCCTCCGTTGAGCACTTTCTTCTTGTTTTTCAATTATCACTTTTGGGATGTGTTTAGGGAAATCCTAAAATGTAGGTAAATCATTTTTTATTTCCGATTACACACTTAATACTTTAATTAGGTAATTTAGATGAAAACATCTCTTTTAAAATTAACGTTTGGGGATTATTCTTAAGTAGATTTAAAACATTTTGAATATAAAAAGAAGAGGATGCATGACAAAAAAATTATATGATAGAATTATCTTATATTCCATTATAAAATTCTTTAATAATGAATTTGACGGAGGTCCTCTTGTCAATTTGCTCCCTCAATGAACCCTTCACGTCAATTGTGAAAAGCATTTTCAGTTTTCTTTTACCTCCATATCCTTCGTTTAAACTCATTTATCGACTCTTCCTATTTAAATATATAATTGTATGATTATTAACATGGCTATTATTTTTTAAATTTTAACTTCTTAATAATCGATAGTAACCTTGAGTAATTAGTTTCAATATGGATTTAACCACAGTTAAATGGTAATGGCCTCATTTCTTGCTCATTACAATACAAGCGAACGATAGCATACGAACACTGTCGGCCAAAATATATTTTCCTATATTTAAAAAGTCTGAAATCAGGCTTTTGCCTTGAAATATTTTTGAAGGCTTAAGTTTCTGGACCTTCTTATTATATACTGGTAAATTAAAAATTCGCTAATTTTGCTTTTATTTCTACGCAATGGAGATTTTCTATACTCCTAATCCAATGTTTGACTCCCCCCCCCCCGCCACATGCCCTTGCGGCGGCTTGCGAGGTATTATGTCGATGAATATTTGTATTTTTTGAATTATTAATAATTTCATTTTTGTTCGCCTTTTGATCTAATTTTCATGTGAATTAGGAAAGCATTCTTTCCACGTGATTAAAAGTATTAAATATTATGAATAGAAGACAATTTATGAGCTGCAATATGACGAAGGGGCTTGTAAAGTATCTTCCGCAACAGCTGTGCGTCTAAAAGTATTTTTAGTAGATGAGGAAGTTTATCAATTTCTGTGTTCCGGATCTTTCCCATTTCAAATCCATCTCTTTATCTTTAATATGCCAATATTGATCAAAAGTGACCTCTAAACCCTTTAAAATGGAAAATTATGTGTTGATTAGCCCTTTTTAGGCCTTTTGCTATCACTTACACCCTGAGTTATTACAAAATATAAAATCCCTTGATATTTATATTTTCTGCTGAAACATTATATCAGAGGCATTTATTTCATGTTCTTGATGCATATGTTAGGAACTATATAATATTATGGAGATTGAGGTTAAATATAATATTACCTATAGTTCAAAAGAAGGTAATTAGGCAGATATCTGATTAATTAACTGTGAAACATTGTTCCTTGAATTACAATGACTCAGAATAATATATTAATAATAGATTTAATATAAATTTGTAAATATGTAAAGTTTTGGAAATAATTTACATTTACGTTGTATTTTAGGAAAACATTACATTCATAATATTCTAAAAAAATCTGCGATTAAAATCATAGTAGGAATTATTAATTTTTAAATACAATTTTTAAAATATTACGAATAAAAATCTAGACTAAAAAATGACTCCTTATAAGTTCGTAGGAAGTAATCAAATACAAAACGTTCAATTATAATAATATGTTGAGTCAAGGGAGGTAGTTTTTTTAGTATATATATATATATATATATGAATATGTATATATACATACATATGTATATATATATATACACATATTTATAAAAGAAATAGAACGCTCTTCGACTTCGTACATGTATGTAAAACACACATAGATTTTTAAAACATGGAAACACAAAGAAAGGACACTCACATATGTAGTTTTGACGTTTCTACGGCACGACCGTCTTCATCAGAAATTACAACATTATATAATTATATATATATATATATATATATATATATATATATATATATATATATATATATATATATATAATGTTGTAATTTCTGATGAAGACGGTCGTGCCGTCGAAACGTCAAAACTACATATGTGAGTGTTCTTTCATTGTATATATATATATATATATATATATATATATATATATATATATATATATACCCACACGCGATCTTATTTAGTAGTTCTTTGACATTTTTAATGATGAACAGAAATAGTACCCCCGGGGCCGTATTTTTCATTGTCTTTCGAAGACAATGGAAAGAAATCTTCCTTTTTTTTCAATAAGGAAGACCTGAGCTTTCAAGAAAAAACATAAACACTGATTATATTTCATATAAGACTCTAATTCTTAAAGAGTTTGAAAAACCTTAGATAAATAACATTCACATTCGATTCATTTTCACTAATAACATAACATTATGATGTGAAGAGAGCATTTATATCACGACTTTTTTATTGAAAACTTATGAAAGTCAATGAAAAGAGAGGCCTTGATTAAGGAAGGTAGGAAGTAGGTATATTCGAAAGACGAATGATATTTATACCCTCTGAAACGGTAGATGCAGTTCCTTTTTTGTTTTATTCGGAATAGTATTGCGTAAAATTAATTTGGACATTTTTAATGAAGACTAATTACAAATACTCCCTTAGGTATTCCATTTTTTCTCCAGAGGCCTTCCAAAGACAATGGGGGAGAGGATTCCCTAACTTTTTTAAATAATGAAATAAAATTAGGGCTTTAAGGAAATGCAGCACGCACCAATTAAATGGTAATGAGGACGGAGCACTGAAGACAATCTTATTTCTGACACAAAACCTGGAGGATGGAAAAAATAAATATCTCTCTCTCTCCGAGGATGGGGTACAAAAGGTTGGAGAGAGAGAATCGGAGGGCCGATGGGTGGCTTCGGGGGGTGAGCAGATGGGCGGGCGGGTGACGTCGTGCAAGGAGGGAGAGGGAAGATGGCAAGGAAGAATAAGACATCGCCTTGTTCTGCCATCCCAGATGCGACGTAACCGCACTGCAGCCAGTTTATTCCGGCTAACATTGTACTCCAAGCTCGCCGTGACTTGACATACCCCCCACCTCTACCTTCCTCTCGAGTGTCAATTCTTTTACCCAAATCTTTAAAATTTTATTCCCCCCCTCCTCCATCTCCTTCCGGTCCTTTTAATCATTTTTCTTTAATTTCCCATCCATCTCATTGCCAACCTTGTCCTCTACTCTTCCCCTCCCCGACACTTGACTGCATTAAAACTTCCCTTCCTACACGCTCATCCCCATTTCTCTCTCCTACCCTAGTTCTCACTGCACCTACCCACGCCAAACACACACGCACACACACACACAGACCCCAACGACACCCAATTGGGCCATCCAATTCCCTCTTTCTTCCATTTCGAAAACGAGGCTCCTTCATTTATTCCTAGAAACGAGATCGATGTTAATTTAATGTTGAGACTAATGGAGATTGTAATTTATTAGCTTCGTATGTGTAATACAATTCTGGGATGGTTCCACAGCTGTGAACACTTTCGAGCTATCCACCAATATATTCTTGATGATCTTCTTAGTTCAAATCAAGAATATCCTCTCTTGGTTGAAGATTTAACTGGGCGCTCACATTTGTTGTAATCGGCGTAATCTCTCCACGGCAGGGATATATTACATTACTACCCATTCTGCTGACCAGAACCGCTAAAACATACTGAAGTGTAGTGATGTGAAATATTACGGCGGTATTTTTTTCAGAGGAAATCAAGAAGGTGACCACTCACTTATTGAAGATCCATTCGATGGGATGTTTGTGGCAAGTCAAAGAGATCCCAAAAAAACTATTTATGAAACACCTGTCTCTAAGAGGATGTGAACAAATGGCGTTATGACATGCCTTTTTACATGCAAACATGACTTAGAAACTCATGTCCACAATTCTCCTTCTAGTTTTTTTAATTTCTATTATATTAGGTGCAATTTCAATAGACAGATAAATATTAGGTATTATAAAATTGTACGTAATGCTGCGCGCATTGAAAAACCAGAGTGATACTTATTGAATAAGAATAAATATAAAGAGAATATAGGCTATCTGGTTTTGGAGAAAAATGTTGGCTAGTTTAGTTTATTATACAGTTAGACCAAGGTGATCAAATTAGTGGGGACATAGAGAAGAATTGCGTTTGGTAAAGAAGCTTTCGTAAAAGGAAGGAATCAATAAAAGAGACGTTGAGTAAGAAAATGGAACGGAAAGACGTTAAGGAAAGGTTTGTTAAAAGTTTGATTTTATGCGGCGCGGAAACATTTACATTAAAGCAAGAAGAGAAACGTGGCTTACGTTGAAGACTTTTGAAATGTAAGTTAATAGAATGATGGAAAAGGTGAAATTGACAGAAAGGAAAACGATTGAGCGTGTGTTGGGCGTGGTAGGGGAGGTAAGGATATTTTTGGGCAAAATCCAAAGGAAGCAGGAAAGGTGGATATAGAGCAGAATGGCGATGAGACATTGAAAATCGAGATAGATGAGAGAATGTTAGGTTAGGGTATAGAGGTTGGACGGAATCAAGGTAGAAAGGAACGGCGCGGCATTGAAGAGGGGCTTACTGGATTAGCGTCCGGATGTCAGACAGATGTATTGTTAGATGAGGCAAGTAACTATATCGTTGTACCGTAGTATAGGCAGCGTCCATCCAAAATTTACCTAATCATGTAGAGTACCAATAATAATAATGTTTTATTGCCATTATATTGCATAATTCCTTGGTTTTCTAATGAAAAATAAATCTATGGCCCTTTGGTCTATTATTTATTATGTAGTAGTCATATTGACTTATTAAATTTTTAAGTGTTAATTAATTTTTCGTATTTAAGAAATTCTTTTATGTTTTCTTATCCATAATTCTGACAAATACTCAAAATGATAGGGGATAGAGAGGGTGCCTTGGCTTATGTAATGGCTTCCTAACCATATGGCCCGGTTTCGAATCCTGGAGGTGCATATTTTTTCAGTGCTATCCACTTGAGATTCTTTTAATAAGCCCGCCATCCGTCGGATGGGATATTGAACTGTGAACCCCTTGGTCCCTTACGTCAAGAGTAGGATAATGCGGATGCCGGATTTCTATCCACCACTCCTCTATTCCTATCCATCGCTAATGGGGCAAATGACCTCAGCTGTCGGTTGCCTCCCCTATACCTACATCTGCATCAATTCCCTGCGAGGCACAAAAAAGGTGTGTGGTTGGGGGTGTAGAATCAGAAGGAAACGGTAAGGGATGAGGGGGTTAGGGTTTTTCAAATGGGTGGGGGAGGGTGATGGGAACCTACAAAAAAATATCTACATATAACTATGCGCAGTCCCTACCTTGTAGGTTAATACTTATTGTGTCGAGCTCACTCCTGGGGGATTTCGACTACAACCATTCTGGTCTCCAATTATTCTTGGAAAAAATTACATTTTTAACCTGTCAGTCTTGCAGTCTATCTTTCTAATCTTATTTTCGTGATCTCTCCGACCGTTATCTAATACTACTGCTCAATACCCACTCTCATCTCGAAATAACTCAAGAGTTAAAAACTATTACAATGTATGCGTTGTACGATTAAAATTTCATCGACTACCTCTACCTAGTCTTACTTAATTAAATACTATTATTATAAATGCAACAATTTTCTCCGTGATTATCGTATGTACTGTTAATTGATGTGGTAATTAAACTTAAAGTTCATTTCTTAATAAGAAACGATAAAACATGGGTTTCTTCCTTGTGTAATTATTTAAAAAACGTTGATGAGAAGGCATTTTATGCAGTAAAGCAAATGAACAGACAACTTTCTCAATGACCAATTTACCAAGTTTGCATAAACTTACGTATACTACCTTGATCAAAAAGTTCCCGGAATAACCACCGTGTGGCGCTCCCATCGTTCCGATTTGAGTTCTGTTTTTTTGTTAAATTGGTACATCTGTTGTTGATATTCCCTTTAAATCTTAGTGTCATAACTTGACATTTGCAAAAGTTACGTAGCCAAGAGTACATCTATCTCTGTGTGTGTTGGCGATTTTTTACAATTGCAGAAATGGATTTAAATTTGCAACAACGAACTTGTATTAAATTTTGCGTAAAAAACGGATTTAGTGGCGCACGGACGTTGGAAATGTTGGAAAAGTGTTTCGGCAACGATTCTCTAAAAAAAACGGTCGTTTACCAGTGGCACGAGCGGTTCAGAAGTGGTCGTGAGTCAATCGAAGATGATGAACGCAGTGGCAGACCATCGACATCGAAAGTCGGTGAAAAAATTGATAAAGTAAAAGAAATGTTGGTCAATAACCGCAAATTAACCATCGGAGAAATAGCGGAGGACTTGAACATTGCATATGGATCCGCCCAAGACATTGTGGTTAATGATTTGGGTTTCCGTCGTGTAGCAGCAAAGTTGGTGCCAATAGACCTCAATTTCATGCAAAAAAGAGACCGTGTTGACGTCGCAAAAGACATGATTTGCGAGGCTGAATCCGATCCCACATTCATCAAAAGGATCATTACTGGAGACGAGACGTGGGTTTATGAGTACGACACGCAATCCAGACATCAGGCAAGTGAATGGCGTTCACCAAATGAGCCGAGACCAAAAAAACCACGTCGTTTTCAGTCAAAAAAGAAGGCACCGAAGGACACAATTTAATAATAAAGGCAATCTGAATTACGTGATTATTACAGATATCATGATAAAAAATTAATTTTCAGTTAACACACGTTGGAAGTACTTTGAAAACGCGTTTCACTACACTGTCTCATGATTATACTACACTTTAGCGAAACGCGTTGTACCGTGTAGTATCTTCAATAAATCAGTGTGGAAATAAAAAACATTTTTCTTTCATAAAAGAGTTGAGATCGTTTAGATAGCATTTTCCTCAATGCTATTGCTGTCCTTAAAAGTCGCGGAAGAGTATAGGCTAAAATTGTACACATTTAGACTATTGTAGATTATAACGGCGCCTATTTTGCAACCATCATTTTTTATCATTTTTACCCAACTTCCTCGCTCAAGCAATTACTTCTCTCTTTGCTGCTTCTTATTTTTCCTCTCCCTATAATTCCATCCACGTCCTTAGTTATTACGGCATTCATTTTCTATTTCGTAATACGTGGAATGCACTCTCCTTTCTATCCCCACGAGTCATATAAAGGAACGAACTTCTTCAGGGAATAATGCCGATTGTAAGTGATGAATAGTATCAAAAATTGTGTTAGAAATTTAACGTGATAATGTGTGAGTTTTAATCTTCAATCTTATTTCAGTTGTAGCAGCTTTTTAAAACAACTTTTTAATTACTGCTTCGATTCATATTTGTAGGAAAATGTATTTAAATAATTTATAATTTCGTGTGAATAAAACTTTATTGGTGAATTTCAGGAATTTAGATTAATTCAGGGTAAGTCCGAAAGTTGGAATACTGGCCAAGATTTCTTTAACAGGAGATTTTATTCAAGTGATATAAATTTTTCTTTTCTGGTATTTCTTACAGCAATATATTTTTAATTTTGGGAAAAAATCCTTCTTTACTGCTCTATCGAACCATTGTTTCCTTGAAAAATGAACTTTATGGGAATATATAATTTTCTCGGGTTTCCACAAAGATCAGCCGGGAACAATTGAATATTATTTTCTCTTTTGGAATAAAACACATCCTGGAGTTTTCCAATCAAAGATATATCTTCTTCAATAATATCGCCTTCCATGAAATCAAAAGTGATTCGAATTTGGATTCAGCGTCTTAATTTACTTCGCTTATTTTAATTTCGTTCATTTTCATTTGAATTTAATAAATCACGTTTATCAAAAGTGATGAAGGGTTTTTTATTCTACATTGGTTAATAAAATAATACCCTAACAGGAGAAAAATTAATATTCTATTCATATATGATTGTGTCATTTGTATTTGAGGCTGTTTTGACCCATTATACCATTTGGCTTGAAATTTAAACTATACAAATCATATATTCTATTGTTTCAGGCTTCACTTCGTGGAAGTAATTGATATCCATTATTGAAATAGAAAGAAAGACTCGTACTTTTCCACAGATTTTATTATACGGCACGTACCTGATGATGCCGCAAGTCGGTGAAACGCGTCGTGCCGTATAATAAAATCTGTGGAAAAGTACGAGTCTTTCTTTCTATTTCAATAATGGATATACAAATCATCTTTGTTTTTTTTGTTTATCACAACAGGAGATGACCTTCAATTAATCTGTGGCTGATTTGAATATTATTTCCCTAGATATCAACATTCACCTCCAGAACAATAAATATAACTCCTTAGTTCACATTAAACCAACAAAAAACCAATAATATCTTCATTTCAATTGCTACCACTCATTATATACAAAACGCTACATCCTTTTTTCACTCTGTCCGTGGCCTCAGTCTCTGAAAACAACACCCCCTCCTAACAGAAATACATAGACCATCAACATAATTCTCTCAGGAAACGCGGGTACCTTGAAAAACTACTGAACAGTCAAATTCTCAAACCGCCAACTCAATGCACTCCTCGTACTGCACCAAACCGCCCAAAATGCCCTGACCTTATCACCACTTTCTTCCTCGGAATCCACAAAATTAAAAATATAATCCGCGAACTCTTCCCAATTATTAATAACAGTCAGTCCACATCACTTTACTACCACATTGTCCCTCCGTTTCGTTTAAACGCCCGTCACACTTGCGAGACATCTTACAGTCGACAAGACTACCTGCGGGCACCCTTGTCTCTTCTCCGCCCCTGTCCGCACCATGCAACCGCCCACGCCACAACTGCTGCCATCTTCTTAGACTCGCCACCTCCTCTACTACCAATCCCCAACTCGAAGCCACCTGAACCTCGAATAACATTATATACCACCTCTCCGGTAATTTTTCCCCTCCCTTCTGCTTAAATACACCGCCACCCTTTCGCTCCGCATGAATAACAAACGATATCCCACCAAACCTCCCTTCTCCTTAATTATCCCATCCTTACACACACTGATTCTCAAGACCAATATTTCAAGGAATGCTTTCCTGTTTCGGTGATCGAAATCCTTCCCAAATCTGCAAGTAGCATAGACGTGAGAACCCGCGATATGGTTTATATCTGGGTGCCCCAGTCATTTAAACCTCCCGGTCTGAATCAAGCCCACTTAATCCACCCAATAGCAACCTAAATATCCCCACCCACCCCCTTGTCCGTTTCCTATTCGTCATACATATCTCCTCCCCATACCCTCCCCCCACATATATCCTCTCCACTCTTCCCCCGAGAACGGCATTCAAATGATTACGGACGTGCCGTTGAAATTTGTGTTTCTGTTTTAAAAATCTATATCAGTGTTAATATAAATAAATACATATATATACATATATTGAATATATATATAATATGTATATATACAGTATATATATATATATTTATTACATATGAATATATATTTTTATTATCTATATATATATATATATATATATATATATATATAAGCCATAAACACAGTAATCAACCCGAAGGTCGGTTTAGTAGGTGATGGAAGAGGTCACCCAGTACTAAGCCCTATACGGCGTGTGAAATTCACACATCAGGGTAGGGGGGCCATTTCCTTTCCCTGTGCATACATATATATATATATATATATATATATATATATATATATATATATATATATATATATATATATATATATATATATATATATATATATATATATATTGTGACGCGGTATTTAATTCATAGATAAATTTTCCCCGATACCGCGAGACAAGGGAGGCCGCGACTCTACTTGTTTTGAGGGCGCCAGGCTAGCCGCATGGCTAGCCGCAGAGTCACGCCGCTGGCTGTCACCTGGCCCATCACACTCCTCGTCCCAGGGGAGGGCTCGCTCACCTTTTATGTGCCCCGGCGTGGGCAGCGGCTCTTCAGCTGAAATCACGAGGGACGCTAGGAGGCGCATAAAAATGGACTACGACGAGTAAACTTCACAAGAACTATTTATTATCACAAGAAAAGGTGTGGGCGCTCCCAAGCAAACATGACGCGCGGTGCCGACGCCTGCTGGGCCACGATGTTGGGTGGCCGCTCGGCTGCAGCCGAAGATGGCCGCCTCGCTGTCGACTGCTGGCTCCCGATGTTCCGGTCGGGGCCTGCGGGGGGCCCACACGGCGAGGTCGGTTGCTGGCACGCGCACCCCCGGTGTTCGCAGGCTGTCGGTGACTCGACGATGATAGCACACGACCTTCTCTCTCGGACATCTCACAACGAACTCTCCTTACCACGTGTTGGCCGGCACTCTCCGCGCGCGGCGCGCCCCGCTCTTCTTTTTTTCTTACATACATTGTCGGCGCCCACAAATAGCGCCCCGCCGTTCTACGGCTCGCGAGAGGGGCGCGCGTATTCGAACTGGGCAAGTGACGCTGCGCCAAGCACAACGTCACATACCCCCTCCCTAAGCCGGACACTCGTCCGAGTGGACCGCTTACAAACGAGCCTGCAACTGAAACCTATGAACACAATATAATAACAACAATTTCACAGATTTCTACCAGTAGTTCACTCAGTTTTGAGATTCTGTCTTCAGCTATTGGATAGAAAATGGATAGCACAACTTTTTCTAATTTTAACCACATTCTCTATGAATATCAAGTAATACATTTGGTATGAACAAACTTTTGGCATGAATCTTTCATACATTCCAAGGGAATTTCTCACAAAATTTCAAGAAAAGCATCACTCGCTCAGATAATTCACTCTATAAAAGGCAGTACGTCCTCAGCTCAAACACATCACACCTCGTTTGCAAACTTTCATTCACCACAATTCAAGCTATGTGCCATAACAACAATAATGTCTGACAGAGATTTTCACATCATTGAAAAATAAATCGCTCACTTTGACACACAGACAAGATAACATGAGGCAAACACACAATACTGACCTATTGCATAATACCAAAATTCATAAGGAATTTTTTTGAGAGTGTGCTCCGTGGGCTAGGCGCTCGGAGAACTCACCACTTTGACGAGTGGATCTTGGTGCTATATATCGTTTCAAGTCACCAATATCTACTTTCGCGTTTTGCTTATTGGAACGCGTTTCTACTATATAGACTGTTGGAGACAGTTTTTTTAGTATCGCGATTGGTCCTTCAAATTTAGGGGCTAGCTTGGCTGAAAACCTATCAATCCCACTGGACAGATGGTGGGTCCTACGCATTACTAGGTCTCCTACATTAAATTCGATGTTTCTTCTGCCCTTATTATACGCTTGCGCCTGTTTTTCCTGAGCTTTCTCTATGTTCTCGGCTACTAGATCTCGTAATAAGCCTAACCTATCGGCCCTCTTTTTCCACGCTTGTGGATCCAATCTGCTCTCTATGCCTTCCCCCTTCTCAAGCTCGCGCCGCAAACTCTTCACTGGCAGTGGATGCCTTCCGAAGTTCAAGTAGGCTGGCGAGATCTTAGTCGAGGCCTGCTTCGCGGTGTTGACTGCATGCCTTTGTTCGGGTAAATGCTGATCCCAATCTCTATGGTCTATTTCTACAAACATCGCGATGGCCGTCTTCAGCGTTCGATTGGATCTTTCCACGGGGTTTGCCTGAGCATGGTATGGAGGCGTTGTTGTATGCGTTATTCCATACTCTGCCAATGCTTCTCTTACGCATTTGTTATCAAACTCTTTTCCATTATCTGTCAAGAGATACTCCGGCGTTCCCCAGCGAAATAGGACAAGCTCCTCAAGTGCTTTAACCACGTTGGCCCCCGTAGCAGCTCTGACCGCCTTTAGCTCCACCCATCTTGAAAATAAGTCCTGAAAGATTATTAAGTACTTGTTCTTGGCTTTGCTAAGCGGAAACTCCATGAGATCTGCTGCTACGACGCTCCATGGTCTCTCTACCGTTCTTTTACCCAATAGTCCCTGAGGCGCTTGCTGCGACGTTTTGAACTGTTGACAGTCCTGACATTGCCTCACAAAGTTGTGAATGTCGTGATAGGCCCCTCTCCAATAGTAATCTCGTACGACTCGATCGAAGGTCTTTTCCACTCCGAGGTGGCCCGATGAAGGTTCACAATGGGCATCCCTTATGACCCGCTCTCGACATTCTTTTGTAAGCACGAGTTTCCAGCCCTCTTCACAATCAGCGATTGGATCGAGCAGCTCATCGTACTTGTAACGATACAAATGGCCCGCTTCGACCTTCCAATTTGTATACCTCTCCGGATATTTGCTGACTTCCTCGACTCTGCGTTGGTAGTCCTCATCCTTTACTTCCGTAATTTCAGCGATCTTCTCTTCGCCAGAAAGTTGCTCGTACATACAAGATAGTGCATCAGGCAAATCATGGATTTTACTTCGACGATGCACCACCTCGAGACCTACTATGGTCACTTGAGCCCCGGGGTCATAGAGCGCAATGTACTCTTTTCCCCCGATCAGGACTGAGACTTGGTCTCTATTCTCTGCCGTCACACTCGCTAAACTCACTCTAGGCGTGGACTCCACGCCGACTCCCCCTCCCTGAACCGGACACAGCCTATCAGGTTTGTCCTCAATGGTTACAGGGTATATCACACTCTCACTCGACTCATTCCGGCCCGTCCCTTTGTCGGAACAAAACCGATCCAGAGTGAACAGTACTTGAGGTAATTTCTCATAATCGCTCTCCTGCTCTGATTTCGGGCCCGCGTGAAGCGACTGGGCAGAATCTACATTCCACGCATGTCTCAGCGGGCTTTGTGGCACCGACGAGATGCTCTGAGGCCTCTCACTCATTCTCTCACTCTCTGCTTGCTTTGGCGGCTGGAGACAGGCTGGCCTGTTCGATCCTACCAAAGACTTGACCCTTTCGCTTTCTTCCAACCTAACGGATTGGCAGAGCGGAGCTGACTCCGTCGACCAATGCGCCTGCTGCCCCATATGCGGTTGATTTGATGGGCGGAGACGGGCTGACCCGCTCGGCTCGGCGAAATCAACGGCTGGACAGCAAATATCAGCTTTGCAGTGGAGGTCGGCCGTCCGTCTCGACTGCTCAGCTGGAGAGCTTTTCCTGATAGCTCCATTGCATTGGCCAGATAGATAGAGGTTGGCTGTCCACCTCGATCTGTAGATTTCTTCATCCTTGATCTTTGCCAACGCCTCAGATGGGTGGTGGATGTTGGCTGTCCAACTCGACCCAGGAGCAGATGTTTCATCTGGCCCATCTGAGTTTATCTCCCTTCCTTTCCCTATACAATCCTTTATTCCACTATTTACATCTCCCTTGATCGAATTTGGTTCGCAGAATTTGGCTGTCCAACTCGGATTTTCCAAAATCGAATCACCATTTCCTAACCTAATCGACTTATTCCTATGATTACCTAGATCTAATTCAGCCGTTTCGTGTTCGACGGATTGGTTTGCGGGGAAGCCGCTTGGGCTAGGCGACTCCCCGCTTGTCCGTTTTCCTGCCGAGTAAACAGGTGTTTGCAATTAGGGCAATTAATTGCCAATAAGCCGACCTTGCCGCAAAGTTGGCACTTTTCTTGTGTCCTTCCAGGTCGACTGGGGCAATTGACACTGATATGCCCTCTTGCGCCACAGCTGAAACACTGGACTCTCGGGCACGCATTTGCCCTATGTCCCGACTCTCCGCAGGAATAACAAGCTCCGTCAAAGCCCGGTCCCTGGTCTCTCGCCTGTGAAGGCCTAGACCACGTAGGTCTCGTTATGGCCCTTCCTAACTCATAGCTGATGCTCTGTCTATGTCCATCGTCCCCTGATGCATCGTCCGAGTCATCACTGCTGTCAGTAGATAACGACCCGCTCGTTACCTCCGACTCTGAAGAAGATGACGAAGTGGATGTTATTTCCCTCCGATACTTTTTCTTGGAACCCTTTCTCAAGTTCACTTCCTTATCGTTCTTCTCACTGACCAATTTTTGTAAAATTCGGCTAATTCCATCCGTTAGGTTGTTGATCATCTCGTTCTGCTGTTGCAATTGACTCCGCAACTCCTTTATTTCCTCAGAGTTGCGGTCGCTCTGTACTGGTATCTCTTTCTGATTTGATTTCGCTTCCAAAGGCAGAATGCGCAGTTTTTCCTTTTCTCTGGTCAAATCTGACGCTTCTTTCCTTTCCCCCAGCGGCGGAAAATCATATGAGTCCATCAGCGGCAGTTTGGGCTGAGGGCCTCCCGCTGCGTTTGCTGTAATGGTCCGAATGGGGTTCAGTTCCTCATTAATTTCGCTTGCGGCAACTTTCTCCGTCTCGATGTGCTTCTTTTTATGCCCCTTACTGCATGCTCCTTTCATTTTCCGCCCTGCATCTAGGTCTTCGTCCCTAACCGTGGTTGTGCCAAAAGAAGCTTAGCCCGCAATAATCGCTCTTTGCGCACTAAGAGTGGCCCTACCAAGGAGTGTCCTTTACTTGACAACTCATTTTCCACCTCTTCTTCACTCATTTGCTTAATTATTTCAAATTCTGCCTTTACCGCTGAGTGCCGTAGCAGTGCCCTCATATCTCTCTGATATCTCGCCAAAAATCCAGTGTCACCCTCCATTGTAAATTAGGAAGAAGAAAATTCTTAACCTATTGAATAATTAAAGGATTTGCCCCACCTAACCTAAAATACGCTTACTGCAAAAATTTAATCCTAATCTAAAGATATTTCCCTGTTCTACAGTTATTATAACAAATAGGGTAGAATAAATCAGAATTCTATATTAAAAGCATAACCTAACCTCAAAATTCAAAAATTACAAACTCCACTTCCTCTTTTCAAAGGATCCTCTGCCACTCTGGGGATACGTGGCTACGCACGGAGCTTCCATCACGCCAATAATAGTAGTTAATCTTAGAAACCGATCGTCCCTCCGCAACTTAACTGGAAACAAGTCGCCTCGGGAATGTTCACAGCTTTCATCCCACCCTCAACGCCAAGCAACCACTCAAAGCAACCGCACAAACCACATTCAAGTACAAAAGATTGAGTAGAAATTATAATCTCTTATTTACTGCTTCCCTCACAAAGAATTTTAAATTTTTTAATTTCATGAAAATGTATAGCGAAAAAAAAGGACTAATTTATAAATCAAATAGAAAAATTGTATACCGCTCGCGAAAGAGCTGTACGTAATAACTGGCGCTCGCGCGATGTTAATCACGCATCGTTCCCGCTCACACACACGCTATGCACACCATGCCGGTATTACTCCGCTCGCTCTCCTTCACACCATTGTTGCCTCGTCAAGGCCGACGCGACGCCATTTTACACTCGCGCCCCATGCGCACTCTCGAAATATAATTGTCACTTTTCTCGCACAACAATAGAAAGGCTGCCCCACGTTGGGCGCCATTTGTGACGCGGTATTTAATTCATAGATAAATTTTCCCCGATACCGCGAGACAAGGGAGGCCGCGACTCTACTTGTTTTGAGGGCGCCAGGCTAGCCGCATGGCTAGCCGCAGAGTCACGCCGCTGGCTGTCACCTGGCCCATCACACTCCTCGTCCCAGGGGAGGGCTCGCTCACCTTTTATGTGCCCCGGGGTGGGCAGCGGCTCTTCAGCTGAAATCACGAGGGACGCTAGGAGGCGCATAAAAATGGACTACGACGAGTAAACTTCACAAGAACTATTTATTATCACAAGAAAAGGTGTGGGCGCTCCCAAGCAAACATGACGCGCGGTGCCGACGCCTGCTGGGCCACGATGTTGGGTGGCCGCTCGGCTGCAGCCGAAGATGGCCGCCTCGCTGTCGACTGCTGGCTCCCGATGTTCCGGTCGGGGCCTGCGGGGGGCCCACACGGCGAGGTCGGTTGCTGGCACGCGCACCCCCGGTGTTCGCAGGCTGTCGGTGACTCGACGATGATAGCACACGACCTTCTCTCTCGGACATCTCACAACGAACTCTCCTTACCACGTGTTGGCCGGCACTCTCCGCGCGCGGCGCGCCCCGCTCTTCTTTTTTTCTTACATACATTGTCGGCGCCCACAAATAGCGCCCCGCCGTTCTACGGCTCGCGAGAGGGGCGCGCGTATTCGAACTGGGCAAGTGACGCTGCGCCAAGCACAACGTCACAATATATATATATATATATATATATATATATATATATATATATATATATATATATATATGTAAATAGATGATTTCGTCGACGTAACACGGAAGTTTGAATAATGAACAGCAACAAACAATATAGACACACACACAGACACACACACACACACATGTGTATATATATGGGTCGCGGTAGTCCAGGGGGTAGAGCGTTGGACTACTAACCGCGGGGTTCCGGGTTCGATTCCCGGGCAAGTCTCTGGGCACCTACAGCTCCACCCAAGCTATGCGATTTTTCGGGCAACAGATCTTCCTGGTACCCGGCCCAGGGAAAGGAACTGCCCCCCCCTCCACCCTGATGTGTGAACTTCACACGCCGTCGGGTTGAAACTTCACAAACCGAACTTCGGGTTGAAAACTGTGCTTATGGTTTTTTACATATGTGTGTGTGTGTGTGTGCATATTTTATGTTTGGCCAACGTGGCTCATCTCTTTCTTCTAGCTAAGCTTTCCATGAAACCACTGTTCCTACCTTTTATGATGTTGTATGTCTTCTTACTCACTGTTCTTTCCTCATGAGTATTGTCTATTTATCTTGTGGTGGATGAAGCAACCCCCTAGCGCCATCTCTTGGCCAAAGAATCGGGGCACTTGGTGACATATAAGACCCACAGATCTCAGAGTCAATTACGTTTCTTCGATGGCTCAAGTGGTTAGAGCATCCGCCCGGCAAGTGGAAAGATTCTGTATTCAAGTCACGGTCAAGGAAATATTTTTGCGCTTGTGATCTGTTCGTTTCCGCCTTTCTCACCTCTCCTATACTCGTCCTTTCTATGTGTTCCTATCCCTTTTCAAACTACGTTGAATATTCCTTTTATTCAGTCGGTAAAAAATTAATGCTTAAAGCTTTTACACCAAAGGTTTACAAAAAGCCATAATGTTATCAAAAAAATGTTTTATTAGTATTAATTTAAGTGTTATCGTTCATTATTATAAGATCTAATCCACTGTTGATTGTAGCAGTCATATTTATATTTATCTAATTTTCCTTGCTTTTACTCTTTGTGATTTACTCATTTCCTTTCAGACTTGAAATATAGCACGATTGTGCGGTAAACATTCTTTCAGCTCCACTTATCCCAAACAGGATTATCACGGTTTAAATATATTTTTGTCATTTCACCCTTCAAACTTTTATGGGCAAACTAATAAAAAGTTACTCCATGCAAGATAACTCCATTTGCGAATCCACCCAGATGCTCAAAAGAAAAAATATCATGCTGTAAAGAATGAAAAGGCTAATTTCATTGTATTTTTCCTATAGCAAAAGGTGAAGCTCTGTGAAACTAAATGATAACGAATAATTTATTCCGTTGACGTGGAAATGATTTTTGTAGAGCCTATCAAAAAATCCTTACTCTCCTACCTAATAGTTGAGGATCTCCCTCTTGAGCATTACGAATGCCAAATACGCTCTCTTTCAAGGGGAGAACTCAATTTATTTCCGCGGCGACGTGGATGAATACACGCCGGGGCGCATATTAGAAGTCTCGTTGGCGTTTTGTTCTCTGTTATGCCTCCTGCTGACGGAATCCCCTCTTCCTCTCCCGCCATTCATGTCCACCCCCTCTTAATATCCATGGTCCTACCTCTCCCAAAATCTCCCACCCATCCCCTCTCTACCCCTTCCTCTTCCGTACCTTCCTCACTCGTCCACTCTCTCAATATCTCAGATTCATTTCCTGTCCTTGCGATTTTAATGAGCCCCCCAGCGTTCTGCCGCCACCCATTCCTCCGGGATCTTTCTCCCCACCCTGCTGGCCCATCACATTCCCCACTCCACCCCTTTTCAACTCTCATTTCCAACCATCCACCTCCGCAGCCGCTTTGCCCTTGGCCTCCTCCGCTTCGAGTGTCCCCACCCATTCCCCATCCTTTTTCTTTCCCTCCTACACCCCCAACCATCGGCGCCAATTGAAAACTCCCTCCATTTTCTTTCCAATTTGGGAATCCGTTAATATTTCCCTCGCTTTCCTCTTCCCTAGCCCCATCTCCCCCCCCCCCGACTATCTCTCTCCCCGCCTCTTAAGGCCCTCCGCCTCCTGATTCCCATAACCCTACAGCTCTACGCCCCCTAGTTTCTTACAGCTAACCTCATCCCACCTTTTTCCCTTCGGCCCGCCCCAAATCAGGCCTGTCCGCCCCACCCTCCTCTCAATCTGCCCTGCCCACCGCCTTCCCATCGGATTCTCGCTCCACCCCAATCTCGACTCATTTCACTGGCCTCGAGATTTACTTTTAATTGAAGTTATCGCTCTCGTTGGAATGATTAGAAGACCCGAATATTTGTCCCACCCCCAATTCCTACTTTAGTTTCATCCCGCAGGGCCTCATGTCTGTGCAACCTTTCAGCGCGGGAGTCATTCGACTCTGGCGTCCCAAAACCAACGCACCCCTTCCTTACCCTTAAAAATATGAGCGCTCACACCAGCTCACGTAATGCAATGCTGTCACGACCGTGCAAACATACGAGTATGCATTTGTATAAGTCGGGACTTGGTGTAGAGGTTTCTTTTTTTGGCCGCGCAGTAGCCGACCCGAAGGGAAGAATAAGCGAGACGGGGGTACTAAGTCCTGCTCCCTTATTATTTAAGGCCATACTGGGTCGGAGACTTCCTCAGTTTCATTTGCTGCAGAGTACCAATTTCCGCTCTGGCCTTGGCTCTCGTGAAAGCTTACTCTCAGACTCCACCAATCCACGTTTCCCCGGCGGATTCGGATCCGGTGTCCCACAACGGATTCGTCTTTGGTGGAGGCAGTGAAACGATAATATACGATATTAAGCTGATGGAAAAAACATAAAAAAATGTCATCCATTAGCCCTTACCGTTTAAAATATCTTGATATAGCCACGCTTAGCCTACGTTGTATAGGAATAGAAGTTTAGAATTCAATGAAGGATTTTTAATACTGATGGTTTTGATGAAACTACTAGTTTATAAATTAAATATAAGGTAATAATTTTATTTCCTCGAAGAAAATCTAAATGAATTTTCTTACTTAGGTATAATCGTAATTTATGTGATGCTGCGCTTCTCGGTGTATGACTGTGGTGATGAATTATATAAAATATAAAATCGTGGCATAAATGATACCTTGATTCTGTTTTATTTTATATTATAATATTAATAATGTATGTGTTACGGTAAATGGTGGTAATTTTCAACTAGTTATATATGATAACAAAAATAAAAACTCCAATGTCGTAAATTCTAACCAAAATTAATAATTTAAAAGAGATCCCTTTTCAAAAATCCAAGGTTTCTCACAGAAGTTCCTACTGAATTATTGAAAATAATGTCTGCAAGATATACTTGAACGAATTTGGAGGCAAAAGATAAGGAAAACCTTCGGTTGGCCTTTTACCTAAAATTAACATGCCTTCCTGTGATAATAATGTTCTCAGAATATTTTGTACGATTGTGTGAATTAAAACTACATTAGAACAAGCTCCGTTATCGCCTACCTAACCTAAAATTGAGATACGTCATCGCAGTATATAAATCCGTGAAATGATCTTACAGCAATTTTCGCCCTGACTAGCATGCGTTTTAACCATAGTTTTAATCGGAATGAGAACGAAAATGCATTTTGGCCTTAATGAAATTATTGCTTGTCACAGAGAAAAGGATTTTAAAATTGGACTTCTTGCGCTATATCAATCAGTACCCAGGGAGTACACAAGTAACTTCCAAAACTAGTACGATCTGGAATCTTATTAAAACCGTAAAAGTTTTACGTGTTGTACAATCTGAATGGAGCGCTGAAATACGCATAAGGGATGATGATGGCATCTTCCTCGCCAGGATTTCATTTTTTTCTTCTTTGTTATTCCCCCGCAGCAGACGACCATCGTGGTCTGTGTTTCTCAATTTTCTCGGCACTGCATCACATGAAACTTCATTCTGGTGTTCTGCCGCGGAGGGGACAGCAACGTGGAGTCCTCTTTTCTCCGCCTGTCATGGCGTGCGAAGAAATGGCGCGCCTTCTTAACCATAAACGGGGTTTGTGCTATGCTTTAGTGAGGCATGACTCGTCTTCTCCTTGTGCTTCTTCGTCCGAGGACCCGAGCTCATTTCTTTTGCCCGTCCGTGAGGAAACAAATGGTCCCCAAAGCTGTTGCTTTTTCCAGCGGCCGTTCCGTACGCGCCACCATGTCGTGAGACATGGGAACTATTCTTAAATATCATTTGAGATCTTCTTTTCTCTGGAGATTGCCAAGTTTTACAATTGTTCGGAACAGAGGTCTCACAAGACTCCAAATAATATCTCTAGGAGAAGGAAGCCCAAGTCGTCCTCCGTTTTAGTTACTAAAGTTATTTTTAAAGCTAACGCAATGACCATATTTTGAGATCGTTTCAATCCTTCGAAGTATAACTCTTGATGGGCAATCCGTTGTGGCAACAGAAGATATATCGCTTTAAATATTTTATCTTTAAATTTGATTTAATTCAACTGTTGATCATAGAAATTCCATTCAGTATTCACATTTGTTACCTATCATTTTTTTCATCCATAGTTCCCTAGTGGAATCGAGTCACTTCCATTGTAGTTCTTTCGGCCCCTTTTCAATACTTCATTTGGAAATGGTAGTATTACTAGATACAAAATGTTTCCAATGGGTTCATTATCTCGTCTATCTGCCCTTCCCAAAGGCTTCTTTCTTCTTCCCCGCTTTTCTTGTTTTTCGTACGATGGGACCAGTATGCCTTCTCCATTCCCTTGTCCCGAAGCCGCAAAATAACGCTTATTAAACGCATAATAACGCATTATTAAAGCTTTGCTGATGGCGTTGTGCAAAATTAAAAAAATAAACACCCCTCCCCTGAAACTTTGGCATAATGATTCGTATAAATTGACCAGTTGGGAAAAATTTTAGAGCAAACTCGTCTAAATAACTAAAACACGGTCAATAGGAAATCTATTCTTAATCCCAATCTATCGGATCTACAATAAATTCAATTCTTTGAATGCAGATTATCTTAATAGGAATTACTACCCTTTCTGCCAAAATTAAAATAGATGATTTTTTGAGCGAGTGAAAGCATACCTAATCTACGTTAAATTTTTGTAAATCACTTATATAAATAGTATTTTTTTAAATTGTACTCTAATGTATTTCAGAAATGTTTTAAAAGTTACTCTTAAACATTTTGGAAACAACAAGAGCTGGAAAACTGCGCAATACAATTTCAATGCCTGTGGAACACATTCTCATTACCCTGACTCCAAGAGTAAACCCTTCTTCATATTGAAATATTTTAATTTATATGCAAACTTAAAAAACATCGACCTTTAGTTGCCACAGTGTTTTAATCAGTGACATTCTGTATTTTACATGCATTTTGCAATTTACGTGGTTATTTTTCTATCAGAAGTTTTATACTCATTCTTCTATTTCCCTTGACTCTGAGATAAATCAAAATCTACGCCACAAAACGTATCCGCAAAATTGCAGCAAAAGGCTGTCACCAGAATTGTACCCGCGTCGATGATGCTATTTTTCGGTAGCTCTCGCCAATTCAAAATATTTTTTTACAGCTAATTCAGATTACCACAGTGCAAAAAGTAATCGCTTACCTCAGAAAACTTATAAAAGGTATATTTAGCTTAATTTGAAGAAATAAAAATCCCAAATCTTCTATATTATTGTTGGCATATGAAAAGAAATGAATATCCCAAGGGAGATATGAAACTTACGTCCAGCAGACCACACGTGTTGTACTGTTGACCATTTGTCGAAGTTTGGCGTGATTGGCGAACACAATTTTACAATACCCAAACACTAGATAAAATTTAAGTCAAGAACATCCTTTTCTAGAATGTGGGTCAAGTTTTGGATAGAAGTTCGATTAGCATCAAGTCTCCGCTTTTTCAGGAGGTCCGTCCGTTTGTCACCCGACGTGTGAACACCGCATGGTTAGCTTGTACAACTTGGTTGGTCTTCTCTACGAGAGGAGGAACCTCATTTAATTTTTACCCTGGCGTTTTCATTAATTCATTGATCTATTGTACGCAAAAGTGCTCAGTTTTGCCGATGAATTCACCCCTTTTGAGGGTCTTATTTATCGTGCATGACCGAAATATATTTCCCCCAAAAAATCATGAAAGATTCCCTGTTGCAATTAGAACAAATGTTGACCGATATTAAAGGGGAAAAATAACTTGGAATGAAAAGAATAGCCGATAAAATATTTCAGTAGAATGTTTGAAAGCTCCGTCAAACCAATTCTATGATGAGTCAAACTGGTCTTAAGTTTGTTTTAATGATTGATGGGCAGCGATTATAAATCTTTCTCAATGAGGGGCTACGTTGTATCATAACCTTTGAGGTGGTATTGCAATATCTAATGGGGTGCATCGATCAAAGGTACAAATACTTTATAATTCTTCATACAAGCTCGACCGTTTTGTCTCCATTTATCAATCGTTAATACTGCAACCATTCTTATGTATACAGGCATATGTATATACAGGCTTATGTATGCATTCTTATGTATATGTACTGTATATGTGTATATATATATATAAATGTATGTATGGTTATATATAAATATTATATATATATATATATATATAAATGTATGTATGATTATATATATATATATATGTATACATATACATATATATGTATACATATATATAATCATGTATGTATATGTATATATATATATATATATATATAATCTCACAAACACACACAATCTTATAATATTTTTCATTATATACGTAGATTTCAATATAAATCACACCCATATCTTGTACATAGACTGGATCCCGTTCCTCTCCCCAGCCTCGCCACAAAATATCTTACTGCTTTTTCCCGAGGGTATGGTTACCCGCTTACATCTCATCTAGTGTTCCCCCACCATCTCTAACTGCCATGTGCTCGACTCTTCTGAAGAACTAAACCACTTTCCTGTATTTACAGGGAAGAGATGAAGATGGAAACGAGTTCCCAAGCACTCGTTGGTGCAGATTTACGATAATGATCCCGCGAAGACCGTGGACAAAAAGGGGAGGGATAGAGTAAGGGATGGCGTTGGTGTTGAGGGCGAGAGTACGAGGTTTGAGTTGTGAATTCTGGGAAGTGGGGAGATGGAGACTACGGAGGAAGGGAGGCATGAGAGAAGTCCAGGGAAACCTCAGGCAAAAGCTATCGGCTGGGAGAGAAATGAGCCAAGAGTTGAATAAAGTAAAAAGTTACCGTGGAACTCATATTTGGGGCCCCGATGATGGAAATGTTTTTTCCTGATTATGTTTAGTGTGCACTACATTAATCATAACTCTTTCAACTGTGGAGGAAACCTTTCTCCAGTGATAAATTGATCTCATTTAACTGCATTTTATACCTAATACGTCACTATTTTTACCCGCTAATTAGTTTTATCTTGCTCATTTTTGATGATTAATGAGAGGTAGGAAAATCATTCTTTTGATCTTTTAAGTGGTTTACAAATTAATTGCTCTGAATACAGTAATGTTTTAAACACATTATTTTTTGTAGTTTTGAGATTTATTTACTCTGGTGCGATATATTGCTGGCTGAGCAACCACCTATTAATCATATTCACTTTAGTATATACTATTTAGTTGATTTACGTGTATCTATGAATTTTTTGAGTAATAAAAGCAATTATAGCATTGAATTATTTAGCAAATAATTTGTAGGTAGGTAACCAAATATCTTTCAGAATCGCCCTATAGAAAACGGCCTAGCACCACGCCTGCCATGAAGTCCAGAGTTATTATGCTTTTTCTGTTTTTATCTTGATAAAATTTCTTCGATTAAGAATCGATCAAAGTTATCATCTTGTGACATAAGATGATCTCAAAAACGCATTAGTAAATATCTGAATTTTTAAATACTCTCTGGGGAATGAGAGTTACCTGAGCATTTATGAGTTATTCTGGTGACCTTCCTGCATATATTTTATAACATGCACCTTTTATGCAAATAGGTAGTAACATAATAGTATCAAAATTACAACCTACAAAATTGATAGACCAAAAATCATAATTTAGTGCATTAAATTAAAGCTCTAAAAGGGTTATATTAATATTTAATATCCTTTTAAAAGATTATAATATATGTCACGGTTTATTTGTAACATCATATTTGAAATTTGAGGTGGTGTACGTTTCTACTTTCCGTAACATTGCAAACTATTGATTTTTGAATTCTGAGGTTTTCACCTATTATTATTTCGTTTATTAAATGAAGTAAAATCAAACGTTTGATAACTCCCTTAAACCTGTAATCTATCTCATACTCTTCAGTGATGTAAAACTGTACGCTCTTACTCACTTTTCAATCTAGTACAAACACCCGTATGCCAGACATGCAACTCAGTTTCAGATGAAGTTAACTAACAAATCCGCAGTCCTAATTGCTCAATGCTCAGTGCTCAATGCTAATTGAATTGGGAAGCAATATGTTATTAGATATACGCTCGAATTATCCATGCATAAGATAATATTTCATTCCTTCCTAGAAATATTTTACGTATTTTAACCTGTAAATCTTGGTTTCAGTTTTGTTATTTTTTTATTCAGTAGCTTTCAAGAAGATATTATTTCCAGTTGTTAGATTTCGAATCCTGATGGCCGATACAAGTCACCTTTAAAGGTTATTCCAGCCCATATATTATATATTCTACATTAGAAGCCGGGGTTCATGTTCACTCTAATCCCCGATCGAGTTAGCTCGGTGGACTATGTTTTGCCAGGCAATTAATTTGCTAAGGAGATATCCCACCTCAATTCGAGGGTTAATTTGCATTGAAAGCGGTTTAAACGCATTAGAGGACTTCAGGTACTTGATTTTCCTGCCAATAAATGCAGCATTGTTATCAATGTGTACTCTCTTCCATCATTTACCCAATATCTCGAATATTAACTTATTTACCTCATAGATTTTCTTCGAACGCGTAGCAGCTTCTAAATCACATGCTGTAATTTATGAGTCGAGATTTCCTGCCCCCTTCATGCTCGACCGTTCTTCCTTCCCTGTTTTCACCAAAGAATTTTTAAAGCACACATTGAGTCAATATTGTAGACTCGTATTCTCCTCTTTAAATCTGTTTATATCACCGTTCATTCCCAATTCCCCTCAATCTACGGTTGACCTTTAACCCTCTATCCATATCAGTATACCTCCCTCCCCTTCCCCATCGTCTCCAGCTCCCAAACTTTCTCTCTCACTCCCTTCTTCAAGTATTCATTCTTCATTTCGTAATTAGAATTATTATTCTTGGAAACCGAATATTATGAAACATTTTGTGGTGATTATATTTTTTAAAGATTTAGCATGTGTTCCTTTTTCTATATGGCTTGGAAATATGTGTAAAATCATTTTTTCGAGCAATCGTGTGAAAAAATTAGGTTGCTGATTAATTCATTCATTTTTATATTTTGCATTGATGTAAATGTAATTGTAAAACTATGGCTACCTCAGCTCCGATTTTGCAAAGCTATGCAGTGCCCCAATTGGCCAAAGTTGTTCAATTTGCATATTTTCGGAGACGGATGAAACTCCATTCAGCTGCATCAACGCATGCAGCCTACGAAGGCGTCCTAGCCACCTTCATGAGAATACTTCACAGAAAGAGTTCTAAGGAGCTGAATGTCATGAGGCAGAGGGAAGGGGATGGAGAGATAGGTTCGAGAATGAAGGGTGGGAAGTGTGAGACAGAGGGGAGGGAAGATGATGATCCCAAGAAAAGACGAGAAGAACAGAGATCATTGGAGCAAAACAATAGGTCGGTGATGACATCGAAAGGTGAAGATGACGAAGGCGGAGTTCTCGCCACCCCATCTTCTTCTGCCACGTGTACCAGGGGGTGGGTCGAGAGGTGCACATGAGAAAAGGGAACCTGAGGGGGAGATATGGCGGGAGGGGGAATCATCGTTAGAAGGGGTCCTGGAGATCGACGGGGGTGGTGGGAGTTGACGGAGGAGGGTCATGGTGGGAGACGATGCTGGGGGAGTGAAGGAGGAAATGGGAAGGCGAGAATTAGCGCAGAGTGCACCTCACCCGTCCGCTGATCCGTACACGGTGGCTCCGTAAAAATGGAAAGTGTAATTGCGACGCGAGGTGAGTAACCGCGGGAGTGGAAAGATCGACGGGGTGAGGGAAGGAAAGGGTTATATCAGGGAAACGCGTTCCCCGGAGACGGAAAAGAGGAAGAGGGAGATCGAAATAAAAGGGCGCCCCCCCCTGAAGGTTCCAAAAGACGCACGGGGATGGAAAAAAAGGAATCGGAAAGATGTTCGTTCTCGTCGGGATGAGGGAGAAGTGTAAGGGGTGTCGAGATTTTTGGGAATGGAAAGGGGTTGGGATGGGTGCGACGGGATGAGTGTTAAGGTGCGTTAAAAGAAGTGAAATTTTCGGAGTGGATGATTTTGCACCCTTATTTGTGGACGGGAGTGTGAGGATTGCACGTCGTGAGTCAGGGTACAGAGGAGAAGGGATAACATAAATGCAAGGACTGTGACTTTGGGAGAGGAATGAAATCGTATGCAACACGATATCCTACTACGTGCACATCTGCCTCGTGTCCTGTGAGCCAGAAACTCAGCTTTAAAATTTCAATTCAATACCACGTAAAATTGATGTGCTTAGCGAGCTAATAGGATCGGCTCATCAAAATTATGTTTATCGATCTAAACACTTTTTATATGCTTAAACTGATTATTGTCGAGGTTGCAAATTGCAGAAACTTGCAAATCAAATCATTGATTGGATTCATGAAACGAATAATGACAGAGCAATTTATTTTGTAAAATGCAGTATACAATTTAAAGTAAAAGTTTTTGGCGATTAAATGCTTCACCATATTCCAGCCGACATAAATAATATTTTCAATTCATCTAAAGAAACAAGAAGTATTTCAACAAATTTATAATACATCAGTGAGTAAACAAATTTAGGCCCGTATTGGAAGATTTATTAAATGATTAAAATGCATGGAACGCGTGCTGGAATTACGGCGTCACCATTATTCAATATTCATGCTAAGAAATCCATGTATTGCAATTGGATTTTAAGCTACTGAGAATGAAGGATTAAAGTGAATACAATGGGTCAAAGTTCTTTCGCATTATGTAAGAAAAAATACTCATTAAACATACCTATTTACAGATATGAAAATGCTTGAATTGAGCGCATAGAAATCCCTCATATTGTTAAAACAATCTATCAGCGTTAATTTTTACCTCGATAGGTATTATACTTATAGAGCATTTATGATTGAAATATATTGTAGTGAAAAAAATACCGAACCGGGTGGTAATTAAAGGCTTTATATATATTTTAACTTTTTGTTCTAAGAAGCAACCGTCATTTCGACTTAAATGTCCTGTAGCAATTAAACTCGCGATGAAATGCATATATAACTAAATTTAGCGATAACTTTTAGCAACTTATTATTAAATATTATTTCCATTATATCTTTATAAAAGGTAATATAATAAATTAGTTTGCCAGGATTACTGTTATGAGAAGAGCTAGCTCTTCTGAAATTGGAATATATAGACGAGGGATTTCCCTAAGCTAGACGACTTTAACCTAAAAATCCAATTTCAATAGGATTTAATACATTAAGTATTTTTAAATAAAATTGTTTTAATTTATGGTTATTTTCCAAAAATAGCTGAAATTTTAGCCATTGCATATTCTACTGAATGTCATCATATCAAGAGTCATGGATATTGATTCTTAAATTCTCCTTGAGACGATCCCATTCCTCATCACCCTCTGCGTCAATCTCTGTTGATTTCCACCGTTGAAGGCTAAGTTCCACTTCTGACCACGAAAGTATCCTTCGTCCCCACTTCAGTACCACAATTTACTGTCGGTCAATCACACAATCCTAATTTTGACCATTTAATTGTCCTGTCTCTTGAAATATGATGAACCTTCGCCATCCTGTCCCATATCTGAGCTACGTAATACGAACCACCTTCATGATGGCTTTTTAGCTGGTAAAATAAAAGTACACTATACAAGTATTAATCTTCTAAACTTACTGCATGGGAGTGTTATGAGTTCATGAGCTCTCTACCAATAAAAGCATAGCCTCATCAGGTAGTAAGAACGTAGTACTTTCCATGTTCTTATGAAGTGTTAAGTCCTACAACTGGTTATCACATCAAAATTTCATAAATGATGGTAACATTTTACTGCGGCAAATGGTATGTGAACTAACGGATCTGCTAAAAACGACTAGTAGAATGTTGTTTTGGCCATATTTTAAACGGAAAAATTCTCAAAGATGATGATATTTATTTATTTAGCCTTAGTCCGAAAACAGCACTCTGGCCTTCACATCGGACTATTAACAAAGAATAACAATGGAGACGATTACAAACACCCAAGCCCTAGGCGGAAGAAACCCACCCAGGCGGGAATCGAACCCGCGACCCATAGATTGGCAGACGAGGACGTTACCCCGTCGCCACCGAGGCCGGCGTTACTATTATTTTATTACATTAGCATGGTTTTACCATTGTTATATTTAACGTCTTACGAATTAATTTATGATTCGACGCTAATATGGCTGATTACTGGGATTCATCATATGCACATTCATATGAACTCAAAAAAATAATTTACTGAAAACTAGTCCAAAATCAGTCTTCGTTATAGTTGCACCATAAGCAATAAAAAACTGAGTTAAAAGAGAGATACATTTGCGAGGTAGGATATAAGCTAACCAAAAGTAAGTACAGAAATGATACAGCGTAGTTTTTTTACTAGTACCCTTGAACCCCAGCGTGGCATAATCTAAGACACCCCAAGTCACGAGTAACACAGCCCATTTTCTATTGTCCTTCAGTGCAGCTGACTGAATAACTTCTTTTTAATATTGAACAAATTACCAAAGAAATAACACCTCTAGCCTGAATAATCAACTAATTTGATTTGGCAGAATATTCAATTATAAACTGGCCGGCGCTGCACCGCTTATTTCGCGCGATCAACAGAATTTCCTGCGAGACGGCATTCCAATGAGTTATTTTACATTCAGTCCTTGAATGGAATGATGAGCAGTGAGCAAATTAGATTTTCTTTAATCAATCATAATTTATTCCCGGATTTCATCCCGCGCACTGAAACGCAGCCCTGGGAAAAGGCGCCCAGAGCCGGAAGCCGCACGTAGCTCCAGATATAAAAAAAATAATAAAATAAACATTCGGGAACGTTACTTTTAATAACTCCCTCTCTTTTACCCTCACTCCCTCCATTCTCATTTAATTCCTTTAAAGTGGCGCCGTCATTCCCATTGTTTGTTTTTCATTTCGAAAGTCGATTCGTCGACGTCTGGTCTGGCTGCGCGCCCGCAATGAAACACCCGGAGATGGCTAGGGGTTGGGGGGCTTGGGGAACGGAATGACTGGGTAGAGTAGTGGGAGAGATTTTAATGCAGAAACGACGGGGAGTGGAGGGTTAGGGGAGTTCGTTCGCGTTAGAGGGGTAGGCACGCGTAAAGGGTACATGGGTAGGAGAAATGAAAATGTTCGGAAGCGTGCGTGCGTGCGGAGAGAGTGGAGAATAGGTGCTTTTTTTCCATCCCCGTCCCCTCTCTTATGAAAGCGCTCGCCTCGATCGACGAGCGATTCACGCTGCGCTGAAAATGGACTTTAATCGGCGATGAGATAAAGCAGTCCTTCCGCCTAGCTATTGCGACTAATGTGTTTCGATCCCCGAAAAAAAATTAAGGAATAGAAATAATCTCAACGTTGTTTTTGAAGAGCGTGGACACCATGGGATAAGCCGAGTAAGCTAATACTGGGAAAGTGGGAATACGCCCCCGGCTAGCTCGGGAAGAAATGGGGGATCGAGATGGTGTGGTACCTAGCTTACTAATTCCCATCCAGAGGGCCCGCGTTTGAAGACAGCAAATTTTTATCAGTGTAATCACGATCCCTGCTTGGGGTGCTTTATGGAGAGCACTTTCAGTGAGTATGCTGTCCGTCGAATGGGGCGTTAAACTGCGGATCCATTGGCACCTTTCATCGAGAGTAGGCTAATGCCGACGCCAGGTTTCTCTTCACCCTTTATCCTTTTCTATCCATCTCTAATGGTGCAAATCACCTTAGCTGTCGATCTCCTCCCCTAAATCTACGACTATCTCCTCGGGAAGAAATGGTAAGAGAAAAGAAAAAGAGTTTTACGCCTAGCTTTAATGAGTCCTAGGTCAATACTCAGTTCAGCGATTAACGCTAGTTGATTTTAACCTTAATGACTGTATTTACATGGAATTTCCGTGTTCTATGGGTTAATATTCATTTCATGGTTTAAAAATTGGTGCGATTTTGATGAAGAATGGATGGTGGCAGCCAAGTGTCTCACTGACTCCCGAAGTGGTATACCTATTAATACTAATGTAATCAATAGCAAAGGAGGATTGGTCAGTGATTCATTAATAATCAATATCTATTAGCTATTGCAGCGTGAAAATATAATTATAGTAGGGCTGGTGAAAATATGCTTAAAGGCAAATGTGTGCATAGAGCGTGCCTCCTGTGTGAAGTAAACGAATGGAAGAGGCACCACAAATAAAGCGGTAATCATCAGCAATGATAAATTCCCGCTACGGTTACTATTACTCCCAAAAATATGTTCACTTAAACTATTATTGAAGTTTTGTCTACACATAAATATTTAAAAACCGATGCAATTACATTGAATCCCTCTCTTAAAATACAAGTATGGTTGGTCTTAAAGGTAAGTTCCTAAATTTAAATATGGATATTTTTGCGCGAAAAAAGGTTTCTAGGGGAAAGACCATTTTCAAAATAAATCTTAATTATTTTACATATAGATCAAACCCTAATATTGATGCAGAATGATCGTCATCACGAATTATCAATATAAAGGATTGTTTTTAGCCCATATACTTGCTCTCCTGTTACCTGCATAGCTGTTCATTTCCTGATAAAGATGCTTGCAAAACCTATTCCCATCACCTGCTTCTCGTAATAGTTCATTCTCGGCCATCCGCTAACATTCCTCTCCCTCAAGTCCTTTAAATCTTCAGTAAACTCTCGGTCCTGAGGATGTATCTTATTAGTTTTCCTCTTCTTCTATTAAGTTTACTCCAAAAGATCCCCTCATGACCCGCCTTGCGAAATACTTCTTCGTTTGCTAGTATTTCTATACGTATAATTTCAATAATTCCTCACCAGTACCACATTTTCTTTGCCAAAAATCTTCTCTTTTTTGCTGCCCTCACCTATCAAGCCTTATGTGTGTGAATGTCACACGCCGTCGAGCTTAGTACTGGGTCAACTCTACCATCATCTACTAAACCGATCTTCGGGTTGATTACTGTGTTTCTGGTTTATACACATACATATATATAAATAAATACTAAATAAATAAATAAATATATATATATATATATATATATATATATATATATATATATATATATATATATATAGTAGACTACACGCATGCATTTAAATGAATCGCTTCCTTAAGATTACGCTAGTACTATTTGTCGCTATTAGTTGTGTTTTCTAATATAAAGTCATCTTTTTTACTCTTATTCTGCTCACTTCTATCTTTTGCTACTTCTACTGTGCAGATAAGTTTCCAATTTTAGTGGCCATTATATCCACCACGTAAAGGCTCATTTTGCTCTCGAAAAATTGCGCTGCAGCAATAACCCTTTTGGTTTGGTGGAGAGTAGCGTTCTTTGAGTAGGTAATCCAGGATTTTAAGATGAGTTTTATCGCCGTTTTATTACATCAGGAAATCGAAAGTGCACTTTTATGGCCGCAAAGACACGAAATTTGGGTAACATTAGAACTTATCTTTAAAGTTTCATTTTCTCGTGTCTTACGACGAGGCTTTCTCCAAATATTTACACTAACGTATGTACATTTATAAATATATATAGTTTTAAATAATTGCTGATATTCTTTTTTGGGCACCTATTTTTACTGTTCTTGTGATGGACATATTTTCGTTTCTTGCTTCCTCAGTTAATTTTTTCGTTTTGGGCTGATTTTCAATATATTTTTTGTGATTTCTTTATTAATTTTTCATATTTTTGAAGCCGCACTTAATTACCGGAGGCAGTGACAATCGATTTTTAAGCACTTTGACGGCCAAGGTCACTTTATTTCGTGAACTCCGTGAGAGACACTTCATTGCGGGAGAACATAACTCTCATCCCAAAGTATTAATTTGAATCCGAGGTCTTTAGGTTACCCGAGGAGAAATTTAGCCCTTCAAATAACCAAGATGGTTTAAAAAGGCACTAACTTTTATCGCCAGTAAATTGCCATTTACCGAGAAACAAAACTGTTGTAAATAATAATCCTAATGAATTTTCTTCTTTTACAGTCGTGTTAATCATCGTGTTTACAATGGCATGGAACTTAGTTGTAATTTTTATAGTTTTAATATTTGAAATTAGTTAAAACATGAAGTATTATAATGCAAAGCATTTAGTTTTAGTTCGCTCTTATGGATACTTTGCACTAATATGCCGAATTTTCCCGAAATTTACAAATTTTCCTTGCATTTTTAAAGATAAAAATAGGATTAAATCTCGAACAATACAGATCGGCTATCGGTACAGTATGGGAATATATAAAACGGTATGAATGGTTTGAAGGATGGATTGTTTTGTGAACATGAATTCCTTAGAGGGACGAAGGAGAGAAGAGCATTATTCGGGTTATCCAGTATTCCCTCATCAAACAATGAAAATTGTTTGATGAGGGAATACTTAATGAAAGACGTTGGAGAATTCTTGATTAAAAGGGGTGAATGATAAATAAAAACAGTGAGAGTATCCAAAAAAATAATTACTTATTTACTCAAACTCCAAATTGAAGGAGAGAAGTGATTAAAAACGCAAGAAAAATATGCTCAGCTACGGTATCTGCATAAAGCACTCACACACAGCTCGACGGCACTCTCTCAACTTCAACAAAGACTGGTTAAATATAGCGACGAGCTCTTTTCAAACTTAAACTGTACGTATATAAGGTAATGTAAATGTATAATTGTGGATATGAGCACCAAAAATTAAAATGTAAGTACCATGAGGGGAATCGTAAGTATTAATATGCTAAATCAAAGAGGGAAACGAGTGTGTAACTAATAACCTCAGTTATTACTCATAAAAGATGCTTCGCACAAAAACCCGACCGCTACCTCGATAAAGTTATCTGATA
This sequence comes from Hetaerina americana, assembly GCF_022747635.1. NCBI lineage: Eukaryota > Metazoa > Arthropoda > Insecta > Odonata > Calopterygidae > Hetaerina > Hetaerina americana. The sequence goes on from NW_027286070.1 coordinate 46,482,978, forward strand.
ATAATTTAACGTATTAAGAAATACACTGAAGTTAATCAAAAGGCTCCCTTGTTCACTTGACCTATTGCGCAGAATATCTAATTGTTCCTCGTGATCGTGAAAATATAAAGTTGAAAAATTTCAAAAGAAGTATCATAAATATATCATTGTATGCTGAAAAGTGTTTTCTGATACATATTTCAAATTGTGCACGATTAATTATGCTTATTTACATTGGAATTTATTATAGGTATCGGAAATATCTAAGCAAGCTTTCCACATTGCCGATTGACTATTTATCTCGTGAATAGAACGCTTTAGGTACTCTGGCATCGGCGAAGGATGAACGGCGATTTCACTCTTTTTTACGCAGTTGGCCAGCAATGGTGTATTAGTCTAAAAATATACAACATTACCTATGTAAAAATATTTTCCCAAGACGAAGGGTTATAATAGAAATCGATCTATAAAGGGTTGAGAAAGATTGGGATTGAAATATCTGTGTAAAAGAACATGTAAATCACTTGGCAAAGAGACGTTAAGAGCTCTCTGTCTGTGACGACTTTACATCAGACTGCACGTAGGATGCCAAAACTATATGCAGGTAATATTCAGAAACCATGTACAAGTAGCGGCGATGCTAAGTATTTAGGTAAGCCATTGCTTATGGCAGAGAAAAGAAAGCAATTTTTTTGGAAATATTTCCTTGCGATACGGAACTGAAGCATTTTACCCGGTACAAATAAAATAATCGTACGTGCATATGAATGCCAAGAGGAATCAAAATTGATCCAATTCACCGAAACAATAGGAAGGCAAAATGATAACATTCATGGTTATTAGTCATCATTTTCGCTTTAGGAAATCGCATAGAGGCGCCAAGGATCATTCTATTTTCAATTCGCAAATTTATCCCCCCTTACGCCGGCTTGATTACGTTAGTAGGATAGGGTGGGTTATAAGTGAGACTAGAATGCAATAAGGGACGTCATTTATCTGTGTAGTAGTGTCGTTTAAGAAATAATTATTAATCACACATAGGAAAGCGTTTAAGAGAGGGGAGAAAAATACAACAGAGGCGGATTGCAATAGGAAAGATAACAGTAAAATCCATTCGGCAATTCCTGCTCTTGATTGCCGCCAGGTAACGAGGTTTTAAGATCATAAAGAAGTGGAACGTCATTAATGGAAGTTTAAAGCGAGCTTAATGGCTTATTCCGCAAAAAACCAAGGCATCCGCTTCCACCCGTTCCATTCCTTGAATGAAGATGGTGGAAACGGCAAAGCCATTTGAACCGAAGTTATGACTCATTCCGGACTTATGGCATTCGGAGCCGTAAAACACCCACCTATCTCGCACGGCAACCCAGCCCCGGCCGTGCAATTTGCATGCGTACTTTTCAGCAAATATGAGTGGGTTATTTCCCAGCCCCCCCCCCCTCCACATCAATAGTGATATATTTATTGCACAGCCTATCACTCGTATCCGGAGACCGAAAAATGGAAGACAAGCCAACCAGAGAGGAGGTGGTCTTTTTAATTTGCTGATAAACGCGAGAATTAATGCGCTGGCTACCCAGCTGTATTTTGTGCGGAATTTCCAAGGTAAGGAAGAGTATGAGGGAAGTGTGCATTTATGTTAGGTTCAAGTGTGTCAAGCCCAATTTTAGTTGCAATGTTTCAATATTTAGAAAATTACACAAAATTTAAAATTAAAGAGGACCGGGTGCGTGCTTATGGCTAATTCACTGGCATCCTATCCCGAGGATCAAAGGTTCTAATCCCGAAATGAGTCGGATTTTTTCATTTCACATCACTTATTCCTACTTCGGTTCCATTCTCACAATGGATGAACCCCGTAGGCATAAACTCATAGGTAAAACTCATAATTAGTGATTCTGATGCTTTGTTATTCCTTTCAGGCGCTATGATTTTTTGAAACCTTATCATATTGTATGCTGGAGTACAGTTGAATTCCAAGTTTTCAATTCTAAAGCGAAAGAAAGCATCACAAAAATTAATTTTTTCGCGTCAAATTTAATCGAAGAATGGCTAGTTACACATTATACATTTTGTTCTTTGTGGCTTAAGATGCAAAATGTTTTTGCTGTGACAACTGCCTTAAATACGATAGGCTTTGTAAAGTTGGGGGCAGTGCATGTTGCCAAAATTTAAGAAGCATCAAAAATTTAAATAATAGCGATACATTACCACACAGATAGGACAACAATATATATATATATATAATATATATATTATATATATATAATATATATTATATATATAATATATATATTATATATATATAATATATATTATATATATAATATATATATTATATATAATATATATAATATATATATTATATATATATATATATATTATATATAAATACCATTAGATATACAAATGAAAAGATAAAACTAAAGAAAAAATAAAGAAAAATACCTATGAGAAAAAATTAGCATTCATGAACATTGGATTCAGTGCAATATGAGGAATATAAGGTAAAGCTGGATTTAATAGGGTTTCGGGTGAAAATTTATTATTTTATTTGTATCAAAACAAGCTGTTTAAGTGGAGTATGTCTTACTACAGATGGAACGCTTAACTGTGGTCTTTCGGCGCCTTTAAGAGAAAATTAATGCTGACGCTGGGTTTCTATCCACCTTCTCTAACCCAATTCCCTGATAACCCTAGCTATACTAATTAATCCTTCTATCCATAATGGCGTTAATTGCATCAGCTGTCGGCCGCCTGCACTATTACATACTACTAATTTTAATTAAATATTTTGTCGGAATCGGAAATATTAGAGGCAAGACACACGGCCGAAAGACAGCAATGCTCTATCCTCGTGAATGTTGTTTCTTCTGTTGAGTTTTTTTATAGAGCTCACACACAGCGAGCAATGAAAACACGTGTTTTAGGTCCCTTACTGGTCCAAATTTAATGAAATGTGGGCATTTCACGCTCTTCCGGATTTAGATAAATCACTGACGAAGCAAATGGCGAGACTTAAAGTGTTGTTAGATGTGAGAAAGGGTGAGAAATAAATATCCCGGGACGCGTTACCTACCATTCATAGGTGAACTCATGCCGAAATAAGGAATAAATTGGATGTATGGTGTGAAATGGGATGGAAAAGGGGAAGAGGGAAGGGAGTCGGGGTAAGTAAGCGGGTGAGCATGGATAGAGGGATGGCGGCGGATGGGGTAGGGGTGGCGTTAAGTGTAGAGGTGAGGCTATTGGGGGAGAGGATCGGGAGGGAGAAGCCAAAGGGAAAGGGTGGAAGAGCGGTGTTAGAGGGAGGGTAAGAGCAGGATGAAGTTTCGATGGGGAGGTGCGTTTCCAGCCAAAAGAAAGGGAAAGAAGGAATTAAATAGAAGAGAGGTGAAGATCTGTCGCTGGATGAGCACTGATGGCGGATAAGAAGAGATTATAAGACTGGTTGAGGGGATTTGGTGACGAAGGCGGAAAATTGTACTTTATTTTAATTTAAATTCTTTTTATTTCTCCGTCACACTGCTCTGCAAACGCCGTAACATCGATCCACGATACTTCTTTCTTATACTTCAACTTGCGCTCTTATAGACCCACCCAATTACATTGATCTCATTGATTGATGAAAATATAAATACATACCTGTACCTACTCAAATAAAATACTCGTAATCGTAAAGCAAAACTTTTGTGGTAACGGTATGTTATGGGAATTAACTAGTCGTGATGTTTGCGGAATTTTCAATAATTGCAGACTAAAGGTTTCAAATAAAGATAATTGACTTTCTTTAATCCATAAAGCAATTACTAATAGTATTGCGAATGATTATGTTTAATCCTTTAATATATAAACGGAAGGCTTCAATTACATTTCCCTTTATTGTTTTATCTCAAATGAGCATTCAAATACTAATTTTATTAGTATCTATCTTTATAATTAAAAATAAACTTTTTATCCTCCTCTGAATATTAATCGAGTCCTGCATCAGATAAATTTCATATAATAAAAATATCAATTGAGAAAAACCATGAGTATCATTAGGAAAATGAATGATAAAGATCATTGGTTTCGGAAGATTTTACAAAAGAGGTACCAAAAACCTCTTTCGACATGAACTATCGGCGTAAAAAACACCAAAAAGTTAAATAACCAATCCATAAAAATTTGACACTATAATTTAACAAAATGGTCAGTTATAATAGATGATTTGAAACGAATGTCTAGTGGGAAAAATCACCGAAAAAGTTTTAACATTTCCAAATTTCAATCATCAAATCACAGTGCAAAAATGATATAATTTTATCAAGCAAAGTAAGTGACTAGCTGTCTATAGTAAACGTATTATATGGTTACAGTAATATGTGGAAACTCAAATTTGACGAATGGGAATGAAAGCTGTTGGTAAATTTGAGTCTCTTGTGTAATTTTATTTGTGATTAGCAATCATTTCTAAGGGTACACTTAATTGAGAATACATATTCACCGGTCAAGCATCTACTTTCCAAATGGATACGATCGAATATTTTTGTTTTATGGAACTCTTTTCAACACTCATATAAAGAGCCTGTAAAACTTAGGAAGATGAAATCAAGTCCAGGATGGTTTTTTTCATTTTATTTGGCAATTTTAACGGGGAAATTATTTTATAAATGGCATAAAAAATTATTATGTCAGCAACCGATAGCTAAATCATTAAAATATTAATCCTAAATTAAAAATCTAATGGTAGTTGGCGTAAATAGTTGGAACTCCATGATGCGTAGAAAAGGAAACGCTCTCCTATTCCACAAAATATAACATTACTGCTTGGTTAGTTAGGGCAAACCCTTAGTTAATAACTCCAGTTCTGATGTATTCATACCAAACTTCATCATTTTCGTCAGCAGTTTTATAATATATCTTTTTCAACTCCATTCATTTTTAAATTCGTTCGAAGATGTAGTGATTTAAGGGAGAGAGAGGAGATGTTGAAATACTGTAATTATTATCATTATTTTATAACTTTATTGATTGTTGGTAATTTTTCAAACAATCACAGTTTATTTCCCATTTAATTACCTAATATCGAACAATATATCCATTTTGCGAATATGGAAACCGGGTGTGAAAATTCGAAAAGATAGCACATGTGTGTACCTATCTATTTCATAAGCACTGCTCTTGGTGATCTCCCTCGTCTAAACCTGTTCTGAAGGATGAAATAATGTCAAGCATTTTGCTATTCCCCCTCCTTTACTCACTCACCAGCACCTCATACATCACCAACCTCGACGAACACGAGGCGCACCGGTCTGAGACAACGACGAGAATAACGTTAATGGCCACGCGCATAAAAGGGGTTAAAAATGGTAATTTTTTTCATAAAGGGAAGTGAGGCTGATGAGAAAGGGCAATGGTGGAGGCGGCCGAGGTTTTTATATGCAGGCATGAGTTGTGGAAGAAGGTTTTTAAGGATTCGAGTGTAGGAGGGTATCAAGGGGGAGGGGGTAGACGGGGGTTGAATGGGGCGGCGGTCGGATGGGGAGGCGGTCGAATGGGGAGTACCGTGGTAGAATGGCCGGGTTGTGTTTTAAGTTGGCGGGAGAGTACGTGCCTTCGGTATGAAATGGAGCTTGGTTTTTGTGGGGAGGGGGGGGGCAGCGAAAAAGTAAGAACTTTGGGGAAAGGGTAAGGGGCCTAGTCTGCGGCGTTGGAAAGGGACGGAGAAAGAGATGCAAAGGATTGGGCTTTGAGAGAGGGAGGGGCAGGATTCTTTTTTTAAAGTGCAATAGGGAGTAAGTTCCAACATCTCCCAGGAGGGGGCCTGTTTACTGCGAGGAGTTGATTTAAGGAGAGGAATAAATCTGCGGGGCGTAGGGAGTTGGCGAAGGATTAATAGAAGGTTGGTGGGAACAGTCTGTGAGACCGAGGGAGGCGGTGAGCATACTGAACGTGTATAAAAACACAGAAGAAACGGATTAGGACACTGATTGATTGCTCGGTTGTCAACACTGTCGTTTTTGTGACTGCAATACTACAGGAATTTTACTTTACACCATAATTATCAGTTGACTTAGTATTAATAAATGCATCGAGTTTCCTGAAAATTAATCTTCAATTTGCTTTAATGAGAATGTTTTTCATTTGGAACAGTTTTTTAATTTACACATGCATATTTACATCAATGAAAATTCCAAAAATGCCAATGCAAAGTATATCAGCAATAGCCATCTGCAGAAATATTGAAAGAAATTATTAATGCTGATGGAGAATGCAAATTAAATAAACTATATTGGAAAGTGACCACAGATTAACACTGGTGGAGGGCACCAGGATTACCTCAGGAAGGTATTTTTCAAATCATATTTTTTTCGAATCGTTATTTCATACGTAGAATTGCTTTATAACAGTATCTGAACCATTCAAACGCCATTACAATTGGTTTTACCTTTGATATGATGGATTCCCTTTGATTTATCTATTGGTTAATCGTTAGGTCAGGTAGTTAGTAGTAACTGTTTAAATTCCAGCTCCATATATCCTTAGAACAGCCTTATTTTAGATAAATATTAAAGATGAAGGAATTAGAGGAAATTGAGTTTGACCATTGACATTTACTCGTAAATTCTCTTGCAAATCGTCGATAGCTAAAGTAAAGGTAACAGATCCAGGAAAATTTGAAACATTTCTTTAGTTTCTGAACTTCATTCTTTATGTCAGAGATTAAAATATGACCAATGGGTCATTGATAAACTAATAAACGATAATTTTCATAGATTATTTTGAAGAACATAGCCAGAAATTCCAATAAAATGCCACAAAAAATTTAAGAAACACTATAACTTATGAATAAATAAATAAATATATATATATATATATATATATATATATATATATACACATTTATATGATAATAATGCTATAATTTCTTTCATGAATCATCAACTAATTCATATTTATTGGCTATTAGGTAAACGATAAAATCTACCACAAATTTTTGCGTATATGGTCGACGGAAAACATTGAACCTCCAGTGATCAATTACGTATTTATGTTGTCAATGTAAATATATATTTCAATAAAGCTTAGGGTTTTCATCTATCTGAAAATTATTTATAATTAAATAACGCTTATATTTATTTCGATATTCTATAAGAGTTAGTGTTTTTCCGTTATCAAATATTTCTAAAAATATTGTAACTACGCCATGGTATCAGCAAAAAATTTTAATATTATTATTTAAGCATGTTTTTAAATTTTACTTGAGATCCTACTTGTAATATTAGAAGTTTCGATAAAACCTTCGTTTTGTCATGGTCAGCAAATTTTATGGGCATGAATCATTTTCGAGAGTTGGATCCATAAAGGCTCAAGATTTGAGCGATAAATTATGATAATAATGACAAAACGTAATTTGGCAAGATTGAGACTAGAGGTCTCTTCTTCCACCTTACCCCTCACCTTTTATTTCCATTAGTACATCAAGAATCATTAAAACAGAGTGTGGATAATTTTTACAGTAAATATAAGAAAATAAAAAATATTTATAAAGTGATAATAAATAATAAAATAAATGCTACATTGGGGAAAAATTCGTTGGTGTGTTAAAATATACATTCATTTATGGGAAAAGCGTACGGATTAAAAACTGATATCTTTAAAAAAAATACTGCTGAGAAACAGCCAAATAGTAAGAGGGGGTACCAAAAACCTTCTCAACCTACTGAGATATGACTAACGCGTGGATACCTAATAACCGTGAAAGAATAATACCTATAAAGAGAAGACAATAAAAAAGATTCATTGTGTTTAAAATAAGCTTCAGGATAATTAAATAAAAAATCAAAGAAAAGAAATGTATAAAGTAGAGTTTTAGACTTCATTACTGCTAATTTTGTAACCCACTTATCCAGCCTCCACAAGAAATGATCTGGAGGGTGATATCACCAGGTATTAGATTATTTGTGGGTTTTAAGAGTTGAAGAAAATTAAGACGGAATGCCAAGTACGAAACAGTTTACGACCTTGATGCCCTCTAAAGTTGTGAATACGAGTTTACACACACACAGACATATATATAAATATATACACACACACTACTATACATGTTCATAGATGTATATGTATATATACACATATGTTTACATATGTACAATGAATAATGAGGTCTTTATATATCAGGTCACATAAATTAGTACCGTTAGAAAGATTTTCGTGAAACGTTTCTGGGGTCAGGTGGCGGCCCCCTCATCAAGAGGTATGGAAGTTTGAAGGAACATAAGCACATGTATGTTCCTTTAATATATATATATATATACACATATATATATATATATATATATATATATATATATATATATATATATATATATATATATATATATATATATAAGTATATGACGTGTATATATACATATATATGAGTATGTACGTATATATATATATATACTTATTTATTTATATGCATACACACACAACTTATCAAGTTATTGTATAGTCCAAAATAATCTTTATTTCTTTAACATTTTATTCTTGTCCTCATTCTGCGAAAATTATCATAATTCCCTTTTTTTAACGGGATATGCGATAGTTGACAGGGCTCGGTCACGCCCTCTAAAACACTAGGATTTCACAGCTTATTTTTCAAGTGGATCCTTGAGAGAATTACAATGCCGTTTCGGTCCATAACTCAAGTGCTGAGGTAACTAATTCTGTGCACTTTTTTATTTGGTGAATGTGCACTCAAATGAAAAGAATATATGTAGAGATAAAAGAAACGGCGATCTAACCCGTAATTGCCAACAATGCGACGGATGGTTTATTCATGGAGTCCCCAGTGCACATGATAGAAAGAAAAATAGCTGAAAATTAGAATAGTATTCTTGAAATATTGCTGTATTCCTACTTCAAAAAGCAGCCCTTCGCATCTTAAATCATGGGAAAATAACAACGCACAGAGCTCTTAAGTTCGAGGTATCAGTAGAACGCCACCTCTGTTCCTGCATTATTTTTTTATGTGTAAAAATTGTGATGAAACTTAGAAGAAATTCCATTTCATGCACTGCATAAAAGGTGCACGCTATGTTTTTAATCTAATATGTGATCAAAGCAACATAATTCCAACTCATAGGTGCTCAGAAGTTAAAAAAATTGATATTTGTGCTATCAATTTTCAAATCAATCATATTTTATTCATGATTAATTTTTAATTATTTATATATTTCAAAATTTTCGTAATGCAAAAACATTTAATAAAAGCAAATACGTTATGCCTGGGCTATTACTCTTAAATGACTACCTGCGGACCTAATCCTCAATCATCTACGGCTGTAACCGTAATATTCCCATTGAGTCTAATGCACATTTAATCAGGTTTGACTCGAAAGAAAACCATTATGTAAGGTATTATATTAGCTGTAATAATATAGATAAGTATGTGAATGAAAAAGTAAGTAAATATACTCAGCACTAAGTTTCTTTTTTTCTGAAATGGCAGATATGAAAAATTAATTATTGCTAGGAGAAAATAAATGTATCGGTAAGGATCCCAATTTCCGGGAGGTGATTTTTTAGCGATGAAAGATGAATCCATGACGGATAAATACCCAAATATAAAAAATTCACCCACCCATTATATAAATGTCTCCTTAATTGAGTTTATCCGTATAATCTTTTTAGTTCCTTTTTAACAGCAAGTATTAAAGTTGCTTACGCTAATGAATGTGACCCACGATTAGGTACAACTTGCAAGTGAAAGTAATTTGTTGATCACCACTACAAACTACCTCTGAGATATCTCTGTAAACTCATCTTTTCAAAAGGGTGTCTTAAAATGATAATGCTCCTTCAAAACTCCGAAGCGTATTTTAGCTTCAAACCCAGAGAGAAATTGATTTTTGGTTAAAATTCATCCCGACAAAAATACTGGTACACACGGCATTATGATGAAAATCCAGACCTCAAGGCGGGAAATTGAAAACTTAAAAAAATGCATCGCATACAAAAACTATTTAGGTTTCCGTATAGTTTACAGAAAGGGCTAAATTACTCGAAGGCACACGCGAGACGTTATACGGCAATAGTTTTTGTTTCCCGAGAGGCTAGGCTTCGTCCAAAAACCACAGTGTTGGGTTGACCATCGATTAATTGAATTCGTGTGGCGGGGTACGCGCCTCGAATTAAAAACTGTCGTCGTAGAAGTTCCCCCGCCGCCGACTGTCACCGGCGGGATGGACGCGTCGCGCGGCGGAATGGGAGGTCTATGACGGCGAAAATACGAAAGTGGACCCCCACCCCAATCCCATGCACAACAATCACGTCACTTCGAGCCCGTTCCACCCCCTCCCACTTCCACATTTCCCTCTTTCTCATCCACTTTCAATCCTCATCCCTTCCTCCTAGCTCACCTCGGAGAGGGCCTCCACTAAAACCCCATCTCCTTCCCCGTAAATTTACCGCCGCAGACAGCCTGGAACTCCGCCCCGTTTCCAAATGCATCATACACCCTCGTGCGGGTATTTCCCTCCATCCCCTGAATCCTATTCTCTTCTCTCTCTCTCTGAATTGGGCCCCCCACTCGCATCATCGGACACGGGAGCAATGGAAACAAGACGCGTACAAAGAACCGCTTTTATTGTCGCTGGATTTATTTCTCTGCTGACGCCCACCTCACAAGTGCGCGCGCCCACCCACGCACACAAAAGTGGAGCTGTGTTTCGTGGGTAGAGAAAGACAGAAGATAATGGGCCCTCAACACGTTTTCAAACTCCCCATCTTTCCCCGTACCTCTCCCTCCATCTCCACCCACCAACCTTCTGTGCTCGTGTGGATAAGGCCTCGGAGAAATTGGAAGACCGGTGGGCCTGGAGGAGGGGAGATGGGGGACCGAGTGAATGTGGAGGAAGGAGGACGTGTGGGCGGTCGGGAAGGTGACGGTCGCAAGGTAAGCGAAGAAAAGTATCGATAATGGTCGTCGGTCCGGGACCACGAGTGAAAGGACGAACGGGGGAGGTGGGCGAGTTGGTCGGTGGGGGATGGAAGACGGATGGTCGCGGAGCACCGAAATGGAGGTCGTGTGGGGGGAAGATGAAGGTTGGAGAGGAGGAAGGAATGAAGGTCTTAAGGGTCGCCCTTAGAGGATGATTGAGGGCGGGAGGGCGGGGTAAGGTCCGGCGGATGGATCGAGTTGTGGGTGGGAGAGAATGGGGTGGGGGAGAGAGGGAAAGTGTTGGAGAGCGTTGAGTGGCCGGACACCGCGTGCTCCTGGAATCAATGGGGCAGGAGAGAGTTCTGGCGGGTTAGGGAGGGTCGGAGGGAGAAGGAGTGGTGGGAAGACGTCCAAGGGGTTCCCCGTGAGATGGAGCGGGAGAGTGCGGAAAGGGCGTGTGGAGAAGAAGGAGAGGGATGGGTGTTCGGAGTGCCGGGGGCGAATTTAATGGCCGTCCACTAAAACTGGGGCCAAGGGTTGCCCGGGGACCAGGTGTTCGAGCCATGGATGTAGGGAGGGAAGGAAGTGGTTTGAGGCGGAGAGGATGAGAGCGTGTATGCTGGTGTGCGGTAGTGTGCTGGTATTCTCCCCGGCTTCTAGGAGCCGAAAACAGTTCCCCCACACCTCCCCATTGCGAGGGGGGTTAGGAGGGGTTGCAGGAGGCTGGAAGGGAAGGGGGAATTTGACGGAAATTACTCTGGGATATGGGCTGCGAAATTCGCGAACGCTGCGGACGGGCTGCGTGAGCATCCAAAATCCTCTTCCTCCTCCTCCCGAGAGGCACCGCAAAACGTATCCGATGCCCTCGGAGGAATCACCCCCTCCGCGGTGCTCGCGCGGGCGGGATGGACGCTGTCCAAATTTTAATTGATTTTTTCGGGTGGGAGGGGGCTATTTGGGAGTGGTGGGTTTTACCGGGGAGGAATTTTGGGATCTCCCCTTGGGAACTGATAAGCGAGGAGCAAATGTCAAAGATCCTGCCGGTCGCGGGGAGGGGTCGATTTCCCTCTAACGAAAGGAGGGAGGGCGGGGAATGTTTTTGGGTGATTTATGGCCGAGGTCAATTCTTTATCTCCTCACGACAATTGATTAAAACTTCTATGTTTTCAAATACGTACATTGTTTACTCTTTTTTACAACTCACTTCGTATTCATTCTCGGCTATTGCCAAGCGTATTTCCCCTTGTTATATTCTAGTCTCAAGCAATTCACTGTATTTTTCCAGGAGTTAATAAATGATAAACGTCCTTAATTAATAAATTTATGTTCTTAAGCTCGTGCTTACACTTTGTGTGGCACCAGTAAATAAACTAAGGATGGAATGCCATATGGTGTAGAAAGCACCCTTGCATCAATTTAAATTGTTCTAGAGCATTTGGGATACATAATATAGTATCGATTCGTTTTTCTGGGCAACTTTGCAACTCAAGCAGGCGTTTTGTTCTTGAGGTAGACTTGGACAAGTTAGAGGAGTGATTTTTATTGGAGCCTTGAGCTTCAGTTTTTTCACGCTGCATTTTTGCAATAGGTTACCTGGTACACCTGAGTTGTCTAATAAATCTTTTCTGTAAAAATTAAGGATGCTTTTTAAAGAGGGAATTTATGTAAGTTAACTATTTGCAGGGATTAGGTGATTAATGATATCAGTGGGTACATGAACTTTTGTTGCAATGGTTTTTTTAAATTTTCATAACCAATCTATAGCAAATGTTATAAGTAGGTTCCTCAACTGCTAGTAGTCTACAGATTAATAATCGAAGGAATTATTTAGTGATGAAAAAAAGGGATATTCCTATGAGATTTGCGTTATGGTGACATTGATGCCGAAGAATTGGTGGTTTTTCGCTTCAACGCTTAGGAAAATACGGGAATAGGGATAAATTTGCTCCAATGTTCTAAAGGTAAATATTTATTTATATAATCTAACCACCTGCGAACTGCCCTTGAGGTAAATACTATCGGTGTAAACTCCAAGCAATTACCTTTAGGATAAGTACTTTGAGCTAATGTTCCTCTTAACAAATTACCAAATATTCAATTCAACTCTATTCTTTAAAATTCTTTAATCTATACTTTAAAACACACTATGAAGTTGTGTGATTGTATATTTTTGTGTAATATATTAAGAAAAATCAAATGCAAGAATGTTACATGTTAACGCCTACCATATATTTGATAATTTTGAATAATATTAACTTTAGGCCACATATGATTTGAATAGGTACACCTGGTGTTGAATCGTGGACTAGGTGCGTCCCTTTAGAAAACGTTTCACCTCGCATTCGATCAACTTGAAAATTCCTAATTCCATCTCTCTCCCTCCACTACCCCCATCATCCCCTCTCAACTGCCCATCCCTTCCCCTCCATATCTTTCTCTCTCACGATCTTATCCATTCTTCTCGGCTACGACGCTCAAGCACCTCCACAGCTGTCTAACGCCGCTTTGTGCGGCGGTCTTCGCTGTCTTACCTCCCTCATTCAACCGCTGCCCCCAGCCTTTCCAACTCAACTTCTACTCCTCGGTTGGACCCTACGAACTCATGATACCTGGCAAAGGCATTTATCCTCCTCGGTTCCCCATGAGAATGCGATCATCTTAGTGGATATATTTGAACTTCCGGCGTGGGGAAGTTCCAACCCCATTATACCCGGAATAAGGCTTCTGCGGCAGGAGAATGGAAAACACCTAAGTTTTCCATTCTCTTCTTCTCACCAGTTGATCGACTCATTTTTCGCACAACTCCCTCCATCAATATGATGAAGGTTTTTTATATGCTAGCAATGATACATCCCCGGGAATAAATCATATTACGCATATCATATTTATTTTGATAAGGCCTCTTAAAACTTTGAATAAGTTCTTTTAAGTTTTTTGTTGGGATTCAGGTTATTTTCGAACATACTCATACCGAGAGCAACGTGTAAAATACTGAAAATTCTCAGAAGAGTTTTCATTACTCTCTCTGGTTTATTCTTCTTTATTTAGTTGTACACATAAAAACAGTGATTACTGTAACAATTCTTCTAACTAGGGAAATGAATTATTATTCAAAATAAATATCTTGCAGTCCAAATTCTCAGTTAACTAAATTAAATATTGTGATTACGTAAACTGCCCATGAGATAATCAAAGAATTTCCCATAATACAGGGTATACCCTGTATAGGGTCTAATTATCTAAAGGAGTCATAAAATATCTAACTTCCAATTAAAAATTGATCGACGTTGGCTTATCCTCGGTGCAATTGAACCTTACTCAATTGTCTTTTATAACGGGAAGAATCCACCCCAGCCGTACTCTTATAAATGGGCAAAGGATGGGTGAGGGAAATTGGAGAAGATACAAGCAGTAAATCGATAGAAATTATAAAAAATAAATAATTAACTGAAAATAAGACCAATAATAAATATAGTAAAAAACTAAAAATAATTGAAATATTTAAATACCGCAAACGGGTAGAACAATGAAATGGAGGACTGCAAATAAATCACGTACTATCTAGCTTGGATATACTATACAGCATTGATCCATGCTAGTCTCAAGCACTAAAACGCACGTAATAAAATAAAATTTAGAATAATACAAAAATTTTAGAATAATAAAAAAAAAGTGAAAATTAATCACGCATTCTCTAGCTTGGATGTACTATGCCGCAATTGTCTTTGTTATGGATCTTTCCGTTCACGTTGGTCCATGTAGACAAAAACGATATTTGTACTCGTAGCCTCATTATTGCCAATCTCCTTCCCGGGCACATCTAAATGAACTCTCTTTTCCTACCTGCATTCTCTATATTCCATTGATTTCCTCACCCTACTCCATTTCTTCAAACTCAACGCAAGAGTCAGACTACGGATCACCTTCATCCTCCTCACCTTTCTATTGTTCACTTGAGTAGCTGCTTCTTAGTTTCATGCATACCTTCAAGGGCAACATGATAAAAAAATTGGTTAAAACTTGAATCCACCGTATACGTATTGGTAATAATATGAGTCACTTATCAAAGCATTGAAATACTTGTTTATCATTTACGAATCGGTGTTTATTGAATCATTCCCGTGAGGGAAATGAGACAACAAAGTTAATGAGAACCTCGGCGGAATCGTTTTTTGAGTTGGTCTTTTTGGTAAATCAGCCAATACTTTTATTACACGTGGGCTCTCCCTATGTATGACATATTATATTTTGTGGAATGGGTGATTTCATTGGTTGGATAAATCATTCATCAACACAATATTTATGGACATAGAAATTTAAATTCGTAGATTCTCTTAAAATTATTTTGATATCTGTTTAGAATGCGCATTACTTTTGAAAATATGATATTCATCAGTCGTATTTTACTTCATCATTCTACTTTATTTATGAAAATAACAGTTAAAAACAAAGAACAACACTGGGAAATAGCTATTAAATCATAAATTTTGATAGCAAATTGAACGCTATTGTCCCATTTTAAAGTCGAAACGATATTTTATTATTTTTCTCTCATCCTGAACTATCCCAATGATGGTATTATCTTTTAAGTTTGTACGAGGGAGGTAAGTATTGCTGATAGAGTTTCTCCTTTAATTAATGTAATGAGAAAAATTCAATTCCTTCCCCCTCGATGAAGAAATTACACCAGGGGTCAAGTTCATTTCGCTACCTGAAACCGGTCCCAGGCCTGAAGCAGAGAGAAACTTTAGTCTTTCACTTTCGATTGGTTAAATAAATGGGGACATAGAGAGGAGCGGGGCATGTTAGGCGATGTGTTTAATCGAGGGGAAGGATCCGGGGGAATAGGGTTCGATTAGCCGAGGGAATTCGGGGGGAAACTGCACGAGGCGGAATTCCGTTAATCAACGTTTGATTGTGTTCGCTTTAAAAAAAAACATTCCTACGCCTAATGAGTTTAATAACAGTTTACTTCGGCCTAAAGTCTTCGGTGCGAAACATAATTAACAAATCAAATTTAATGAGAGATCAGAAGTAATTTAAAGCTGGGTTGGCATTACGGGTTCGGAAGAGACGAGGTAAAGATGAGAAAAATGAGCAGGAACTTGGGATGAGGAGGGGGAGTCAGGGCATCGCCAAGGAGAGGGAAATTATTATTGGGAGAGACAAAGGAAATGGGGGAATGGCAAAGAAGAAAGGGAAATAGGGAAGAGTATGTGTGGGAAGAAGGAGCAAGGGTTGACTGTGGAGGAGGCACACAGGTTGTTCACTTCTTCAGTTCAATAAGATCTCAATATATGTTATCTTATTATTCATTGTTTTCATTCACAAGTTTCACATTGAATAAAAAGTAATGTTATAAGGAATGGTTTCGTACTATACGAGTACAATATTGTATAATAACACGTTGACATAAATTAATTAAATGGGCGCCGAAACGGCTACGCTTCTTAGTGGTATTTCTACGCTGTGGTATTTATTACACCTTTGGGTAGATTTTATCATTCGTCGATATGCATTCTGTAAATTGCTATCAATTTTTCATTCATTTCCCAATGCTCTTGCGGATTTCCAACTTCCGTAGAATTCAACAATTTTGAGCCATCACTTTAATGAGGACATAAAGACTAAAGCACAAGATCAAAGTAATTATTGAGTAACATTAACACTGAAAATGAAGGTTACGGGGGTCTCATAAGTAGCCGTTAAACCAAGGTTTACGTGTTCACTTTCACATTTGAAATTATTTCAATAGGCCCAATTGCTATCACCGTTGTTTTGTTTGTGCTCCAGACGTCCCTGTTTCCCCGCTTGTAGCATTGGATGCTGATTAGCCTCTCTTGGTGACCCACAGACTAAGCCGATATCAAAGAGGTCTTTGGTGATATCCAAAAAGCCAGGCAAGATTCTTTTACGTAACGGACCTAATGATAGCGACACCCCACAGAGTACAGTTTTTTTAATGAATTACCCATTTTAATTGGGAAATTATTACAAAGCTGTTCAAAATTTGTTTGAGAACGCATGGAAACAATGGTGGAAACGGTGAAATAAGTGCGGAAATAGCCACACTTCATGAAAAAATTTGTTCTGATTTTACATAGTTTAATGAAACTGTTGTGTGCGGTAGAATATTGCTTTATTAGCAATAATAATGCCCCCAACCACAGTTCACGGAAAAAAATAAATATAAGCTTGTGAATGTAAAAGTGTTCTAAGAACCTTTTCACTCTTTTTGTTAGTTATAAGATTAAGGGGCACCCTCTTTGTGGCATTTGAAGTAATTTCGTTATGTAAGAGTAATTTAACAAGTGGTCTGGAAATCAATAATATTATTGCAAATTTCCAATTAGCAAGTAATATTTGTTGAAAACGTAAACGTACCTTTGGGAAGGTTTTAGATAAAGCAGTAGAGAAAATTTAGTTCCATGAAATTAGAAGTAATTAAAATACTCCGTAAGATGGGATGAACATAAAATGTGTGGATAAACATATCGATTGGCCATTTCTGAGCCAATTACGTCCGAAATAGAATACAATGTGTGCTAAAAATAAAATCAAGGACAAGAGATGAAAAGAGGAAAATGAAGACATCCCGCGCGGGAAAGGGGAAAAGACGGGGTAGCGGACGCATGGCTGCGAGTCTAAAGGCGAGAGGACGCGGAAGAGGGCCGGAGAGAGGAGCTTAGGAGGGATGTGGAGTAATGGAATGGGGGTAGTCATGGATGGAGAGGTGGAAGAAGGGAGGAAAAAGAGAGAGACAAGGAGAAATAATTGGGGGAGAATTGGCGCCGGGGAGAGCAGGACAAAAGGAGGAGAGGGAGACGGGCAGAGGATGAAGTAATGAGCTGCGGTGGGCGGAGGAGGGAGAAAGGATGGCGAGAGGGGTGGAGTTGGAAGAGAGTTGGCGTAAGGGCGAACGTCTGATTTCAATTCCGAGTAATTGAGTGATTAAGGAGGAGAATTGATAAGGCTTTTAAAATATTGCCGTATATTGAAATAAACAAATATAATTATTTATATATATATATATATATATATAAAGAAGAAACATACACACAACACATATATATATATATATATATATATATATATATATATATATATATATATATATATATATACATTCAAACACGAAATCCCGCCAAACGGCGAATAAATACTCATATATACAGAAACATATATAAGGAAAAGGGATAGGAACACGTATAAAGGACGAACACAATAGAGGTGGGGAAGGCGGAATCGAACGGATCACAAGAGTAAAAATATCTCCTCAACCGGGACTCGAACACCGGATCTTTCCACTTGCCGGGCGGATGCTCTTAACCACTTGAGCTATCGAGGATATGGAATTTCATATATATATATATATATATATATATATATATATATATATATATATATATATATATATATATATATATATATATATATATACATATACATACACAGTCAATTTTATAGACATTATTTAACAATCACAAATTCAAAAAATAACGTAAATATACCTCTATTTTAAAAGTTTCCGTAATATATACTGCTGTGTATATTAATGCCTGCTCGACGTTTTTGTCCAGAATGAATCACTGAACATGGTATTCAAGATTTAATAAAAAACAAAACGTTTAAAAATAGTTTTTTTCAAAAAGTGCTTTATCGTCATTGCATTATATTGTTTTCATGTTGTGAACTCCTTAGCGTAAGTTCAGAATGAAATTTGCTTTCCAAATCAGAGACTAGTATTCATTCCTCGAATAGCATAGTGGATTTCTGAATATTAATTTATTATAATTCGTTCATGAAGTCATGTAATTAAGCCAAGGAAAGTAGCTAAATTAATACATACTCCTATTTTACACAGTAATACGCGCGCGCTCATGTTCATACGTGTGTGTGAGATATTCGTGTGTTTATACGTAAACTTTGAATGAATACATATAGTTTATAAACTTATTTATTTAAAATTTTCTATGAGCCAGCGAATGTGACAATTATCTTCGCAAAAAAAGAATGACACGATGAGGAACAAGAGGGACGAATATTAAAATACGATAAAACATTTTTTTTGACATATTCGATTGTCCCAGGCACCTTCATCAATGTGAGAACGCGGAAGAGTTTTCCCCTGACAAAGGTTTCGCCCTTCATTTCCATTCTTTTTAAATTCTAATTTCATATTTTCAATCTCCCGCATGAGTGATTCTAAGGAGACTCAAAGAGAACGGGGAGTGAAACCAAACTGGAAAGTCCAAAGAATTCAGAAGAAAAGGAAGACAAGTAGAGGAAGTGTTGGTGAGAACGGTTGAGAGAAGCTATGGAGAGGGAAAGGGGCCGAGGGTGAGGTACAAATCAGGTCTGTAGTGGGAGACTCCAGGGACCTTGATGGAAGAGAATGGAAGCCGAATTGTAAAGGAAAAGTCTACCGTGGGATATTTGGAAGAAGGTAACCGTGCCAAACTAGAGGAATAAGACGGGCAGCAAGATTAGCGAGTGCCTCACGATTTATAGTTGGCCCAGCAAAATTTCTTTTATAATGGACTCACTTAGAAAAAATTCACCCCGAGAATTGAAAATCACAGATGGCAGCGTATTGGAAACTTTGGATCTCGTGTATGAAAAATAAACGTCCTACTGCGAAGAGGAGTGCTTTATGGATTTTGGGAAATTGTTTTACATCGACTAAAATAGATTGGTACGCCTCCAAGCCTATTAAAGTAAGAGAGAATTGAAATAAATAATAAAACTTGATCTTAATTGAATAAATAAAATATTGTTAAAATACACAAAATCCCCTACAGCTTTTTAAATTTGTCAAAATAAAGTATACCATCCATAGTAAAGCCATCAAAATTTTCTTAAACTTAGTAAAGTTGCGTTTCGCAGGACACCCTGTGTAAATGAAAACAATATTTTACGTAATTATGTACACTTTTATTAAAATATCATGGTAAAGCAAGTGTATGTCAATAAATCCATGAATATTACTTATTGATGTATTTCGACCATTAAAGCTTAATGAAAATAAAATTAATTTGATGAAAATTTTAAATTCACGATTAATACTCGAACTGTATATTCGTCGTGCAAAAATCAAATGAAAAAGTTGAAAAATTGAACTAAGCAACGGCTTCAAATTCTGAAAGAGTCTTTCATTTAATTACGCATTTCTCAAGTTAAACGGAACCGGGCTACATTCATTGAAACTCGAACAAAGTTTTTACATTCATAGTCTCTTCCCCGTTTGACACGTCCAAAGATGATTGAAGGATGTTGTTTACAGCAGAGAGACGAAATACCAAGCCGTGGGGGGTGTATTTAGAAGTTGAAAGAGAAGTTCGCCAGGGAAGAATTTCCTGGAAGAGAAATGGAGGAGGCGAAGGGAACGGTGGGGGTACGGATGTAAGCGTGCCGGCACGAGGGGTGTCTTCGAGGGCAAGAGGGGGTGAGAGGGGATGAGGGGAAGGAAGGGACGGGTTAGTCCGAAAATGGAGGGATGAGGTTGGTGGTGAAAGGGTCGCCCCTGAAGAAGTGCGTACAAGTTTCATTCGACCCGCAATGGACGATGACGGCGAGAGATGGAAGAGGGGCGTGTTTGAGGACAGATAAGAGGCTGAAGTCCCCCCGGCTGGGCAGATAGGGGGAAGAGAGGGAGAAGGGAAGGGAGAATTGAAAAAAATAACGGGTTATCCTCATGCCAACACTGAGGGGGTCTGGCCCAAGGCAGCCAATGCCGAGAAGTAAGCCACGCTGAAAATAATGAGTGGGTGGTAATTTGCAGCCAATTTCATCCAAATCCAGCTAATATCTTAAAATAAAAACTGAGTTTCATCTATAATAGATAGTTTTGCTTACGGAATTATATCCTTTTGTCTATATAATTCAATTTCATTCTAATATTTGGAGCCCGAATAGACCGCCTTTTTATGTTGGAAATTCTTGATGATTGTCTAAGTGAAGGGAAAGATTAAGCAATACAAGGATAATTATGATTCAAAAAAAGTTTTAAATGTATAAGTGAAAAGTATTTTAAATTAAGTCAGCAATTCTCTTTAACTTTAAGTTTTTTGTTTAAAACTCAACATTTTGTACTGCTCAGTATCTACATTTACGTATTACCCTACAGATTACACAAGGGCCGTATAATAATGGTTGTAAGGCTGCAAGTATTTTTTTATTTTGAGAATATTGCTATTCGACCATGAAATGGAAGAGACACAGTTGTCACCTTATATCTAAAAATTAATAATATTGTTTATGATATTTTGTATTTTTATGACGAATATTTCTTGGTAAAAAGGATTTTTGTATAAATGCTTAGGACCGTGGTGAACTAGTTGGTTTAGTCTGCAGCTGCTAACAGGAGGGTCCTGGTTCTATTATCAGTTGGGTTGATTGGATTTATTGTTTTAGGAGACCACAGGTGGCATGAGGGAAGTACTTCATATCTCTATGCATGAATTAGATGAGCCGCTGCGTAAAACATCTGATGTGATTAATTCTCAAAATGGTCTTCCAAAAGTCTAAATTTTAGGCTTACAATCATCGTTTTATAAAAATTTTGAAGACAATCTTTTCCTTACTACTTGTGGTATTTTCTACCTATGTGATTAACTATAGAACTTTTTCTATCATCCAAAATAATTTTAACGAATATGGTGGCATTTCTTTTCATGCTGTTTAACTTGTTCTGTTCAATATTTTTTGACCGGGCCAAATTTACTCGAGGCTTCAAGTTGAGATTCAGTACTTTTACCGAACTTGATGTAGAAATCACCTCTTCTTAAATTTTTCAATTAAATATTCCTCACCATTCGTGTGATGTAGCCAAGTTTACATAATGAACTTCTGCAGAAAAATATAGGGTTCAGGCTTTCGTATGAGGATAGAGTTAAGGTAATATGTTAATTTATGGTATTACTCATAAAAAGAGTGCTTGCTAATATCAAAAGCATACTTGTGACATATTTTCAATGGAAGATCATTAGAGAAAATTTTCCTAATTACGGTTACATAATTGTCTCTACGGCCCAGAACATTCAATTCCATAAGGGTTTTTGATTTCTTCCTCTTTCAATTATTTTCTTTGATGAATCATGTACAGCATTCATTAGCCACTGTCTACTCTCTATGACAATTTTTCGTCGTATGCGCCGGAAAAACACCAACAGTCAAATAATGACATTAGTTAGGCAGTGGTTATGCATAACCATAGTGTATGGGTTATCCTTTTCTGGATAATAGAATGTAATCAGCTTTTCTTATATGTTACACGCTGTCGAAAATGGGAATATATAAGATTAAATTTCCAAAAACCACTCTCCAAGATTGGTGTCCCAACGCCCCCCGCCGTGTGATCTTATCCTAGGTGGGGTGTAGGCGAATTTATACGTATAAAGTCTATGGTAATTGGAAATTTGCAGAATACGAATCGATAATAAGTATCTGAATTGCATGTGTACCTGTCCTCTTTTAATATATTTTCTTTTCCCCTTTGTGAAGGCACAGGAGTAGTTGCTAACCATGTAATACTCGTAATATATATATGTAGGCATGTTGCATGATTGGTGCCAGTCACACCCTTTCCACGACAATTTTGGTGGATCGCGGTGTGTCAGGTGCCTTAGGAAGTAGATTATATGTAGAATGGCTGATGACCTACCATTCCATGTCACACGTCCTTCCAACGGATTTTGGGGCATTATATAGATGTATGTAGATACCTCTGTCTTTATTAAAATTATCTGCTTCGCAATGTGACGTAATTCTAATATTTATATTCCGATAATCCCTAAAATTAAATTGAAATAATTTTTCTCACTTCCAATCATTTGTTTCTTATGCTTCTTAATGAGGTTTTGAAGTATTATCGTTGTCCAATAGCTGATAAACATAAATACAGGGCAGAAGAGGAATTCCTTTTGTTTTATATTGAGCAAAACAATGAAATCGATATCGTTTAATGTAAATCTAACGAAACGTTTCCCCAAACAAATTCCAACAGCCAACATTTCAGTGGGGTAACTCAATGCCTTTATTCGTCGGAACTCCTTTTGAGGAGAGCATAAATATTCAACCATTATTCGAAAGCACGAGTTTATGAATGAACAAATATGAAAACGCAAATATCGGATAACTTCCCCAAAGGAAAAGCAGGAGCGGGGGAGTCGTGGTGGGAAGAAGAGCTTACAAGGTGAAAGTGATCTGGGGTAAGAGAAGTGGATGGCGAGAGAGAGAGAGAGAGCGAGCTGTGGGATGAAGAAGGTGGACGGGGGCTTGGTAAAGGAGGGACAAGATGGCGAAAGATGAATGGCGAAGGCGGCCAAAAGGTGGGATGGGGACGCCGCAATTGGAAGGTGGGGGGGAGGAGGATGTTGGGAGGGAGAGCGGTTGCAATATTACATCGGATATCCTTGTCACAGGAGTTCGGATGGAAAGGGTCCTTTTATTGGTAAACCCCTTGGAATGGGGAATGGAAACGGGGGAAATGATAATTCCTCGGCCCGATCCTCCCCCTGCCATCATTCTCCTCCTGCCTGCCCCCTCCCTTCACCGCAATGCTTTCTTCCTTCGCCCACCTCCCCTGCCAGAGCCCGCGGTCGTCCCATCTGCGTTCTTCGTCCACCTAAGGCAAACCACGTGAATCTCACCCGTCAGGACAGGCCCTCCTTCCATTGTTTGTCTCATCTTGTAATAAGATATCTTTTTATGTTTTTTCTTAATCACCTGCACTTAGCTTTTAAATAATTCTGCGATTAAAAAGAATCCTTACTCTTGCAGCTATTAAATTTATTGCTAGTGAGTGTTATAATTACCAAACATTTAATGATCCATTAAATTTAATTTTCTTCAAAAAGAAATAATTTAGGCATTATTCACTTTTAGGTTGGTATGATTACGCCAAATGTTTTAGCAAACTTATTATTTAATCGATCTTTTTACTGACAAGGGATTTAATGGGATATTTATTCCTGTATTATCCGAGCTTTTGATCCAAACCTACAAGTGTCATTAATGCTCCTCTACGTCATACGTAACTTTCAAATTTCCCTGTTGCATTTGGAGCTCATATTATGCCATTGTGTTTTACTTCACAATGTCCGTTTTAATTGTGTAAATGGATGATGGTATCAAACAGATCCAACTTCGAAGGCACCTATCTATCTTCTTTGTATTACAACCGTCGAAATCCCTGCCATTTTTTTAACCCTTCAACGATCTCTCGCTCTCTGAGCACCCTCCTTCAAATCATCCACTTTCTGATCGCTAGCATTTTACGCACTTCTTTCTTCCTAAAACTGGCTTCATGGCCACATCCACCAATTGATAATGACGAAGTAAAAGTTATTTTTTGGCCCCTAAACAATTCGAATAAGGAGAATCTGATGGATTCAATATTCTATTACTAATTTTCAATATTATAGGACTAAAATGAATCTCTTTCGTAAAATTATATCGGTATTCCGATCGAATATCAAACCTCATATATAGAGTACTTAATTTATAGAGCTTTATCCTTCAGGATCGGTGTAAAACTATATGACTTGCTTGGAAAATTCTTTTTGGCTCGGATAAGGTCACTCCAACTTTATCTCTCTTACTAAATTCTAATTATAATAAATGCGCTCTATTGCGAGTATCTTGCAGATGAAATGACTAACGCCATCGATGCTTAAAGCCTTGTTTATAACTACTTCTGCCATTGTCGATGGATTTAATGCAAAACTTTATAATGTGTGAAGGAAGCAGATATTTTTTATTTGTTATTATTGGAAAGTGCTACAAGTTGGCAGTTTGTCCGGTGGTAATATACATTAAGTTTATTTTATACCTCTCGGCCAAAAATGTTCAAGTTATTTTTGAGATTTCATCAAAATAATAAGAAGTGTATGCAAAGAAGCAAAAGTGTATATAAGAAGCAAAATAATGAGAAGTGTAACATCTACCATTTTGAAGTCCATGATCGGTAAAATGTTTTTTTTCAACATGAAGTTTTCTATCAAGAAAGGCTATAGAAAAAATATTGAATAAAATATAGGAAAAACGCAAGGCTTAAGGTAAAGTTACACTTATTCAAACCACTCTCAAATTCATGAGCCGTATACAGTGAGTAAAAATGCAAAGCAATGTTTTAACACACACTATGCCCCAAATGAGTCACATCAAAAGCATGGAAGATTTAAGGCACTCATGGTCCTTTTGTACATACTAATATGTGTTACCTATTTCTGCTGTACTGAGAGATAAATCCACCTCGAGGGGAAAACATCCATGGCAAAGAAACTAAGTTAATCCGACTCATTCATTTCTCCTGTCCTCATTAACCTGCCATTAACTAATTGCACTCATTTTTATCCTAATACTTCTGGGTTTTGAGTGTGAACTTTAGTTCTCTCCATTATTATCCTTACCAGTAAATTTTAATGAGAGTTTTCCTGAAAATAGCATGGCATTACATATTTTAGGTACACATCGTTTTTGGAGGGATTTGTCTCATCATATCATTGTGATATTATTTACTCGTTTCATTTACCCGAGACAGTTTTTTATTTAAGTTCATTCATTGCATTCTCAAACTCTGACTTAAGAATTATTGTTTCATCTCTTCCGATTACCAGAGATTTCTTCTCTTCCTTCACCAGCGTCAAGCGTATCCCCTTCGCGCCACCTCTCGTTCGAATGATACCGTTTGTCAATCCCTCGCTTATATTCCTCTATCTCTCGGCAACCCTATCCCACCAGACTTTCCCATCTTCCGTATTCTCTTTGCCTTTCCCTCCCGTTCTCCCCACTTGCCCTGCGCCTCTGCCGACAAAACCCTGGCTTCCAGATCCTCCTCCTCTTGTATTTCCTCCATTCCCTTCTCCGAATGCGGCTTGCTTCCGATCCAACACCCCACCTTGAATCCTCACCCCCGTTACAATTCTCCCGCATCTCTAGTAATAAATCACATTTCAGAAAAGAGTCTCTTCTCCCAATAACCCAGGATCCAACCCCTTCCTCACCACCCTCCACCGGCTCCCAATCCTCTTCCTCCATCTTCCCCATCCTCAACCCCCCTACGTCATCCGCACCCTTCCCCCGTCTTATGCAACGCCGCACCCCTCCCCCTCTTTCCTCTTTCGACAACAATGTCTTTCCACCTTTCTCTTTCCCTCGTTTCGCCTGCCTCTCCTCGTCTCCCTCTTCCTCTGACACCCTCGTCCCACCCGAAACCGCATTTTCTCCACGCTTGCCACCACCCACCCTTTTCCGCACCACGCACCAAAACCATTTCCCAGCTCACTTTCCTCTTCCCCCGCTTCACAATCCGCCGCCACTACAGACCCCGGGAGAAAAAATTCCTCCCATCGTTCCACCACAGCTCGCTCTCTCAACGAACACATACATAACTAACACTCCATCTCTGTCTCTCTATCTCTCTCACTCGTTCTCTTCAACACCTCTTCTCGGGCACGCAAGCGTGCGATGCCCAATAAATCTCATGACTTATTCGAATGGTTAAAATTTGCCTAAGGGCGTTTTTAAAGGTCCCACCCATTTGATTGGGAATTTTACTACTCCCGAAACATTAATATAATAAGCGCACAATGCGCGTGGAGCTATGCGTTTCCAATGGTGGATCGGAGGCTGATAGGCTAAGGTCTGAAGGTTTTCCAGGAACAAAAGACCATTCTGTTTCCACGGTTAACTCGACGCTACGAGTATTTTGAGCTTTTTTTGTTTTTAGATGTTTTGCTCAAAGGATCGAAACAAAACCTCATCTTCTTTCAATAGATGGTGGAGACCAAATAAAAAAATAATTTTCCGAATTTAAAGAAAAAATTATGAACACAAAAATTTAAAACCGATGTGTTTTTAAACGGTTCTTTCTTGGAACCCTCACGTATATTTGAAAGCTATTCTCGCATTGATAGCATATATATTAGCATATCAATTACTTCCGATGATATAAGTTTATTTTGATAACTTTGAAATAATTGAAAGAGTTTTACATAACCCCACTAAATTATTTACCCCGATTAACTAAACCTACCATACGTTAACCTGAAAATTGGTAATTACGAAACCAGATTATAAATACAAACTACTTTCATATTATTTAAGTGAATAAAACAATTTTGATCCGAATTTAGTAGTCCTATAACCTCAGGAGTTCTTACTTACACCACGTCACCTTTGCTTAGTGAATGATCAGACGGAAAATCATCAAAAGTATGGAAGTGTCTTACACGCACATTTTGGAGCTCGATAAACATGAATATCCACAAAAGAGTACGAATAAATAAGAGATAATAGCAATGTGTGAAAATGCCCGGCTGAGGACCGTAATTAACTTCTGCTTGTTGCCTCTGAAAACACCCATCTTAAATCCAAATAGTGTAATAGTTTATAATTATATATATATATATATATATATATATATATATATATATATATATGAACGTTACGGGTGTCCGTAAATCGTAGTGGCAAAAGTTCCTCAATCTTAATGCTTTACTTTTTCACAGTTTAGGGATTATTATGACATGAACTCTACCAACATTAATGAAAACCAATATCACATTTTTTGCTGTGGCGAGAAACCACTAAATCAGTGTCGTCAAGTTATTTTAAATACATTAAAGAATGATGTATCATTAGTTCTCTATATTGAGATAAATACGTAATATCCAAATAACTTCATTCATTGTAGATTTTTATCACCATAAAAATAAATTACATGGATGTACATATGAGTAATAGGTATATACAATGTGTAAAAAAAACTATTATTCAGTGACAACTCGAAAATCAGGTTGATTTTTCAATCTTTATAATAATTTTCTTCTATTGAAGTTGTTTCCTCAAATAAAAATTGCTTGACTACAAATATTAATGATGATTTGATTGATATTTTTGCCCATCACTGAAAGACGTCCTTTTCCAAATCTGAGACTTTAAAAAAGAGAAAACTTTAGATTCCTCAGCAAGAATACTTGAATGCATATTTGAATTCCAGCAATTCCTTCAATTCACAAAACTGATAGCCCTGAAATAAAACCCTTTATCACGAAAACTACTCCGTTTTACTCAATCCTGGTAATCCCGAGGCCGTATCACCTACCACTCCCAGGAACTGCATTTTCTTTGCCTTGAGCTCTCTAAAATAACTATATAAATGAAAATTTACTCCTTCGGCGACTTAAAATTTCTTTTTGAACCGAGAGATTACGACCTGCGATGGCGGCAGCGGTCGCAAGACCGGCTTTCTTGCCGCCGATATCCCTTACACCGTGAGTCGATCCCCTCAACCCCGATATAATGCACTTTCAGCTCCGCCAGAAATATTTCCTCCCTTCCTTTCCTCTCACCCTCTCCACCCGCCACTAACTCCCGCTCCTCTCTGGCTCCTCAATTAGATTTTCCCGTTCCACGTCTCCTTCTTTCGGCGGCCAATCGATTACACCCATACCAAAATATCTCCTCTAAAATTTCCACTTTCTTCCCCACCCCTTTGCCCTTAAAAGAATTGCGGCCATGAATTGTTGGAGGAATCTCATAATAAGTTGGCATTAAGAGTCATAGAGTTGCTCATATCACCATACGGCGGCAATCATTCGACCCAGTGCAGATTGTGCGCCAAATTTGGTTGGTCAAATCGAACTTAGGTGAGAAATAACTTTGCCTCCTCCCACACACGGTGACATGTGGACGCAGGAAAAGAATGGATAATTCTGGATTGTCCCTAAAACAAAATATATGTGCTCTGCAATAGTACATAATATTTTCATTAATACATTTAAACATTATATTATTGTTTTAAGAAATGGCGAAAAAATAATTAGAATATACAAAATAGTCACGATTCACCAGAGGCACAGGCATAAATATTAAAACCTTTTAACTTTTAAATGAAAAAAATGCTCTTCCTTGTCCTTGGTTTCAATAACATACATCATTCCAAATTTAGACCAAAGGGTAAGGTAACCGAGTACTATACAATTCACTTAAATATGGATCGAAGATTAATAAATTTAATTCTCAGGAGCCATTATTTATAATGGACGATGAAAGTTTTACCATATTCCGGATCGAAACTCTATGCACTAAATTGCTTGAAATAACTCCATTGGCGGCACTAGACCTCTGTGTTAATAATAGGTATTAACTGAATATATAAAAATATAACAACTACGTTATTAATATTCATTCAAGGTTGCCATTGATGTGTCACAAACTGTGATTTTACATATTCTTGAATTTAATTGAAGAATTCAAAGGAGTAACGAAAAATGGATCTTAAATACAGTGCCCATGTACACTTTCTTACAAATATATATTTAACTATATTATCTCATTACTTATTAATGCGAATTGTTTGATTTATGTATTCCATCGTTGGTTTTACCAAATGTTTTAAAGTCTTCGTTCAGTTTCCAAACGTCGTTCTAGTGAAAAATTCCGTAATACTTACGTTTGTTTAACCTTTTCATGAGAAATGAGAATGACTTTTAATGCAGGTATATTAGTAGAGCGAAACGGTTTAGAAATAATTATACATGCCTTATGCACTTTAAATTCATTCAAAACTAAAGTGGACGGCCTAGATTTTTTATTCAGGTTATGCTTTTCATTTCTCAGCTAATGCCGACGAAGATTAATCCATTAAAAAATGTATATTAAGGACATTTATTTAATCATTTTCCCCATAGAATTAATTTTATCTCTTCCGTATTAATAGATAATGGAAACTTTCAATGATTTATTCCAGGAGTTCGAGGCATTTCAGCCCGTCTTAATAAATGTCCACATCCTGTGAATTCGTTAAGTTCAACAGCAACATCTTAAATCAATGCTTTTTTTCGACAAATGTTTTCCTTAGGCTCTTAAAAAAAAATTATCACTGACTTTCCTTTTTACATAATTTTCCAATCCGTTTGCTAGCCGAAAAGGCATCTCGAGACATCCCAAAACATCGAAGTGCTTAATTTGCCAATGATTATTTTTCTTTTGAAATCAAGCCCAAATGACCAACCCGCCAACCCCACCTCCAACCCGCCACACCCACTAAAACCTCGCTTTCCCGTACCCCGTCCCGTATATATATACCTTCGGTAATCTGCCATCTCCATTTCTCTCGTTTCGTTCAATATTACCTCTTCCTCCCCATTCTTTTCCTCCGCGCCCATTTTTACCCAGGGAACATTCCTCACCCGATTTCCCTCTCCGCCATCTCATCCCCATTTTCTCACCCTCCCTCTCTCGCTACGGACCACACTTTTCCTCCCTCATCCTTTTTCGGGCGCGCACACACTCACCCACACGCGACGACACACACGAACGCATTCGGGGGCGCCGCAGAATGCCATTTCCCGGCCTTTCCCACCTCCTCGACCGCCTACATTTTTTTCCTCTCCCTCCGTCTCTCGCCCCCACCACCCTTTCTCAACTTGGTCTATTTATGCGCACAAGTAAATACATATATATATATATATATATATATATATATATATATATATATATATATATATATATATATATATATATATACACACACACACACACCGATACCGTATACATGCATATATGCATCCGCATACGCCTGTGTGTGTGTATATATATATATATATATATATATATATATATATATATATATATATATATATATATATATATCACACAAACACGCATATACACGTATTTCGTCTTTTCCTTTCTATTTTTTCCTAACCATTTCTATGCTTACTTACACCAATTCGTCCCCAACTCCTTTATTTTTCCCTCTCTCCCCATTTCATCATCCCCTTCCTCCTCCTCTCCGCTAAGTCACTTTGCGCCTTCCCCATCTCCCTCCCACCCAAATGGCACGAGTGTGGGCGCGGGTCTCCCTTTTTCGCAATAGTAGCCAGTCCGAATTTTTTTTCTTCTTTCACCCACCATTCTTTGTAACGGCCTGCAGTTCTACCACAGCGAGTGTTTCTCTCGAGTTCTATATTTTTTTATTTCCTATTATTAATTTCACATCTAGGAAACCAAGAGTAGGGACAACGAGGTGTCTTCTTTTCGAATTCATAATAAAATTTCAATTTCCAAATAAAAATGTTAATACCAGGAAAGCACTTGCAGCTTTACTTTCTTGTTTCACACTTATCTCTTTTTAGTCACAAGTATCTACTCATAGCGGCACCAACTTAGACATCAGGGTGCTTGGTCGTTCGATGGACGCAGGAAATGATTTTAAAGTGAACTCAAGAATAAACTCAATGAAGAAACAAATGGAGAGACCCGCCAGATTTTCTATTGATATTTTCACGCATAAATTATAGTATTGATTCTGAATAGTGAGTCACTATTTATGAAAAATAGTTCTATTCCAAGAAACAGAATGAAATCTAGATTTTAGAGCACTATTGATTATGCGTATTTTTATATTATTTTTTATCAATCGAGGTCAAAGTAGAGCGAATGTGTGAATTTATTTTTTAGATACATCCTGGTAAGTTGAAATTTGAAAAAGTACATCGTCCCTTATGATGACTTTTTTCATGAGTATTGATTTCTAAATTGCAAAAAAGTGATCATATTTTTGAATTATGAAAGATAGCCTTTTTATGGGAGAATTTAGAAGAATTGTATATTTTAAAAAAACATTTGGTGAGTGAACTAAGAAATTATTAATTTAAATCAGTTGCTACAGAAAATTTATAGCTCCTTTCTTATCTATAAAACTATTCGTGTTTTTAATTTTCATCTTTTTATAACGAATGAACTATGAACGAAGTGCTTCTCTGAAAATAAATATAGTAAAAAGTTATATTACCTCACACTTCGGAGTTAATCTATTTTTAACAATTAGTAAATTTTACTTATGATACTCGTTTTCTTTTTTTCCATGCCACAAATCACGAGCTTCCCCAAGAGTCTCACCATCTGTGGCATTTGACACAAAACTGCTAATTTAGTTGCATAGATTCAGTTACGTGGTTAACGAAATGATTTCTAATTGGAATTTTGAAATCCATGCCTGGTAGATCATGTGACAAAATATATTATTTTTTTCTTTTACGTATTTCAGAGATTCCCTTGAAATCAGAAGCCTTTAGTGGCATGGTTGCCTACCTCTTTCTCTGCAAAATTTTCTGGTAATTTAATGATCTAAACCCGGTCTTAGAGGACCTGCCACTTGCTCATTCGATCCAAAAATATGAAGTGATTATATCGATATTACAAATCATTCCTTAGGGTATTAATTCAAGCAAATAAAATGATAGCAGTGAAAAAGTAGATACTTCAAAGCATTACCAATACAATGTAACTCACATTTTGATTACAGTTTTCTATTTCCCACTATCCTAATAACGTTGACATTTCCTGAAATACTAGTAATAGATAAGAATCTCGTTTCAAATGTTTTTTTTTCCTTTCATTTAGAGATTCTTAAATTAATTGAACGGAGATTGTATGGGAGCTAAATTTGAAATCACTTCTTCTGTTCGGGAATCAAGGGCCTTTTTCGGGGCCATTGAAAGCACACAAACCAATGTATTCGATATTTCCATTTCCAATTTCGCCCGCCGAAGGAAACAGGCGATGCACTACGTGATTGGTAACCCTGACAGTCTCTCCAAGTGTTCCAACTCCTTCTCCTTGGAGACAACCGCATCACGGACCCTCCTCTATCCCACTTGTCCTCCCTCCCTCCCTCTATCTCTCTCCCCGTCGCACTCAACAATTTCCATCACCCCCCTGTCTCCCACGCCCACCATTCACACACACCCGCCCACCCACGTCCTCTTGCCCCGACAGCCCTCCCTTCGACCCATTCCCACCGTCTCCTCCCGAACCCCTTTCCTCTCAGCCTCCGCGACCTGCTCTAAGAAATCCCCTCAATCTTCCTCCTCAATCCAGAAATTCCGCCCTTCAACGTTCTCCACAATCTCCATCCTTCACCATCTCCCTCTCCTTCTAT
This sequence comes from Hetaerina americana, assembly GCF_022747635.1. Lineage (NCBI taxonomy): Eukaryota > Metazoa > Arthropoda > Insecta > Odonata > Calopterygidae > Hetaerina > Hetaerina americana. Next base: position 46,515,818 of record NW_027286070.1, read on the forward strand.
TCCTACCTCACGCCCGTGCTAGATCTCCCTCCCTTTCCCTCTGGAGAGAAAAAAGAGAAAGCCTAACCTTTCCCGAATTTTTTTCTCCCTCTCTTTCCTCCACCTCCTTCAAGCTTCCCTCCGTTGGGAGGGACATCTCGCGAAGAATGGAGAATCCTGGAAAGAAAAAAAAGGGGGTTCAATCGGCCGCTTTTGGGTGACACTCAGTTCTTTTCATTCATTTCAATCATTTCCGTCACTTACCTTTACTCTGGGTACACTATCTCGGATGGGAAATATATTTTGGGGGACGCGCCTATGGTTCGTTCGAATTTATATCTATTTTTTGTCTCCCTATCTCCCCTAACCGCGGTCGAACGTGTGTCAAGACCGCTTACCGAGCCAAAACGCAACTCAATCCGCGCCAGCGCAAGGCTCTAGTCCAAAACACAAAAGCATTGCCCGATGTATACATCGCGGTGGCCGTTTATATTATGGATATACGATGATATCTCATTCAAAGAGAATTCATAACTTTTAAAGTCAGCTTGTTTCACGAAAGGTACACCCTTCGGCTTCCAAATTGCACATGTAGTGTGTATTTCTCTAATATACGCTCCAAGCACCTTTACTGGTGAATCATTAATCGTTTTTTTTCCTTCATTATAATCTTTGCATAATTTTCACAGCAAAAGAAAGGTTTGTAAATGTGCTGGTACTAATCCTAGTTTCCTTAAAGATTGTGAGAACATAAAAACAGGTTATAAGAGACTACTTAATTGTAAAAACAATGCTCTCATGGCATGTATATTCATTTAAAGTGGAGAGAACACAAGGATTATAATGTCTGTCAAGAAATAATTCGTCTTTACTAAGTCATAGATTTTTGTTCTGGGGGTGAATTTTTCGAATTTTCCCAAGTTCGGTTAGAGTACTTATGCTTGCCGATGAACATCACACTTGCAGTATTTTGCAAAAGTAATTTAGACCAATAATCTTTGTCTAATAGAGACTAAACCACGGTGCATTAAACTTATGACAACTTCCTTGGGGGAATAAATAAACTCGGTTTTAAATGAAAAAGTAAGAATTAGCGCCAGTAAAATTGTTAAAAAATTTAAAGGGAGCGCTACAGCTTACTCCTATATCTCGAAGTCTATGTTGTATTGTTATCTTAAAGATTCACTGAGCAGTTAACCGATGAAAAATGAAGCGGAAATCATGGAAGACAATTCACTCTGGGATATTGCGTCGTACATTTAGAAATACAAATGAAAGTATTGATTTTCTAACCTTAAGAGCACCGGCATTCTGCATTTTTTAAAGAGCTATTTCATATTTTTTCATGAAATGCTCTTGCTTAGTTGTAAATATGTATATTTTTTTCGCCCTATCGGAATTGATCATCAATTCATCAATCATCATCGCTGATTATAATGATAATTGTTATTTCGGAAAAAAGCTATGGCATTATTGCTGGTTTAAAATCATAAGATAATTATTGGTATGAAAATTTCCTTAAATAAATAAATTGCTTAAGTCTTGAAATAAATGCTCAAAAGTATCCAAAATGTTGATTAAAATACCATATTTTTATTGAATTATCTAACATTTAGATCTAAAATGCTGGCCCTTGTATTTATTTCAGGAAACAATATATGGCATTCCTTTACTGCTTGAATCAAATAGCCCTGTCTAGGTGAGGCATGATCATAAGATAATTATTGGTATGAAAATTTCCTTAAATAAATAAATTGCTTAAGTCTTAAAATAAATGCTCAAAAGTATCCAAAATGTTGATTAAAATACCATATTTTTATTGAATTATCTAACATTTAGATCTAAAATGATGGCCCTTGTATTTATTTCAGGAAACAATATATGGCATTCCTTTACTGCTTGAATCAAATAGCCCTGTCTAGGTGAGGCATGTATCGACGAAGCTACGCATCATTACCTTCATATTTCAAACAAAGTGTAAACTTCCTTCTTAGCTGAGGGCAGGGATCTCAAATTTCTAGACAGCAGGTGGCGAAAAATACGGTGAATGACGTTTTCGTGACTTGAAACTTCAGCGAAGGATTTTGGAAGAGACCATACGAGGGTTGTCATAAGAAATTTGAGATGCTCCTGTTTTCGTCATTTACTTTGCACATAAAATGTCCTGAATTCTTAGGCTTAATCAGTTTCGGTATTTGTTTTATGAAACTAGTTGACGTAAAGTAAGCGTATCAAATTTCCCTTGTTTGTAATGATCAAAGGCATTTTTAAGATATGACAACCGGTAATGTAGTGGATTTTCAAAATACGCCTTTCTTAACAAGAATAATAAGGCAAATACGTTTTACGTCATTATGCAAACTGTTTCAATATGAAAGAACAAAATTAGCAAATAATATTTTCACACATATTTAGAATCAATCCTCTTTCCCCTAATCCCAATAACCATGGCCTTACATCTTTCAATTTTTAAACGTTATAAATACCAGACTCCGCTGTAGACGATGTGATACAAGAAAACCTAGGCCATGAAAAATAATTAAAGGTAAAAATACTGGGTAAATGTAATATATCATAGAGAATATTCTTGATTATCCTTTTTGTATTAATTAGGAAAAACGTGGTGGCAAAATTTAAATTGAAGATTGAGTATTGATTTTTGTTTGGAATAGTCCGTTCACATCCACTTCTCCTTTCTAATTAGTACAAAGCGAATAACTCGGCAAGTTGACTGAAATGATTTTATTCCCCTGAGACGGCGTGCCACAATAATTTCGCCAAACACGAGGGGGTTTTTAGCGGAGCGGCCTGAAAGATTTTAACCGAGTGACTTCCAAACGCTTTCCAAAAGACCGGGCGGGCGGAAAATAAAGGGCCCACGGAGGAGAGTGTGCCGGGAGTGAGAGATGTGAAGGGGGACGGGAGAGAAAGGGAACGGGAATAAAAGACGCAGGGCCCGCAATCGCGGCGGCAATCAATCTTTTCCCGAAGCGAAGGAGAAGAGGGAGGACGAGAGAGGGGGTGGGCGCGGAGGTGAAGGTCGGAGGCTGGCGGGTTGGGCAGGAAGGAAGGGAATCAGGGAGGAGGGAAGAGGTCAGAGGGAGCGAGACCCTTGCGAGAGAAACGATCATAGTGGATTGCGAGCAAGTGGAATAGAGATGGATAGAAGGGGAATGGGAGTACGGAAAATGGAGGAAGAAGGCGAATGGTTTGCAGAGAACGGAGAAAGAGGGTGGAGTGGAGGAGATTGGTGGAGTAGTAGGACATATTTGAGGAATTCAGATAGTAACTATAATCACTCGAGATCCAGAGCATATAATAAATAACTTCGTTGTTGCCGCATGATAACTTATTTGACAACCTGCGTCCTTGACGAGAGGGAGTTTCCGGCCCAAAATTCAATTCAGACCCATCTTAGCCTTGTGGACGAACAGAGTGGATTGGCAGGGTAATTGATTGCCTCAATGCCTCGTAGGATAAAAAGCGGATATTTTGCATGCTCTCTTTGCGGGTACCTCGAAATTCAATTTATTACACCTACCTTCTCAAATGGTTTGCCAATCCGAGAATATTATTGATAGTGCCTATTGTGAGATAGCCCGTTGTGGAAGGTCTAATTTCCCTCGATTAATTTAAAAAGCAAGAAGAAATCCGTTAAAATTATTTCAATATTCAGGGCGTGAATTCATCCGTCTTCATCGTCTCACATTTGTAAGTTTTGTTCCCAACTTTTGGTTGACATCGATTCATTCGGAGAAAACCCAAAACTAAATCCCGGACTCCTCTAATTTCGTGTGAAAAGAAATGAAAAGACGTAAAAGAACAGCAACGATTTCTCCCCTAGAAATTGAAGCAGTGCCTGAAAATGGTATATATGGTGTGTACGTGATTTTGATTCATTGAGGACGATTTTTTTTATCAGGGTCACAGTGATGGGACTTTTTGGGAACATCTCTTGTCAGTTAATCTCCCGACGGAAATTCGCTTTGAAGGAAGATGGCTGAGTGAAGTTAATATCTAACAACAAACCCAATCTTCAGATAGGCAAATTGATAGATACCTACAGATGCTCTCTATTGGTAGAGAAGACTGTCTACAAATCTGTATCAGGTGTAATGATTTGGTAATAACAAATGCACTATGTAAACTATATGCTTACTATCCATCCCCTGGGTGTAATTCCGAAGTGTGCCACCATAGCAATAGTATAGCCTTCAGCATAATTGCCAAAGCTCGGCGACCGAATTGGAGAGATGGCTAATCTAACAGCCTCGCACTCCACGAGCTTTGATTGGAATCCTTACGGGACAGATTTTTCAGTGATCCTCGAGGCCCTACTTGGGTCTTGGGTTCACATGTTGGAGCGAATAAATCCTTCCACTCGGGGAATTTTTAATGTAGGTCGCTTTGGTCCCGGTCGTCAAGAATAAAGTTCAGCGCCGGGGTTTTCTCCACTCATCCATTCACTTCATTACACTCGGCCCAATCCTAAGCACCAATGCATTCAGAATGGCCGCAATAATTACACGTGATATTCCTTCCCAAAGATGGCGTTGCGGTAACACCAAAACAAACGTAATCCGAGACGTAACGAGAATCTAAAGAGATTGGTTTTCGCTCCACCTTAAACAGGTTAAAACAAACGAAATGGATAATATTGTGAAATAAAAAAAATAAAATGTTCAAATAAATGTAGCGCAATTCAATATTTTTTTATTATAAACTTGGAGTCAAGAAAGGGAAAATTAATTCAAAAGACAACAGGATTCAGTGATACCGGTCTAATTTAATTGTTAAATAGCCGCAATTCTAGAGAAGTTCTAGAATAACAAAAATACGCTCTAACTGAAATTATATTTCTCGTTTAGCAGATTCAAGTGCAATCACTTCATGCGAGAAATAATATGAGTACATTATGAAAAGAGAAACTTTGTAATTCCACATAGATTTATTATACGGACGACCTAGGTTTCGACGTGGCACGTCATCATCAGGTGACCTGATGATAACGTGCCACGTCGAAACCTAGGTCGTCCGTATAATAAATCTATGTGGAATTACAAAGTTTCTCTTTTCATTATGTTAAGTCGATTCCATGAAGTCACGCCCGAGACAACGAATTATGAGTACATTATTTATGTCACTCATATGCTGTTCTCGAAAAAATCTTGTTTTGGAAAGAGGCAATTATTTTAAATTACTTAGCCGATATTTCCAACTTTTATAGATTTCCGTAGTACAAAAATTCCGCCTACGCACTTCTCCTTACTGTATGAAATTTCCAAACATCATACTTATCTCATTTCTTCCGTAACTTTGCATGACTTTTGATTGTTCTCAGATTTGATTATTCTTTTCCCTATCATTAATTCTTGCTATGAAAGAGGAGAAAAATCAACTACACACCCTGGAAAATTTTACGAGCCCCGAATGATATATTTCCATTTTTCATATTATATGCTACCTGTATTTGCGAAAGTTTTTTAGGAGTGGTTATTACAGAAATATATTACTTTACTCTATAACGTACTTTGTCAATGTTATATTGTTACCAAACACTTGTACTGTTTTCAATAAATTGGCAATTTCTACACCTGTCATTCCGCCAAGGTCAATCGCCAGTTATTTTTCAAGGCTTCTGTGCGCATTAGATAAATCATATGCAAAATTAAAGTGGCTTTGTGAATTTTATTTACTTGATTCTTAGCAGGTGCATCAATCAAATAATAAATAGGCCATAATAATTTTTAAAACATAAGTAAAATTAAGTTTTTTTATAACTTTGATGCAAAAAATTGAATTATTGAATTAAATTTTAATTCTAACATTATTTATTTTAATCGCTGTCATCAATTATATATGACGGAGCAGTAGCAGGACATGGATAGCAAACTTTTGTTTTTACCAGCACCTTAAATATGGTAACATGCGAGCTTGTACGTACACCACCAGCAGGGTACACTTATTCATATAGTAGCTAGCTCATTAAGCGATGCCATGGATAGTAGTTACACACACCTATCGGAGTTTTGAGTTCCCCGGTTGTTATCCAAGTTATACCAAAGTGAAAGAGGAGAGAATAATTAAACAATTACGTTCTTAGAGAGGATTAGGTGAAATAACACCGGCGCTTGGGTACTTGAAATGAATAAGATAACCCCTCCACTCTTACTGTCCTAAACTAATTGTTTTACACTCTATTTTGTCAATTTGGACAATATTCATCATCTTTCGAAAGTATGTTTAAGAGGAAGTCCATTCATTCGCTAAAAGTATCTTAAAAGAATCCGATGATAGTATTTTCTAATAATAAATGAAAATTAAATATGAACTACTCCAAAACTCATGAGTGTATAATTACGTGGTATGTTGATGTTACTGATTACTAGTTTTATAATTATTTTATACTGAGGGTTAACATAGCTAATGGCTATTTTGTAAACTGCATATTTTCTTGTTTTAATTAAATAATAAATTATGTACACATTCATTTAGTAACACACCTACTTCAGCAACAAAAATGGTCTATTATTATTATTAGAAGGTAATTTATCGGTTAAGGTACGTTTTGGATGGACACAAATACCAAATATCTTATTTCTCCCAAAAAAACACAACCCAACAGCCTACTCTACAACAATCCCTTCTTCATCTCCGTGTACTTCCTTCTTCCCTTCATTTCGCCCAACATCCTAATCCTATTCCGGCTCCTTACTGATTTTCCCTACATTCTCTCCTCTATCACAGACTTTTCATCAATGTTTCTTACCTCCTTAGGACTTCCCCAAACAATCCCCTCTCCTCCCCCACCGTACCCTATCTATCAGATCCCCCATCATAACATACCGATAAAAGATATCATATTGAAACCTGAGAAATATTTAAGACATACGTAGATTTTCATCATTTTATTTGATTAAATTATGCTCAGAAAAAAATCAAATTTCAGCACACCAGATAGTTGTAAGGCTTACTGCCTCGTTAAACAGTTCTTTGAGGGAGTAAAATCGTTTCCAGATGAATCAATAGAATTCTACTGCCACGGCTGGAAGTCATAGAGATGGTTAGAATAGAGTTTTTTTAAATATATCATAAAGGCCCTCTTTCCTGAAAAACTTAAAATGATCTAGTTTCAAAAAAGCCCTTAGTTTACTGGTTGAATATGCGCCCGCTAACGATCATGTCTTATTATTTTTTCAGCCCTAATTCTCATTAAGTATTATGTAGTTGCGTTAACCGATGCCAACTCTCTTCACTTGGACCAAGATATTATCATTTAAGTCCTAAAGAAGGATCGTAATCAGGTGAAGAGAAGTCAAAGACGCAATAAACGTTTACTGGTACGCGTTGGACCACGCAGATATATCAAATTTCTACCTCCGTTCATTTAATTCGCATCATATTTATTTCATCCCCCTATGCTCTTACACTTAACTTTGGTGATATGTTAAAGCCGTCAAGTCTGATGGGATAGCAACGTGGTGTCCTTTTTGTTTTGCCTAAATATCCTCCAAGTTTGATGGCATCGGCGGACGGCTCAACAATTGCAGTTGTAATGTTCTGCAGGCTCCGCACCGACTTCAGAGCACTTCGCACGTACACATATATCGGTATAAAGAGGGACTTGCTCCACCCGGCCACGTTTCCAATCCCCATTACAGTATACACGTGCTATTTTCACGGCCCATATTAAGCAGGAATAGCCTTCCTTTATCTCCCCTTCGGAACTCCCCTAATCGCCACGGACCTTCTCCGGGAGCTTCAAAACCGATCGTTATCTCACTAAAACCCCCTTCACGACCTCCCTCGCCAAACCTTTTCCCTCCCATCCCCTCATCCTCCCTCTCTTTCCTATCTTCCCATCTCACTACTTCGTCCCTCCTACTTAAAAACCCTTATCCCCTTTCTCTTTCCTTTCACCTCCTTCCTTCTCCGATTCCCTCAATCTCTTTTAATCAGTCCCTTATCCTTATCGTCATGCGCATCTTTTATATTCCGCTCCAAATCCTCCTCAAGAAATATTTTTTTTTAATATTTCCCCCTTTATCTCGCAAAACTATTATAAATTTCTTAATTGCAGATTATATCTCATTCCCCATGCCCTCTACTCCGAGATAAACCCCCACTTCGGATTATTCTGCTGCAATGAGCCCCTTACATATTTGTGCAATGATCAATTCAGGCGTATAAAAGGAAATGGTTAACTAAGGACCTGAATTTGTGTGAGGATTCAGAAGATTAATCATTTCTATGGCATAATTAAGGGTTTGAATACGCTGTAATCTTGATACGAAGATGACATCCATCCGCAAAAACATTGGACTATGCTGAAAATGAATTTGGAAATTTCGTAATTCTGCATAACGTCAGGTTTTTCGGAAAAAAGATATATGGGTTCATCTTCCTCATAAAGTGACCTGGAATTTTATAGAACCATCGACATGCCATTACGATGGTGATGCCATCGTTGGACCGATCGGTAATTCCACGCGAAATTTCTTTTCTCCACCGCTTTTGCCTTTGATCCCCTTTTGTCTTTCTCGTTCTACCTCAATGGTTCCCCCCTTGGGCTCTACGAGTTTCACCTTCCCTTCACCCTCTAAGAAGATCCCGTCTTCTTTAACATGTTCCTTTCTCCTGCCAAACTCTCTTCTCTGATATATTTCCTTCCGGCAAATGGCCTCTATCTGTGTGGTCCTCTCTCAACCATAACATCCTGGCTCCGTCCTTTGCACTGAAATCACTCATTCCATACCCATCCTTTCGCCAATCATTATTCCAGTTTTCACTCGGATGCTTCCACACTTTCTTTCATAAATCAGATTACAAATTTTAGCGATTAGCTCTGGCTACTTACAAATACTCGGCAAATTGCTCATCTTATTGATGGCATAATGAGGAGAAAAACGCTCTCGCGACGAACGTATCAAATAAAAGAAACGAAATGTGAATAATGAATTAGTAGCTTTAGGTAATTCTGATAGTTTTTGGAGTAATTAACCATTGATGTTTTTAGTAAGTAGCTGAGAGAAAAAAATTGTGTACTCATGTTTCAGTTACCTCTTCCAAACTTGATTTGAATATGCTAATAAATTCCGTCTTAAAGCATGCATTATTTTTCCATCGAGGGTTTACTTGTTTTAGTTCTGAAAGAAATAGCTTTGTAAGTCATAAAACGAAAATATTCACCACGAAGGATTTCCTTATTATCAAATTTGATTCAGGCAATGAGTAAAACTAAGTGCTTATTTGATGATATGAGATATTATAACGAACCCCGATATTCTAGTAAACGAAGTAGATTTTCTTCTGTAAGAACTTATACTTGAGAGAATTTTTATAAAAAAATGTGAAAATAGAAGTGATATCTATCGTGCGTAGATGGATGATGAATCAAGACGTAATTGAATGAAACAAGACGTAGAGTGTATTGATTAATCAAAACATAATTATCTGTGTCTTTAATCATTAAAGTTCTATTAAATTTGGAGGGAAAGAAAGCAGTATTGGTTCATGAACAACTGCAAAATATTATACGTTTATAACTTTTATGATAGGTATCATTTTAATGCCTACCAAATTTAACCCTTCCCATGCTTGAATTTTTTTCTGAAGTAGCATTCGTGATGTTTATATTTTGGGTTTTAATTGACCAAATGAGAATTTATTTTCTGAGAAATGAACTAAGGAATTCGTTTTAAGAGTTGCGAAATTTATCCCTGCGAGTAACTTGATAAATGCTACTTTTAGGCTTATCATTTCTAGCATAAGCATTAATTCATTTTGTTCAAGATATTATATTAATAAAATTATTTACATGTATGTATGTATACTTGCAATGAGTAACAGACGAGTTTTATTCTAAATAATTACAACCGGAATATATAATGACGCTACAAAAGATGAGTTCACAGCAACTCAAGTTCTTTAATATCAAGGCCCTGTCCGCTTTTGTGAGTTTTTGAATTGCAATCACGCTTGAGATCGATTCTAATTCAACTGTACCTTCACCCAGCTAAGCCTACTTTTGGCGCGAATGCTGTGGTTATTGTCATATTACGTGCTATCCCATTTTGAAATACGAAGATGTGAACATGAGAACATATACAATAGTTTATAAGCTTTAGATATCTAGATAAATTATTGTTGCAAATATTTGCAATTTGGAAAACGCTGTAATTTAGCCCTATTTCATTAAACATGTATAATATCATCATGAATCGCGTAATTCAAAAGGTCATGGGTAAAACATTTATTAATTAAATGATATTCAATCAGAAATGAATAAAATATAACTTTGGAGTTTCATGAGTCCTCAAATCATGTTGCTTGAAGAGCATATACAAAAGATGCTGCATATATTCCGCAAAGGTGCTGCAATAATCTCCGCTTGACAAGGAGGTGTGGAATTAAATCCAAGTCTAGAGCCTTGAAGGATATAGAGAAGCGTTCTTAACCACTCGATCGGATTTCCTACCGTGTTACGTGAGATTGTTACGCTGCACCTCTTCTTCTTTGCTTGCTCCATGCATTAAAGTGCAATTTTCATCTCATCTTTCACATATACTATATTTTTGAAACAGAGCATAATCACGGTCATTACAAGGATAGATTTCTTAACTAACCCTGTTGCATGACCCGCCTTCAAAGATAAGACAGTAAAAATAATAAGAGACATTCAAGAAGATAATGGAATAAAAGCACTATTACCATCCTTTAAATTCGGAACCATCATTTAAAAATGATTTTACGCAATCGAATGTTTGGTAAAAAAATATATTCGGCAGTTTAAAATGATCACGCGTTTCATACCATCCGAATACACCGTGGGGGAAATATCAAGTTAATGCGCGTCTTCGACTCCGATCCCAAATTTCTTCCCAAAGTGTTCGGATTTTCAGGCTTCCGGTCCCAAAATGCGTGTAAACAGTGATTCTCTCGCGCGCACCGTATCTATGAGGAGCGTGATGGCCCCGACTGCGTCATTGTCTCCCTTCCGAAATCTACTTCTCATCTACTCTCCCTCTATCTCTCGCCCTCACTCCCTCAAACAAATACACACACACACACCTACAAATGCGCCCATTCTACCCACGTCGTACGCCTCCTCTCCCCGACACCCCTCCCAAGGTCCCCACCTTTCCAGTTTCAGACATCCTCCGTAAGCCACCACCTCGCCCAAGATCGCCCTTCTCCGAGAAAAAAAAAGAAACTACCCTCCATTTCTCCCGAAACGCAGGAGAACCCAACCTCACCTCCCCTCCTCATTCACGACCCTTCCACCCAAAACTCCCGCTCTCCCTATCCCTCTCTCCCTATTTTTGCCCATCTCAAGACTCCCAACCCCGACACCGATCCCGTCCCGTTAGCCAACTGCTGCTAACGGGGGTGTAGCAGGGATTGGCAAGAAGGGGGGAGCGGCTGGGGGAAGAGGGGGTGTAGGGTTCACTGGGTCGGGCTTGGCTGGCGTATGAGAGGGAAAGGTGGTGTGGGAGAGCGGGGGGGGATTTGAAAGGCGGGAGGGAAGGGGAGGGACGGGGTGAGGTGAGATTACCGGACGGGAAACTCGGCCAAAAGATTCCTCCACCACCATCACCGCCTCCACTTCCTCCTCCGTCTCTCAAAGCTTTTGGAAGCCTAAACCCTAAACTTTATATCACCGTCCGCCTCCGTGGAATGTTTGCTCCGAATCGATTGGAAGACGTTGTAGAGAAAGGGTTCCCTCTCTCTATCTGCCTCTTGGCTCTCTCCCGCCTCACATCTCCACCTTCAACTCATTCCACTAACCCTCCCAGGTTTTTTCCCTGCCTCCACCACCACCCTCTTCCCCACATCCACTTTTATGCCTCCACTTCCCCTCCAAAGCCATTGTGCGCGGCTAGGTGGAGGAGGAGGGGGAGACATTAACGTCTGACGAAGAGCACGGGAGGGAGCTCCGCGGTGCGGTAATGCAATCCATTGGTGTGGCGTTGGAGAAGCAGTGCGAGGGGTGAGGGGAAGGAGGGATATATGAAATATCCGCGAGGGAGCTGTGCTTTCCATATTCCACTCTCCTCCCTTCCCCCACGTCCACCCTTTTATCCTCCTGCCCCCCACCATCACTCGAAGAAGCCCCCATATCGCCCCCAACCGTCCCCCCCCCACCGACGTATTTGTACGCCCCCGTGCAATAATTCGGCGATGAAACATCGAAGAACCATCTCTATAATGGACTTTTCGATGCAGTTTTGAAGTCATATCTTTTTTTTCATCTTCTTCTAGTCCTCCCTTCCACTTTTCTCCCTTCTCGACGTCCTCTTCTACCGCTCGCGGAAAAAAGAGGGAAAGGTGGGGTGTGTGTGTGTGGATGGAGTGGCTCCAACAGATGCCTTCCCGAAAGCCTTTCAGTCAACTCTTACGAAAAACCCTTTGCCGTTTCTTACGATACGATTATGCTGAGTAATCTTCAAGTTTTCTTTCGGGCGATGCAAAATCGAAACGGTCTTTTAAAGTGAGAATGTTGTATGGTCCTGATGCGTTCGCTCGCGCTGTCATATAGTATGTTCGCTCGCGCGGGAGATATTTACAATATTTCTTAAATGATAAAATATGTCAACTTCTCACTATTTCCAGTGATGTGTTTTTATCAACAATGAAAAGCCATAGGTAAGGGTAAGTGTTACTAAATATCCGACGAAATAACTTTTATTTAGTCCAATGATCAGTTTTGTGAATGATATTCTACTTTTTTCAACCACTTACTTATCTACAAGTTTAATATGTAAAGATAAAACTTGACTTAGTGAACGAGTTCCTCACCGTACCCAATTTTTATGATCGAAAACACGTGTTTTCTTTTCACACTAATACTGAAGATGGCATTTTTCACTTGCGTGAAGGCCATAAATACCAGGATAACGTTAGTTACTGGGAGTGGTTGGCCCACGTTTTCAATGGATGCCCTTTTATACCTTGAGACGATAATTAAAAAGAGAGGGCAAACATTTTGAGATAATTCGTGTCGATGAAGCACTCATTCCAACAATGAGATAAAAATCAATATTGCAAAATTAGTTAGGACACCGTAAAAATATTAAATGCGATAAGAGTTTGATAAGCAGAGGGGAGTTTTCCGAACGAGAAACAATGAACAGAAACATTTAAAGATTACATACGTACGTGTCGCTTCAACTTGTAAATGAGGACGAAGCGAACAGTGATTTGCCCTCATTTTTACGTAATGGCTGATTCTTTTTTGTTTGAAATCTGTCATAATACATGAAACAATGCTTTTGTTTGTGAAGAATGAGTATTGTTATTTCATGACCGATTGGAAAATGTGCCGAAAAAGAGTCCAAGATATCATACCATCGTGTTGGCAATAATATTATCTAAGATGCAAACCAAATTTCAGGATTGTAATTCTTTTTCCAATATTCCATTAAGTCCAATATTTAGAAGGACGAGAGCGTTCGATTTTGGACTTCTGCTTTTGTCACGTTGATTGCATTCAATTACTTGGTTACAAAATTACCCCCCAGCCTATTCTACGAGAAGCACTAGGTATGGTAGGCCAACCGTAAAATAATGGAATAGTATCTGTCAGCATTTTTCAATGCCAGTCCTAGCTACGGTATCTAATATGCTTATGTGAAATAATTCGCCGAATTACAATATTTTAAAATTCATTCCACCAATATTGGACAAACAGAAACCTATGTTGTGGTCATCAGAGATACCTGCCCACTACAAAACCAGATCCAAGGCTGAAATGAATTTTTCAAACACATTTATTTCTTTTTTGTCACAGGTCACCCTTGAGTTAGCCACTGTTCGGCTTCTTCCCGAAGGTTGAGTCTTCTTCTGGGGAAAGGTCGGGTCTGCGACAGGGTTGACTGCAAACGTGGAGAGGAACGAGCGATCGCGTTGACCCGTTCACGCGCCTCCGGGGGTACTGCCGCAGTCACCGTCTCGCACCAACCACAGCTAGCTTTCCCCTCTGTTCGCCCCTCCGTCCGTCACGACAGCGGTGGAAAAACCTGCGAAGTCGCGGTCACTTCATTTTTCCACACACTCCACCGCCGGCCGGCACTTCCCGCAGATGGCGAGGAGCGAATGTAATTAACATTCCTTCGAACGGGCGGAGGCGGTCTGGTCAGGGGTGAGCGGGTGTGCATTCCGAAGCGGGTGAGGTGGTGGCATAAGTTCCCCCCCGTGAGGTGGGTGTGGTTGGTAGAGGGGTGGAAGAGGGAGAGGTCAGGGAGGTCTTGGAAGCGAGCGGTGGTGGTCCGCGCTGCACTCCCCCGGGGGCCCCGCTCTCGCTCCTTGGAGGGAAGACCTCGGTTGACCACACGCTGCAGAAGATTAATGCGATGGCCAAAAAGTTCTCCCTGACTCTGGATTTCCCTCTGCGTTTTTTCCCATGTCCGAGCGGCGTACTGTTTGCCACCGAAGGGATGCGGACCGCTTGAGGCTCGCCCGTACGGAAATGACTACCTTGCATTCAAGCGGAGCAGTGGTGTCGGGTTTGTAATTTTTGCTCAGCTATTTGTTTTCCTTTAACGCAATATTTAATTAGATTTCCCCTTACAAGCGTAATTAAAAAAAGTGACAGTGTGTATTCTAGGACAGGTATTGGTGGCTAGCTAATGTATTGGCACCCCTCTACGAGAGCCATGGTTCGAATCCATTAAGTGGCATGGCTTTCGATTGGCATCCCATTCCATACTGGAGTGTCATTTTGGAGAGCACTTCAAGCAGAGTAAACTGAACGTCGGATGGGACGTTTAATTCTGGACCCATTGGCGGCTATCGTAAAAAGTAGGCCAATGCCTTCCACCTTTCCTTCATTTCGTGAATATCTCTCTATCTCTACTGAATTTCCCACCTATCCCTAATTGGTGTTAATGCCCTTAGTTCTCGGTCACCTCTCCTAATTTCTGCTAACACCTTTCAGTGTGAATTCATCAGAGATTTCGTCTCAAACCTTCGGGAATAAGGTTGAAGTAGAACTACAAAAACGGTGAGCTAGAAGCCAGTAGTAGACAATTTAAGAATCTAGTGTTTGTCGTCAATAAGAACGGTGCGTTACGAAGTACTCTAATATTATAGCTTCAATGTATTGATACAATCCGTACTCTTCAGCATGTACTCCACTAAATTAATGTATGAAAATGCGTGGCATTTTATAAGACAAAAAATTAATTTTTGGCATGATAAGATTTGACGTGACCGTCAATTTCACAAAACGGTATACATTAATGCAACAATCTAAAATTATCCCTAAGCTTTCCAAAATTTTCTGGTGAATTTGTTTATTTTTTATTTTTTGTCGATTGAGATCAGAAAATTGTGCCTTATAAGCCGATTTACTTGCTATGGAGAATATATCTAATCGTCAACACAAGGTATAATGGTTAAATAAATTACAAATAACATACATTTCTGATATTCTCGTGACACTGCCGAAAATAAAAAATATGCGTCTTTGTCTAATTTATCTGTGGGATTTTTTTCGAGGAATCCATATTTTTTATGGTATATTAAGATAACCTGACGGATTCCTGAGCAATGCTTGACTATTGTTAATACCTCTGTCTGCACTCTTACATGTATTTTGTCAGCCAACGGGGTTGGGGTGACGCTCTCTATCTGTACCCTTGTTCTGAGGATTGATCGTGGACCTCTGGTTTGGAGCCGAGTGGAAGGCATCAATCAGAGGTTGCGTGCTTTCTGTAGGGATATCGGAGCATTCTTCGTCGATCTTCATCCGGTGATTCAATCGTGTAGGAACCCCCTGAACCGTTCTGGTGTTTGGTATACGTCTGAGGCCGCCAGGTGTGTAGCGGGTAGGATATTCGAGCACTGTAAGTCTTTTTTTAGATTTAAGTTTAGGTCAGCATGTAGGTCAAGTAATGGATATCTAAAGTCTTCTTTGCCAAATTATGTAGCATTAAATGAAGTGAGATTCAGTGCAAGCAATAGTTAATTTAACACCAATCGGATGGCATTGGACGGAAAATTTTATAAGTTATTTAATTTTAATAAGAACACGACCCTCGTTAAAAATTTCAAAACCCGTAATGTCAAGGGGACATTATCTGTATTGTTAGTAAATTGCTGAAGTTTAAAAAACAAAGTCGCAGAATATCATCACCTCATTCAAAGCACAGGCACATATATAATTATTGAGACACAAAGCTGTTTATCCACTGATATGTTCGGCGGTGAAATTTGCCCAAAATCCTTTTCCATTTACAGAAATTAAAGACAAAATAGAATTGATGGTGGTGTCTGTATTGCAGTTAAATATTCTTGTGTTAGCAGGGCTGAGTAAATTCCGAGTTATGGTTTGGAAAGTGTTTGGTGTTCAATTAAAAGTCCTCAATATAAAAGAATTTATGTATGCGCATTTCACAGAACGCCAATCAACATAGATAATTCAATGCTAGAATTAGAGCAAATCAAATCATACGTCTTTTATCCCAAGACAATGATCGCAACGTAATAATCGGTGAAGATTTCCTTGTTCCATCTATTGAGTTAAGCATATATATTTTTAAATGGGTGGTAAAGACAAAAATATCCGCTATTGTATTCTTTTATGTTGAACTCATTGAAGCAACTTGTCACTTCATCAACTAGGGGCGATAATATTCTTGATTTTTTAGTAACGAAAATTTCCCAAAACGTCTTAGCTATAGAAACGTTTAAAGGAATTAGTGACCACAAGGCAGTAACTGCTAAGTTTTCGCTTCATGGGGTCCAAAATAAGAAGCCTAAAAGGAAAATGTATTTGTTCATAGAAGAAGACTACAAGCTGCGTGCTATATAATCAATTTGCTAGTTTAAAGAAAGATAGTAATCACCGAAATGCTGAGGATACGTGGAATGACTTCCTTGAGATCACGCGCTCACCAGTCAACATGAATATTCCCAGAACATTTTTAAAAGATAACACGGAACCTAGATGGTAAAACGCGGTTTACAGAAAATCCTCGCAACATCAAAGGCTATGTTACGTCAAGATGAAAAAGTTAGGGTTCTAGCGACAAAAGGAATGTGAGCACTTATGATTACGAGATTCGTACAAGAGAGCAAGGGCGAATGCCAAGAAAATTTCGGATGGCGTTAAGCGATTTTAAAAGGAAAATATTAGCGAAAATTTTGGAAGATAATCTGAAAGCATTTGGATTGTATGTCAGAGCGATTCATGGAAATAAGTCAACATTTACTTCACTCAAAAGTGATAAAGGCGAAAATATCGAGCAGTTTGTAAAGGGCTGACTTATAAAATTCCTTCATTCAAAGTGTCGTCACCAATATCTCCCCAAATGTCTCGGATTGTTTACCGGCCAGACGATGCCAAATGTTGAATTCTCGTATCATGGAATAGAACGTCTTATTATTAACGAACAGAATATTAAGCCTAATAAATCCCCTGGGCCCGATGAAATACCCGCTCGTATATTTAAGGATATGGCTTCGAAAATTGCGCCGTGTATAGAAATAATATTGAAGAAGTCTCTGGTAGATCACAAGGTTCCCAGAGATTGGAAAATGGCTAGCGTAACAACAATATTTAAAAACGGAGACAAGGAGAAGCGGAGCAATGACAGACCTATTTCCTTCACATCCGTAAATAGTATTTCTTGTTAGATCTTGAGGAACCTCGATAGTTAGAGGTTATTAATGAAAAATCAGTAGTTTCCGAAAGGGTAGATCTTGCGAGACAAAACTTGCCCTTTTTGTTCATGATATTCTCATTTAGACAGACAGCAACGTTCCAGTGGACGCGATTTTTCTAGATTTTAAGAATGCCTTCGACAAAGTATCCCGAAGTAAAATACTCGCAAAGCTAGAAGTATGTGGTATAGATAATAATATCCGGGGTTGGATAAAAGTATTTTGGAATGGTCGGGTTCAAAGAGAAGTGATGGACAGAGTTAGATCAAATACAGTAGAAGTTACCTTACGTGTTGGATCTCTTTTATTCCTACTTTATGTTAACGACAATGACTCCGCAGTCACTTGTAAGAAACGTTTTTTTGCCGATGATGCAATGGTTAACCGCGGTATCCTTCATCCTGAGGACACAGCAGCTTCGTCAGATGATCTAATGCTATACAACGCGGGTGCGATACTTGGCAAATAGAAGTAAGCTTAAAAGAGAGCGGGGTCATAATTGTTTGGAAAAAGAGCAATTCCCACCCGAACGCCCACTGAATTGGGAACGCGTATGGAATGTGTAGAATCAATTAAATATCTAGGAGTTACCCTCACTCTCGATCTCTCCTGGGTGAAACACATGCGGGGAATATGTGGAAAAGCTAACAAAAAGCTAGGATTTAGTCGAAGAGTACTTGGTTAATATGATGAAAAGGTCAAAGAGAAATGTTATATATCATTGGTTAGACCTCATTTAGAATATGCTGCATGTACATGTACGAAATAACTCAAGTATTGCGAAAGTAGTCCAGTCACAAATTTATCAAGGAAATGACAAATTAGTTCTTTCACACAATCTATGATCCACCCAGACGGGATTCGCCAATTACAAGACAGCCAATTGTGCCATTTAGCAACTTTTCAGTCCAATCTAATTATATTTGGGTAAATGGGTAAATATGATGTATCTAGTTGAATTTCAAGATGAAAAGACATGTATATTGAAATTAAATTTAAAACACTTCGCCTTTCCACATAAAAAACTTTTATTTACGACCTAAATTTCGTTATGGTATAACATCATCAAGTAAAAATACAAGTCAAACATAGTATATATAGCTCTGGACGGAGGCTTCCACCAAGTGACGCCGGAAAATGTTTCATTTAACATGTATATTGAATTAATTATAGATCTTGATTAATTTTAGAAGTCAAAAAATATGCGTACATATTAGTTGATTTTTCTTTGATTAGCAGATTAAACGCTTTTAAATTTTACAAGTTCACGCAGATGCTTCGACTAGTGAAATGGAACGGTTAGCGGTCGTTTCCCTCTTTCCTCTTGGAACTTTTAAAAAAGATTATCATGAACTTAACTCAAGTAATTCTTCAATTTTTTTCCGGAAACCGCAGCCATTGAAAACTAGTTTTTATAGCTAAGAGGCAGCGATATGGAAATAAAACTCGATTCTCCTTACCCGCAGGAATCCAACCGATCCCATTTTAGCGCATACTACAATGAAAGAACAAGAGAGATTAATCATTCACCATAGCACCACCGGAATAAAACGGATTTCAAATGCGACCGCTAATGCATAATATGATCCGTACTCTCCTCCACGATATTGACATTAGGAACGGTTACCTTAAGGGTGATCCAAAATTAGGGCTAAAATCTGCGAATCACGAGATGACTGGGAAACGCGGATCGTTGACAACGAACGAGTGCGTGATTGCAAGCAGATACCGTAGAACGAAAATTATCCTTGCTAATATTTGAAGGCATTTATTTTACGATTCTAGGGATTCGAGACCCTCCCCGTCATTCACCGACATCCTCACACCCTTTTGGGTTCCCCACCCTCTCCGCCAAACCATCAGGCTCTCTCGTCAAATGAGGTACGAAGGGTCCCCGCAGGTCATATCCGTTGAGGGTAACCGTTGTTATATATGTCACCACCTTCTCCTTCGTCCCTTATATCCTTATAAGAGATACCCGCAATCCGAACCACGATCCCCCATCGCCGTAACTGCCAGATAGGGAGCCTATCTTCCTGCCTTCCCTCCTTAACCCATGTGCCCCACCCATTACGTCGGCTACCTGCCCGAAATAATTCCCATGTATGAAAATGCTGGAGCTCTCAAAATTCTAACGACTCACCGGAACGGATTACGCCTTTAAACACAATTTCCCTAGAGATGGAAATTGAACAAATTGTAACTGCTTTCGAGGGATGAATTTTTAATGATTTAAAGGTGAATACATAAAACTTTCGTCGTGAAAGATAAACTTAAAGTTCGATGTGCCGAAAAGTTATGATACATGATTTCAACATGCACTTATCCTTATTTCCTCTATTTTTGCATGTAGTCACATATAATTTATCTATGAATTTTAATTGGGCAACAGTAGTGGTAGCATATTCACGTATAAAGGATATTCATAGTCAAAAAAATATTTCTTGATTTTTTAGCATATATTAGATTCAAATTTCCCATACTGCCTAATCTTCCATAAAACTATTATATGTAGAGAAACTAAGTTGGATATCACTCACGGAACGATGGTTAATTTAGAAATTAAATCTCTGGCATTAATTGGAAGGATATGCTTTAGCTATGATGATGTAAATGTTATATTAGCCCCATCTTACTAAGTTAGAAGAGAACGTGTAAATAAAATTAGATAGATTAAACGTAGAATAGATATATTTAAGATATAATTTTCCCACGAACGATAAGGGATTAAAATAAAGTTCTCCAACCGCGCAAGGGAAGGAAAGTATTTTGGGTCAAATGTAGTCCGTCATGTAATCACCCGCTGCCACACTCCCTAGCTAATATTGATATTTATATCACATGTTATATAATACTGTAACCCTGACTTCAAGAATAATATTAAACTCAATTAATATTTAACCAAAAAGAAATGGCAAATATGTGTTGTGAATTTCACCTGGACTACATATTCGCGTATCAATATGTGTGTGAACATGAGTTGTCCAAACGCGATAGCCGCCTTGAATAGATCATGGGATATATATAAAAAATTAGCTAATGGTGTCTAGGGAATTATTGTGAATCAGTGATGTGTGGATCAATTAGGCAGCTGTTTGAAAATATTTAATGTATTAGGGCTTTTCGAAGGGTTACTATCCTAAAATATTGCCATAGTAAATGTGTTACTTTACTAAAATGTTACCATACTGACTGTATAAATTCCAAAATTCGTCAAAATTATAAAAATAAAATTTTCGGCTTTCAAGGGGGAATTTAAAACTCTAGGTTGAGGGTGTCACCAATCACAAAAAGTTTAACATTTACATGAAGATAGAGTACATTGGAGAATAATACGAATTCATAAAAATATCCGGAGTTTTCAACACTTGGATAAAATTACAGGAAAAGTTTGGGAGAAAAAATCTCGCTAAACCGATAAATTTTAAACATATATTCCCACAATAACATTCCAATTACGTAAAAAACGGCAAATTTCCTGCAATAGCTGTGCACATGTTCACTTCTCATGAAGTAAAAGTTGTAAAGAAATGTGATAAAATGAAAATACAAATGCACAAATTTTACATTCAAAATACTCTTCCACGTATGAATAGTTTTATTCCAGAGTCAATTGTAACGCCAAACGTAAAAATTGTATATTAAATTAATTAGATTTATCGCATATTTAAACTAGCAGGATTGAAGAAAGTTTGCTACCAGTTACCAAAAAAATCGTTTTGCTTAAGTGCAGCCTGATGAAGAGTTCCGAAATTTCCAGTTGTTTCTCAACTCGTAGCCACATTATAGTTAATCAAGACGCCGTTAGAGATTTCAGACGAAAATAAGGAGGAATGAAATTATATTTTCACACCAAAAAATTCTTCCAAACTTTCTGCGTGATACGTCCATCCAGGAGACACGCTTCTTGAATAAAAATTTAATAAGTGTCCCTATATCTCACTCCCACCACGGCACATATATCACCTTAACTGCCCCGTCCGACGTCGGGCGGGAGATTTCGGGAGGAGGGTGGAGGAGGGGAAGAGAGGGAGTGGTGCGGCGAGTTGGAGGGAATAGAATGAGATCCGGGGGCGAGTTCAGAGATAAGCCTTGAGAAGAGGGCCGTCGTTTAAAGGCGAGGAGAAGGGAGGAAGACGAGATGTTTCAGTGGGGAGGGGAGCCGTTCTTTCGCCGGCCCACGCTCGGTAGGTCCTCTCACAGGAACCCCCACTTTTCACAACGCTCCTCAAACTTCTCCCCACCCCCTCCAACTCAGACCCCTCAATCTCCCGACCCCCGACCCCGCTCATTCCCTCAGCCACCCCCGCCCCCCACCCAACCGTCTCGCCGGCACTAGTTCCCTTTCGCAACGCGCTAAACCGTCGCATAAGTTCCGAAAACCCTTTTTCTAAACCCGCCCTTCCTCGGGAGGGCTTTTAAAACTCTTCTCTTTTTTTTCCTCCGGGTCCCCCACTTAATTTCCGGCGGCGAAAACCTTAACCCTCTCCCGCTCTCGTCCACCGCAGCAACTCCCCACTGAGCCTTTCCCGCTCCCGACGCCCGTCTCGCCCGCACCTCGCTCCTCCATCCCCTCTCCGCGCGACCCCACCGAGACCCGCACCAGCCCCAACAATGCCATTACGTGGAGGAGGCCTCCCGGGCCGTCGCCGAGGCCCTTCCCCCACCACACTTCCGCGCCGGCTCCTCCCGTTCTCTCCGAAGGATCCGCGAGAGGGTGTGGCATCACCTTCGGCCGTTGAGGGACTTGGATGAGAATCTCTTTTTCCCATTTCGGCCTTGATTTCCCAGAGATCTTGCGCCGCGGCTAAAGGGAATTTATTTTGGAAGGCCTTGCAAACTCTACCCTGGAAGATCCATGCTCGGAAATGTAGCACCAATGGCTTCCAAAGAAACATTTCATATTTATACGCAACGCACAATCTACGATTTGTTGAAGTGCCACGTAATTTATATTATGAATTTCTATATAAATATGTTTAAAGTTGTTGAAGATTTCATTCAATTAGATATTTTCTCATGGTAATATTAATACATTTCAATGCGGTGCCATCAATTAATGGATAATTTGGAGAATTAGATATTATATGTATCATTTCTAGCCTCCACAGGATTGAATTCCAGTGTATATATAAAATATGACATAAATACATACATACATATAAACCATAAACACAGTAATCAACCCGAAGGTCGGTTTGGTAGGTGATGGTAGAGTTCACCCAGTATTAAGCCCTATACGGCGTGTGAAATTTACTCATCAGGGTAGGGGAGCCAGTTCATTGTTATAATAATTTGCCAAAAATTGTTATGATAAGACACAATTGTGCCAGGTCTCTTAGTGAATTTAGGGTGGGAGCCATTGGAGATATGAAGAGAACAAGCAAGGCTTAGACTTTTAGAAAGTTTCAGAACAAAAGAGGTTAACAATGACACTAAAGGAATTGTAATGGCCCCACACTACTATCAGACCACAAAGATAAAATAAGGGAGATAGATGATTCTTATCATACTCATTCTTTCCCCGAAAATTCAGGGATCATAATAGTAAGAAGCCGAAGTCACTTTAGAAATATTAAAAACATTTAATTTACAAGTTGGAAAAAATTAAGCATTGCTAAGACATCAGGTATATTTGTAGATGCATGTGTATGCTAGTTGGTAGTTGGTGTTTTTGCATATGTGTTGTTTGTAAGGGTTTTTTTATAAAAGAATAAAAATTTTTTTCTTGTGAATTGTTTACATTTTCGGTATTTGCATGTGGTTTTTTTCTTAATTACAGGTGATGCCCTAACACCCCCCGCCACATGCCCTTACGATGGCTTGCGGGGTATTAAATAGATGTATATGTATCAATGCTGACAATAATTTTATTTTAATCGACTCAGGCCCCTTACTTTTAGGACGGACTTTTTATTAGGCGGGTGACTCCCCCGAGTTTAGAAGAAATTCGTTCATTTACATTATTCGTTGTGCTAACTTATAATTTAGTGTATAGTTTGTCAACTAGTAAAAATGGATCCCTCTCTGGATGGTTTAAATCGATTTTCTCTCTCACTACTTGCAATCGTGGGGATAAGAGACTGGCTCAAAATGAAGCTTAAATTATACCGTGTTCCTCTTTATTAAACTACCACAATTTTCATTTTATACAGAGTGTAAAATTGTTAATTACTCCTCATCAATTGATTTTTCCCTGCCAATGTGTTTTTAGTACTATGTATAATAAATTCAATTGCTAATTTAAAATCCTTACAAAGACAACATCTTCAAACTAATTTATTTGAAATATTTTTGTGTCTTAAATCTGGCTAGTACCCTGCCATTTCCCCGCAGTCATCCTGGTACCCTGTGGTGGCAGCTATGGAATAACTTTTATAAGAATCATCCCATGGGACGTTCTGGGTTTCCTCGTTGCATTAGCAAAAAAAAACTAGGATTTTCAATGGCCTTTTATGTATTTGAATAGTAATATTGAGTGTTTATATCCAGATGTTTTCTAGTTCATTGAAGGAGATGGAGTGCATTTGTCCTACGATAGGAAGAGGTAACGAGGGAAATATCGGAGCCTTTGCCTGTTGCTGCTTGTGGTGCGTGGAAGGAGTTGGAAAGAATAAGTTAAGCACCCACTGAGACGATCTGTATCGTCATGTAAACAAGCTACTTAACGAAACTGAGGGGAAATTCTGGGGCTGCAAGAAGAATTTTGTCAAAAGAGGACTCCTAAGGGCACGATTCTGAAGAATTAAGGGGATCGAGATGGTGCGGGGGCTAACGTACTGGCTTCCCACCCTGAGGGCGCGGGTTCAAATCCCGGCGGTGTTGAATATTTTTCAGAGGTATCTCGATCCCTACTTGAGGTGCTTTGTGGAGGGCACTTTGAGGGAGTACGCCGTCCGTCGGATGGGACGTTAAACTGCGGACCCCTTGGCGCCTTTCGTAAAGAGTAGGCTAATGCCGACGCCGGGTTTCTCTCCACCCTTCATCCTTTCCTGTCCATCCCCTATGGCGCAAATGACCTTAGCTGTCGGTCGCCTCCCCTCAAAACTACTACTACTACTACTGAAGAATTAAGTAGGATTTCCTGGCATGTCTCAAAAGTGCAATGCTTCCGAAAGTAGAACCGACAAATGTTCTCATGATTCTCAATGCTTCACAAAAGCATGCTTGGTAATCTATCTGAGGTCAAATGAGTATTTATTTTTATTCCATCGTAGAGAGAATTCAAAAAGGGTTTTAATGCATATCAGTTCTTATGTTTGGCAACATCTATACCTATTTTACCCTGAAAACTTATTTGGCAGGATGTACTATATCCCCACTAATTTTCAATGAAAAAATTGGTGATAAACAGTGCTAAATAAGATATAGGTAACTGTATTTTTGGAAGCCTTTCATTTTTGTACCCCGTGTGATTGCTATTATACCAGGTGTTGATGAAGATTTGTGCCAGTGAAAAATGAGACCTTTTATGTATCGGTTTGGCAATCAAATTCCTGTAATCTTCTACCATGGTTTACTCTGATGCCACGCATTAGTAGTTATTCCTTCTGAGTGATATTTAATCTTGAATGATTTATATTTTTTTAAAGGTTTGAGTTACGCATTTCAGTGCTCCTAGTAATTCCCTACGCTGGATATCCAATCATAAAGGAGATGATTTCCGTTCGTTCCAAACGATTCTTCACAAAATCGGCAACTCTCTTCTGTGTATCATGCTTAATTCAGAAATTAGATCCTTCGGCAGGTTTCAAAACTCAAAAGCACTGACTTGACGCGCTTCTTAGATGAGTTCTATGGAAAGCAATCAATTTTCTTTCATTATAAAATTTCCCTTCTATCCACTCGATGAAACCATATTTTTCAATTTCCCTCCGAAGGTGTTTCTAATGAGTTCTCTCCATGCTATTTCGATGTGAATTCCAGGTATTTTGCCAAGAACGCTAATCTTAAATCTACTTCTCTTATCTATGAGTGTAAAAATTCCATACATTTTTCCAAGAAATAGATGATTGCTCTCTTTTATTCAAATTTAATTGGAAATCTCTCTAATTACTAGTCTTTATGTTGGGATCGTTAAAAAGAGACACACGTTCCATTTAAAAACTGGCCGTGGTAGATGACGTTATGATCTGTCAATTAACAGCAGTTGTTGATCACTTTACCATCAATGTCTATGATATGTATAGAAAAATGAAGGGGATGAATCACGTTTTTCGCAGGAAGGTCACGTAATACTTCCGTCAAATTGGAAATAAATCCATCAATTATTGCTGTTTGAACTTAGATAGTAAATCGTTAATCCATTATCTAATTTCTTGACAATTTCACAGATTCAAAGCTTTTAAAATTGTGCTTTACGTTGTTATTCATCGAATTCTTTTCTGAAATCTGTGAATATTGCATTTACTTATTTACTTGTGCCTCCCAGTTTGTGGCTTTCGTGGAAAAGTATCCTTAGTGTCAGCGGAAATATCGTGCGTTTTGGTAGCACTCGGATTCATCATTTGTTTTAATTAACATCTTAGAAGTTTTGCTTGTTTTGTTGAAAAGTTTGCTTGTGATTCATCCCCTGAGATCTCTAGGTCATCATTTCAAGAACTAATTCATAAGTTGATTACTTCTGGTTTATAATTCATTACGGGTTTATCTCCTTTCGGACGCGACAATTATGTTACTGATACAACTCATACGATATTGGTGGTGATGCAATATTTTGCGAGTCGTATATAAAATAGAAGTTTGAAAGTCGTAACATGCAATAGAGACTCGGAGTTTTAGATGAATGCATAAGGTTGTTCTGTTTTAGCCACGTTACCTAGCCTTCCGAAAACATTTCACCAGATTCTTAGCTAGGTGTATGTCTAGTTCTCTGAGAAAACTCAGGATCAACATTCAATCAGTTATTTCAGTTACAGAAAAATCCGTATGACATCGAATTATTAGAATTATTTTAAATTCTCGACATTTTCAAATTGGAACTACTAGATATTAGGTAGTTGGAGTAGTTGCATAGACTTTATCATTTTTTATATCCACGAACCATCCAATTGGTAAGTTACAAGAAAAGAATCAGCTTAATAGATATGCAGGAGGAATTAGAGAGAACGCCCATAATGCCACGAAAAACTCAGGCAAGGCTGATGCCTGGTTTTGCCAACGACAGCCAATGTTCATTCGAAGACCATTGATTGACGGATTGATCTTTGATTTACCATCTTGATTTGATGGATGATTTCGTTGATTGAATTCCACCGACGAACATAAGCATCGTTCGAGGATTAAATGGCCGGTCAAGTTGATTACGGATGTCGGGCGATCAAATCGAGCAAATAATATTGCGGATAACGATTTATCATCTGAGGAAGAAAAAGATATCGCGTGCCTCGATACTTTAATTTAAGAGACGAAAACCGGTTTTTTGGAGCGCATAAAAGTTATGCAGATGATGAAAATGCGTTAAAAATACGTAGTTAATTTCGAAGTAGGGAGAATTCAAAATATTCCCATATTCTCATAAGAGTCAATTGTTAGTAATCATACTATGCTGGGATGTGAGCACTCCAATAAAGTACTGAATGCCCACATGAGATACATATGAAATTACTTGGTGCTTCAATGACGAGCGTAGCGAAACCTGCAACTTTGTGTCCGGACCTACTCCGTTTTGTCGTCTGAATAAACTAAGATTATAAGAAAATGGAAAAACAAACTGTGACTATCATCTTTCTATGTGTGATATGAGGAATATTTAGTGCCATAGTTGATATCAACTATACTTTAAATGAAAAAATTATTAGTAATCATTGGTGAAACTATACATATATATGAGTTTGGTAACAAATAAAAAAATATTAATAATCAAAACTCTATGAAGATGACCCAATCCTGGAATTATTTTTCTGATTTAATGTACTATTTTCCTTTCTTAAAATTGTTCTTATATCATATAAAATTAATTTTTCGATTTTAATAACTGATTTATGTGTCGTAAGAACTAAAAACGATAATATAGCATATGCGGAGACAAACTCCGGCGAGGGAAAATGTAACTCAAAATCGTCGCTCGATTTTCCAAACGACCAAATTTTGGTTGAACGACTTGAGGGAGAAACGGAATAATAAGTGCTGGAAAGCAGTGTTTGGCAAAATGAGGAAAATCCCTTTTGTGAGAAAAAAAATAAATTCATTTCCATTGATTGGAAATCGGATTGGTAAAGTCTGTAAAATTAAAAGAAAAAACCCGCAAAACCCGCCATTTGGCTTTGCAAAACTCTCCGCGAAGTAGATGTCTGATGGAATATTCTTTATTTAACGGCAGAAACGTAAAAAAAACTTCCAAATCTAATGTCATTTCACTAGATTATCAAAACACTTACGACTACGCGGGGTTGAGTATTTTATCTTGAACCTTGTGGTCCGTAGCATTGGGGGGATAGGGGAGGAAAAGGGGAAAACGTCGCACTGAGAGGTCACCCAAAAGGTGACACACGGTCGAGATGGCAATGGTCAGGTTTATTAAGGGTACCTCCTGTCTTGCGGTCTTTGTGCTTTGAAGGATATTAGTCTGACAGCGAGTGGATCCTCGTTACAACTAAGAGTGGCAGGGGTTTCACAGGGAACCACGTTTTCGGTTCGCTGGGTGACAAGGTTGGGAAAGGCTCCAGACTCGTGCATCTCGTCATGAGATGGCATTGAAACAACCGTAAAACTAACACGCTTCAATATCTCCCTAAGCAATATTGCAAACTCGGAGCCCTCATTTCCCTTTGTCCGTCTTGTGACTGCCCGGTCTTCCGTTTAAACCCCAGCTGCAACCAGCTATTCTTTGGCTGGGTGGCAGAAGTATTTTCTGTATCGCTGTCGGACCAAGGCTGCCAACAATCTTGCGGCGAAGAAGTCCCTCCCTCTCTTTCTCTCCCTTCACTCCTGGCATTCGTCGTCCACTGACCGCATGTCGGCGCCATCTCTTTTTTTCAACTGACAAAAGTAACACCTGCGAGATACGGCTCGCCCGTGGGAGGGGATCGCTTACGTATTTCGGCTTATGTTTTCATGGATTGTCACACATCATCAAAACATAAGTCACTTTCATACAGGAAACAATTATTCTCTCAACAAAAAGCAATTGAGAACTCTTGATTTTAAACTTTATTCAAAACAATGGGAAAAAAACTAACAATTCGCTCTGCCAGTGCGCTTAAATAATGTGTCCAAATTCATTTAGATGAGAATACCTGCTGCCGTTAAAATATATGAGTGTATGTATTTCTATGTTATATATATATATACATATATATATTATGTATATAGATATATATTTATACACATATATGTGTGTGTTTGTATATATATATATATATATATATATATATATATATATATATATATATATAAAGGAGAGTGTTTGTTTGTATGTATGTAATTTGTTTACTTTTTTGCTGTCATAGAAACAGCATTTTTCCAACTATGCCAGCAGGATACTTTTGCAAGAACACTATTGTATTCAGAATCGCCGAGATATTATACGTGGAATACATCAAGGAAAGTCTTTTGTAGAAGAAAAATGGGCAACTTTGATCCTGAGAATAATATTTATTCATGTGACGCATTGGGCCGAGTCTACACAGTCCATCCTAACAACGCCGAATGTTATTTTTTAAGAATGCTTTTACATACCATTAGAGGACCTCGCTCATGTGCAGAATTAAGAACGGTAAACGGAGAAATATGTGAGACATTCAGAGAAGCTTGCCAGAATTTACGGTTGCTAGAAGGAGATCAACAAGGGATGACTCATTGCGAGAGGCCAGTTTGATTTCTCTTCCAGGAGAAATCCGAATTTTGTTTGCCATCATAATAACCTCCTGTAATCCATCTAACCCAAAAACATTATGGGAAAAATATAAAGAATCAATGAGTGAGGATATATTGGCTAAAGTTCGAAGTGAAAATCCTACATTGGATATTACGTTTAACTCCGACATTTTTAATAAAAACTTTGATTATTTTGGAAGAAAAGTGTATCACCATGGTTAACAAGACTTTAGTGGAACTCGGTCTTTTTGCACCTGTACAAGATCAACAGGGTGGATTTTATCCAGATTATATACGTGAAACTAGCTACAATGTCTTAGACTGAGAAGCATACTATACATCGCGGATAAAAAGCCACTTCTTAATGAAGATCAGAAATTCGCGTACGAAACAATAATGGATCAAGTAGATAAACAAGAAGGAGGTATCATTTTTGTTGATGCTGCTGGTGGCACGGGAAAAACATTTTTAATTAATTTAGTTCTCGCTGAAATCAGGGTTCATGGAGAAATTGCTCTAGCCGTTGCATCTTCAGGTATTGCAGCGACATTAATGGAAGGAGGAAGAACAGCCCACTCTGCCCTTAAGTTGCCACTTAATATTTCCCAACAAGAAAATCCCACATGTCATATAAATAAAACAAGCGGCCAGGCACAAGTTCTTATAGAATGTAAATTGATAGTATGGGATGAGTGTGCGTTGGCTCATAAAAAATCTCTTGAGGCCCTCAACGCAACACTTCAAGATCTTAGAGGAAACTGCAGTTTAATGGGAGGAGCTCTGGTACTCCTGTGTGGAGACTTCCGTCAAACTCTGCCTGTCATTCCAAAATCGACTCCAGCCGATGAAATTTATGCCTGTTTAAAACATTCTGTTCTATGGAATCATGTCCAAGAAATTAGCCTTAAACAAAACATGCGAATCCTCTTAAGAGATGGGAATGCTCAAAATTTTGCAAATAAACTTTTAGAGATTGGAGAAGATAGATTAGTTATTGAAGCATCTGGTATGATAAAATTGTCATCAGATTTATGTGTATCGGTGAAAACTGTCCGCGATATGATACATGCAGTCTATCCTAACGTTAATCAAAATTATAAAAATTAAGAATGGTTTCGAGAAAGAGCCATTCTTGCTCCTAAGAACGATGATGTTAATGAAATTAACAAGGAGATACTTGCCATGCTGCCAGGAGACGTGATTGAATATAAATCGGTTGATACCGTAGTGGATGCTGACGAAGCCGTCAATTATCCAACGGAATTCCTAAATTCACTTGATCCAGCTGGATTGCCACAACATCGCCTTATACTTAAAGTAGGATCTCCAATCATTTTATTGCGAAATTTAGATCCACCAAAACTCTGCAATGGGACACGATTGTGTGTGACAAAATTAATGAAAAATAAAATCCAGGCAGTCATTTTAACTCGAAAAGGAAAAGGTGAAATAAATTTTATTCCACGGATACCTCTAATCCCAACTGATCTTCCCTTCAACTTTAAAAGATTATAGTTTCCAGTCCGGCTAGCTTTTTCAATTACCATTAATAAATCACAGGGACAGTTTTTAAAGTTTTGTGGTGTTGATCTAAGATCGCCATGTTTTAGCCACGGGCAACTTTATGTTGCTTGCTCCAGAGTAGGTTCGCCTAAAAATTTATATATTCTTTCTCCTGGATATGAAACAAAAAATGTAGTTTATAAACAGGTGTTAAATAAAAAAGATTCTTAAATTTGTATGAAGTAGTGTATTATTGTACTTTATAATTTGTTGTTTTTATTTATGTAGTATATTTATATTACTGTTTCTCCCTAACCCGTGCAAAGCCGGGTATTCAGCTAGTATATATATATATATATATATATATATATATATATATATATATATATATATATAATGTATATAGATATATATGTATACACATATATGTGTGTGTTTGTATATATATATATATATATATATATATATATTTAAAGGACTCACTTTAATATTTAGGTGCTCCAAGCCATCTTAATCACAGTACTAGGGGTATTTGACGTAAAGATAAGGAGAAGACGGGATACTGGAGGGGGGAGGGTCAAACAGAGGGGCATACGCAATCGATGATAAATTGTTCAGGAAAAATTCGCCACTAATTTTGCCTAACCTTAATAATCTTTGTGATAATTTGTTATTATATTCAACTTTTAGGTTTGACCGCGGATGGAACTGCTCGTACCACTTGAAGGAAAATCTAAATTACTACAGAATCTTTGCTTGTCTCTTTACATTTCCAAATACCAACTAATAATGCAGCCAACGATAGGTGAAAACGATATTAATTACGATTTAAAATGTATACATGCTAATATTTTCATCGGTCACATTCTTTTTGCCCGATGTTTCATGTTTTTAGTTGCTGCTATGATACCTCGGTGTTCCTCGTAAGGGCACTGAAGTATATGGCAGTTTCTTCCCATTCTATTTTTTTGTTTTCCAACTCTTTCTTCATTTGCATGTTACATTATCTAAATAACTAAATTGGACTTAACCACCTATAAATATTTAATTGATCAATCTAATTTTGAGGATTATCACGAGCGCACCCTTTAATGCATGATTTAGATGGTAATATATGTGCGTTACGTGTGTTGATTGATTCCCTAATTTATATTTGTATTTATCCATAGGCGCATATTTATTCATGAATGATTAACACTGAAACACCCTCTCAGTACACCCTTTGCGGTGGCTTTCTGGGAACATTGTAGATATAGATGTAGTTATATTACGCCGTACCCTAAGGCGAATCATGTATGTAATTAACGCAAGTGAAAGCAAAAACTAACTTTGAATCACATAAATATGAAACTGTCTCAAAGTCACGCTAGAAATGATTAACTTCACGGGACGCTTTCACCAGACTCAGTCCCCGAAGTCTCTCACGGCGTTCCCTTGTCTGTCATTTCTCCCTTCCCGAATGATCGACCACGCCAACGGAGTGCATGGTAAAATAAATTTAAGATGTCCGTTCTCTTTCGGAGCCGGGAGAAAGTTGACAACTTTCCCAGTTTCTTCGCGCAAGAGGCGTGGGGCGAGCAGGTTGCGAAGACGTAATTAGTTTTCCCAGATAGCAGAAATTGGCTTCCTCGTGAAGGCACTATACTCAGGCAAAAGTTTTCTTGATAATAATGAGCTGATATCCAAAATTTGTGCGACGAATAATGTGCACGGGTCAGGTGTTGATAACCGCACTAAATTCCTAATGTTATTTTTGGATACTTAATGAGTCAAGCGTCACCCTGAGGAATGACCTGTTATAATATCTTTCAAATAAAGTGTAATGCATAAAAAAAATTCGTTGCGCCTACAGTAATCCATTGGCTTGAAAAATAAACTCATCAAGGCTCTCTAAGCACGCAATATAAAGTGATATCGAAACTAAAATAATTAAAGAGCTTAAGGGTCAAGTGGAAGCGTTTACTCTCGTTATAACCTCTGGAGACATTATGTATCTTACACAAATCCTATTGCTTTCATTGATGAAAGGATAGAAAACTCTCCCTTACACGCATTGTTATGCTAAATTTAGATAATCTTCAATTTAAATACCAAAACCTACTAATTTAACGTTTCAAACATATTAGAGAAAATTTGCTCTTCTCATTCTCGTATTCCAAGTAATTAGTTTCTCCTACCCTATCCTAGATTTACTATGGACAAAATATGGCATCAAGAATTAAGTATTCCATTGCATATAACCTCAAATCAGTGATTTTCTAATCCAGAGAGATTTTCAAAAGTAAATATTAAGATATCTATTGAATTTAATTCCATTTTCAAATTACTCTTAATCTCAGAAACCACTTTTAAAAGTAAATCATAAAGCTAGATGCAATAAATTATACTGCATTTAGTTATTTTGATACGTCAATGAGCAAAATTTAAGAATTTAAAGTTTCTTTTTAATTTTTAAGGTTAATTTAAACAAAATTCAGTAAATATTTAAATTTACTCACTTATCATCAAGTTTTTTTACACTTTTAAGTTATAGAAATCACTCAAACTGAGACAAGGGTCTGGAAATGAGAATATTTCTCTCTTCGGAGTTCAGCAAAGAATGTTCGAACGATAAAGGATACAAATATCAACAAACAGTTTATGTCGATAAACCCCTAGTACATATCTGCTCAGAGTTACAACCGTTATTTGAACAGAATTAAAGGTATTCATCGAATTCAGAGGCAGCGTAAAATGAAAATTTATTCAAGGATATACCCTGCGCAAAGTCCTCAAAATTTCCCATCAAATCAAAAATTTTTATCCCTCAACAAAGAAGTTTCTGTATCTGATTAATTATGCAAAAAATTATCATTATTTTGTTTTATTTTTCCTGAGGATAAAACAGCCCCCTAAGCAGGGAATTGATTAGCCCACAGCCCTTTAAGAAAAGAGGGAGCGCATATCAAAACAAGCATGTTTGAAAGTGGCTCCCATTTCTCCCCCTCCTTTCAACCCCCTTTCGCATTCTTGCTAAGGGTCTTGAAATCCGAATAACTTTGCATTTTTTGGGGGGGCCTTTAAAATATTTAATTATTTCCAGAAGTAATACGGCGGAACGGGTTGAATAAGGGAAAAGAGAAAGGGAGTGGGTGGAACGGTTGGTGGGCTGGGCCTCGGGGTTCAAGGGGGAGGGGAGGAAGAGAGAGGAGAGATATAGGGGAGGGGCATAGGGGAGTGGGTAACGGGGACAAGTAGGATAAAGAAGCTATAAAGAACCATAAAAGTGAATTGTAGATTGCGTAATTACGGTGCCGCGGTGCACTTGAGCATACACTATTAAAAGTATAACGGCCAGCAGGAAAAGAGGGCTTGGAGGGAGGTAATAAGGAGTAAAATATTTCTAGGGTAGGTTTTTTTTTAAGAAAAGGTGGAAGGGTGGTGCGGCTGTGACCATGGGGGCGCGGTGGAGGGGATGTGTGGAGGGAAAGGATGGGAGAAGGGGTTACAGGAAGAGGAGAGAGGGGGGGGAGAGAATTAAGAAGGTGGGGAAGTGGGATGGTCGAGTCTGAAACATGGACTTGGGCCGAGGAGGATAAACATAAAAGGAATCCGGATGATAGCGGGAAACGAAAGAGAAGGAGGGCTGGAGGAGAAGAACAATAAAAGAGAAAATAAAAAATACAAAGGAAATGGAAAAGGAAAGTTATGGCATGGTTAAAAAGAGAAAGAAGAGATAAAGAGAAAACGGAAGTTGGCGGCTTGAATGGTGGATAACTGCTAAATAAAACAAGCCGGGAGTTTTAAGATAAGGTTAAAGGTAAAGGAAATACTAACGAAAAGGGGAGGTTTATGAGTCCTAGAAATAAGTCCAAGGTTTACTAGCAATCTTAATCTATTCGAAAAAGTACCTTAATCCAACCATAATATTGGCTGTTATAAAATCATTGTATAACAGTAGATGATTGCATTGGGTTATAAGAGAATTATAATTAATAGAAGTCATTATTAAGATCATTAAACATATTTGTAGAATACTCTAAAGCCTCTGATGATATTAAATTTAACGATAACCAGTCAATGCACATTGTTTTATTTTACTTTAAGTTCATTAACACTGATATACTTTTCAACCAATACTTCGTATTAAAATGACCTTAACGGTCAAGACGCTCACGTTTTGCACAATATTAGTTAACATTTATCCATCAAATGAGGTGCTAAGTTTTTCTGCCTATAACTTATACGCATAATAATATAAAATGAGTGGATATTGTTTTGTGGCAATCAGTACCGATGCTTCATGCACTTAGGCCAACACCCATTGTTTTCTCATTTTTGTCCATTAATGTTCGCATTGAAAATTTAAATGTAGTCCTTTTTCGAGCGACTATTAACCTTTAGGTAGAGTGAAGGCATACTATTCAAATACCTGTACATTTAGTGGCGCATAATGACAAGGATTCAGTCATGCCGTTTTTATGGTAGTTCCACTAAGGAGGTCCAACTAAAAATGAAAGCAGTGTTAGTTAAATAAATACGAAATTTTTAATCTCCTAGGTGCATATAATACTGAGTACAAACTGCATAATGAAGAACATAACCTTAATCTAGATTTTCTTAAATTGGACCCTCGGATTAATGGTTCTGTTTTGTGACAACCTTGATTAACCCTGTATGAGAGAAAAAAACGCAATTTTTCCCGAGATTATATGTTATTACGTGAAGAGTGATCTCGTAGAAAATTTCAAGTGGAATAAAACAATGACCCCCATTCTGGAACCGCTGGGGAGATTGCGAACGTTTCCCAGGGACTAACCTCCCGTGGAGGTGCATTTAAGGGAAACAAACAGCTCATGAGTAAGAAAGATATGCAGACGAGGGTTTCGAAAAATAAAAAATGAGATAGAGAGAAAAAGAAAATTAAAGCTTTATTTTATGGAAATGCTCCTTGCAAATCCCACACTGCAGTAAAAAGAAAACACCCGCGAAAGAAAAGACGCGTGGAGGAGGCAGGGGGTCGAGAGGCAGGGAGGTGGGAAGGGTGAGGAAAGTGGGGAGGTGAAAGTCGGGAGGGAAGGGAACGAAATAAGAGAAGGGAAATAAAAGTGGGAGAGGTATGGAGGGGGTTTCTCGGCAAGGGGGAAATATAAAAGAGGACGAATGTGCGAGAGAGGAAGAGAGGAGAAAGAAAGTGGGTAGGCCTGCGAGAGTTGCAAGGCGGGGGAGTGTTCTCGTGTTCGGGGGTGCGTGGGTGAGAGGGTGGGGTAAGGGGGTGCGGTGGAAGGAAGAGCAGCGAAGGGGTTATGTTGGGCAAACGGGGTCCGCGGGGGGGAGGGACAGGGTTCGTCCGAGGGACTGACATGTCGGGAGGGGAGGAAGAGGACCCTTCTTCGGGATAAGGGCTCACGACGTGAGAGCTGGGGAGAGGTGAGAGCGTGTGCGAGGGAGGGACAGAGAGGGTTTTTGCCAGAATGCTAATTGAAGGCCCTTCCTTTGTGGGGAAGACGATACGCATGCATCCGTGGAGTCTCCTTCACAGCACTAAGGGGACGCGAGTGAGCGAGGTTCAATTTTAAGAGTGAGCAGACCACGCACCCCAGCACTCACATGCAAACCAAGGACACAGTATTCTCCTTTCATCCCCTTCTCCCATCCCTTTTCCAACGAGGCTCGGTGGAAGAGAAGGCACCGATAGTCATAGTTGTTATATTAGCCTGTCCATCACAAGTTGAGGGTGACGCCGAAGGTTTTTACGACGGTTTTAAGGTTTTTCTTCAGTGGAAGGGAGCTCGAGGGGAACTTCGATGCCAAACTTTCCCATGGTCCCGAGTGTTGAGTGGGTGTTCACCATGTGTCAGAGGGAACAAAATCACTAAATGTAGAAATGAAAGGATGGGGTCCAGAAAATTTAACGCTGCTAGACTCCTCTCAGCGCAAGGTAGGTAGAGCTACGGGGACGTAGAATGTCCAAATTTAGACATCGCCGTGAGTGCGACGTAAATTGGATGTCGCAAAAGTGTTCGCTTGTCAACTTCGTTAAGTAAATGTATGGCGTAGACCGCAGTTCTCATTGAACTCGCGTTTCAAAATTGCACTCACATGGGTACATCTAATTTACATAAAGTATTCCCTAGCCATCTTCATTCAGCTAGTTATTTATTTAACGTCGAGGATCGATAAAACTGGTGCATCTCGCCTCTAAAATTTACATCATATCGCCATGTATTACATTGCTCAGGGCCCCGACATGTTAATGTAATATCGTGTGAGCATCTCACAACGTAGAACTCTTGAGGTAGATCCCATAGTGCGGAAGGCTCCTTTCTAACGAGTTCGTCTTCCAAAATACACGCGGGAGGCAAAGTCGTT
This sequence comes from Hetaerina americana, assembly GCF_022747635.1. Taxonomy (NCBI): domain Eukaryota; kingdom Metazoa; phylum Arthropoda; class Insecta; order Odonata; family Calopterygidae; genus Hetaerina; species Hetaerina americana. The sequence continues at coordinate 46,553,132 of NW_027286070.1, forward strand.
GCCCTCCCTCATATTCCTACCCTTTTCCGTGCTTTTTGCCCCGTGGACCTTTTTAGTACCACAGAGACTACGACGCCCCACTCGCAAATATGTCGGCCTTTATGTGCATAGAAAGCCATATTTCTACCCATCCCATTTATTTTAAATTGTTTCACATTATTTATGAGACTGCGATTTGGCTGTAAAAACAAGTCATATTTTCTATCCTTACTAAACATATTTCTCAAATTCAAATACGAGGGCTGATTAATAAAGAATGATGGTATAATATTAACATACATTTACAGATATAAACAACCGCCAAATAGTGAACACCTGTTCATTCACGTGGTAATAAATATAAGGAAAAGGGATATGAATAAACATAAAAGAAGAACACAGGAATGGTGAGAAAGGCGGAAACCAGCAGATTACCAGCGTAAAAAAGCTTTTCTGGCAAAGAAATGAACCACGGATCTTCGATTAGTCGGATGTTAACCGCTTGAGCTATTGAGGATACGTAAATTGTAATGAACTCTTGCAGGGGGTTTATACAACAAAGTTTCTGATTCTTTGGCTAGGATGATGGCGTTCGGGGGCTGTTTTACCCATCGAAGGAGAAATGGTCGAGGACACAAGGGGAAAGGATGGTAGGAAAACCAATCATACAACGCTATAAAGAATAGGAACAGTTTCCAGTATTTGGTTGAAAAAGAATTAAGAAAGTTTTTACTATATTTAATATTTTCCTTGAAATTAATCGACGATATTGTCTCACAATGGCAACAGCTGCGTAAATATTAACTTTTGTGAGAGCGGTGATTGCAGTGGATCCAAATCCAGGTCCAAATTTTCTTGAAATTGATTTTCTATCCTCTTTAAACATTTTACATCATCTTATTGCTCTGACCTATGACAGAAAAGATTCTGCAGAGGTTTCTTTTAACATTGCATAGACAGCGGCTGATGGTCTTTTTACAGGTGGGTACAAAATTTCAATTCAGTGTGTTTTTCGTCGCTTGTTAAATCCATCGTTGCGAAGGTAGCATGTTTCAACCTGCAACGGCTGCCGCAGACGCATTACTAGAGTCAAATCAATCAACCTTGTACCACGTATTAACTACACATTAGGCTAACAATATGATATAAATTGGAAATGTTGTAAAACAAATAAGGGGAAAAATGTTTTGTGGTTATTCTCTATTGACGGTTTCTTTAATTGAAGTTTATTACAAAAAAATTATTGAATAAATAATGTATCTTTTCCTACCAACATTATGGAGCTTTCTATTTTTATCAGTTCACCACATGATTTTATGTGACATAGTTCACCTTATAAAGGCAGCTATGTTTAGTGACAATACATCTTAATTCCTAGAGACTCATGATTTTGAAAAACAATATCCATGACAATTGGCCAGTTATTTTAAATTATGGTTTATATGCTTCATTAAAATAACCCGGGTATAAAGTAAATCTGTTGTTTCGTTACCTTCGTGATACAAGCATTATCAATACAATATTATACATAAGCTATTTCATCTATGTTATTATGAATATGTTTCTCAACGCTTAGATATTGAAAGCGTATTCTTAATTCTAATACTACATGCTCGGTGATGACAGAAGATTATTTCCGTGTGAACACATTGAAAGAGTAACAGAAAACTGAACTAATTAAAGACATATAAATTACTCCTCCAATCAAAAATTGTGAGTGTCCTTTCTTTGTGTCTCTATATTCTAAAAATCTACATCTCTGTTTTTATATATTTGTGCGTCGCCGAAGAGCGTTCCATTTTCTATGGTAACAATACTCAAGGTATTTAAAGAATACTTTAAAAAACTTGCAAAATACACTTGTGGCTGTTCAAGAAAGTGGCCAAGATGCATGTGACAATTCGTGGGTAATCTGCATTTACGTAGGAATTCGAGAGCGCGAAGGAAGGCTGGAGGTAAATCTGGTCTGGAAATTAGCATGCCCTTTAATCTATGCTACTAAGAGGTCCGAAGTTTAACGTCCTTTACGGCAGAAGGTATCTTCGGAAGTACTACGGAGCGCTAAATTAGCAATTGGGACGACACTAAAAATTCTTTAGAGGGATTTCAAACCAAGTCTTCCGATTGTATAGCCAATACTTAAACTGCCACCGTATTTCAATTCCTGTGAAATGTTTTGCTGACTTTCTGTTCGACCACAAATTTAGACATGTATTTTTAATTTTAATTTACAAGCAAGTAAAACATTTTGTACAGCCCAACTGATTTGAGGTACGACCGTTTTTATTATTTACGTGATATAATTCGGTATTATGTATACAGGGTTCGTCCGGAAAATAAGTGTACTGAGCTCAGGAAAAAAAATTTATTACACTTTTACATATCTTAAGCTAATATTCCTCAAAATAGGACCCTTGTGACTCGATACACTTGTTCCAGCGGTGTTCCCATTCCTGGAACGCTCCCGCGAAGGCATCATCGGGAACCTCTCGAAGACTCGTCGTCGACCTCTTCTCTGCCCTCCACGAACATCTTGTGCCGCCGAAAGATCATGTTTCTGGACATAGCTGACTCCCCGTAAGCGTGGTTAATCATACCGATAGTTTCGGTAGACGATTTCCCAAGCTTTACCGCAAATTTGATGGAATAACGCTGCTCCAAAAACTTCGGCATCGCGTTCCGTGACGTGGGTCGAAGCGTGGAGGTTCGCGTTAACAGAGCTCCTCACTACACCACAGCTAAGAGCCGACTGCCTTTTTCAGCGTCGCTTGCCATCATACCCCCCTCCAATCGAGCGGTGCTGGGCGCGTCTGGAGCGGTGCGCCCAGCCCAGAAGTCAGTACACTTATTTTCCGGACGAACCCTGTATTCACTTACCAACACCTTCAAACACGAAAATCTATCTACGTAAATGCGAACAAATCATCATTCACATGGATAAATATATAAGGAAAAGGAGTAGGAACACATATTAAAGACAAACACAGGAGTGGTGAGAAAGGTGGAGTCGAGCAGATCACTAGTGCAAAAATATCCTTGACAGGGACTTGAACACCGAATCTTTCGGCTTGGCGGGCCGATGCTCTAACCCCGTGAGCTATGATATAAATTATTTTATTCAAATGAAAAAAGAATGCTGCAGAGTTTGTTTGCATCATGCTTTACATGAGCTCACAGATTATATAGGACATGATTCCCTTTATATATGCGCATGTTTCAGGTCGTTGCGTTCACCCAGCGTATTTCGAGAAGCGGAAATATGGAGACATGTTCTAGGGCTGTGACGATGCTGTTTTTAAGTCTACTGTATATCGATGGGTAGTAAAATTTCGTGGTTGCCAAACTGGAAAAGTCATAATTGTTCCTCGCCTCTTACACACACACACACACACATATATATATATATATATATATATATATATATGTATATATATATATATATATATATATATGTTTCTATATATATATATATATGTTATACACACACACATATATATATATATATATATATATATATATATATATATATATATATATATATATATATATATATATATATATATATATGTATATATATATATATATATATATATATATATGTTTCTATATATATATATATATATGTTTCTATATATATATATATATATGTTATACACACACACACATATATATATATATATATATATATATATATATATATATATATATATATATATATATATATATATATATATATATATATATATATATATATATATATATATATATATATATATATATATATATTTTTTTTAGGTAATCTACCGGTTAAGGTAGGTTTTTGGATGGACGCAACTACCAAACAAATATTTTATTACCCCTAACAAAACACAAAATCCATCATCCTACTCTATATCAGGTCCCTCTTCATCTCTGAGTACTTTCTTCCTCCCTTCATCCCGTCCAACATCCCCATCCTGTTCCTTCCCTTTCCTCTCTTGCCCAACATTCTACCCTCTATCACAGTCTTCAACATCCCACTGCCGGTCAACACCCCCTTCATCCACTTTTCCTGCCTCCACAGGATTTCTCCCAACAAACCCCTCTCTTCGCCCACCATACCAAGTACTTCCTCGTCTGTTTTCTTCTCTGTCCATTTCACCTTCTCCATTCTTCTCCACTCCCACATTTCAAAAGCCTCCAATCTACGTCTATCCTCCTGCTTCAATGACCACGTTTCCGCACCGTACATAGCTACGCTCCATATCAAAGTTTTTACGAGTCTTTTCTTAACATCCTTACTCAGAGTCCCCGTCATCAACTCCCTCCTCCTTGTGAAAGCCTCTTTGCCTAGCGCAATTCCTCTCCTTACGTCCCTACTACTTTGACCGTGTTGGTCCAAAACACTACCGAGATACGTAAACTGTTCTACCTGCTCTAGTTTTTGCCCTCCTATTTTAATGTTGAGCTTGGCCTTTTTCTTTCTAGAAAATCTCATAACCATTGTTTTATTAATATTGATTCTCATCCCATACCTGTCGCACTGAATTTCCAATTCACTAAGCAATGCTTGCAGCCCCTTGGCTGACTGACAAACTAAAGCTTGGTCATCAGCAAACCTAACTGATTTTATGAATTCCCCGCCCACCTTCATTCCTACCTCAAGTTCTTCCCATGCACAGGTTGAACAGCAACGGTGATAATGGGCAAGCCTGCCTTACACCTCTTCCTAACACTGCCCAACCGGACTCCCCGTTCCCCACTCGCACCTGAGCAGTCTGAGACATGTACAGGTTGCGGATTAGCCTCCTTTCCCTCCAATCTATTCCTATTTTCTGCAATATACTCATTAGTTTTTCCCAATTCACTCTATCAAACGCTTTTTCGAAATCTACGAAACAGGCAAATACCTCCTGGTTGTGTTCTATATTCCTCTCGATTAATAATCTCATTACTGCAATGGCATCACGCGTACCTCTCCCTTTCCTAAACCCAAACTGATCATCCCCTAAGTAATCATTTGCTCTACTCTCTATCCTTTTGTTTATGATCCTGAGAACAACTTTAGCTGCGTGGGATATCAAACTTATTGTCCTATAGTCCTCACATGACGTGGCCTTTACCTTTTTCGGAATAGGAACTAAAACTGATCTCACAAAGTCTTCCGGCCAGATTCCCTCCTTATAAATACTACGGATCAGCCCATATAGCCTCTTCCTCCCACATTTTCCTAAGCATTTTAAAAGTTCCACGGGAATGTTATCTACCCCCACGGCCTTATTTAGTTTCATCTCCCTTAATACCCTTCCTATCTCATTGTCTAGTATGCCTGGATCTAAGCTGTCCTCCTCTACGTCATTTTCTTTTTCAATGTCTAACTTTGTTGGTCTGAGTTCTTTACCATACAGTTCTTCTGTATACTCCTTCCATCTCTCTTGGATCTTTCCTGCGTCAACTATTACCTTACCCGCCTTATCTCTAACTGTTAGCATAGCTCTTCCTTTCTTACTTCCCGATAACGATTTAACTTTGCCGTATAGCGCACCGATTTCACCCTTCCTCTGAAGACTCTCCATATCCTCGCACTGCGTCTTCCACCATGCTTCTTTTGCTTTATTTGTTACCCGCCTCAATTTATTGTTCAATTCTTTGTACTTCATTTTGCCTAATTCTGTATTTATATTCTTCCATATTCGCCGCTCATCATCTTTGTAATCATCTCATCCGTGATCCATGGTTTCCTAGTCCTTTTAGCGTTAACGGTTCCAATAGTGTCTTTTGCGGCTTTAGACAACCCTTTCTTGATCATTTCCCATTTTTCTTCGATAGTACTAAGCCCTTTGCCATCCTCTATGATTTTCTCTACCGCCTGTTTGTATTCCTTCCTTTTCAACCCATTTAATGCTTCTACATTCCATTTTCTAACTCGCCGCCCATGCCTTATCTTTTTGAAACGTACGCTACATTTCATAACAACTAAATTGTGGTCTGAGTCCGCATCCGCTCCCGGGAAGCTGTGGGAATTTTTCACACTGTTCCTAAACCTGTGTCTAACCAGGATATAATCTAGCTGATACCTTTCTGAGTCACCTATATATATATATATATATATATATATATATATATATATATATATATATATATATATATAATACATATACCACATAAATAAACACATGCCCATACATACAAACACATACATATCTACACAAACGCAAACATTTGACATGCTTCTGTGTGTATACAGACGCATACAGGTGCATGTGACCATTAACACTGTGAAAGCATAGAAAGGAAGGCTAGGTCCACAGATATTAGGAGTAAGATACTAGCAATGTAGCAATGTAAAATGATGAAATGTGAGAAATTATAGATTAGGGTTGAAATTGAACGGACGAAGTGTGTCCGGCACCGAGTGGGTATCGGACATCAACCTACCAGAGTTCTGGCCGTAGCCAGAGGCTCTCGGGGTGTTTGAAGCCCTTGATGCAAGGATTGCGAGGAGGGGGTATCGATGATGTGAGCGGTGGAAGGAAGGGTGAAAGATGATCCCTCCTCATTTGACGGTATCACGGTGACGGGGGCCGAAGGTCGTGTGAGACAAGGCGATAGGGGGAACCGACGGGAGCAGCCGGGGTGGCACCCTCGATGAGTAGCAGTGACTGCGCCCTCTCCTCCACAGCCACCTTGGGCTCGTCCAACTCCACGGCGGCGATAGGGATGGAGGCCATCGCCTTTGCCTCTGCATAGCTCTTCCCTCCCTGATTCCGAGGGCAGGTCTTGTGCTCGTGGCCTTCTTGGTTTCAGCGGGCGTAAGTGCTGCGCGGACCCTCATAGATGATGATGCCCCAGTTGCCGCCGATGTGGAGGTACGAGCGGATATTTCTCTATACCGTCATGTGCACCACCCTGGTGCCTATAAGTACACGCGCCATCATGTCACCTTCCCACCTTTTCTCCCACAAGCGATGGTTTTAACCAAAACATTGGAGTTTGCTTGTTATGTTTTCCAACGGGGTCTCCACGGGGATATAAAGAACCCTAACATTACACGGACTGCCGGAAGTCTCGCCAGCATTTATTGTCGTCCTCTGGCCAATTAAAGACGGAAACGGCTGTTTCCGCGGAGTAATGTCTAGAAGTCATTGCAGCTTCGGTTGCCAACTTCAGGAATAACATATGGCGGTTGTATCCAAATTGAATCGCCACTATCTCTTCGGGTGTGAGGCCCAGCGACTCTAACGTGAAGAGGTGGACCTACAACAGGGTAGGGGGCTTCGCCTTCTGGTCAACTTTCAAGGCGAGTGTGTTTAAGCGGCGCACGGCCATTAACAAACAAATTAAGTTCAGTACACCTGGACGTAGAAGGAAAGCCCACCAAAAGAACGAGCACTCTAAATGGAAAAAAGCACTCGTGTACCCTCCCTCCCCGCTACAAGTACCCGACGGTAGCCAACAAAAAGGAGCATACATCTACACCAGGATTTAAGGTCAGTCTTGAACCAGTAGACAAAACGAAAGCAAGGCCTCTCCTGGGGAAGAAAGTCAGGATTCTAAGCTAAAGCTTCTAGAAGAACAAGGTAGTCAAACGACGCTCGAAAAAAACAATATCGGACCATCGATTTCCGAGAGAGAATCCGGCAAAGCCACTCTCCAAATCTCGGCGCCCGATGCCCCTGTCGCCGGCGAAAACAGACACTCGGTAGAAACAGGCACGCCCTAGCTATCGAGGAAATGTAATTTACACCAAAATTTTCAGGTAGGTTTATACCACCAAGTGCTCGACAAGTCGAAAGATTTGGTGTTCAAGTCCCGGGCAAGGATATATTCTCTTTCCTTTTACCCCTACCACTCCTGTATTTGTTTTTATGTGTCCCTATCCCTTTTACTTATATTTATATCCATGTGAATACCATACACACACACACACACATATATATATATATATATATATATATATATATATATATATATATATATATATAGAATGTGTGTGTTTATATATATACACATACATACACACATATATAAGTATATTTATACATGTATGTATAAAAAAGTTTGGTGAAATCTACACAGTTTTTTTCTTAATTCCTCAACTGGCGATTTCGCGAGGTTGATCCTGATGCCAATGAATACATCGCCAACATAATAAACTATACAACTTTTCATAAAAGCCCCTGCATGGCCGTTTTGGCAAAAGATACTAGGCTATTTGCTACAGGAGCAGTTCTAGATTGATAAAGTGGCAGGTTGGAAGTAGACTGTGTTGTAAATTATGTTTCTAATGTTTTTGTCTCCAAACGTGCGAGGGAAAAACTATTTCTTATATCGATCAGTGTCAATACTAATATAAAAACTATGAGTATTCCACCTAAGTCATTTGTACTTCCATAAAATTTTAGTCGTGTTTTTAATCTTCATATTTCCAATGTGTCCAAACTACAGCCCTCCAGCAATGATGTGACTCCTCCTGTTCGTTCATGGCGATTTTTCACTTTACGTGTACTATTTCTATCCTGCCAAATTCGGAAAGCGTTTTGGCACTTCTTACTCGTAGGAGAGTCTTGAACGCTCTCATTCAACCTCATCGCTCATGCAAAGGTATGCGGCGCCTTAATTGGTGATTCACGACATAATTGGGAAGTAGATACTTATTGGCACCGGTTAATGGCAAGAGATTATATAAATTTTTCTGCCACTTATTTTTCAAGCTCCTCCAAGGAGACTATATTTAAAGGAATCCCTTCTGTCATCAGCCATAGCGACTCATTTCACCCCCTCTCAACCCTCTTAGTAGCATTCCTTATCTCAGAGGGCCGATTATGTTTCACGGGGATTCCACAACTTCCCCTCCGCCCAACGGAAGACTAACGACGAAGTTTTTAATATGTAAGGGGACGAGAGGAAGTTGGTTGGTGAAATTCGAAAAGGTAGAACAGGTGGGTGGTGGAGATATTGAGAGAGTTAGACCGTGATAGAAGGTAATATTGCTGGGAAACGGAAAAGGAGGAGGAGGAGGGGAATTGGTTTTTTGTACAGAATGAAGGGTGGCGAAAGGCAAGAACCCCTCATATTGACAAGGATGTTGGAAAACAAGAGTTAAGTCAAATGCTGATAGTTGTCAGGCACCGTTCTAAACCTTCTTTTAATGGTTGCTACTTATTTGGCGCCCGATGCTCTAAGTTATGCAGAAAAAATATAAATTACCGATGGAATTAGCTGAGAAATAACGATGAAATCAATTTTCTCTCATTTTTGTATCAAGCTGCCGTATTAATATAAATGTATTCTTGTAAGGTAATCTCTAAATTATGAGATTTTTGGGATATCATATTGTATTTCTACTCTAACGACCATTTTATCTATAAACTCGGAGTTTAGCTTCATATCAGACACATTCATGGGCTATCAAAAGTTTCCATGAATCACTTCTGCTGTTAACGTTAGGCTAATCTTTAATAATTTTCGTGTAAGAAGACGTAAATCGTTGTCGAGTCGAATGTTGGTAAATATGCGCAGCTCTTATGCTAAAAATCCACATGTTTGGATAAAAATAGAACATAGTAGGTATATACCGTTTAATAAATTCTTAGCTAATCTTGTTTAACAATATGAAGTGCTATTCAAAACTGAATCTTTTTCCAACTTAATAATCAATTATTAACTTAATATGGACGCTGTAGTACAATAAATTTACTGTATGATTTTACACGATTTTATATACATGTACTTCAGCAGGCTTCAACGTTTCCTCGTAATTATCAAGCGGTCTACTTCTCTTACCGCTCGGAGAGTGGTAAGCTTGATAAGACGCGTAAGCGTTGAAATCGGTTAGAGGTACATTCAAAGTAAAATATTAAAAATTATAACGTATTTTTTATTTATTACAAGGATGTTTTGAGTCTCGAAAGTGCTCACAAGAAAACCGGGAAAGATGCCTGTATCAGTTTGCACTGAGGCAACGTTTTCTGACTCTACTCCAAAGCCACCGAATCTAGTCCTACGGTGGTAGTTATTTCCGGAGTAATAAGATTATTCAATCGATTTTCTTTCTTTTTTATAATATGCATTAATTTTTTAAAATATTGTGCACAAAGCTGTATTAAGTTTTCTAGACGTATAGTTAGAGGTTGAATTTGTCCGACTGCATTTATTTCACACCTGTAATACCTTAATCTGGGAGTAATTTTCTTAAAAGGCATCACACTATCTGCACTGTCCGAAAGTGACGGCTTTGAAAGAGTTTCCGAGCATATATATATATATATATATATATATATATATTTAGTTGCATATATGCCTATGCAAGATTATTTTGTTTACCAGAGCCCGAAACGATAAGAGTTGTAAAAACACGCGTGTATATATATATGCGTGCGTGTTTTTACAACTCTTATCGTTTCGGGCTCCGGTAAACAAAATAATCTTGCATATAAGGATTGCATAGGCATATATGCAACGAAATGTTCTGATGACAAATACTGTGCTAATATCACTGGATATAGACAAGTATACAAGTAACTATTTTGTGTCACAATTTATACAAGAACCCTAGGTATTTGAAGTAATACTTTGAAAATAAATTAGCGACAATTTATATATATATATATATATATATATATATATATATATATATATATATATATATATATATATATATATATATATATATATATGTAGGTCGCGGTAGTTCAGGGGTAGAGTGTTGGACTACTGACCAGAGGGTCCCGGATACGATTCACGGGCAAGCCTCTGGGCACCTGCAGCTCCACACAAGCTATGTGATTTGTCGGGCACCAGATCTTCCAGGGAAACCGTGATCGGCACTGGGAAAGGAACTGGCCTCCCTACCCTGTTGTGTGAATTGCGCACGCCGGGCTTAGTACTGGTTAAACTCTACCACCCTACCAAACCGAACTTCGGGTTGATTACTGTGTTGATGGTCTCTCTCTCTCTCTCTCTCTCTCTCTCTCTCTCTCTATATATATATATATATATATATATATATATATATATATATTTATATTTATTTATTTATTCATTTATACAAATTAAGAGCCCAAAATTAGATCAGAGGGTCTTTGTTTTTTGAGCAGTTCATTAGAAGATATATCTTAAAGAACAGTAATGCACAGACATTCTTTTCCTTCAGACTGTTTAATTTCTTGGTAAAAAGGTAAAAAAGTTCAAATTATGTTGGTTCAGAGGCCTTCTTCTTGAACGATTCTTTACCCTCAGTCACTAAGGAAATATTTTCAAGTGTATTCTATGGACATTGGAAGTTCTAGCATTCCTTGAGTGTCTAAAATTCCTATCTTGAGATTATCCTCACCTTATATACCTATGACTTTAAAGACCTAGCCATTCCGATGGAATTGCTTACCTATGTAATATATGTTTGGCAACTACATTTTTATCCATTCTCACACTATGACCAAACCGGCGAAGAACACATCATTCATTCTCGTGCATTTCTGGTACATCACTACGACTTTCGTTTACGATCACTCATTCCTCATCCTACAAAACAAGAACAGATTAAAAAGTATGTATTCGAATAGGTTCAATCTTTCTAAATGTTCATCAATATGGTAACCACGATAATGATACATAAAAATCGAAAACTTTCGAAGGAATACTTTTATGAAGACTGCTTCGATAACTCTCTCTCTATAACGAATAATGTAAATTTTCTTCACGATAGAATAATGCACCAGGGTTTTTCATTCCAACCATGAATATATTGTGAAGTAGTTTGTAACACGATCGTTAACAATGGATTTAATATAGCTCTCTGAGATAATTGTCTTAATATTTTTAAGTTAAATAATTAAAGTGACTATCACGTTCATTATTTAAAAACCACAAAACAATTCCTAAAAAACTTGGATGCTCTATTTTTGATTCTCTCTTCTCTATCGCCTTCCCTATTGCGGGATATTCTCTCCCGAACATGAGAAGAGCTGGCGGCGGAGTGGACGATAGGGACGTGGTGTGGGTGGTTGGGGGGGTGACAGGGGGTGTTGGAGACGTGGAATGGGATACAGTGCGAGAAGGAGAATCCTCCGGGAGCCGTCTTCCCGGAGCGCCGCACCCGCGGATGGAAATGGGTGTGGGGAGCATTCCTACCTCCCACCTCGGGCGCCTCCCCAGAGCGCTACCGCGAGGAGGAACTCCCTCACAATCTGCATGCATTAGAGCCGTTTTAGTGGCTGCGGGAGACAAAAGGGGTGCGCCCAGTAGGCGGATGAGTGGGTGGGCGGGTTGGGAGCGAGCGAGCGGCTGGAAAAGGCCGGGGAATGGGCGGGCGTAGGTGGGCGGGGATGGGTCCCCTCCGCGCGAAAGAGAGACAGAGAAGGTGGTGGGAGAGCGATGAGAAGGGGAGGAATTCAAAGGTGAATATGCGGGGAGGGCAGGAACATCTCGCCAAGCCTCGGTTGAAGACGATGTTCACCTTAGTTCATCCGGCACCTGAGTACAGAGAAACACAAAGGCAAGTACGCGTTTGCCGGGGAGAGGAAGAGAGAGATATAGAGAATAAATCCTCTGAAATCCCCACATCTCGTAACCCAAAAACTGGAGACGTCGTAAAGGAAGAATTCGTGATGCTTTGCCCTTAAAGAGGCGTTGCCAGGGGGTTGCGTTTGAAATTCTTCCAGATAATATCCCATCATAACTAAGGATTCGCGTTGCACAATCACTAAAGGTACTTGGTTTAGAGCTATCACATGCAGCGTATCAGCATATCTCGGCACAGTCGTGTTTTTGTCATTTTACCCCTTACCGATGATGTAACATTTCTCAAAGGTAGCTCCAAAGGACCAAAAATGAACTAAGAAACCTTGAATAAGGACTAAAAGAGCTCGTAAAATCACAATTTAGTAAGCTAGTAACCGAAATTTCCACGCAAAATATCTGTTATAAAGTCCTTATTTTCTTCCTTGTATCATATAAGAATATATTTGGTTATGATACGTCTGCCGAATGAGTTTACACTGAGTGCAAGTAGGATCGTTCCGTTAAAGCCATGTCGACACATTTTAAGGCTGACAAGAAACAAATAATAAGAGTGTGCTGTCACCTTTGCAAAATAGCATCTCTCCTGAGATTTTTCGTTTGAGTATTTTCCCAAAATTTACACAATGGACCCAAAAGTGTATCATCTTATTCCCCAATATGTTTTAAGCCCGATAATAGAGTAACACCTTTCCACTTCGGGAACAATGGCTATCCTCCCGAGTCCACAGATGCGAGAGTATATGGATTTTTTTCCCAAACATGCACTACTGCTCTTTGTTTTCAAATTTGATTGAAGACCAAACTCCAGACAATACGCACCAATTTTAATTAAATCTTCAGAATTAGTTTCGGAATTCTATTTACCTTTTAATAATCTCACCTCAGAAGGCCGTATAATCTGTGAATATTAACTTTTTTATATTTTAGTGCCCTACAATCCAACGCTAGGGTATGTAGCAGGGGGTGAATACACACCTGACTAATTTAGACTATTTTAATCGCTAACGCGGTCGAGCAATGTTAATCTGATCCCATATCGCTCACGGAAAAAATGACATCTGAAATTTATCTGTTCTAAACTTTTTCAACATTATTGCTGAGGAGTCATCCTGATATGGAATAATCTGACTTTATCTATCAGTCAACAATGGACGTCACACTGATCGAGGATCACACTTACCCTGAAGGGTACCTTACACGCTGAAGGGAGAGGTAGAGTGGGCTGTGCAGTTACGTAGGGACGAATGACTGAGAGAAGGGGAGGGTTCTGGCGGTTGTCCGAAGCAGGTGAGTGAGCGTCTGGCCGGGGACCTTTCCTTTCTAGGTATAAAATTTGTAGGGAAAAATAGCTGCTATGATCGCTATCCACGAGGTCCTCCGAAAATTTCGAATTTCAATTCCTGTGTTTGAAACAGCCAATGTTTTCTTTTAGTCTCTCTACTTTCTGCCAAACTTTCTTAAACTTTCCACCAGTCAGACCCAAATGACTAGTTGCAATTTAGAAAAGTTACGCCGGAAACCATCAACTTTATTAATATGTGTTTTCAGTGAGAAAGAAAACTGCGAACCGAATTCAAAAACGGTTGTTAATTCCATGTCATCGCACTTCTTTTACCGACGAATGATGTACTTCTTAATCACACGGTTATCCGAAGTCCAAGAAGACAACGCCTGCGTGCCACCTTGTTATCCCAGCCTTGAAGATGTTAGAGGTTATGACCCAAGAAGTTTCGTCAACATTTTTTACAGTAACAAGACATAACCTTTAGGGGGTTTAAGTATGGAGCTACCTGAGATTCGAAGAGAACAAGCGAGATTTAGACCTCTAGAAAGGTTCGGAACAAACGAATTTAACAATAACGCTAAATAAATAATTATGGCACCACAAAATTTAGATTGAAAGGATCACAAAGATAAGATGAGAGAAATAGATTCCAGTACAAATAGATGCAAATACTCGTGATTTCACCGAAACATCAGGACTCATAATAGTAAGAAACCAAAATCACTAAGAAATATTAAAGATATTCGATTACAAGTCAGGACAACATTTAACGTGGCGAAGACATAAGGTATAATCGTAGGTAAATGTATATGTTATTTGATTATATATATATATATATATATATATATATATATATATATATACGAGGGTCATCCGGAAAGTAGTACCCGTTCGTGCCGCATGAAGTGCTGACGACGCGAGTAGCCGCTGGACGAGGTCAGATAGCTTCAGTGGCTTGTCTGCCTTCTCTGAGCCAAGTTGCGTGACGCTAGCATTGCCTGTGTTGTTTCTGTGATTGTTTACAATGTTTAAAAAAATTGAGAACGCCGCCAGTTGTGAAGTGAGGGCAGTGATTAAATTCCTCAATGCAAGAAACGTTCGCCCATGTGATATTCATCGCCAATTAAAGGAGGTGTATGGAGACAATGTAATGGACGAGTCGTCTGTTCGGCGGTGGTGTCGCAACTTCAACATGGGGAGGGGGAACACACACGACGATGAGCGTTCGGAGAGACCGTCTGTCATTACAGACCAACTGGTGAGCTCAGTTGACGAATTCGTGAGGAACGATCGGCGCGTCACAATTGATGACATCTGTGAGCATTTTCCCAATGTTTCTCGAA
The DNA here is from genome assembly GCF_022747635.1 of Hetaerina americana. Taxonomy (NCBI): domain Eukaryota; kingdom Metazoa; phylum Arthropoda; class Insecta; order Odonata; family Calopterygidae; genus Hetaerina; species Hetaerina americana. The sequence goes on from NW_027286070.1 coordinate 46,568,240, forward strand.
CAATTGTTCATGAAATTGTTAAACACCATCTGCATTATGCAAAAATTTGTGCAAGATGGGTCCCTCGCGTATCTCAATGAGCTGGCGGCGAAGGACTAAGCAGCAGGAATACAGAAACTTGTCACACGTTATGACAAATGCCTTAATTTGCTTGGAGATTATGTTGAGAAGTAGTTTAAAGTATCCTCTTTCAAATAAAATTTTTTATGTTTGTTAATATTTACTTTTGTGTCTTTATTTCACGAACGGGTACTACTTTCCGGATGACCCTCGTATATATATATATGTTTTTGAATGAGTATAAGCTAAAAATCCTTTCGCATTATTATTCGCCTCTATGGGTGTAGATTTGCATATTTGTTGGTTTTTAATGTGGTTTTATTCTCTTTTATAAGTGGTGACCTCCGCCACGTGCCTTTACGGTGGCTTGCGGGGTAATATGTGCATGTTGATAGAAGACTAAAGGACGTGAAACTTACTTTCTTCATTTTACTCCCAACACATTCATAATTGATCAGAACGCCTTATAGCTGCAGCTTTTCCTTCAGTAAATGCGTAGTGTAGTATTAGCTGCGGCATTTCCTTGTAGTAAATGCAATTTATTATAAAACAGATGACCTTCAACATTTCGTAGAAACTTTTTCACGAAAGGAAGTAGACACGGCTTCCGACCTGAATGATAAAATCTTCTACCATATGGTTCTAAAAACTCTTCTCGACAGTGATAGTAAAAACCAATCATTTTTTAATTAATTAATGATATTCATATTACGTATGTGTTCATTATAGAGAATTAAAAACCTAAACTACCATTTTTCGAAAGTCAGTTCACATTAGGGTCGTGTATTACATTCTCCCAAAGTCAATCAGCAAGCTTTGTGATTCAATGATCGCTACCCATTAGTTCTGAACACAAAATTTCAATTCAGGTATTTACTCAACTGGTGCTGAAATTTTACAGGGACGCACCCAAAAGTGGTAGGACTGATTTTCTCTGGCGCGAACGGAGCGGTGGAGGGGGGTCTGCCTGGCAGGTTAAGGTGGAGGGGGCTCTTAACAACAGACCGACACCAACCTCAGTCGCCTGCGGGCTGTCGTTGAGTGAGGACACCGTTTTTAGTGAAGCACGTTTTTTGTCCGCGTCGAAAAACAAAATTAATCTGAATTTAGAGCAACGTTATTCCGTGAAGTTTTGTGCGAAACACGGGAAGACGGCCACTGAGACCCTCGATATTATCAAGCAGGCTTATGGGGACACTGCCTTAAGCCATTCCACAGTATTTGAGTGGCACAAGTTGTTAAAAGAGGGTAGGGAGCTCACTGAAGACGACCATCGCTCCGGACGGCCGTCGGCGGCAAGAACCGACACGAATGTGGACAGAGTGAGGACACTGCTGAGCACAGACCGACGCTTAACCAGTGAAGAAATTGCAGACTTGTTGTGTCTGTCTGCATCCAACGTCCAACGCATAATTTAACGGGATTTGGCCATGCGCAAGGTGTACGCAAAGATAGTGCCGAAAATTCTGCCATGGCGCGCTCATCGTCAGACAGCTCCTGGCCAAATACGGCGTTGCCACGTTGCCGCACCCGCCCTATTCTCCCGATCTGGCACCACCGGACTTCTTCTTCTTCCCCCTGATGAAAAGACAGCTCAAGGGACGACGTTTTGACTCGATAAAGGCCGTTCAATAAGCTTCGACGAGGGTCATCAACGGCATCCCCGAAGAAAATTTCCAGCGGGCGTACGGGGAATGGGACAACGTTATACTAAGTGTGTAGCAGCTCAAGGAGCATACTTTGAAGATTATTAAGTCGATGTAAGTATATTGTCAATAAAATTCTTGTAAAAAAATCAGTCCTACCACTTTTGGGTGCGACCCTGTATATCAGCGAATGATAAAAAATATTTGATAGCACAATAGACAAATGTAAGGCATTAAAAATGTATTAATTTGAGAAAAAACTGGTATCATATTTGTGGATTGTAATCAAGAAAAAGTGTGAATAGGGAATCAAAAAATCTTCAAAGTAAATTTCTAATAATTTATTTAAATTTTTATGAGTGAAGAGTATGCTCGACAGGTTTTTTAAGGAAGTAGGATGGTACTCAGGAAGACATATTGGCACACTGTTAGAAAATTAATGATCATCCGAGAGTTCAATTGTGATACAGGGAATTGTAATGATTTTTATTTTATTAGCAGATATTACAATTAGGAGAAAATAAGAGAAATGTTTACCACCACTTATTGAGTCAAATTCTTACCTCCAGGAACTTACCTTGCACGACACACGTTCCCGTAAATTCAAACGTAGCCACACCCATAATTTTTTTTCAGATAGCTAAATTTTAAAATATATTTGAGCTCCATTATTATTGCAAAATCTAAATTCATATTCATACCTATACTTTTGTGTTACGTGCAACATTATATTTATGTTGTTTGCAAATTGCATATGTATACATAAAAAGCTCTTTCCCTAACACTCTGCAAAACGCTCATTCGACGGTAAATTTGTAGATAAAGATACAAACAATGGGAACTTTACAGTATTCATCAGCAGCAGTTGATACTTCCACCAAACGAGTACCATAAATGTATAATTTGCTTGAGAGATTAGTATTCATGGGTCATTCGGTGAAAATTTGCGACACAAAAAATAAAACACCACTATGAAAATTTTCACACCATGATTTTACTTTAGGATTGACACAAATTATGAAAACTATGTTTAGGGAGGAAAAATTACAGATTGAAAATGTACATATGGTGATTTATTATGATAAGATTTCAATGCCTTAAATCAGCAACTATTAATGTTTCAAAAGTGGAAAATAACATCAATTAATTAATGCGTATTGTTCATTTCCTTTACTTAATTTTTTAACCCGATCAGATTCAAACGGTATGCTAACGATCCCATAGGCAATATTTATTTATCATTAAACTCAATACAGACGTTTGGGTCAACTAATTGAACATTCACAATAGTGCGAGCTTGACAACAAGCCTTTAGAAAAAATCAGGATCTTTACCTTGTGAATTTATTGCATCCATTACATATTGATATTCTACAAGGAACGTATCCCCCAATCGACCAACCGTTTATACGCAAATAAGAGGCCTTAGTGTGGTGGTAGAAAGCAAAAAAACATATCAATATGCGCAAAGATGTAAAAATACTAAATATATATGCATTCTCGGAATCCAATAGTCATGTTGATCATGTGCGACTATAACCAGAATCAGTAGTGGCATTCATTCACCTCGTGTCCCATAGCAATGTAGCAGAATTCATGTTATATTTAGTGGTACTTCCCTTATCATTTCCAACCGTAAACAAGCCATTTAAACAAACCTCACTTTACATATCTCAAGATGAAGTTCAACCACCGGTATTCAGTTTAAAAACCCAGGTAAAGAGCATATCAACGGGCCAAACAGTGTACCGGCAACGCATTAGTTTCATATAATTAAAAATGATTTTATTTCAAAAATTCTTTAGTTTAGTTAGCACAGGAGTTTAAATGGAATGAGAAAGTTAGCGGGGATCTATCTTGATATTTCCGTAATTGAAAACCGTGGGATGTTGGTAACCTTGAAAGATAAAAAATACTGTCTCAATATTTCAGGTTTTTTGTAAAATTAGAATTATCTTTTTTTCCTGTTTTTCATTGAAAAGAAGAAATCGTATTAGATATTTATCCAACTTGTATGAAACACTTTTCTCTCGAATCGCGATGAATTTCAAACACTGAACGATTTATTGTTGTTTTAGCAATTTGGCAGCATTATTTTGCAAAGGAAGGCTTGCTCCAATAAAGGACATCATAGCCATTTCTTTTTTTTTGTGATTATGTGAATTTGACCGTTCAAAAATTTACTTTTTGAATTTTACTTCATCATAAAAGAGTTCATTTAATTATATAGTCGCAAATAAAACTCGGTGAAGATTTTACAAATGAACAGGCCTTTATTGGAAGTTCTTCGGAGTAATTCAGCCAGTAGGGATCAGTCCGTAATGAGCTCAATATCAATGAAAAGAGGTGGTTTTGGTTAAACAAAACAAGGCAAATCCAAAAATATATAACAAACTTAACATATACAACAAAATAAAATAACGCCAATTAATCTCACAGTATATGATAAACTCGAGAATACTTCCATGCTAATTTTTTTCATTCATCCACATTCACAAGAAGTTCTTAAGCCCACTTAATTTATTGGCGATTTTGCAGAATAACCGAGGATACTGAGATAAACGTTTTCAAAACAAAAAGGAAACGGAGAGAAGTAAGGCGGAGATAAGACGGAATGAGGAAGAAGGAAATGGGCGGAGGAAGAAAGAAGACTGGAGACCGTTTAAAAGGAAGAGACATGGTAAAGGAGAAGTTTGGTCCAAGGGAAGGGAAGGAAATGGAGGGCCGCGGGGAGATAGCGAGAGGAGCGGGAGCCGTAACGCAAGAGAGGAACCAGTTCAGGGAATAAAAGGTGGGAGGAGAGATGGAGGAAGGGAAACCTAAGACGGGAACCGCGACGTGGAGAGAGAGGAGAGATAGGCTGAGGAGTTGCATGAATGGGGGACTGGCGGTCGGAGAGTGAGATTGGTCCGAACGTTAAAGCAGCGATGGGGGAGGGGAAAAGATTATGTTGGTGGGCCGATGCGCAGGGGACTCCTCGTTGGGGGCGAGTTGAACCCTTGACGCCAAGGGGGAGGAGGCAGCGCCGGGAGAAGCGTCATTTGCATTCACAAGCGAAGGTTTTTCCTTATTCTTCCCTCCCTCCACTCCGCCCTACACCCGTCCTTCACTCCCAACCATCGCGCACCACACTAGTCATCTCTTTTTAGGAAATTAGCGCGGTCTTTCTATCCACCCATTTTCCTTGGGCCACCGTTGGAGCGAGACCCGGGTAGAGAGAACAGTCGGAGGAGGATGGCAAGGACAGTCTCCGAGAGGCTTCTCTAAAGAGATGGGTCAGTTCGAGGTGGAAAGAGGGACTAACATTTCTGCTCCCGATTTAATATGCCCCGTTGCGTCTCCCGGGGTATTTCACCAATGTGTTTCTTTCAATGTCAGCTGGCCCCAGCGGGGAATGGAGTTACAGGGTGGTGGAAAATGTTTTACCAAAAAATGATCGCCGAAGAAGTATAATTAACGTAAACTTGGAGCCTGCGTTCGCAATCGAAGATCGGTGGTAATTATTTTCGCGAATTATTACACTACTGCGAATTCTTCCTCATGAGGCTTATTTAATTCTAGTAACTTTTCTCCATTTAATTTTTGCCACAGCTGTTTCTGGTAATCAAATTACCAGTTTCTTTGCCAATATTTAATTCAATTGCTTAGTTACGAATTTTACAGCTAAACGGTGGAAGTGAAAATAGATAAAAATAGGAATCACCTGTCTAAGCATTATTTTATGCATTTCATAGGAATTAGATAAAATCTACGTGCATTTAAAAGTAATTCTTTCTACCTAGTGCTTGAAATTATGTTTCATTTATTTAAATAGTAGAAAATTTTATGCTTTTTAAACAATGCTAACAGAGACAATAATGAAATTTTTGCTCGCGATGTTAATTCATTTCAACGGGAAACAGGATCTTATTTCTCAAATACATCAACTCGCAAATTAGTTTCCACCCAAACATTTAGGCAAATAATTATCGACTTGACCCTCGACTCAGTAGTTTCAAATAGTAATAAATAAATAAATATATATATATATATATATATATATATATATATATATGTTATGAAATCGATAAACACAGTAATTAACCCGAAGGTCGGTTTGGTAAGTGATAGTAGAGTTCACCCAGTTCTAAGCCCGACGCCGTGTGAAATGCACACATCAGGGTCTAGGGACCAGTTCCTTTCCCTGTGTACTCTGTAAAATACATATACTCAACCTCAAACCTACTAATTCCCACAATCCTCATATGACCTCCCCCTACACCTCCATTCCCCATGCAGAAAGCTTATCCTCTCTCCGACATTATCTCTCTCTGCGCCCCTCATCCCAGCGTCCTTCGACCGAATTTTTTCTCATTCTAGCCACTTTAACCATCACAAAAAATGCATTTTCGTTTCAAAACTGTTTTTACTTATAAACCTAAGGCACAGACAGCTATGGGAACGAGGATGGCGCCATCATGCTTCAATCTCTTCATGGGCAGCCTTGCAGAGACTTTCCTTCACAACATCCCCCCAATCTCTTTGCTGGGTTTGGTACAAACACAATAGTTTTATTCTCTAGACACACAGCTCTGCGTCCCCCAGCAATTTCTTATCGGCCTAAAAGTCTTCATTCACTGTTAAATTCACTTCTTCCATTTCAGACTCCACCATCACCTTTCTTGACACTGACTTCGCAATAACAAAGTCACCACTTTAGTATATATCAAAACCACTAACCATCAGTAATACCTACACTTCACCAGCCGTCACCCTACTCACACCAAACGCTCTATTCCCAATTCTTTCTCTATTCACGGACACCGGAATTGCAAACCCACCGCCTCCCTGTAAAAAGGCTTTCACAATTTATGCATACGATGCACTTCACAAACGCGGTAGCCAAATAAACTGCAAAAAAATCCGCCGCTCCACTCGACCTTACACATCACAAAAAAATAACCCCATGTCTGACGAAGGACCTAACCGTTGCGCCAACTATTTCCCAGGATCATACATAAGGAAAATCTTTATTGTATAACTTTTTTCTATTTTACACGATAATGACGCTACCTTATATCTACAGATCCATTTCCCCTCTCACGCATACAGCCCACCCGTCATTCTTAGAAACATTCTGAGATCCATTAACCCCTTGGCGACCCCCTTACCAATTTCTTCATATTTCCCCAACTTGCAACCGCCCCCGGTGTAAAACATGATGAAGAAATTGATCAATGCAAAATATGAATGTCTATCAGATCCCCCACATCCCCTAATTACCTCCCTTCTTCGTTTCCATGCTGATTGCCTCTCTAAAAATTTTATGTATCTTCTGACATGTCATTAAAGTTCGTCATTTTATATAGGCAAATATATTACCTCCTTGTCCATCCGCATAAGAAATTCCTGTTACTCCTGTAATTCTGCCTCACTTTCTTCTCATGCTATCCATTGACACGCAAATTCCCACAAACTTTCCTTCGACCATTGATTCACCCTCATCATACTAACACCCCTACTCGATTCAGCTATCAATTTAGAGGCGAGAACTCGCGAATCCGCGTAAATATTAGCATTCTGATCTTTTGAAATAACTTTTCTCGAATTTCTTTTTCATGGAAATAAATATGCCAAATCAATAGGGATGAAAATAAGATAAAGATTCCCATACAAGTGAAATTTCTTTTTTTGAATATCTTGAGTGTTTTCCGTGAAAAATATATTTCAAGGAACTGTTCAGATAAACCTTTTGCATCCCTAAAAGTTCTCCGTATGTCCCTTTCATACCTGTGCCCGCTCTGCTTTATATCTCATGCATCCTTTGAGACGGTACTATATATGATATTTTACTCAATTAATATATGATTTCTTGCCGGCAGGGCATTAAAATTGGTCAGTATAATTTTAGCCTCCATAATATTACTCGTCGGTGATCGTGTATTCCCGAGGTATAAAGGAAAGCTTTTAAAATAAAAACTCGTTTTAATAAATGAGTGATGTAATTTTTAAGGGTTTGTGATCAAAGTAAAGGCATAGCATTGTGATTTAGCGACAACATGTTTTGATTTATGTAAAATAAGAATTATAAAATAAACCTCACGTGGAGGAATTAAAAAGCAATCACTCTAAAGCTATTCTCAATATACTGGCTCCGTATAAGATAGCATTTGCATATTGATCGTAGGTATTATGTAAGGTATCTGATAGCTTCTGGCTCAACTTTGTGGAAGTTCATGATCATAAAATGAAGAAAAGAATGTATTTTTCCAGTGTTATTTATTTGGGTACTACTGGTATCTAATAATGACGCTTGAACGTTAAAACTAGTGTTGCCGAATTAAAGAACAGTGAAAAATAGCATTGTGCTCTTAACTCCATGATTTTATGCACATTTAAAAAATCAATTGATGCAACCAGTACCCGAACGGCACATATACAGGGTTTATATTTCAGGGTTATTATACACATGTATATTTTCAGGGTTAGGTATTTCAGTACACTTCAAAGAAAAATTTCCCCCTTTCAATGCAATAATGCTAAAAACGCATAATTTATCTAGTCGTGAATTCTGAAAAATTTTAGCAAATATGAGGGTCGCTTAAATAGGTAAGAGTTATTATAAATTTGTGGGGAGTTAAGTGGCAAGATTTGAAACGACTAGGGTACGGGGGATCGGTATTTTTCAGGTGCACCGTCGTATGGCTTCCAAGACTCAATGGTACTCAAGAGATCACGTGGGTAGGCTTTCATCTGCATTCCTCCAAATAGTAAAGGAAGTGATCTCGTCCAGATTTTCCATCCTTGTTGAAGGCATCGCAGGTTTATAAATTCTAGATGCCTCCAAACTACTTAAAAACAAAACTCCATCGAAATATTCATAATATTACAACTGGGAATTATTACAAACTTGTAAAAAATACCTTAAATCATATTTAGCTGTGTGCATATACATTTTTGAGATGGTTAACATTTAGTGATTGTGAATATGAATAAACACGGGAGATGAATACAGAGTGTGTATTAACTGGAAGATTGCACAGGAGCATATTATGGGAATGTAGCTTTTTTAAGAATAAAAATACTATGAATTCAAATGAAACCTTTGGACCTAGGGAAGTAGTCAACGCTCATATATTTTTTTCTAAATTTTAAGTTCCTCCCGCAAGGTTTAAATTACCTGGCATAAAAACTTAGTTCAGAGTATTTGCTTAACAAAACTCAAAAAATTTCGGTGCGTAATAAAAATTTATCCTCGCCGTGGAAAGGAGCAATAAAATGCAAATATCGCGGCCGTTTTTATTTTAACGTTCTTCTAAAAAGTGAAAGTTCGTATATTTACATGTGTCTAGACGTAAACTGAAACATCCCCGCCCCACCCTTTCCCTCTCTAATACATCTGTGGATGAAAGCCATTCAAGTGGAAAGGAGAGGCTTTGGTAAGAAATTATTTACAATGCTAGAAAAAAAACAGGAAAACTTCTCTTTGCTGTCCTCCCCACTCCTATCGACTCTCCCGGCCCCCTTCCCTCCACAAAGAATCGTTGGGGGAGCGGAAAGACCAGACCACTGTTTTGCGTTGACCTTTGTCGAGAGATATAATCGAATCGAATCTCTAGTTTTTTATCGTTGCCAACTCAGTTTCCTTGCCTTCACGTAAGCTTGCATCTTTATGACCTATTTCCTGTATATAATGGAACCATGGAAATAGAAACCAAGTATTTTGAGGAAAAACTTTGGGTCTAAAACTCGTAGATATTCCCTTTGGATGGTTAAAATTTCTTGGTGAGAGAAGATAACCGACGTTAGTGCTTTTAATAAAAGAATTAAAGATCGAGATAACCTGTCGATCATCAAGAAAAGAAAAACCGCAAAGTTTTTTGACATATTTTATGAATCGATAAATACCAATAACTCCGGATAAATGGCGGAGGAGAAATATAGGGAAGTCGAGGCCCAGGAATACGTCAGCTTTCCACGGTGAAAGACATCTGTGACTCAATGGATTTGAATTCCCATGTCCTATTTATAAAATGAGAACAGAGAAATTTGTAATGGCCATCAATAATATTCAGTAAGAAGATCGGAGCCGTTTAGTTCGTCTTAGTCACCGTTATTCCCCATCGTGAACTCGTTTGTGCTCGTGTATTATGTCACTGAGGATGGGAAGGAAACGACGGGGTGGGATATCAAATATTGGGGGAGGAAGGGGAGAGAGGAATGAAGGGGGTGGTGGGCGGTCGGATGTGGGTCCCAGTTTGTCAAAGAGTAATTATTCGTGGGGAGGTTGGAGAAGACGAGGAGACAGGGATGGAAGCGTCGACCCACGTCAAGGCGGAATGAAAGGGGAGAGGCATTCAGGATATGTCGATCCTGTCGCCGGTCTTTCGAAATCCATTTCGACAGCGGTTGCCTCGTCTCCTCCCCTCTTTCCCGAAACCACCACGTCCTCTCTTCCTCCTCCGCCACACACCCTCCCTGCCTCATCTCCGGCTCACCCTCCTCCGCCCCACCTCCAAGGCCCTACGCCGCCACGCGATCCATCTGCCTCCATACGGAATGTTCCGGGAAACGCCGGATAGCCAGGGCGTAAGGGGATTGTAATCGGGCGCGCACAAACAACGTCTTGATTTGCGGTGGAGAAGTTTGGCAAGGGGGAGGCGGTGAAAGTGGTGTGTGGGATCTAAGCAAAAGGATGGATAGATAAATGTGTATATTTCGGGAGAAACTCACGTAATCAGGTCCTCTTCTCAAATTAACTAACAGCCAACTTGTAGTTTTATTGCAAAAACAACGCTCGCAAGAGGTGAATCTCTATGATCAATGCCTAGAAGTAACAAGTCTACATAAGATTCACATGGTAGCGTCAGCCACATACTCTTTGCATGTTTTTTTCCGGAGAAAATACAAGGAAGAGAAAATTTATCTAGTTATTATTATTGAAATATCCACATATACCTGGGGTTAGGCTTGGAGAGACTAATATAATCCATGTAGACAAATGAAAAGAAGGCACAATAGTATTACCATGCATAAGGATAGTTCTAAATGTGCAAAATTAGTGCATTAGTCGTAAGAGACTGAAACATGGGAGAGTTTGGCGAACAAGACGTCATTTACACCTACCCAAAACTCTGGAATCCATCAAAATATATTATATATATTCCGTCGAAGTATATTTAAGTTTTTGTTGCAAACAGTGACCCTGTTTTTGATCAAATATTTTTCAAGAGGATATTTAGTATGGTCTTAAGCATGAAAATGGAGTCAATGCAACAATTTCAGAGGGTAAAAATCATTCGCCTTAACCAGGATAGCAAGGTTAATGACTATGGCAAGGCGAAAGACCGGGATCCCAGTCAAGGCGAATGATTTTTACACTCTGAAAGTGATGCATTGAAATGCACATTAGGGGATGACTCCGTTCAAAGTTACTGTTGCGGTAACTCCCTCAGTTTCTTTGGAATATGAAAAGAGAGCATGGAAGAATAAAAGAATAAATTGGAGGTAAATTGGCAAATAAACTTACATCAGCTGGTTAAGCACTGAAAAGTAACATTCAGATAAAAGCACAGTGCCGGAATGCTTTGCACTTTCAAATTTAAAAATTTCTCTTTTCATGAACCAACCCTATATAAACATTATTAGATCGTTATTTTAACGTTGTTTTCCTAAATTAGGATTTTATATTCTAAATATAGAATGGCTGTTATTAACAAAAAGCCTTGAATATAATGCTTTTGGCCATGACGACTAAGGATCGTGGTAGCCCTATGGGTAGACAGAAAGCTCAATTTTTAATCTGAGTGGCCGTGGGAACTCATAGTTACTCGGTACAAGAAAAGAAAGTGGCTTCTTCAACCCTAGTTAATACTACATGCTGCATAGCTTAGCTTAAAGGGGGCTCTGGGCTTATCTTTCTAATCTTCCGCCAAATTACCTTATATTTTGAGCTATGATAATCATTACATGATTTTTAAAAAGTAGTTACGATTTTTTTAAATTTTATTTGATTCTGTTATAGTAAAGTTTCTGTTTTAGAATTAACTTCTGACTCAACAGGAGAAAAATTTAATGTTTATTTAGGGAAACATCAATTATTAGATGAAGGCACATCTCTCTTTATTGATGCAAAGACTTAACATTTTTAGCACAACCTTGGCTGGACCCCAAGACTTGGGTGGAGCCAAGAGATTTTACCAAATAACATTTTCTTGAAACGCTTAAGTGGTCGTTTTAAGTCATGATGGAATCAAAAGAACGTTGAGAGCACCCACTCGCAAGTTGTTGCGTTGTCGCAAAAAGTAGTTGAGTTCTCATCCCGGCTTCAATTTAAGTTCAACCAAATCGAATACTCGAATCGAAAAAGTTCTCCTCATTGATTTTGGGGATCAAATTCGTTGGAAAACCCATTTATGAACCTGAAACAGGGTTCGTTTTCTGCAACCTTAAAAGACAATAAATTACTCTTCTAAAAGAAAAATGCGTATCATTAACAACCAAATTATGATTCCTCAGTTCACGCCAATATGAGATTGATATCCCTTAAATAAAAAAATTTAAAAATATGACACTGACAGGGGACAAAATTGCTGGATAATTTTAAAAATTGGTGGTAAATAGACTAGAAAACTCCTAAACAGTTTGAATGCCGAGGGAGCTATTTATTTTTAAAGTGGAATAGAAGTCCAGGTGTCGTTACTCCTTTATTCATTTACATTCAGGCACATTTCATGAACCGTCATTTGATAACAGTAAGTTATTGTCATGCATTAAATATTGCATAGAAATAATCGCAATAATTTAAAGTTGTAGGTAGTCCACCTTCAACTTGAAATTGTAGAGTATGGTAGAGAATTTTTCCTTCCACATCTACACAGCATTTCTTACGTTTCTGCGAAATATCGTTACTGGGACGTCAGAGCGTCAGGTATTTAAGCATTTATATAATATAATGTTTACATATAAATACATGTACATGGACATGTAAGTAAACGTGCACATAAGGACATCATTCTTATCTCATTCATGAAGTGATGGAGGTGTTCAAGTGAAGCTTTAAATTGAACCATAAAGCTGCTGTTCATCGTAATAATCCTCAAAAAAACGGCCATAAATAATAAAAACTTTTGCTCTACTTACTTCCCCTTGTTCAGCTCTTTCTACATAATAACCTTAGCTGTCATTCCGAGATAAACACTCCTTCCTCCCCACTTTTTTTTATTTATCACAACCTCGGGCATTTCAACATCATCGCAATCATTATCTTCAAATAAATACCCTAATACAAAAGAATCTTTTCGAAATTTTAAGAATGTTGTATTTTAAACGTTATGAAAGCTTTGCACATTCTTTTCTCTGGTTAACTAACGCAAGTACTCGATCCGGGAATAAGGTACAGTGTACGTTCTACACAAACGTGACTTCGTTAAAAATTTCCAACCGAATCTAAAGCATTTTGACAAGGAGCATCCAGTTTTTTTATGTAGAATGTGATATTCTGTGTAAGGAAAATTATATTTTACCACTGAAATCAATATTAGTATAGGGTAAATGAGAAGATTAATTATGATCACACGTATTTTCAAATTTTAAAAAGATGATAAGGTTCTAAAACCTTAAGGTAGAAACCAGATAATTACTTACGATTGCGTACGGGTATACATAAGGGTTTACAAGAGTATAATAAAACTGAGAAATATATGTCCAGCAATAGTGTGAGAGTTTTATCATTTGGCCAGAAATTCACGTTCGGTTTTTAAGTAAAAAACTGTTTGTTTCGGTAATTTCGAGAAGTTGAACAAAATGTAAGAAAATTATGACGCTCACACGATACATTATCTATTAAAATAGATGCATTAATACAAATACATTTGACCAAGATATCATATCCAGAAATCCAAGAAGGGGACGATGAGGGAGTAGAAAAAAGAGAGAACTATGCTACTGTACCAAAGTTATGAAGGAGAAATGATGGATCAAATAGTAAAAGAAGAAATTCCAACAGGCGTTTTCGGAGAATTTATTACATTGCAAACAATGTACAGTCAAAATAAAACAAATTAAATATATTTTGAGGCACAACAAATTAATGTGTACCACATTGCGAGACAAAGAAAATGGTAATAATTGAAAATAATTTCCATCATAAACATTTTCGCAAGCAATAAATTTCATAAAAAAAAACACGTGCTAGCTAAAATGAGTCGAGTGAATGATTATTTAGCAAAAAATCCAATACATAAATGGCTACTGATGTTGAAAAAAGGTGAAGGAAAATTTTATGGATTACAAAAAATAGTTTAATTTCGTCTTTGAGAACCAGCCGTTATATTGGTTTTATTAATACCATTTGTCTCAACTTCCAGCAAAGAGGGTAGTCAGCGCTACTATTAGATGAAAGGAGACTGAGTTAAATGAAAGTGGCGGAAGAGATCTGATTGGCCGAATCGGGAGATAAGTACCAACCACGTAACGGAGAGTAAGATAGAATCAGAGGATCAGGGCACTTATCATAGACCAAATAATACATTTCCAGAGAGAAGAGAATTTTCTGTGCCACGTAGAGCACAAAATTTCTCAAAATATCTTTTATTTCGTGAACTGCTGACAACTACGTTTTAGTTGAATTCATTTTTTAAAGAATTTAAATTAATCCAAAGATAACCTAAACGACTCTCTTATAATAATTTTTGATAATGAAATGGTTTATTTGCCATTTGATCTTAATATCTTTCAATATTACCAATTCCCTCGTACTAAGGTGATATACTCCCTGCGACCTCGTCCGAAACTCCTTCCAACTTAACCCGCATCACTCCCAAATGTAGGTAAGACCAATCTCACAACTTTATCGACACAAGGGTTTTGATTTTCCTCCGAGTGATTCAAATCTGCGTCATCATCATGCCATCCATCCCCCTTGTCCCCCCAAAACGCGCGCTCCACAGGTTAGGAATAAGGCCCACGAGAGAGGCGAGTGATATCTCCCGATTTCTTCCCGCACAAGAAGAGGGAGCGAAGCGTACCTTACCCGTTGCCCTTAAGCGCAATCCAAACATCTTCAAATGAGAAGAGATGGAAGCGAATTAGGAGATTCGAGGCCGGGGGGAGTAACGGTTAGACGGGGTGATGGGTAGGTTGGGAGAGCAACGTGTGGAATATTAGGGGAAAGGAGGGACTCCCTCTCTCTTTCTAGTGTGTGTGTGTGTTTATGTGTGCGTATGGGTTTCACTTATACGAATCGCCCGGCCTAAGACGAGCGCACAATGCCACGAATCCAATAGGCGTCAATCTGGTCTCCGGGCCGTGATTTCAGATTCCCTTCGACCCATCCAGTCCTTTCCCGCCCGCACCCAACTTGTTCGCTCAGTCCGTCACCGCAAAAACCCTACACCCCCTCCCCCTGCACTCCGCAGCACACACCGCCCCCCCCCCACGCCTCCACTACCCTACCCCTCTCTGGTCCGTCGCTCCGTCCGTCCAACTTCACTCACATCACCCCTGGATCTTTGTATTTTTTATACCGCCAATCCCCAGATCGAACCCTTCCCTATCTTGCTAAACTTTATTCTAGAGTCTTTTTTTTAACGTAAAAATTTTGCCCTATCTTTCATCTCAATTTTTATTCAACATTATTCCCGGGTACTCACTTGCGTTTTTTTTCGATATTTTACAATTGTGTTATGTGCTAAGGACTCAGAATATACGTGTAAATATAGTATGAAGGAATCTCATGCGTAGCATTACTTTAATTAGAGCTAAAGTAACATTTCAATTTAACTATAAGCCACTGGAGCTACCATTTTAACAGGTAGCAAGGTAGCAATAAGTAATCAATATTTCAATCAAAATATCAAACTGAAGGAGCTTGTATTTTATAATAAATTAAAATTACTAATATAAGTTTAGCGTAAGTGGTCGTGGTTGAATTTGGCGTTATCTTGTCTGTATTATTATATCAAATGGATGTAGTTAATCTCATTTTTCTTTAGCAAATACAATTGCTAATTTATGACAATTATGATTGATCAAATAAGCATCTAAACGTTAGTTAAAAAATTGAAATTTCATAAGAAAACATTGAACGTTATAAATTGTCGTCGATAGGTGGCCTGAAAACGATATCGAAGAAACAGTCTCCACTAACGTGTGTGTCATGAAGTGATTGACCTGGCCGAATGAGCTCGTTTTCCACTGAAATCACCGGCATACCAATGAAATCCTTCCCGAATCATTAACTCAAATTAAAATTATAATACAAATCATAATTATTACGTATAGTTTAAATAAAACTGTTATTCAATATATATTGCAAGTACGGTAATAATTGAAGGCAGACAAATACACTTCCTAAACAGATCCAGATAAAAATAATATGAAATTTAAATGGCAAGACAAACTGGAAAGTAAAAGAGAAATAATAAGAGAGAATATAAAACGAATAGCATAGTAACAGTGAAATAAACTATTAAACAAATTTTGAAAAAAATTCATTTTCAGAATTAAGAATGAAGCAACAAAGAAGCACTCGACACAGTGAAACTAAATCGACCTGTATATTTCGTAAGACTTAGGAGATATAAAAAAGCAAACGATATTAATCTGTAAAACTTGTCGCATGACAAACATGAAAAGATTATCTATCAAAAGAATAAAGAAAAAAAGGAGAAATACAATTCATACCGCTTAAGTAATGGGGTTTCTAATAGAAGGGAAGATATATTGAAATGTAGATGAACTTGTTTTTGTCGTAGATTTCAAGAAAGAACTCAACAAAGTAAACTGGGAATAGCTGATAAATTTATTGCATTCAATAGGATCGGATTGGTAGAATAATCAACTTACCTGCGATCTGTGCGCATCTAAAACCGTCGAGGTGCCAGTGGTGAATGGATATTCGCGGATTCTGGATGGGTATTTTTAGAAAGAGGGGTAAGGCAAGGGTGATACATATCAACCGTGCTTGTCCACGTTTATGCAGAGGGATATCTTAACCTATATGTTGGTGACTAAATTAGTCTAACTAACTAAGTCATACCTCATAGAGCGGAATTTTTTTATGATGGGTTTTAAAGCAATAGAGACCACGGAATTCTTACGAAGTAGAGTATTCGAACCTGCAGATCAAGACCCGGAACTTTTCCGAAGTGTGTGAACCTTTTACGACAATTGAATAGGTATGTCCTTCATGACGTCCGTAATAGGCATTTCCAGCGAAAAAGTCATTAGTTGCATGCAAGCAATAGAAATTGAAAAAAATATAGCCATACAAACACAAAATGCAGTCATACCGAAAACAGCCAAAATACTTAAAAGATCTAGAAATCAAAATACAAGTTATAAATTCACTATCTAGATATTCATATCGTAATAATTATGTTTGCTTCATTATAAATCTGAATAATTGCAATCTTCGTTAAGGTAGCACTATTTTAAAATTTAATATGTAATTGGTATTTCAAACTACAAGTAATTATGACAGTATTAAATTGTCAGTTTCTTCACGCATACTCATCCGTCTTCCAGGGATTCATTGATGAATTGCTATGTCGACCCAAACTTCTCTAAACTTCTCCCGATATGCGAAAATTAGCTTCTGTTGACGAACCGCCTCTCTTTACTCAGAGAATTCCAGAAGTAGTAGTGTTGACAGCAGCTGCTGTACTAGCGCAAACTTTCGCAAATTTCCGCAATTCAATGAAGTCAATGGCTGCATGATCAAGACTTTCGACCTAACCTAATTCAACCAATTGCATTAGAACCTATGATATTCAGCTGGCAGTATTTTGAAAGCAATCAAAAGTTTAAATAATTCTCATTCCTACTACGTTTACCTGCCAAATTAATAGGAGAGTTCTATGCCAATAAAACATTCTTAAATTTAGAGTTTCGAAAAAAAAGTTTGTGCAATTTGATTGTATGACAGTAAAAGATAGTAATCTGCTCGTAAGCCTTTAAAATAAGGAGTTAATTTTCACATATTACATTTTTTTTCCCTATATTGGGTTAGAAAATAAATTTGGATATATTGTGCAAAGAGTTAAATTTAAAGTTAGAATTTACTTTAAACAATCGTGAATTAGAAACTCATCATTCTGCTCTGATATGAAGTTTAATCAACGGCGATTTCTAAGGGTTAATTACGTGCTGGAAATGTTTAACACATGATATTTCACCCAAAATTGTAATTTCAAAGAATACTTTTAATGAAATAATAATAACGTTATGCTATCCCAAAAAGTTTGATTATTTCCCACGCCAAGTTTTCAACGGCTTAAGTTATAGGTAATCCCGTAGAAAGTCGGTTTAAAAGCAAGTCTTTAATTTCTCAAAAAGAAAGGGAGAGTTAATAAAACTAGAAGACTGCTATTGAGTGGATGAAGATGAGGTGAAAACGATGGTGTCTTAATGAAAGGGCTCCCCAGATGTGGCTTTATTCAATGGCTTAACTAATTTTAGAATACTCCCCTCCGCTTTCATGTTTTGCAGCTGCCTCTCCTCCCAATCCCAAATCTTTTTTTCTCTATTTCACCAATGACCTTCAGTATGCACTTTATTTGCTCTTGACCACTTGTTTGACTCGCCATCTTATACCCCTTCCAGCGAAAAATCTGTACCGTTTTCGACGGCATATTCGCTTCTCTCCGTCGCAACTTTCCGTTTTTCTTAATGTCCTTTTTTTTGAGTTTTCAAAGGCTTGCCTCAAAAACTGTACTCCGATATCCGCTTAGGTATATTAATCGTTGAGGGTGGGTAATAAATCTTTATGAAAAATGTCTACATTCTTTCATAACTTCACGTAAAAAACAAGGCCGAAAAAGCTAAGCACTTTCATGACAAACTCTCGAATAAACTTCGATTTCAGAGAAAAGGAACTTAACACTGAATGTTTTGCTATCGAATTTATTTACCTTAGAGTTTGAACCAGATAAACAAACAATAGTTTTTTGCCTGATTTTAATTTGCTAATATTTAAAAAAGAAAGAATCTTTGATTGCCCTGGTTTGACTTTCGCAAAGGATCAATCAATTCTCCTTTGAGTCATATTTTATTTCTGCGGGATTTACCATTGGAAGCAATTGTATGGAATTATTGGACCAGCTTAACCTCTCATATCTGTTATTGGATTTCTATCCCTACTCATTAATTTTGCATAATGAATGGTGTTTTTATTTTTGAACCCAGATTACGTCAACTCTCCGTTAAACTGCATACTTGCCCAAATACTTCCATTTCAGGTCCAGACTAATAATACCATAAAAGCTCAAATCACCTCGATGACTCTTGTCCCCGACATAACCTACATTTTACCATAAAAATGTAGATACTTTGTAATTATTTGAGCCAATTGAAATTAACATCCGTATTTCTTCTTCCCGATCTTGACCTGCCTGGATTTTATCTCATCTTCTTCGGTACATTTTAAGTTTCATTTATTTTTCAAAACTTTTCCCCTCACACTCGATCCTCAATTCCAAGTCACTCCTCTGTCGTACTTCCACCGTTTACACCTCAATCCAATGCTCAAACACCTCACAGCCGAACGCCATATCCGACCGATTCACGTCCCGCGCTGTTCCCGCTTCCTCCGGCGAGGCCTTTCACTCGTACTTCCCTCTCCTCTCACCAACCCATCCACATCCCTCTCCACAAATCAACCCCCTCCCTCTCGAAATCCAGCCACCACCCAAAGCGACTCCCCGTCTGCTACACATACAACATCATCTACCCTCACCCACCCTTCCGTTCCCGTGCACACAACCCCCAAACAAAACTTCGCTCCGCTCCCTGCTTGTCATCTCAATTTCCACCCGAATACACTCCATCTGTGTCCCGTCCGGAATCCTAGCGGCCCCCGACGAACACCCTCCTCCCTCACGGTTTTCCTACTCTTCTCCCTCTACCTCTCCACCCGCCCCAGCTTTCGGTCTTAATCTCCAACCCCCCGGTGGCGGTAATTCGACATCCCTCTCCTCCCTGTTTCTCTTACCACCTCCTCCCACAACCCTCACATCCCCATTCTCAATCTCCGGAAGATCCACGCTCATTTCCCTCCCATATCCCTGCTTTTCTCTCTCTCTCACTCTCCTGCCTTCGCTTAGCCAGTCCTTCAGCCGCTCTTACTCCGTTTGCGATGCGTCGGGAATCTATCTCCAGGCAACATCCACTACGGCAACGCCTTATGCGTCCTGAATACTCCGAAGCTTTCTCCGCCAGTGTATTCCACCCGATCTAACTCCTGCCGAGTCTACCCATGAGCCTTTCTCCTTTACTCTCCAGCCCTCATCCCCCAAACCCTATCCCTCCCACATTCTCTTCCAGAGACACCCCCCGACGCCTGCTTGCCTGGTACATGTCGCCGCTGCAATATCACGGCGCGAATAGAGGATAATAATGAGTGGATAGGGAAGAGGGTTGATTATTTTTGAACGGCGGTTCCATTACGTAGCTCGTAAGAATCCCCGGGGCTTTAAACGTATTGGGAAAGAGTTGCGAAAAACTAGGCCAGTTAAATTGGCATTCTAGAAAGCCAGGGGACAAATTGATTTACAAATCCTCTGAGAGCAATTCATGTTTCACATAAAACTTTCTGATTTGTATAATGTGTAATGTAAGCACATAACAAGTGCCGAACCAATTATTACCATCAGCAGAGTCAAATTCGTAAACTCAAAGGACATTTGATTTAAATTTTAGCTTTGAGAAACCGAGTCCAGGGGTGTAATACGGGTGAAAGTTAAAGACAACGTAAATAGAGAGTGAATCTGTACTTGCATTAACCCTTTTTCATTTGCGGGAGACTATCTAATGACCTAGTTACACAAATGATTTCCTAAGTTCACTTAATCAATGAAAACGCCCACCCAATGATGAAATATAGCACGAAACGTGCCGATTAAGTTCAAATGTAGATTTAGCGCAGATTATCGGTAGCCTTTATAAATTCAATTCATTTAATTTGAAACCATCAGTAATTGAATGAAGCTTCATTAAACTGGATTATCTTGCCCCTGTTTCCAAATAAAGCATCAGTTCCATTACTCTCTCTAGTTAAAATTGCTCGCATTACTTATTTATTTTTAACTAAGCCCAGGCCCCGACTATTCGGCATATTCCTTACACATCCAATTAATTAGATCATATCTTCATTTAATAGTTATTATAATAAAGACAAAAATGACATAAAGGCAACTACCTGCATTCACTAACAAAATAACCAAAATAAATTAATACGAAGAATATTGTTTATTCTTTTCATTATTTACAATAAAATTATTTTTGGATAAACTGCTCTCAATACAGTGCCCATAATGTTATTAAACTAAATTTTTAAAAATACTGAAGTTATACAATCCATAATACCAATAATGCTATGTTTATGTAAATATCATTAAATTAAATTAACATTAATCCTTCCTTCCTAATGTGTACAGTTTCACATACGCCAGCAATTTTTTTTTTCATTTTGATTCTCATTTTTAGTATTAAAATATGATTAACTGCAAATTTCATAACACCCTGAGTGCAATATTTTAATTCAAAAATAAACAATCTGCGATGGACAGGCGAAATATGGTAAAACCTGTATGGTGAAATATTTTTTTTCTGGGCAAAATTCTTCACAAATAATTAGTCATTTATTATTATACGTGGCTCCTTACTTGAATATGGTGTTATCTAGTTTCATTATAATTAATAAGCTGTAATATTATCAATAGAGTAGTAATCATGCGCAAATAAAATTCATCTCATTTTCTTTTTGAACTGAACAAATTGTAATTAATATTGCCAGATATTTTGTCAGATCAGTAGTACCACTCCAAAAAAGGTATAAACAGCTATGTGTGCTAATATAAGAAAAATTAGTTGAATTTCGCACGCATCTAAAGAAGTACTTAATTTAATCAATAAGACCATAGAGAGAGAGAGAGAGAGGAGATCGAATAAATACAAAGGGACTGGTCACATAAGGTTTAGGAAGGGTAGAGCAATTTGCAACATTTTAGTAATGGGGTCATAGGAACAGAGAACAAAATGAGGATGCATTTGTTTGTTTCTTAGATTTCAAGGTGAAATTCGATAGAGTAGATAAGGTAGAATTAATAAATTTATCACAAAAAAGAGATGAGAGGAATAAACGAATTATCCGCAACCTTTACATGTGTCAAACTTCTAAGATGCGAGTGATGGATGGATAATAAAAATGGGTAATGTTAGGAATGGGGACAAGATTAGCTTGCTTTCCAGCGTATTCGCGAAGGAAATAACAAAAGTGACACGGGAAAGAGCTGGAGATAGGAATGAAAGCCTATGGGAAACTCATAAACGCAGTTATCAGCTCATCAAGCTTCAGTTAGATAGTCAGTCAAGGGGTTGCAATATTACAGACCTCCAAAGAAACTGCGGGAGATGCCGCAACAGTAACTTTCAACAGAGTCATCCGCTAATATGCATTAAATACAACAATTACCTTTTAAACTCTGAACGCTAAACTATGAAATCTAAACACTCAAAATTTCAGAGTTTAAGAGGGCACCTCGATAGCTTAACTGGCTAAAGCACTCGACCGGTCATTGAGGGATCCGGGTGCGAATCCCAGTCAGTGCGAATGATTTTTACACTCTGAAATTGTTGCATTGAATTGCAGACCTCATTGAAAACTCATTGTTATAGGTATAGGGTTATAGGACTCGGTGAAACCAAAACGTACCAATCCTTGAAAATTTGGACCAAAGTGGTCAAAGCAGTAGGACAAAAGAGGAAAAATGGCGTTAGACGAAGTAAATTTCACAAGAAAGAGTGGATCGATGACGAAAGTTGAGTAAGAATGATCGGAAACAACTCATCAAAACTTTGATATGGCATTTGTTTTTGTACGACGCAGAAGTATGGCCATTGAAGTAGGTTGGTAAGAACGACAGAGTGCTAGGTATGGTGAGGGCACAGAGAGGATTGACGGGAGAAATCCAATGGAGATATTAAAGTTGGATTCAAAGTATTTTGACTGGCTATGGGTTGTTGAAGACTGCGATACTGGAGAAAACGCCAGACTAGTAGGAACTTAAGAATTGAATAGGTATGTTGGGCGGAAAGAAAGCAATAAGATATGCGGAATCGAAGAAGGGCTGATTGCAGAGTGGCATGCCAGGTGCTTTGTTAGGAGAGCAAAAAAAATGTATCATTGTGCCGTTGTATGTGTCCACCCAATATTTAATGCAATCGGTAAAATAATAATACAAATTATTCTATTTGTCCGTGGTAACCTAGTGGGCGTGGGTGATCTAGAGCTCCCCGATAAGGACAGGAGGGCTTTGGCTCGATTCTCGGTTGCTCATCTATGCATCTTCAACGACACTCAGATTTTGTATTTTTTTGTAAACCGCACGGTCCTTGGAAACCATAGGTGATAGAAACCATAGGTAAACGCACTGCTCTCCGTACCCTGACGTGTAAATTTCGTCCACCTTATGACTTAACAATGGGTATGCTCTACTCTAACCTATCATACCAACCGTCCAGTTAGGAACTTTGGTTTATTTTGTATTTTTCCGAGCTTTATTTCTTCTCTCGTTTAAAAAAAGGTGAATAAATATCCCCTTAAATATCTATTTTTCATCAGGTTTGTAGTTAACTGAACTATCATTATTTATCTATTAATATTGGAAACAAATGTACAAATTATAATTGATCAACTCAATTATTCATGACAAGGTGTTGACACTTTAGAAGATAATTATAAATGCCTGTGTAATTATTTCGAAATAAGCACCGTCAACGATGTAAATTAGGTTACTGAAGCCAAATCAGTAAAACCCACATGGAAAGGTGAATACTACGGTCCAATTTACCCGTACGTATGAAACATTAAAGCATCTGATCGAGCTGTTAATAATTGATAATAGTTTTGATGACTATTTAGTAGATATTTTTAGTTTAATAGACCACGTCATTGTTCATTAATTTCCTTTCTATGTCAGTTCTCCAGGATCTTATATGTTCGATTCCCTAAAATCGTTTGTGACTTCAGCAATCCTCGCATAAGGTCACAGCGATCGCTCCATTGCAATACCCTTTCCCCCACAAAAGGGAGTGAACACACACCTTACCATTGCCGAGAGAAGGGTTCTACCGGAGGGGTCACCGTGAAAGGATGGTGAACGCCAGTCTCATCCGATCAACTCTCCCCTCCCCACAAGTGCGGCGCGTGCTTCTTTCCTTCTGACCACACGCCCCCCCCCCCCCCAGCCGCAAAAATCCCGCGCTTTTGTCGGCTACCGCGGTCATCACACGGGCGCGACCAGAAAGCCTCCTTCCCAGGTTCATAGAATAAGAGAGGGAAGGCGGAGTTTACGGGTGGGCGACGGTAACGGGAGGAACAGCGGCATTGGAACACCGTTGCCCGCCATCCACCGAATTCTGAAGCCCCTTGAATCAACCCCATTCACTCGAGCGCTCGCCCACCCTCGCTCGTTCGCTCGCTTGCTCCCTCAGCCCTCTTGCCCCTTTTGTCGCGGCTTCCTTATCTCTCAGCCCACACCCCCACCCTTTGCCCCCTGGCGGAGAGAGCTTAATGTCTTATCTTCATCTTTGCTTCCGATCCCTTCACTCCCTTTCCATGGCGTGACCTTTCGGCACGCGTGGGAACCTCCTTGCTGCTTTCCACTGCCACCCGACTTCACGGAAATCGGAAGGGGGTGGAAAGCGACGCGCTCTCCACAAAGGTTTACCTATGTCTTATCTTTTTCGATAAAATTTGTGGGGATTTAATACCAATGTATAAAGTTGCACTGTGAGAGAGGAAACAGAAAATAAAGGAGATTGGGCAACAAAGCGCCACTTAGCCACCAGGAAGGTAAGGAGTACTTTTTTTCACTCAGCATTTCCAAAATTTCTATTTTTTCAAGAAAACTGTTTACCGTATATATTATTTTTAAAGATTTATTTTAACTGTTTCAATTCAACCGCCATTTAATCTAGATCAGTTTTCATGTCCCAAGTTATGTTGTAAAGGAGACGTTAGCCCAAAGCTTATAAACCAAACTGGGCTCCGCAGGTGACCCTGGCGATAGATAGGGTGGCATGCATGTGATGCTAACCATGATGAATTAGGGAGATCAAATCAAAATTGTAGATTTCAATTGAATCCCTATGGTTGGAAGTGTAGAAATACAATTGATATTATACGACTCCTGGGATATGCAATGAGTGACGTGAACCCAATTCGTAGAATGTTATCATATGTTTCCACTCATCGGTGTAATAATAACTGTCAGTCCTGTCTCGTTTTCAGTACTCTTTCGTGGCAGTATTTAAAGTGAAAAAGTGTGCGGAATTCTTTAACTATGAGTATGCTATCATTTCTCTCTTCTTACTTTTTAAATTTTCACGTAATATAGTTGAATTTATCAAACCATCCGCGTACTTGTATTAATTTTTCTGTCAACTTAGCCTCATATTGTTCGTTTTTCCTCAATTTTTCAATGCAAGTTATTCGATTTCAAATAAATGTTAGGGACTGGAGTAGTAAAATTTCGAATGATATCCACCAGAGTAGCCAGTATTTAGGTTCTAATATTTATGATGCAGCTGATTGAATATTATTGAAAACAAAGATGTGAATAACTTCAATTCTCGATCCTTTCAATTTGAGAGGATATTTGGTTGTCTCAATTAACTTATTAACGATAATGGTTTTAAAATATCGTAAGATAGAAACTCTAAATAAATGAAATGAATTTTTTAATGAATTTCAATTCAGATTTACTTTGAATTTTTGGTCAAAACTGAGAAATTTCATTGCAAAATATCCCAAAATATCATATCGCCTTTTATTAATGCTTTTCGGTTAGTTATCGATGAATTTAATTCAAAGCCAAATAGCCTCATGAAAAATTCCACATAGTTTACTAAAAGTATAATTTAACATTGAAATTGATGGAAAATAATGAGAAAAACTTGTAATACTATATTGAGACTTATTTCAAACAAAATTATAATTATGAATATGAAATGGTGGTAGGCTAAGTTAAGCTTTTAAACATAATATTACATGTTTTCGCGGGCAAAAGAGTTAACTATTATGTTAGTCTTTTGGGGTTAGGAAAAGAAGTTTCCACAAGGAGGACAGAATTGATCGTTATCTTATTGGCGTTGAGTAAAGGCGTTAAGAAAATGCTCCTGAATAATTCGATATGGAGCATGGTTGTATCCACCGTGGAAACATAGTTGGAGAGGAAAGATGATAAGCGTAGAATGGAGAGTTTTGAGAGGTGAGTATGGAGACGGATGGAAAAGGTAAAATGGACGGAAATGGGAACTAACGAAGAAGTACCTCGCATATTGGGGTGAGATGAATTCGGTAGAAATCAAAGGAAGGCAGAAAAAGTGGACCAAAAATATTTTGATCGTTGATTTAATGTTTACGCATGATAGAGGAGAAAACGGTAGGAAGGCAAAGTAGGGGGAGGAAATAGATAGCTATGTTGGACGGAATGAAATGAGGCAGAAAGTTTGAGGAATTGAAGAAGGATTTAATATAGATTGATGTGTCAGATATTAATTGATTAGACGAAGTAAATGAATAAATGTAGACGTGTTCAAACTGTGCTCATTTAATGCCTGCCTTAAATGGTAGAATACCAATTTATATTACTACCTTCTTGATTTTAAAAGAAATTTCGGACTTTTTTGAAATGGCACTTGAGATAGGTGGATGCCGAAATGTTCAAAATGTCTCAACGTAAGAGTTATCATAATCTCATATCTGAAAATGAATTTGCTAACTTGAGCAAGGTGTCTCTCTCTCTATCTTACGTAAAAAAGTTTCTAATGAATTAAAACCTAATAACTCAACATTCGATGACAGAAAAAGAAAGATGGGTGAGGTTAACGCAATCGAAAATATTTTATGCTGTTCTTCCAGCTTCATATTTAGTTCAAGTCTTCGTTGCATGTAACGGTTGGCGAAAACGTAACCACTCAATATTTCGAGACGTGTAAGAAGCGTTTTAAATTGCTCAGTCAGAAAATGCAACCAAAATACCCTCATTTATACCACCATAAACCCGATGAATAAAATTAAAACTGTATCCGAGCCGCCGAGAGATATTTGGACGCACGTAAGCACTTTCCCCTATTTGTGAAACGCGCCCAATTAGCTGGAAATGAGAATAGTTTTTACTTTTTTTAATAAAGGGGTAAAGTGTGGCGAGTAGGATAAAGTGGAAAGCTGGGACGGGGGTTTGGGGGGGAGGGGAGAACGACTTAGGAGATGGAAAGGAAAGATGAGTTAATTGGACTCGGAGAGACAGGTATAGCGGAAAGTGAAGGGATCGTTAAATAGAGATTAGTTGAATGTTTAAGCGGGAGACTAAGAAACTGGAAACCGTGCTGAAACCGGTGCTGTGAGAAGATCGTTCGGCCACCGAGGAAACCAACAAGGCACGAAGAAGGCTTCCCCTCATAACTTTATGCCACATGTTTCATGCACAGTGGAATCAACGTTAAGGCGTAAATATTTCCGTGAGCCAGGGAGTGGGGTGGAGAGAGACGTGAGAGGATGATATTCAAGCGTGCACAAAATAAATCCAAGTTAATGCGAGAGAGTCCCCCAAAAGTTAAGCACTCGTCGCTTTATTCGGGAAAGATAGTTTTGCGTGAGAGATAGTAGGAAGGAAGAGAATGAGGAATGAAAATGTAAGACCTAAAGAAATAAAAAAGAAATAAAAGACGCTATCCTCATCGCCATTACTCCATATTTTTTTAAACTATTTTTATCCTTCCAACGCCCCCGCTGGTAAATGCAAACGAACGTTAAAGCACAAGAGGGAAAGTTCTTTTGAAAGGGTCATTTTTTTCCACCCTGCTTTTATCCCACCATCCTTCTCGTCTCCTCCCTTTCCTACCTCCCTCCACTCACGAGCCCGAAAGAAACTTTCGCGGTGCGGGATTTTTCGGGCTCTGTGTGAGCCGGTGCGGGAGGAGGATGCAAGGGCAGAAGAAAAACGTTTTAGGGGAGACGGAGAAGGAAAGAAGGAGAGAAATGGAGACGAAGAAAGAATGGTGGAGGTTGAAATGAAAGAGTCGACGGGGGTTGGGGGAGGAGAGAAAGGGTTTGGGGGAGTAAAAGGGAAAAGGAAAAGTGAAATCGCTGAAACGGCAAAAACAGGTGAGAACGCCTCTTTTTCCGCGGTGGTCCCAATGAGCAGGCAGGGGTGAGTACCCCTGGCGCGAGGCTACGACGGGTCGCCGTCACCCAGCCCGGAACGTAGCGGTGCTGCTCGCCTCGGTGATTTAACGTGTGAGTATGGGAATGGGGTGGACGGGCCGTCAGCAGATTTTGAGTTTTGAGTTCCGCTCACATAACTTCCTCTGCCCCCACCTCAGATACGGACACAAGAGGAGTGGGCGGAGGACGCTTACCTGCTTCGTAACACCAATTGTGTGCGCGGTCGATAAAGTATTTGCATAGTACATTTTAGCTGAATTTTTCCTACTGATTCTTTTAGTCAATATCCTTAATGAAATACTTCCGGAGAAAAAACAATTAATGCTCTGAAGTAAGGATAAAAGAATGTTCAAAGCGCAATTATCGCAATGCAGTAAATGATTCATTATATTATTGATAGATATTATTCCTCCTGAGGCATTCGAAAGAAAATATTTCTCTCTTCAAATTTTACATCAGTCTTTCTCGTTCTTTTCTTCGTAAAGAAGAGACTCCTGTCCTTTCCCATGTCCTCAACCATTTTTATTCTTACTTTACCCTCCTTCAGGTTTATCATTTCGCATATTCAAATTATATTTAAAGGTATTTTATAAATATCAAATTAGGATTATTCTTGACATTAGAATTTTCTAAAACTCAAAAGTTCATTCACTTAAATTTAATGATCACTACCATCAAACTTTAATGAAGGATTTACACTATTAATATAAACATTACAAGGTCTTCCTTTGTAATAAAGTTAATGCGTGATAGCTTAGCAATAAATATTTTCAAGTTATCTTTCTCATTTAAATGGCGTAGAACTTTCAAATAACAAGACCGAATACGTACCTATGGAACTTGAAGCTTCACGGACGAACAAATTCTATCCTGTCTACCTATTTCTCCCTCTTCCTAGGAAGCTATTCTAAAAAACGGGCTGACCAACAGGCTGAATGACAAACTCTCCACGAGCTCAATACTATTCCTGCATGGAGTACAAAAATGTCTAAACACATCTCCGCCCGTCCATTTCACTCTAACTAAACCTCCATTCCTCCTCGGTCCACTTCAAAACTCTCATCCACTCCCGACCGTTGAGTGAGGAGAGAATTCCTCCTTTTTTTCCCCGCGGGAGAGGGTATACAGCGGCTGGGGAGAAAGGGAATAAAGAGTCCATTAATCGTAATGGCTCCCTTTTCAACCCCTCCCACTCCCTCCTCTCCAGCCTTACCACCCCACACATACGCCACCGCACATACGTCCCCACCCTCTCTCCAACCCCTCACCTCCTCACTCCCCCTCCCTCTTCCTTTTTCTACATTTCCCTTTCCTCACTCACGTCCGAAGATCGAGCCTCGAAGGCAAAGGGGGAAAAAACAAAACTGTGGTTCTATTCGCATTAAACTCCTCCCCCACCTCAAACCTCTCCCCCAGAGCGCGTCATCAATCCGGCACCCACTTATCCCACCGGCTTATATTCCCTCTACCTCTTACCTCTCACGTAACCCGCACACATCCACAAACAAACACATGCACACCTGTACTTATATCCCTTTCGTCCTTGCCTCCACCGCAGTTTCATTCCACGGCCCGCAGAGCCCTCGTTCCATCCGTACCCCTCCCTTTGCTCCGACGGCTCTAGCGTTACCTTTCGCTCGTCCGACCAACGGGCGCCCGACCCCACTAAAAAATTGGTTCGTTTTGTTTTCACCGCCCCTCCAATACTTCAATGGCACGTCGGAGGTGTCCAACCATGGTCGAGTCGCCCCGCGGAATTTAAGGGAGTGCCTTTAGTGAGCGTGGAATCCGAGGTTCTCGCTCAGTGAGTGTCGCTCCCCGCCCACACGCATCCCAGACCGAACCAACACGCCTCTCGTCTCCGAGTCCTCACGGGGCATCTTTGTGCTGCCATTCGCGATCGTCAGGTCTGGGGCGCGTGGCACGAAGTTCGGATATTCGTGTCCTTCTTCGTGCGCCGAGGTGTTGCTTTTATTCTGCAGTTAGTTACTTCAGTTGGAAGGTGCGATTCGATCTTCTCCTTCTATATCTACATAATACCCCGCAAGCCGCCGCAAGGGCGTGTGGCGGGGGGTGTTAGGTCACCAACCGTAAAAAGGAAAAATACCACATGCAAAAGAACAACATGGAAAATTACACTCACAGCAGCGCACACACTCATGCAAAAAACCCTTCATCCAATACTCAAGCAAACACATATACCGCAAAACAACTAAAAACTGCACCTCAGGATTCAGCACGAAAGCCATCCTACAACACGCAAGCAAGGACACAACAAGCTAGAATGTGAAACATCACTGCCACATGAAAATGCACCACAAAACACTCTACCCCCCAAAGAGTCTGTAAAAGGCAGGGAATGCGACCCAACGTTGCAGGTAGCAGGAATTTCCCCCCGCCGGGAGGGACGAGGGACTGAAAGGGAAACTTAAAAACAGATGAACAGAACACGAATGAGGTCATGCGGAAAGAATGGGTTAATATAGCAAAACACATAAGGTTAGTGGAAGAGCATGCATTTAAGTAGAACTAATTATTTTTAAACGCTGAGGGTGGCAAGTGGAATTTTTGCTATCTATAGCCCTGCAGTTGCTATCCCGTATTGTCCGTGGGAAGAAGGAGCCCTTGAGTCGGCTAGTTCTGGCATCTATTTCCCGAATTTTATATGCATGATCCAAGCGACCAATGTATGTAGGAGTACGAATGATTTGTGAGACCTCGGTGCTGAAACATGCGGATCTAAATTTATTTAATAATTTCAATCTTGCATTGAATCGTCTCTCTGCCAATGATTCCCACCCCAAATCCATGAGCATTTCGGTGACGCTTTGCGTTTTATCGTAAGACTGTTTTACAAAACGGGCTGCTCGGCTTTGAACCTTCTCAATTTTCTGAATGAGGCCTTTTTCACTCGGATCCCACACGCTACATGCGTATTCTAAATGAGGCCTTACAAGAGCGTGGTAACAACGTTCCTTGGCTTTCGAGTCACTTTTTCCGACAATGCGTCTAATGAATCCCAATTTTTTATATGCTTGACCGCAGACTTTACGTATGTGAGTCCCCCAAGTTAAGTCTGTTGTGAATGTGACACCTAGGTATTTTACCGTATCAACTACTGCTAGGTCACCTCCAGCTAATTTATAAACAAATCCCGTTGATCTTTTAAAGAAATTTACCCCCGAAAATTTATTATAATTTAGTGTCAATCCCCAGTTAGAACACCATTTAGTAATGCAATCTAAATACTGCGCTAGTATAAAACGATCCTCATCCCCAGATATCTCCCGATAGATCACCGTGTCATCCGCGAACATCCTAATTTTACTTTTCACTTCGCGGTTCAAATCGTTGACAAAAATCAAGAAAAGCAACGGCCTGATTACACTTCCCTGAGGTACCCCCGACGTGACTCGAACGCTGTCGGAACTAGCGCCATCAAGGACTACCCTCTGTTCCCGCTCTGAAAGAAAATCTTTAACCCAACTTATGGCGCCCTTGTTTATACCCGCGACCTTTAATTTATGAATGAGTTTACCATGTGGAACCTTATCAAATGCCTTTTGAAAATCCAAGAAGATGGCATCCACTTGCCTAGATATCGTACTTTTAAACAAAACTGATATATATTGGCGGTCTTTTCACCCATACTTCGCCAAATATTTTTATCCACTTTTATTTTGTATAAATCGTGTTTATGCAATCAAAGTTCGTGCCTCGAGTAACAAGCAGTTCTTCGAAAGACGGCATGGGTGCGCATTCAAAATGATTTTCTCTTAATCAATAAATGGATAGATTATGAAGTAAAGCAATAAAAAAACTTCCGTGCTAGCTGAAAATTTTTAAAACATCTTCTTTAAATTACAGTACTGCCATTATAAATGAAAACTTGTGATGATATCGTGAAGCATGGACATCCTACTAATACTTAGTGTTCATTATCATTCACGTTTTTATTTTCTTAAAGATTATTCTCGTACATCGTTCGCATTTCCCATTCACTACAATTTGTTGGTCTACCTTTAGGTAGAAAGTGGCATAGAGGACTTGAAGTTAACTAAACAATGAAAATGCTTAACATTCTTCTTTATCGGCCAACTTCTTGTTAGAGACTCTTAAGATTTCTCCCTCGCAATTTACAGTCTCACACACCCTCCTCCTCACCTGAGCCTGATTTTCCCTCCCCTTCATCTCTCTCAGCTCAGTTCCTCTCTCATCCGAAAACTACTCAATATTATCAGGCTATCTGTGGTTCTTCATCCTCCTCATCTCTCCTTCTATCTCCATCCCTCTCCATCTAATCTCAATTATTGTTTTCGGGTCTGAGTACCTATTATTGTACTGCAAGGGGATTATAAGTTAATGAGGCCCCTCATAGCGTTCCATTATCGTTTCCAATGACTAAAGTATATCTCAATATATTTTAGTGTTTGCAAATGAGGTGCTTTACGAACGATTAAGTCATTCTTGATATCAGTTAATTGTGTATTTTTCTTGTTTTCTTTGCTCGTAGGTTTAGTATCTGAGAGAGTATCTTCTATTTAAAACATGTAGGAGAAGATTCAAAATACAAATAATTTATCTAACCGCCTTTAAAATGAGTCTTGTAATGCAAACTATAAAATGTTATTAATAGACAGTAGCATTTTAGTTTACGCATACCTTACTTCAGTAGGTTATCGTAACACATTGTAATACAATTATAATAAGCAAGAAATCATTATAAACCCAACTCTTTTATTCAAGTAGAATATTAAATAAACATAATTTCAATTTTGGTGCAAAAAAAATGAATTTGATTCGGATTGATAGTTTTGTTAACGATGGAGACATCATTTATACGAGAGCGTATTATCATTTATTGTTAACGTATTATTATTAGTAACGTATTAGCATTTATTGCAGAACCATCCAATATTGGATATACATTTAATTATTCACAAAAGTCTTCAAGGTTCAAGTGACTAAAACAGTGAACAAAAAAACAGCAATTGCTGTCATTTTAATGCATTGAAAGAAATATCTACAAAATCTACAGATTCACTATTTTTGATCTAACAAAAGTTTCCCGGAGTATTTTAATTTTAATTAGAGGTGAAGTGGAAATTTTAATGCTTCGAGCCAGAGATATTTAATTATATTATGTTCTATTGCTTTCCTTCCTTCTTTATTCTTTATGGAAATGAAAACTCATTAAGATCGAATATGAAAACCCTCTTAAAACGTTAAAATCTTATTAGCTCAAAGCTGGAAACAAGAGAAACCGTAAATAATCATTACAGAGACAACCTCATTAAGTCAGTGTGGGTCAAAGGAAATGAGTATTCAACAATTTGATGCAAATGATCCTTTTCTTTCATATAGTTCGCATTCACAACATCAAAGAACGTTTGACACAATTATTCTAAGTCATCGTTTATTAAGTTAAATTTTGTCCTCTACGTTCTGGGGTCAAAGCACAGATTTCCTATGATAGCGAAGTGTCCTATAAATCACAATCCTGTGGAATTTTGTCGTCAAATATCCATCTATAAATAGTGAAGTGGTGACAAAGTTAGCCATGAATATTTTATGGACACTTCTGGTCAAACAGATAATTAGATTTCCACTGCGGCTCAATTTTTTAAATATTTTTCCTCGATTTAGACAGCTCCGTTTCACATATAAGATGTATGTATCGTACAAACTCAGCACACACCCATCTGCGTAAAGGATTCATTATCTAAATTTATTGGTATTTTGATGTCCTTGGAAAGATGTTCAATATTGTTACTCACCGTTTAAAATTTTAATTCATTGAAATAATACTTTGACGTCACTTCTATGCTTGGTTATAAACAGTGTAGTGAAACTGTGATGCCCTGTATGGTCACTAGATTCACGATTTGATATTTATAGAGGAGTTCCAAGATAACCAAAGCAATAATTTCTTCCTCCATCCAATGAACAGAAATCGAAAATTATGTAGCATACCGATAAAAAATTTCTTTCGTAACTTTATGGTATTCCATTAGAATTTAATGATTCCGATAAACTTTCATAAATGTTCCTCGGATGAAATAATTTTCATCATCATAATCAGTATTTCAATCCTAAGAATAGTTTAATGCAGTCCTTCATTCTGTCCTTTTTAGTGTCCATTTCCTCATCCTCTGATAGGGTTCCTGTTTTACGTCCTTAATTTTCCCTATGTACTTGTCCCTTGGCCTTCCTCACGGGATATTTCTTTCAATTTTTCCATCTGTTATGTTTCTAACTAATCCATTGTGCCTCAAGGTATGTCCAATTCATTTAGTTCTTCTTTTCCTCTTCTGCCCTTCTACATACTTCATCGTTCCTCTCTTTGTCTCTCCATTTCATCTTCAGCATTCTCCTCCAGCACCATGTTTCAAATGCTTCTATTCTTCGTTGGCCCACTTTTCCAATACTCAATGTCTCCAATCCGTAGTACCATGCTTCACACGAACGTTTTGATTAACTGATTTCCTGTTTGCAATCTTATACTCGTTGAACATAATAGTTGCTTCTTCTCAATGAACGCCTTTTTTGTTAAAGTAATTAAAATAAGTTCTTTGATTCTTTTAATTCAAATGAATTTCTTTGCATAAAATAATTTTATCTTATAAAATTATTTTATATGTGGTGTGGTATCTTTGCCCAAGATAATTTAAATAATTAATAGCAACCAAATATAACAGTTTCTATGTGGTGGTTTTGGTGGATGGCGGGTTTCCAGGTGCATGAGGAAATAGAGGGAATATATGTAGAATGGCTGGTGACATACCACCACCTGCCACACGTTGTTACGCATGCCGCAGGTAAATTTGTACGATAGATGTCGATAGATGTTATACATTATCTTTGGGTGCACCACAGTATTATGTTTGTATATATTCCACCAGAAAACAAACGAGGAAGTACTTGGTATGGTGGGCGAAGAGAGGGGTTTGTTGGGAGAAATCCTATGGAGGCAGGAAAAGTGGCTGAAGGGGGTATTGACCGGCAGCGGGAAGTTGAAGACTGTAATTGAGGGGAGAATGTTAGGCAAACGAGGAAAGGGAAGGAACAGGATAGGGATGTTGGACGGGATGAAGGGAGGAAGAAAGTACTCAGAGCTGAAGAGGGACCTGATGTAAAGTGGGATGTTGTGTTCTGCTAGGAGTCACAAATTATTTAATTAGTAATTATGTCCATCCAAAAACCTACCTTAACCGGTAGATTACCTAATAATAATAATAATATTCCACTATATCACACCTGTTACTACGCACTTTTTAAAATACTTTAATTGTGTTTTTTATCCCTTGTAGTATTCAAAAGCGAGGCTGATTAAATATTTCTAAAAACACATTTGACATTTGAAGTGCTTACAGTTAGGTACATAAAAAGGTAACATTTAAGTCTCAAAAGCCAGACGAAGAAATTCCTGCTTATTTTACTTTAGTTGGGCATTTTTCTCTTGATGCATTTCCATAATCCCCATCCACTCAGAGGTAGCTTAATGGATTTTAAACATAATCACGTGAATTTAGCACCTCAACTACCATTTCAAAGATACGTACCTTCTTACTTGCAGTATCCCCCATAGCCATCTAATTCCTTTGAATGCTCTACCAACTCCGCTCGCTCTCTCCCGCGAATATAGCACCAGAACGGGTCAACTAGATCGCCTCAGATATCGTTCCCTTCTCTCCCATTACAGCTTCTTAAATAAGCCACCCAAACGCTCACGTTTTACATAAACGCCAGATTCCAGTACTGCCTTCCAAAGTTTTCCAAGGCGGCAAAGATCCTTTGGAGTTACAAAGACGCGCATTTATTCCGGAGAGCACGGGGTGCCTGTTTCCGCGCCGTGGATTCCGCCACCACCGCCGCTCGTAAAATGAATGGCTGCATTTGAATAACTTTTTGAATGCGACCCGAATAGTTTTTACCGAAACGCTTCCAGGACGCGGCCAAAAGTTCCTTTGGCTTGTTTCATTGGTTTAAGGAATCTTTTGATACGTAAACTGCAGTAGAAAGTCTCTTGCGTCACTCCTCGTATATCACTTTGTGGAATTAAACCTTAACCGACCATCGTCTTTTCCTTTTTCTCGTGCCAAAGGGCAAAGTCGTTCTCCACATCAATCGAACTAATCAATTACTTATCCATGTGAGAATAATTTAAGTTCTTGTTAGGCTCACTAAATAATAAGCAATTGGAAATTTATTTCATCTAAAATCTACAGATTTTTTAGATTTATCATAAATAACGGCAGAAATATTTAATTCTTCTAGTATAATTTTTTATGCTGGTCTATCAGTTGACGATGGACTCCTTAAGATGTTGTAATTATTTACCAAAATTTATTGTAACTTAAACTTAAAAGTCATTAATCAGCATATCGCCCCATACTGCGATTAACTATTATTAAGCTCACAATACTTTCTTCCTCCCTTAATTCCATCCAAAATAACTAATATTTTCCTCCCTCCAGTTCTCTAACCAAACATATTCCATCATTCATCACTAATCCTTTCCATCATTCCTAATCATTTCATTAACTCCTAGCATCTCATTGCAACCACTCTTTCTGCCATTGAATTTGGCTTAGAAACTCTCTCACTATTGCTTACTTCTTATATATATATATACATAATATAATACATAATAATGAATATTAATTAATGTTTTACACCACAAAGTACGTAGTTAAATAAAACAATACTTTTTTCAGTAGGAAATTAAATAAAGTGCCTTCTTATATATATATATATATATATATATATATATATATATATATATATATATATATATATAATGCTTTCCAACATTTCATTTTTATCCATTCTTCTTCAGGTAATTTATTTTCTTTTTACCTCGACAACCTTGTTTATTAGCCATGGCAAATGGCGTTGCATATAAAATTCGTCGCTAAATTTTCTTTATTACAATTATTTTTTAAAATTCTAATACCTTTTTACCGAAAAATTCTCAATACCGACACCCACTCATCCTTTTAAATACTCCTACACCCCAAACTTATTATTGGAACGGTTTTTATAACCTATTTCATTTTCGCTTTCGTCTTCACTTCTGAAATGTGATACGTGTTTAACCTTTTTTAATTTATGCTCTCCTACTTTGACTTATTTTAATTTCTCATTGATTTTGTTGTCTTTTATTATTAAAAATATTAATTCTATCTCATACAAACCACTCTACTGATCTAATAAACTCAGCGTTGAATAACTACCCAAATAAAGCATGATCATCGTTAAGCCATGTTGACCTGATCAGTGCTCTACCGACTGTCTATGCAAGCCTTAAGCTATATATATACCTCACTCACCACATTTTTCACATTTATTATAAATATCAATAATGATAATGGGCTGAGCTAATAGCTCACTAGGTACTAATTTGATACAATATTGGATTCTATATGTGAAACGGATAAATCGTTACTTTGATATATGACTTTGATATAAGACGGAAATTTGTATTTTTTTCTGTAGAGAAATCATGTACGCGCAATGTTTTTATTTTAATATTTTACGTATTTAGCTTGTCATTACTTCTCATTCCATTACGTTTTGATTAATTGCCATTCTTAATGGTGATTGGAAATGGAAATATACCTACTCAATAATTCATTATTTTTATGCATGTGAAAGACTTAATTGTTTGCCGTTTATTTGCCTAAAATCTATGAAATTTCCCCCAAAGCTAACCATCAGCGTTGTCATTCATTGACTTCAATCAATATGCCTGAGAAGTACAACTATTTATGAGAAGCATACTGGCGTAAATTGGTAAATCACCAAGAGTCGCCTTATGAGAATACGAATATATCCCAAAATTTGCCGGTAGCCAAATCAATATTTTCCGAGCAAACTATTGGCTTTTGATGCCGAAAAAAAACAAACACACCATTTCTAGATGCCCTTATGACAGTAAAGCTTCTCATTATTCTTTCATTATTCCGGTAACTATTAAAAGTTAAGGAACCAATTTAGGAACATTACAATCAGCGGCTATATTTTTTTCAGATGAGTTTATCCCTTAATAAAGTAACTTTTCAAATAGTCCAACAATGACCAAGTTAACGAAATATTAATTGCATTGTAAAATATCACATTCTATGTTTTTTATGCTTATAGTTTTATATATTTATTATATTTAATATATTTATAATTATATTAATTTCATATTGGAGCATAGGTGGCAGAACCGTAGGTGTCACAGACAAGGGACTAATCATTTAGTGTTACTTTTAGAGACGATAAGTTTTAATATTTGTTTAGGTCTACTCTTTCCCAACAAATTAGCCTTAGGGTTAATTAATGTTTTCGGTGGTATGTCATAGAAAATAATTCAATTGCATATCCGACTAATATCAGTTAGTTTTGCACGTATGTGCATGCATAAATAAATGTACTGGGGATATTTAATCTAGAATACCAAAAATATAAATTAAATCCCTATTTAACTTAATGTAAATTAGCCAAAGGCAATAATATTGATTACTTATCATAATTTCAATATGTATTCCCACAATTTTAAACAATAGGATATACTAGTCACGGGTCTCATTTCGCAGACATGAACCAAAGGAAAATACGCACTTACCCCGATATTTTCTCTCTCAGAATCAAATATATCTGCGTAAATCTAAAAGAACATCAATCGTGGCCTGACAAAATGGTGTTCTACTTTTTTTGTAAAT
Source organism: Hetaerina americana (assembly GCF_022747635.1). Taxonomy (NCBI): domain Eukaryota; kingdom Metazoa; phylum Arthropoda; class Insecta; order Odonata; family Calopterygidae; genus Hetaerina; species Hetaerina americana. The sequence continues at coordinate 46,606,863 of NW_027286070.1, forward strand.
GCTCGAATCAAAGGTAAGTATTTTTGAATGAGCACCTTTTGAAAATGGTCGCAAGATACGAGAATCAAAAGTCAAAAATTACCATGTTGGATAAGTTCTAAAGGCTCCTCCGTCGCGTAAGATAAGAGCGAATCCAGAAGGACTCAATTCCAAGACCCACATAAGGTAGTCTGGAGCTTTAAATGTGTATCAAGTCCTCTTTTAAAAGTAGGCGTAGTGCCAAAAGCATGCATATTACTAAATTATTTGATTAGAATACTTTTAATTGGACTCGATATCTAAGGGAAAACTTTCCACGACAATTGCGGCATTAATTATTGAAATTCGCAATGAATCGTTGCACCATTGCGAGAAAGATCTCAAATTACAACCGAGGCATTCCACATTTATGTACTCCATTTTCCATGCCATTTTTAAAATTCCAAATCCTTTAATTAGCAGACGCAGCTAATGCGCATGAAATGAAATTTAACGTCCCCGCGGGGAGAAGGGGGCAGAGGAGCTCTCTCAACAGTTGAAGTCCCATGGAAAGCTCTCGGATGCTCATTAAATATTTGATAGTTTGACATAAGTCCCCGCCCTCATTTTTCGCATTTTTAGCGCACCTGTACAGGACTGCGTAGATACCCGAAATTTCATTTTATAATAGTAAGGGGGACGGCGAAGGCCGCAGGGTGGGGACGGGAGGGGAAGGTCACAAAGGAGGGAAAATGAAGGCAGCGCTCTCGGAGGGCATAAAGAGGAAGTTGCGCGGCCCTTATCGTACAATATCCACCTTAACCCCACTCTTATCTCCACGCACCCCTCCAACCCCCCCCCCGGACCCCTGACGACCCTCCAACCCCTTCTTCACCCCCCAGACACCCTAAACCGCTCCTAATCTCTCTCGGAACTAAAGCCTCGCGCGTCGCCTATCCACGCCCGCGTGACTTCCGAAAAAAATCAGTCCCCACTAGCCCCCCGGACCAATCCACCCCCACTCCTTTACCGCCCGCACCCCCCTGATCCTTCCCCCACTCGACTGAAAGGCGGAATGAAAGTTAGCGCGACACGGGACAACCCGAAAGTGTCTCCGGGCCCAAAGTTGGCCGTTGTACAACTAAGGCGACGCCACCTGCTGCCATCATACGCCCTTCGCCTCACGCACTATCTCATGTTACCCCACCCATCCTCTTCCCAAACCCTCTCTCGCAACACTCCCCTCTCCCCCGCCTCCGTGGCTCTCCATTCGCTCCATCTCTCCCTCCTTTTCCGCATCCGCATTCACCACCCTCTCTCTCTCCAACGTTTTCGTCCCTATCTTACCCCTCTTTCCGCATTCGTACGGCCTTGCCATCCTTTCCCCTGCCCCCCTCTCCGTGTTAAATGTGCCAGTACACCCCCTTTCGGCTCCTCCGGAAACTCCACGTAAAATACTACCACCGCGGCCCGCCCTTCTCCGACCCCCTACCTCCCACGCAACACTCCCATCCCACCCTTCCCGAAGCCGCAGCCCACCATCGCGCCCGACCTCTGCGGTTCGCAGGTCGGCGAGAAAGAAGACCGCTCTCGCGCGCCCCCCTCCCTTTGCCCCATCTCTACACCACCTCCGCCCAGCCACGGTTTTAAGCACCTCCGGGGCTAATCCCAGGGAGCAATATTTCCGAGGGTTTGGGGAGAGGTTGAGGCCCACGAGGGGGTAGCGGAGGAGGTGATTCACGTGGGAGGGGGGGAACGTGTGGGTGTGTTGAGCGGTAGTGAAGGGTGAGGAGAGGCTGAGGCTTTGGGGTGGGGGGTTCGTTTTTCATCCTCCGGATTATGTTTTGATGGAGCCTTTAAAATGTACGGAGGGCGGTGGTGTGCCACAGCAGCGAAGTTGGCAACCCTGAGTGCGTGGGTGTGCGTGAATCCTTAACTCCTCCGTCCGCTTCAATCCCACGCTGATGCGAAGCGGACCTCACCCCCGAAATTTCCCCGTCCCCTTGAACGGGATCGAGCGGCGAGGTAAGTGACTTTTAATGGAGAGATTACGATATAATAATGGGACGAAGAGCCTCACGGTTAATTATGGATCGCTCTGGGGCGCGTAATTCCAGAAAATAAACTCCGGTTTGAGAGCAGGAATCGGAAGGGAATATTTGTACGCAAAAATTTATGTGACGCAGTAATTCGTCAAAAGCAGCCGTTTGTTCTCTGAGGCCTGGGGTCTGAGTTCTTGGTAGATTTTTCTGTTAGTTAAACTTTAATTAAAATTCTGTCCGTCTGTTGGTACAATTGATAAGTCCACCTAAAATACTTATTTTATCACTATTTTGGTTAGCTAACTGCATGTTTTGACAGTGGTAATGAATATGTATATTAGAGGAAAGTTAGAAAAATAGCATCTACCTATTCCTTGTAGACATTGACTCATTTGCATAAGTATACCGGGCGTTTGTGCTGTTATTTTAGATGGCAATGTTCAATTTCTTTATGTTAATATAGTGGTTCCTTTCTACAATAATAATTAATACCAAACGAGTTTTAAAACGAAAATGTCATATGGATCAAGGATAATCAGCCCATAAATTGGCCAAGAACAGAAAACCGGCGTAAGGCATTTAACAAGTACGCACTGTTATTTAAGGAACAATTTTAACATATACGTCAACTTTTCTCAGCTAATATTTTCAACAATATGTCAGGAGGCTAATTTCACTTTCAAGTTTTCTTAATATTTTAAAATTCTTGGGCATACTTCCAAAAACCAGAAATGTAGATTGAAAGACCAAATGATAAACTCCCATAAGAGTATTCAAAAATGAGCTCCTGTACATGTATTTTGGGAAAGTATTTATGCAATTTGGAATTATGATTGCCAAAAATATTCTGCTACCTTCTAATGAAAACGAAAGAGACCAATTCAATAAGAAGACACTTATTAGAAGTAGTTGGAAAAAGAAATACTTATGCGACTGGGCATGAAATGAAAAATGTCGAAAATCAATCATGTCAATGATTGCATATATTTAATATAATTTTATACATGCGCTAAAGTTGTAAATATCAATTGAAAGGTTAAAAATAAATTTGATAACAACTTCCAATTATCGGTTAATTGATTTATTGTTTGCTTGGCAGGCACAGTGTTATTATTCAGAGTGATTAAAATTTTAAAATCACTTTTTCCACATTTAATTCAACATACAATGGCTGTGACAAAACACCAATTTATTCATAAGAGATTGAGTTCGTTCATTAAGCGTGCTATTAGGGTAATATGATCTAATTTCCGTTAACCCTCTTAAATAATGAGATGAACGTACTTTGATTAGTTCCATTAAAATTCTGCACATTAAAAAAATAGGCAACTTACATTATTTAATGCTCGAGTTATTGTAATTTTAGCACTGCCTAATATTAAAGTTCAAAGAATACCACATACATTCAAATAACATTTACAAATACAGTAATATTCAAATAATACAATACATTCGATCTATTATTCGTTTCAACCATTATTATGAATTTGTTTACAACTCAATGTCAAATTAAATCAAGCAAATACAAATTTTTTTAGTAATTATTTAAAGGAAACGCAATGTTATGCTTAAGAGAGGACTATAATTCGAGATTTTCCTAACGTTGGTCCGCGCAAGGATAAACTAAAATAGATTTCACTTATATATGGATCCGAAGATCAGTGGTGTACTTTTTTTCGTTAAAAAGTAAGCTGGGAGGACATGTTTGCCTTAGAAAAGTTGTAGCAAGTAAATAATATCAATAGGGAAAACAAGGGAAAAAAATGATAGTTGTTGGGAAAGCAAAGGCGGATTCATCTTTTACCCTTAACGGAAATACAAAAAAATTGAAGTCTTTAGTTAGCGCGATGAAAGTAAGACAACAGCTACTTCGCTTGACTCTTGAAAAAAAAAGAGTACGGCATACTTTAGGGCAGAATGATTAGCATGTTTGTGACATTTCGAAATGGGGTAGCTGTTAAATCAATCGGAATAAAGTCCATCGTGGGCCTACTTCCTCTTTCACCCCGTCAAGATTCTAGACTGGACAAAGGGCAATTTTCTGGCTCTCAGAGGGGGACCCATTTCACTCACAACATTTAGAGATTGGTGCGGCACTTAACCTTTAACCCTGAGAGTCGAATCCACCATCCCGGAGCGACCGCGGCACTACAGTGTTCTTGAACGCGCTCCGGGACCGTCGCTTTGTGGGACCTCGGATGGGCCGACCGAATAACCCCTTTCCCGGCCTGCCGAGATCACCTTGAGGTTCAAACACCTTTGTCCTGGAGGACAAGAGATCAGAAGGAAGATAGACGCGATCATTCCCCTCGTCCATTTGGAGGAAGCTACTGAGGATGTTGAGGGATAACCAGGGGGTGTTGACTAGGAAAATAGAAGAGAAATGTGGGACCGACTGGTTGGCCGACTAAAATGACAATCACGGCCGAGTGTCGCTCAAAATCTGAAAATGCTCTCTCTCTCTCGCCGTAGGAAAGCGCCTGGTAAGGAAGGAAGGAAGTCACCGGTGAGCCTTTGTCTCAAAGGAGGGGTAAGACTGCCTCGTTCTGTTACGATTGAGGGTTCCTCGAAATGAAATGATCACTGTCAAGACCAAAGGAAGATCGAGGCAAGATTCAAATACCCGATGGGATGGCAGGGGAAAATTGGCTGAGTCCTGCTTTCGGATTCGCGGTGATGGCTAGCTGCCAGTACAAACGAGTTCCATGTCTATTCGAGAATTCTCGACAAATGCGTCTCTTCATAAACTTGAAGCTCATTAATTTAATTCTTAATATGACCTACTTCCGGGATAATTCAAAGATTATTTTCCGGAGCCTCAATTTTAAATCTTGTTGCACTAGACTGAAAAGAACTATCGTCTTGGCGTTTGTTTAAATAGTAAGAAGTAACATAGGTCGGAGTAGGTACAAAAATCTACCAAAATTGACAAATATTAAAGCAGCTATTTTTTATCAAGTAATCGTCTAGAATAATGCATTCCGACTTTTTTATTTTTATGGGAAAAACAAATGGGGTAACAATAAATTATAACACTCGTGAGGACGGTAATGTCTCCAAAAACTGCATCAAAATAAGTTGTAAATGGTATTGTGCAGGTTTTTTGGAGTAATGGCAAATGCCAGTTCCTACTGAAGTTCCAGTACAGATTTATATTCACCGTTTTAAAGAACGGTCTGGGTCAGAAAAATGTATAGATTCTCCAGATGTTTTTCTAGTTCTAGGTTCTTAAATAGGAAATGCGGAATTATTTATACCTGAGAAATTAGGTACGTTTTTGCTAATCTAGCAAACTTTCATTTAGTTTTAAATGTCCTTCCTCACGTATTGTGAAACAAGCCTAAATAAAACCAATAAACATGGAGATATTATTTTTCGAAGGCAATAGTTAGAATCTATTGAGAGTTTGTGTAATTTATGAATACAAAATAGTGGAGCCGGGCGTTGGGCTACTGACTAAAGGGTTCGATTTTTGGCTTCAAGCAAGCTGTGTGTTTTTTGGATAATAGACTTTTCTGAGAAACAAAGGGCGGCACAGGGAGAGGAATTGGCCCCCTACCCTGATGTCTGTATTTCACGCGAAATCGGACTTAGTTTTGAGTGACCTCACCAATCAAACCGATCGAGGTGATAAATGTGTTAATGATTTTTTATTAAACATTTACCACGTATAACAAGCATAAAGACATGTTTTACACCAGGTTTCATGATTCATATTATAACATCTAAAGTACTATTGCCTTCCCAAACAGTTTTGTTGAGTTAAAAAATCGTATAACCAATTTAATTCGCAGCTTTCATACAGAAATCAAGGTTTAACTTCAATGGAACAGTTGACTACTATTGCGATAAAAATTCGTTGGATTTGAAGGCATTGAGTAACGAATGATTAGGTAATCCATGCATTAATCTTTCTTTCCATCATAAAGTTTTCCGGAAATTAAATTTATATGAGGGTACAATCAAACCGAACATTATTTCCTACAAATCTTTTATTCAAAAATGTGGTTCATTTAGAGTATGTTGACAAAATTTTAAATAAAAATTTGAGACAGTTAAGATAATAATCGATAAAATTTGCAGGAAAATTGTTTAAGGAATTGCCTGAAAAATGATTGCGCGCACAATGTCTACATTTAATGTTAATCAAATATTTATAAACCGATGATATCGATAGTACGCCCTTAAATATTATGTTGGTTCTAATGATTCGATTTTACATGTAATTAATTATTTACACTTGGGCTAATTAAGATATTAATTATAAAATTTCATGAGGATCAACACCATCACATTTATTGTGCACGAAATAACGTAAATACTCGCGTGCACGAATACAAACACGCGCAAAAGCGATTAAAAATGTTCAAATATGAACCACGTATTCAGGGTAGAAGTAACGAAGCATATTGCAACCATGAATCTAAGATTCTTTGCATTCGTTTGTAGATAGTAAACGTAAAATTTTACTATATACATTGTGTAATTAGTTCTAATATGTTTTACCCGATTGTAATTATTATGATCTTTAGTCTACCGGTTTAGAACTGGTTTTTGATGCACCATAGCACAACAAACAACTATTTTATTAAGCCCTATCTCACATGACACAAAATATCTCTAAGATACATGCTACTTATTTCAATGCCTCTGCTAAATCTCTATATTTTGCGCCCAAAACTCTCATTCTTATCCTCACTCTACCTCGACTTCCATTCTTTTTCATTCACATTCTCCTCTTTATAATAGTTTTCAGCGTCCCATTGTTTCTCATTATCTTCAGCATCCACTTGTCTATATTTATCCTCTTGCTTCATGGCCTAATTTTACAAAATATAAATCTACGTTCAGTATGAAAATTTTTGCTGGAATTCTCTTTTATGTTTACTCAGGGTGTCTGCGATATAATCCTGCCTCTATATGGCGACCTTTATGCAGTGTAAAAGTAATTTCTTTGATTAAGAGAATAGGGTAAAAGTGTCGGCGGAGTCCTCGTAAGAGTATATTCTCATTTCACTGAAGTGCATGGTAATTTATTCAGGCACGCACAAAAAGTGATGGAGGTTGTTAATGATTTTGTAAGATATTGGATTAGAAATGAGGACTTCCAACTCATTCCTATTAGAAATTTTCTACGATACAATAAACCCTTAAAACAAATACCACTCGGGTCATTTAAGCCTTCAAATTTATATCAAATGAAGCAATAGCATTTAAAGTAACCCCATGGAGAAAACCTCTCTCAATTAGTTACATAAATCTTAATGTAGCCTAACACAGTCCCAACAAAATTTTCATGCATCCAAAATATTCTTTAGATATATTTAACATTGATATGCGAAGTTTAAATAGTTTCATGTTTAGGCATGTATTTATGAAAAAAAATATTTATCTGTGAACTATGGGACATGAAAAATCCACAATTATGGAGGGCTGTCTAAAAGTTGTTTTCCAAAACTAGAAAAAGAGCATTAAATTTAAAATATATTGAGTAAGAATAGAAAACCTTTTTATAAATAACAAAATATTAAACCGTCACAGTTTCAATTACAGTAACACGTTGCATTTAAATGATCCGTTAATAAACGTGTACTTCAGGACCATTTTTATTTTTTACTCATTTGACATGCGCAAAAGATTTTTTGTGAGTGTTAAAAATTGTTAGAATTCATATTTATGTTAAGATGTTAACCTTGGAAAGTTTTTTAATACATCAAGGTTATTCAATGGATCTCGCACCTGGGTATATGTTAATCTTTGATGAAGATACAGTTTCTAAATGGCGGGTTCCAAAGTTTTCCTTTTTCAGTACATTGGTTGGAAAATAACTTAGAATTAAATCAAAGATGCTCATAAGTAGGTGTTAAAAGTTATCACAATAGTGCTGACCATTCCACGTGAATACAAAAGATAATATAATCTGCATGAAGAGTAATGATGTGGGAATTGATAAAATAATTACCCTTTTAAAAGTGGTACATTGGATAATGTTTGTCAATACTGAACATACGTTGATGAATGACGCTTATTTGTGTACACGTAGCTATGCAATCTCTTATGCCCTTTATGCCAGGATATACACGTATAACCTGATTAATTATAATGATTCGAATCAGGAAGATACAACAAAGCCATTAAAATTGATTTTATGTTTTGATTTGGTTTTGATTATGAATTAATTTTTTAAATATTTAAAATTCATTTAGCAAAAAATCGTGGGTCGCGGTAGTCCAGTGGGTAAACCGGTAGTGGACTGCTGACCGGAAGGTCCCGGGTTCGAGTCCCGGGATTCACTCTAGACACTTGCAGCTCCACCGAAGCTATGTGATTTTCCGGGTACCAGATCTTCCTGGGAAACCATAACCGGCACAGGGAAAGGAACTGGCCCCCGTACTCTGATGTGTGAATTTCACACGCCGTCGGGCTTAGTACTGGGTGTACTCTACCATCACTTACCAAACCGACCTTCGGGTTGTTTACTGTGTTAATGGTTTTTTAATTAAAAATGTTGATTTTTTATGCGCTTGGTAGCTGAAAATTTTAAGTATTATTAAAAATACTTTCTTTTAGGTTTAGGTTTGCCACAGCTGTCCGAACACTTAAAATCTAAATGCGTTGTTTTTCAATTAGAAAGGCACAAAATTAGATTCATGCGGCATTTCGCAAAATAAATATTATACCATTTCTAAAATAGAACCTCTTTTAAAAACAAAACCCTTTTGTGCTTGGTAATGCTGAGGAGCCATCATTTTGAAAACCATCCACAATTTTACGATTCTAAGCAAACAGAAAAGCTTTCAATGCCCATTCATTTACGCAGCATGAAGCTTTTTGATGACTTTAAAGCTTGAGAAGAATTCTGGCATAGTCCCCCATTCCTAAATTGAGTGTTTTTTTGTTCTCACTGATGATACAATTTCCAGCGGTCACACCACAGAATATTTTTCTCGGAATTCAAAATATCACGAGAAATTTAATCGAAAATGTAAACTCATCCCACTTTTCAGTGATGACATTTTTGAGACGAATACCAAATAACGCAGCACAGAACGCAATCGACCTCAAACACGCTGAGAGAGTGAAAGAGAGTTTATAAAAATCAAAACTAAGCAAATTATTTTTTCACGAGTAGGTGTTCATCTCTATCAAGTAAATATTCGATGGGAATTCAAGCTTTTAGCAAATAATTTCGCAAGAGATTAACTGCTTCATTTCATAGATTACTAAGATAGAAGTGGTAAATGAAGATAGGATGAGAGAGAGAGGGAGGATCGCCAACATTTTGTCACTCAGGGTTGAGTGAGATGCCAAATGTTTAGCCGGGGCAAAAAAGGAACACGGCGGGGGAGAGAGGTAGTTCGGCGGGTAGGACGCGAACGAAGGCCAGGACTAAATTACGGGCGGAAGGGTGTGAGAAGCATGCGGGATGATTAAAAGGAGTTGGAGGACGAAGGGGGAGCGTACTTAGCGCCTACCGTAAGGCACAAACGCAATGTGCAGAGGGGGGACACTGCGTCGAGACGGACTGAGGAGCATTCAAGATGAAGCACGCGAGAAGACAACGCGCAAAAAGGTTACATAGATGGAGAAAGAGATAAGGGAGTATGAGAATAACACGGGAACTCGGAAAACGGAGCAATCCCGAATATACCACGTAACCACGTAAGAAATGTTATGAGACTGCAAGGATATTCATGATATAAATTTTTATAGTGAAGGAAATGAGCACTAACGAATAAACTACAGTAAAAATAATGTCAAATTCTGCTCAAGCACTGGTATTATCATTTAAAATATAAAAATGTTCTCGCTTCTTTGAAAAAAGAAAGAAATAAAATTCAAAAATCATTCCATTCCTTATAAAACATGATACCTATTTGGATATCCGGACATCATCTCGTTAATTCAGCAATCAGAGGAATTAAATTACAATGCACATTAGAGCGAATTATGGATTTTAGAAAAAGTATAAGAAATAATTCTCTCCAATTTTTACAATCGTACTCACAAGATTTTCAATATTTACCAAAATATTATACCTGTCCCAACATATTTCGTCATTCTAAAGAAACCACTGTACTTTGGGGGAAACTTACTGTATGTGTTTAAAACATGTTAATTGTGGATGAAATATTATTGTCCGTTGTTTCTTCGAGAATAATTGTCATAGTGCTTTTCTATTTGGCTGTTATTCATAGTATATACTTTTTTAATGGATAGAATTTCTACACCAACTTACTAACCTTCATTTCTAGGCGAGACACAGGAAATTATGAAAAAATATTCGGTAGGAATAATTATTTCGCAATACACTGTAGACGATTTGCAATATTATGAATGGCCACCATGAACCGCAGAACTTTTTATGGCGATATAATATCAAGACAAGATGCCCAAATATCTAAGAACTCAGGGGACCACGGGTTCTTTTATCATTGTTTCTGGGTTTAGCTTCTCCGGGTCTTCCCACAGAAATTCCACCTCAAACCAACAGAAAGGAACTTAATTCACGGGAGAAACCCTTTCAGTTGAAATCCCGAACGAACTCCATGAGAAAAAAAACTGCGTATGGAGTTTTAAATTATTAGAATTTTCTTACATAAATATTTGGACACCTTACCTCCTACGCGCTACCGAGTGGGGAAGGTCTAAGGTGGATTGATGCAGCTTTTCCCCGAAAACGAGGAGGGACCAGAAAATGGAGAAGGAGAGTGAGGCACGAGCGGAAGAAGAGGTCGAGTTTAGAAGAAGGGGGAAGGGTGGGCTATCGTCAAAGGGAAAGAAGGATCCAACGAAGTGGACGCGTTGGTGGAAGGGAAGAGAGAGGGATGGAGACGGAGAGGAGAAACAGGATGGGCGGAGAATGAAGACAAATGGATTCGGAATGGGGGAAAGATAGCGAAAAGAGAATGTGCAAAGTGGAAAACGGCTGGAAGGAATAATAAGAGAAGGGGCATAAGATATATGGTGGCGAGGCGACGGATAGAGAAAGGCTGTGAGTTAGGATGGGACGCGAATGGCGAGGGGGATGAGGGGCGTGGTGGCGTGGGAGAGAGTGTTTGGTGGGGAAGGACGGGGTGAAGGGTCTAAGGCTAAGGAGTGCTCCCTCTCTCTGGCTCTCTCTCTCTCTCTCTCTCTCTCTCTCTTGACATTTTCCGGACGTGGAAGAAGGAATAGGAAGGGAAGTAGAGGCTGAGGATTTGGAGTTTAAGGAAGTGATGAGGTGGGAAAAACTGAGTTTATATGCATACGCTTGTTTGGCAATGTGTCCTTTCCACACAACATTTCCACCGAAAGGTCGAGGGAATATTTTTTGTTCGTGGGGATAAAGTGGAAGGAAAAGAAACGGTAGGGTATACGTTTGAAAGCGAGACGGAGACAGCATTACTTTGGACAAATGAAGAGAGATGCCATGAAATTCAAGCCGCAAAATTGCGATGGAACTCGCACGGAGGAATATGGAGTAAAAGCTGAAGTCGAAGCAGCTCAAACATTATATTGGAAAGTGTCAAAAACTGATTACAATAAGCGTAATAAGGTTTATCATTAAATGAGCTTCCTCTCCAATAAATCTCACACTGACAGTTTTGTTATCGGTTAAGAAAACGATGTTATTTTATGTGATAGAGCTGGTGTCTCTCAGTGACTTAAATTTATCTCTCCTTGATAAATGATGAGAAATAGATTTAATAAACCACTCTGCATGAGTTACTTTCCACGCTAATCATTAAATTTCTCAGTTATTAAAGATCATTTATCTGGATCTGAGCGTTTTTTTTTGCCTCAGAATAATTCGTACTGAAGGTTTCGGTCTTAATTCCTTCTACTAACAAAACGTCCTGGCCTTTACATTCAAGATTCCGTACTAAACAGAAAAAATATAATAAATCGAATGGACACGAGCATTGATATCCAGCTTTTAATAGCAAACATTAAGATTTTTCGGCAGTAAAAGGGCGAGCGAAACGATTGCATAGTGTGAGGTATTCCGTGGCATAGGTGGGGAGGCCAGGTGGTGAAGGTGGGTGGAGAAAGAATTACCGTTTTGTTTTTCATCATAAAGAGAGGTAGAGGAAATGAAGGAATGAAGGAGTGGCAGGAGATGGGAAGGCAAGAGCGTGGTGGAGGAGAAAGGGGATAAGTTGGCTAGGAGAGGGATTGAGGAGAGTAGGGACAGGAAGTTTGCAAATTGGTGAAAATATTTCATGTCGTCTTGCGCCGCTTGGGCGAGAGGAAGGATCGGGAGGTCGGTAGGGGCGTTGGGGTGAGGGGTGCGTGAGCGGTAAGGGTTTGGAGACAAGGCCCTCCAAGGGAGGGAGGGACATGAAGAGGGAGGGGGTTTGAGAGAGGAAGAAGGGGATGGCTGGGAGGAGAAAGAGAGAGAGACATGAGAGGGAGGGAATAGATGGGGTGATGGGTGGAGTCCAGGGGTTGCCGCGACGAGATGGGGACGAGGTAGGAGAAGGAGAGGGGGCACGGGGAAGCAGCTCGCACACAAAAAGGCCACCCAAATGGAAATGGGTGTACACGTTATATATGTTTGTGCCGGCGAGAAAAAGGGTTTAAGGGAGACAAGGAAGGGAGTGGGTCGGTGGATTGGTGCGTGGGGCAAAGGGCAGGGTGGAGGGCTGTACGATTTTAGGAGGGCGAGAACGGAGGGATAGTGGATGCAAAAGGGAGTAGAACAGGAAAGGAATAACCACGTTTTTTGGAAAAAATTGAGATTTTGCCGCGTTTAACTACGTTGAAGGTACCCCCAAAAATTGTGCATTAATGTGTGGTAATCTAACAGGAGTATATTGATAGTAAAAATTAAAAATATAACCTCAATAATCAGACAATTTTCTTGGTCAATTTATTTTCATAGATTTCGAGTATCAATTCGAATATTATATCTGGATATTATTTTGCTTCACATAATTTCACATATATAGGCAAGAGAGAGATTAACTACTTACTGTTACTACCAAATTTGAAGCAGAAAATATTTAACCTCATTAATTTGTCTTAGGATATGAAAAATGTTAGTTTTTTCTTATAAGTTGTAATTTCCGATCATGCTATTCATTGAGTATCCAAAATGTTTTATCAAAGTTTACTCATGGAATAACAAAAATGCTTCTATTTTAAGACTAATAAAATTATTTTTTTACGAATTAAATGATTTTGCACAATTATGTTCTCTTCCGATTCATCCTAGTGATGTGCCGAGCAAAAACCTCAGTATCTTTTCAGTTAAGAAAATTATTTACTAGCACTGACTGATCACTGATAATGGTGAATATTATTAAATTTTATCATTGCCATAAGAATTAACATTTAATTACGTTTAACGGTCTTCTTCAGGGTCTTCATAAGCAATACAGATTTTTTGAGGAATGCTATAAATATTGACAGTAATTGAAGATTCAGAGAAAATTACGAGCAAGTATCAACTTCACCTATTTAGCACATTTTGTAGCATATTCATATGCACGAAGAGAACTGTGTTTGCGTAGAAGATGCATAAATTATACACAAGAAACCAAAACAATGCCTCGCTTTACTATTTCTCTCAATATTTTTCGCTAAATCCTATCTCATATCAGATAATTAACGTAGTGATCTGAGTACTTCTTGTACACTCTTCCAGCATCTGCCCTAACAATAACTTGCCTTAGCGTTTTTTTTTAAATTTAGGTGCATACAAAATGTAAATAAATGCAGACAAAGCTGGAGAGAAGTATGAAAGTTTCAAATATATTAAGGTTGCGTCTAGATGGTACGTTGGACTCCATTATAATAAGAAAATTTAATACAATATATGTAAAAATCATAGAAACCTACTTATTTCTTGAAAAATTTTTGAGTTGCGGAATTTCCCAGCAAGATGAAGCCTCCCAGTGTCACGTTGTGGCCTTAGAAACACTGAAAAGGGCCATAAATAGGTCTCGCTCTCTCTTAAGTATAGCGATCCAAAGGATAGCGAAGATAAGTGAGGAATAGACAAAACAAGAAAATAAGAGGAGCGAGAGAGCCCTATTTGCAAAGATGGTGAGAAGGAGTGGTGCTCTGGAGGTGTAAGGAATGGGCCACGGGGTTAATGGAGAAGGACGGGCGCAATCCCTCTTCCGTTGAATGGAGAGGACTGTTTGGTGCCATTCCCTGAGCATACAAACGCCGCCATATCCCTCGGACTCCTTGCCTTTTCCCCCTTTGAAACACCCTATGCCCATTTTCCTGGGTTATCCACTGTAACAGAAAAACCTCTACGTATATGCGTATGCGTATACACACACACACACACACATATATATATATATATATATATATATATATATATATATATATATATATATACTCATTCACATAGAAATAGATATAAGGAAAAGGGATGGGAACACATTTAAAGGACGAACACAATAGAAGTGGGGAAGCCGGAATTAGGCAAATCACGAGTGTAAGAATATTCCCTACTTGAACTCCGGATCTTTCCTCTTGCCGGGCGGATTCTCTCAACCACATGAGCTATTCAGGAAGCATAATTTACACAGATCTGCGATGGTTTGTGCAACCAAGTGCCCCGATTCTTTGGCCAATAGATGGCGTTAGGGAGCTGTTTCACCCACCAAAGGAGAAATAGACAACACACAAGAAGAAAGGATAGTATCTTAGCAATCATACAACATCATAAATGATGGGAACAGTGCGTTTCGTGGCACAAGTACAAGCGTGGCAACAAGCAAGCAGGAAAAAAGTATGATTCTTGATTAAATATCTGATTATGGGGTCTCGATCGGGTTAATGCATGTACGCGTGCTTTTATACGCGCGCCATAACTTAATTATGCATGGCTATATATGCATGTAGAGCTACACATTCCTCCTCTCCGACCCACGGTCTTCTGTCCACTATCTTCTACCCCACATCCCGCTGCATGGAAGGTAAAAAAATACCTGAGAGAAAGATAGGAATCTCGACGCGGCACAGCAGATAGGTGATTCTGTCCATTTGTCTGCATCCCTTTTGAAACCTTGCCATCCATTGCGAGTGCGGCGCCACTCCATCTCCTCTTTTGACCTTACACAAACACGCCCGCTCTTTCTATCCCTCAGAATGTGTCTCTATTTCGCTTCCTTCTCCAGTCTTCCTCTCATTAATGGGCTTCAGAAACCTAAGCTAGATACTCATTTTATGTTGGAATATCTAGTAGTCGGTTGAACGCCTGGAATATGCTCCCAAATAGGGGGTATTAGTTGCTATTCTAGGGATGAAAAATGCAGGGAAACATAAGCATATTAATGAGATGGAGAGGAAACGTCGGGAACACCCACAGTGACTCATAACTACAAGTCTACAGAAAGTTTGTGGGCTCAAATCTTATCTTTATAATTTCTCTATATTTTTATTTCACAGACTGTGTTGGAAAGAGAAAAATGAATTTTCATCCTCTTCGGAGGTGAAAATTAAATTTGATAGTAATTTTCTATAATAATTTAATATTGATAATTACGCAAGTAGTTTGCAAGTAATTTCCGCGACTTAATTATTTCCGGTACTTAAGCATTTCGGTTAGAATAATTCAATTTTAATATTTACCTGTTAATATAAAGGTGTTAAACTTAATATTTGCTTGCAACGATTTGTTCGTAAATAAATTTTAATCTCGATAAATTTGCCTTGACCAACGGATATACGAGATATTGTTTATATAAAACACCAATTACGTTACGCTGATTCTAAAAACTAGAGAAACTGATTTATTGGGACATATTTTGGGCAATCGGGCATACTAACTAAATTTTTGACGGCCCTAATCGACTCCTGACCTTCCCACGATTCAGCAAGACTTCTATTTGAAACAAGTGAGCGTTTAAAATTTTTCCTCTTAATCCACGTTTCTTCAAAAATTTTACATTTACACGCACACAAACATCTCGCTAAATGCCAAGCAATGAAAACACTATATTATACAGGTATATATTATACTATATTATACCTGTGTATATATATATATATACACACACATACATATATACATATAAATATATATATACATAAATATATATACATATAAATATATATATATATATATATGTTTATACGAGTATACATTCATATGCATATATGCAGAACCGACTAATTTGGTCATTGTTCAGGTATACATGCCATCGAGCAAGCATAAAGAGGAAAAGTCGATAGAATATACGAGGAGATTATCGCGCCTGTTCCTATAGGGATACCTTTGATTTGAATGCGACGGTAGGCGAAGGAAGAAATGGTGATGAGGTGGGGGACAACGGTTCAGGCACGAGGAATGACCGCGGGGAGAAAGCAATTGAGTTCTGCAGGAGACAGAGTTTGGTCATCACCAACACTTGGTTTAGACACCACAAAAGGCGTGGGTATCCAGGAAATTCAGAAAGGTATCAGTTACATAATATTCTGGTTAGGCACAGGCTTGAAAACAGTGAGAGCAAATTGCACAGCTTCCCGGGGGCGGATAGGGACTCTGACCACAATTTAGGTGTTATGACATATAACTTCCGTTATAAAAAGATAAGGCAGGGGCATTGGGTTAGAAAATGGAATGTGAAATCTTTGATAGATTGAAGGGAAGGATTATCAGCAGGTTGTAGAGTAAACTATGGATGGCGGTAATGAGCTGAGTACTATCATCGAAAAATGGGAAGTTATCGAGAAAGGGATATCGGAAGCCGCAAAAGAAACTATAGGAACCGTTAATGAGAAAACGACTAGGAATCCATGGATCACGGATAAGATGATTAGAAAGATAGATGAGAGAGGTTAATAGAAGAATGTAACAAAGAGTTAGGCAGAATGAAGTAGAGAGAGTTATATAATAAGTTAAGACGGACAACAAATAAAGCAAAATAAGTATGGTGGAAAACGCGGAGTGCGGATGTAGAAAGTTTGAAGAGGAAGGGCTAAATCCTCGAGCTATATAGCATGATTAAATAACTATCGGGAATTAAGAAGGGAAGATCTGTGCTAACAGTTTGAGAAAAGTCAGGTAAGTTAAAAAAAAAACTTACCTGACTTTTCTCAAACTGTTAGCACAGAATGGAAGGAATATATAAAAGAATTTTATTGCAAAGATTTTATCCCAAAAAGGTTAGACTTAGAAAAGGCACATGACGTTGTGGAAGATAGCTTATATCCAGGCATATTCGACGATGAGATAGAAAGGGCATTTAGGGAGATGAAATCGAATAAGGCCGATGGGGTAGACAATATTTCTCCGAAACTACTGAAATGTTTAGGAAAATGTGGGAGGAAGAGGTTATATGGACTGACGTATCTATGAGGAAGGAATGTGGCCGGAAGACTTTGTGGGATCAGTACAATTTCCCATTCTTGAAAAGGTAAAGGCTATATCATGTGAGGACTGCAGAACAATAAGTTTGATTACCCTTGCAACTAAAGTTGTTCTCAGGATCATCAACAAAGGAGAGAGTGTAGGGTAAATGATTAATTGGGGGATGGTCAGAGGAACACGTGATGCCATATCAGTAATGAAATCACAAATCGAGAGGAATATATAATACAATCAGGACATGTTTTCCTGTTACGTAGATTTCGAAAAGGCGTTTGATAGAGTGCATTGGGAAAAAATAATAAGTTTATTGCAGAAAATAGATGGGAGTGACTGGAGGCTAATCCGCTATTTGAACATATCTCAGACTGCCCGGGTGCCAGTCAGGAACGGAGAGTCAGGATGGCCAGTGTTAAGTGTACGGCAGGGTTGTTCATTACAACCGGTATTGTTCAACGTATGTGTGAAGGTCATGATTAAAGAGGCATGGGAAGAACTCAAGGTAGGATTGAAAGTCAGCGGGGACTTGGTAAAATCAGTTAGGTTTGCTGATGACCAAGCTTTAGTTTGTCAGTCAGCCAAGGGGTTGCAAGCATTGCTAAGTAATTTGGAAATTATGACGCAATAAATATGGGATGAGAATCATTATAGATAAAACAAAGGACAAGTGTTTTTCCAGAGAAAAGAGGCTAAGCTAAACATTAAAATAGGAGGGACAAAAATAGAGCAGGTAGAACAGTTTACGTATCCCGGTAGTGTTTTGAACTAACACGGTCATAGTAGTAAGGACGTAAGGAGAAGAATTGAGCTAGGCAAAGAGGCTTTCATAAGGAGGAGGGAGTTGATGATAGGGACGTTGTTTAATGATATTAAGAAAAGACTCGTAAAAACTTTGATATGGAGCGTAGCTATGTACGGCGCGGAAACGTGGTCATTGAAGCAGGAAGATAGATGAAGATTGGAGGTTTTTAAAATGTTAGAGTGAAAGAAGGATGGAAAAGGTGAAATGGACCGAAAGGGAAACAAAAGAGGAAGTACTAGCTATGGTGGTGGAGGAGATGGGTTTTTGGGAGCAATCCTATGGAGGAAGGAAAAAATTTATGAAGGGTGTATTTATCGGCAGTGGAATGCTGAAAACTGTATCAGACGGGAGAATGTTAAACAAACGATGTAAGATCAGGGACAGAATAGGGATGTTGGACAGGATGAAGGGAACGAGGAAGTGCACAGAGAGGAAGGAGGACTTGACGTAGAGCAGGTTGCCGGATAGTGTTTTGTTAGGAGTCGCTAAATATTTGCTTGGTAGTTGTGTCCATCCAAAACCTACCTTAACCGGTAGATTACCTTTCAATAATGTATGCTTATATATACATATATACACATGTATATAAATAAATGGAAAGAAGGAACTTATTATTCACACCCGTGAGATATACATTATATATATATATATATATATATATATATATATATATATATATATATATATATATATATATACTGTATGTGTATATATATATATATATATATATATATATATATATATATATATATATATATATATATATATATATACTGTATGTGTATATATATATATATATATATATATAGACATATATAAATATCATCACTTCTATATCTTCCGGTGAAGACAGAGCTGAATTCCATCGAAATGATCAAGAAATAACGTGTGAGTGATCTTTTTATGGGTGTCTATATTGTTTGTTGCTGTCCAATTTATTATGTATCGTATATATTCATCACATTTTCAAGCATTAAAACTAATCGAAGAGGGCTTAGAAAAGAAGTTTTTCGTTTCGGCGGGCATGCCACCTAAAGTGTGTGAACAAACACAAAGAAAAAATCCAGAAAACTAGGGAGATCAAAAACATCGCGGAGAGACCAACGCAGTTTTCGGAATAGGGACTTAGAGGAGAATGAAATGACTAATGGCACGGGGCCGTTTTCGAAATTGAAACGTAACAACTCGCACATGGTCAAAGGGACCCAACTTCGGGAGCGATTAAATGAAAACTTCGTCCAATACAGTAAAAAAATATTATGGTAGAAAGGGGACGAGGGATAAAAAATAAAGATAATAATGGACGGCATTAATTCGCTGGAAACCTACAGGGGTAACTCGCCATGTGCGCCGAATGTTATGCACACTAGAGACAGGGAGGAGATAACGGAAATTCTTGCAATTTTATTTTATGTAGTTTTTCCATTTTTATGCTTGCGGGAAAATGTGCCTCCGAGCCTACGGTGTGTTATTTGAGAACACAACGGAAGTGAGCAGGCCGTCCAGTGTCCCATCGAAGCGGAGTAAATGCTTGAATCACACAGATTAAAACCCGATTGCTCTTGTGGATTCATCTCGCTTCACCTTGATTAATTGCTAAATATATATACATGCCCTTGATATGGTTTCCAAGGCTTTTTGTTTGCGCTCGCGCTATAGGTTTATTGTCAATGTGAGATCACTAATGATGATTTGTTATCCGCGACCTTCTATGATGACTGTTATATATCTCTGTTTCTATAGCAGTGTTTGTGCTTAAATATTTAAATAAATACTGGTTTAAGAATTCAATTCAATCAGTAGTTGAAAATCATGCCTATCTTTTTTCTATTTAGTTTTTATGTACCTAGATACAATTAGATTATAAATACCCTGATTAAGTATGATTATTATTTAGAAAAACGCAAGGGACAACATAATTCTTGCGAATAGGTCGGTATTTTTTTTTGTTTTTTCCACATCATTTACAAAGAAATATTACCATGATCATGATGATCATTTAAAAAATAGCTTTAATACACAACTAAATATTTAATTCTACCATTTATCTGTCTATTTACGCACAGCCAAACGTTAGACCTAACGAGAATAATAAGAATCCGTTTATGCCTGTGTAATTTCGGAAAGAGCCGTTGGCTTTGATTTTATGAAACCACATGCATATTTTCATAATATTTTAACCTGGCAAAAATTGAAATAATAACTATTAAAATTTAATAGTATTTAACATAATACTAAAATTCAAAATGATACTCTTGATTCAAATTGATTGACTGATTTCTCTCGTCTCATACGCTTTAACTAACGCAACTAAACGTAGCAAACTTATTTTCAGAAGGGGGTGGAATAATCCCTTTTGCTCTAATGCCACTCTAATAGCCTGCAATAAACGTTGTGGTGAACCGTTTCCTCAAACTTCTTACGGCTGATTTATCAATTACGTAGTTCATAGTCCATCGTGACTTATATTACCCTCCGCCATCAACCAAGAAATGAAAACATTTGCCACAACTTTTTGACAACTTTGGTGGCGTGCCTTAAGCTTTTTGCATTAACAGTACTACTGCCCTCAAACTGCTCCCTTGTGATTTCCTCCGTTGCTATCGCCCCTGTGTCTGCTTCGCGGCGTGTGCAAAGGATGAGCCTTAAGCGTCTCGGTCCCACTTTAAGCGAAAACGCCCAGTCCTCCACTCCCCTGTCTCATCGTCCTATTCCACACACACACAAACCACTCTCTCTCACTCTCTTCCGCTTGCTTTGCCCTTCGTCCTTTTGTTTCCCGACCCACGTCCCCGGGACCGCCTCCTCATCTCTTCACCCTCACCTTTCTCCTTTGCCCCTCACTAAAAACCCTTTATCTTACGTCATTCTGCTCTTTCTCTCCATCTCTCTCTCTCTCCCTCTCCACCTTTTTCCAATTCTCCCCGCACTTGCCCTCTCTCTCCGCTTATCTCCTCCCCCGCATTCATCTCATTCATTTCCTTTTAAGGCATCGCCGTGCATCTAAATAACGGTATCTGTGTATCTTTTGCTCATATAAAAATTTAAGTAATAGAAACCAAATGTGGGAAGGTTCTAGTTCTGTAAACATTTTTTTTCTTCTTTACTTTTATGAACGCTTTAATGTGAAGCATTTATTATCTAGCATGTCCTCCCACTTTGCTAACGATGTCGGTAAGTTCTCTGACTTCAGATTTTTTCCAACATATAGTATGTGGGTTCAATGTTTTATGAGGCATCTGAACATTGTAATAATAAGTATAAAATGAAACAAACGCCACGAAAATATTTCCAAGATAGCAAGAATTCTTATTTCCAATTCCTGAGGTAAAATTTATATGATTAGGGCTACAAACTGCCATTCTTCAACCATGAGAATATTTTGCATAATATTAGTGCTGATAATTCATTTTAACTATGAAATTTTTCAGGAGATTATTATTCGCAAATTCTTTAAGAAATTGATAAAAACGATCGCATAGCACGACAAGCTCTATAACGTACCAAGGCAAAATTTACCTCTAATGAATTTCCCTAATCTTCATTAAATTCAACTCCTTGTGGATCTTATTATCTTTTTATTTCATTCTTCAACCTTATCTTGATTCGGACCTCTTTTAAGCTGACTAGGTTTCTATCTTGTCACCCGCTTTCAGTGCGTATTACCAAATGATACTCCGGACTAGGTATATTTTTTTGAATGCCTGGTATACAGATTCGTTGTTCAATATTTTTAGTTAATTAATCCATATCATAATTTGTGCGGCTTCAACTACATCATGATATTTGCTATATCAACACTCCTATTGCCCAGTTGATTAAGACAAATTAAAGTAAATAGAACCCAGCGACGAAGGAATAGAATCTTGAGTAACTTGAAAAGTAGACGCAACATAAGGTTAAGGTAAATAGTCTTAAGTCTCAGCTTATTAAATGTATGAGCTCGTTATAGACTAAATTAGTAGAAATGAATGGCGGGAATTCAAATTGCAAAGCATTCATTTTTATTTGGCACAAGATTAAAATATGGAAACACATCTGATAGTGACCATTGAAAATCATAATTAAAATACTACTTTTAAAATGTTGAGTTAAAATAAAATTTGAAACTAAACGAAATTTTTCAGGCTTAAAGGAAATATCATTAACCACATTGGTATTAAAACATTTCAAATGAGCGGTATTTCAACAGTATAGTCGATTATAGATTACCTTAGTTTATGAAATTAATGTGACTGTTCTAACCCTAGTTTCAAATTTAATTATGATTTGGTTCCCGGTGAGAGTTTTGCATCCCAACCAGATCTCAAAATGATCATGTTTCTTTTGATTCTAACCCAATTGAACTCAACTCCTGGATAAATGATCATTCACTGCATACGTCGCTCTTTTACGCAGTGCTCCTAAATGCCGGTATTCTACATTAGAAACCTAAAACTTAATAAAAAATTATTGAAATGTATGCATTCTGAGTATTTCATGAATTTATCATTCATAATATATGCACACATACACAATAATAAACAATAAACAATTTTTATTGCTCTGGGAGCAAAGTCCCTTGAAGCAGAATACATGTAACATGAGGTTTTGAAACATATGGAGTGAAACAGGTTTACATAAGGCATAGAATAAGGTTATTAAACCAGTCACAAAACACAATTTAACATCATTTGAACGAAACATATAGTACAATACATACATATAAATACAAAGAACAATAGTTAAATATTTAGCCTGATAGAACAGTAATAGGTCATTTTGGTAGTGTGATAGACAGATATTCAAACATTTTCCAGTTGAATTACACACACACTTACATGTAATGGGGTGGGAACCTGTAGATATGTGAAGACTTAGGGCTAGGTCAAACTTATTACAAAGATTTAAACCGTGTGGTTTCACGATCGACATTGGAGATATAGTAAGGACCCTAATTACATTGGCAGGGTCGATAACAGTCACAAAATTATAGGGTTAGCCAGTCAAACTGATAAAATTAAATATTTGTTTTTCCCGCGCACTATTCGCGATCACAATAAAAGGGGGAACACCTAAGAAAATAATAAATATTTGATGTCAAAATACGGGTATACAAGATTAAATTGCCACAAAACACTATCCAAGCCTGGCGTCCTAACGCCTCTCGTCATGTGCTTGTGCCAGGTGGGGTGTAGGTGAACGTATTGGAAGTAGTGTATTAGTGAATTGCCCGTCTCGAATGCGTAGAATAGTAACCGGTATTAAGTGTCTGAATTGAATGTGTGCCTGCCCTCTTGTAATGCATTTTTTATCCTATTTATGTAGGCATAGGAGTAGCAGCTAACCACTTAATACTCATAGTATATGTAGGCATGCTGTATGATTGGTGTACGGTCACCCTTTTTCCACGGGGTTTTTAGTGGATCGCGGTATGTCAGGTAAATAAGGAAGGAGGAGCATTACACGTAGAATGGCTGGTGGCCTACCATCCCCTATCTAACGTCCTTGTGACAGTTGCGGGGTATTATGTAGATGCAAATGTAGATTTACATACGGGGAAAGTTTCAATGCAAAACCGTTTTAATTGTCACAATGATTTCCAACCAAAAATTTTTTTTCTAATTTTCCCTCATTAATCATCGGATTTTGTGGATGTTTACCTAATCATTCACTGAGCTTTCTTTGCTCAGCGTCAATTCATTTTGTCTCGTCCTCATTACATTTGCTTGTTTAAGGTCTCTTCATTTAATTTTACTTGCTGTGGATTGCGAATTATCATCATGAAGTTTCGTTACGTCGCAACGTCGCCATCGACACGTTAAAGAAATTAATTCTTTCTTTTGCCATCATTCAAAGTTACCGTTCCTGTAACGGGTACTGCGATCATAAACCAATGCGTAATGGCACTCTTTCAAAGCTTAGTTAACAATTTAAAAATTTCAAATTATATTCATTGAAATTTTCTAGCTTTATTTTTATCACAATATTTAGATGAATCAGTAGAATAAATCAGCAAAAGTTAATCATTATAAAAATACAAAATTTAATTTAATTAGTCCCAAAATTATTAATTGTACTTTTAAATTACATACTATATATTCATTCGTCTGCCAGTCTCCATTCATCTCCACGATCTGACCTGTTTCATTGCCAAACTTGGCACCATTACGATGAACATAATATTAATTGAGCTCTTAAAAATTCAGAATATTTAATGAGGAAAAATAGGTAAATTGAAATAGCGATGCTGCGTTCTCCTAAGTTTCTGCGGCTCACTTCTCGTCTAGCAGAAGAGTACTGCAACTTTTTAACTCCTCTCTTTCTGCCTCAACAGTTTTGAGCTTCTCCTTAGAACTCGTCTTATCAAGAAGCTCCGCTGCACGCATTTGCCGATGAGACAATGAACTCCGCATAATTACTGCGAGGAACTTCCCCGAAGTAGGCGGATGCCGGTGGTTGAGTTAATAACCGACCGACGGTACTCAGTCCCCATAAAAATTAAAATAGTGCACATTGTACAATAAAAATAATGTTTAGTTGATGCTCAGAAGATTTCGACGAAACTAAGCTTTAATTTCATTCAGTGAGAGATGTCTTTAAACTTATGATATTTGAAAATGTATCCGCTTTCCAGGAAAATAGGTGAAGAGGAGATTATTTATGTTTTAGTGATTTTAAATGATTTTCTTCTCGAGTAGTTAATCAAACATTATCGATGTGATACCCCTATCGTGAAAGTAATCAACTTCCATATATATATTCATCTATTTGAAATTTAAATGAACCAATTGTCCAACTGAAAAACGTATCGCATACCTTATGCCCCTGTGTGATAAGAACACAAGTGGATTTAGGCTTGGGGATTTAGGCTTTAGACAAGTGGATTTAGGCCTTTTAGGGGATTCAGGCTTGGAGCCTTTTGAGATACGAAGAGAACAAGCGAGACTTGGACTTTTAAAAAGATTCAGAACAAACGAAAGCAACGTTGACATTAAAGGAATTATAATGGCCCCACACTACTTAGGTAGATCAGACCAGAAAGATAAAATAAGGTAGATAGATTCCAGTATAGGTAGATAAAAATATTCTTTCCCCGAACAATCAGATATCATAATAGTAAGAAACCGAAGCCACTTTAAAAATTTTAAAAACATTGAATATACATGTCGGATTAAAATTAAACATTGCAATATTAGGTATATTTGTAGGTGCATGTGTAAGTTAGTTGTAGTTTGAGTGTTTGCATGTGTGTGGGGTGTAAGTGTTCTTGTGAGAATGTAAAAAATGTTTTGTTTTGTGGATAGCATTAATTTGTGGCTCTTGCATGCAGTGTTTTATTCGTTCTTAATTACGGGTGGTGTCCTAACACCCCCCGCCACACGCCCTTGCGGGGTTATAAGTAGATGTAGATGTGTCTAAAAAAAATATTGACTGTATGACAAAGAATGAATAATATGGATACTGCTCAATGCCACCAAAATTTGTGCAAGTGAAATGAGAGTTTCATTTTATGAAATGCTGAAACAATATAGATAACAACAGCAATCATCCTTAAGGTCCAGTTTGATAGTCGAGGGAAAATATCACCTCAAACGAATGCTAAAGGCGTAAGTAATCCACGCGCTTGGGTAAAATGTTGGTATTTATTTCTTTCTTTCTTCATTTACGTTCCAAGAAGTGGCTAATGCTGTACGGAAAATCGTTCGACTAGTAAGTCAAATGGGGTTGTTTAAAAGCATCACTCGGGATTTCGAACTGGCACGCTGCGATTATTAGACATGCGCTCTCTTCACTGAGCTTCATTACGCATAATGAAGAAGTACGTTCTATAACTGCCTAAATTGAGAAGTGCATTGCAGGTTCAATGTTCGCTTAGTTTATTAATTTTGCATTCAATTTGAGGAATAAATTTCTTAGGTAATTACATTCCAATTTGCGCGAGGTCGATTCACCGTAAAACCCCTTGCTCCCTCATTACCTTTCGCTGTTAATAATTTCAACCCAAGGAAAGTAACCCTACGATGTTCCCGCGCAAAAGGGTGCATCCCCGTAGGTTACCGACCTCGTGTACCTAAACAGTCTCAAGTTCCCTCGCAGATCCACTTATTTTTTTCCACGGTCTCTCATCTCATATACCCCCCACTCTCTCCTATTCTCCCTCCGCCACGATCAACCTCGTAACCTCAGCATCCCTCCTCCACCCACGTCTCTTTCCTTTTATTCTCAGGATGCCCACCTCAACTCCCATCTCTCCCACCTCACCTGTCACTGCTCCACACCGCCCGGGGCGATTGCGACAGGCGTACTCTCCCACCCGCGGACGCCAATGAAGTTCATGCGATTAACAAAAAAATAAGGAATGTGAAGGTGAAAGACGAACAAAGAAAAACCTTTGACCGAAGAGTCTGGCAAGGAAAGCCGGGGAAGAGGCAACTCGAGACATGCTATTGGAGGTTAAAGGACACCACAAGGTAGGTACCTGTATAAATTTATCTCCTCAAAAAATATTCATCGTTAATTTCAGACTTTTTAACATAGTCTTTTAGAGAAAAAAATACAGAAAAAATACACACAAAATTTATAATGAATTCATATCATATTCATATCCTTTGTCTACTCTTCAGATTTATTTGTGTGGTCCTCTGTCCGCAAGTGATACCCCTTCCTCTCGCATATCTACGAGGGTAGTCTGAAACGTTCCCGACCAAGCAAATAAACGAGACATTTTTACTTACAATTTATTTTTCATCAGTCTCCTTTTTAGTCAATATACTTTTCCAGTGATGCTCTAACTTTCTTAACCTTTCCAGATAGTAGTTTTACATTTTACTCCGCAAAATAGGCGTTTGCGTATGCAATAACCTCTTCATCTACTGAAAATCCCTGCCCTTTAAATAAACTTTATAGCTAGGAAACGAAAAACTTTTCTGCAGTCAGAACTAGCGAATACTTTTTTATTGTTTTTAAGTTTCCACTTCCATCTCTCGTCTCTCTCCGTTAAGGGGGAGGGCCTTCCGCTGCCTGCAGCGTTATGTCAAATTCCCTACCTTTGTACTTGGAGACCATTATCCGTTGCATTTCCATGTGATAGTAGATTTTCGCCTTCATACTTTTCAATCTCTATCTTGCACGTTATTAAATACATTTTGACTGCATTTTAAGATGCATGTGTTTGTTAGTTGATAGTATATGCATTTGCACGTGAATGTATCAGTTTAAAAGGTTTTTGCATGAATGTTCACGCCACTGTGAGTGTAGGCTTGTATGGATGCGTTGATTTTTCTTATGGTTTTTTCTCTTTTACTGGTTGTGACCTAAAACCCCCCGCCACATGACCTTGCGGCGACTTACGAGGTATTATGTAGATTTAAGTGTGGAATACAATGATTTGGAATATCTTTCCTTCTAATCTTCATTCGACAGTCATCCAGTGTCATTTGGCGAACTTTTTCGATGTAACCGATGGTTCCCGCAGTTTTTGGCCGTTCTGAAGCTAATCAACAGGCAAGCTTTTACGACCCCGATTAAATTCAGCTGCTCCCAATTTCACCGTCATAAATGATGCTGCAGAGTCCACGTAGACAGCGTGCAACTCGTCTTTGATTTGCGTAGGCGTATATCCTTTCAAAAACAAATGTTTAATGACAGCTCGATATTCAATTGTTTTTTTTATTTTCGCAAAAACCTTCTCATCACCCCACTCAAACGACTGTCAAGCAACAAATGATTATCCATATAGACTGAAATGTTGTTGAGTAGTTTTCCATGAATGCTCAAACACATCTCTAACCTTTGTTGATGAGTGCTGTCATCTTCATGCCGATGTCGAAATTTTTAGACAACCCTTGTTGACAGATAAGGAATTAAAATTATTCTGATAATTTAAATATCCTTAGTTTTAACTAACGTGCTATTTACTTACCATTTCACTGATTACATTAGTTTTGGCCAGACTTAAGTGTCAGTTACGTTATAAAGATTTAGTCCAGGTTATAATGAATGCCATAATCAGACGAGAGAACCAGAGACCAATGGTGATGAATTAGAAACAAAACTTGAATTTAGAAATGCACGTCTTCTCCAAATTTACGAGGTAAAAACACGTTTAAAATAATTTATATGCTCTCTATTATCTGCATTATTCTGTGCTGTTTTAATGACATCAAGCTTTATAATTAATGGGCTTAAATAGATTATGCCAAATTATCGCTTGGGTCGCCTGGTGTGACCGCTTTAACCATTGATAGGCCATACGAATTTGAAAAGCCTTCGGGGATGATTGGAACGTCACTACTAGAAGAACACTTTTTCTTTTGAATACGTGATACTGTAAGAAAATTTTGTGCTGAATTTTTTGTTGATGATTTGCCTTTCGGCCCAATAGGCCACTTCATTACCCCTCTGCCCACACAAATTGTAACCCTTCGTAAATAGTATATAAACTTACATACCCTTTAATTCCTTCTATTTTGGGCTAAAATACATTTATGGCCTTCTTTTTGTACGAGTTTTGATACTCCTTGCTTGAGAGTCTCTTTTTCGTGTTCACCTACGGCCTAGAATGTCTATTGAGAACTTTTTCACTACCGGCAGGCAAATTCTGTTATAACGTAGTCATCTCTTATCTTAACACGTCATAAGTTTTCCATGCCCATTGCATTTAATCGGCATTGAGCCTGTTCTATCGCAACTTCAAAATAAGTAACAAGTGCATTAGCAAAGATATCCAGTGACGATTAAAAAGGATTTTCCTATGGAGCGTAGAGATTTATGGGTGTGAAATCTTGTTTCACACATGAGAGTGAGCGTATATTCGGTGATTTGATGCAAAAATTTGGAGAAGAATAGAAAAAATAAGTTGGACAGAGAGTCAGAAAAATACTGAAGGTTTACACAGAATGAGCGAAAAGAGGATGATACTAGGGCGAATCCGAAACAGTCAGAGGAATACGGTGGAGTTATTGATGTGTCAGGGGATGATGTAGGCCGTGATATATTTGGTAAGCAGGCTAAAGAAAGGAAGAGAATCAGCTTTTTAGATTGCATGAAGGCTGACAAAAGTTATGAACAAATAAAAAAAGGCATAATCTACAGGCAACAAAAGGATATTCTGATGTTACGAAGAAGTAACTAATTGCTTCAATATATATATATATATATATATATATATATATATATTTGATATATATAGATATATTAATATATATATATATATATATATATATATATATATATATATATATATATATATATATATATATATATATATATATATATATATATATATATATATATTTATATATATGCATAGGTAAATAATTGTAAACAAGGACCGTCCAAAAACAGCTTTAATAGGTAGAATACCTTGAACAAATATTTAATTTTATTTTGCAGAGGATATTGTAGTGATATGCATAAAAAATTCTCAATGTTAATTCTTATATCATTTACCTTACTTCTTCGCGATTGGTACCGGGATGTTTCCTTCGAGGATTCTATGGCACCGTTGAGAAAACCAAGGTTACTCGCTGTCCCGGTATTATTATTTCTCATTGACGGGAAAGAAAACGCCTAGAGTTTTCAGACTGAAACTTGTGGGATTACATATGGAGGATTAAACAACAACTTTATTGATGTCAAGAATAATTTAATATGGTAAGTTGGACGGTATATAATGCGTATGAATTTGCTTGAACCCATATGTTATTTCCAGTAAGCAAATAATGTACAGTATATATTCGTATATAGGACACCAGATACGAAAAATCTACTTTCATACAACAATATACATTAGGTAGTGTTGTAAGTTAAAGACACTATACTTAATAAAGTATTAAACTAAGTAAAAGTTTATGAAACCACTCAATCCCCACGTGGAAGATGATTGAAACACGAGGCATTTCTTGGTAAATCGGAGAACGTGGACGCTCTCTCTGCTCCCATTCCATTTCTCTCCCCCACCTCTCCCTCTCACCCTTTTCTACAACCCCATCGCCCCTCGATTCCACCCACTCTCCCTCGGTCACCTCCTCCCTCCCTCTTCAGCACGTCCCCGCGCTCAAGGATCCAATCCTCGCGCGCTCATGTTCCTCTTCGCCCTCACTCTTTCTCTCCTCTTTCGTGAGCGCGGAGGAGGAGGCAGGAGCAGCAAGGGGTAGAGGGTCGGTCTGGGATGAGTGGAGAGAAGAGTAAGAGAGAGCATGTACTATATGCGCGGGCCGTAATCCCGTCGAGGAGTTTACAACGGCGACACGGACGCGGGGCGGGAGGGTAAGAGAGAAGGTGGAAGTGGGTGGGGTGGCAGAGGGTAGGTGGAGAAGCAAGGATTTGGAGGAAGAGGAGCTGAGAGGACGTTTTAGGAGGGAGGGATGGAGAAGAAGACGCGGTTATGGCGGAGGGGAAGTAGCCCCAAGTGTTTTGCCCGGGGGTTCCTCGGTACGGAGACGGTTGAAGGCACGTTCGTGTGTCCCGCTTAGCAGTGCCGGATGGCACGGAGCTCGAGGCGTCCGCCCTAGGCGCGAGGATTTAAAGGTTTTGCCCCTCGGTTCATTCCTGCGCTCTGACATCTTAAGGGAAAAATTTAAAAAAATGGGTACCTATCCACCTCACAGCGCTAAAGTGCCTCATTTTGAGCGGTCTCTAATAGCTTCCATTTGCGGGGAAGAGAGACAGAGAGGATGTTTTTTTCAGCAAACAAGACGGGATTATTTTTAACAGCAATTGAAACGTATTTGAAAAAAAACTCCAGGTATGACAAAGAATTGAGAACAACGCATTTAAAAGCGTGGTAGTACTCAGTATCGTGTCACCTGGTTTTGCAAACTGAAGGAAACGCTAAGCTGAGAGTTGTTCTCCGTTCCAATTACTCTTTGAAAGCAATGAAATTTTATGTGACACAAACAAAATGTCTGCTCCTGCAAGGTACTTTGGTCTTAACCAACCGCCATTTCCGTGTCTACTTCTACTCATTATCGTATTATTACTGTGGCGAAAACTTTTTGCTACACGGCTACTACAGCAAATACATGTAGAGATATAATTAATTGGTTACCTTTTAACCAGCAAAAATATATATTCATCGTTTTTTAACATAGTATATTAAAGGAATTATATTTTTAATACATTTAAGGGGAAACCATTGCACTACAATTTGTAAAAAAGAAAACTATTTTATTAAGGGAAAGGTCATTATTTTCAAATACTATTAATAACATACACTGTTACTATTAATTTTATTTCAAACCAATATAATTAAACCCATGAAACTAGACATTCTCGATTACAGGAAAATATTAATTATGTTTGTTATCTGCCACCGGCCATTGCCAATTGCATAATTTATCTTAATATTAGCATAGTTTGCAGAAAATATTTCCAGTTTTCAGATGGCATTTTTCAGTCATAAAGGTTATTCTAATATTTAGCAATGCCCTGGATATGAATTCTTGATAGGTTCCATTGACTTTGATTCTGAGATATTATATTCGATGCATTCAGTTGAAAATATTATACTCCTGATTTTTTATGGCACTTAACTTGCAATGCTACATTCATATAGCGTAATAATTCACTCGCTTCATTTGTGCATCGAATACGTTTTCTTTGAATGCATATAAGCATAAAAGTATACTTAAATAAATAACAATAATTCAAAGAAATTTTCAAAATGAGGCAAAATATGATTGAATATATGGAGGAAATAAATTATGATATGAAAAGGAAAGTTTTGAATATCACTAAATAATTGTATTACGTTACAGTTAAAATTTTGATGATAACTGAAATAGATTTGCATTTTTTTAAAAGTGGAAATAAAGAGTGAATACTATTTTGCTTTATCCAATTTATCGCAGGTAATTAGACAAAATTAAATAGGTGGTTAATTCAATAATAATCCTAGAAGCTAAGCTGTGGACCTGCTAGAGCTGTACTGTTAAATGCAATTTCGCTGACAAAGTTTTCTTTATCAATTCATATTTTTTCATTTTCCTTGATGCCATGATGTCTTTTTTATACTGTATTGCTACAATTTAGAACAATAACCCTTTATTGATACATCTGTATTCAATATATTTCAGTGAAATTGGAAGGAATATTTTAATTTCCTCAGTTGTACACAGCAGCTAAAGCGCTCGGAGACGGTAAGTTAATAAGATTTAACAAAATATTAAGCATAGTAATTGCGATAATTTATTGTTGTAAATGTTACCAGGCAGACCAAGTTTTTCTTTCCCTTTCTAACTTGAGAACTGGGGAATATCACTTGTGTCTGATAATATCAAATCCAAATCACCTCATAAGTATCTAATGGGTATTTGATACTGATGACAAAAGTAAACAACCCAAATAGGAAAATAAAATTAGGTCCTTAAATATGTTTCCACTTCCAGAAACAGAAGGTATAAGTCATCCATTCTAAACACATTTACATTTAACATTTGCCTTAATTTTTTCCTATTCCTTCCACCCACTCCATCATCAATGACAGACTTCCTTCGAATTTATGGCCGGATTAATATGGAAAATTCATCAGCAATAAACTCTAAGACCAACATATTGAAGCATAAAATAATACTTCGCAGGCTTGAAATAAAAGATCAACATATAACTCGAATAGACCCCTAAGTATCCATGCTATAGCCAACATCCAATTCTGCTATGAACTATTTTAGTTCCCTAATCAAAACGTCACCATTAGGATCCGACCTTTGGAAAATTACTAAAAGGGCTAAACAAATGTAATAGATCCAATACTGTGTAATTGAAGATGATAAAAATTAATCAAAATTGCATACTTAAAATTTCACTGTGCCTTAAAATTTCACTTTCAAGTGCCAATAATCAATGAGTTTTTATTTATTTAATTCACAGAACGAATGCTTTGGTGATTATTAATTGATTACAATCAGTTTTATGTCTTAAGAATAAACCTTTAAGTATTAATATGCTTTCATATTTTAATTAAATATTTGTCCATTTAACAGAAACATTGGTTAAATAATTGAGTAGTACTTAAAGAGGAATATCACCTGAGTAAAAGGAGCGATAACTTATGTAACCCTCTACCGTTTTAAATAAAAAAACTGGGTAAATGAATAATACATAGCATCTATTTGCAATTTTATTCAATTTTAATGGGTTGTCGAAGTAGCATGCAAGGGGAAATATGATAATTTGTGCAGATTCGTCAGATGCCATGGTATTTCTATCTCTCATTATAACATTTGATGAAATAAATTGCTTATGTACGTGAGATGTACGCGTGTAATTTGCCTCATTTTATTAACGTTATTAATATTTACTTGATCTGGTACTGTTAATTATATATGCGAAATGAAATATGATGCTATGAACTAAATTAGATCTGGACAAGTAAGTTACTTGCTAAAGTACTACAGCATATTAAACAATTAGTACGCAATTTTTACTCATTTATTCGGTTAAATATAATAAGATTTTCCCCAAAAGTGCGAAAATTTCAAATATGAAATTGCGCAAATGTCAAGTTTAATGCAATTTTCTTTGTCCCTTTTAGGGAGGGATGTGAAGTCAGTCTAGTGACTCACTCCCTAAGGCAATGACAATATTAATATCCTCTGACGCAAGCCTGCGCTTCGCCTTCATCCAATTACCCATGTTCCAAATAAAATGAAAATACATGTCACGAATGTGAAATTTCCCTTTAATTTAAATGAGGCGCACGAAACCTAAACCTTGAATAGTGTCAAATTTGTCTTCAAGTCTTGGTCTCGTTTCGTGACTCTTTCTTTGTGATACAGGTGTCCTTAAAGTGCGTTCCTAAAACCGTAAATATCAAATTTTCGCTTTCCCAGGAGCAAAAACTGAGGAATTCCACGAACTCCTCGGCTGCCTGTCTGAAAAGTATGTTAATTTAAACTGGAATGCAAATTTTTGCAGTAAGAAAAAGATTTATGGGGTGTTAGAAAAGGAATATGAGTGGAATACGTGTATGACCAGGAGATGCAATGTAGTAGTTTATTACCGTGAGTGGCAGTAATGGGTGTTACTTTGAAAAAAAAACGTTTTCCTCATATCTTCCATAATGAGTATGATATAAAGAGACATATGTACATGCATGACATGGAATCTCAAAATAATGGTATATATGTCTGCGAAGATCAGGTTTTAAGTACCTGTAAGTGTAAGGTTTTCTTACTAAAGGACATATTACTTTACAAATATTTGACATTACATCATATAAATTTTGAAGATTAAAGAACATATAGTTAAATTTGTTATTACGAAGCCATTACCCTGAAGCGAACAATTCAATACCATCAAATTACAGTGGCTAAAGCAATGCACTCATTATCTTACGGCAAGATTCTCCCATTGACTCAAAAACAGCATAAGAAATATATATTTTGTGAAATTATTTTCGTCAAATTTCACTGAAAAATTGCAACTGTAGTTTCATAAAATTATCGTAATCAGCGGTGCAATTGGCTGTGGCATGGGGTAGCCAGGAAGAAGTTTATTTTCGATTACCTTTTTCACCAAAAGTAAAACGGTTTCGATAGCAACTAAGCAGGTTTTACAAAATTTTATAATTTAATAATTCTTATATTTTTTTCAAATATCCCCAGATCATTAGGTTTTGAATGAAGACCTTAATATCATAAATTTTGCTTGGTTACTTTATGTGAAAATGTCACTATAAATTTACATGAAGATTGCAAATTAAGGTTTTCCATTATCATACGAGCACGGACCAGAATGTGCGCCACTCAAGGTTTACATAATAAATCTTCGTAGAGAAAAATTTGCAGAAAACCCAGGAGCAGAGTATTTTAGACCACGCAGTGTTCTACGACGAGTCTTATTATTCTCCAATTGAGTAATAATTTGTTGATTTCTTTGTAAATATTTAAATGTTCGAAATTATTGATAGTTGATAGGATGAATTAAGCGTGGTAACCGAGTCAGAATGGCTATGGAATGTAAAGTTTTCGTGTATTAATGCTGATGATGAATCTCTAAAGAACGTCCCCGGGTGAGTAGTGTGATTTGTTAGATATTCAATTATCCTGGGAAACAGAAACTTGCATATGGAAAGAAGCCAGATCCCCTAATCCAAACGTACCGAATTTAAAAACAGTAGGTCTAAGAGACGAATTGTAACGAGATGCGCGAGACGAGCTCTAATGACTGAAGATGACGCTGAGCGTCGAAACCTAGGTCGTGAATAAATATTTTATGTGGAAAAACCAAGTGTTTCCTTTGCAAGAGCTCTAATCTAGTTATTTACCAGTCAAAGGCTACGTTTGAATTATTTATTGCTCGGGCTACTCCCACAGAAAAATTAGGTCGTCATTATAAGTCGAGATGGACTACAAATTAAGAAAATGTTGTGATAGATCAGTTGAAATTTCATGAAAGCTTCTTATGTCGTGAGAGAGATAAAGGATGAGATAAAAAGGTTTGAATTTTAGGCCCAACGAAAAAACCTATCTTCTTACGCTTGGCTAAGAGTGGAATACGGGCTGCTTTAATCGTGGAACAAATGTCTTATTCAACCGAAATAATTAATAACTACGTTTATAATTGAGCTATAAGTATAAAGAGGAGAATTAATAAAATATTTTTACCATTAGGGAATTAATGTTGGGTATTGCCCAAGCAAGATACGCTTAACAGTATGGGACGTAATCGTCTATAAACGAAATAAAACGAAGCTGTGCGTAGAATATGGTACCCCAGCTTCAAAGAATAATATCTTAATGTATCTTCGTAATAGGCAATAATTTCTCTCAATATTGATATGTAAATCACACTTCACTGAATCGATCGAAGTCCAATGCGGTTCGCCCTCCAATTTTCGAGTGACGCCAAACGACAAGCCGTCAGTTATCGACAGCTGTGGGAATTAATTAGGTTGTGGTTGTGTTTTACGATTTTTCCGTCGGTCACACTGCCTCAACACTTTATCCAGAGTGAATATAAATGGATTTAGCACTTAACTTTGTGTAAAACTCGGATTACGTGTTATTTCGATGAATTATCTCAGTATTCATTAGACTGTCAAAAGTGGTCCCATGGGAAGATCCACTGAATAAAGAGATCGCGCAGTTGGTGATCGTGAAGAGCAGGAAAAAAATTTGCGAAATGGCCGAACGCAAGGAAAAGGTATAAGCAGCACTCGGTGAAAAATTAAGCTGATTTAGGAGAATGTAAGCTGATACATGTTACATTAGAGATATAAATAATAATACAATTTGTAGCACTTGAGCTAATTTTCTGTAAATAAAAGAACTACTTTTAAATTTGCACTTTTGTGAAAGTTAAAACGTGTGCTCGAATATCATTGATTTACTGATATTCTG
The DNA here is from genome assembly GCF_022747635.1 of Hetaerina americana. NCBI lineage: Eukaryota > Metazoa > Arthropoda > Insecta > Odonata > Calopterygidae > Hetaerina > Hetaerina americana. The sequence goes on from NW_027286070.1 coordinate 46,643,307, forward strand.
TGATAACGGTCAATGTTGTGAGTCACAACTATAGGCACAAACCGCGAGATGAGGTACTGAATGAACTAATTTTCAGCGGTTATTGTAAAATTTCAACTGCGAATTTTGATGTAAACACCTCCTTAAATTGGCCTAATTCCCTCGCCTTCCAAAACAATGTTAACGTTGAGGACTTCGAAGGCTAAGAAAATACACCACTTTCATATCGCGCATTGATGTGGAAATTCCCCCGGCACTTCGTCCCAAGAAGCCACCGGCACGCGACATGTTACATTAAACGACAAGGAACCCCCTCATTTATTCCTTTGCCGCGCTAAAAAAAACTAAATCCATCGATTACCGCTAACGATTCTGATCCGGCGTCGCCCCGGGCGGTCCTTCCTGTTTTCTGCCACTCGCAGTTCCAGCCGTCGCCGGCAAAATCACCTGAGTGGCGTCCGTGTGCCGACCTGCCTGTCCACCCTTAACCTCCCCCCTTCTGTTCCATCCTCGCCCCTCCCCCTTCCCCCGACGTCCTCGGCCCGAACCAACCCCCGCCCCTACGGACCCCATCCTGACAAACGATTCGGAACGAGGAGCAAAACAAGATTATGATTTGCGGTCTCAGTCACCTTCCCTCACCCCCAAATGCAATGTGTCCAAACTCGCCACCCCCTAACCCCGTCTCTCAGCTTCTCCCTTCCCCAAAAAGGTGAAACACACCACTACCAGGCGACCGTAACCCAAGCCCCAGGCCCTTTTCCTCGCTACCCCCTCCCACTGACCCCAAAGGATGATATTCGAGGGGGGCGGAAATGGGGTGAGGGAAAGAGGTGCTGGGAGGACGGGAAGGGTTTTGCTGGAGGGCAATTATGTCACTGTTCTCGGATTTACTACCGCCGCGGACGACCGGCAACGCGGCGCCGCACTCGGCCTCGCCGTGCCCACGGCTGTTTTAAGCGGAACCAATCAAATGGCGAACGAATGATACCGGATTTATGCGGGGCCACCTCAGGGACTCCAAGCTGGGTATGAATACTCGGATAAGCATAAATATAATACTATACGTTAGCAACTACATTTGAAACTGAGATGAGGCTATTCGTCATGGGTGTCGTTATTAAAGCTCCCTCAAAATATCAAGGATGTGAATTCATTCATTCATTGCATGGGATTATCATATCGACCATAGTAGCGACCGTAGTTTATCAATGAACGTAAAAAGGTAAAATAATAATAATAAAAATATAATAACATGGTTTAAACCTGCAGGTATAAAATATGCATTAGATCAATTCATCTACACTCAAGCAGTTTATCTCAAAATCATAATACTTACGTTGAGTGATACTTTGAAGTCCATAAGGGTTTTCAGCAAGCTGTTACCTCGTACCTGCTTAAAATATTTTATCATAACTACTTACTCAAACCTGCCTCTGTGGGGTAGATTTTTATTCACTGGGTTTTTTGAAACCCGTTTGCCGGTTAGATTTTGACCGCTCTACGTTCCACTCGAATGTCACTTACTCCATAGGCTCCAATAACGATAAAATTGTAAGGACACTATTAACTATAAAATTATACTTAGGTCGCTAGTACAATGTCAAACAGGTGGGAAGGTTAGACTCATTTACAAGTAGACATTACGACATTACAAGAGAGGTAGGCGGGAAAAATAGCATTTTTTTAATGCATCAAATCAATAAATTTTGTAAATTTTTAAAAGTAGAAATGTTTATATTCTTCTAAATTTAATAAAATTCATTTCTTGCTAAAAGTCATTACACGCATCCAAGATAGAGTTGCATCGGAGACGTTTACTACCTTGATCAAAAAGTTCCCGGAATAACCACCGTGTGGCGCTCCCATCGTTCCGATTTGAGTTCTGTTTTTTTTGTTAAATTGGTACATCTGTTGTAGATATTCCCTTTAAATCTTAGTGTCATAACTTGACATTTGCAAAAGTTACGGTCGGTTTTCGGTATGTCCATCAGTGCTTCCTGCGATTTTTCCATTACTTCCTCTCGGCTGCTAAAACGCGTTCCCCGTAATGGTTTTTTAACTCGATTGAACAGAAAGAAGTCACAGGGAGCCAAATCAGGTGAATTCGGTGGCTGTTGGATGGTATTTGTTGCATTTTTCGTCAAAAAATTACGAATAATGATAGCACTGTGCGACGGTGCGTTATCATGGTGCAAAATCCACGAGTTTTCTGCCCACATTTCTGGTCTCTTTCGGCGAATTGCTTCACGCAAACGTCTCATAACGCCCAAATAATACTCTTTGTTTACTGTCTGGCCTTCTGGCAAAAATTCATGATGCACTACACCGTTGTAATCCATGAAAACCGTCAGCATTGCCTTCTTTTTTGACTGAAAACGACGTGGTTTTTTTGGTCTCGGCTCATTTGGTGAACGCCATTCACTTGCCTGATGTCTGGATTGCGTGTCGTACTCATAAACCCACGTCTCGTCTCCAGTAATGATCCTTTTGATGAATGTGGGATCGGATTCAGCCTCGCAAATCATGTCTTTTGCGACGTCAACACGGTCTCTTTTTTGCATGAAATTGAGGTCTTTTGGAACCAACTTTGCTGCTACACGACGGAAACCCAAATCATTAACCACAATGTCTTGGGCGGATCCATAGGCAATGTTCAAGTCCTCCGCTATTTCTCTGATGGTTAATTTGCGGTTATTGACCAACATTTCTTTTACTTTATCAATTTTTTCACCGACTTTCGATTTCGATGGTCTGCCACTGCGTTCATCATCTTCGATTGACTCACGACCACTTCTGAACCGCTCGTGCCACTGGTAAACGACCGTTTTTTTTAGAGAATCGTTGCCGAAACACTTTTCCAACATTTCCAACGTCCGTCCGTCTTCTTTTTTTTTCCAAAACGTTCCCTCTTGACGCTTGGCTTGCAGCTGCCCGATGATTTAATCATTCAGCTGCTGTGTTTGCGGCTTCTTAGCCCGTCGGTGAAGGAAGGTCCAATCAACTCCTTTTCCTTTTCAATGGTGGTTGGTCGTCGTCCCGTCCCGTTGCTGCTCTTGGGCGTTTGTGCCTTTCCCAGGAGACAGGTTTTAAGCCGCCGATCGACCGCAAGTGCTCTTCTTTTTTGCCTTCAAGCTCCTCGTAAAAGGCCGTCGCGCGAGTCTTGATGACATCTCCAATGGGCGCAGTTTCAGTTAAGGCGTGGAGAATTTCTGCGGCATAGTTCCAGCCAAGCCCAAGTACACTGTTGAGTGCCCCTCTTTCCGTTACCTCCAAGTGGTGGAAGGCCGTCTGAGTCATTCTGCCACTCCATGCCGGTGAAGCGTACATCAAGATTGGGCGAATTGCCGCCACGTACAGATACGTCTTTGTCTTGATAGAGAGGGACGGTGAACGCAGCAGCGGCGAGAGTTGTAGTCGTCTTCCTCTTGCCTTCCTGGTGGCAGCGAGGGCGTGACTTTTGAATGTCAGTCTTTTATCCAGTATCACGCCTAGATAGGTCACCTCTTCCTTCCATGGCGCCTCCTCGGTGCCCACGAGGATTTCTCCTGGTTCTCGCAGTCCTCCAGGTGAAAAAAGAATCGTCTGTGTCTTTGCGCTGTTGACGCTGATTCGCCACAGGGCGTACCACTCCAGCAGTTTGTCTACTGCTCGCTGTAGGTATGTTGCCGCCATGTGTGCTCTCCGCGAAGTGGTCACTATTGCTGCGTCATCCGCATACAGGGCAACCATGGTATGTCGTCCAAGGTCTACCGGGAGGTCCGCCGTATATAGATTAAAAAGTATCGGTCCGAGCACCGATCCTTGCGGCACGCCTGCGTGGACCTGTTTCGGCTGTGACAGCGCGCGTCCCCAGGCGACACGGAAAGTCCTTCCTGTCAGGTATGATGTTAGCAAGCGGCGCTGCCAATTTGGAAACCGCTGTATTGCAAGTTTTCGCCTGAGACCAGCGTGCCATACCCGGTCGAAGGCTTTCCTGATGTCAAAGAACGCCGCCGTTGAGCAGCATCGCCGATTGAATCCGGCCGTCACCTGTTCCACGAGACGGACGAGCTGGTGTGTGGTGGAGTGTTCCTCTCGAAAACCGTACTGTGATGCCGGCAAGATTGAGTAGGCCGCGATGTGCTTCAGGAGATGTGGCAGCAGTACCCTCTCAAGCAGCTTTCCCAGGGTCGCTAGCAGGGCGATCGGGCGGTAGTTCTCTACGTTCCTAGCGGACTTCGGCGGCTTCGGCAATAGGATGACTTTTGCCGATTTCCAGATGGCCGGAAAATGTCCCATGGAGAAGCAGGCCGTAAAGAGCGTAATCAGGTGAGTTGCGAGCGAGACAGGCATCTGTCGAAGGGCCTCGTTCGGGATGTTGTCCTCTCCTGGTGCTTTCTTGCAGCGTAGTCGTCCAAGGGCTGCTCTCAGGTCGTTTTCGGTAACCTTCGTTACCGTCATGGTGCCCTCCTCCGTTGTTTCATCCTCTTCAGGAAAGTCGCTAGGATCATCCGGTACCAGTGGATCCGGAGTCGACGTGAAAGTGGCCTCCAGCGTAGTTGCTGCAAATTCAGCCTTTTCGTCTTCCGTGATAAGAGGGCCACCAGGTGAGTCGATCGGTGGGTCGATCCGAATGCTGTGGCGAAGAGAATCTGCCATTCTCCAGATGCTCCCATCTTCGGTTCGGAGGGAAGCAACCTTCCTTTCCCACGTCGTCTGCCTGTGGTCCTGGATGAGCTGCCTCACTTCGGCTCGTTTTCTTCTAAACCGTGCCCCATCCGCGGGACATTTGGTTCTTTGAAATCGTCGTCGAAGCCGATTTCTTTCGCGGATGCGGCGAAGGATGGAATGAGGCAGCGTCAGATGTCCAGAAGGGCGGATCAGTTTTATTGGCACGGTGTTCTGTAATGCTTGGTCCACGCCAGCTGTTATGACAGAAGCATATTCGTCCAGCATAGCTTGTGACGTCAGTGATGGCGGCTGTTCCGGTAAAATGTCGGACAGGATCTGCCTGTACCCTGTCCAGTCTGTTTTGTCCAGGCATCGCACCGGCCGTGGGGGAAGTAACGTTGGGCAGCATCCCAGATAGGCGCAGACTGGGTAGTGGTCGCTGTCCAACGTCGGTGTCGCCACGAGAGAGAGCGAACTCGTGAGCCTACGGTGCAGCGCAATATCTAAGACGTCTTCGCTCCTGCCGTGATGCTGATGCGTTGGCCCATGTGGACCCGCGACGCGTACTCCGTTGTTCTGAGCCCATGTGAGCAGCGCTTCACCCCGAGGGTTCGGTGTAATTGAATGCCATGCAGCATTCTTTGCATTTAGATCCCCGAGAAAAAGCGACGGCCGTGACCCGGAGAAGATGACTTCGAAATCCTGTGTGGCTAGAGGTCGTTTTGGGGGGAGATAGAGTGACCCCACTGTGAGAGAGCCGATCGAAGTATCTACTTCAATGGCTGTCGCCTCTAGATGCAGTCGAGCTGGTAGGTCAATTTTTCTAGCAGCCAGGTCAAGCGAAACGAGGACCGCCGTGCCCCCTCCTCTTGTTTGCCGGTCATCCCGGTAAACTGCATAGCCTGGAACGCCGTATGAAGTTCCAGGACGGAGATGAGTCTCTTGCAGACAGACGATTGAGATTCTTGCCTTCCGTAGAAAGGCAAGCAATTCAGGGGTCTTTCGCTTCAATGCGCCGCCGACATTCCATGTGGCTAGGATGATAGATTTATTTAATTCTCGCCTATGGTCCATTTTGGTTTGGGAAAATAGTGGTAAGGGCGACAGTTAAAGCTTGCAGCTGTTGTTGCAATAGCGCACCAGAGGACGTCAATGCTTCCAGGATGGAAGAGAGGGATGTAGCCAAAGTTGGAGTCGGCATCTGCGAGTCTGCAGCCCGCCTCTTCTGGAGAAGAGGAATTTTTATTTCTTCTGCTGTCTCCCTGGCGACCGGAGCCGGCGTCGAGAGTGGAGGAAAGTCAAGATGCTTGCACATGGTCAGACGTTGGGTTGCGTTGTTTGGGTCTCCCGGCTTCGACGCGTTGAAGGTACCAAGCGTCTTCTGTTGAGGAGAAGGCAGCTCTGTTTCAGCGGCGGTGTTCTTCGCCCCCTGGGTTGGTGCGCCTTTCCTCCGGAGGCTAGCCATCTTCATCTCCTTCTGTTTGGCGTAGACAGGGCAGGTCCTGAAAAATGCAGGATGGTTTCCTCCGCAGTTACAGCAACAAGTCTTCTTCCTTTCCGTATCCGGACATTGGATGCCTTCATGTGCACCAGCACACTTGTAGCATCGCGGGGCTGCCGTGCAGTTGGAAGATGCGTGTCCGAATCGGGTGCACCGGTAACACATTTGTGGCTCCCTGTGCTGATATTTTGCCACCCTGACACGGGAATTGCCGATGTATCTTATGGCAAGCATTTCTTTTGTTTGCCATTCAGGGTTTTCCTTGACAACGACAAGGAAGAAGGTTCCCTGCCGCACCAGATGCACTCGTTCCACCGGAATCCCCATGGCGTCCATATCTTCTTTCAGTAGCTCAACTGGGTAGGTGCACGGAAGTCCACGAACCGCGTATAAATTGGCTCGTAGGGATTTCGGGCCCCAGGTCGAGAATTGTGCATTTGACTGCACCAACAGCTGCTTTATGGCCGCATAATCAGCCGCAGTCTTTAGTTGAAGTCTCGTCGAGTCGGTTGTATGGATTGCAGTAAAGGACTTGTCCGTTGCCTTGGATCGGACAAGTTTCAGCAAGGCCGCGTGGTCTACTACATCGTATATGATGAGTGCCGGGGGGCGTGGTTCCTTTTTTCGGCTTGCCGGGGATCCAGATGGTGCAGATGAATTTTCAGCCTCCATCGCCACGGGAGCAGAAGAGTTGTCCGTGTCCGGATCCGTGACGAGCGGTGAGAATTTATTACTCGTACTTACCGGGCGCTTATTAGTTGCTTCTTCAATGGAAAGGAATGGTGCGCTACGCTTCCCGGCTCCTCTGGGATCCTTGACGTGTCGCCAGTCGTCGTTGAATTTCGCGGCAGGGGCAGACGGCCCGTTCTGATGCATGGAAACGTCCATATTTAGAGCGCCGGCAGTATGAACAGGGTTTGAAGAAGTATTTTCCAGCTGCTGGTCGAGAGGAGTCCTTATAGTGTCCGCTGGCAGCGGCACGATGTCCATATTGGGCGCCACCGGCGCCTTGCTTCGCTGTCCCTCGATTATTTAATGATGTCAGCAACCAGGGTTAGAAGTATCCAGTAGAATATTCCAAGGGAGGCGTACGTCGAAATTTCTGTAGGTATATCCAGGTCTGATGGTCTATCCTCCGTCTCCAACGTTCCGAATCCAGGTGATGTCAGGTCACACCAGGTCTCCAACCAGCCCAACCTCCAACTCCAACCTCCAGGTCCCGCCTTTTCTTAAGCCCCTCCAACGTCCGTGCGCCACTAAATCCGTTTTTTACGCAAAATTTAATACAAGTTCGTTGTTGCAAATTTAAATCCATTTCTGAAATTGTAAAAAATCGCCAACACACACAGAGATAGATGTACTCTTGGCTACGTAACTTTTGCAAATGTCAAGTTATGACACTAAGATTTAAAGGGAATATCAACAACAGATGTACCAATTTAACAAAAAAAACAGAACTCAAATCGGAACGATGGGAGCGCCACACGGTGGTTATTCCGGGAACTTTTTGATCAAGGTAGTATATCTGTCTGTTTTTGAGAATTACTACTGGTGTTATTTATTACCAATTTATTAACGTATCTTCAGCAAGATTGGCCATGAAGTGGCCAATTGCGGTGAGACCTGAGTAATGGGCGACGTTGGGTTGATCTTAGTCAACCCTGTAAATTACCATTAATGATATTGGAACACTGCTAGTTTTCCCTGCATGGTTTCAATGCTGACGAGATTTTGGTTTAAATGCTTGACATTTCAGAATTTTTATATTCAATATTCAGCAAATTCAATTGATTTCTGTGGGTTCTCTTGAGCGATCTATTCCTTGTGGTAAATATTTAGGCTCAAAATTCTCTCTCTTATCACCTGGTGCCGTCCTCGGGATCCCAAGTTGGTCTCTACGATTTCAAGAGAGAGATATATCAGGCTATAATTTATTCCAAAATGCCTCAAATGACAAAAGACAGGAAACCAGCGTAAGTACTCATCTATCCGCCGCTAAAACTCACCATCAACCCAACTCAATGTATTAGGTTCCCACTGAATCTGGGCGGGCCATAAGAATTAATTTTTTCCCGGTTGCTCTTCTTCATGATTCCGCCAGATTTCGTTGGCGGGGTCCCACGCTGACTGATCCGGTTCGCCCCCGAATAAAGACAGCACGACGCGTCGACGTTGGCAGAGCGAGTCGAAGTCGTGCGAGATTAATGCCGCCGGGCGAATAACACACACACACACACACACACACACACACACACACACACACACACACACACACACACACATATATATATATATATATATATATATATATATATATATATATAACCCCCCTTCCCCCGAAGTGCATGCTAAAGTAATCCCCTTGGCGGATCCATCCCAGCATGCATTGTGAATCCAGTAGCTAGCGGGTGGGAGAGACCCGCACAAGGGTCCCCAGCATAAGCCCCAAATAAGCACATCAAACCGGTATGCTGAGGGGAAACTCGATCGCGAGGTTGGTGAGGGGGAGAGTGGGAAAAGGTCGGGCGGAGAGGGAGGCTGTGGAAAGGTGGGGAAAAAGGAGGAGTGGGTCTAGCAGTACCCCAATTCTCACCTCGGCGAGGGTGGTGGATGAGTGAGGTGAGAAGGCCGCGGAAGGGAATCGTCGAGAGAGTTAGGGATGGAGGAAGGGGTGGATTTAAGGGGAAATCGGTGGAGGTTTCGTTGAAATCTCTAGCGTCTGGAAAGGGGTTCGAATGGATGGATTCGGGAGGGGAGTCGGGTGCGTAGTCGTCACCGCTACGGAGGCGGAGGGGCAGAGAGAGAGAGAGGGTGTATGGAGAGAGGGAGAGAGGATCGGCAGCTGCATGAGCTTGTTTACAGTCGCAACAACATTCCATTTCACATTGCCGCTCGCGCCACCCGGCCGCTGTCACTCGCCTTCGGATCTGGGTCACGCGAGGGTGGGAGGGACCCTGGCGGGAGGTGCGGGGTCGGGGGTTTGTCTGGGGGAGAGGAGGAGGAGGAGCACACGGCAGCGGAATGCACGTCCGATAAGGTATGTGCACCGGCACAATCCAAACACCGCGACGGATATTCGCATTTGCAGGGCGACGCGAGCGAGGGGAGATATAATGCAGTCCAGTTACCACACACACACACACGTACGCCTACACACAATTTAATTAAATTAAATGAGGGGTGTCTATTTCTGGCCTTTGCAGTTTATCAAGAGACAAGTAATTCATGTAAAGTAGACCGATATATCTGTTACGTATATCTGCGTTATTTTGGGGAAAGTCGGAACGCAAATCAATCCCCTGAAATAGAAATCCATTTACTTCCACTTTATTTCGTTCACGCTCTAATCATAGCTTGAAAGTGTATTTGTTTGCTGAATTACTTTTCTGATTTGTCAAACTTATTTCCCGGCACCTTTTTCGACGTCAAATATCCTTTTTTTAGATTGCATACAGAAAAAAGGCCATCGCATTTAAAAATAACCTTAACCGATCAATCCACAGTTCCAAATCTGAAGATGATATTAAAATAAAATTAATGTTATTAAACTTTAAAAGAAATGTCGTTTCCTTTAATGGTTACACAACTAATTAAATGATTTAAGGGTAGTATTCAATAGTAATTGATAGATAACACTCCAATTTTGAATTTTATATGGAAAGTACCAACACATTAAAATATAATCTGGCCATTCCCCTAGGGTATTAAAACAACAAAACGTAATTTTTATTTTTTTTCAGAAGAACTATGAAATTCTGATTGTTAATGTTTCCATGTTTGTATTACCAATATAAGAGTCATTAGAGTTTGAGATCTACCCAATTAACCATTATAAATTGCCTTATGGCGTCTAGAAACTCATGAATTCCAGCTTCTCCAAAAAAAAACACACATTTTGAAAATTGTATTTCTCTTCGCCACTGTATTTTGCATCTATTGAAAAGTCTTGATTTAGACATTTAAGAACCACAATTTTGAGACTTGGGGTTAAAAAGATATTGAAAAATAAAAAAAAATTTGGCATTGATCTCAAGCACCATTATTTAAAATCGCTTAGTCGGAAAGGAAATGTTTGAACGACGTAATATAATCATCCAACACTTTGCATTATATTAGCCACCTAAATCCACGAATGACGCTCATTTTCAACAAACCAGATACTTTTCAAGCCAGTAGGACCTCAGCGGCCGAATCAAGGCAGAGTTTTATGATCAAAGCTCCAACCACGGCATGAATTTTAAATGGGAGCGAACAAATGACAACGGCACAGCGTATGCCCACCGCGAATAAACCCGAGAGCACATTTCCGCGGCCATAAAACCCGATAAGGATAAAAGGGTAACACGTTATCTATAGAAAATTTGCTGTAACAAATGGACCCCTCACATGTAGCCTCCTAGATGTTCACACGCACCACGGCGCCCACTTTAAGCCTACTACATGGAAAGCTATCAGAGAGCCTCGCTTATCATTACGCACCGAGGCTGTTAAAATTCTGAAAGCATAGTAAACGAAGGTCACTTTGTAGTCCCTTCTTCACCCGTCACAAAGGAAGCATAAGCGAAGTGCGGTTCTGTAAGTGGGGGAGGGAAATAGGGAGGGGAGGATTGAGGCGAAGGATTTTGGATGCGACAGAAGAGAGACGGAGATAGGAGGACAGACATTTTGGACTGCGAATGAAGGTTTGTAATCCTTTTCCTCGCGGCAACCTATAAAACGTGATTTATTTGACAGATACACCGCTGCACCACAAAAGAAGCAGAGGGAATGGTGGTGTAGGAGGAGAGAGGGTGAAGAGGGAGTGGAGGATTGGATGAGTGTGCGTGGAGAAGTCATCGGTGTCACGGAAACGTTCTTGGAGGATTCTAAGAGAAGAGAATGAGTCGAGTTAAGAGGAAGAGAGAGAGATGTTTTTGCATGAGGAAGGAAGGGGGAGGAATGAACGGATTTTGGAGGGCAACGGGAGAAGAGGGTGAGCGACGGAAGCGAGCGGTAGGAGTGGCTTTCCCGCGCGAACCTTTGTGACCTTAAGCTAGATAGGCCTTAAAGAAAGAACTAATGTCTAGCCTGGCGCCAAATAATGAACTGAAAGCAAACATTTTTCCGTCGCTATTCCAAAAGATGATTGTACGCGTTAATTAATATGATTTACCATATCTGTGTTAGAAATTTCAGGTGACAGTTACACCGGTAGTTGATACCGATTTAAATAGGTATACTCAATCATCTTGAATTGAACACTTTTTATTTTGAATTGGCATAGAACTATGCGATCTAGAGCATGCAGAAGCGTATTTACATTTGAGTTAGCTTTTATTGGTGAATTCCTATTAATTGGCCATTGAGATGCTGTATTTTCTATGAATAAAAATTACATAAATGTAGATTTCTGACATTAATAGGATTCGGGGATGTTTTTCAACTTTTTTCTTGATTGGTGTGACTAGAAGATGTTGGTGTGTTCATAATTTGTCCATCCAAAACCCACCTTAGAGAGTAGACTACCATTTAGATATAGAAACCAAAGGAATAAGTTTTTGACACTCCATACGATCAAATGAATGTGCTCAGAAGCTCAATTAAGTTTCGATTATTTTAGGAACCAAAAGATTTTCAAGAAAACTATATTTTCTTGATAATCTCTTAATAGGTAATTAGGTAAATACAAAAACTAACGCAAACTCCAGTATATTTTATTTGTTTGAGGTTTTCATTAAAAATATTTCAATATTTTATTGAATCGTTTCTTTTATTATTGATTTTGTTGTAATAAATTTAATGACTAGTTATATTTGTGGAATATTATGCAGATTAACGAGACTATCCGACGTTAAAGTAATCAGACCTTGCTTTCGGATTTTTGAAAAACGCAAGAATACGTATGCATATATACAATTCTTCTATACAGAGCCAAAGTTGAGACGGAGAGCTCTTGGAACACTGAACAGCGCTAAATCTATCGCCATAAAGTGCTTAAACGGCAACACGGGTCGGAGGTTCATTCCATGGAAGAGATGTGACGCATGAAAGGGGGAAAGGTGACGCAAGTTGGAGGAAGGTGGAGAAATTGCTAGGTCGGGTGAGAGTTAAGGAGGAGAAAAGGAAGAGATTGGTGGGAGGAGCTGAGTACGTTGACGTTACAAGGGTGCCGAGTTAGAGGAAGGAAGGAAAAGCGTGGAGGAGATTAAGCCGTGAGGGAGGGAGAGGACGTGAGGGAAGGGGTTGGGAATACGGAGACAAAAGGATTGCTTCCTCGGGGGTTGGGAGGAAGGAGTGGGTGGGGCTGTTGGTTGGCAGTGTCGTAGGTAGGTCTCGCGGAAAGGTATAGAGCATGATGATGAGGAGAAAGTGACAATGAATGAAATTAATGAACGAGGTGGAGAAAATATAACGGAATTTCTCTTCACTTATATTCCTAGACTCGGTATTTCTTTTAAATTATCTTTCGCTCTTATATTTCATTTGTTCTGAGTGTGCCCACCAATCAGCGCCGTACTCGTTCTTTGAATGTGTTTCGTTTTTGTGTTTCAAACCTCTAGGACAAGCCCACGGACGGTTCCTCTACTAATGATTACTTTCCAATTTTCATCTATTAACCGAAATTTCACTATTCATGGCTTTGTCAGTGCCAGCTGTAAGGAGCGCACGTTAAGCTCTGTAGAAAGCAATGAATTGCACCGAAACACTATGTTATTTGAAATTCAATTTACTTCCTTAAATACTTTGAGAAAAATATTTCTATTTATTTTATTGAATGCCCACGCAAACTTCGAATTACGAAGGATCAATGATATAACGTGACTGCATGGGAGATAATGACTTCCTCATGCATATATTTTCCATTCTTAAAGTTCGTAGAAATGATAATTGATGAAATATTTTATTTTGTTATCACGAATTTTAGCCTACCTGCTTTTGGTATGTATGTATTATTTTCTTCACAATGCATTCGATTGGTATTACAAGTTCAGGTGAAAGAAAATGTACATGAGCGGACTACTATAAAAGTTGAAAATAAGGAGTGATGTCTAAATTTGGCTCGCATCTATTACTTCTGTGAGGTTTAGATGATTCAATAACAAAAAAGACTCATTTTTCTTCTATATGTCATATTTTATATCGTTATCTCCAAATAAAGTCTTTGCAAATTGTGGATAGTTATCGGTGAATCTGGTAAGGCGGTGTGAACAGGCCGAGCACAAGCAAAGAGAGTCACATTGTGCAATTCCCTAGGTACGAACCTTAGATGATAGTAATATACGTCATGTACGGCAGGTATAGGACATAAATGCAAATTTATTGGTAAAAAGTACTTGAATAAAATACCGAAAAATCCAAAACATTTATGCAAATTATAAAGGACCACAGGCTAAATTTGATACAAAATTACATGGTTGGCACCCAGAGAGGTAGAGAGCATTATAATGAGGAGAAATTGACAATTACAGAGTTAACAGTTTAAAATATGCGATAAAATCTTTCCTAATTTTGCTACCTTTTCAAAGCTTATTTTTTAAGTTTAAATTTTCAATTATTTCAAATTTAATATTTAGTTTGAAATGTAAAAGTAAACCTTAGATCATTTAGCGAACTGTATTTACTTTTCCTTATGGGACATTTTTTAATATTGATATAGATAGATATATCCAATAAAAACAATGTTATCACACTTTTTATTTCTCATAGCATAATAAGTTCAACTAGCATTATCTATTGAGTAATTTAACTTAAATAATTACTCAATCAAGCTTACTTAACCCGTTGATAGTATTTATTATTGCCTTTTCTACAAATTTTGATACAAAATTAAGATACGGAAGTAATGAGTTAAGGATTTTTTCCATTGCTGATGTATATTGTGAGAATCAGTTATTAAATACTTCAGTACGTAAAAATAACAGTTTACCTTCTCATAGATCTTATAATAACAATATGCATTTTTTCAATATATTAAATGGGAAACTTGGCATCATCAATTAAATATATTAATAAAATTACTATCATGAATTGGTACGTTCAAGATTTATTGCAGTGATAACAGGGATTGAGGCATTTTGAATCAAAAGTTATACCTTCCACTTTGCAACTACTGACTCTTACATTCTGCGAACTGAAACACAATGGGAATAGTGTATCCTAAGGCTGGATATTCCATCACGTTAGCATGTTAGCGCTATTACTTCTCTGTGTAACTTTCGTGGCCACATTCGTTCTCCTGACGATTCTTCAATCTCCCATACAGAGTTTCATCCGGCCGATGCTGTTTCCAAGGTGTTGGGTCAAAAGTGAATCTGATCGGATGCGAAAAACCGCTTTTACCGGATGAGCGTCAATGGTGATTGACGGGAGGCCGAATAACGACTTCGCCCGATGGGTTTTTTTCCGATGTTCTTCGGATGCCAATTTGAATTTTTTTAAAAAACGATCGAGAGCGTTGAAGGGCCGAGATACGAATGAACGGGAGAGGTCAGCGGTACAATAAATGGTCGTGGGAAGGGACAAAGCCCTCAATGGTTAAATGAGATCACACATGCAGTGGCGGCACTTGACTTTACCCTCAACGAGTGCGCGGACGAGAAATGAAAGCGACGGACCACCACAATACTTAAATAATCTTTCGACTTTCAAGAATATTTTTGTCTCAATTGACTCGATATCTTGAGTTTTTAAGTTTTCGGTTGTAAAAAAAATATGCAATAAGATAGAGACGTCACACTCTATGGTGCCCATCACTTCCCCGTATGACTAAATACTTAATTACAAGTATCAAACACGAGGTCAACGGAACGTGCCCCACATTGGTTGAGGAGTTAAATAACTGGGACATTTTATCTTTGCTAAAAATTGCACATGAACGTCTTTCTATTCCTCTATATTCTTGATAAAAACTGGAGAACCCGCAAGTATCAATGCCCGCGCCTGTTGATTGGGATAATATGATAAATAAATTCATGTATGCTCCTTTATGAAATAATGTACATGATATTATTTTGACGTGACTATTCATGGCAGCGCGGTAAAACCGATCAGGGAATGTGGTGGGGTGTCCACCCTTCCAACGCAGCCGATCGTCAGTTTCCTTAGAGCATATATAAAAGATGCGTTTCCAAAGTAATGCATTTCTTTTTTTAAAATTAGTTCATTTTGCGCAAACAATTTACATTCTTCAAAGCACTGTCTTTGGGCCTCTACAGATTTTTTCCAGTGACTTTGCCATGACCGGCACGCTCCCCGGAAAGTGGCTTCGAGGACCTCTCACACGGCTGATTGCATTTCTTCAATGGACGAAAAATTAGTTCCTTTCAAGGCTGCCTAAATCCAAGGGAACAAGGAGAAGCCTGCGACGTCAAGTCAAGGAGAAGGAGGTGACGTCAAGACTATAGAGGGGGTGGGGCGACGTTGGCACCTGGTGTTTGGTCAGGAACTCGCGGACTCGTAGCGCGTTGTGGCAAGGCACGTTGTCGTGATGGAGTTGCCAGGTAGCGGAGTAGCCTTTTCTTGGCCTTAAGATTCATCTTTGGAGTCTTTCCAGTAGATCCTTGAGTAGGCAACGTTAACTATCTATTTTTAGGAATAATCTCCTTGAAGATCACTCCGTTACTGTTGAAATAGACAATGAGCAATGTTTTCACTCTTGATTCGTTCATTTTTGCTTTTTTGGGCTTGGGGGACTGGTCAGTATGCCACTCAAAGCTTGGCATTTTGTTACTGTTACTTTGTTTGCTATTGAAAAATCTAGGTTTCATCACCAGTGATGGCGTTGTCCGAATAATCAAGTTTATTTTGAGTAAGTTTTAAAAGGTCACTTGGATTTCCCGCTCGGTTAGTCTTTCGTGACACAGTCGGAGCGCAGAGGTTTACAATAATTGACGTCCTGCCACTTCCACAGCTTAGATGGCACTGATATTGGTCTTTCGGCCATCCTGAACGTCCTTCCCCATCCACTTCAATTAGTTTGATCCCATTCCGACTATTAGGAGCGGCGTGGGAAACTCAATTGCATTACTTTTAGAACGCACCCTGAAGTGCCGCTGCGTGAAGTGCGATTGTCGACTTTTTAACGCGGCGCGATGGAGCGTTGGCTCGAATAGCCATACGCCATCAAGTTTCGCGTGCAGCTTGGAAATAATGCAACCGAAACATTCCAGATGCTTCAAGAGTACTTCAAGGATGACTGCATTTCAAGGTCACAATCCGTTAGGTGGCACAAGGAGTGCCGGGAGGGAGTTGCCGACGAACCCCGCACTGGACTCCCATAAACGGCCAGAACCGACGAAAAGTGAATCTTGAGCGCAATTCTTGACATTGCGACCATCGATTGAACATCAGGTTAATTGGTGACACCCTACACATGTTTAAATTTGCAGTTCATGGGATTGTGGCCGGGGATCTGGAAATACGCAAGGTCAGCGTGAAGCTTATGCCAAAAGTGTTGATTGAAGATCAGAAAGAACTTCGAGTTTCGTGCTGTCAAGAATTGTTGCATTTGATTCAAAATAAGCCGGATTTTCTGCCGTAGCCGAAGACAAATCCTGGATGTTCGAATACGACCCAGAATCGAAAAGGCAGAGAAGCAAGTGGCACATAAAATCCTCCCCCGCCCCAAGAAAGCGCGAATGTGGGAGTCTCACATTATAACGATGCTCATTGTCTACTTTGACGTCCGAGGAATCGTCCATTTTGGGTGTGTACTGCAGAGAGAAACTGTGAACGTGGAGGTGCTCAAGAGATTGAAACGCCGGGTCGCGCGCGTGTGGACTGACATCAAAGACATGGTCAAGATCCACCATGATATTGCCCCCAGCCAAACTTCCTTCATCGTTACCAAATGCCTATCCCGGAGCACCATCCTGGCTGGGAAGTAGTTCCCCAGCCCCCTTATAGTCACGACCTGGCTCCGTGAGACTTTGTTATGTTTCCCCGACAGAAGAAAGAGCTGAAAGGAAAGACAGCAGACCGTGGAAAACATCCATAGGCATGTTATAAGAGTTTCAGGAAGACTTTCAGACGTGGCAGAAACGTCTCCGCAAGTATGTTGATGTAAGAAGAGAGTATTTGGAAGAATTTTAAGCACTTGTGCAAGTACGATTAATAAATATATTTTTCTCAGAGAATGCGCATTAATTTTATAGTGGACATTGCAAA
Organism: Hetaerina americana; assembly: GCF_022747635.1. Lineage (NCBI taxonomy): Eukaryota > Metazoa > Arthropoda > Insecta > Odonata > Calopterygidae > Hetaerina > Hetaerina americana. The sequence continues at coordinate 46,660,585 of NW_027286070.1, forward strand.
GAAACTGCGGGAGATGCCGCAACAGTAACTTTTAACGGAGTCATCCGCTAATGTGCATTTCAATGCAACAATTTCAGAGCGTAAAAGTCATTCGCCTTGACTGGGACTCGAACCCAGATCCCTCAATATCCGGTCGAGTGCTTTGGCCACTTAAGCTACGGAGGCGTCCTCTTAAACTCTGAAACTCCCATACTTCCTCATGTCAGACCTCGCCCGCAGACAAGTAAAATGGGCCAACGAATTATGGGAGGCGGGAGTGTGGGCAAAGAAGCGTTACTTTAACAACTTTAGCATACAAGTAGATGTGTATACCGACGCTACGCCCTTCCAGGCAGCCTGGACAATACCAGAACTCCAGGTGACGGAAATATGGGCCTTCGACAACGAGATGAACATTCTAGAAGCAGAGGGATATGCTGCCTTGATGGGACTCACTCATGCTCTTCAAATTTGTCCCAAATTTTGTAATATTAACATGTACACTGACAATGCCAATGTATTATTCTCAATGTTAAAAGGTAAAGGTGTATTATTTAATAATGTTGAACTGAAGCATTTGTATGTACAGACAATAAAAGAACAGTCACAAGTTGTGACCTGGCAGTACATCTCCACCGCCGAGAATCCGGCCGACCGTCCATCTCGGACCGTCCTTCCTCCCTATGCCAGATCGGCCGCCGATTCGGCGGTCGGATGGATATATAGGAGGGACGAGGCCTGAGACGACAGTCGATCGAGAAAATCTTGGTGTGGAGGTGCGCTGCCAGATCTCTCACATGTGACATTGTATGTACGGTATTTCGTCATAACATCTAGTTCCTTTAAAAAAGCCCCAAAATTTCAGAGTTTAAGAGGACGCCTCGGTAGCTTAAGTGGCCAAAGCACTCGACCGGATATTGAGGGATCTGGGTTCGAGTCCCAGTCAAGGCGAATGACTTTTACGCTCCGAAATTGTTGCATTGAAATGGACATTGTGCAGTTTGCCGTATCATAGCATTGGTGCAACGAAGTAACTGAAAGAAATACATCTTGTTTAATGAAATTATCGTTTTTTTCTATCAACGGTAATTTGTAATGCTCAACATAGATTCTAAATTGTTCATCTAGAATACGAAACTAAAATTACACGTATTTTTTGCCGTTTAATAGCAATTTTTGGCGGCTAGTTCGCGTACGATTCGAAATTTTTGACCTCTTCTTGTTTCTTATACTCTCTAGTTTTCATTTAAAATTCTTATAGAGCCCTTATTGTAAGGAATTACGTAAATCTGTCGTCTCACAGGCAAATAAAATTAGTCAACGTTTTTATTGCTCACAAAAAGGATTCATTTTTCCTTAGAAATAACCGTGTGTAAATAGAAAAAGACTGCCATTTTGAGCAGACAATATTTCTCACGTTTGCTTTTACTTGATTATATCTTTCAATTCAGTTTATTATGGAAATATTTTAGATAGTTTTTAGCTTTAAATAATCCAATGAGACCAAAATGGATTTTTTTCTCTTTACCAAATACCTGGCACACGCGACTTGAAACACCAATCTGAAATGCGCATCAAGGACTTAACTTATCATGGAGACGTTGTTACTGGTGCAAATTCATCATAGCAAGAGTACGTATTAGATCCCTGGACAGAAATCCATAGTTTTATGTAACCACTATACAATCGCCTCTATTGAAAGTAATAATGACCTCATTTTTAAATGTTATTATAGTAAGCTATTATTTTATTTACCCTTGATAATTAGGCATAAGTTTTTATGCCAAGCAAATCATAAATGACAATCTGTTCAGAGATAGAAAACAGCGAGGAAATGCTTCAAAATAGCAAGAAAAGTCTGTGAGAATTGGCTGAAGCAGAATGGTTAAGCTACACGGGGGAGGGAAAGGAAAATAAAGATAGAGTAGCAGGAAACGAATAAATTCAGCAAAGTTCAAGCGACGAGGGTATCTTTTCTGCTTAATTTCCTCCATTGTTCCCCTTTTTCATTCTTTATTCTCCCTTATGTATTCACCTTTGCTACTCGTATCAGGAATCACTGCTTAGCATATTATATTCTGTCGTGCCCTTAAAATATTATGATAAAGCCTTTTAAGTCCTTGATACCTATATTTCTGGACTTCGGAACCTTGTAAATAACTATCTATTCGTCGGAAAGGGTCATACGATTCTTAAACACTCGGAAGCCCGTTGGAAAAACGAAAGAAACATAAGGGCTAAATAATTTGCTTGGATTTACTTCATTCAAGAAAATATTACAATAATATTATGAACAAGTTGATTGAAAGAGCAAATGTATAAAAAATAAAATTGTAAAAAACAATCATGAAGCTTCGAGCTATGCTCGACGAGAGTTCAGATTTCTCTGGAAAAATAATGGAAAATAGTTTGTAGTGGTAATATGGATATAAATATTTGAATAAGCACAGTTTTCACCAGTTCTCCTCTGCATTTAAACATTTTCAAATGCAAAATGTAACCCGTTTAACTAAACCTAGTTCCCTATTGTTCGCGATACTGCTTAATTAATGAAATTCACTTCCATGTGAGCTTTAACTGAGCTTATGCAAAGAAAAATGTTTCTGCATCGATTTCATCTCATCCTCGTTGTTCGCTTTGCACCTTTTCTTGCTGATAAGACGTAGGAAGAGCGCTCTCTAGATATAATGGCTAATTTAGAGTTTCTAGAGAGCGATTAAAATCCCATTAATTTCCCTCGCTATCTCTAATTTGTATCTCTACTGACGAAGACTCCCCCCTTTGCCGGCATTGCCTCCGAAAAATATCAGATGGAAAGCCAACATTGTTTGCCGCTCTATCCATTACAATAATACTAACTTGAAATAACTAGGACAAGTGTCGTTCTCTCAGAATATTTAGGCTCTCAAGTTTGCTAAAATGCCGAAGGTATTCATGTCGGTTGGGTCATGGGTAAATTTAAAAGTGGTTTGAATTTAAGTGTTTTGCCACCAGAATAAATATCATGTACTCGCTGTTAATAGTTTTTTATTATTCGTATCAAATAAGCTGTTTATATCTACACACTACGGCTCGGTACTTTGCCATGGTTAGAATACAATTGGTACTTATTGTACCTCTGATTGAGAAAAGTGTCTTCTGGCATGGTCAGCGAAATATCTAATGCTTAATATCTTGTTTTATGATCGTTTGAAGCTAAACACTCACTATACGTATTTTCGAAAAATTAGGATGGACCCTTAGAACTGGATGGATGGATAGACGGATGGACCCATCCTTCCCAAATGTGTAAATTCGTAATTTTCAAGCTAATTTCTTTTCAAAAGAATTTCCATTACTTATTTTTGAGTACCTAATCAAAATTATAGTTTAAAAACCATTGGCTCAGTTTGATGTAGCAATTCAATCCCTTGCTTACCAATGATCTCCACGTCTTTACACAGCTTTTGTTCTATTTATCTATTTCTTTTTGACATGATTGTTTTAGGTACCTCTCTTTGAATTTTTTCCTGCCTACGGCTTCAACAGACGCTCCTACTCGAGGATTTAACCAATTTGTTTAACTCCTCCCGTATTGAAATCTTTCATTGATCTCTTTATGAACACTAGCTTGCAAGGGCCTCTTCATTAGTCCCTCGGTAAGGTACCTCTTGTATACATACATACTGCTATTGTAGCCGTAGCACCAGAAGTTGTAGTTTACCAACAAGGCGGCATACGCACCGGAGTACATTTGCTCAACCCGAAAGGTATATCCGGCGCAACTCCCGAAATTGACCTCCATCGTCATTTCCCCCTATTTAACCCCCACTCCCCCCTTAACGCTCTCTCGGATCCGTACCTTTGTCCGACTTTTCGTTTCGTCGTCTCTAGGAATGGGCGGGGGGGGGGGAAATAGTGAGGGAGTGAAATTAGAGACGAGAGAGAGAGAAGATCGGAGAGAATGGGATGGGGGTTGCGTGTGAATTGATAGTAGACGAAGGCCGAGCAGTGCGCGGCGGGGAGAGGGGATGTGAGGGAGGAGTGGTTGTTAATGTGGAGGGAGGGAACCCATTGCCTCCGAAAGCCTGCGATTGAAGTTTGCCCGTGGAATGTCTGTGAGGGGGCGTGCGACCCGGCGCTGGAGACGCAAAAGACAAACAGTGGCTTGGCCGGGGGCGGTGGCGGCGGCGGTGGCTGCGCCCGCGCTGCGCCAGTGAGTGGATTCTGGGGCAATTTGGGCAGCGGTATCGGCATTCTCAATAACTGCCCACCCCTGACCGTCATCGACCCTTTAAGCATTGGTCGCCACAGGGGATTGGATCGGTTGCGCAGGGAAATTCCTCTTCCCCATCATCGAACCCTCTCGTCCGCACTCTGTACCCTTCCCGAGTTCCCTCCCCCATATCCTTACCCCCATTGCCCCAATACCAACATGCCTTCATCTCCTCTCTTATTGAGTTTCTCCTAGCGAGGTCAAGTTTACTTCCCCGTAGCTTTTCCTCCGCATCCCATTACACCGGAAACTTTGGTCTTTGTTTCATTTTCTTTGGCTTTCATACACTTTCGGTCTTATATCTTGATAGGTTAAAGTTTAACCAGTTGGAGCGTAGCAATAAAAACCAGGACTCAGGACGTTGAACTTCAGTTAACAAACCCATTAATTTGAATGGTAGAATGAATAGCGTTTCAAGTTTTTCCAAATAAATGAAAATAAATTAAAACCGCTTCAAATTAATTTAATTGAAGAGGTCTTGTACTAAAATTTGAAGATAACGGGGAAGGAAATTAGGGTATTTTGACTAAAATTTAACTTTGGTGCATTGAATGTAAGATTGCTGATATTCTTGGCTGACTTCTCTGTTAGACCAAAATTTTGGATTTTCCTTTGAGAAGTATTTTACGTATCATGTGCTTAAAAGTTCTCATTTCTGGTAGTTTAGGCACCCATGTATGAAATGTAATCTAAATTATGGTTTTTAAAAATAATTTTTCATTATTTTAAATATCAAGTTATTTAATCCGAGGAATGGTTGACTGCACTCCTTGGTTCATATTTCTACCTAAGTCTACATAAGTCTACCTTACCTGTACGTCACGTGTACGTCACGCCATCTATGCCACGTAATATAAAAACGTTTAAAGTACAATAAACATTTACGGTCATTTCAATAGTTTGGCATCAATTTTGATTTGTTCTAATGATCTAGATTCGTAAAACGTTGTTATGATAAACTTAGTAGTGTATCCAAAATGTTAGACCAGCTAGGCTGGGAATCACTCATGGCGCGAAGGTTAAATTACAGATTGCAGCTCTTGCATAAATTGGAAGGAGGTCCCTTTAGCAGTGATGTTGAAAATGTATTATTACCCCCAATGTACTATGGTAGGAGAGATTCTGTTGGTAAAATTTGAGAGATTAAGTGTAGAACAGATAGATTTAAGAAGTCATATTTTCCAAGAACGATAAGAGAGCATAATAATATTGTTCGACCGCGGTATGGTCATGTTCGGGTAAAATTATGGTGTGTAGCCACTCCCTGCCACACACCCTGACGGTTGGTTGCAGGGCATAAATAAATAAAAAATAATTAATAACAAATTAATGGACCGAAAAAACTTTCCTTTAATGCTGGGGTTATCAGAACTTAATGTGACACCCTTCTGCGGTATGTAATGTAGCCCAACACAAACATTGTTGCATCATCAATGTACGGGTGCTAGAGCCTCGTTACTCAGCTAACCGTAAGATCTGAAGTAAACAGTCGTCGGAGGCGTATCTGCAAGGAGGCAGCAAATGAGACGGGGCTCGCAGCGATGGTATGGTTCGCTAGACAGACGTCTCCTTTGACTCGCACCACGTCGGCAGACAAAAGCTAGAGCCGAGCGTTCGAGAACCACGTCATCCTCACGACGGCAATCTGCTCTGGGAAACACCCGAGATACTTTTCACCCCCGCCCGCCACGTGGAAAAGGGGACAAGATTCTACAGAAGATAGAAGATTGAATAACTTCTCAGCGTGAACAATGAAAGATTCTGCTTCATGCACGTTGCATTTTATGTTCTTGGCATCGATGAAGAGCAGTGAAGTGCATCATACCACTTACTCCTTAATTTCGTAATAAAATTAATGAGGGGGAAAATACTCGTCTTAAGATCGTTTGACCAATCAATGTTGACTTAATTTTTAATTGTATATCTATTCTGAAATTTTACGAATTTATTTTCAAATTGCATGTGCAGCGAAATTTTTGGATTCAGGCTTCACTTCGTGGTGGTAATATACGTAAATTAACAACAAAATAAGGATGTTGGAGTGGCTAGCGTACTGGATTCCCACCCAGAGGGCCCGGCATCGACTCCAGGAGACGGTTAATTTTTTTTCAGTGAGGTACTTTGTGGAGAATATTTTAAGTGAGCGCGCCGTTCGACCAATGGGACCTTGAACCCCTTGGCGCCTTTTGTTAAGAGTAGGCTAATACCAACACCGAATGTTTCTCTACCCATCCTTGTTCCTCATTCATTCCGAATGCCGTAAATGACCTCAACTGTCGGTCTCCTCCCTTAAAGCTACTACTGCTACTACAATAACTTTAAGAAATAAGTATTTCCGACATCATATTTTGTTTTGATATTCTCCTTTAAAATCTTCGCTTTTGGTATTAGAGACATGAGAGGAGTTTTTGTCAAATATCTTTTCTACGGACTTCTTCCAAATGCTACTAAGACCCCTTTAGATTAGGGAGTACGTTCAGCGACAGCCTAAAACATGTTACTTGCTTGACATTCCATGGTCAGCGTATTGCCAATTATCTTTTGAAATGGCTGTGTTCAGAATGCTACCTTAATTTGAATCTGTTACTTATGTTTCACGGTATTTTATATCCGACGTGGAATAAAATGTTGCCTCTGCGGAATCAGGGCATAGTAATATTCGAGAAAAAACTTTTAGAAAAACTGCCAGCGAGTCATAGCTCTTGGATGTCGCGTAAGCGGGTATAAATTCAGGCCAGCATATCTAGGCCAGGTAAGAACTTCCATTGGTTATGAAATTTTCATGTGATGACGCTCTACAGGCACTCACTTATCATTCAGGATCTATTTCTAGGTCCAAGTTTTTCTCTAGCTGTCGTTAGTTTCATGACAAAGTGCAAATTTTCTCGTCTCTAAAAAAATCGCGCCTGTTGCTAGTGGATTTTTGTTAAACCTTGGGTTGAAAATCACTCAAGCCAAGCTAATAATACATTAGTGAGAGTTTCATGAGAAATTTTCGGCTAGATCATGCTCCTCTTCTACAGCCCTGAGGTGAGCATGCACACAGTAGACATTTGGACAGCTATATATATATATATATATATATATATATATATATATATATACACACACACACACACGAGGGTCATCCGGAAAGTAGTACCCGTTCGTGCCGCATGAAGTGCTGACGACGCGAGTAGCCGCTGGACGAGGTCAGATAGCTTCAGTGGCTTGTCTGCCTTCTCTGAGCCAAGTTGCGTGACGCTAGCATTGCCTGTGTTGTTTCTGTGATTGTTTACAATGTTTAAAAAAATTGAGAACGCCGCCAGTTGTGAAGTGAGGGCAGTGATTAAATTCCTCAATGCAAGAAACGTTCGCCCATGTGATATTCATCGCCAATTAAAGGAGGTGTATGGAGACAATGTAATGGACGAGTCGTCTGTTCGGCGGTGGTGTCGCAACTTCAACATGGGGAGGGGGAACACACACGACGATGAGCGTTCGGAGAGACCGTCTGTCATTACAGACCAACTGGTGAGCTCAGTTGACGAATTCGTGAGGAACGATCGGCGCGTCACAATTGATGACATCTGTGAGCATTTTCCCAATGTTTCTCGAACAATTGTTCATGAAATTGTTAAACACCATCTGCATTATGCAAAAATTTGTGCAAGATGGGTCCCTCGCGTATCTCAATGAGCTGGCGGCGAAGGACTATGCAGCAGGAATACAGAAACTTGTCACACGTTATGACAAATGCCTTAATTTGCTTGGAGATTATGTTGAGAAGTAGTTTAAAGTATCCTCTTTCAAATAAAATTTTTTATGTTTGTTAATATTTACTTTTGTGTCTTTATTTCACGAACGGGTACTACTTTCCGGATGACCCTCGTATATATACATAAAAACACAGTAATCAACCCGAAGGTCGGTTTAGTAGGTGATGGTAGAGTTCACCCAGTACTAAGCCCTATACGGCGTGTGAAATTCACACATCAGGATAGGGGGGCCAGTTCCTTTCCCTGTGCTGGCTATGGCTTCCCAGGAAGATCTGGTACCCGAAAAATCACCCCCGGGAATCGAACCCGGGACCCTCCGGTCAGCAGTCCAACGCTCTACTGGACTACCGCGACCCACACACACACACACACACATATATATATATATATATATATATATATATATATATATATATATATATATATATATGTAATAAATTTGTGGCCTATTTTCTGTTGTTGAAAAATTCTTCTACAGAGCTAAGGCGAGCATGCACACAGTAGACATTTGTACAGTTATATATATATATATATATATATATATATATATATATATACACACACATATATATATATATACACACACATACATATATATATAATATATTTGCGGCCTATTTTCTGTTGTTGAAAAATTAAAATATTTCATTTTATGGGTGTAGGAATTTTTTCATTCAAATAGCATATCATTATAACCATGTATAATTTTACAAAAGATAAATAAATCTTTCCATACCATATTTATTCCATTTCCCATCGGTGTTATCACTGCATCGATCGATCGATCAATCAATGCATCAATCGATGTATCACTCCAGTTGATATTATTAATTTCTATAAATATTTTAAGACCAATATATTAATATATAATTCTCTTAACTCCCATACTCCTCTCACATATAAACGGCACGCTTCCTCCTTCCCTCCTGTCTTCGCCTACGCATCCGCCTTTCGGTCATCACCTCATGAGAGAGTGTGCGAAGTAGATAATCCCCCTTGTGCGCGTGGCTGGAATGTGACCGTTGAGTGGCTTAAAGGAGGGGAGGACTGTATGATAAGAGTCGGGTCACCAGTAACAGGGGGCTTAGACGCAAGTGAGTGGTGGAGGTGAGGGAAGAACCCGCAGAAATAAGGCGGGGATTACAAGCAGAGGGAAAGAAGGGTTCCGCGAGGGAGGGAAGGGACGGGAAGAAAAGGTTTGTTTCTCGGGAGTGGGCGATAGAGAGGCTCGGGATGTAAGGGTCGGTGGCTGAAATGATAAAAACGGAAGGGGGGGTTGCGAGTGTAAGGACCGTGGGAGGGAAGGGATGATATCACTTCGCGATGGCTACCCTCGAGGGTAAAACGATGACATACCAAAGGGATTCAAACCGTGGGCCTTGCCCATAAGACCGACATTTCCACCTCTAATTGCCGAGATAAGGGAGAAAGGGAAAGAAAATGGGATGCGATCGGGGAAAGAAAGTTTTCACCCGGGCAATTTAGTAAGATGGTAATGAAGTTGGTTATGCGGCATTACCATCCAAGATATATTCTTTCATTCCATAGACAAATCAATTTCCCCTGGAAGATAGGCCTGGTAATTTCATTGGTCGTTTGTGCCAGAAAATGTCTATGTTTACACGAATGGAATAGTTGTACCAACCATAGCGAACAAGTATGTACCTCAAAACGAATTCGAAATTATTAATCTAATCAATCAATGTCAGTTGGATAGCATTCATTTCATCATAGTTCCTCTTTCAGCGGACAATAACGTTTTATTGTAATATTACAATGAAAAGGCACTTAATCATAATATTCATCATTATTTAATCAAAAACTTTTTCATTTTTAAATAAAAATATACTAATAATTTTCATTGCCGGCCTCTATCCGTGTATTTCAGCGATTTTCTTAAAGAACTTTTGCCTTTTCATCAAATTTCTGAAAGGTCAAAGTGATACATTTCAATCTTTACCAATGATATGAGAGGTACTTGAGTTAATGCCCAATATCAGGTTTATCTGATACCCTCTTAACCGGCTTGACTATTATGTATGGCCTAAGTACACTCTTGAGGAGAATTACCGTGGGGATCGAGATGGTGCGGGGGCTAACGTACTGGCTACCCTGAGGGCGCGGGTTCAAATCCCGACGGTGTTGAATATTTTTCAGAGGTATCTCGATCCTCGATTATGGAGGGCACATTGAGAGAGTATGTCGTCCGTCGGAAGGGACGTTAAATTGTGGATCCCTTGGCGCCTTTCGTAATGCCGCCATAAGGCTAATGCCGACGCCGGGTTTCTCTCCACCCTTCATCCTTTCCCGTCCATCCCCTATGGCGCAAATGACCTTAGCTCTCCCCTCTTAGCCTCCCTTAAAAACTACTGCTACGAGAATTACCGATTAAAAAGCTCACCAGTACTCCGTATTTGTATTTTGTTTCGGGCCCCCTGCGGCATAATGTTTCAATTGCTGTAATGACCATCTTAGAAAAATTTCTGACCCTTTTAGAGCTGATATGGATATTTTTTGGACATTTTGTAACTTTTTTAAGTCATTAACTGCTGCAATAAAATTTTTTCGGTGCTTATTTCTTTCCTCCATAATTAATAGAGCGATATGTCAAGTAAAATCCCATTTCTCTTGAAAATGTCATTATAAACTAAGTAAATTCCCTAAATTGTGTTTGCTATTATTTCTTTGCTGTAAATGAAAATTTAACGAGACGATAGAATTATTTTCATGCATTGTTTGGCACTTCTAACTCCAATCCTCTCACAGATGCTCCCCCAGATGTGCGTTTCACTGTGAACAGCATACTCTTTCAAATGAATGACAAATGTAATCTCATAGCCTAAATTTTATGTACTATTTGTTAAATTTGGACTTGATACATTGGTTTACATACATACATACATTAAAACATTTTTACCCTCATAAAAAAATTTAATTTGGGAACTGCCACGAATAAAAACACTCATTAAAATCATTAAAGAAAAATTTCGTAATTATACCGCTGCCGGATTCGATTTCGTCAAATGATGCGTTCCTTTGGCGTATTTACTAGCATCATTAGTTCAGAATAATTACACCAAATCACCAGAATGATGCACTTTTCCACTGAATAGAATAAACACCAAATGATTTAATAAATCGAATCGTAGGGTGATATAAATTATTTTATTTTGAGAGACATTGCATGCTTTGGTCAATAATTATGCACGGACTTCACCACTTTACGCCAAAGCTACTTTAATTTCTTGAAACTCATTATCTTTAGAAAAAGTGGAACACATATTGGTAAAATAATCATGCACACATTTGAAAAAAATATTTTTTTGTATGCTTAAACAGAAAAATGTTTCTTTCTACGCTGAACTGGATTTCTGCATAAACAAGGAGCAGAAGGCAGTTTCGCTCACAAGAGTGTTAAACAAGAATTGATTCCATGGAAATAATTTTTCCTCTTCACGTGTGCACATTGCGCCAAAATATTAAATATACGTCCTTGTCACGGGGTCCAGTGTTTCCTGTCTGGTAAAGCGGACACGCGAGAGCGAGTGAACCCGGGTGGGGATTCGGGAAATCCGAAATTTACGCGATATATACATATATGTAACAACCGGAGCTATTCTCCCCCTCCTCGCCTTAGCTCCTCCCCCTCTCTATCCCCCATTTGCCCGGAGAACGTTCACTGTGACGGACGGAGGCCGGCATCAACACTTATCTAAGGAGAAACTAAAGCTGGGGGATCGAAGGCGGATTGGGATGGACGATCATCTTTGAATCATTACATGGAGAGTATTATCCCCAAATTACTTTAATATTCCCGAAAAAAGGGACTGATCCAACCTCAAAATGAACCGTTTGGCCTTGAGTGTGAGTGTGTGTTCGAGTGTGGGAGCTGTTCTGGAAGTCGGAAGGGTAGATAAGAGGCGTCCGCCCGTTCGAAAGCGGTATCCCCCGTAACCTCGAATGGGAAGTGGTATAAGGAGTGTTCGGACTCCCTTCGTGCCCTCCTCCTCTCAACCACACCCTCCGCATCCTCCCTCTTTACTCCTTCGTCCCACATCAGCCTTCGTCCCGCTGGTGAACCATACATGTGACACCACAAACGACCACGTAATCTGTCCCTGGGCCTCCCTCGTCCGATCCTACTTCGAGTCCGTTTAACCCGAACGTGCACCCTCTTCACAATCGTGCTCACCCTCTCTAACCCCCTTCACATTCTCATCACTGTACCTGCCTAATTCGCCGTTCATGTCCTTACGTTCCTCGTTCTTACTTCCTTAGTTCCCTTATACCTCTTGGCTTCCTCAGCGGTTTGTTAGGCGGAGTAAACGGGGGAAGAAATATTTCTCAATTGCTGCACCTTTGAAACTACCTTTGCATCGTTATTCAGTAGTGATTCCCGGCTAGGTGAAGGACATGACTTAAAACTGTTGCACATGAATGGAGGAATGGAAAATCAAATCCTCTTATAAATTTTTAACTGTGGAAAAAGTCTGATTGCATTTCTTTCTACGCTATAAATGTAATTTTAAGTTTTTTACATAGCATTTATTATTCAGTTCACTATGGCTTGAAAAAGTATTTATTTTAATAGCCATTATCTAAATTAACTGTATTGAATTTTTCACGACTGAACCGTGTTCATTTGAAATAAAAAATATTCTAATTATTTTTCGCCAGATTTTTGACTTCTATGATTATTTAAAAAATAAAAACCTTGATCAATTTTTAGAGACCAAACAAACATTACTTAGTGACAAGGTCTTTTTCTATTGATCTCTTATAGGAATTATTATGCTATTTGACACCATAATGGATTCGTTGCTGAGGCAATTTAGTAGTTTTTAAATTTGATTAACTGAAAAATTAGCATTGGTGTAACCCCAGCCGAAATAAATAACATACACAATCATCAAGAATCTATCTTTGGAGGTAGTTTATGTCAAAAAAGTAGATTTCAATTTTTTAGCAATTTTTTTTATTCAGGATTCCTTAATTCTCCCATTCTGCATTTCATTCGCATGTTTTTCCGCCTATCACATTCAAGCATAATTTCGTGTGTGCCTTTCTGTTCTCCAGCCTCCTATTATTCCTCATCGAAAAAGTATCTTTGACCACACACACCTGACTTTATTTGTTTTCTTCTCTGTCTCAATCCATTCACCCTTCATTCATTAGTTGACCCTCTCATGCAGTGGTTTGACAGGCGTAGCTTTCATTAATTCATAGTAATTACACTGGATTACACAATAATGTACTTTCTCACCGTGTGAAATAAAAACCTGATTTCACAAAAAATAATTAATAATTAAAATGCATCATTTCATTCGGCATATTTTGATCAATAAATTTGTATGCTTTGTTCACCGCGTATTGCCTTATTCTACTAAATTTGTTCAACTAATTATCTCTAGAAATACAGGAAGGTGTATCTGTAACAATCATTCTCTATGCAAATTTACAAAGGTTTACCTTTCGTAATTTTATGTAAAAAATATTTTAATACTTTTAAATTAAGAAAGAGGAGAACACAGTTGCACTCAGCGTTGTACTTGAAACAAAGGCCCGGAACTGACTAATTCACGTCATCTCATGGGCGCGATTTGAGTGAACTATTCCGATACACGTTTATGCTTATACCTTAGTCTCTCTATCATAAGCTACCGTAAGTAGGAATACTTTTTAATAAGCTGATATTTTTACTGTCCTAAAAAACCCCGACAAAAATCAAAACAGGTAATTTCCAGCGTGTTGTGTACATGCCATGAAATAATGAAATATGCCAATAGATACACGAGTATGTAGGTGTGAAAATGAATATCATCATTTACCTATTTTGAATATCATGTAAGATAAATATGATGTAATGCTTTATCCCAAATATTCAGTGCTTTGTAAATGATATGACAGTATAATTATCGTAATTCTCTACAGCAGTGTGATTAAATAATGTAGCATGATGCTAATTTTCCTTCGTAATTCAACCAACGAGATGAAATCAGGTAGTAAATAATTTGTTCGCACAAATATTTTATGCAAGATATCTCCATAAAAACAGTTTTCGCGGGTCAAAATTGCGGGAGTTTGTTTTTTAATACCCATTTTATGAAGTCAAGCTAATATTACTGTTATTTTTCCTCCTCGTATATTTGAGAAAATTGTTCCTCTGTTGCTTTAACAATGTGGTTATACCATGCCCTTTGATCATATATTTTCGGTGACACTGGGCTACTGTAATCGTATTCACCCCAAGTGTTGACTTCTACAAAGTATAAAACCAGGAAATTGTATGCATCATAAAAGAAAACGGTCACCTAGAGCCCGTATTTATAATCATCTACCACCTTCAGGAAGTCTATGTGGAGTATCATATGTCAAATATTTCTTAAGGGTTTTGAGATAGGGCATTTAAAGAGACATTAATGGCTGGGACATTAATAACAATATCTTCCTTGATTAAATTGTCAAGTCAACAACTGTGCTGAATAATCTTCGAATCCAAACCTTCCATATTTCAAGTCACTAAAACGTAGGCAATTCTTTGATTTTTGATACAGGACTTTTTTTTAAATGTATTCAATGGAATTCCTGAAAACTATATCTTTTTCCCTGAATTTGACAAATTTCGATCAAATTTTTGCACAATAACTCATTTATCCATTTTTTATAAAATATTTCACGATTTTAAATTTTGAAACTGTTGTCAAAACAAATGTATTCACTGAAAGTCTAGATCTAAAAGACTAGATTTGTATGCTCTGTAGTAATTACTTTTAGGCTGCAGTATTGCTGTATGATTGACGACATTAAGGCGCTTTGCATAGCACTCCCTAATTGGCTCATTTTTAGAATCTATGACACAAGTAAGAATATATTGATATACGCTCAAAAGCCCATGTACATTAGAATTGTTTCAATTATATATAATGCTATACCTAACTGTTTCCTCTATTTTACAGAGTTGATTCAATCATTGTTAATTAAAAATTAAATTTAGATCAATATTTCTGTGTCCACGATCACTCAATCCATGAATGAAAGAAATATTATGAAAACATGATTAATGTTCCCTAAGAAAAATTTAACTGAAATATTTTAGACGAATTTAAAATTTTTCCCGAAACCTAATGACATTGAAAAAGTTTGTAATAACCATGTATTTTCATTATATTAGGCGAAAATAACTTGTAATTACATGAATGTATTTAAAAATGAAGACCTTTTTGCAAAAGGTATCCTTTTAATACTTGTATTAATAAATATTAATGGAGATAATACCTTATTTTTAATATACCCAGAGGCTCTTGCTGTTTAATATGTACAATGGAAAATACAATATGAAGGTAATTTTTACTTCCACTTTCTTATACACAATTTACCATTTTTTATTGATTCATGTGTGTTTAATGTCTGTAAATGTTGAAATATCGAATTCTGAAATTAAAAAAAATCTTTTTCTAAGGAAAGATTTGTTTTAAACTCTGGTAATATTTTTACTTCTTGGTCTTAAATTTTAAAGTAAATCTATGCTCTTTTATTGCCCTTGTCGTTTATATTATTCCCTTCTATTTTCATCGATAAAGATTTTAATGCGTGGAAAAGTAAAAGGAAAGGTTAATGGAATTTAAATAATACAACAACAGAAGAACAACAAATATTTTAGGGTAGAATAGATAAATTATCTAGAGGAAGGGGAAGTATAGATCGACTATCTATGAGATGAACAGATTAACCCGCCAGATAAAATGCGGTATAAAAGAAATAGGCATAAATACTGCGGAGAAATAGTGCTTTTAACTATATAAGGTTTTCCAAAATTTGAGCTACACTCCATTTCTTCAGAGCCATCTATTAAATCTAGAGACTTATTTAGACTGCTTTCTTTCCAGGGGTCAAAGGATTATCTCTTTCCTTTTCCTTCCTTTTCAACACCTGGGTTTCTGCGTAGATATTCATCATTACCCAACCGTTGGAATTATATGGATATTAACATTTCAGGTAAAATTAATTTAAGGGAAATGCTTATTTTTCTGCATCATATTTGATAAATTTATATAATTTAGAGCTTAAAGCAGCTCAAAAGTTAAATATAGAAAATTCATCACCATTTAATTATATTTTATGCGTAACGTAACTACATGCCGGAAACTAATTCGTCGGTATGGTATAAATTGATATGCATCATTCTGCTTCCTTCTAAGCTGAAAGATGATTATTTCAATGTTGTAACGGAAAATGATCATTGGTTGGTTACCTTCTAGGGCTGACAACCGGAGAACCTTTTCCGTCATCTCAACTCTACATTGTTTGGCTCTAGTTATATGAGAGAGGATGTCGTCCCTTATTGCAGATCCAACACGTGGACCAGTTGTGACCTTTCAAGACCACCCCAATAGTGCAGCCGTAGTACGCCTTGTGTCAACTTCCGGCGGAGAGGCACCGGAATCGCCGAGTGAGTCTCTAAAAGTGGGAGAGATGGGAGGAGCAGCGAGGCTTAGGGAAGAGGGATGGGGTAGAAGGAGCGAAAGTGTAAGGGGGAGAGAGAATGGGGTGGAATGGGACGGGAGCATGAGAGAAAGAGGGTGAGGGAAACTGAGGGAGGATGGGAAGACGGGTGATTGGGGAGAATTGAGGGAAAGGTAAAGGGGTAGGAACCGGGCGAGAGGACGTTGGCAGGGGAGTTGAAGGGGGATGGGGGCCGTGAGGAAAAGGGGCTTGCGAATGATCAGCTGGGATGATGTCAACCATTTTCGAGAGCCTTGAAATGGGAAGTGAGAGAGCGAGAGAGAGCGAGGGAGAGAGTGGAGCCGGAGGAAAGGTTCGTGGGAGGCCAAGTCCTCTGTGTATGTTGTCGTTGGCTCTCCCTGGGTCGCATAAGGCAGGGGTCAACGGGAACAAGGGCCTTCCTGATTGGGGAGAGCTCGGGGTGAGAAATATTTGTACGGGGAGCGGAAAGGAAAGGTGAAGGGAGATAGGGAAAAAAGAAATAGTCAAGGGGAGAGGAATAGAAGAGGGAGCAAAACATTATTTGAAATGGCGCTAGCGTATCAAGTGTGTTCAACAACGGAAGGGCCGTGGGTAAAAGGGAAAATGATCATTGATCTCCCGAAGCCATTTGTCGGGAAGTCATTAATTTAGTTATTACTAGGGTGATTTTCTCACTCTAAGACAATTCGCTGTGAAAATTCAATGATGTACTCATGTCAAGCTGCATTTTTTGGTTTACCTTTACTATTACCAAAATTTATTTAACGGTGTATATTTCTGGCGTTTAAATTAAGGAACATTCAGCTGGCCACTAGTCAGATCTCGAGCGTAAATAATGATGGTCATTGAATTTTTCGAGTAATTTAAAACAAGCAATTGTTTTACAAAGCCCATAATCCACAGAATTTAAAGGTTATGTAACTGTATCCATGTTACATGCACACTACATCTGTTATAAAAAATAACTATGTCTAGTGTCCTTGTGCTATGGTAACTTCCTCTACTAATATTTTAGGGGTTGCGAGTTGGATTTTTACCTTGGATTTATAGTATATCTAGAGATTTAATGTTTGTAATTGTAAATACAGTTTAAAAGCCTATTTGAAAGTCAGGCTTGGGTGATATTTTTCAAATAATATAATAATTATACATCTATCAAAGTTTCAATATATTCATTCACTTAATTACTGTCAGAACGGTAACTTAAGGGCGATTCCTAGGGAACATTGGGTACATGAAATTAAAGGGCTACAGATAAAAGTACTCTGATTATTTAATGCAAGTACAAACCCGTTGGCACTTACTATAATAGGAATTACGGTAATTATAATTCGTTGCCTTGAAATATCTCCTACATGGAAATTTGTGTCGTGACATTGTAATCTTAATTTTTTTCTTGCATAAACGTATAATTATTTTCGCAGGTCGTTTCAGATTGCAGTAGCATTTAAATATAATACATTTTCAGGCATTTTTTCACATGGACAATCGCAAAATTTTAGATTTCGCATTTTGATCTACAACCCTCATTCCCCGTAATTAATGCCTTTTAGCTTTCGATTTTCATGAAAACTTTTAAGGATAGAGATGCTTGTTTAAGAGTCGCAACGGGGTTCAAAAAAGTGCGACATTAACGACATTATAGAAAGAGAATATGTGCGTACTAATTACGAAACAATGTAATAACCGGGAATAACCCAATCTTAGACATCATGAACTTTTATTCGGAAAATACATCAGCCGAGCTGCTGTGAGCTTCGCTCGGCAGCCGCGGTTTTGAAATAGTTGACGTTCTCACGCAGCGTGAAATCTTTATTGATGAATATTCCTCAGGCTCCCCTACGCATTAATACGTATCAACTCAAGCTGTTGCGAATTTCTCCATTTTTTTCCATTTCATAACCCATGAATAAAACATTAAACTCAAATTCGGTAGCTCCGCCAAAAATTAGCTGCCCGTATTTTTACAAAATTCGTAGGTGACTGTAAATGGATTTATTTAGTTTCTCTGCCACAAATATTTCTCAAGCTTTCTTTAAAGTAAAAGAATGCATTTGTTCTCTGTCCAAAAGTTGATAAATGTGCCAAAGAGAAAATTAACATATTTTCAAAATAATAACTGAATTAAGATTTACTCGGGCATAATAATCTTGTATTATTTTTTTATTCAAACTACGACTATATCTTAATTATGAGGCATTAAATTACAACGAAGTGATTCTATGGCTAAGTTTAAAAGTCATTTCTTTCAACAAGTCGTATCAGAATATTTATTTTATCACACATTTCAATAGGGATATTTTACTTTGTTATATCTAAGTGAGTAGAAATTATTTAAGAAATATAACAAGACGAAAAAACTATTCATTTATTAGTAATCCATGCAGTGGACATTTTTATAAAATATTTCTGGACCTGAAAAAATATGTACAGAATCATAAAATTGAAAATTGTCTAGTTCTTCTTAACAATGAATATACACGGTCAGCACAAAAAAGTATGAGGTTGTTGGAATGAATACTTGATTGTACTGGCTACCATAAAATCATACTTGTCGCCTTCAAAATACAGCCCTTTGCTGCCAATATAACGCTCTTTACGTGTTTTCCAGCTTTCGCATTTCGCTTGAAACGCATCTTACGGGATATCCCTTTGGTCTACGATACAATTTGTTAGATGTGTTTGATAGGCATCTAACAATACAATTAGCCTCCTTTCAAAATTACAACTTAGAAAATAGGAAAAAGTTCGCAAGAGTAAAGATCCTAGGAGTAAGACGAGAGTAGGGTGGCTAGAAGATTACCAGTGCGCTGTGTTCAGTGAAATAATTGTTAACAATCGATGAAGTGTGCTCGCCGATGCGTTTTAATGATGAAAGTATCAAGGCTTATTTTCCTGAACTTGTGATTTCTTCTGCAACATAGCTTGTCTTAATCTTCTCATAAACTTTGCACAGTGCTGTACTCATTCACCGGTTGTCCTCTGGTGACAAACAGTGAATAAGTACAGTAAACAGTGACAATTCTTGTAAAACACATTTCAATATAAATAAAAAATAATGTCCTCATTCTTGAAAATTTCAAGACGATTTTCCAATATTTCGGATACTCAACTATGTGCACCAAAGAAGTGACCTCTGCGATAGTTTTGAATGCCTTACTCTGCCTCCCACCCATTTTGTTAATCAGAGACGTAGTTATTCTTAGAAGAACAGCTTGGAACATTTATAAGCTAATTTTAAAAATTAGATGGATCCAAGAAATATATTTAAATCGATAGCAAATCAATCTATATTCACTTCCATAAACACATCCAAAATGTAAGAAATGGTTTAGTAAATTAAAAGAGAGACGGAGAAAATTTAATATTATGTGCAGATCCATAAGAGGACAATTACAGAATCAGCTCTCTCTCGCTTGGGCCGGATAATAACGGGCTATATGCGATGGGGATAAGTAATGGAAGGTATAAGGGGTAAATTTAAGAAAGAAGAATATAAGATGGCTACATTTCCTGCTACAGTTTGATTAATGTTACTCTCCACAGAGAAATAGCGACCTCCATGTATAATCCCGAAGAATTCTGGGCACCTGTTCCGGAAACCGATCATTATTTGTGATTTTGTCATATGTATTTCTTCTTTGAAGAAATATTTGATAATAAGATAAACGACTTGTCGATGAAGCAAATTAACCGGGGTGTGAAAACTAAGGATATGAATGCTATTGGACAAAGAAATTCCACGTAGTAAAATATTTCTAGAATACGATGTCTTATATTTATCGTGGTAGTTCTGAGAAAATATGGGTTATACAAACATCTATATACACACACACCCACACACAACTTCGTGGCGTAATAGGGTATACAAGTACTTATAATTTACTGTTATTACATTTAAATAGGAATGCTATTTCAATATGAAGTCAATGCAGTGTGAAATAATAAAGGTTGAAATATTTTTAAAAATAAAACTCATATTTAGCGTTTAAATTTGTTTCATCTCAAAACAGTAATCCGATTACATGAGGGAGCCCTTGAGTATTTCTTTAGCACCAACTCTCAAAATTTATATTTATTCCGCGGTCTCCAAATGTGGTTGTTACACTTGTAGTTTACGCGGAAGTGTTTTGTTACTTTTACCAAGAAATTGGAAGCTTTTACGGCCAGCAAAATATTTCAGGTAAAATGAATGTTCATTATTGAGCATTGAATCTGTCGCAAATTTGGCAGTTTTCCAAATATCAAGGTAAAATTTATGTATTGCAAAATTTTGAAACTCAATTATAAAATTATTTATTTACGATCGATAATCGTCATAATTCAAGTGGTGAATTATTCATCCTGCTATTGTAATCATGAACAAACTTCGAAAAACAATTAAAACTTTGAAAGCAAAACTCAGAACCTTTGTGAAATTCCGGTTAAACTGGAAATTTGAAAAATGAAAGGAATACCATGAAGTGTAATAGCATGGACACGAAGAAGTTGACTGAGTATGGACGAATTTATTTGCCGGGAGACGATAGCGAGAAGGGATGAATTCGCAGGGATGCATGGTAAGATATTTAACCGGAAAAGCCTCCGGCATTGGGTCAGGCAACCACGGATCACCCCTCGTGTATCTCGCTCAAATGTCTAGCCCGCAAGGAGGCACTGCATCCTATGGACCCGACCTATCCACAGAAAATACTTGTGCTTGGTAATATGCAAATGAATATTTCTGCGAGAGTGATGCGGACTAATTAGAAAAGTTTTGCCGGGAGGTTTTGAGTGCCGTGACGTTTCCACAACCCACTCTACATCCCCACCACCCCCGTCAATAGATAGGACGCCGGTAATGTGCTGAAATCAGGTGATGAAGGAGAGAATTTTTGAAAGAGAACTCGCGCGGTTGGCTGGCTTTTGGTTGCATGTCTGCGCCAGGTGTCTTTGGCGAATAAGTTGACGCTCAGCGAAAAGGTTCTGTTGTTAGTCAATTTCACCGCTTGCCCTCCCAGCCCGCTGCTGGTTCCTAGATCACGAGATGAAAAACAAGTGCTCACATACCTAATGTCACCAACTATTAATTAGAAATGAATTTATGAAACTCGTGGAAAAAAGTTTCTTTTAAAACTTCATTGGCTTAGTAGTTTTCCTTTATTTCCTAAGCTATTGATTATTCAAATCTTTTCCTTGTTCATTATGGTTGAAAATCACCCACGAAATGGACCTACAATTTCCTTTGTTCTAAAAAACTTATTTTGATTAATAATCTTACACTTAATAATATTAATAATCTAACACGAAGCATCAATTATATTTTCAAAGGTAGTGTATCCATCGAAATCATTATGTGTAGGAATAATTTTAGAATATTAACTTGAAATTATTATGTGAATTATATTTAAAATATCGGTGAAATTTCTTTCTCCTTATAGTTTCCTTGATAATTCTGTTGAACATTCGACAGTATAAAATTTTAAAAAAGATTAAACATTATCCTATGTTCACCAAAGAAAATCTGTAGGTACTTCTAATACTAATATTATTAAGTAATCCACCGGTTAAGGTAGGTTTTGGATTGACACAATTACCTAAAAATTATTTTGTTTCTCCTAAAAAAACACATCCAAACATTCTACTTTCAACAACAAGCCGCTCTTCATCAATGTGTACTTCCCTTCCCTTTTCTTCCCGTCCAACTATCCGCCGTCTATCCTACTCCTGCCCTTTCCTTGTTTGCCAAACATTCTTCCCTCTATTACAATCTTCAACATTCGACTGCCGATCAATAGGCCCTTCATCCATTTTTCCTGACACCTTATGATTTTTTCCTACAATCACCTCTCCTCACCCGCCATGCCTAGCACTTCTTCATTTGTTTTCTTTTCGATCTATTTCACCATCTCCATTCTTCTCCACACCCACATTTAAAAGCTTCCAATCTACGTCTATACTCTTGTCTCAATTACCACGTTTCCGCGCCGTTCATAGCTACGCTCCATTTCAAATTATTAATGAGTAATTTCTTAATATCCTTACTCAACGTTCCTGTCATCAACTTCCTCCTACTTGTGAAAGCCCCTTGGCCTAGCGCAATTCTTCTCCTTACATCCATACAACTTTGACCATTTTGGTGCAACACACTCCCGAGGTACGTAAACCGTTCCACCTGATCTAGTTTTTGCCCTCCTATTTTAGTATTAACCTTTTCCTTTCTCTTTCTGGAAAAATGCATTTCATAATATTTCTATATTTAATATTTTTGGATGGATATAGAATTCATTCAGCCATAAGCAATAAACTGTTCACAGAACCAACACTTAGGGGTATCGAATCAAAAGCATACTGCTGCTGGCATTTACTCACTTTCCAACTTATTTTCCCATAACATTGGTGTATTATGCATATCTCATTGCAACAGCTATCTGACTTTCAATTAACAGCCTGGGTTAATTGTAATTTGACTTCAAGAGTCTCAATAAACTAGTTTCATCTCATTTCAATGCTTGTGGTTACATATTTTCCTTTATTCTGTCAAATAGTTTTTGAGAAAAGGTATCCTTTATCAGTAATTTTCAACCAGTGAAAACATATAATAAATTCGTACATAAATAAATAAATGCGTACCAAAATCATTACAGATTAGTGACTGTAAACAGCCCAGAATTGTCCAATAAAATACTTTATTCCAGATTTCTCAGCCAATCAATTATTTGCTTAAAATTTGATTGAGCTCTATTCAGTAATTTTTCATTTATCTAAAATGGAATACATTTTTTTCCACGCCAATCTAGAATTCAAACCATGGAGAGCATTATTCGAACTCATTGGTTGAACGTATTAAGGAACAGTAATGCGAAGGAAACAATGTTTCAACTCTGGAACTAAATTTAAGGCATCAAACGGGATATTTTTTTCTCTTCTGATTGTGACACGGCTGGAAATACTTTAAATTTAACCACTTCGTACACAAGTGATTAGAATTTCTTTGTCATCATCACTCACGATATTAATTTCACGGAGTACTTCTTCCCAATTCATTTTACGTTATAAGAGCCCCAATCCTCTGCTCTCTTTCTCACTCGAGAGAAGTAAGTTACGACCATTCCCAGACCACGGAGTTGAAGTGAAAACACCCCCGTACTATTTTCCCCCACTCGAATATAACTGTCGCTTTCGCTACACTCAAAATGTCTCCGGCTTCAACTCATTCGGACCTCCATCCCGCCCCACCCCGCCCGACCCCGTGTTAAATTTCTTGGACAAATACCCGCCTCGATGGCCAATGTCTGGTGAGAGGATGAGGAGGTTGGGGCCCCGGAGTTGGCGTCAAAAAACGCCATTGGTGGGTGAGGGGAGCTGGGGATCGAAGGGGGAGATTATTGAGGAAGAGACTTCGGGGTGGAATGAAAAATGATCGCTCACCCTGCCACGTGAGCGCGCGTATACAGCGAAGTGCGCGTCCGTGGGAGTGAGGGGAAAAAATTCGAGCAAATGAAATGAGAAATGGCGAGAGTGGATGGGGGAGTGAGGGAGGGGGGTTAGGTCGCCCACCCCCCAGCAAAAACTCCTCTCCAAATCCCACCCCACTCGCCCCACGCTCACTCTCGCCAACCACTCCGACCCTCCCCCACCTCACAATTTCTCTCTCCTTTCGTCCTCTCTTCTCATTTCGCCCAGGTCGGTTCACATGTTTTCCACGTGCGTTGCACACTAGCTCAAATCCGAAGAAATAGTTCCTTTCCGGGCCATTTTGTAAGTTTCTGTATACGTTAATAACAAGTGTATGGGGGAAGGGGTCCATTTTAATGGTATGTGGTGGGGGAAATTTATTAACAACGTGATTTCTTACGTTTGTCACGCTGCTGCATAAGTTTTAGAGAATGGATTCCATGGATTTGGAATGAATGTTTTTACTCAAATACTAATGTTGCAAAGGCGTAAGATGAAAAAAGTATCGTTTGGATATCTTGTTTAACATAATACTACCTATTTAACAGCTTTTTAACTAATTAAAAATAGCAATTTTCCACAAAAATAAAGTTTAATGCGACCGGTTTCAATGTTACTACATCATCATCAGGTCTGATGACCTGATGATGATGATAGACCTGATGATGATGTAGTAACTTTGAAACCGGTCGCATTAAACTTTATTTTTGTGGAAAATTGCTATTTTTAATTAATCATGATATTCCACCATATCACGCCTGAAACGTCTCTTTTTAGCTTTTTAACTGCTAAAAACTCGTCAATTTTGCTATACTTTTGATTATGTTATTTCAATATCAAATATATAAATTTGATGCACTGAATGAGAATTAATGGGAAATATTTTCTAGGCATTTCGTTTTGATAGGTTGAAAAACGAATGGAAAGTTGAAGTGCTTCAGGAAAACTTTCATTACATAGCTTTTCAGCGATTGCCACGAATGGTAATTAGGGATACAAAAATTAATCTGTTGCATGAGATGAGCTTATGAATATATTCAAACGTGTAAATACATGACGGATAAGTAGATGTGATAATAATTTTTGAAATTTTACCCAATTTATATTAATTAATGTCAATTTAGATTATATTGGTGAATTTAGATCACAAAAGAACCGAAAAGATAAGTTGGACGTGTAAAAAGTCGAAAAACAGTAATATATTCATTACATGTTCTAATTTTTCTTGTAAAGAAAATCAGGATATATATTTTTTACACTTACTTTTATGTCCATGGTCATTGAGCGTTATTTTTGCTTCTTACAGAGTTTATTTTCATTACTCCTCATCATTTCGAATAATGTCAACGCTAGGTTTTAATTATACCCATACAAGAGAATTTGGTGAAACTGCCAATAGCTCTTAGTGTGACTGTTCCCATGGAAGATTTTTTCTGTCGCACAATTAAGATGGCTCTCATTCGATTGAAATTGGAAGTAGGACTAATTAGACTTCCGTGTATTCAAAGAAGACGGAGGGAGTAAGAAGTTAAAATTACTAATTGTCAAGAATTCACGTTCCTGAATATTCATTTCGCTATGCACTCAAAGCTAGTGGATAAAGATAGTTCTATGGAAGATATTCTGAGAATAATGACAAAAAATAAACATCCTCCGTGAGGTAGTTATCTTCATATTAGAAAAATATTGCCGAATATAATATATAGGAGAATTTGACAGAGTCATTGTCATGCATAGATGGTGGCCTTGTATCACGTTGCCCTAATTCTAAATCCCAACAATTTCAAACTAATACAAATACTAATATTCTTTATAAAGGCATATACAAATACTCTTTCCTCAAAATATTTGTCATCAAAAATAAAACTACTCAGCACGATCATGTCAGTGAAATAATTCATCATAAGAAGACTAAGTATTAAATATTCTTAATTTGTTATGTTCGTGGAAATTCCAAATACGCAACACAGTGAAAATTTTCTCAACGTACCGACGAGTAATAATGACATATGAAATTGGAATTATAGGTCACAAATATTTATTACTTTTTACATTAGTACATATACAAAAGTATCAACCAACCTCTCTCTAATGAACATACATCTTAAACCACTATTGTTCCCAGGCCATGATAACTTCATACTAATAATTTATTATTTAAAAGACATGTATACCTTTCGAATAATGTCCAAACTCTTATTTTTCGCACCCTGTCTTGGCTAAAATTATAATGAAAATATATTCGATCATCCATCAATGAACCAATGATAAATGGCAAAATTGAAATGGACACAAGTGCGGTTTCTTACAGTGAAGTGCTATTGTAGCGGATTTTGTATCAACTATAAATTTTCATCAAAAGGGGAAATAACCCTTTCTTCGCTACCATGAGCCCACCACTGAGTGACGCCGACTCTATATGATACTTTTTGTGTCCACCCCTGAATAAAGATAATTTATTTGGTTTGTTTATTTTGATTTTTGAGCGTTCGAATTTTTATACAGGGTGTCAAGTCGACCAGAGAGCTCAATTTTGACAATTTCTCCTGGATTTTTCTGCCCATGCTCATATTCTCCCTCGATACTCTTGTTATTCTTCCGCCCTCATGCGTCCCGCCGATCCCTCCAAATACCCCAGTGCCCTCCACCTCCCTCCTCCCCAACCGCCACTCCTTCCAGGTCCCATACACTTTCCACCCCATGCCTTTACGTCTCGCCCCAGTTCACCCTCGTCCCTGAAATAGCCTTCCGCACCCCCTAACCCCAATCCTATAAAAAAATAAAAGTGGGGAGAGGAAGAGGGAAGGATACACCTCCCGCATCGAACCCCTCCCTGCCTAACCTCTTCGACTCTGTGCTGAATGTCTCTCCCTTACCCTCCGTCCGCCTTCCCTCACGGAAAAAACTCTCCTTTCGGAAAACTCCCTCTCGTCTCCCTTCCTGCTCATAACTTCTCGTTTGCCGCTCAAGCCTAGGACACAACCGCCACTCTGGTTTGATTCCCTCCTCGTCTACGGAGTCTACCTCTTCTTTACTCTCTCCCTCTGGTCTCTTTGTCTTCTTGCCCCCCACCCCTTTCGCACTCGTTCCTCCGCGTGCACTCCTCCTCCTTCCCTCGGCCACCGTCGACTCTGATTACCCCCAGTTCGTTCGTGAATCCCCCGAACCCTTTCACCCTTGCCCTTGCCGTATCCTCATTTACTTTCATCCACGAACGCATTGCGGACTTTACTACGCTCATCCTGCTCGAGCGAAGGTGAACACTTTTAAGGCTTTGGGGAGGACATTTAAATAGCGCCCGAAATTGTGTGCGATCACTGGGCTGTTTCTTTTACATCCGTCGAAATACATTCGAATTTATATTTTACAATGCGATCGAAGTGGTGTTGACGCACCAATGCATGGTGTCGCGTGCGTCGCATAAGGTTTCCAAGTGCTTAAGCCGTTGCATTCCAAATACTATGTCCTTTGTATTTCAAGGCATAGTATAAGTTAGAATGGATCCCATGATGGGGGTGCATAGAATTGTGTAAATACGATTTTGATTAGGACAAGGAGTTCAGCGTTCGATTTTCTCATGAAAAAAAAATATATATATATTTATTTATTTATTTATTTATTAGTTTTATGTCTGAACAAAGTGAAACTGGAGGTGGAAAAACTCGCAGCGATGTTTGCTGCGATTCTATCTTAAAAATCTAATATACATTAGCGGGATGAGAACCTCTGTGAGACGTCCGCTAAAGTAGGAAACTCATTATTCGGATGAAGTTAAAAAAAACCCAGCCAAGTAGAGTGTTCACTGAACTTCACTTAGACAGTACCGACGAGACACATAAATGAATCAAACTTTAGGTCATATCTCTTCATTCACAAGCGTAATCCAAATGCTGAGAAATTTTCATTGTTTTAATTTTGAACATAGTCCCCAAATATCTGCCGATCTGTTTCCATGTCTTTAGAATAACTTGGTGAAATGTGGTAAAATAAATACAGAAAATGCAATAAAATGCTGATTTAGGCTATTCCAAAAATATGTCATTACATGCAATACTCTACTGTATAAGAGAAACCGGTGTCAACTTTCTCACGTTAAGGAATTTTGCTGAAAAATCATAAGCCGGAAAAGAAACATGTATTTACTTGTATTTACTATCAGGAGCTTTTGTGAAAATATGATTGCTATGGTTGACCCTTTTTTAATTTACCTTACTTAGAAGATGTTTAATCCTGAATTAATTCCTTGTAAAATTGGTTTCACTATTACTCTTTTCCTTTTTTCCCATCCATTTACATTGCGATTTCCAAAACATATTCATCTATCCTCCTTATCCCGTACCTTAGACCAAATCTTCAAAATAAAGAAAAAAGGATATCTTGTAGTTGATTTTAATTATTCTCCTCGTTTCCCGGTGTTATCAAGTGAAAATACTGAGAATATATCACAAATCGGTCACCATTACTTTCATATTCCTTCATAGCCTTTTATCATCTCGATCTATAAGCTCCTCTGTATACTTCACCCTCACGAAAACGGTATTTCAAAACCTTGTCCAGCTTTTTCACGACATATTTATGGAGATAAAGCCAGGCGACGAACCCTATATATTTTACTGTGATGATAGGTCCAATATCCCGACTGACCACGTTATTTTCACGCTTGTGACAGCTTTTATAAGGAAAGAAGGGCGATGTAAAGGTAATATATAATATTTTTCTTACTTCACAAAAAGAAAATATTAACGAGTTTTATTATTTGGCATAGTTCTATTTTCAACGACTACACTGCGCATAATCACCGTTGCAGTGATTTTTATAAGTGAACTGGACCAACTACGTATGATGGAAATAGGCTGGTTAATTGGGTTTAGCAAGGTTTTCAGGGGATGAGGAGAAATTTTGCATTAGCAGGTGCTTATTCCCATCAGGAGACGTCTACGGTTTCATTCTTACCTGTAAACCGAGACAGAGCTCAAATAGAATTTTCTATAGAGAACACATTTAGGTGTGGATTGAATAATAGAATCAACCACTTCCAGATATTGGATAAACAATAAAATCAACCAATGTACCTAATACGTCTCTTAATCTAATTATTAATTCTGTCACCACAAAAACAAATCTTTCACCCTCAAATTATAAAATCACTACCATATCGTGCGTTGTAATGTTTGTACACAAACAGGGTTGTCATTAAATTTAGCGCTAAAATAAAAACTTAACGACAAATGTCACGGAAAAAATTATTTTATTTAATCTTTGTAAAAAAATTATATTTATCTTCATAAATAATTGTGAACAATGTTAATCAAATACATTTTCATTTGAAAAAATATATTTTGATTAAAATTGCAACTTTAGGATTCCTAATAGTTTGCGGAAACCCATCAAGTGTTTGATAGAATATTACTTTTACTTAAGCTTTTCTTTTGATTAATTTATGAATAAACATAATTTTACAACTTGAGTCTGAAATTGAGCATAATACCTCGTCAAATAAAATACTATGTTTTTCCATTTACATTTTATTATTCACGACCTAGGTTTCGATTTACAAAGTCCACACCAGGTGATGATAACATTTAAGTCGAAACCTGATGATGACGTTGAGAGTCGAAACCTAGGCCGTGAATCCTAAAATATATGAAGAAGAACAAATTATTTTCTTTTCCGATATGAACTGCTACCACAAAGTGACGCCTCAAACCGTTCTAATCATAATAGCTCATTAACTGAGTCTATATTGCGTGGATTTGAAGAGGAATTCACGATAAATTTTCTGTCTTTACAATTACAGGAGTTTAATTATCATACCTGCATGATACACTATCTCCAGAATATGTCCAATTCTGCTGTGTGGAGATAACCAGATGTAGCGTCGCATCTTGAAGACAAAGTCTGACGGCGAGTTTAATTAGCGTCAGGAGGGCGGAAAATCGGCTTTGATTGGATCACGGTGGCAAAAAGCGTTCGAATTCCCTTATCGGCTTCCTCTGACAGACCAAGTAAAGACAATGCTGTCGAAGATCGTAGACTTTGACTTGGATGCGAGAAGGAAATGTAACTCGTGGAGTTGATGGTTTCAATTTCACCCGTTCCGGGTCGGTTTATCCACCATCTGACCTCGTCCATCCCCTCTCTCCCTTTACGTCCACTCGCAAGTCTCCTTCACCTCCTTTTCACTACCCTGCCCTTCTCCAGTCCCTCTCCTTCTCTCGTACTCCTTCCGACTCTCTGCCCTATTGCCCAGATCCCCGATGAACCGTTTGCACTTTCTCCTTCTCGTCGAATCCCTATCGGCCCCATGCATTCGGCTGCGGTCAGAAGCACATTGGTTTTTCTGCATGCTCTTACTGTAGGTACGAGCCCGATTTCGTTTTGAACGTCTGCGAAGCGTTGCATTAAAATAACTGTGGTTTATAGTAAATATTTTTGGGTATTGATATAAGTTCCCTTTCAGCGTTAATCTTCTACATCTGTCCCTATTGTGATTTCCTTCCGTGAAAATACTTTGGACGTTTATCGTCTTACACTTCACCGAACAAGCCCCTGTTATGAAGTATTTTTGCCTGAAAACTTTGGAAATGTGGATGCAATTGTACATCTTAAGAAATTATAGCGATATTTAACAATTTTATTTGTAAACTTAAGTGCGTATTAATGATTCATTGTTAAAATGAATTGTGATTCATTTCCAATTAAATTTATGGTATTAAGATATTACTCTGCAAAATCGGGGTGAAATTTTAAACAATCGTATTTGTGGCTGTATTAGATATATTAAAGCCGATAATTTAAAATAATAAATACCTCTATTTCGTTGATAAATGCCACATCATTTCAGGGAAACTTCCATGGTCGCCAATGCAAGACGTTCACATTTTTATACCTAACATACGTAGGCTTATCATGTTGGATAATTTGATAAAAGTTGTATCTTCGTTACTGTAAACTTACATTTATTACTTCATAAAATTTTGAAATTATATCATTGCATTTACAAATGAGCAGTGAAAGTAGCATTGAATAATTTATTAAGTACATTTTATATCAAAATGTTCTCATGTTCTCGATCGAGCAAAACCCTGGAGAGGTGGAAAATTTGAAATGGACTATTGGAAACAACAGGAGTTTTCTTAAATGGAAAAATGATATTTTATCATTAACGTATAAGATGATTTGATATTGTAAATGAGAATATGTCACGCCACCACATTCCTGTGTGAGTTATATCTAAAGCGATACAAAATTTGGTAGTGCCTTAGATAGACAAATGGAAACAAAGTGCCATCAATCTGATTGGGTATTTTAGACATGGATTAATCTAATATTCTGATTTGCACACAACGAAAGACAATGGTCGTATTTATTATGGAAAATGAACTCTATGGTTTTAAAATTTGGAAACAATTATGAGTTGTTTATTTTAAATTAATATTTCGTTCCAATTAAATACGCATTCATGTGAAGTGCTTATTTTCAATATATGTGCACATATATCGTATATTTATCATGATGGAATCACACATACTGGTACACATAAATACAACGATTTAAAAAAAAGCGGTCATACGGAATAGGGTCTATTAATAGCCAAATGCGCATTCATTAAACTTCTAATATTCTAAATTCGCATTAGGTATGTTTAGTAAAATCAGTCGCAGGTATCTCATCAATTGGGAATTTAAATATTAATCAACAAATATGTGTAGAAAATTAAAGTTCAATACATACAATATACACTTTTCTTGAAGCGACTGAAACAACGATGAGCCATCTAATTTTGCTTTTCACTTTCTGGTTCCAATTGAATTCTAGTCTCTTTTTCATTAGGTTTTCTCTTAGTTCCACAAAACCGGTTTAAAAAGTATTCATTGGGGTTTTATCTTCATCGTAAAGTTCTACTTTTAGAAAAAAAAAGTTGTGTCAATGTAAAATTTGCGTTATTACCTTGAAATGTAGAGGTAAATCATTACGTGCCCCAAAGTCATACTGACGACGTCAAAAAAAATACCATCGAGGGAAAAATTTTTCTCTCCTTCGGTGATAATGTATTTTTTTTTTAATTTCATTGCGCTACGATTACTCGTTACTCCCCGACATTTATATTTTAATGCAATTTGATTTAGGGATACCTAAGTTTCTTTCAATATACAGTGAAATCTTGTTTACTCTCTTAATTCACTATGCTTTTCTTCCGTCAGCAGAGGTAAACTATATATAATACCTAGATGGATAGTGCAAAATGGAAAAGACTTTTTAAGAGGAAGTCGCTATAGAGGCATACTAAAATGACTACCCTACTAATATGGAGACTAACTTGTATATTACAAATCAAATATCCGAAAATTTTACGATTATTTATTTAAACTACGTACCCAATTACTTCTTATGTAAGGCTCTCCCGTAGAAGATTTGCGGAAGGTACAAAATGGTAATTAATCCAGCGGAAAGAGTTATACAGAGACTGAAACTCGTCAAAAATAAAATAATAAACCTGAAATAAACCACCATGGTTAGTCAGTGAGAATGTTATTAATTGTAATTTATATAATGTGCATGAATTTCACGGAGAAAAACTCATTTATCAGCCACTAAAAATCCCTTGTAAATGCCCCAATGTTTCGGATACAGTTCTAATTTGATGTTAACAATTCCAGTATTCTTGCATTTTGGATTGGCTATCTTTGCTAAATAAAAAAGTCAATTATCTTCTAATAAGTATGCTCACATATCTATTATATCTTCGATTTCAAGTCATTACGAGGTCGTGTAGCAGTAAGTGCTAGTTCACACCTTACCGCAGTGTTGTACTTATTGTTTCTCACATCAGAGAGGATTTTACTTGAAAAGTGGATCCAAATTTTATTTATGGTGTTTTTTTTATAATTTTACCTCTAATTTAAGATAAAAACTGTTTCCTATCTCTTCTTAAATTCATCCGGGGGCATTTGCTACCTTATATGATTCTGGACTTGAATATTCCTTTAGTACCGGTATCAAATGGTTCACAATAGACTACAATAAAAACGCATAGTAGTATTCATCAATCAGTTTTAAAAATATTGACTTCTAAACAATACCCTTTTAATATACTACTAACTAGTATGCCTTTGAGAAATCAACTTACCCCGCTATTGGTTACTTTGGAGAGTGAAAGCAATCAATCTTGTGGAATTTATAAATAATGACAGAATATATTTTTCTTCTATGCGTATCCGCACCTCCCTCACACCACCACGCAACACGCTCGAAGTCGAAGGTTTCCTTTCTCGTTTTACCTCACGTGCATAAATCGTCTGAACACATTTTTTACCCTTAAATTTTGATCCAATTTATTTATAAACAGCCCTCTCGTTTTTATCAGTCATATCACGTAGCTTACATACGCTTGGGTTTCCTTCCTCCAAATTCCTCACCTTACCCATTCTAAAATTTCTCAGACCTGGATTTACACGCATGGTTTTCACACCTTCACAAAGTCAGGGGATATAGCCGACACGCTAGAGGGTCGAATGGTTGGTTTACGAGTGCGGACGAACCTGACCGACCCCTTCAAAATTTTCCCCTTGCGATGAATTATTTCGCGGCTATTTCTTATTCCCATTGTTTAGTAATATTTCTCAAAAACGTATCCCTGCTTTGGGTTTGGTTTTATGGTGGTTTGGGTATGGTGGGGGGGAGGGGAGTGAGAGGTTAGTTGGGTGGGAGGCTAGGGTCGGGCCGAGGCGTGTAAAATGTAAACGAGGTCAGGAAGATCTCAATTTGGCCCGTTAAGGGTCGTTTCCGCTCTCCTTTCTTGTCCCCTCCTTCCCCCGCCTATTCCGACAGTTTATTACCCACCCCCCCGTTGCCTGCTCCCCCCCACCCCCATCAACCCTTCCCCCTCTCCCCAGTCCACCCCGTTCCCCGACACCTCATCCGAAACGATCCCACACCACCTCTTTACAATGCGTCCAGCCACAACTCCTCTCCCCCTCTCTCTCTCACCTCCCATTTTGAACTCCACCTCTATTCTCACAACCCGCCCTCCCAAGCAAGCCGGTAACCCTTCACCTTTCCCAATGCGGGTAAAAACGAGGGAGGATCGCATAAAGGGGGCTTGGCTTCCGTTTTTACAGTCTCTTCATCCGGAGTGACCACCCACCAAGGTCTACCACGACGTTGCCCCCTCTCCACTTCGCCAAAAGACGCAGCTCGCGACCCCGGCTCTCCCACTCTCCCCTCGCCCCCAACCATTCTTCTCTCCTTCCGCCCCACTGATATCCCCTCCTCGTCCTCTCCCTTTCCCTCCCTTTTCCTTTGACCGCGATTGTACCCGCACCCAACCGCGGTCTCATTCAGAGCCGTCCAAACCCGTATTGATTTTCCACTCTTTGTAATAAGCCTAACCGGGCCAGGGGCGAAAATTACTTACCTTTCCCTCCGAGTCAACGTTTGGTTCAGCTGTTACCATGGTGAGGTTCTCCGCGCCACCCGGTTGATG
Source organism: Hetaerina americana (assembly GCF_022747635.1). Taxonomy (NCBI): domain Eukaryota; kingdom Metazoa; phylum Arthropoda; class Insecta; order Odonata; family Calopterygidae; genus Hetaerina; species Hetaerina americana. Next base: position 46,694,984 of record NW_027286070.1, read on the forward strand.
GTTGCCTTATAATAATCGGTTCATTTTTGATGAGGGGCCACCACGATAGCTGAAAGAACATCGTAGCCGTCGGAGCAATAACTAAAACCACAAGCGTAATAACCCTTTAGATTTTAGTTGGAGTCACGCTTTAGAATGGGGCTCACAACGAAATTTTTCACTAAATGTGGCTGCGTCTATGACGATGGTCTATTATAAAGGGTCTTTCGACCTCGCCTATACTGAGAAAATGAAATTGCGAGTATTCATTGGCCAGCGTCACTTGGGGCAGCCACGACTATATTGAAAACCTAAAATAACAAGTCTATTTAAATATAAGAAATAAAGATATAATATCCTGCTAGGACATATTTTATTCGTAGAAAAAAAGATTATATTTATTAGATAGAAATAAAACCAACTGTCGAGGCACGAGGTAGCCTTTTCTTAGTTAAAGAATTCTTTCCATTTACAGATTGCAGTTACCAATTGAATATAACATTCATAGTATCCCGTGAGTTATTACTCATGCAGGCTAACTAAATACCTTTTTTCTAGTAAGGTTCCATTTTTATTCCCACAATCAATTTGAAGGTCCACTGTAATCCTCCATTATTCCCTCCAGGCCTCTCTAGCTCTTGTGCACCATGATAAGTTTTCCGCCGCACATCTCTCTTTCTTTTACCTCTGTATTTCTCCCGTGAATTCCTCGAGGGATCATTTCTTCTATTTTAAATTCTTCTATATTCTTAGAAATTCTATAAAATTAAATTTTTCCAACCTCTCCAGATCATCTTTATCCATCATCGTAATTTATTTTTATATGCACACTTATATTCTCTTAACCACATCTGTCCATTGGACGACATCGCCCTCTTAAGGCCCCTGGTAATCCTTTTGAAGTAGTTCATCGATATTATATATTTATGATACTTAGCGCAGGCACATGCGGCAAATGCATCTGCATAATTTTTTGTGTATTTTAATTTCAACATTCTTTGATAAATACAGTTGACTCCTCATCTTGAGCAACTTCTTGCCTACAGCTGTTTTTTATTTAAATTTCATCTGTATTCTTCCATCCATAATCCATACTTTGCTCATACTCGTTTGTTGTGTCCATGCTTGGGAATCAAATTAGCAAGATGAGTTATAAATAAATTTCGACAGTTCGGCTGAGCAATAGGGTAACTATTGCTCAGCCAACATTTTCTCTAATAAGCAGTATTACAAATTTGGACGTAAATCATAAAAAGAATTACTCTATAGTTTTACATAACGTGTGGAAGTATTTCTGTGCGGAATTTAATGCGCAAATGTGTACAATTTCAGTGATAAATGCTCCTAAATATGCAAGACTTGTAGGATAAAGAAATGCGCTTTTTCTCTTGAATTCCACTAGAGGTGAGAAAGGTTAACTTTTTAAAAGAACTCTAAATGAAAGATAATTCCCTTTGTCATGATCTTGCTCTATTGAACGTTTTTTCTAATGACCAAGTCGCCGTTGGGACCCTTTCTCCTTCTACATTCCTCTCCTTCGCTGCTTTGTGCCTTAGGGAAACTCTTGCTACGTGTCTTGCTGTCCTCGATGACGGCGTGACGCTGTTATTCCTCCTTTTGCCTGCTTCTCGCTTACTTCGACCGACCTTTGTACCCAAACGGAACGACGGAAGAAACTCACCCGCGCGTCAAATATTAGTATGCATAGAATTAGTTTGACCTTTCAGCCCCCTGTGATATTTCCTGCGATAACCTCCTGCCTCTCTCTCCTCTCTGTCTTTCTACCCAACGCCAGTCCGTTGTTTCTCCCCTGGGAGGGGACGTTGGGAGATGGGAAACGGGGAGAGAGAGAGTGTGTATGGATGGGGTGTGGGCTGTTTATTTACTTTTTGGACTAATGGTGTCTTTAGCTAAAGCCGAAACGGGATGGGGCGGTGGGCCACCGTTTTGGCGGAGGGAGGGACGTTAGGCTGGAGAAGGATACGTGAATGGGAGGAGGGGTGCGGAGAGTGCGGTGGTTTAAAGTTCAGTGTCCAACGCGGCCACCCGTATGCGCGCAGTCAGTCGGCGGTCGACTTGCGAAAGGGTCCGAGTGCCCCCGCTGCCGCCGCCACAACACGATCCCAGGAGATCAAACCGATACGGCAAAAGGGATAGAGGGGGGGGGAATGATGGTAGAAGGGGACGGAATGGGGAGTGTAGAGGAGGAGGTCGCTGCTAGGAGGCGGGAGACCGTCCGCCTTCTCTCTCCGCCCTTTCTCCACTCCTCCGTTCCGACTCATCTCCACCCACCCTCACAAACACAAAGACACACGAGCCTGCCGAACCTTACGTTCTCATCCGCTCCACACACCCCCTTCCAGCAATTCCTCCCCTGAAAAAAGCCCCTGCTCACACTCCCATGCTCACAAACTCTCCAGCCCCTCCATTTCCCTAACCCTCAGAAGTTATGCGCCATCCTCAGCCCACAAAACCCTATCCCCTATGTCCCTCTCTCTCTCTCTTTCTCTTCCACCAGCGGGCGCAGAGCGACCTTTTTAAGCCGGTGAACTTGACACTTGACAGGATGATTTTTTCCCTGAAGTGTTTTGCATTCCGGTTCCTGGGTTTTTAATCGTGCGCTCACAGTCCATTTAAAATTTCCTCTCTCCCCCATCGTTTACGTTTGTGTTTGTTTGGGTCACATGTATTTAAATAATTAATTATTTGTCACGGTGGCTGGAAAATTTAAGATCACTTTGCAATTGACCGAGTGATAATTGATCGACGGTTTTGAATAGCGGCGTAAAGAAATGAAAATTCGAACTAGTGAATCAAGTCCGTGAGCCTTGCATCAAAGAGGTTACTTGGAGAGGTGATTGACTGGCGAGTTCATTCACCGCTGCCGGGGAGTCATTTGACATGGATGGGAATTTAGTGAACGACGAAAGAGTGGGGAGAAACACGGTGTCGTTGGTAGCTCATGTTTCTAAACCGAATTCGTCAGGATCACAGCAGGGAATTCGAAAGGGTTCACAGTTTGGTGACCGATTGCACCCATTCCCATTACTTAAATTACAGCGTTTACAACGCGAAAACCAAAGAGAGATCGAAAGGCCGATGATAAATTAGTCACCCTCCTGATTTAAACCTGTTCCAATGAAGCTTAAACCCACGTCACCAGTCAGCGTGCTCGTCCCTCAATAAACCAAATTATACACGTAATCATTATTACGGCTTCGCAAGCCCACCGCGGTTGATCCACAGTAATTCTTCATTTACCTCTAGTTCTCTCCAGTTTCCTCCATCCCTTTAGCTACCCTATCTTTCTCTTATTTATTTGGTATTTCAGGAAAATAAGATTCATTAAACGTATTTTTCTTAAATTTTAACATAGTTTTGTGTTAATTTTATCAATAAATGTCCTTTTGATTATAAACCGATTGCATTCAATTCATTTACAGTCGGCTACTGTTATCTTATGAAAGCTGTTTCACTTATTTATCCCGTTTTCTTCATAAGGAAAAGAAATACTTAGTTATTCCACATATATTTTATTAAGCACGACCAAGGTTTCGAATTTCAAAGTCATTATCATTTGTAAGTCGAAACCAAGGTCGTGTTTGATAAAATATATATGGAATAACTAAGTATTTCTTTTCGTAACGAATCGCTTCCACAAAGTGACACCTCAAACCATTCTATCCGTTTTCTTCGCTTTGTTCCTTTCCACCATTTCTTTTTCGGCGCAAAACCGGCTGTAAAAATTACTAGAATTGAAACAAACGTGCTCTTCCCAAATACTATTTTGCTCACCCGTCTTCTCATCAGTATTTTCTGTTCTAACTCTTACACAGAATTCTCCATCGAACTCTTTTATTCAATTACACGGGGTAAAATGGTATAAACACCCATTTTCGGCGAAAATTGTCGCAATAAAAATTAAAATTATATTTTTCGGGTTTAATTCATTTTATAAATCGTTAAATATAAATATATTTTATGTAAAGTCATTTTTATAGACTTTAACTTATGTTATCATGTCTCTAACGTTTAATGTGGACTGAGGGACAGCTACCAGCCGGAGATTCATTTATTTAAATCCTGTTAACTCCAGTTGCCATCTTCAGCAAATTCCTGGCAGTAAGCCTCCCGATAAATCCGATTGTTCTCAAGGCTAAGAGGGGATATTACTGCATTTCCAGCTCTGAGTCTACAATATCCCGTTGAGTTTAGGACAAGGTTAGCCGAACCCTCCCCAAGCAAATCAGCCTTCGGGTTGGTTCCCATGTGGGAGGTGAAGACTAAATCCATGGATCACAATACGAATGAATATATACAGTATTGCTGAGAAAAATGTAATTTTTGGAAAAAAGTGGAAATTTGTTTATAACGAAACTTGGTGATTGATTATGCTTTTATAGCACGATTATTCATCTGAAAAAGGTGACCCATTGACATTTGGCCGTAGTAGACAATAGAAATTTTAAAACGATGTGAAAAGGAAGCCTTATAAATGTGATAAACGCCAACCAGGCGAATTGAGTAACTGCTAAAAAAATTTTAAGTGCAAGATTGGGTGAATAAAAAGCCTAGCTAAATTAAACCTAATCACAGTTTCCCACAAATCACTCTGATTTACTGCCCTTCAATATCTTAAATCCTTATGTGGTGAAATACAACCATTCCCATTGGTACTAGATGTCCCATATATAAACTTACTACGCTTAAATAACATGAGATGTCGATTATAACCACCTGCACTAACACTTTTGATAACAGGAAGGCACAGGATAAACAGTTACTCCTCTCCTAGCTGGAGCTATTGCTCCAACAGGAGGTTCAGTTAATTTAATAATCTTATCATTCTAGCTAGCAGGAGTAGTAGTACCAAAATAGAGTTTACAACTACTTCGTACACTCTATTCTGAGAGCCTTTAATTGCATTACTACAACAATTGATATAAAATACCCAGGGATAAAAGTAGATCAAATGCCACAATTTTTACCAGACTCAAGGTGTGGGAAAGGGGAAGTTGAGGACGAATAGCTGGAAAAATGCTGCCTAACAGCCGTGAAGGTTTTTCTTATGTAGGGTATACGATGACGATGAAAGGGTAAGAAGTGGCGGGGAATTAGGGAAGGGATACGCAGAAGAGGAAACGAGTCAAGTTCCGGGAAGAGAATAGCGAGAAGGGGAGATTGACCGTGCAACACTTGTTCATCGAGTAAACAGTGTTGTTATGTTGAGCAATTTCAAATGCTTTCACGTGTCCATTCATGGTCACTTTCTTTTGACTTGCAGAATCTGCGAGGCAAAATGGGAACGAAGAGTGACGTCCGGAAGACGTTTAGCTAAAAGGGAAGAAGAATTTCCATTTGCTAAAAAATATAATATCCTTTAATACGTACCAAAAATGCATACTTAATTTAACAAACACCCATTTTAAAGATATGGTGATACATGTCTTAGTTACATTGTGGAAGATACCGCTATAAGTTACTCCAACTGTAAAATTAAATTTTAGTCCTATCTTTTGGGAGCCACCAAGCTATTTATATGAGAGATTACTCATGTAAAATATTGTACGCCATTTATAATAATCTGATTATAGTCCTGGACGGTTATAAATGTTGAAATTGACTCTTTCATTAGTAGAATGATGCGAATGAGTTGAGCATTGTAAGTATTTGCTGTCGTAATGTGTTTGCTGGTTTGAATGAGTTGTAATAAATTACGTTTTATGTAATAATTAAGTTTTATTCAACATATTATATTTCCACTACGCCTCCCCAGATCTAATTTACTTTCAAAAAACCTCATGAAAACACTGCAAAGGCAAAAGAATGCAGTGAAGTTTGCTTATAATAGTGTTAGATGTACTAAAAACGGGTTAAAATAAAGATGAAAATTCCGGAATATGTAGGTAATGAAAGATGGGGGACAAGAAAAGTAATGGATAAAAATTAAATTAAAACTGTGCCCACGCGATAACCTGATTGCGAGTCAATACATTTTAAGTACAATTAGGGCTATAAAAATAAGTGGTTATAGTAATAATTCTCGAGAGATATCAAAAACTCTTTGAAGAATTTCCTCGTCTAATATAATATTTTACGGAATTTCCACACAAAGGATGGTCAGAATATAAATGATACATGCTACCAATCATGGTAATTGAAGTCGGCTTCTTGGATTAAAAGAGAGTTTCAAAGGCCCTGAGCCAAAATTGTCGCCTTAAAACGGTCATTCGTAAAATCTGGAGGGATATTTGAAACAACAGTCAGAACAATTACTACCGGGGGTTCAATACTGTATAGATTTTAATATTAAATCAATAGAGTGAGAAATTGTTTGATAGAACATTTTTTGGGACACCTTTTTCCTATCATTTGATAAAACATTTTTTTAATGGCTCTGCTAACAATTTACGAATGCCTCTCGCACGACATTTTTTAAATCAAAATAATCGATGGGCGTTATTTTATTTATGGGCATTTATCAAAAAATAATTAATCAAGTTTTATTACGAAGATACTATGATGCTAAACTAAATAAAAAATTTATCAATAAATAATTCAAAAAGGAGCAATATATTTATTTTAATCTCTACAGAGTCATTATTTCATTACTGGTGCACTGTCAAACAATTTCATTTATTTTACTAACTAAAACTGACTTTTATAATTCAAATTAGAACGCCGCATTATTCACATTTGGATTTTCCATAATAAACACCGAGTATTTTTATTTAATTTTTTCCGAGGTAATTATAAATTTATGCTAAAGGTTGATATGTAATTAACTTTTACTTTATAATACGTTATTAAAATTTACTCATTTCCAGAACACTTTAATAACCGTCCCAGGAAATGTATTATTGCATCTTCCGAAAATGTGTACATACCCATGATGATAGAAAACTCGAGTCTTGAGAAGACTGTAAGTTTATTTTTATTAATTTATCCTTCTTAATGCAGCACCTGATTTTTAAACGTTATTATATGTCCTAAATGAGTTACATGTTTGTCCGTTTGAACATTCACACGCTTCTTGTAAGTTATTTTTTATGTCTAAATACATTAATACACACTCATATTTGCGGTAATCTATTCTGATTATTTAGCAGTTGGTGAATGCATAATATTGAAAACTGAAAAGCTGCTAAAATGTGGCAAAAGAAAATATTTCACAATTTAAATGATACTTTTCTCATTCTTTATAAATTTCACTGTTCATGCATACTTAATCAATTTTTTCAAACAGAAGAGGAACTTGAAACCCCATTGGTATTTTAACACTTTCTGGTTTTGTCCCCAAGATCGGTCAACATAAATATGTACAAGTAGCATTGATGTATCGATTGAATCACTCAGCCGCCCTAATTATTTTCATAGTAATTTCCATCCAGTGCCATTAGAGTCTCCGATGATGAATCCCAAAACAGACCCCTGAATCCTCCATCATCTAGACTCCATCTTCACATTCATCCCCCTCCAACCCTCGGCCTATCCTCAACAATACTGATGCCAACCTCGGATGTGGCACCACGGCGACGGGGTGAGGAGAGAGGTGGGGACCGGGATCGACTCTCTCCCGACACATGCTTTCCTTGCCTGCACTATATCCCCTTCTATCCCCTCTCTTCTTCCCATTCCCACAATTCCCTCCTCCACAGACCCATCCGATACGCTCACCATCCCCGGGAGCACCATCTTCCTTCCCCTTTGCACGTCACTCCTGGAGGAAAAGCAAGAGAGAAGAGGAAAGGGAGAGAGGGAGAGCGGTAAGGCAAACAACCACCCTCCAAGTGACACTCTGTTCAAATTTATGCAGGTTGAGGGGGTTTTTGCACGCGCTCACAAATACACATACAGGAAAGGGTTAGCATGGAGTTCGGGGGTTTGAGGGGGAAAACAGGGAGAGGGAACACGTGGTGTTTGGTGCAGAAGAGGTGGGGGAAAGCCCACGTGTAGAAGCGTGCGGAGCAGCGGGGAGAGGAGTGTGAGCGGTGGGGGAGACTAGGGAATAATCGCTCCCTCACTCTCTCTGGAGGACCGCAAAGAGAGTCGCGAAGTGGCTGGAGAGCGGGAAGGGAGTCGGGAGGGTAGGAGGAATGGGGAAACGAAGGCTTTGGAGTAGGGGTACGGCCGCGGTGGCAGCGAAAGAGTTTAGCGGGGAGAGAAATGTATACGCAGAGAGAACGGGACGGCAGTGGAAGGTGAGAGAGAGAGGATGGCTTTCCATTAAGGCTTCCCCCAACCACACCTACCCAACGCTGATTCAACCTGGAAGCGCGTCCTTCAAAAACCAAAGGACACCGCGGAGTCCAAAAATAGACAAAAGGCCGTAATGGAAACGGTGGGCAGGGAGGGCGGGCTGTTGGACCAGTGCACGCAAGAAGCGGATGGAGCGCACACATCACACACCGCTCTGAATAAACGTGTAACTGATAAGATAGAGATCGCGTCGACCCAAAATAATCCCTCTTCCCCCTTTCCTTCTCTCTCACTCTTTCTCTTAGTCCCTAACTCTCTCTTACTCTCTCTCTCTTCTTTCTATCTTTCCCCCATTCTCTCTAGCCTCTACCTACCGTTTCTAATGCAGCCTTCCCTTGTGATCAATTCAACTCAGATCCCGTCAATTTTTTTTGACCACGATATTTTTCTCTCCCCAATCAATGTTTGTGTTTCAACGGTCATCGTGACGGTCTTAGTGCTCGCGATAGACCCAACAGTTGAACTTTTATATTAGTCGTGGTGTTTTACGGAGGGGAATGGGATTCTTATTTTTCTTTTCTCTCTCTTCCAAATTTTGGCAGCACTCTAAATTCATAGTGTGCGTACTCTTGTGCGGGAGGCGAGGTACCATACACAAGCACACTTCTTTCTCTGATGAAGAATAAATTTCCCAACAGTAGTTTTCCCTGCCAATTATTGACAACTTCCATGCAGCGGTGAGTTTTCTGATAAAATACATTAAAAATAATGTTTGATAAAATTTAATAATTTATGTAGCCCTAACGTAATGATATTTATAATTTACTGACGGAAATTCTTTTCAAGGATCGCAGTTAAAAAGTCTTTAACCCGGTTTTAAACACAGAAGCATCATCGGAAGTTCTGTTAATTATAGCACTGTAAATACTAATTCGGTAATTCACCTAAAGTAATTGAATCGATGGTGATTTTTTTTCCTGGCGCGCTGCTATCCGATTTACCGTAGTCCCCTCCTTATGTCACCCTGAACTAAGATGGCCTGATTGAGAAATTGGAAAAATTGACCACAGGATGTAAAAATCATTGGGTTAGAATAAACATTAATTTATCTGGAGTTCTCCAAAATTTGGTCAGGATGTAGTTTTTCTATACGTTTAAACTATTAATCTGGAGATTGCTTAATAACCAACACCATTATTAGCATTTCCACCTTAAGTTTGGTACACTTTATTTTCTAATACCAACCCCCTTTCTCCGGAATACTGCTTCAGTCTAGTATACATGGTTACTTGTCCTCTGTCCCTTTACCTTCGTCGTAACTCCTTTACTTCTACATCATAAGTTATTTATAATTGCTAACAAATCCATTGCCTAAGTTTTCCCAATCTTCTTGGTTTCTCATTGTATATCAAAACTGAGTGAAACTCACCAATGCCCCTGAAAACTTGTTTATTACTCATTTTATTGGTGCATTTGATCTTAGCCACCTGTCGCCACCGTCTGCTTTTCTCATACTCCATGCCTCCAATCAATAAAGTGGCTTTCTCCTCTTTTACACAAACGTATCATTTCCCAACTAACCTTCTTGGAGTGAAGGAGTGGAGTTTTTGTTTTAACTGCCTTCTTAGCTTGAGTACATGATATTTGTCAAGCATATTTTATTATATTTATGCTGATTTCGAGGAAAATGAAAGATTCGAATTGCCCTAATCTCTCATCTTCTTTACTCTCAGCGTGCATCTACGTTAATTAAAATTTTATTAATTGTAATATTCTACCATATCACGCCTGAAATGGCTCTTTTTATGTGTATCTACATATTCTAGGATTTTTAATTTCTGAATTTCTGTGTTTTATCTCTGAAATAAGCGACCCATCCGTTGAGTGACGGCTTTCGATCATCTGCGTACGTATATCCTTTACTATTACTGCAATTTTATTGGCAAAACGGAGTATTCATTTTATATCCCAGTTGTACCTTAAACTATATTCACACCAACATGGTATGGTATCATATTGCTATTTCAAAACATGTCATGAATAGTACTGTGAGAGGACGCATTCTCGCCTAACTCCTTTATTTATTTTAGTTCTAGCTATCTTTCATCTTCTATTCAAATTGCAATGAAATTGGGTCATAAGTAACTGGTACATTACTACTTTGCCGTTGAAATCAATCCCGAGTGTTTCCATTAGTTTTAAAATTAAAATGCTGTTCCGGTCTAACTTTTCACATTTTGTTTGGGTTTTATGCACCCAAATCTGTTACCAAATGCAAACCCATGATACAGTGAACTTGTGAAAATACCGAAAAGAAAATGAGAGGTAGTAGAATGGAAAGGAGATGGATCAGGAAGCTTGGGTGTCAAAAATAAATACGCCAGAGCCTTATAGGTCCCTTATGTATCCTGAGGGGCTGTTATTCCAGCCTTCGCTGCTCCTCCAGTCTCTTTCGGCAAAGCCCTCAAAGGGATGGTCCACTCTTGTTACCGCAAACCTGCAAAATTCTAGTGCCAGGTGATGTGACATGAGATGAAGTCTCGCCTGTGTGTTCGCAAGCGGAGACCCGTGTTGCAAGGACGCAAGGAAATGAAACATTGTTGCAAGATCGAAGGGGAAACAGGTGGAGGATAATCATCAATGTTCGACGTGTTGGCAGGAGTCCATTTGTTAGTGAAGCCAAATTCTGATCGCGTGAATGAGGAACTTTCTTTGAAGTTACTTGGCTTGTAGACCTTGATTCTTTTCAACATCATTTCCCGGGCTCCGTGTCTATTCTGATTACTGACTACTCCCTCTAGCCTTCTACTATGGCCGACTGAAGTAAGCAACGTTCAATACGATTTATTCAAACTAAAAATACAAATACTCAAAATTTTATATGCTAGGTGTATAAAACAGATTTTTAAATTATGTTTAAATGGTTTATGTTAAAAACAGCCGTAAAAAAATGTTAATAATTTAATTTACTTTAACTCGATATGATATGCACGCTATGAACATCTTCAAGGTTATTTAAACTCTGAGAATTTTCATGGCATGTATATCAGTGATAATTTTGATCACGAAAATAAAATGACAACAATCTTCTAGAGGAAGTGTATGCTTGGAAACATATTTTGGTTTACGAGGAATAGGATGACATGCCATACATTGTATTATTTTCCTTTATCATTTTTTAAAAAGGCAGGGAAAAACATAATTAACAAAGGAAGCTTGTAAGTTGTGCACTGGTCAATGCACATTATATTGATTCCTTAAAACAAGGAAAGCTACAGTTATAAGCCCTCCCTAAACCACACATTACAATGGGCCATTTTTTTAACTCGCAATCTTCCTATCTCTCTTCACTTTTTTTAACGGATGATCTTTTCCTCCTACTCACTCCCCCAACAACCTCCCCTCTATAATTACCTTTAATTTATATTTGCCTCTCAACATCATCTATATTTATTCATCCAGGCTAATTTGATAAATAAACAAAGTCGAATATCCCTGGAAAAAAACGGTGGACAAAATTTGGTAGTGAGTTATGGGACATGGAATGGGCGCACGGAAAAAGGAATAGAGTTCTGCAGTGGACTGTATTTAATCATATCTAACATGTTAAACACCAAAATAAGGGTGAGTATTCATGGAAAAAGCCCAAAAATTCAGAAAGCTATCAGGCAGACAATATTATGTTTTTTTATAACCTTGCCAATCACCTTGGGGCCATAAGGAAAAGTATTGAGAAGAGGGCAGATTATTATGTACTTAGGGAGCGATCAGTTTAAAATCAGGTAAAGTAGAAACGCGTGATGACAATAAAGCAATGAAGCCACTCGTTGAGAGGAATATTTAATGCAATCAAATTGTATTTGTCAGTTTCGTAGATTTTGTGAAGTCACCCGGAAGAGGGAATTACGTAGAATTAATTAATGTCATTCAGAAAATAGTGCATATTAGATCTGTAGGAAGAGCAACTTATCCAAAATCTTTACATATTGCTTTTACTGTATAGATATCTCAACTACGAGTGGTGAAAGGGGATTCGGGAAGGGCAGTGTCAGAAAGGATGTTAAGGTAAAGGGGTTCATTATCAACGGCACTTGTGACTGTAAATTTTGAGGGCATGTTAGAAGCTTGAAAAGAATTAGAGAATGCGGAAATATTCATGAAATTAGTTAGGGTTTTAGTTGAATAAACTTAATTTAGATAGTCAGCCAAGGGGTTAAAACCATTTTTAAAAACATTAGATAATCAGTGCAAGTATAATGGAATAAGAATAAAAGACGACAAAGCAAAGATAAAAGGTCTTTTGAGAAAGACGAAGATTAAGATAAACGTTAGCAATGGAGGTCAAAAACTAGAGCAGACTGAGCATTTCAAATGTCTTGGTAGTGTTTTAGGCTGAGATTTTGAAAGTTGTATGAACTATAAAAGGAAATTTGCGTTGGCCTTAGAATCTTTCATAAGAAGGGAATTGATGAAAGGTGAGTGAGGCCGTTAAGAAAAGGATCATTAAATCTTTTAAATGGCGTGTGGTTATATACGACGCGGAAACGGTCGTCGAGGCATGACGGTAGCCGTAAATTGGAAGCTTCAGAAATATGGGTGTTGAGATGGATAGGAATGGTGAACTGGACACAAAGGAAAATGAAAGAGGCAGTGCAAAACATGGTGAGGAGGAGAAGCAATTGTTGGTAGACATTCGAAGTTGACAGGAAAAGTGCATGGAGAGAATTATGATCGGTAATGGGAAGTGAAAGACTGTAAGAGGGGAAAACAACAACAATTTGTCAGTTAAATATGAATAAGAAAACTGTAGTAGACATATTGGACGGAACAAAAAGAAGTAAGTATGAGGTATTAAAAAAATTCAGTTTGTTTCCATTCAAAATCTTCTTTAATTGGTAGAATACTAATATTAATGTTTCATTAATTAATTTAACCATTATTTCCCTATATACCAAGGTACCTACATTAATATTGTTGATACAATACTGAAAAATACTTGTTGATAAACTCCTGTTCTTCCTAGTAATAATTCCTTTTCCTTAAACTCTAGTCTCCTACCTGACCCTCACCTATCTATACCTCTAGCACTACATTTTGATCTTATACCACTGCCAAGTTTTTTCTTCCAACAACGGAAACTAAATCGTTTCATCTTAATAATCTAATGCACCATTCATTTCCTCATACTTACAGGGTTCGTCCGGAAAAGAAGTGTACTGAGCTCAGGAAAAAAAAATGTATTACACTTTTACATATCTTAAGCTAATATTCCTCAAAATAGGACCCTTGTGAGTCGATACACTTGTTCCAGCGGCGTTCCCATTCCTGGAACGCTCCCGCGAAGGCATCGTCGGGAACCTCTCGAAGACACGTCGTCACGGTCTCTTTGACGGCGTCCAAAGTCCCTTATCGCGTTCCTTTCAAACTCCTCTTTATCTTCGGGAACAGAAAGAAGTCCGGTGGTGCCAAGTACGGGCTGTAGGGCGGGTGCGGCAGCGTTGCCACACCGTGCTTGGCCAAGAAGTCCGACACGACAAGCGCGGTGTGAGACGGCGCATTGTCGTGATGCAGCCGCCAGATGTTTTTGATCGCTGGCCGGACGCGGGCGACTCGTTTTCGAAGCCTGTCGAGCGCTTTGACGTAAAATGCAGCATTTACAGTTTGTCGTTCAGGTACAAATTCGTAGTGGACGACTCCCCTTTTGTCAAAAAAGACAATGAGCATCGCCTTGATCCGAGATTTGCTCATGCGAGCTTTCTTTTGACGGGGTGATGATGGGGTGTGCCACTCCGCACTTTGTCTCTTCGACTCCGGGTCGTACTCAAAGATCCACGTCTCGTCACCCGAAACAACGTTCTCTAAAAAATGTGGATCATTTTTGCAGTGATCCGCAAGTTGTGTCGCGATTTCCAAACGATTGAGTCTTTGATCATCACTGAGCACTTTCGGCACCAACTTTGCACAAATTTTTCGCATCTGTAATTGGTGCCTAATAATCTCGTGCACTATTGTATTTGGCACATTACACTGCTCTGCTATCATCCGGACACTAAGACGACGATCAGAGTTCAGTACATCGCGAACTTTTGGCACATTTTCGTCGGTGAGTGTCGTTGATGGGCGTCCAGGCCGTGGTTCGTCGTCGACCTCTTCTCTGCCCTCCACGAACATCTTGTGCCACCGAAAGATCATGTTTCTGGACATGGCTGACTCCCCGTAAGCCTGGTTAATCATACCGACAGTTTCGGTAGACGATTTCCCAAGCTTTACCGCAAATTTGATGGAATAACGCTGCTCCAAAAACTTCGGCATCGCGTTCCGTGACGTGGGTCGAGCGTGGAGGTTCGCGTTAACAGAGCTCCTCACTACCCCACAGCTCAGAGCCGACTGCTTTTTTCAGCGTCGCTTGCCAACATACCCCCCTCTAATCGCAGCCCGTCAGAGCGGTGCTGGGCGCGCCTGGAGCGGCGGGAAAAAATCAGTACACTTATTTTCCGGACGAACCCTGTATTACTACTTGATGGAATGTAAACAAATAAGAATTAAGACAGCAGTTTTTGATTTCGTCTATTTTAATTATATGCTATGACTAACCTGCTCTACCTTTGATATTATTATACTTTCTGTAGTAATACTATTTATCTTATTTGTTTAACATGATTGCTACCCCTCTCTAACTGCCTTCTCCTCCTCTTTATAACTCCATAACTATTGCTTGAATATTCACACGGTATTCATTTGACCTTTCACAGGCATAACATTAATGTATATTAATTCCTGCCATCTATCATTTAATGTTTTCTAGCTTCATTGTCTTCAAGACCTCACTAACATTCTTAGGTTCTATTTTAACCTTCGATATTCTCATTTGTCTTTCTAAAGCTGTTATTTCGTTTGCGTAAGTATTTTTTGTAATGATAATCACTAAGAACCTACCCTCTCGATCTCAACAAGCCTTTTACCTTAAATGACCGCACCAAGGACACTAATCATTGCTTTCACCAGAAATACGTCATAATGTGCAACCCTTTTCACCGATTCAAGTTTTTCATTCACGAGGGTAAGGAGCATCAAAAATTATAACTGAAGTAAGAGTTCTCTCTAAGGAATTAGAAAACTAAGACTGGCTGAACCATTTACACTATTTTACATGAGTTGTACATATTTTTGTATCATATGTCATAAATTTTGCAGGGTTAGGGCATTTGTGTTTCGCTAGCGGGCTTCCTTCAAAGCATCTACGGAATAAAGAAATGGAGATCACTGCTACATTTTGAAATCGAAATGAAACCCAAAATGTTTTGAAAAATTTCTCAAGAGCCCGAAACTCTGTCAATGAAAAATAATTTACGGCTATCAAAATTAGTCTTGTGGGAGAAAAGGGAAATAAAGAATTAATTGTCAGTGAATCTTCGTCCGTAAACAAATTATTTAAGATACGGCAGAAATTATCCTTCTACGATGCTTAGGAAAATTTACGAAACATACGAAAGGGGAGAGATCTTAAGAAAGATGAGAATTTTTAAGGCGTGGAAAAGGGAAAATAAAATGAAAGATTAAAAAAATTCTGGACCGATATAACTAGAGATAACAGTGGAAAAGAAAGATTTTATTCCGTTGTAAAAGGAAATGAGAAAAACATATAAAACTCTGAGACGATTACAAATTTAACTATCGTCTAACGGTCCTCTAAAATTCTGCTACGAGCACCATGTGCAGTTGCATGGCCATCCCGACGGCGGGTAAAAATAATAATTTTACTGCTTGAAATTAAACGGCAAATGAATCGGTATTTTAAGAAGTGAAACTTTTTTAAAAAGGGTGAGAATGTAGGCATAAAAAATCTCTTCGAGGATGCTAGTAAAAAATTAACTTAAACATTCTTTGGAAAAAAATATGAAAAATTAGAGGGTACTGATAAAATAGAAGGTATTGCGCATTGTTTTCATGATTGAAGGCATAACCACGGCGATGTTTGAACATATAGTATATGATACAGGTATCGAAATAATATCTTTTTAAATATGGGGCTATGTCTAAGTTTTAGAACGCATTTTAAATATGATTTAAATGATTGGAGTGTACTCAGTACATTCCGACGGCAAATGGTCATATTGCCTTTTAAATAATTACCTAATTGACCAGAAAAAAAGGATGCATAAGCTCCCTGAAACACTTCAAGGATTAATATTAAAAATACTAATTTTTTAGCTAGATATTAAAGTGGCCTTTTCAACATTATTTTTCGATCAGTGAAGACAAATCTTATTTACAAGTATTTCCCCATTATAGGATCAGTTAATGCGATTTTGAAAATAATAACAATTTAGACCGTACACTTTGACAAATTAAACAACTGAAATTCCATCTGAGTTGAGCAAGGTGAGATAACCTATTTATTTTGCAAACCGTGTGGAACCATTTAGAGTGTTGAAACATTCTTCAAACTCAACATTTCCTTTTTTGCCATGTAAGATAAGGGTAAATCTTAAGGAGAGTAGATGATGCATTACTTCTCTTCCTATCGAAGTCGAAGTTGTAATGGAGGCTTTTTTACAAGCAACTAGTGGTGATTTATGTTGTTACGAAGCAACTCTCTACACCATACCAACGATCCTAATCTAATGGGAAAACGTACCTCTGCTCTTGTTTAATAGTGAATGGCGTGACAGCCACTGGGTGCTTCATCTCAAACTCCAAACTTTTCCATTGCTCTCCTGATTAGGATCACCTTTCCCCATTATGAAGAACTCTTATACAGACATGGCATCAAATGGAAAACTCTCTCAAGGAATCTTTTCATATTTAAGTCACATTTTTCCCAAATGCAGCTTCTCACTAGAAAACGCGAGGATAAAATAAATTTATCAAATGAAAACTGAATAATTTCCTTAAGTAGTTTTCAATGATATGGTCATCCGCGCCTTCACCTTAAATGCAAGCGATACTCAAGGAAAACTCGATCATCGCAGTCGGGATTCTGCACGGATTGGCCAAGCAATCCATCTCTCCACAAGCGGGAGAGGTTGTCTCCACGCGGCGGCCGATGGGTCCCCCGAGACCGCCTCACGTTCTAAATCCTCTCCGAAAATGAAAACGCTAATTTGGGTGGGGTGGGAGAGATAGAGTAGAACCAGATGGGATCCCGCTGCTGGTCCTCGAGATGATAGACGAGAAGGGACAATCGGCGGTATGGGTGCCCGATCCTCGGATAAGAAAGGACGAATTGGGCGGTGAGGGGATGGACCAAAGGGGGTGGGTGGGGTGGGAAAGGAGAAAGGGAGCACACAAAATGGCCGGCCAACTGTTTTATTGGCGCGGACGTGAGAGCACACTGTTTCCTCGGACGTGTCTTCGATAAGTGAGCGGAGGAGAAAGGGAAAGGGCGATGTCGGGAAAGGGACGAATGGCAACCCAAGAGCGAAAAGGGTATAAGAGGATGAGAAGTAGGTGGTTGTGGTGGTTGCCTGGATATGAGTCACGTGGCCGAGGGGCATGGGCGGGAGGGAAGGGTTTGGAAACGGATGGGGCATCCATCCACATCAACTCCTTCCCATCCGGCGGAAGGGTTTGATTTTTTTTCATTCTTTCTCTCACTTCTTCCATATTGCTCTTTTTACTTCAAGTGCCGAAGTTGTTACGTGCCGCAACGTCACGTACCAACTACTCGATGGGGGGAAAAAAATCGGGGAATCAAAGCGCACACACAATCCGTTCACGTTTAGAGCTTTGGAACTCCGACCTGTGCGGTTTTTTGCCGAAACGATTTCCTGGGGGAGGAGGTGGGGAGGACGGATACATCTCCGCCCACGCTAACCAGATCAGATGTGCCATCCATTCAAGGGCCCGCATTTCACTTTAAGCGTTTATCGTTGGATGCCACTGCACAGACCCGAGCTCCGCGTAATTGCCTACAGTCGTCGAGATAGCAGCATGGCCGTTAAGTCAAAGTCTATTTTGCGCGTAATTGAGAGTTTTAAGTACATCCTAAAGCATTTTCAATGCTTAGATGCCACAAATGCATGGCATTCTTCTGCATCATTTACAATTTCTGGGAGGTGCCACGACGATGTGTAATTTGCTGTTATCGCAACACGAATGCTGAGGAGTGGATTCGATTATACTCCGCTATATGCACGTATTATATCGTGTCCATTGGAGACAGTTCCGTCTGTTTATTCTCTCTCAAATGGCTTTCCTCTGCACACTATTCTTTGTCTCCTCAATACGACTGTTTGCTCCATGCATTGTCTTTCCAATAGTATTTTTTAATAAGTGCTCAGATTGGTTTCTCAATTCTTGTTAGAGATGAGGAAGAAATAAATAAGTATATATATATATATATATATATATATATATATATACTTAAAAATTCAACAAATCTGGGAAAATATTGGAGTTTTACAACTGGTACTCCAAGGATTCCCACATGCCATGAAAATGATGCCATGGTAGAGACTCCCAAATTTTTATTTAGGAATTATATATATATATATATTTATATATATTTATATATATATATATATATGTATTCAAAAAATAGTTTCATCTTGATGTACGAAATTCCTAAATGAAAATTTGGGAATCTACCATGGCATCATTTTCATGGCATGTGGGAGAACCTTTGGGAGTACCATTTGTAAAACTCCAAAAGTTTTCGCACATTTTTTGAATTTTTAAGATTATCCGTGATCGCATTTCTTTTTCGTAGAATTCAAAATTGTACACAGAAAATTTCGTATATATTTGAAATATGTTACTTTGAGAAAATTAGTTTATATTTGATGCAACATTTATCCTAGTTCTGATTCAACTGGTCAAGTTTTATTTCAAGAAACAATAAATTGGATAGAGATGTACGTGTACTTATGTGAAAAATGAAGAGGTGAAGATATACTTGAAGATGCTTAATATGGAATTACTAGTGCATTCACCCTAAATTATACCGGAGCACAAACGGGTTCGAATTTAGTGCAGATTATTTATACCTTTCCTGGAAGGCGACCGGTTAGTATCGAGGAAAATTTTGCTTCAATTGCCCAGTGGGTAAAAACATTATTAGATCAAATGTGAAACACTACACCTAGTCACATAACTGAAATCTTAACTACCCCAACCTATTTGGGGATATATATTTTCACGAAGGAGCGGATTCGTATTGAATTTAATTGTATATAGAAAAATTTAGCCAATTGGTATTTTCATCATTCTTAGTAAGATATGTGGATTAAAATTAATGAGTATGACATAAATGGGATGCATTTAGGGAAAAACTCAGTATTAAAATTGAAATATTGCTCTCCCTCGGTCTTATCAAGCTTAATAATAATTTCCATATTTGAGTAGTATTTTCATACCATCACTTTGTGCATAAGTTCAGGAATATATTTTAACAGTGAATGTGTTTTAAGGAATAAAAAGATAATGGTTTGAATTTAAAAAAAATTACCTTGAGATATTTGTTGTGAGCCTTGTCTTCCTCGGAATTTTATCATAGAACTTTTTCCACAACCAAAGTTTTATCTGTTTCTCACCAGCGTTTAAATTTGAGGTATTTTTACTCTCTAAAATATAAAAAATATTTCACTGTATACTTTTTATCTCCTAGAGTCTGATCTTTTGCAATCTCTTTCATAATTTGAGCATACAGGGTCCGTACAAGAAATAACGGGACTAGTAAAATTCAAACTTAATTGCAGTTATCATTACAATAACTTAATACTCTTCAAAATGCATTCCTCCTGCATCGATACACTTAGCTCGGTGCGTCTGCCACTCGTAAAAAGCCCGCTGGAAGTCGGTTTCCGGAATACTGTTGAGAGCCTTTGTCGTCGCCGCTTGAACCGCCTCGATGGAGTCGAATCAATATCCTTTGAGCTCCCTTTTTATTCGCGGAAAAAAGAAAAAGTCTGTTGGAGCTAGGTCGAGGCTGTAGGGTTGGGCGTGATGCAACGTTGCCACGCCAAATTTCGTCAGCAGCTGCCGGGCAACAATCGCACCGTGCAATCGCAGTTTTTGTTCCTTGCTGAAGACTTTCGGCTCAAGCTTCGCACACATTTTCCTCATCGCAAGATACTCTTTTACAATGGTATGGGTGGTTCCGACTGAAAGGCAGTCTCCTCACTGATAAGGGCAATGGTTAAACGCCTGTCCAAAACGTTTTTCACTTTGGCCACCTGAGCATCGGTTCGAGCGGTCGTCGGGCGTCCGACACGATGCTCGTCTTCGACGAGCTCCCGGCCTCCCTTTAATATTTTTTGCCACTCAAAAACTCTTGTGCGGCTTAAGGCATCATCCCTATAAGCCTGTATAATAATCTCAAGGGTCTCCGATACGGATTTCTCAAGTTTAACGCAAAACTTCACAGCGTAGCGTTGCTCGACGGTGCGCTCCATGCTGGCGCGACGACACCACAAACAATCACCTGTCACAAAAATCCACCTCCTGTCTCAACGCATGCCTGGAGGCGACTGAACCTAAGTGCGCCTGAGTAGTGGAGGACCCCTCTACCGAGCTGACCGGTCTACTAACTATCCACATCCTCCGTTGAGGCTACAGCGAACCAGTCACGATACTTACTGAATGGACCCTGTATTTCAACAGACGGGATCCCATTAAACATACTGATAGCTTTATAACGTGTAAAACTATTAATAGCTTGGTAACATATCTCTCATTTCATTTTCTCCTTTCAATTCAACCTTGAAAATATTTTTCAATTATCAAATGTACGATACATTCAATCGTTGCAATCACATATTCTTCTCACCTTTAAGAACTTCACGTTAATCCGAGATCGGGGAGACACATCAGATGATACACATTTTATCACGTAATAACATAATTATAACTAATATTATGTACACTATTTTTCAGGTCAATTATAGCTATGGTTAAATGTGTTCAACTATTCTTAGACCAACGAAGTTGTCTAGACGATCCTAGGTAAGGATATCATTTTGGTTATATTTGAACAGATATCCTAAGTTAAGGTTGAAGTTAGGCATCTTACTCTTTCCTCAGGTCTTGATTTCTATTTAGCTAATTTTTAGAACACCTTAGACTTATGGCAACTCAATGCAAAATTTTCAGGATGTAAAAATTATTCATCTTGACCGGGATTCAAACTCGGAAAAAGAACTTTAATCCCAAGCAATCTATATATGTTTCATTCCTACTAATTCATCGGTAAAGTTTAAATTAATCAGAATCAATAATATTGATAAATGGTCAATTATTTTTTTTCAAATTTAATCCTAAAGTCATTGTCAAACTTTTGAATCGTTTGTGATGACTGGAGTGGTGAACAATGGGTCAGAATGAGGGGAATGAAGCGCTAAAGGAGTTATAAGGATCGAAGAAATCAAAGTTTGGATAGAATGGGAGACGGAAGGGATTATCGTGAACGGAGGATGTATATAGCTTTGGCAATGAACGGAGTTTTGGTCAAGAGGTGCTTCCAAATATAAACACTTTATCAAAATGCAGGGTCCATAAGAGGATATCCTTCTCATAACGACACGGAAACCGAAACGAGGGCGAGGACTCCTTATCACCATTGTTGCCCTATAAGGGTCATGTCTTCTCACTCTGTTCACTAACACACCCACTGAATTTTGATGGGCAAACGTGTCCCTGAATCCCTCCAATTCTATGCTCAGTAAGATGGCCAAGTGCTGGGAAGCTGATTTTTAGAATCAGGAAAAATAGATGGTTATTGCAACAATCATATGGCTATAGCTGCTACATTCAGGACGCAGCTATTTTCTTACGAGACTTTCAATATGTCCTCGTTCTAGCACATTTCTTGATGAAATATAAAACTTAACTTTAACAAAATGCTAAGTATTGAATAACTTTCAAAAATATAAGTGGAGAACTGTCTATATACAATAATTTTACACGTATCTACAATATTTTTATTATGATCTTTTACAAACGTTATGCGTAAGCTGTCTATAATTTGTGTCTTTAAAATGTGAACTTTTCATTACACCATGGTGCCATAGCGTATGTTCTGGTAGAGCTAGTCCATTTTCCAATGCAATAAAAATATCTAATTCTCACGGAAAAATATCCTTATATCTTTTTTGGGTTAATTTCTCTTTTGCCATTTTCCTCCAACGCTATGAAGCGAATATTTTAGCCACCTTTGTCTTGTTACAACTTTTGAGATTTTAAAGCCTTATTGATCAATACTTTATATTAATGTTTCATTTAAATATGTTTATATTTGTTTTTTTATGAGAACGATATTTTTATCTAAACTTTTAAACGTTCATTTTTCTATTAGACGACAGCAGCAAGTATTATTTATGATATAAAATTTGGAAAAACTTTTTCCCATATTTCTACATAACCCATATTGTCTTAGAAAAATTCTTACGCTCATACTAAATATTCATCAACCACCTCATTCACTGGATTCCTTATGCATAGGTACTATTTCATGCTTAAGTATGAGCAGTATCAACCATACGTTTATTCAACAGCCAGCTGCAAACTGGAGTCAAGTGCAAATACTGCATAATTCCTTTGGATAGTTTACACCTTCATAAAATATCCAAAGATCACCTATAGACAAGAACTATGCTTAATTTACAAAATTACAAAAACAAGAGTGAAAATTATTCCTCTTATACTTTTATATATATATATATATATATATATATATATATATATATATATATATATATATATATATATATACATTCAAACACGAAATCCCGCCAAACGGCGAATAAATACTCATATATACAGAAACAGATATAAGGAAAAGGGATAGGAACACATATAAAGGACGAACACAATAGAGGTGGGGAAGGCGGAATCGAACGGATCACAAGAGTACGGTTGAGGAAATATTTTTACTCTTGTGATCCGTTCGATTCCGCCTTCCCCACCTCTATTGTGTTCGTCCTTTATATGTGTTCCTATCCCTTTTCCTTATATCTGTTTCTGTATATATGAGTATATATATATATATATATATATATATATATATATATATATATATATACTACCTTGATCAAAAATTTCCCGGAATTTATTCAGAAAATTAAAAATACAAGTTTATTCATCTAAATCTATATTGTCCCCTTCAAAGTAATCCCCATCGACTGCAACACACTTATGCCAGCGCTTGATCCAATCCTCGAAACATTTTTTATATTCGGTTTTCGGTATGTCCATCAGTGCTTCCTGCGATTTTTCCATTACTTCCTCTCGGCTGCTAAAACGCGTTCCCCGTAATGGTTTTTTAACTCGATTGAACAGAAAGAAGTCACAGGGAGCCAAATCAGGTGAATTCGGTGGCTGTTGGATGGTATTTGTTGCATTTTTCGTCAAAAAATTACGAATAATGATAGCACTGTGCGACGGTGCGTTATCATGGTGCAAAATCCACGAGTTTTCTGCCCACATTTCTGGTCTCTTTCGGCGAATTGCTTCACGCAAACGTCTCATAACGCCCAAATAATACTCTTTGTTTACTGTCTGGCCTTCTGGCAAAAATTCATGATGCACTACACCGTTGTAATCCATGAAAACCGTCAGCATTGCCTTCTTTTTTGACTGAAAACGACGTGGTTTTTTTGGTCTCGGCTCATTTGGTGAACGCCATTCACTTGCCTGATGTCTGGATTGCGTGTCGTACTCATAAACCCACGTCTCGTCTCCAGTAATGATCCTTTTGATGAATGTGGGATCGGATTCAGCCTCGCAAATCATGTCTTTTGCGACGTCAACACGGTCTCTTTTTTGCATGAAATTGAGGTCTTTTGGCACCAACTTTGCTGCTACACGACGGAAACCCAAATCATTAACCACAATGTCTTGGGCGGATCCATATCCAATGTTCAAGTCCTCCGCTATTTCTCTGATGGTTAATTTGCGGTTATTGACCAACATTTCTTTTACTTTATCAATTTTTTCACCGACTTTCGATGTAGATGGTCTGCCACTGCGTTCATCATCTTCGATTGACTCACGACCACTTCTGAACCGCTCGTGCCACTGGTAAACGACCGTTTTTTTTAGAGAATCGTTGCCGAAACACTTTTCCAACATTTCCAACGTCCGTGCGCCACTAAATCCGTTTTTTACGCAAAATTTAATACAAGTTCGTTGTTGCAAATTTAAATCCATTTCTGCAATTGTAAAAAATCGCCAACACACACAGGGATAGATGTACTCTTGGCTACGTAACTTTTGCAAATGTCAAGTTATGACACTAAGATTTAAAGGGAATATCAACAACAGATGTACCAATTTAACAAAAAAAACAGAACTCAAATCGGAACGATGGGAGCGCCACACGGTGGTTATTCCGGGAACTTTTTGATCAAGGTAGTATATAAAAATGATTTCGTCGACGTAACACGGAAGTGCCGAATAGTACATTACACAGTAACAAACAATATAGAAACATAAAAAAAGATCACTCACACGTTATTTCTTGATAATTTCGACGGAATTCTACTCCGTCTTCATCGATAAGATAGAGCAGTAATAGAGATAGATAGAGAAGTAGTATATATATATATATATATATATATATATATATATATGTATATACTACTACTGCTTATATATATATATATATATATATATATATATATATATATATATATATATATATATATATATATATATATATATATATATATATATATATATATATATATGTATATATATATTAGCATTCGTGATCTGCTGGATTCCGCCTTCCCCACCTCTCCTATGTTCGTCCTTTATGTGTGTTCCTATCCCTTTTCCTTATATCTGTTTCTATATAAATGAGTATATATATATTTATTTATATATATATATATATATATATTTATTTACTTTACACATCTAAATGTTGAGAAAGGTAAATAATAATGTAAATACTGCAGCACCTACTCACCTTTTTTAAATTTTATTGATTAATTTGCGGGGAAAAACAACCAAAGAAGCAGTTTTGCAATTTGGTAACACATACCTTATTCCAAACAAACTGCAGGAGATGCCGCAACAGTATCTTTTAACGGATTCATCCGCTAATGTGCATTTCAATGCAACAATGCCAGAGTGCAAAAACCATTCGGCCTGCGGCGAACGAATTTGATACCATGAAATTGTTGCATTGAAACACAAAACTAGACAAAAAGAAGTTTTTAAAGGGCGTTTAAAAAATTACCAACAATCTCAAAGAACTAAAAACGGTATATTTACATCATATCTGTTTGAAAACTAACATTTAATGGATGCTACATTACTTTCCCTACTTCATCAATTCATGAACTATGGCAACTCGTGCAGCCACCATCAAACTACTTTAAAAGAGGAAGAAGGCAAGCATACCTAAAGGTCGAGCTAACGATGTGCAAGGGTAGTACAGGGTTTTAAGGATTTATTGTGTCATGTTCTCCAGGGAATAGAAGGAGGGTAGTGTTTAGTTTTAGGGTCTATCATTAACATTATCCATTCCAATATGATACTGTCTATAATAGTCCTGCCTAATGCAGCATTATGGATCGGTAAATGAAAGCAACCAGATAATCTCATGAAGAAAAACAAATGTATTAGCCCTTTGGGAATGAATAGAGAACACATAAAAGCAGTGGAAATAGCGAGTATTCCTCTCTCTCCTGTTGCCTCTTTAGCTCGGCTCGTGTGTCGCTGAAATGCTCCACCCGCATTCATCATCACAGCCACCGGTCTAGCGTGGGGCGGAAGGTAAGTTTGACAAGCATAAAATGTGAGCGCGGACGACGGAATGTGGCATTCCAAAAATGAGACATTTCCAAAGCTTCCCTTAAAATGGCCCTGTTTGCATTTAGTGCAGGAACAAAACAAGGTGCCCTACGCTACCACACAGAAAATGTGTTCCCCGTAACCACCGCCCTCCTCCTCCACCGCGACTTCGTTCCCCTGGAACCCAAATGGTCATGATGCATCTGAATGATAAATGCATGCGGGTTCCTCCGGAGAAATTTAAGTCCAGAGCTCACACCCGAGAAGTGTCACTTGTTTTTTGTTTCAAGGAAAAGCTTCAGTCACAAATTGTGCAGTCAGATAATAAGAGGGTGGGGAGGTTGGGGGAGGGCTTATTGGTAGGTGGGGGAGGTTTTTATAAATATATTCTGAGGGATGTCAGTAAGGTGGAAAATATATTACGAGGAGGTAGCAGGGTGTGCGAGTAAGTTGCAGAAAAGGAGCGGCGCATAGAATTGTGGAATGGCTTGGGGTGCGGGGGTTGGTGAGACGTCCAAGGGGGAAAAACATTTAGTGGGACTGTACGTAACTAAATGAAGGTTGGACTCCACGAACGTAAATTTTTGAAAACGTCTGATGAAGTTATTTACTTATGAATTGACTTCAGACTGGAAATACCTTTCTTCAACCACGTACAGGAATCTCCAGTAAAAAGTTACTGGAGGAATGAGAAACAATTTCATAAATATTTTAATGCATTATTCAAATGTTAGAGCAAATCTGTTGTTCATATACTAAGATGTCAAACAGAGGATTCATTCTGAAAGTTTTGAATGAATATGATTTGAGTGAATAAAAGTCCATTTCACTAGTGTGGAATAATAGCCAATTCAAAGAAATGCTAATAGAAATAAAATTGATTTATTACCTGCAATAAACAAAGCCTATATTCTGAGACTTATCTTTGAGTGATAGCCTCCTACCATAAAATAATTATCCAGTAAATTAGTCCTAAAAGCTAGATTAATTTAAGCTTAGTTAGGATAAATGAACACCCATCAAAGCCAACTCTAAATTAAATGAAAGGTACTTGTATAAGTACCGCATAGTAGAAAGACCAGTTGTGTTTCCTCTGCAAAAACAGTTATATAGACAGGTCTGGTACCCAGAAAATCACAAATGTATAGAATTAAGTGGGACAGCAAGAGATGTCTTGTGTCATTACTCTTTTATGCTGGGCTCGAGGTACAGTAGTCACACTGTGCACCAAATTTTGCTCCCAAACCGCACTAAGAGATTTAAAATATACCCTTAAATTCTACTACAGTAAATACTAATAGTATGCTCTTGAAGTGCATTTAGCTAGCGATGGTATAACTTCCTGTTCACATATGCACCCTCACTGATACTTGATCATATAATTTAAATTCCCAATGTGCCGGAGTACTTCCATTCATACCGAACAATTATTAATTTTAAAATTTGGGAAAATGTAAATAATTCTTCCTTCATGTGTGACTCTTATTTACTCAGTACTAGTCATTGATATGTCAGTACTCTTGCAAAAAAAAGATAAAATAAATACATAAACTGAATCATGCCAAATTCATTTTCCTTCGAACTTAAGGCTAAAATGGCAAAATCTTTAATTGAAATTTTCTGAAAGTTTTTCGGAAGGCCTGCAAAGTAATCTATTCACTTTTTGAAGGATTTCTCACGTTTTAAGGCTTCTCTGGTGTTTATATGGCTAAAATGTTATGGAGGTAAAATGTTTAAAATTTAACCTTGTGCCATTATTCAAATTTAATGAATGGGTACACAGTACGTGCAACAAATTAATTTTGTTTGATTTTGTGCAGCAAGCTATCACCACAGATACGAAAGCCGTCGTTAAATGAGGGGGTGAATGAGTGACGGAGAGTATAGAAGCGGTAAAGGTCCCTGTCTGGTAGCGCCGTCGAGGGCTTACGACGACCGTTTTTCGGGCCTCTTCCCGTGTCATTCCGGCGTTTGTGTAATTTATGAGGCAAAGTAAAATTATCGCCACATGTGCAGCGGGACCAGTATACCCATAGGCAGTGCGACTTTTGAACGGGTAAACACTTGCTCGGTCAACGAGCCACGCTTATAAACCTGGTAAAAAATTCAAGCAAGGAAGGCAGATGTTAAAAGACAACAAAGGGTCGGAGATAAAAAAAGTGGACTGAGGTAATGCCCCAAATTACATTGGGGACCGGTTCACGCGGGACGATTCATAAAAAAGAAAGCACGGAAGAAATGTTTGGAATGAAGTTTCTGGGATAAACAAATAACAGTATTAATGCAGAAATGACAAGTCATTTCAAAGTATCCTTTTAAAATGACTTAAGAGTAGCACCTTAGACTCACGGTGGTCCATAAGGAAACATAAAATATAACAAATTTAAAACGCGAGCATAATGCAAGAATCTCTTACTAATAAATTTAGATGAAATATTAATAAATATCGATGCTAGGTTTAGTTTATCTATGTTTATTTACAAGTTAAAAGTCACCACGAAATTATGGCGACTGGCTGTTAGAGAATTTTTTAAATGACAGAATGGTTTGTACTGAAAGATAAAATAACAAACACTCGTAGACAATAAGATATAGATCTCGATAGCGTATAAGTTTACTTGACCAAGAGACATGCCGAGTAGTTTAGTGCAAATTGAAATTCCAAGGCTTGGTTTTTTGGCCTCAGAGAAGTGGCTGGATTGGAGTATGTGAACCCAAAAAGGTACTGCGGAAGAGACTCAGTAAACAAAATAAAAAGCGATTGGAGCGTATGGTAATAAATTTCTTTAAAAAAATATCCCTGAAGCGATCAAGTGTATACGATCAATGAGCATACTTGATGGAAATATATTTCATTTTGATATAATACATTTTCCTAATTATTCACTAAGAATCAAGTTAACGTAATGCCAAGAAAAATAAACATAATATTTTATCATTAATTTTGCATCAACATCCTACATTGCTGTATTTGAATTTTTTTGTTATAATCTTACAAAGTCTTCAAGAATGAGAAGGTGTTGGAACTAATAAATGAATGTTTTCTAATTTTAATCACTTAACATTTACGTAGTAAACATGTACTTGAGAGGATTAACAAGTGAGAAAGATATTTTTGATCAAACTCGTCCTCTAAATCGGATAAAAATTACACTTTAAATGAGCTTGCCATCAACAAAAGAAACTTAGACTGCAATTCTAAACCAACTGTCTAATGGCGTTATTCCAAACCTACTTTACACTTTGAAGTAGATGACTTGTGAGCTTTAAAACAAGTCATTATGTACAGTGGCGGGTGTTGTAGCTCGAGAGCTGTGCGCCGGGGAAGGGAACAAAAAGGGTGAGGCGCCCTCCCTCGCTCTCGTCAATTATCGAGCGCCTATTAATTACATTTATTATCTGTAGATTTTATCAACTAAGTATCCAATAGGCACATTACCTACACTACAAATGGTATTTTTGAAACAACACTTCCAATTGATACTATGTTTTAGATACATTATAATACTTTTTTAACACCGTTAAATTGACAAGCTTTCCATGTAAATCTGTATGAAATGTCGTTTATAATTTGTAGAAATTATTACCTATTGCTAAAGACGAATCTTTTACATCAATTTCTTATCTTTTTGGATACAATATTACTTAATTAACCTGTAACTTAAGGCCACAAATCTCCTGATGGCGTCTGAAAGAATATACATAAACGTACATACGAGTACTTGCACTGAAATCCGAACTCTCTCTTTTGGCTATCCATGGTGGATATACTAATCCCCATAACATAAATGCATGCATTTTTGTCTGTTACTTAGGATACTATAAGTTATTTTTACAACAGGTCGTTCTGGAGAGTGTCAAAATCAAAGACAATGAAGAAATACCACCAGCATAAGACAAAATACACATGTACACATTTGAAAAAAATAAATTCATTTTGTAAAGTAAACATACCAGGAGGAATAAAAAAATTAAGAATTATGAAAACCTTAATTTTTTCCGTAGTTTCAAGCTCTTCGATGTCGTAAGGTGATTCAATAATCAAGCAATGATTGCTACGATAAACAGATATTAAGGGACCTCGGATTTCATTTTAATTTTGATGATTGATATAATGAGATGATCTTTCAATGAAGCTAATCGTAATTGAATGTGACATGAATATAATAATATTTTTATTTTTTATGGTAATTTTTATTCATATTTTTACATGTATTCGCATTATATTTGTCATGAAATGAAGCACACTTCTCATTTTTATTGAAAACATGGCATTAGAATAGACCTATCAGATAGCTAGTTATAGTAATGTTTGATATTTCACGGTATTGGAAGGAACATGTTTTTTCTGTGATTACTTTCCTATGATAAAAGGATTTATTGCTCTATAAAACACCCGATCACGTATCCATATCAATAATAAGTTTACAGAGTTTCATTAAATATTCCATTCATATTAACAAACAGTGTGAAATTATTAATTTGCCAGTTACATTATACTTCAATATTGCTTCTCGCATGCTCCTGCCGATTCATTGCGCTCAAATGTCTTCAAAATTCTTATTTAAAACGACTATTTGTTATAATTAATTCAATTTTAATATTCAAAACAATAAAAAATCGAGCTGTAAATATTGTTTTACTGCTTGGCTTATGAGCAAATATACGAACATACATTTTTCTTCAAAATCGAATTAATAAACGTACACTTATCAAAGTTGGTTAAGCTACAATCAAACTCGTCACATAAATTATGCAACTAACTATAATATTGGTTTCAATTGACTGCATCAGCTGATTCAAGGTTTTTTAGTTATTGATTTAATGTCACTTAAAGTGAAATATTGTGCTGCCCTTTGCGTGCTGTAACATCTTGGTTGAAAAAGATTTATTTTACTGTCTAAAATATTATGCTTACTTGCCTAAGTAATCCGTAAAATTAATGTATTAAATTATGTTTTGTTTTAGTATTGAAAAACTTCATTTTAAGACAGAATTGTATAAAAACAAGCATATGAAATAGAAAAGCTCATGATGCCGACTAAATACCTGTTTTTCCTAATAAATGACTTTCATGTGATAAAATAACCGTGAAATTACATTTGAATATTCAGTGTACGTCAATGAGTTCTACATTTATTTTTACTTTATGAACTTGATTACGTTATAAAGCGTAAACAATATTTTAAATATATGTTTTATTTCCTAATATGAATATGTTGTCATAACAGACTTTCAATTAATGATAACGAAAGGGTTACCAAATACATAGACATTTAAATAATTGTTGATTATTTTCTATTTAATAATATGTCAATGTATTTTGTTTATTTGTTTTACTTGTGTATTTTTATCATCAGATTGCTCAACTTTTCCCTTGATGCATTAAAAAGAATGTTATCCATTAAAATTTATATTTTTGGAAAAAATAAATATCACTTCCCGTTAAACAAACATCAAATGGATGAATTTTAATTTTTTGACATATTTATTAGTCATAGTGGTGTCTTTTTGCTTATGAAGATATTTGATTTTGTAATTTAGCCATAACAATAATAATAATTGATCCTTGCCATTAAATTTAAATAAAATACTGAGTTGTGTATTTTCTGATTTCTTCAAAAATTAAAATGGGGTTAGATGATTCTCCGTTTGTGAACAAAATAAAGCTATTGATTAAATTACTAATCCTTGTATCGGTAAAAATTATAACTTGAAAAAAGCCTACGCGTAATGAAGCCATTGATTTCAATGCAACAATTTCAGAGTGTAAAAATCATTCGCCTTGACTGGGATTCGAACCCAGATCCCTCAATAACCGCTCGAGTGCTTTAGCCACTTAAGCTACCGAGGCGTCCTCTTAAACTCTGAAAAGTTACTGTTGCGGCATCTCCCGCAGTTTCTTTGGAATTTGTCAAGCCATTGATTATTTGATGCATAATTTTAGCAATATACTATTGCATAAGAACAGTCATTTATACGTAAACGAATGCCTGGAAAACTCACTACTGATTCACGTATAAACTATATTCAGGTTCTTCAAATATTTACCTCAAAATTTTTATACTACTCTATTTTATTGTAATATTAAAATTTTTTAATATTTTGTGAACGGAAGCATGTTTGTCTTGATAGAACAAATGAACATATTATGTATTTAAGATGAATTGTTTTCTAGTTACACAAATTAAAGCTTAACGTTTCTAGGAGTTAAATCAGTATAGATTCTCGTACATATCTCTAAAGATAAGCAGTATGAAATATAATATTTAGAGTCGCAAGAATACAAAAAACAATTAAAACTGGGGAGGGTGACTAGCATTAATGCAAATGAAATGGTAATCGGTCATTTTGGGACGTAATTCTCTAGCAACGTGAAGCATCTTCAGGCAGCAGGGGTGCTATTTTTGGAAATCAAACGAATTACTGTCGTGGTAAAAAATTTAAAGTAGCATAAAATAAATTAGACGTCTAGTAGCATATATTTATGGGATTTTAAATTTTCATGTTCGTTCTTTTTTGAGATAAAACTGTTCCTATGGAGATAGGAACACTCACTTTTGCCTATTTTTTCGAATATCGGCATTTTAAACGAAAAAACTCCTAGCCAGTGTACAATATTTCTTCTCCCAAAATATGCTACTGTATTTAACGCAATAAGCTTTCACTTTTGTCCAAATTAAGTCCAATGCATCTGTAGAATATATTTTTTCATTATAGCGATGTTAAAATGGCATAACATGCAATGGAATCTCATGTATTTCTTTTCTCAAATCCAACGGACGGAATTCAGCAGGGTATATAGGTTTCCCCGACACTTAACAATTTTGTTGCAAGCGTAATAAATTGCCAAATCATTGCTGGAACTACTTTAATTTCTTTATCGCTACAGTACATAATTCAACTTACATTGTGAATTAATTTGTTCCTTTATAGTCCGGGGATGATATTGCAAAGTAAAAACTTTCTTCAGTCATCGTGGATACATCTCCAAACCCATTAAAAACCTCTTTCATCTTTATCGATGGTCTTATGTTTTCCCTGGCAGATCAATGGAGAAAACAAAAAAATACCTATCCGAAACGCAATGGCTTTAGTACCAAAGAAATCCCTGCAACATAATTGTCATTCTTGACCGCGACCCACTCCGACGGGGACCTCTCGGAAAGAGCCCTCCCCGGTTACAGGTTTTGCCAATAGCCATTAGCGGGGAGAAGACTTGGGGATATCGGAGGGAAAAACCAGTGAAACTGAAGGGCTGGGGCGAGTTTTGGAGGGCCCTTGACTTAGTGGGGAGGGGGTTCACGAGTGAGGCAGGAAGCCTTCCGGAGGTCAACGGGGGGCCAGGGCAAGGGGGCGTGGTGGAGGTCGACTGGTTTCAGGGGAGCAACCAGAGAGACGAGCAACGGGACCCGGGAGAGAGGGAATGGACACTCCAGCACGGGGAAGAGGCAAAAAGGCCACGCACAGAGGTGCGGGAGGGTTAGGGGAGGAGACCGGTCGAGGGCGGACGTGGTTGCCTCTGCCATGGGCGGAGGAAGCGGAACACGGCAAAAAAATAAAGGAAAGGGGAAAGAGGGACGAGGACTTCGGGGGAAGGAGAAGCAGGTCTCCAACTAAATGAGTGCCCACTCTCCACGCAATGCATACCAAGCGGACGCAAATACGCGCTTCCTCGGCTTTCCTCCACGCACGCGCTCCCACATCCACCACCTCACCGCGCTACTCCTCTCATAAAAAAATCACTACCCTTGGAAGGAAAATAAAAGAAAGGCCCGTGGTTTCTTGTTTAACCCATCACTTTTCTTCTGAGTGAGGCGGTCGAAGTGAGCCCGCGTTAGTTTGATGAGGGAAGGAAGGAGTTAAGAAACGCAGAGACTGTCGCGGGGTGGGTCATGGGCTCCTGGCACGTGTAGTTTGTGTCTATTTAGGTGGCGAGACGTTCCGAAAATTGATTTCCTCTGGAAAAGAACACCCCTAAGAAACGGGGTTAGACGTGTTCAAATCAAGGTTGCGCGGACATGTCTCTTGGTTCTTTTCTCACATTATTTATCCATTTTTGATCTATCGTGGCTTTTGACAGCTAATTCATAGTAATACGGTATCGTATTTTATATCATTACCGTTGGAAAGACTGAAGTATTTATCTTCGGCGATAGTCTTGCTGGAAACTCCACCATGTGTTTTAAAAAAGACATGATGGTCAACATATACTAAAGAATTTTTTGGCATTATTTTTCCTCGTAAAAACTTGTAAAGAAAACGCATATCTCAATTTCCCTTGTTCTTACACTATTCCTGATGGTTCGAAAGTGAAAATCATATACTATAAAATAATGGAATTTGGTGATGTTCTAGTACATATGGTAGAACGTTGGTCTACTGATCGGAGGGTCTGAGTTTAATGCCTCCGAATACCGTCAGATTCAGAGAATTATTATAAATTTTTGGGCACCAGGTCTTCCTAGAAAACCATAGTAGAGAAAAAGAAAGAAAATAGCTAAGCCTTAAGTTATAATTGGGCTTATTATAAAGTGAGCACTACCCTCACCTATCAAACCAGCATGTTATTTGATAATTGCGGATTGGGGATGAAATTTACGCACGTTTTGTAGCATAAATATTTTACAGTTAGCATAGGATTTCTAATAATTATTGCTTACATTTTTTGAAAAATTAATACTAATTATTGAAGTAAATAACTATCCCTTGCATCAAATAGCCACTCCAAGATATCCATGTGTAATAAATATTTTCCCACTTTAAATCACTCATGTTCAGCTGTATTTAGGGACATTAAAAATGGTTCAAATAAATATTGTCAGTACGTACTGCTTAAAAAATAAGATGAGCTGTTATAATGTTGGAGTTACTTCGATCCTTTTCATAATTAATCCAATACAAATTTTATAATCACAAATCTAAACAAGAATAATATAAAGAATACCAATAGGTCGGAGAACATTTAAGCTTTCAGTTCATATTTCACTTGAAGGTGGTAGAGTCATATTCATAATATTATATTTTTTTAATATTCATTATATTATTATTCAATTTTTTTGATAATATTATAGTTCTTTTTTTGTTTTCTTGGTTTACGCCATAATATTATCTTGGTTTCTTTTAAGATGAATTTACCTCTTCTAATACATATGAACGTTTAATTGTTACAAAAATAATAAAATATTATTTCACACAATGTGTTTGACAAGTAGAAATATTTCTTTTGCCAAATATATATATATATATATTAAACATCCCTATATAGGAATTCAATGATGCGTTTCAGAATAACAATGAAATGAGGGTATAAAATTGCCAAGGGAGCTTGAAGTAATTTTAGCATTTCCTTTTTCTCAAAAACATCTCGCTGCAACGCCGAATCGCTGAGAAGAAGCTCCTGCAAACATCTCTCAATCATTTCCCGGAAACAAAGGCAGGTACTTATATTTTTATTAAAGCAACTCGAGACGCGAAAATAATGGCATCCTTACTCTATTCCATCCGACTGCGATCCTAAAACGTGCCTTGGAGTCACGTATTGCGGGAGCAGGCCGTTCTTTACCTCCAACACCATCCCACGCTCTCCCATCCCACCGTTACATCCACCCCTCTCCCTGCCACATCACCCACCAGCCCCTTACCTCCTCTCTCCCACCAATACTCCTTGCGCCCTGCTCCCCACGGGGCCAACTGCTTCCCGCGATACTCACGCTTCAACCCCACCCCCTCTTCATTCCTCCCTCTACGCCCTCTCCCCGTGTTCTCCGCACGCCACTTTTCGAAGGTCGTTTTCAGGCACCTCCTCCTCTTTCTCCGAATATCCCCAATGTTCCCATACCCCAATTCCCCCTCCCCGTCCGTTTCACCCCTTAACCTCCCGCCTCCTGAAACCACCTCCCCTCTCACGTAACCCACGGGCAACGCGCTCCCTACCTCCCATCTCCTTCCTGAGAAACCGACCTCTCCCTCCACCGTCCGTCCTTTCTCCCTTCCTTCCTTCCTCCTCTCCCTCCTGGCCTTCTTCCCCCGCCCCGGATCCCCTTAACCCTCACGGGCCACCTGTCAGGGTGGCACTCCCATTGAGGTTGATTTATGGGCAGGGAGGTGGATGCGGGGGTGCAGGCGTAGGGGGGGGGACCTACGAGTGGGCGTAGCGACGTTGTGTGTGTGGATGTGTGTATGGGTGGGCCGGAGAGACGAAGACTGCCACTCCCACCACTAATACTACCTCGAATCGCTCTAAAGAAGAGAGAAAGCAAGGGGAATAGGGGCGGAGAGAGGGAGAGAAAGAGGGAAAAGACGGAGGGTGGAAAGAGGCAGGGTCCAGAGGGACCGGCACGTAGAGGAAGGAATACTACTTCCATCACCGACTTTCGGCGGCGCCTATTTCGCAACCGGTCGAACCGAGGTGGGCCAAGGGAGAGAAATGGGTCACTTTTCCAGTAGCATAGATGGGTGTTTAGCTCGACTCATATGTTGGGTTGGATTTAAATGGCGAGGCTAACCTCGGATGATCTCAAATCGGAGGAGAAAACGCTGAAAATGAGCTTAAAATAAATGTTTGAAAAACTTAGCTAATGGCGCCAACTTTGGATAAGTCCTGATTTGAAATTCGGGTGATAGAATGTTCGTTTATAATCTAATGAACCTCCTGGTCGTGATCTATTGTATACCTCTGGTGACTGAGATCAAAGTCGAAAACCTTTAATTTCTGATATTGTTAAATATATTTAAGGATAATAGGGCAAACTATGGTGAAAAATAATTACAAGTGACCAAAAAGCCTCAAAAGGCTGTAAAATGAAATTTTACAGTCTTTTGTAAAATGTAAAATGAAATTTTTGATACGCCAAAGATGAAAATATGCAGGAATGAAACAAAAGGAAAAATATATGATCATTAGCTTGATAGTGAAGCATGATGGGAAAATGTAATCCCTAAGTTATATTGGTAGGCGAAATGAAAGGGACTGGTTAAAAGAAAAATAGGCAGTTATAGGCACTAACAAATCAAATACTTTATCCCACGAAAAATTTGTCAAAACTGCGTGCAATTCATTATAATAATAATAGAAAGTAATACCCTATAGAATAGTTTCTTGCAGTGTCCAAAATATAATAATCAAATTGTCACTACTCTAAATTAATCTCTTCCTTCGCTAATGTGGCTTACAAAGACATTAATTAATTCATTATTCAAACAAATGTATTGTATAAGCTTATTAAAAACTCATTTGCTGGATATAATTTTTCAAAAAATTTATTTTTTTATATATCATACGAGAAACCTGAATTTAAACTGCATCATAATTACGTTCATGTTCAATCAAACTGCTTTGATCTTTAGTACATATTTTAATTTATTTATAAATTTCAATTATACGCTTTCATACGGGAAATTCTTGACGATTACTTGGAGGAAAATTAGTGCTAGCATTGAATAGAGTCAACCAATGAGAACATTATTCCAAACAGTACAAACTGTACTCGTACAAACTGTGATGTGTAGCTGTTGGTAAGATCTAAAGTAAAACTGGCTGCCGCGGTCATAGTAACTAATTGACACCGTTAAATATCCGTACCCATTGCGTACTTTTTATTTACATTTCATCACTTAAAATGTTGACAACTTGGTTATCGGTTATCACTTGTTCCGCTTTAAGGGCCAAAGTGAGAATTTCTCACATTGTGTGTCCTATGATCACGTACGTGTGTATCATCAATGTTACCATTCGATTCTAGATACCACAAACGTGTAAAATAAATTCCATTATCCTCGCATTTTTTTCCGTCTACTATCATGAGGCATTGAATGTGCGGAGTAAGATGCTTAGTTATTCCTGCATAATAATTTAGTTAGTTCATTTTGAAAACTTTTTTCTTAATTTCCAAAACGAAATTATCACATAAAAGTTCATTTTTATAATGGGCTAGAAGGTTGTTCGCAACAAAACAAAGTGCACATCTTCAAGTTGTAATGTGAGTCTAAAACTTTTGGGCTAATAATAAATTAGTTTCCCACACTATTTGACAGTTCACTTGATCGGGTTAAGTCAACTGTTAAGTAATAAAATATTATGAGATAAAAGTAATGTAATGAGCCACTTCAAATTTGGCAGAAGAAGAAATGAGAACAAAAGATATTCCTTTTGCATGTTGATTCGTTTAAAAATTCTTAAACAAGATTTTAAACATAAAATTAAATGATAAGTACTAATACAATACTCCCTTTTCGACTACCGAATTCACCTAAACAAGTACTATAATTACAAGTATGTGTAAGATGAAACTGATTTAATATTGTTACCTTCGTTCAATGACCTGATCTTCAAAATGAAGCATACGGGATACCCTGTATGTTCATTGACGTTATAAATGGTCATAAGTATTTTTGCTGTGACAGGAACTCATTCGTTCAGCAAAGAAAGATAATAAAAACAAGGAAATTTTGGGGAAATTAGGGAGCAATTAAAAGTAGAATCCAATACTAGTGATAATGGGTGAGTTTAAAATGGTAATTAAATTGTGTTTAATAGAAATTTTGCCAAAAAGCTTAGGAAACTAATGGATTGATACTGTAAAACCTTATAATATTTAAAAGAAGGAAAATACTCCCAAATACAACTTTTTATGCATATGGGACAACCGTGACCATCAGTTAACTTAAATTTAATTCATTGTCATTTCGACAATTTAACTTCAAACTCACTCAACTGAAAAAATTTACTTTAATAGAGAACAGTGCCAGACATTAGTGTGTCAATATGAATGAAAGCTTATAATTGAGTACGATGCTCTGCTTGTATAACTCCATTCAAAAATAATATTCAATCTAAATTAAGCAATTACGAGTGGCATCCTACTTTCAATTCCAATACCTCACGGATGCCACGCATTCTGTTCGCCAGGATACTTAAGCTTTTGGGCGTCATGTTACCACCCATTCTTGCATCTACCCCTTCTCATATATTTCCCTCCAACTTTACCACCAACACTCGTGAAGCACGCGAGCACACATATTTGGTAACTTCGGTGACACAGGAGACTAAAGCGAGTAACAATAGGCCGCGACGACAAGGACGAGGCCGTATTATTTTGTTCGAAACGTTCGCTGGCGCGGCGGCGGCGGCAGAGAAGGCGGTTGTGGAAACAAGAGACTCCTTGCTTTTTACAGCAGCTTCCGTCACCACGGACTACAATATGAACAAGGTGCAATGGCGCTCCTCGACGTTACCCGGCTCGAAAGTTTCGTTGGCGTCGGCCTGAGTGTTAAAAGGGTTTTGATGGGGTTAGCGAGGGAGGTGGTGGTAAGGGGTATGAGGGGAGAGGTTAATGCGATGAGGGATATTTTTGGAAGCTCGGTCCTGCACGGCGGTGTGTGAGTTTGAGGGTTGGTGATGGGCGCTAGGACGAAAAAGGTTTGACGCGGCCTTTGGTGCAGGAGAAGGAGAGGACAATACGGAGGCGATATGTCCAGGAGAAAGAAGCGGTTAGAGATGCCATAAACATAACCTATGTGGTGGAGTTGTGGTAACAGTATTCACGGCCCCCAGCCCTCACCGAGTACACTCCGAGGCGTATAAACAGTGGCAGGAAGCATCAGCAGTCCGCGCGGGTCGTTACTTTAATCATCAGCTACGTTACATTGATGATGAGATGGGGCGAGCAGCCGCACTAATTGGGGTGAGTGCCCCAAAATTACTGGCTTCGGAGGAAAAATAGTCGTCGAGTTATCTTAAGGAGAAGATCGTCTGCGTCATCAATCATGTCGAGCTATAGTCGGGGGCATAATCGAAATTCCCGTCTGCGAATACAACTCGGATGGTAATGAGGAAACAGAAAATTTCGCTGTTAAGTCATTCATAGCCCTCGCCTGGGAGAAAAACCTAATCAAGAGACCTCGCCGGAGAATATTCCTTCACGGAGAGTATTATCGTGTATTTAGGATGAGAAGAATTTTCATTTGAATTTTACTCTGGTCATAAGATTTTAACACTACTAATTGTCTTTGTTCGATACTTTGTTGAAAAATTTCTCTGAATGAATTTTACCTTATAAATTGGAATAGCTGCTGGTGAAATTTACATTTATTTTTCCTTAAATAAAATAATAATCTACCGTACATACAAATCCAAGCACAAATATTTAACTCAGTGAGATATATTCGGATTCTTTTTCTATTGCAGTGATATTTATATCCAAGGAATCTTTAAAAAAGATGATAAATTCGATTCCAATGATGATATAGGCTTTTCATTTTGCGAGAAGTTAATAATATAAACTCCCTTCATAAAAAATAATATGACATTTCCAATAAAATGTAAAAGGATGACAATGTAGTTTTTTCTAATTTATAAAACGACTCGTAAATCATTGGTATCAGAAGTGCCAAATAAAACCAATTAAAAATGTTTTTAATTAAAGATGAAATGAGATCGAATTCAAGTGTTGAAATCTTTTTTAAGACGCCGTTTTCGGTTGCATTCAATTCAACTGCTCCAAATGATTATACTGTATCACGTTAAGTATTCGATTGGAAAATTAAACGATGTCTAAGAAAACGACATAGGTCATCTAAAGGCATTCCAATAATTTTATCAAAAATTTAGTAATGGAGATACCCTCTTACATGAAGTATCCACAATAATTGAGTGATCCGTAAACATATTCTGGCCTTGTATGAAATTTACCTACAGCATAAATTTTCATTGTGTATTTGAAACCTAAATGTTGGCAATATACCGAGTTCTTTTCTTCTCCAAATCCTTCTTCCACTCATTAGCGTAAAACGTCTTCCTCCATTCGGCTCCCAAAACACCCCGCATCAAACACGGTCAAGACAATTTAACCTAATTTTACATGCATAACACGCCTTCAACTTGGAAGACACAGGTATCGGATCGAAGAGGGGAGAAAAGGTGTTCCTTGGAATGATATATCCACTCATTAGCGTGCTGGGTGAGGGCCGTAATGGGTTAAGGGCGGACGAGGGCGGATACGTGGGAGAGAACCCGAGGTGGCCACCCGTACGAAGGCGAGACTTCCAAACAACGCTTGACCAAACGCCCCATTTGTCTATAAAACACCGCCTACTCATCCTCTTCCCTTCCCCCTGTCCTCCGAGCGCGCGAGTGACGTGCTGTCTTTGAAGAGCGCCGAACCACCCTCTCCATGCCCCAAAACACAACCACGAGCACACATGCTCACCTGGAGCAATACCAGAACGGGACCCGCCCACTACTCAGAGCTGGCCCCGTTAAATAAAACCCAATGCGGCAGTGACGACGGCGGCAAACATTTCGCACGACCCATGCAGTCCCAAGACTCGGGGATGGAGAGGACTGGGGTGGGAGTGCGGGTGCGTCCGGGCGTGGCGTTACGCTTGCATCAGCACCAGGTGAACGGAGAGATGATGATGAGGAGGAGGAGGAAGTTGGTGTGGTCGCGCCGGAAGGAGGAGTGATTGTGGAGTGGAGGGAGACCTCATCTCTCTCCCTCTTCCATCACGTTTCCTAAACCCCCTTTCCCACCCATCCCTCGCTGGTTTACCGTGCAGCAAGAGGGGATATGGACGTGAATAATTTGCCGCGTCAACAGGACGAGGCGCTAGTGCGGCGGGGTACACAAATTGAAAGCCCACCCTTTTCCTCCACAGCCGTTATCCCCGGGTGAGTGTGTGGTTCTGGAGGGGGGAGTGAATAGGCAAGGGGGTAGCGTCGCGCGCGCCGTGCCTATTTCCTCTCCCGGTGAGAGATGCGGAGGAGTGGCTGCGGTGGCGGGGGGCCGCATCCCGCGAGCCCCGCCACCGAGGACGGCGGCCGAACCGCGTGGAGGCGATCCGTCCTAGGGGACCAACTTCCCCCTTCGACTCTCACCCTTCCCCCCGGCGAGCAAACAGGGTGATGGGTGGAAATAACGAGGCCGTTAACAGTGAGCGGCGTCGGGAGGGCGTGGCAGGAGAACGTGGGTGGGAGAGCGGTCGGAAGCGACGGCGGCGGACGTTCCCCCCGTCGAACGGCGCGGAGATATTCGGCCGCGGGAATAAAAAGTTGTAAATCGACCGCGTCTCGAGTGGGAAATAAATTGGAGGCGGTTTGGTTACTTTTTTTGTGTTAAATCCCGCTCGACTCTCCTTTCCTTCCTCGTTTGCTCGCGTTCCCTTCCGTAATGAATCTGATGAATGGCATATATTTGGGAGGCCACTGTCGGGGTCATCTTGCCCAAATATGACCTTGAATCAAATGAAACCTTAGGGGTGCTCTTCACCCATTATCGTTACCCGCTAAATATCTGCGTTATACCGTGCAATCCATAAGGACTGCGTGGTTTGAGGGGAATCAGGTAGCTGGCAATGGATGTCGAACCTTATATGAAGCCAATCTTATTGAAATAAATTTTCTTTTAAAGAAAGCCACAGCAGTTTGATTTTGTTTTTAGATAGATATTTATTAAGTTCTAGCACCAACTAAACTCGGAAAATTAAACGGCAACGGAAGATTTTTACCGGAGATAAGGCTACTATCAAATCACAAGAGTACACTACATGCCTCACGAAAATTACAGTAGATCGTCATAAAAAATTGAGATGGCATAAAAATTCTCAAAAAATTACAATTATTCATTAAATTAAGAAGAACGTAAACCAAACGAGTTACTCCATTATAAATTATAAAATTTACGAGTATAAGACTTGCCGTCATGCGAAGACTTTTACAATAAATATTTATTCTTTATATTTGATTGGCAAAACCTTTTAAAGGATAGTCGACTCGACAAACGGAAACTAGAAAGAATTTTCAGTAAAGGAATTTTTAATATCCGATGGACCATATCTTCGAAAGACGAATGTGAGAATGAGAATACACTTTCCGTCGTAGGAATATTAAGGCCACTCAATCATTGGTGAGGAGTCATTTATTTAGTAATTCTTGTGGGTGTTATTACACAATTGATTAATAAAATGGGCACAGTGAATCTTTTGTGACAATTACCTATTTTTATAGAAAACTAATTGGAAAATATCTAAACTTTATTTCACTTGTCATTGGGATAATTTTAACCCGAATCAGTTAAGATGGTTGATTAATGAAATCACTGCCATAGAAGGATGGTGATTTGAAGAAAAATCGCCATGGTGAATAAAACTACCAAATTTTAACGAAAATAATGATGCATAAAAACTTCTATAGTATCATACTGACGGGAAGACGAAAGTGAGAATCCCGAAATATGACTTCTATTACGCCATTGGAAGGGTTTGACTCTTGACTGTCTCCCGTCATGAGAAATAGGTGCGCGGCTATTGCTGTGTAATAGGGTCGCTCAATTTCTACCGCTTTGAGGGTCGATGCACTGCCGCTCACAAATGGTGAAGCAGACGCTGCATAGGAGAGAAGAAAATTTGAATTTCTTTATATTAAAAATCTGTCAATTTTATAAAATATCAAACGGTAATTATTAAAAAAAAATTAGGGAAATGAAGTACACGAAAGACAGAAGGAGTATGAAAAGAGGGAAAAAAAGTAGTAATATCGTCTTTAATTAGGTCTCGTTTAAAACATGTTGTATTAGCATACGCGATCCTCATAAAATAGGTTTGATTGTAGAATCAGACCACGTGCAGCGTATTAGTGCTAGATTTCTAAAATGCTGCTATGTCTAAATAAACCTAATTGCCCAAATAGATTACTAAAGGAACTAGGTTAGTAAACGCTCACGGAACGAATATTAAATTCTAGTTTAATATCTCAAGCACAAATTGGAACTCGGTCTATTTAGCTGTAATTTTGAAAGCATACCACGGTATTACGATAGTCCTATCGCATCATCTGATATCCTCAACCAACAGGTCCAAGATATCAGTTTTAGTAATAGTATTAGTAAGTAAGGGAGACGGCCGGCAGCAGAAATCATTTGCGTCAAAGGGATAGGTGGGTATTCCGGTATGGGTTGGAGATTATAATACTGAAGGGAGGGTGGAGAGAAACCCAGAAACGGCGTCGGCATTATCCTACCCTAATTGATAGGTGCCAGGGGGTCCACCTTTCAATGTCCCATCCGACGGACGGCGTACTTACTTAGAGTGCTATCCACATAGTACCCATAGTAGGGATCGGGATACCGCTGAAAAATCCAGCTATTCAGATATACGACCAGAACTTGAGCATATTCCCCGATTGATTAGTGATCAGAATAACCCTAAACGAACGTTAAAAGTGAAAAATTATTTATTTTCATTCAAAGTAGCCTGTTATGTTTTATTTATTTTTCTAACATGTAATGCATTTTCCTTCTTTTTTCCAGTTACTTGATATGTCTGCCTGGAGAAGTAATTCTTACTTTAATACCATAGTGACCACATGTAGTTAACATTCCTTATATCTTGTATGTTAATTATTTTATTTCTTCTTTGGTAACTGGCAATTTAGTGAAACTTAATTTTTAAAGTTCCATAATGGCGATAAATAACCCCATAGCGTGCACCGTAGTGATAGCAAGGTGTTATGTGGAAATAGCATAAGTGAGACGTGAAAACAAGGCGTGCCTCCACTTTTATAAGTTACTCGGTAATAATATGAAAAATATTATAGAATACACTTAGGCTGAAATTTTTTACCATATTTCTTCGCCACCAGGAATTACGCAACAGGTTTTATATTTTGCCGGTCTTTTCTCTCAATTTTCTCGCATCCTTAAATTTACGCAGAGTTTTCATATTTGAGTTTTTATTATTTTGAGTTTATAACATCTTCAAATCCTCAAAGTATAATAAAATCTTTTATAAAAATCATGTATAACTGCACTCGTGGATTTTAAAGAATTGTATTACCTGCCTATCAGATTCCTTTAAATTTATATTGAAATTATATCTTTCTAATAATCCCACTCCCCCGATGTAGCGTGCATTAACATAACATTAAATTAAAATATAATTGCAATGTAACATGTATCTGTAAGTAGAGTTAAAATAACTTTATTTAAT
The DNA here is from genome assembly GCF_022747635.1 of Hetaerina americana. Lineage (NCBI taxonomy): Eukaryota > Metazoa > Arthropoda > Insecta > Odonata > Calopterygidae > Hetaerina > Hetaerina americana. Next base: position 46,739,885 of record NW_027286070.1, read on the forward strand.
CATCATACATAACTAAGAATGTATAATTAGTATATGCATATCATGCAGCAGACCACATCACGGCATGTTTCCAAAATGGAAGGGATTTCAAAATTGATGATTTTATACCTAAATCCTTTACTGATTTCCTATTGTTAGAATTTGATTTACTGTTTTTCTTTTTCAATAGCGAGTATGGTTCTCTCTCATCGTATAATTCGACAAACTATTTCCTTCTCTCCTTAGATTTTATTAATGAGAATTATGTGAGAGTTCAATCATGTTAGTTTTGTGAAAAAAATGCTCCTTTCGGAGGAATCAAGCCTCGTAAAACAATATAAAAAAGTAATACCCTATCTGGATTGAGCCTGTATTCAGCAAGTTTGTTGTCTATTCTACACCAGTTGACAGAAAACATTCCGGTAAATGAGAAATAGGCCAGAAACTCTTTTGCCTTAAAAAATTGTGAAATTATTCTCTCCTTTTAGGTCTATAGTGCAAGCTATAAAAAGAGTAAGGATCAACAGTTTTAGGGAGTTTTAAATATATTGTTACACCCCTAATTTCAATTTCTTTTCCGAATATTTCAACACAGAACATGAGTTGGGTAGTAATTACCTAAATACACACTAAATGGGTAATACCTAAACAGCTAATAAAATAAAAGAATTTTCAAGATCTTAGCTATTGATTTATCATATAAATTATACGTTCACTTAATCAATAGCTCATCGAATGAATGCACAAAAACCTCTAACTTCCGTTACTTTTCATTTTTCGGAGTATATCCGTGTAAACGCAGCAGCAGAAACATATTTGTGTATTCACCCCCTGCCCCACACCAGAGCGGTTTGGCTTGCAAGGTTCTAAAATATTTATCTATCCATCTTACTTATCTATCTATATTGATAATAAGTTTCAGGCTTCATTTGCAAAAGATAAAGCCCTCGTTCAAAGCTCAAAGCTCATTTATACTCTGCTTTCCACTCTCAAAGCTGATCCTTACCATTAAGTTAACTATAATGCCTTATTGTATTACCGGTAGGGATATCAATGAGGCAAGAATTATCCACATCTACACATTACCTCGTAAGCCATCGTAAGGTCGTGTGGCGGGGGGTGTTCGGTCGCCAGCCATGCATTCACAATCCCAATCATGACACCTCTACGCGAGTATTAATTTGATTATGCCGTGGAACAAAGTTATACACAAGGAAGAGGGCCCATAGATGCCACAATATTCGATTACGGGATAAGTGTATTCAAAGCATTAGGGAGAGCTGTTAAAAAGTTGGGTCTACTAAATGAAAAAATAACATGATGGATATCAACAATATTCATTCATTGTAAATGCAAAAGATCTCCCACGCGATTGCTGTCATATACAAGCTTGCATATTTTGATCTTTAATGTCACAAAGAAAAAATGATATTTAAAATCTATTCTTCCTACTATTTATCACCCAACTTTTGCGTATGTGATTTGGCCTACCATATTAAGTCAGGGCATGAATCACTTCTTTGAACTCCGCAGATAAGTAACCTGTCTCAAATTCACATAGTAAGTTTAACCTCTATTTCGTTTTACGGCCAAATAGTGACTCCAATCCTGATTCTTCCAACTGCGTTGTGATACTGCTACCTTGCTATTCTTTAATACATCATCCTGTACAAACGATTTCAATCCAGCGATAATTATCTCATAATTGTAACAGTCAGTTACGATTTAGAGTTAAGTTTGCTGGCACATGTGAAAAAAATATTACTGTTCGACGAGACTATAACTATCAATCGTAGATTCATGATCTATCGCAGATTTTCAATTAATGCATCTTTTAATTCTCTCCGAGACACAAAAGTAATTTGACATACTATATATGTCTGCGGAAAAGTTCTGGCTTATATAGACAAAACCCTATCCGATATCTTACTCTCCTCACGCTTTAACAAAATGACCAACCTCGGATAGAATTCCATTTTCAGAGACGCTGGAGGGTGCAAATGGCAAGCGCTGAACACGACGTTACGAATTGCTGGTCATAATTTTACTTCTCTCTTTCATCACCCCCGCTCACCACAAATACCTTGGCAATGACAAACGAATTTCAAATTACTTGCCCTTCCCCGTTTATTCAGCCGAGTGACCCGAGAGAACGTTGGTGAAACGTGGTTTTAGGCTCCATAGTTTTTTTTCTTTATGTCAAGCTCCCTCATCTCATCTTACAACTCCGTTTTCTATTCCTAGAGGCTTAATTGAATTAATTCCCGTAGGAAAAAAATCTCGAATTTAAAAAAAATTAAAATAGTCTCAACCATTTCGTAATCTCTCGCTCCCTACATTCCCTCCTTTTTATCTCACATCCTTTTCCTTGCTCGGTCGGTCAGGGCGTGCGAGCGTGCGCACAGATGTGCGTATGTACGTGCGTGCTTGTGTGTGTGTGTGAATGTGCGCTCACCCCTTTCCTGAGTCTTTCCATCCCTTGGACAATCACACGAAATGCTCTCCAAATTAACGCCATCTTCCGGCGCCACTCGAAGCATAAAAACGCGGTAGAGACACGGTTAATAGTCACAAGGGCTGTTGACTGACTCTTGTGTGCCTATGTCTGTGTGTGAGTGTGTGTGTGTGTGTATGGATGTGTTCGTTCTTCTCATTTCCATATATCCCAGTCCACATTTTCGCCCCTTTCTCCTCCTCCCCTCTCGAAAGCGTCCCTCCACCTCGCAAACCTTCCCCGACCCATTCCCTTAACGTGGTATCCAGGGTGTCCGCTTCAGAAACCTCCCAAACCCACCCCCATCCCACCCTCCACGCTTCCTTCCGGTTAAAACTCCCCAGGACCAGCACGTTTCCATTCCAAACGGTAAACAACTACCACCCCCGAGATCCCATCCACCACTCCCCGGACTCCCTCCCGCCTCCCCTCTCCCCAAGCAGATTCCCCAACCCCTTTCCGGGGAGCACCCACCCCACCGACAACCAACCCCTCTCCTCCCGAACCCACATCCAGTCGCCCCCAGGAGCGTACCCGCCCTACCCCGCCTCCATCCCCCTCTTCGAACTAACCGGATCTTCACTCGGCGAGTCCCTTTCCTCGTCGTAACCACTCCTCACCACCCATTTTTTCATCCATACCCCTACTCCCTTCCCTCTTCCCCTCCCCTCCCAGGCCACCCACCCACTCTCTCGCGAACCGGTATGCCCGCGCAAAGCGAGGAGCACGAAGGGCATAATTCACTTGTAGTTGCATGTAAGCGAACGTCGAGAGCAAGATTACTTCAAATATATCGCGTGCTGGAGATATCTCCATTGAAACACAAATGAACGTGGATCCGCCCATAAAGTAATCACAACCCCTTCTTCAGCGGATGATTCTCGAAGGCTGCAACGGCCGGTCTTAATTGTGGTTGCTTCACTTAAATTGCTACATGGCCACACATTTCGATGACAGTTTTGGTGACCGACTAACGTTGGATCACGCTAGCTTTGATTTAACTTTTATTAATGATAGTGAAGACGTAATTAAACTCAGGTCATACCCCTTTGTGTTAAGTAAATACTCTAATATTTTAGTATGTAATGGTTACGTTTTTGTGGTTCAGGGTCTCTTTATCTTGATAATCCAACCAACAATCATTTTCTAGAACCATTATATTTGTATTTCTATGAATTTGCAAGTTTTCTAGAAATTTTGTTCACCTATGTGGTTTCAATGAGAGGCAACATCATTTCCTCTATGCGATACAGATATACATATTCTACTGTGCACCGTATGGCGCTATCACTACTCGCTTTTTCCAAACGAACGAAGCTTTAATTCCTTATTTCCTAGGCCTAATTTATTCATTTTTATTTCACAAACAAAGGGAATTATAAAACCTGTAAGCAACATGCAAATTCATTTATAAACACATCTCATTCTCTTGAAATTCAGAACGTTTAAAAAGGTTATTTAAAAATTCATAAATTCCATGCCATACTCCTCAGGGAAAAAAGGTGTTTTTCGAGTTAAAACGGTATTTCATCCAGGTATATACCACTTTATTGTTTATGCTTTTAAGGAATAATAAGCACAAAATATAATGACGGCCTTTTGCCTGAAAAATAGTAAGCTGTAAATACGTTATATATTAATGGCTGAAATAATTTTCATCAATTTGTAAACACTGATACTTCATTAATAAACGTTTTCAGGCGTAACAGGGGAAAATACTGCATTATTGATAGATACTGCAGAAACTTTGAGTTCCGCACTACCCTACTTATTGAAACTGTAAAACTGGTGTCAAAAACTATGGCAATCTATGGTACGTATATACACATATGTATTACCATACAAGCCACCGCTAGGGTGTGTGGCAGGGGCCGATTCATGCAACATCAAAAATTAAGATTTTCTTAAATATTACTTATTAATAAATATCTAAAATAATTCAAGTAATGGAAATAATGTGATTAGAGGTACATTTAATTGAATATCCACGGGTGACATATGCAGGTAGGACGAGATGCTAGATATAATAAGGGCAACAAAATGAAAGTTAGATGAAATAATGACAACATACTTGCTCACTAGAATTTAAAAATCATATTCATCTATAGCACTCGTTAGAGTTATCCTGATCCGTTTTGCGGACAAATTACATTTTCAGTCAATCAATTCTACTCATGGTCTCTCTATTTTTTTATGATTCCTCTTACCGTAACACGATGAAGCTAACATTATGTTTTCGGCATCTTTGCTGAAGAGGTCTTCTTACAATTCGTGCATATACGTCACAGTTTGTGTAAAGGTTCTAAAGAGCAAGCAAAGTCAAAGAAGATATGAATGTCTTTGGTCCCATTTCTTTATTCACCATGCCCAAAATATTTGTATATTTTTCGTGAATTTTAATAAAAATTTTGTGATAATGTATATATGCATTATATTTTTATTTTCGGAAACGCATCTTTACCTTAGGATGTCATAACCGTAATAGGAGTGTCTGAGCTCAACTGAACTTATTAGCTGTCGGTCGCCTCTCCTAGTTACTACTGATACTTTTTAATCTTAGTATTTTCCTCGTGAATTGCAAAACTTTTCCATCTCATTTTATTTATTTTCCATGCTAGGAGCAATATTTAAGCATTAATCTCGACGTAAGTTTTCCAAAATGTAATGGAAGTTTAATCTCGAGTAAATTTTGATCCTCTCGATCTCTATTTTCGTCGGATATTTCATATACTAATTAAAAATTAATTCCCAAAAATGTTGCATCAGTAAAACTATCAAAGTATTTCAAATTTATTTTATGTTCAATTTGTTTTTTTTTTATTGCTAGTGACTGAGATATTTCAGCTACATGAATCTCATGGAAAGGAATGTATTCAATATTTTTAAGGAATGACTCATTAAGTTAATTTTCTTCACATCAGTGTGAAAAAAATTTCATTTAGTATTTAACGTTCTTACCATAACATTAAATATGAGCCACTTATGTAAAAATACTTTTTTATCTAATGAGAAGAGCGTTCCAGCTAAAGATAGCGGTACCAGTCCTAGTCATTCTCCTGACTCCCGAAAAAGTAGTAGTAGTTTTTAGGGGAGGCGACCAACTGCTGACGTCATTTGCGCCATAGGGGATGGACAGGAAAGGATGAAGGGTGGAGAGAAACTCGGCGTCGGCATTAGCCTACTCTTTACGAAAGGCGCCAAGGGGTCCGCAGTTTAACGTCCCATCCGCCGGACGGCGTACTCACTCAAAGTGCCCTCTACAAAGCTCCTCAAGTAGGGATCGAGATACCTCTGAAAAATATTCAACACCGCCGGGATTTGAACCCACGCCCTCTGGGTGGGAAGCCAGTACGTTAGCCCCCGCACCATCTCGATGCCCACTCCAGAAAAAGAATCAATGATTAGGGCATTCTGTGCATCTGAAATCTAAGATAATTCGTAGAATGAACAGAAAATAAATTAACCCAACTGCCCAGTAAGTATGAATTTCATAGAGCATAGCGCATAAGAACTGGTCCATCATTATCCAACAAACGATCATTGACATTCGTTCGGGTTTTCATTGTTATTGTGGCTAATATGTAAATCACATTTTGTGAACTAAAATTAGGTATGCCTAAAATAGGACTCAACATTTAACTCTAGAAGGACATAATCCTCTACGTAAGCTATTTATACTGGTTTGAAAATATCAAATAAGCAGTGACATCCATAATGAAAAGGAACTTAGTAGTTTTACTCAAATTAATTGGTGGACAGCACGAAGCGTTTCACTAAACTGTAGCATAACTCCATCTTGAGTATGTTTTATCATGCATGAGCACTATCTATAATATGAACAGAATAGCATAATCATGTATATCAATGTATTACTGTGTACTGAAGCTCATCATGCCACTTTTGAAAAGATTCGAAGAGTACCAAATTCCTTTTCTTTACGGGTTAAAATATTATCGAGAGAAACTTTTATTTCATCCATATTTATCACACTTTTGGTTTTCATATTAATATAATTGTTGTAGCATTTACAAAGATGTGGGAGTTGGTTGCTTCTAGGGGTTCAATTGGAGTTATATTATAGCTAGTTAAATTACGTATGAAAGTGAAGAAAATTTAGTAAACACTCATAGAGCGCCGTTTTGTATCTATTGAACGTAGCTATTCTGTACGGCTCAGAATATCGATCCTTGAGAAAAGAGGTTAAACGTGTGATGGCGAAGAACGGAGTAAATGAAATGGATGGAAAGCAAAATTAACGGTGAAATTAAGGACATTGTAGAGGAAGAGAGACCTTTGTATGGAGAAATACGGAGAAGACAGGAAAAATGGATGTAGGAGATACTGGGTGGCTAGGGAACGCTGAAGAGGGTAATAGAGGAGAGAATGCTAGGAATACGCGGTAGCGGGAGAAAAGGAAAGGAATTTTGGATGGATGGAAGTTAAGCATTACGTACGCACAGCTAAAAAAATTATAAAATATATAATTGGGTTTAAGCATATTGTATATTGCGCCACGTTAGTAATGAGTAGTTCGTAGAGCCATGTTTCATAAAAAAATACCCTTACCACAAGGATTACAACTTTTCATTATCATGGGTAAATACACCATTGCAAAATAACACCTGGATCTGTAAACTTTTAACAGTAATTATATTGTTTCCGAAATAATGTGCAGAGAAATGATAATTAACAATTTTGATTATCACTGCACTGAAGATGGCACGAAGACCTGAAGATGACGTGAGCTGTTGAAATCCAAGTTGCGTGAATAAAAATAGTAGAGTGGAATTCGCTATCACTAATTATCATTTCTCTCCAATATGGAGAGTTTCCACGAAGTTAATCCAGAAATTATACGGTTCCTGAATAACAATTTTGTCCTAACAATATGAGGCATGGAAAATTTCGGGATGAATAAGCGTTCGATTACACTTTTCTAAATGCATATGTGTCATTAGAAGGATTAAAAATAAACGAGAGTCGTTCACTGGTTAAATTTGGATTAGTGCTTCCCCGGCTGGAATTCAAAGTGTAATTTGCCTTTGAAGATGAAGAGACGGTCGACTACGTTTCATACATGCGGCTTAGAGGAATGAAATTAAATGGAATACCCATGAGTGAGCAGTCGCTTAATTTTTCTTGGATATCTATTTAATCTGTTATTAGAGCCAGGGTTTCCGGAGTTGACACAGTGTGTGCACCACGTTTAACATACCACGTAAAAGGTATCGTGCAGTCAAAGAGTCCAAAGGGTTTTTCATTTTGCTCCGACATTCTCGTTTGCTTCTCGCTCTTGCCTTTCTCTTTTCGTCCCTTCCTCCTCCCCATTCCGTAACCCCACTCTCCCGGGCATACGCTCTGCCGTATTTGACGCATCATCGAGCATTTTTGACGACAAGTGGACTTTACGTATTGTTGCGCCAGTCAGGACGTCTGACGCTCGTGGACTGCCCCTCGATCGGGTGGTAGGTAAATGTTATCTTTAAAATGAGAAATTTGGCTGTGAGTTTACCGGAACGACGGCGCTTGTGACGATGTGAAGCTTTGCTGTGTCAAGTCGCCATGCATTCCCAGAAACTTGGATCTATTCCTAGACTACATTTCACAAATAACCAGTTAAAGAATCCCTTTAGACTTTTCATTAAGTAAACTCTTGACACGAAAACAATTATTTGGCAACTGTATTGAAAATGGTTTACTGCATGAATATAGCCTCACACGGTGGTTATCAGAAGGTAGTCGTTTTGTTTGTTTAAATATTTGCTACCAGTTTTTTCATCGTTTCAGTAAGAGTCTTATAATCAATGCGATGTTTGGCAAGTAAATTAAGTGTTTTACTTAATAAAATGTCTTAATTTAATCTTCAGGAACCTGTAATTTCTTAATCAAATCAATACGGTCATATACGTTCTAGTCGCATTTTTGTATAGACACCCGTCGTTGAGAGTATTTTCGTTTTTACGTACTTAGAGAAGGGAACTATCCTTCCTATCGTAAGAAGGACTATAGTGAAAATTGGACCAGTAGCCACTATAAGATAGGAGTTTTTGTAATTTAGCTGGGTTCCTTAGGGCTAATTGACACAATGAGGTGGTGCTTCCCCTCATTTTTGCATTTTGCGTTTTTGCCAACCCCGGTGGTGGCAGGGTTCTGCCACCAACAGCCAATCCCGCTATGTGGGTATTTCTCCACCTATGGCTGTGGTCAAGTTTAAAAATCGGAAATGAAGGCCATTATTTTCGGATTTATACTAAATGAATAAACTTAATCACTATTTGAAAATGTGAATCCATATTTATATTTTCATTGTCCTCAGAAGACTTGTATCAGTAAATAACTTTTGTGACGAGTTCATTGGGACAAAAAATGCCTTAAATACCCCATCATAACTTGTAATGAACAGAAATTCAGCAAATGTTATGGCTGAAAATATCGTTCAAGGGATAACAATTTTTCTACATTACCATTTTAAAGAGGGGGAAATATAATTAGATGGTCTCTGGCAAGAAATTGCGTTTAGAAAAATAAATATGTACATAAATAAATATATGTATACATACATATATTATTATCCAACATCTTATTAAGTTATTTTTTACGGTTATTATCAGAATTATCCTTGTCACTTTCTTTGTTTTGGATTCTAATCTCTACTGTCCCTCCCAACCAATAAAATCATACCTTCTGTGAAAAACAACTACCAATCTTAAACATATGCACATAGCAAAATAAAATATTCCGAATCCTATTTAATGTTTAATCTGAGTACAGCTATACCAAAAGCGCTGATCCTAATATGATAAGATAATTTGATTACTCCAATGATAAGATACTTCGTCCCGTCAGAGAATCACGGAACGAAGTATCTTATCATTGAAGTAATCTTTGTTTGAATTAAAATTAAATATTATAATATTGTCTTAGCTAATTTGACTCAAAATTGACAATAATTGGCTGGCTGGCTTTAACTAACTAAATTACAAGCAAAAATATTTACGGAAATTCAGGAAGAATTCAGTGCGCGTCTAATGAAGAGGTGATCGGATAAGGTAGGAAGTTGGGAAGAAGGAAGTGAGGATAAGGAAAGAGTCCCAAGTAGAAGAAGAAAAGAAATCCCGCTACAAACTTTGATAAATCAAAGTTTATCGAGTGTACTCGATAGCAGGAGCTTTACCCTGCGGGGATTGTGTTCGCAAAACTTCGAGATCCTTTCACTAGAGCCACCTTTCCTAAGCGGTAGAAAGCTCAAACTGTTTGTTACTATATGGCTTCTCTGGAGTGAAGGGGAAAATTGCTGACTTCTTACCAAAATAGTGAGAGCCATTTGCTCTGAGGTTTCATCGTTGGTAGGTAGAATTATTGCTAAGATATTAACTCATGTTTGTGACGTCATTTCACAAAAACAGCCTAAAAATATTTTATTGTAATCAATACGTGATGGTGAGATGATGTGATTCCAAATTTAAATAATCTAGTCATGTGTTATAAGCTTTGGAGACAAAGTGAGAGTAAATTCAATTTTAAAACTTTGTCTCCATTTCTTTTATGAAATTGCTTCTGTATTTTATGCATATGTCTCATTTATTTATCAACCAGTGATTGAAGAATTTTGTGCATAAAAAGTTCACTCGAGAACACTTTTAACCATAATTATTTTTATAATTTTGTTTTTCTAAGATCAGAGAAGGGGAATGATTATAATGTTCAAATTAAGTTTTTAATATATGAATACAAACAAAGCTGTGTCACTGAAAATAAAGTCATTCAAATATTTCCCAATTATGGAATTAATATCTAATTGATTATAATTCCTTTTTTTCATTTATTTAAACCTTTAATTCCAAATTTAAATGAAATCTGTCAAGTGTGAAATTTTAAAAAGAGGATTACCCCAGGAATGAATTAGAAAAGAAGTGAGCATACTAATTAAGATACGTGATGTCTGAATTAGCTGATAAAATGATAGATATATAGAATATAGCCTATAAAATAATTTCACATTAAAAATATCAACTGTCATTATTCATACTAGTTGATGGTAAAATTTAAATGTAGTATTAATTCTTTAAATGTAATTAATTCTGGATGTAAATCTTAATTCTTGAGAATCCCAAGCACATAATTATTCATATTGGTATGGAAGCTATGGGGTCTGAATTTTACCTCCATGTATCATATGGAAGTTTTGCTAGGCCACGAATATATGAAGAATTAAATAAAATACCAATTTCTTTGGGAAGAGGAAAGTTTTATAGAAACATATTGGATGCTATTAAAATTAATTTGAAGATTGATATGAATTTTCATTTTTAATAATACTTTTTAAACTTCTGCCCGCCGACAATATTTTTTCGTGCTAAATGATACATGCCATAAAGAAAGAAATAAACTTACAACAACTATTTCAGCAAAAAACTCTGCAAACTTACCCGGAAAAATAATTCTGATATTGTAAACTTTTGTAATAACCAATAAAATAAATGAGTTTATGATATTTTAGGTTGTTGGAATTACTTCCATGGTGGCATAAAAGACGAAAAATGGAAAATTCAACAAATAAAACGAAAGAATAATATACAAAATTTTGGATCCGCACCACGAGTTAAAAATCTATTAAAACGCTTGTTCGTGCATTTCAACGAATTCTCACAAGCGACACCATTTGGAAAACTTTTACACGTCTCACGAGCCGAGTAGATCAACTGAAGGGAAGGAGAGGCCAGGGTGGTAGTGGAGAAAGAAGGCGATAGGATTGGTAGTCGCCAAGGTATCGAGTGTGTGAAGAGTTGGGAGCGGACGAATGTAGGAGAGGACGCGGTGGTGAGCGGGAAGGGGGCGTTTACATGACCTAGTGAGGGGCAATGCGTGGAGTACAGGGTGGAAATGGAAGACAGGTGAAGAATAAGAGATAGGAACTACGTGTAAAGAGTGAGGGAAATGAGCCAAGGTTTACCAAATCACATCCGCAAAACAGCACATAGTTTCCATTCCATATTTCTCAAATCAATATCTGCGGGAACTTCTTCAGTTCCGTCCTAGATTTAGTATCACGCTGTTTTCGCCATACTTCACGCCACATACTCCGTCCCCCGTCACATATTGCTACACAATGGAGCGGATCTTCAACCGCACCAAAATCATCCCACTCAACGTCTTCTCACAAAACCCCTCCGTTAATAATGTTTTAATAAATCCTTTTCTTGGCTTAATCATCGAAATTTCATTAATTTTAACCTCACAGACTCACTCAATCGCATAGCTCACCAATAGAAGGCACATAGACCATAACACAAACGTATCCTTATGGGGCAAACTGTGAGGGCGAATTGAGAATATCGCAAAGCATCGTCAAATCTTGCCCGAATACCGACCTGGTTGTTCTGTCTGCACCAAAGTAACGTTTTCAATGCCAAGGCCAGTTAGTCACTAGGACGAGGATTATACTCTTGGCTTATCTAGTCGTTCTTATCGTGACGTCAGTGGCAGCTGAATTTCTCTCCCTCCAAGATCGTCACGGAAGCTCACGTCGAGCCTCACTCCCTCCTCCCCGCAGCGCGCGTGACGTCATTTATGGATGGCACCTCCCTTTCCCTCCCCTCTCTGCCACCCATCCGAATACATAATGCACGAGGAAGTACTTTCATGCAGGCGCCTCGAGTCGGTTGCATGCGGAGGGGTAAGCGTGATCCTCGAGGTCGTGATTTGAATACGGCCACCGCTCCCATTGCGCCCCGGAGTCTTGGGTTTTCTTTCCGGCGCGTACGTACACCCCTAGGAGGGGGTAAGGGAAGTGGAAGGGGGAGACGGAGGGAGGCAGTGGCGATAAAAAGCCAGTGAGACGGGTTAAGTTCCCGTGGAGTGGGGTAGAATCAGCGGAAATGGAGTGAGTTTGAGGGAGAGCGAATAAGTTAAGTTCCTAGGGAAGTGAGGGCAAAACATGCGGCAATCACGCATTCCGAGACGGTCCCCGTTACATCACTCCGGCAGTGAATGAGATCACAGAGCTATCTCATTTGTTTTTCAAACAGTAAGGTCGGATTTCATTGCCTCTTCAAACGGATGGCCTTAAGCTTATGGTGCTGGTTTTTCTCCGATTAGCTATTGCAAATATTGCAAATGTTCCCAAAGCTGTGTGAAGGTACGCTACTTCTTTTTTCATTTGCATTCTATTCCACATCCTGAGCTCCTTGATAACCCCACTTTGCTTCAAACAAGGCGCAATAAATGATTTGCTCGTCTGGTCTAGGCATTCTCTTCATCGACGGTAACTCCTTGTCTGCTCGGAACCTTAGATAAATGGATAAGTGTCTTCCTTTCTGGCATGTGGAAGCCGTCTGGGTCTGGTTCCATGAATCCGATTCATTTTTGAAAAATAAATAAGGGCATCCTACTTATTCCTTCCGTTTATTTTACGATAGGTGCCTACTTCTAATCACATTGCTATTATTAGGCCATTATTTTTCCATTTGATAACTCTTTCTTTCGATTTTCTTTCTGGCATATTTCATAATATCCTAAGATTCTCAATTCTCCAAATTTGTTTAGTTTTTTTCTGGTCTTTTGTGTGTGAAAATTGAGAAAATTGGTCATCGTTATATGATACAATCCTTTTTTTGAAAGGCCTAAGCCCAACCAATGTCAAAGCTGAACTGGATTCTACTCTAGGTGGGTCTTCTCCTTTGTTTATAACAGTAAAATATTGGGTAGCAGAGTTTAAACGAGGCCGTACGAGCTGTCAAGACGGGCATCGCATTGCTCGGACACATGAGGTGACGCCTCCAGAAACGGTGAGGAAATCCACAAAGTATTACTGGATCACTGAAAGTGTTCGACTAGTAAACGTAGTAGACATTTCAAAAAGTGGGGTATATCGCATATCAACTCAAAATTTGGACATGAAAAAGCTGTGTGCAAGATGGGTGCTCACACATGAGCGAATCAGTGTCGTGAAGATGTATCAATTGAGTGTTTAGCAAAGTTTTAAGGCAACAAAGCAGAATTTTTGCACCGCTCCATAACCATGGATGAAACATGGGTCTATTGCTTCACCTGCGAGAAAACAATGAAAACATTGGATTCATAAGGGAGAACCGCCTCCAAAGAAGGCGAAAACTGTTTCATCTGCAGGCGAGTTCATGGCGTCGGTTTTTTAGGATGCACGTGGGATAATTTTCATTGACTATCTTGAAAAAGGAAAAACTATCAACGGCGAGTATTATGCGAACTTATTGCAACGTTTGGGCGAAGAAATCAAGCCAGAGCGACCACATTTGGTTAAGAAGAAAATGTTGTTTCATCAAGACAATGCACCAGCTCACAAATCCGTTATTGCAAATGGCCAAAATTCATGAATTGAAGTTTGAATTGCTACCTCATGTACCCTATTCGTCAGATTAAGCCCCCTCGGGTTATTTTCTGTACGCAAACTTGAAAAAATGGCTCGGTGGTGGAAGATTTTCAAACCGTGAAGAAGTGATATCGGCCTTTAATGGCTATTTTGAGGAGCCAGACAGTTCTTAATATAAAAAGGGTATCGAATTTATTGAACATTGCTGGGAAAAATGTATGGAGCTGAAAGGAGAATATGTTGAAAAATAAATACATTTTTTTCCAAACGTTTTGTGTTTTCTTTGTTGGGTTGGGTACTTCTGGGATTACCCTCGTACAAGGGGTTAAGGTGGCCGTTTTTGACGCAACAAGAGGCATTATCAAGTAAGCTAAAGGGTGAAATAAAAGTGGAAAAAGGGATGGATAAAGAAGTCTCTGCATCTACATAATTTCCCACTAGCCGCCCTTGGGGCATGTGGTGGGAGATGTTAGAGCACATGCCATGCATTAAAAAGTTTGATTTCATGTCTGCATATGAATATATATGTATGGACAGATCCTCGAAAAATTACAGACATAATACAATATTTGTCATTCAATAATTCTTTTGTAAAATCGTATCATTTAGGTTACTTTATTAAAGTGAATTTATAATTCGATTTACTTACGGGAAAGATAGATCCAGGATGATCCAGGATGTTCCTAATCTCTTCTCAATAATGTATCATGTTTCCTCCACTCAAGGAAAACCACAGTTATTCTGTCCTTTACGAACAGAAAAATCTCGTTTTGTAGTATCAAAATTACTATAGGCCTTAAAACATGAAATCTGGACATTAAATAGTGATCATAAACCTATACTTCATATATTATATTGTGTAAAAATTGAATATTATGCTTTATTTTTTGCTAATTTATATTTTATGCATGGTACAAGCTTCATTGATTTTATTTTAATAATGCTTTAATGACTGCCATTAGTAGCAGCGGCATTATATTCAAGATTGAACGTGAGAATTTTGACCACAATATTTCCAGCCGTTTTATTACATTTGCACACTTATAAGTTCGAAACAATACATCAAAATCAAACTTTAAAGTATTTTAGGAAAAGCAGACTGAAGAATACGTAATTACCTCCAACCGGCATGCTATTATTTTGAATAGCAGAAAATATGCAGATTTATAAATATGAATATATATATATATATATATATATATATATATATATATATATATATATATATATATAAATCGTTGTGCTCACGAATTTTGAAATACATCTACATGCTTGGTTATATACTATTTGAAAGCACTTGAACAAAGAGCGCATAAATCATCAATAAATTGTGCAAAAAATATTTTTTTTAAACTCAAATCCAATTAATGGGTGTCGTTGGACCTCTAAATAACCCTTAACTTTCCTACCATAATTCTCCTTGGTTACCCTTTTCCGACAAAATTGAAAGCGTAACTTTACACTAAAAAGGCTTTCTCTAAGGATGTGTAAAAAAATATTTTCTTTGTGATAAGATCCATCAACTCTTTCTAATACGTGCTTACAAGAATTTCCGATAGATATCCGCCCCCGGAAGATTCAATTAAAACTTCACGGTTTTTTTATTTCAACCATGTAAACAAGGAGGTCCGTCCCTGAATATAATTTGAAGATCACTTTACGCAGCGAATGTTTTCCTATACTCAGTTTCGTTCAACCCTAAACTACTAACATTTTTCCGCACGTTTTATCCAGGGATTTAAGCTAAAAATTTGCATCTCCCTCTACTTCCCCGGGGTATTTAGCGCGCGTTTCCAAGTCAACCGTTGCGGAAACGCGCCAGAAACGACCCAGCTGATAATACCCGCG
Organism: Hetaerina americana; assembly: GCF_022747635.1. Classification (NCBI taxonomy): domain Eukaryota; kingdom Metazoa; phylum Arthropoda; class Insecta; order Odonata; family Calopterygidae; genus Hetaerina; species Hetaerina americana. The sequence goes on from NW_027286070.1 coordinate 46,755,553, forward strand.
CTTCAGCCGTCGATGAATATAATCATATTAGATCGAGGTCGGCGGGAGAGTCAGTGAAGTGTGGGGGACCGGGTTGGACAGTGAGGGTTGGGGTAGTGGAATGAGTCAGTGGCTGGAGAAAGGGGAATGGGAAGGATGTCAAAGGGAAAGGAAGACTGTGGAAGACGGATGGAACGGGGACGGAGGAATGGATCGGGTGTAGTGGGAGGAAGACGACATGTATCGATTCCGTTTCCGAAATGAGTAAGGTAAACAATGAAAGGCACACATTGTCCGTGGATATAGGAAGAGCAATGGCGTGATTCAATTACACGTGCGCCATCCACACCGTTGGATGGAATTGTGAAAACAAACTGAATAAATGAATGTTGTCAGTTCTTTACGCATTTGCTTGACAAGGCAAGAATGTCTCTGTTGAAGTTTTGGGTATAGAAAAAGGACCAAAGGAAGTTTTTGATGTCTTTTAGTTGAACGGTGAGTAATTTTATTAAAATACCTTAGAAGAAATACTAAAAATCGAAAGCTAAAAGCATCAAATTATTTAGGTCGTCTGTTTTTCATTGGTTTCTCGGAAAAATCCCTTACTGATATTTCTATTCTTTCATTTGTTTCCCTTGATCAAATTAATCTAACAAACGTCTTATCCAAGGAATGAGAAGCCAATAGATCTAATTTTTAAATTTCTTCTATTAGGATAAAAAAGTGAAACAGCATTATTCAATCCGAATTTTTGTTTGATATGGTAAATTCCTAGGGTTCCCAGATCAGAGCTCGTACTATTTGGTAATATAGTCTAACGCTTTGCCTTCTAAGTTGCTCACCTCTTAGGAAATTTGGGATTTAGAAAAATGCAGCACTTATTATGGTTCTAGATTTACTTATTCAATTTTAAATGAATTTCCATCTCACTTTTTCAATGACAACAAAATATACGCTTTTAACAACTTATTTTAATATATTTATTTTTAGATATGATAAATTAAGTAATTTTATATTTTTAGCTCAAAGGAATATCCTATCATATATTTTCCCGTTACAGTAAATGAAATCTGAAGAGTTGGATTTTGTAAAATCACGAAGTAAAATAAATCATCTAAGAAATTTAAAGGGCTTCAAAAGCAAGAAAAAATATCAAAAATTTAACGTAAAAATTCAGTAATGCTGAAGAAATATTTTTTACAATGCTACAGAGAAAATTGACACAAAACTGTCAACTAATTAAGATTTCGCCACTAATTTTGATATTAAATTAATTAACTGGCGTGTCATTCAAAAGAGTGGTAGAAATTTTGTTATGGATTTTTATTCACGACTATCTTGAATTTTAACCTGTCTGATGGCTCACTTTGAACCAAATTTGAAAAAAAAAACGAAATTCAGGGTTTTTCCAAATCAGATCAGGAGACAGACGGCTCACTCCTAACGGAGGGAATGTGAAATAAACGTTCCCGCATCGTATTTTTATCATTGACGTACCTGAGATTTTCACTTACCTCGCCTTTTCTCCGACGCTGACCTACATATTATCTCTCACGTGTTCAACAATTTAGTATTCTCAAAGCAGGTCTTATCCGAGCCGTTAGCTCGCAAGGTTGGAACCCTCCTCAAAATTCCAAAGCCGAGCAGCCTTTTAGTTTGCTGTAACACCATCAGAGGCGACACTTGCCTCCCTATTCATTCCCCCCTTTCCAGCGCCCTCTTGCTGGGTCGTCCGTCATTCGAAGAGAGAGCACCGAGGTGAATGGCAATTATCGGGAAAGTAATAACCGATAGTCTCTTTTTTTCCCTTCCGCCATCTCTCCAACCAATCGATGCTAATAGTTCCTCATTAACCGCTTCAAAAATATATTCACCACTTGAGTTTTGATAACTGTTTCCATCCGTGCCAAATTTCTTGGCCGATCCATGCTGTTCTCATCGATTTATTTCATCAATCCGTATCGCAACGTTTAAATAATTACGGTCACATAATTACAACCTTATTGGCAACCGTGGTTCATTACATCATAATTATGTTATCCGATGCATATATAATATTCTCTATGCAATATTCTGTGCACATAATTCTTGGTAGATGCTAATTTTCTGCAATATCGGCTGAACCAATTAGGACTGGGAAAAGGACATTGTGGTTTCCTTTCATTACTATCAGATGAACACTGTGAAAAAAATTCTTGAGTCTAAAAAATCTATCCTAAAAATATTTTATTTTTTTAACCATTTTTTGTTTAACATTTCCCCAAGAAAACTTTTGTCTCTCTCTTTCAATTAAAGTTTCAATAATAAAATGCGTAAATTGGAACAATACTAGAACAATATTTTGATAAGAATAAAATAAATCATCAAAAGAGAAAAATTTTCCTTTTGTTTCAAGAACTGGTCTTGAGAGTGCCAACTCTTAAAAAGAATGTACACGGACGTATGTACAAAGCCCTCGAGAAGACGATATTGAACCAACACAACGCTAATAATTTAGTTTTATCGTTTCACTCTTCCCCGGAATGTTTCTTCGTCCATCTCAAATTTATGTTGCTATTAATCTAGAGGAAGTTAAATTAATATTTATAATAGTTTAGTTTAAAATGAATGATGATCTGGGCACTATCAAGGTTAAAAGTCAAAATGCACGTACCTACTTAGGGAAATTAAATTCAATGCCTTGGAAACGTTAGGTGAATTACACTTGGCAAGGAAGTGTTACCTATAAAGACAAAATAAGCTTTAATCGTTATTTGAATCTTATACGTTTGTATGTGCATGTAAATATATATATATATATATATATATATATATATATATATATATATATATATATATATATATATATATATATATATATTAATGCATATAAATATATATACATATACATTGGTTTATTATGCATTAATGTATTTCTCCAGATGGCGAAAAAATATTTATCCACATGGAAATAGATATAAGGAAAAGGGATAGGTATACATAAAAAGGACGAGCAGAAGAGAGGGGGGGGAAGGCGGAATCGCGCAGATCACAAACACAAAAATATTTCCTTGACCGGGACTTGAGCACCTGATCTTTCCACCTGCCGGGCCGATGGCTTAACCACTTGAGCCATCGAGGAAAAGTGTTATGTTTCTTTTACAAACATATTACGTACATTACATAATATGAGATTTAGAAAAAATTAGGTTGTTTAGGCCTAGAGAGCAGTGTTATCCAATTTTTATGGGTGGGTGACATATTCGAATCCCGGATAGTATTGAAATTTCTTTAGAATTTCCCTCAGTTCAAATTAAATCATCAATACATACATTAATATTTTTATAAATTATACTAGCTAAGGCATTAAGGTATAAAAATAAGACGCTTGATTAAAACTAAAAGCTTTTGAACCCACCTACAAAGAAATTGCTGATTCGGTTGTTTAAGAGACGTTTTTTCACCAAATTCCAGCACACTCAAACAATGACATCACGTTTTTAATTACGAAGAGTTATTGATGCAGCTTCGCTGCACGCGAGCCTTAGAATCACACACCATCATCACGCTCGAGCTTCTTACTCCACTTGATGCCGGAATACGGCCATGTACTCATGAGGTCTATAAGGCAAATAGAATGATTTTAGGGACGTGCCTGCTTCTCTGGGACTAGATGAAATTGGAACAAATTCTCTCTCAGCTCGCTCCGTGACAGGGACGAGAGACAAATGGCCCCAGTTCGCTCGATGTAGCGCTGACATGGCAGGCATTTTGAACCACTCATTTTTCTCCAAATCTCATATTTACCCATCTCGTATCCTACTCCTGGCCTGTCTCCTCCTTCTCTCCCACGTCCTGAAAAATTCTTTTTAGGCACATGAACACCTTTCAATGTGACGTGAGGAATTATGAATTTCCTACTTGGTATATTTTCGTCATCATAGACCAATTGGATTCCAAGGCTATTTTATGTCAAGAATACTTTCTAAAAGCCCTCCGATAATCTTATCATAGAATAAACAGAAAGAGGCGCACTTGGAGTCTCATGACAAAATTTGATTAATGAAAATTATGGCATTAAATTTCGTTTTACGTCACCGATCAAAACATATTACAAAGGAAAATCCCTTCAACACGAAGGAGCTATACATTATTCGTTTGAAACATAAAATCTAATTTTTATTTTACTCTGCTTAACTCATAGCCGATTAAAAGAGGTATTGTTTATTTAAATGAAATATTTTTAGATCTTGGATCAAGTTTTTTTTTCAGTTTTGATTTTAAATGCTATTTCGAGATGATGTCTTTAGGTTAGAGTTTATTTTGAATATCTAATGATTTATCATCAATCCTTATGGTTCAGATTTTTAGTGTTGTTAGCTATGATTTCATGTTCTTTAAAGAAAATTGCCTGGTAGCATTTTGTGTCGTTAAGTCTCATGTGGAATAATTACTTTAGAAATAATTTCTAAATTCTGGGGTGCAGAACTCCTGGGGATAAACCTGTGAGCTTCTGACTGGAGGGCCCAGGTTCAGTTCAGGGTGACGGTGCTGGACACCCTATGGTAGTATCTGTCTGCATAGTTACTGCCTGCCACCGCGAGGGTGTGTGGCAGGTTTTATTATACGTATCTGTAAAATTTATGATATTGTTTTGTACGACGCAGAAACATGGTCAATGAATCAAGATTTTAAAGGTAAATTCTAGGCTTTTCAAATGTGGATGTTGAGAAGGATGAAAATATGAAATGGAAAGAAAGGAAAACAAATGAGCAAGAGCTGGGCATGTTGGAAGGGAGGAGAAGGAGGTACCGAGAGAAATCTAAAGGAGAATGGATACATGGATTCAAAGCTTTTCGTAGTCAAATCCCATTTCCCAAAGTATCTACAGATTGCGTGCTCACAGATGACACCGTGACTAAGAAATTACTTACGTACATAAGAAGTCCTAAAGTACGAATTAAATTCATTTGCATCTTCACAGAATAATTGGTTCAGTGATGCCAAGTATAGCCACTAGTTTGAATATAATTTTATAAATTTCACGTGTAAAAATCATTCGCCTTGATAGAAATTGGAACCCGAATCCCCTCAACTTCCGACTGGCTCCCTTAGCCAATTAAGCTACGTTTCATTTCTGTATATTGATCAACAGGCATCATACCATTTTTTGTGACTCTTTCCCAGATAATTTGTTCCATTTGTACAGTACAGAAGGAGTGAGGAGAGGCACCCTCTGAACTCCTCGCTCGTAAATATGACGTTCAGGTTGTAAGCTTCTCATTTGAAAGCAAGGGGTTGGCTGTTTCCCACATATTTTCAATTGCTTGGGGGAATTTCGCTCATTAAGAGCTTTCTTGCTAGAAATTCCTCAGTGGATCCTTCCTACATACCTCTTTCCCTCCGAAGGTTTGCAGTCCTGGTTCGAAGACATTACTCACATCAACGCCTACTTCTTGGATAACTAGTCTTCCTAACTCCAACGACCTGCAAAGCTGTTGGGTTGAAAACTTCTGAAAAGAATCCATCCCATATTATCGTGTTAGTGAATTTAATTATCGGGCCGTAACCTACTTTTGGCCAGACGTGCGCATCATACCAGGCCTTAGGTAAGATAGGTTGGTTGATCTATTTAGCCCTAATTGTTGATGGGGGAGGGTCGATCTGGAGCCAATTTGTTCTCCTTTACATATCTCGCACAAAAATATTCCAATTCTTTTAGATTTCTGAAATAATATAATTTTCTACCATATTCCGAGGATTTTTTCCCTAATAGTTGAGCACCTGTGTGCAACGGGTGACACGCATCCCCCTTATTAGATCACATAGCGTGAGGTTTTCATTGACAAACAAGCCGCCGCCGATGATTATTTTGAATACTTTACTTAATTGGTGAAACTCACTGGGTATGTGGTGATTTGTGTGATATCAACCGCGTACATCATGTAAATACAGTGGCTGCCTCCACTCTCGACACCAATTCTTCTCGCATTGGGTGAGCTAAGAAACGTGCCGGGCGTTATGAAGAAGGGGGCCATGGGTCATCCCTATCTGAAGGAATTCAGTTGTGGAAAAGTGTTGGAAGTCTCCCAGGTGACTCCCGCATACGCACGATTATCTATAGCCATGGTGGAAATCATTTGCGTGAGGAAGCTATCTTCTTTTAAAAAAATAGCGTCCATTCAACACATTTAAGCAACCGTTTTGTAGGTATAGGGTTGGTGTGTCGTATGGATATGTTCCCTGATGATACGATCATTTTCTACAGATGAAAAAGACGTGAAAACAAGGTACGCCTCACCAATTGCTATTATAGACGTAATGCGTTCTGTCTTATGTTGTCTTACGTTTTTGGTGTCCAAGTTTCTTTTAAATAAGGACTTAAGTGCCTCTATTGCTTGAGCCAGAGCAAATGGGTTCCTAAAAGGTTTCCGCGTTCCAAGGGTATTCGCTTCTGGCCTCCTGCAGAACACTAACATTAAATTCCTCAACATTAATATATGTATCGCTCTAATCTTTAAAGCTTTAGGGCTTTATACTTGAAAACCTCGAAATGTGAATGAAATCTACTCTCATCATTAAATTTAGGTTTTAAAAAGCCAATGGCATAAATCCTTATGCCAGGAATCACTCGCGCCCTCTTATCCGATGTCACTGTAATATCTTGACCACTTCATCTACAGTCTCTACGCAGACCGTAGTGTCTTCGTCTCTGCTTTTGATGTTGTTCTCCTTCATCTGTAGAAGACCAAGGGTTGTCATCGGATGTTGTGGTCGTGGCTCTCGTCTGACATAATGAGGTAGTGGTCAATGGACACGAGGACACCTTTTCAACGTAAGTATCAGGGATACCGAAATCTGATTCTGAGTCCCTGAAGAGAGAGCTAAATTACCACTCCCCCTTACCTTATCTAAATCCCCCTCCCATCTCCAACCCAGCCGCTCCCATTTCGTGGATAGAGGGGTTTCATATTTCTTAGAAAATCCTCAGCTGAACATTTTATCAAACACTTCCAGAGGGTCTTCTTCTTTTTCCACCCTCTCCGTCTCCTTCCAACTTACTTTTTTTATTTTTACCATCTCTTACTCCCCACCACGTCAAACCTACAGCGATTCAGCACCTTCGCGGCCTCCGTCGTCAATACCGATGTTCTCTCCTCTTTCTCCTTCTGCTTTAGAATTCCTTATTCAGTATTCTCGCTATGCCGACGGAAGTTGTATTTGAAGGGGGATAAGGAAGGGAGAGGGATAAGGAGTGCCCAGCGCTACGATTATGACCAGCCATTTTATTGCGCTATTTTTCACAAGCTCTTCTTCTGCACCGACGGAACAGAGTGAAATGGGTCTTAAGTCTCGTTTGTTTCCTCCCGCGGTTGTGTGTAACGCGTGATTGAAAAGGCAGTGGAATCAGGATTCCGCTTCCCCAACGGCTTAATACCGAATTCCCCTGATTTTTCTCTTCTTCTGCTCTAATGAATTAATGTTACCTCTCTATCACCTTCCTGAGAGGCTGATAGGAGCGTCCCTTTGCCATATACGTTGTCAGTGGTCTCATTAACCACCGATTTCGTAACCTTCTCTTATGATAACTCTAATGCCACCAGTCCTCGCGCACACCCCTTCGCCTCCCACTTCATAACATCGCTCTACATCGCCACGGCTCGAGTGGTCGGGGCATTGACATAGCTTTTGACGCTGCTCTTAGGGTAGGACCGCCTTTAATGCCCATTTAACCTGCAACGGGATTAAGTATTATTTTCCATGTTATATTACCTGTACGACAGCCCGGTTGCCATTTATCTGTAGGCATGAAGAGATAGATTTTACTCTGCATCGTCTTTCGAGAAACTCATTGTTCCGTCCTCCAGATAACCATGGTAACTCACTCCCATGTCCCTCACTTTGCTCCACTCCTTGCTCCACTTATTTTTCACTTACGATGAATTTTTCAATATTGCTGAGTGTTCTTCTCTAATGCCGTCCATACTGATCTCCACAGGAAAGCAAAGGAGCTTCAAATTTGCATGATAATACGTCGGCTTGTACAATTTGAAAGTTTTTCTCGGTCGATCCAGCATTAGAAAATAATCTCGTTGAGGGGATATACAAATACTGCGTTGCGTGAAACCTAACTGCATTATATGGCCGCCCTCGAAGGAGAGGCCCAATGTCTTCACTAAAAGAAGTGTCTCCAACAGCGTCGATTTCTCAACGACCTGGAGAACGACTGCGTTGGTACGCTGCACAGATATTTTCTTACTTCGTATACATCAAACGATTTTAATAAGGAAATAAACCAGTACTTATGTGTAGAACACTTTAACTCCGCGGATCACAGCTGCTGTACGGACCAAGGAAAACAAAAGCTGTGACGCTTGATGTTTAGGGCTGCCATTCACTCAAGAAAATCAAGGACTCCTTGCAATTGAAGACATTTTGAGTGCAACTATCTCCTACTTACTCAAAAGGCACCAGATAACAGTTGAAATATCACGCTCAACCTCTTTGAACGAGTTCAATAGCTTGATCCGTGTGCTCCTGAAGAGCGGGGCCTCTACCGCCAGGGAGAACTAGACAATCAGGCTTAAGAATAACGTCTCATATACGACCAAAGCCAAGCGAGGCGCACTCTTACAGCGTGAATTTCTAGGAGCGTCGAAGAACAAAATGAACACAATATTACCATACATTCAATTTCACAAGTGATCTTAGGCTAGCGCCCCAGTCCATGGAGTTAAATCCTACTTTAAATACCAGGTATGAAGGTGCTTTTCTCCAAAAATTCAAAAAGCGAGAGATACCTCAACAGTATTGTACTGATGAGTATCGAAATGGAGAAATTTCATAGTGCAAAAATAATTCCCCTTAACTGTGACTCCATTTCCGGGTGACTGCTGCGGGAGTCGAGGGATCCGGGTTCGATTCCTGTTCAAGAAGAAGGATATGCTTGTCTTTTTATTATATCATAATATTCGGGTGGCGAATGTTAATTTTCTAAATTATATGTTCCAAAAAATAAGCCCCAAGAAATCTGTTTGATTTGACTCCCACTGATGTCACTTTAGTCCACGAAGATATTCGTTGCTCGTCATGAGTGCTAATTAAATAATTAAGAATTTTATGAACGGTATAACTCTTCTTTTTGATAAATTGTCCCTCCCTCCATCAATTAAAAGAATTTTTCTTCTATTCAAAATATATTTTATCCGTAAGAATATATATTAAAATGTTGCCCGCTTGAATTTTCGGTAATGTGCAATATTATCCACCAAACAAAAATCTTTGGAGAAATACAAAGTATAGCTAATGCCTCCATGGAGCCTTATTTTGTTCTCAAATGGGATCTATAAATATCCGTGCAAGTACGTGTGATCTAGTATTATGTTGGTAACGTGGATGGACATCCTGTGAATGACTCAGTGGGCGCAGGTTGGTGGGTGCCCGGAAACCATTTCGTAAAAGGGGCGGGGACGGATGGAGAGATTTGGCAAAAAGCAACCAATCATCTGAGCGTGTTCGCGAGCGGGAATTTCACCCCCACCGTCACAGTTGTCCATAAATACGTGGAGTCGGACCGCCCACCGGTCGGGCAGCACTGAGTGGGATCCTCCATTAACCACCGACCGAGATTGCTGGGAATCAATTCATTAACGGCTCGCAAACCAAACCAGGAAAAATCGGGAGAGCAAAAATTTTCAACCTGCTCCCCTCCATGCCACCGTTTTCCCTCTTCCGATAGGAGAGCCTGCTCGCAGAGCTGACGAAGGTTGAGGCGGATCCAGCTCGGCTCTATTTATGGGAAGATGTATCGCTCTTAAAACGCCCCGGCGTTGGGGCTGGCAGGAGGTGGGGGCCGATACGACGAAGCTCTTGTTCTCGAAAACCCACTCGGTAACACGGCGTCACGCTAATTGGAGTGATGATGCCTCCAAATGAATGCAGATGATGGATGAACACTTATAGCGACGGCGACTCATCACCTGTCCCATCCCCGCGCACCCTCTTGCCAACACCCCATCTCTGCCCATACCCCAAACCCCACACCCACCAGAGTACACGGTCCCTCCCAAACCTTGTTTATATTACGTTTTCCTCTCTACGCTGAATTGACTTGTTTCAAAAATACATTAATGCATAGATGACTTCATTCGAAAGAAATTGACACCTAAAGGCACACATCTTTAATTTCGTAGTGGGCTTCTTTTCGTACTTTATATCCAATATGCTTCAATGCTTATTTATAATATTGGTAGTAATATGGCTTACTTCTTTCTATAGGTCCATTATAACCATTTTTCCTTATTTTAAAAACTCCTATTTCTGATTTTCATTTTATTTTGATCATACGATTTATTCAATAATAGGAGGAATAATTCTCGTATGTTCCAACAAACATATGTGTAATTTTAAAAATATATTGTTGATTCCTATACCCTCTAAAATATATAAATGTTCCCTCGAGCTTCAATGTGGATAAGGTATTCATTAAACCCAGATTTAATGGCATTTCATTCTTGATTGAGTTTTGCACTATATATATATATATATATATATATACAAATATATATATATATATATATATATATATATATATATATATATACACAGGGTCGCACCCAAAAGTGGTAGGACTGATTTTTTTACAAGTATTTTATTGACTATATTCTTACATCGACTTCATAATCTTCAAAGTATGCTCCTTGAGCTGCTACATACTTAGTATAACGTTGCTCCCATTCCCCGCACGCCCGCTGGAAATTTTCTTTGGGGATACCGTTGATGACCCTCGTCGAAGCCTCTTGAACGGCCTTTATCGAGTCAAAACGTCGTCTCTTGAGCTGTCTTTTTATCAGGGGGAAGAGGAAGAAGTCCGGTGGTGCCAGATTGGGAGAATAGGGCGGGTGCGGCAACGTGGCAACGCCGTATTTGGCCAGGAGCTGTCTGACGACGAGCGCGCCATGGCACGGCGCGTTGTCATGATGAAGCACCCAACAGCTTGCGATGGCCGGTCGGCCAAATCCTGTGAAATAATGCGTTGGATGCAGACAGACGCAACTGGTCCGCAATTTCTTCACTGGTTAAGCATCGGTCTGTGTTCAGCAGTGTCCTCACTCTGTCCACATTCGTATCGGTTCTTACCGTCGACGGCCGTCCGGAGCGATGGTCGTCTTCATCGAGCTCCCTACCCTCTTTAAACAACTTGTGCCAATCAAATACTGTGGAACGCCTTAAGGCAGTGTCGCCATAAGCCTGCTTGATCATATCGAGGGTCTCAGTTGCCGTCTTCCCGAGTTTCGCACAAAACTTTACGGAATAACGTTGCTCTAAATTCAGATTCATTTTGTTTTTCGACGTGGACAAAAAACTTGCTTCACTAAAAACGGTGTCCTCACTCAACGACAGCCCGGAGGCGACTGAGGTTGGTGTCGTTCTGTTGCTAAGAGCCCCCTCCACCTTACCCTACCAGGCAGGCCCCACTCCACCGCTCCGTTCGCGCCAGAGAAATCAGTCCTACCACTTGTGGGTGCGACCCTATATATATATATATATATATATGTATATATATCACAAAAACAGTAATCAACCCGAAGGTCGGTTTGGTAGGTGATGGTTGAGTTAGATCAGCAATAAACCCGACGGCGTGTGAAATTCCCACATCAGGGAAGGGGGCCTATTCTTTTGTCTGTGCCAGTTGAAATCACATAGCTTGGGTGGAGCTGCAGGTGCCTAGAGAGGCTTTCCCGGGAATCAAACTCGGGCCCTCCGGTCAGTAGTCCAACGCTCTACCCCTGGACTACCACGATCCACAAACACACACACACATATACATATATCTATGTATGCACGTATATTTTTTTAATATATACATATATATATATATATATATATATATATATATATATACATAGACAAATGTGTATATATATACATATATGTATATTTATTTATTTATATATGAAGTTATTACTAGTGGACAAAGACAAAAACACAGAAAAACGAAAAAAGAGAAGAAACTCACTAGTGTCGGATTTTCGGTGGTCCACGCCACATTTCTCTAGGAAGAGAAGGACAGAACTCCTGTCAGACAGAGTCCGGCACGATGAATAAGAATGTTAAGAAAAGGCGTGTCAAAACTTTGATAAGGAGCGTAGTTATGTGCGGCGCGGAAAAATGATCACCGAAGGCTGGTAAAATTAAATTGGAGGCTTTTAAAATATGGGTATGAAGAAGGATGGAGACGGTGAAATAGATTGAAAATAAAACAAATGAGGAAGTGCTAGGTATGGGTGATGAGGAGAAGGGATTTTTGGGAGAAATCATAAAGAGGTAGGAAAGATGGATGGAGGACGTATTTTCAGCATTAGGATGTTGAAAAATGTGACATCGGTAAGAACGTCAGGCAAACGAGGAAGGGGCAGGATTAGGTTATGGATGTAGGACAAAACACATAACTATTTCTCCCTTGGTGGGTAAAATAGCTCCCTAATGCCCTCTCTTAGCCAAAGAATCGGGGCACTTAGTTGCTTTAAGTATCGCAGATCTCAGTGTAAATGACGTTTCCTGGATAGCTCAAGTGGTAAAGAGCATCCGCCCGGCAAGTGAAAAGATCCGGAGTTCAAGTTCCGGTCTAGGAAATATTTTTACACTTGTGATTTGCCTAATTCCGCCTTCCCCACCTCTACTGAGCTCGTCCTTTATATGTGTTCCTATCCCCCTTTCCTCATATCTATATCTATGTGAATGAGTATTTGTTGGTTGGCGGGATATATATATATATATATATATATATATATATATATATATATATATATATATATATATACTTGCACTTGAAGAAGGCCTCGGAGAAGGCCAAAAGCTCAAGCAATCTACAGTGTGAGTGTCCTCTATTTGTTATGTGTTACCTGTTTTATTTTGTGTTATGCCGTTATATATATATATATATATATATATATATATATATATATATATATATATATATACATATATATTATTTTCCGAATGTTCAAATCCAAATGTGTATGTTTCGTATATCGGTTACATTTATTATCCACAGTGGTTTGGGTATCAGTGGACTCATCACAATTTTACCCTTATAAAGACGCCCAAAAGGTTTGAACCATATTTTAGTCCAACAACAGGACTCGGCCATAGCCCTCACGCCACCATCCCCTACGGTGCTCGTTTGAGGAGGGTTGGAAGATGGTTTATTAGCTATGGTGGGAGTGTTGGTGGTGTTGTTTTCAGTCGTCACGCCAACGGCTCTTTAGGGGGAACTCGCGAGAGCATAACTCACACATGTTGAGGGTCGGAGACTTTAATAGTGGCAGAGCAACGAGATCGAGTTTGGAGTGAGAATTGGACGGGTTAATTGAGGAATTGGTGCAAGAGTAGGAGGAGTGTATGGCGAAACGGAGCTGACGAAATCATGGTTTCGTTAAGGGGAGGAGGAACTGCTACCTTGATTCCGAAAATGATCCCCGAAGCCTTCTTAAACGAATGCCATTTACTCGGGTTCTCCAATTCCAGCTTGAGGGTGTGTGATCGAAATTTAGCTGTGCTTACTACTCCATCTTTTTAAGGGGTACAATGTCGAGGGGGTATTTCATAAAGTACTCAAGCAAAGGGAGGCATTTTAGTCTGCTGTTATTGCATAAAATTTAGAACAAAATACCTCCTTTTGAATAAATATATTTTTAATTACGAAAAGATAAGTTTTATGAAGTGATTAGAGCATAGTATTTTAACCTCATCATCTAATAGCTATTAAACCATTGAAAATTGAGATTAAAAATTGTAAAATATAGTAAACATAATGGCGTAGATAATTTCAGAAATAAAGCTATTTCATATTACGAGCATAAGCTAGAAAAATCAAATCTCTTACTGTTAGGGATTTTTCTTCTTGTTTTCTAAGGAAAAATAATCATATTCTCCAGTATCATATATACCGCTCAATGGATAGTTTTCTCCATTTTTGCTGTAAACGTTTAATCTAATGCTAGTGAATAATTGCTCTAACATAACTTTTAAGAATCCATGCAATTTTATCTCGCTATTCATGCATGGGAAAACAGATTTACTGTTCATTTCATTGCTTTTTTCTCTACATAATATATTGAGTATATTGTTAGACTAAAAATGTATTTAATGGAATAATGATGGTATTAAAAATAAATATATTTTTGAAAAATTCTACGTTCCTCATAAATTTTATTGACTAAACAAATTTATTAACTAAACAAATGAACTATTGGTTTTGAATGTAGTAGTTTTGAGTTCATAAAATGTTTGTAAGGGTAAAGAGTAAAAATAAAAGAGTTTGTAAGGGTACGTCACGCTTCTGTGAAGTCATTCACAGTAATCCGCACCAATGCCATAAAAGAATCGCTCATTGGAAAAAATGTATTGCAGACAAAAATGTGGTTCTCAACTAATTCAACAATTAATCTATGAGATCCTGTTTAATGTTCAAAAACTTAATTTTGTGCGAAATTTAGGAATATGACCATTAAAGTTGTCATTTTTGAGTGTTGTAAAAAATGATTTCATTGAACTCGGGACGACAGAATTCTCAATGGTGCTATTTCATTTGACCAAAGATAAAATGTTATCAAAAGCATTCAAGAAGACCTCAAAGAGTGTTTTGCGATTAAATGATTGGAAATGCGTTAAGTGTGGGGATAAAGGTGAATTAAAGAGAAAAATAAACCCTTTTCTAATTTATAAGATATAAAAGAAATTCATAATTCAGGTAATGAACATTGATATTTAAATATTATAAGGTATATCACCGCCGCAGGAGGTTAGACCCTGCTTCTACGTACCTTCCTGGGGTAATTTCTTTCCGTCGGTTTGGCGTGCGGTTTCATTGGCCAAATGCATGGTGAAAAGATTCATTTCGCAACGACGTCAGAAAATCCTTAGCGTGAGCCATCGTCGTTCATTACTCGAAGGTATACGATTCACAAATCCACGTCGACCTACACCCTCAGTATCAATGGCCTATTAATTCACATTTCGCTAATTCCATCATTTGCATGTACCATGGAAACGCATAAGCCGTCCAGGCATATCGTGGATTATGGTCTTCAATTAATAATGCAATAAAACGTCACATCAAAAGGATACTTCATATTCCGATATATCATCCGATATATACTATTGTATTGTTATATTATGTAGATTACCACTGGCATGGCGTCCAGGTGAAATTTTTCTACAAAAGGTATTTTGTACTTGACATTTGATTCATGTCTTATCCAAAATCTTGACATAAATATTAATATTAATTAGATTGCTTTAGCTCTACCTTTCTTTGTTTGTGATTTGCCTCAAAGGGAATCATCAGAAATACGCGAAATACGAATATATCACGAAAAGGTCTCCGCTAGATTAAAATGATAATGCGAATGATTTTGAATTTCATTAATGTCCTCCTTAAGATCTTGTTCATCCCTCTTGTATTGAAATATGATGAATACGTTTTAATTTTTGTATATTTCCATCAACTACATATAATATCAATCCTTTTCTTTGAGTTTTAACATACTTTCATGGGGAAAAGGTACACGAGGATTAACGAGTCCGACTATGACGCTAAGCTTCTCTGGATCACATATTGGTGACGCGATTAATTTGTCAGTTTTTGAACAAATATTTCATTTTTTTCTGAACTATCCAAAACTACACTTCACTATTCCCTAGGACCAATAGTGAGCACTGTTGGTACAGATCGAAAGGATGGGGTCCTGAATCAACTGCCACTCTTAAGGGTTAAAGTGGGGTCCACGAAATCAGACATAGTACAACAGTATACGTAAAAGGAAACTGAGAACCACAACTGGAGTACCAAAGAGTTCCTGAGATCCTTAATTTAACACCACAAATTAAAAGTAACGTGTTGGCTTCCTGTAAAGTATTCCGGGGGCCAAATTGTCTCACAATCAGCTTCTCAATTAGCCAATATTAGCCAATTAGCCAAATATTTCCACCACTGAGATTAAAACTCGGACATTTGAAGAGGAAAGGTGGTACAAAAAACTTACACAAACCCCTATCCTCCAAAACTAGAGCCAGGTTGTGACTGCTGAGAAGGTATCCTCAATAAGAATAGAAGAATATAGAATAGGAGCGTTGAACGCCAGGTCTCTTGGAGCTGGCTTTTTGGCAAGCTAGAAAATGCAATGATAGAGATACATGTAGCTAAGGCGGATCATGAAATATTAGATATTATGGATATTAGATAACATGGTCTTGGATATTTTGTAGTTTAATATAATTTTTTAGTTGAACTTTACAAATTTATATGAAAACGACGCCACGGGAGAATAGAAAGAGTGGGTGCCATAAAGACGAATAAATTAGGGAGAGAAAAAGTATTTTGACAACTTTACAATACTATCCTGACAATCAGCCAAGGAGAGTGACCACTACAGTTCTGCAATGAGAAGATTAGGATAGTTGCAAACATTCATTGAACAGCATAGGTGCAGAAGACACACTTAGTATATGCCTAGAACAGTGAGAGATATGAAATCATATACATCCTGGACCGAGAGAGTGATCAGAATCAAGCGGAACTGGGTAAGAACTATCCAGGCGCAGATGTAGGCAGTGGCCATATCCTGACTGTCATGGAGATGAGATGAGCTACAAAAGGCTGACGATGGCAACATATAAAATTAGGTGGAATAAGAAAACACTGGAGAAAAGCAAAGCAAAGAAAGGTTCATTAAATCCGTCGACAAAAAATTGGAGAAATGGCAGTATAGAAGTAAGATGGAATGATCTGAAGAAAGCATTGCAGAAGTAACAGAAGTGCCTTTCGCTCGCAAGAGAACTGATGAGACTTGGTAGCCTAGACAAACTGGGCAGAAAAGAGAGCTAATCGCAAGAAAGAAGGAAATAAGAGGCAAAAGAAATGAGGTAATTTTAGAGACGAAGAAAAAGGAGGAAGAGTTGATGAAATATGACAAATTATCAGCAATGAAATGAAGAAGAGAAACCTTCAAAGAAAAAAATAGGCTATTTAAGAGTAAATTGGCAGAAAAAGGAAACGAAACCCTTCGGTATAAGAGGTGTGAATGGAAATTTTCTGATAGTATGTACAGGTATGAGAAACAGTGGAAAAAGTATATCAAATAAATTATTATAATTACATCAAACTCTACAAGCCACCGCTAGGGTGTTTGGCAGGGGTAAATACACACCAAATTACTTTTAGATACAAAATACTTTACCCTCTTAGTACGGTCGGACAACGTTATTCTGATCCCTTATTGTTCGTGGATAAGATGACATCTTAAATCTATCTTTTTTACCCATAATGTCTCTAATTTTATTGACATTATTTCTCCCACCTTAGTACGATGTGGCTAATAATTCATTTTCAACATTAATAAAATTAAAGAATCATCCTTCCCATTTATGCAAGAGATTTTGTCTGCAATAACCTTTGCTCCGTGAGTGTTTCCCAATCTGGCTGCCCTAATAATTTCGATAAACTACTCAGTTCACAACAACCATTTTTTTACAAATCTAGCTCATCTACGCTGAACCCGATCTAATTCGGCAATCAATCCAACTTCATCAGGATCTCATACCCTATTGGTATATTCGAAATAAGGCCTAGCCAGCGAAAGATAACTTTTACTTTTAGCCATTTCATCACATTTCCCCAATACCTTTTTAAGACATCCTACCTTTTTCTTAGCTTGTTCCAGACATTGCCATAGGAAATTGATGAAATGTGTAAATAAAAAATGCACTTTTCTGGAATAATATCAAAGTCTACCGGCTCAGTGTAGGTTATGAATAGAACCTGATACTACAAACTACAATATGATAAGCCTGTTCAAATAATTTCGTTTGTTAAACAATAATTAATTTCAATGAACAGAAAAATCCGTAAGTAAATGAGTTAAATTAAATTATACTAGAACTAGTTAATGGTTTATTTAATAATATACATCCAGCATGTTTCACTTTCCTTGGCAACAAATTTATAACTCATGTGAACGACGTGTATCGGCGTGTACTTTGATATTAGTACATCATGTGTCACATTGGTGATAGGTAGTTGCATAAATGTATTCAAGAATATTAACCCATCCAAAACATGAGAAAGTTTTCGAATATTGTGAAAATATAATGAATTAATACTTCTTAACCGCGATTTATGTTTGTCGCAGTCTACGTTGGTTCATGTACATGTGCAAGATACATTGCAGATAATGCTTAGATTATGTGTTTTCAAGGATATTTATTCAAAATACTCACGAAGTCATTAGATTCCGGCCCATAAAAGAAGAAATCCAGGGCCAAAACGGCTGAGAGATGGTGCAATATAAGAAGGGGGTGAGAGGGATGAAGATGATCGGTATTGATTAGGTATCCAGATATTTATACTAATAAGGAAATTCGAGAGAGGAGTGAAAAAGTTGAAAAAAACAAGATACTAGGAGGCGCAAAGATTAACAACCAAATCATCAAAGCACCCGATGGAAAAGCTAAGAATATCCTCTTTAGAATTACTGAAGACAGCGATAGAATTCGAAGGCTACCGGAATTCTTAGAGACACTGGTGTTTTAAAGGGTGAATTCTATGATTGGAGGAAATGGACCGTAGGAAATGATAAAACGATGAAATTAGTAAAGAATACAACCGCAAAATCTGAGGAACATCGAACAATGAGTCTATTTTCACATGCACCCAAAATGGAAGCACGAATAATCAAATCGACGGCTTGAACAGAAAATTGAAGTTAACTTGTATAATAATCAAATCACATTTAGAAAGAAAAGAGTTACGAAGGAGGCTATTCTTAGTCTTATTAATATAATAATAATATAATAATAATAAAGGAATGGTGGACGTGGAAAACTCTTCGATTAGTTCAATTTGAATAAGCTCTCAGTGGAGTTGTTAACCATGCACTTTAAATAAACAATAAATAAAGCATAAGGAATCGATAAGAAAGATATTAGAATAAACAGGGAATAAATTAGCATGCTACGCTTCGCGGATAAAATCTCATTAATAGCATAGATTCGAGAATATTTGCAAGCATCCGTGAACGTAATGGATTAAGTGTTGCAAGAATGTAACATAACATAAAATTAGAAGGAAAAAATCATAATTTCCAAAGTATATATGCTTTAGGCAGATGTTTCGGTGGCAGGAGAGAAATTGCAACAATTGAAAGCATTCACATGCCTCGGAAGCGCCTTAATATGGATTGGAAGAAGCTCAAAGGGTATCAAGCTCAGAGTAGCTCTAGCTAAGATGGTGTTTATGATGAAATGGCAGATCCTTTATTCATAGATGATGCGACCAAAAACAAGAAAACAGTTTATGAAGGCATTCGTGTGAATTTGCGGATTTTGTGGATCAGAGATATGAGCCATAGGAAATTTAAACTCGGGGTGAATAAAAGCCCTCAGAACGTGATGCTGTGGGGTGACTACTAAAGGTTAAATGGACAGATAAGTAAGACAAGAATGAGTATACAGAATAATAGAAGAGAAGGGATCATATGGAGCGCCCTGAAGGAAAGACGACCCAGATAGATTAGACACACCTTGTGAGACAAGGAATTTGTATTGCAACTGATTAATGGGAAGAATAGATGGAAAATTCCCATGACCTAGGGACAAATAAATCGGATAAATAAAGATGAATACACTACAAAAGAGCTACCAGGGTAATAATAATTAGCACGGAATAGACGAAAATGGAAGGATGGAGCCTATTAACCTTCGGATTGAAGAAATGGATTAGTAAAACGTGTAATTTAAAACAAAACAAAATTATCGGAAAACGGCTTCATCGATTGTTATATGGGGTATCAACTAAGTTACCAAATATTTATATAGTTAATATTGACCAACCGCAGATTATTTTGAATAAAAAAGTTGGTTTTAATTAATTATTTTAAACCATATTTGACGCATTTTTAACTTAATATTTTACAACTGTGATTGAGATAATCACTTTTCATGTTATTTTTGTAATAGTTAAAAATAATTGACAAAATATATCGTTTAAATAAAAATTACATAACCTTAGAAATTAATTAATGCAATTTAGATAAATTACAGATAACAAGATAAATCCTCAATTCTACATCGTGTCAGAGCATATTTTAGGTGATTTTACCATATTTTGTATCCACTTCAGAATATTTCTTTTGAATTTTTTAATTACTCAGTAGTTTGGGGTGGTTCCCATTTTCTTTAGGGCGGGTTTTTCTGCTCTAAAAAAATTAGTTTTTCCCCCAAGACTTTTCAGTGTACCTGGCCCTCCTTTTTACTCAATTCAACCCTCCTTTCCGTGGCAAGGTCTGCAAAAATTCTTTGAGAAAACAGACCTCGGGATATTATTCCTGCACGGTTTACTTGAAATGGGAGTTACCGCTCACTTTCGGACACTCTGCAGTGAAACGATATATTTTTGGATTTCCAGGGAATAGGGCTGAATAAAAGCAATTGCTTCTCATAATATTTCCGTTTAAAATCATCCCTGGAAAGAGACAATCTGAAATTCCGTAATAGGTACATACGTGGGAAGACATAATCTGGCCGCTTTTTGCACCAAAATTGACGCTTCAGTCTACAGGAGTCACATTGGCTCAAATTTAGGCAATAAAAATTGTAGCCCTTCTGGGAAGATTTTTCATCTTTCAGATGCAGGTTTTGCAGGATCGAGTACTATGTTTATGAAACAAAGTTTGTATGAAAAAAGTTTGACAAACTCAACATGAAAGCGTCGGACGTCGTGAGTGCATTTTACAAAATAAATTACTTTCGAAAAAAACATTGATTTTCCATTGAGTCAAAATTGTTTCATGTTAATTTAAAATTTAAAGATTTGCTGGTAATTTTGCGATTTTTGTGGAATGTTAATGAATAATGAAGTTCCAAAAAGGTAGGTAAATCCAACGAAAAATGTTACAATCTAAAAAAATAAATTCTCATGAAGGACGATGGTACATCACCAAATGGCTTCCAGAAAGAAACATGGACAAACAAAAAATAATGGTTGATAACATTACAGTAATATATTTTGGGAGGTCTTGTATTATTTTTCTTTTTCAAATACAGTATTTTCTAATTAAATTGGATATTATTACCGTCGCATTCAATGATGGAAGGCACTGCCCTGAAAAAGTAAAGTAAAGCAATACTTCCCCGTTTCTAAAGACATCTTCAATTTATTTTAAGGACAAATAGAGGAAAAGGAACTGTTTGTAAGGTAAAGTAATCTAATTATTCCATACCACCAAAAATCGCACACCTATACAAGCCTCATTTTTTATAATATGGTGAAACTATGAAACAACTCATTACAGCAACTGTCCTAATGATTATATGCACTAATGAAAGACATGCAACAGCAACGCAACATGCAAACATGCAACGCAAAAAGAGATACTAAATGTTTCGGAGATAAATCAAATGATATTCGTGCAGATCCATTTGTGTCATACAAGCTTACTTATATTATAAACGTCCCTTGGAAGAAACGGCTTTTTACATTCACATCTTGTTGCCTCAAACCAAAATTTAGTAGAAGATAATTAGGGAATAAATTATTACCATTTCTCGTGCTTAAAATTTATTGACGGTTTATATATGCATTAATATTACTTTGGCATCATTGTCAATATTCATGCAGTTTTTAGTTTCTTCATTCATCACATATCACTGATAGGCTATGTTAAATTAGACTAATGA
Organism: Hetaerina americana; assembly: GCF_022747635.1. Lineage (NCBI taxonomy): Eukaryota > Metazoa > Arthropoda > Insecta > Odonata > Calopterygidae > Hetaerina > Hetaerina americana. The sequence goes on from NW_027286070.1 coordinate 46,777,249, forward strand.
CCTTAAACGTTCAGTGTTATTGAAAAGTTACAATTCGAGCATTTTTCGAGAGAGTTCGGTTGATATCGTACTCCATTTTATAACTATAGACATTGGGGACTTTTAATCATTTGTTTCACCCAGGGAATAAATTTTCTCCTTAATAAATACATATCTATGTTGTTCGAGATATGATATTTCAATAAAATTTTATTGAAAATGTTCGAAGTGTCGTATGACAGGGCATGTTCCTCTGAGGAGAATCTGTAAGTATGTTGTGAGCGAATTTTAGCCGAAATAAATCCAATGGATTTAAAATATTACCGGGAATTACAATTTTAATAATTTCTGCATTGCGTTTCTTTTAGTTCCTTCCAACCTGATTATTAGCAGCGAGATATTATGCTAAAACTATCTCCCGTTTCGAGTATGAGCGTTTAGACCCTATCTATTCTTTGAAATCCCTTAAATTTAATCAATTTTCGATTATTTTTAATGTTCAAATTAAATTCAGCAATATATTAATACTGGCCCAAATATCGCTTATAGATTTCATTGCATACCTTATACTATACCTCGATTTTAAAATGCTTACATCCGCAGCTGCAAAAGTTGGCACATTCGTGTGCCTTAAAATCGAGAGCATATAAAGACAAAATACAAAGCGTCTTTCCAGCCTCATGAACCAAGATCTATGGCTAAGCAAATAAAAAGAAAAGGGGACAAGTTATTTTAAGATTCACTTTTTTCTGACAACCCAGGAATTAACTCTAATTATTCATTTATTTTCAAAATACGACTACTCATATGCAATTTATAGCTCTTTATTTATAAGAATGTTCCTAAAGCTGTTTTGCTTAATTTTCTTCATATCAAACTGGTATTAAGGGCAATTCAATGCAGTCAAATGAAGATAAGCTGGATTCTCCAATATTTCAAGGCCATGAAAATATTTAGATCTATTTGAAGGTGAATGTCTCTTTCTTACGTGCCAACAAACACACGATATGCATTACTATCGACCGCCAACGCACAAAAGGCCATTTTCACCAAGTTTACAGACCCAGAATGGCCCTCCTAAATCCTCAAATCCGTGGGGGGGGAAATATAAGGCAGAGAGCGCTGCGAAATCGTGGACAGATTTTACGGGTATTCCAATCCGTAAAACACATAAACCCACCATCTCAGGGAGTGCGAAAGGATGCGCATACCGTATAACCTGGTGGGGCGAAGGGGAACGCCCCACCGCGTCGGGAGCTGTCTCCAGTGAAGTCCGGTGAAGGGCCTAAAAAGCCCGCGAAGCAATATTTCGAAATCTCATATCGATGCCGTGACGAATCTCCTTCCCACGCAAGACGAACCGCCGATTTACTTTCAAATCACGGGGAAGGCGTCTCAATCGGAGGGCATGGGGAGGGAAGGTGGAGCGGACGAAAGGGAGAGAAATGGAAATCGGGAGGGTGGAAAAAACAATCCTCTCCGAGATAGCTGGCTATGCTGGTGGTGGCGGAGGAGGAGGGTGGGTGGCAGGGGGTGGGTTGTTTCTGACCGGGAGAAGGGGGAAAGGGTTCCCTGGCGCTCTCACGCGTTTTCCTAGACGGAGACAAATGGACGAGAGTGGTAGGTTGTTCGGAGGAGGGAAGGGTTGTGGAGAGGAAAGTGAGGGGCGAGTGGGCGGCAGAGAGTGTGGGAGTGTCGGGGCGCGTGGGGTTGAGAGTGGTGAAGAAGAAGGGACGAAAGGGTGGAAAGCAGTTTGGGGAAAGTAATTATCTTCGACGGAACTTGGTCTTTTAAAACGCGCTATGCCTTTCTCTCTCTCCTGCCCACCCCTTGCATTCCCTTCTTCCGTCTACGGTCCTCTCTTCAACCACCTCCTTCCCCATCCCCCAAGACTACGCACAAACTCGACCTCTTAACTGTTCCCCACGCCCACTTCTCTCCCCCCCACGCTCTCTCAATACACATTTCTTCGCTTGTTTAGCAAAACCACTTAAGCAACCGCACTACCGGGGGATGGGAGTGTGGAGGGTGAGAGAGAGGGATGGGAGAGGAGAAAAACATTTGCCAGCCCGAAATCCGTCCCTCTTTCTCACTCTCTCAAGCCAATGCACACTCTCCTACTTTCCTTTTCTCTCTCCTCCTCACTCCCTCACGGGTTTTCTCCACTCTCTTCGAAGGAAATCGACCGTAAAAATAGCGAATTATACGCTCCCGTTCCGATTCTCTAGGAACTTATAATGCAATGATTAATTCTCCTCCGGTGCCTCCTGGACTATTATATCGTTGTTTTCCGAATGTGCTATGGGCCAGAAGGGAATAACGTTTAATTCATTGAAAATTTTACCAAAACATGAACTCCGTTTTTATTTGTTGCTGGAACGGTCTGCCAAATATTTTTATGCTAAAAAGTTTTTAACGCTTTCGCGCGATTACTAATCTTGATTGCTAAAAACTGATCGTAATTGAATGCATGAAAATCAATACGTATTTTTAGATAAAATAACTGGCTCTTAAGGGGGATTTTTAAGCGTGCAAGTAAATAGCTCCAAAGCAATGAAAGTCAACAAATGGATGCCATTTGAAATAAATCAATCAAGTATCTCAGCTTTCAACTTATTTTGCAAGAATATTGTTAAGACTGATTAAATAATGAGGGTTCTTTATAGGAACAAGGGATCACGTGGTGAAAATAAAATAATATGCATCCTAAGTAATGTACATAAGAAAAGTTACCTTACTTTAATCCCAATTTAAACCATAAGAATTCAGGATCTTGAATGGAATGAATATACATTCAAACAGATATTTACTCGCCAAGAATAATGACTGAAATTACTTAACAACCGTAATTTTATTTTCTCAATAAGCTTTGTTGAATTTAAATCACCATTAAGTCCCCTGTATTTTCATTCAATTCTTTCTCTTTATTTGCATATTTTTAGTTCTCAAAAGGTGTATGAGCCTATGCATGTAGCTCAACTGGTTACCTACTGCAGATCTCTTTAAAGAGTTTTATTCAAACATAAATACATTTCTCTTTATATTCTATGGTTCTGAATGATAAATTGCATAGATAAAATATATTTTATTATACATATTTTATTTTGACATAAAAAATATACTTAATTTCGTTGAAGAGTCTACATTCAACCTTTTATGCATTGTTTAAAGTTTTATTTTCTTTCGTGGCAGTAATTTCCAGAATTATATTTTTTCAGTATTTGAGAAAGTTAAGTCACGTTGATATATTACATTTCGTACTTTTATTCCTGTTTATTCACAATTAATGGCATTTTCAATGCACAAGTATAAAATTCCTCATTAATAAATTAAATCCAATCTTTTTCTTGCCTCCTCGATTTTGAGATGACTAGAATTTTGCAAAGAAATGCTGCTGAAATACTATTATTGTTATCAGTTGATTTTTACAATATTAGGACTAAATATACAGTAGTCTCAGTAAATTTAGATACAGTAAAGTTCAGTAGTCTCTGATTCAACTTGGTGAAAACTGATAATTAAAGAGCAAACAAAATATGCAATAAAATTTTTTCCGTAAATTAATTCGGTACAACTGGTTTCGTCACGACACGTTTCGTACAATGTAGCATCGTCATCGACATTGTTACGAGCACCTATGTTGGATGAATTCTATGGGTCGACACTGGCAGTGCCGAATGGATTGAAATAAGCATAGTTCATTTTTAAACTCGGTGGCAAGAGTGTGAGACCTGAATACTGAAAATATATCACTTAAGTGAGTGTATAATATGGGAAAGGAGAACCTCAGCGGATATCCAGCGCAGGACAATTCAAACTTAAATTGCGTTTATGGTGAAAAGGCAACTCATATGCTAAAATAATATCCTACCAAAATATAAATATGCAAATTGTAGAAGCATTCTTTCAAAGTGTTGCATTGTATGGATCAGAGACATTGACCATTACAAAAGTAGACAAGAGTAAAATACGAGGGTCATCCGGAAAGTAGTACCCGTTCGTGCCGCATGAAGTGCTGACGACGCGAGTAGCCGCTGGACGAGGTCAGATAGCTTCAGTGGCTTGTCTGCCTTCTCTGAGCCAAGTTGCGTGACGCTAGCATTGCCTGTGTTGTTTCTGTGATTGTTTACAATGCTTGAAAAAATTGAGAACGCCGCCAGTTGTGAAGTGAGGGCAGTGATTAAATTCCTCAATGCAAGAAACGTTCGCCCATGTGATATTCATCGCCAATTAAAGGAGGTGTATGGAGACAATGTAATGGACGAGTCGTCTGTTCGGCGGTGGTGTCGCAACTTCAACATGGGGAGGGGGAACACACACGACGATGAGCGTTCGGAGAGACCGTCTGTCATTACAGACCAACTGGTGAGCTCAGTTGACGAATTCGTGAGGAACGATCGGCGCGTCACAATTGATGACATCTGTGAGCATTTTCCCAATGTTTCTCGAACAATTGTTCATGAAATTGTTAAACACCATCTGCATTATGCAAAAATTTGTGCAAGATGGGTCCCTCGCGTATCTCAATGAGCTGGCGGCGAAGGACTATGCAGCAGGAATACAGAAACTTGTCACACGTTATGACAAATGCCTTAATTTGCTTGGAGATTATGTTGAGAAGTAGTTTAAAGTATCCTCTTTCAAATAATTTTTTTTATGTTTGTTAATATTTACTTTTGTGTCTTTAATTCACGAACGGGTACTACTTTCCGGATGACCCTCGTAGAAGTTCTCTAAACTTGAAGTCCTGGATTCGAATGCCGAAGACCAAGCGGACAAATCACGTAAGGAATGAAGAAGTTAGCAGAGAAATATAAGAATAAAGGCGTACAGGGAGAACCTTAACTAAAACAAAAACCAGACGGATTGGATCCACTTTAAGACACATCAAATTTGTACGTAAGGAGCATAAAAGAGGGGTAAAAGATGGAAAAGTCCCACAAGGAAGAGCAAGAAACAAATTAATCGGCCAAATAAAGAGAAATAAAACACAATTGTACCAGGGCCTAAGAGAATCATCATAGAATTGATAATAATGGAGAGTTTCAGCTAGCCAAACTGCGAATTGAATGACTGAAATAATTAAGTTAGTGATAGTTGAAAGAAAAGGAAATTATAGGAAAGATGCCTCATCTATTGTTACATGGGGCGTCAGCTTAGTTAATAAACATAATTTTGGTTACATTTAGATTATTTTGAATAAAAGGTTGACTTTAATGAATTAGTTTTAACCATATTTGACGTAATTTTTAAAACTAGATATTTTTTAGCCTATAGATAGACATGTAAAATTGCAATTGACATTCAAATTTATTTCTTAATATAGTGACAAAGTCAACGCCAAATAGAAAATATGATATCTCCAGTGGTCGGCTTTAATATTTTAGTTTCTTAGGTCCTTTAAGACTGATTTATGAATTTCACTTAAGGATATGAGTAATTACACTACAATGGTATAGCTTTTCTTCCCGAGGTTCTTGAATGACATAATTCAATGCAGCTCACGTGGACAACATCTTCGACAAATTAATCTTGAGTAATCCATTGTATGATATCAACTATCGCTTATTGTGATTTTAATTAGTAATTAAAAATGGATTATTTTGGTATAAGTTAATCGCAATATATTATTGATTGAGTTATTTTGACTTGCATTTCGGAGAATAAGAGTCAAATTGCAAAATTATAAAATTTCAGACAATTCCAAATTCAGAGATTTGTTTTTCAAATTTCAGGAGTTATATGACAGAAATGATGAATGATATCAAATTTCAACCTTAATTTACATCGAGTGAACTTGATACAGCAGGAAAAACCAATTAACAGATTTCAAATAGGGCAATGTCCCTTCTGGGAAATTACCCGCAAGTCTTACCTCATAAACATCGTTACTAAGGAATTGTGGGAAATCTCTTATCACTCAATATAATGTCTATTTTATTGTTGCACAGAAATTGTTTTTCTTGTCGAAGGTCATATAACGTACGCTATTACCGGTAGCACATTAAACGAAATTATTAAGGCATCTTACATTCTCTGGTATAACATTCAACCTGTTTCATTACTCATAAAAAAGTCATCAACCTAAAATGTCTATCACGTGACGTACATTATTAACAAATCCTTGTTTCACCAAATCTCGCATCCGTGTTAAATCACCTGTGAATTAGCATCTATCCTTCTCGAGAGATATACCGGTCACATATAGTAGTTATATATGTAAAATTCTTGTGCAAGGGTGACAGTTATTTTAAGGAAAAAGGAATCGCAGTTGATCGTAAAATGGAAACATCCTTTACCTTGCTTATTATTCAGACCGCCATTATTTCCTCAATCAAATCGTGAGTTGAAAGCGCCCGCGTATACACACTCATGCTCGCGCCGTCCGACAACCACACCACCTCTAGAGAGCAAGCAAACGTGACAGAGATTCAAGGGGGAGAGAGGAGAGAGATGAGGGATAGGGAGGAGGAGAATAGGAGAGATAAAGAGAGAGTGGGGGGAGGAAGAGATAGGAAAACGAAAGGGGTGAAAGGCAGGCAGCGAGAACACCTCGCGTAGTTAAACAAAGCAATTAAACCAATCAAACTCCAATTATACACTCCCGCGTCTGCTGTATAGGCCTCCCTCTAAAGCTAAAGCACGGAAAAACAAACGACAATCCCGCACGCGACATCGTGGCTCCGGAATCCGCGTTTTCTCTTGTCCCTCCCCCTCACCCCTCCAAATTCCCACTCTTCCCTTGCTCCATCACCTTCCCCACGCGTGCCATCCCCTTTTTGGTCCCCCCCCTTTGCCCTGCCCCAATCCTTCCGGCACCGCCTACGGTCTCCTTTATCTTCCCTCCCGGCCAACCCGTCCCCTGTCCCCTTCCGTCCTCCCTGAAGACCCCACCTCGTAGAGCAGCCAGGCGGCAGCATTAACACCCGCTGAGTTATCAAAGGGAATATATGCCATGGGATGAGGAGGAGTATGGTGGGAGGTGTGGCTGTAGTGTGGGTACGGGGTCGGAATATGGCCGGGCCCGGAGGCACATCCCGGAGGATAGATTCCGGCAAAGGGTCCCCGTCCTACGGCCATTCTTCTCTCTCACTCTCTCTTCCTCGCTCGCTCTATGTCTCCCTCTCTCTCTCTTCTTCACCTTCCTGAGGGAGCGGAAAGTGCAGATAGCGGTTGGGAGAGGCGCAGCAGTTGGTGAAGGAGAGGCTAGTAGAGGTATCCCGCCCTCACATTGCTAATTGCGCATAATCCTTGTGTCTACATGGAGGGGTATCTTTATGAACAAGGCCAAAAATGGAAAAATTCAAATAAACCAACCCGTTTATGATTGTTACACTACTTCATATATCTTGATGTTCTCGAAAGAATCGTTTCAGTTTAAGCCACCGAAACAATCAAGAGTTAAGAGCATAACTCTAATGATATTCCAACTTTCCGGACAACTAGGAAAATTCACAGATTAACTGTTAAATTATTTGCGTAAGCACTAGCATTACTTAAAATAATGTAATCAACCTAATTCTTGTCAAATTGTTCGGTAAAAAATTTTAATGTTAATCCCTTGTTCCATAAATTCGAGCAAGTTATTTATTTTAACTTTTTAACGGTGTTTTTTGTCAATATAGCAGATGCAGTTGGGAATAAGACACAGGAGATCTATTTTCACGCATCTCCTTGTTCAATCTCAATTGCATATTCATTTAATTGTATTTATTACGATATTACTACAAAAAACATTAATATTGAGGTAAATATTATGATTTTGGTAAAATGTTCACTTTTTCAAATTCGCCTAAAAACAAAGTCATGAAAAGGAAATGTTATATAATGGGTAAAAATTCATCGAGAGAAATATTGCGTGGAAAGATGAATTCAATTAAATATTGTGCTTATTTATAATCAATTTCATCGAATACTTTTCAATATTCCTTTTTTTCTCATTTTTAAAACTTCGTTTCTCCCCAACCAGACTTCAGGGCTTTGATTCATGCTCTATGTACCTATACATTTATTTTTCTCTTTCACGTTTTATTTTTTTAAATGTTATTCCCTCTCAAAATCTCTAATAAAATTTGAACACCCCTACTTCCACCACACAAATCTTTTACCCCAGCAAGCATTCGACGGTCTATCTCTCCTCACCCATCGAGGCTATCCGCTGATTTGCTCGCCTTCCACCGGTAACATACCTTCTTCTGATCCGTCAGCTCAAGATTTTTAATGTATTCGGACCTAAACATTCTCACCCAGAATCCCATACTAATTATTGACGTCCTTCTACGGTTGGTGCCTCGGATCTAAGAGTAATGCTCACCGAGACTACATAGAAATAGCTAAAACTTTGTGGGAACTGCGAATCCAGAGAGTAAAGAATCATAGTAGAGGATGGAACTAGGGTATTGGTACATCGCTCAACAGTCCGCATCCTCCTTGAGCCACACGCTAGGAGATGAGTTTAGCGAAGATGAGAGCGGAATGATGAGCCACTTGATGTTAGTATCATTGTCTCGCGGTGATGGTCTGGTGTTCACATTGCATTTGCTATCCCAGCCGCAATGGTACACAGTACCCACAGTCCCAAATTTTAATTAAAGCAATAGGATATCCATGGATAAGCGTCGCGTCGCAAAATATACGGAAAATCAAATTCAGTTATTAAATGAAATGCCCTCTATTTACGGGTTGCATGATTTGAGGAAGTGAGGTTTGAGCATTAGATCATAACTTCAAATGATAGCATGGTTACAATACGAGTAAGTTTAAAAACTAGCCAAGCTCCTACGTAACAGGATATTTATGAAAGTTTCTTAATGTGGTAAATTTAATTGATGAATAACACAAATTAAAAAATGGAAAACATTATCAAAATGTTAATTACTTCTGGAGTACATCGTTACATAGAATATGAATACGTAAATAAAAATTGCGGTTTATACTAAGTTCTATATTTAATGATGTGCAATCTCTCTCTCACTCTCTTTGACATAAAGAAGTAAATTTGTAGCCTATGGATTTATTATGCTAAGTCTGCTCTCGCTTGACTCGCCAAATAAAACTTTTCTACGGTTCATGTATTTTTAATTTTCTTATTTCTTTTCAACTCGCTACACTGAGGTACCGTCGAGGGCTGAGCTTGAGGATTTGAAATCACCGGGTTGGAATTGCATCCTACGAGACAATATTTCATACCACCTCCATCGCTATTACGCCCGCATTGTTTTGAATACCAATTACGAGAAATCACTTTCTTGCTTTGCTAAAATATAATTTACTTACTTCTATAACTTTAATATTTGACGGAAGGGGAAAATAATAAAGACAGATTATACGCCAAAGATACAAAAAATAACTCCGGTAATGATATCGGAGTTATAGCGTAAGTTAGTAAACGATATGAGTAAATATTTCCATTATTTTCCACTTTCAATCACGAAACTTTATGGGATACTATGCTTTGTGGCACCACCGCAATTAGCAAGATAACGGGAGGATGAAATTTACAAACGGTTGACTTGGAAACGGTTACAGCAATATGCATAACGCGATTATCTGCGGACAATGTATGAAACAAGAATGTTATTGGGCTAATTAAATGGATGAGTCGTTTAAACTAAAAAGTAAATATAAAAGTTTAAATTACTCATTCACATGCAGCATCATTGAGAGAACGCAATGGAATTGCAATGGAAGTGCTGAGAAAAAATTAAAAATTTTGACAATTGCGAAAACTTATCTTCAGAGGAAAATTAACAGTTACCACTTTATCTAAATTGAAATAAGCCTTTGATAATGATTCAGTGTAATATACATTGTGGATTGATCTAGAAGAGATATGCTGTTTGTCTATTGTTCCAGTCGAATAACACATCCACATCTTATTACTATAAAATCTGTATAAGCATGCCAATCTATAAGACCATTTATATTTATATATTAATTTAAGCCCTGCGGCACGGTAGCCGTTATAAAATACGTTATACACACAAGTTTATTGAAACGAATGAAAATAATACTTGGATAATCCATTTCATGACTTATTTCACGACCATTCAAGCATTCTTATGGTTAATTCTATGATAATATTGATGTATTTTCAAAAGCATAGAATTTAACATGGATATATAAAATACTAGCATTCAACACTATGCATAGCTATAAAATTGTCTCTATACAGCATTAATGTCATTCTAATAGCGCAGTGATCGGTTAAAAGAACCAAATTATAACTTTCAGTGTTAGAATTACCCCTTGTTGAGGATCGAATGAGACAAAATCATTAATATTAAGTGCCTCTTTGAAATTGAAATCGATAAGACATTTGTGTACAGCTGCAGATTTTGCCCCTTATACAATTCGCTAGCTTTCATAAAATTTGCAATAGTAGTACAGGGACACACAAGTATCGATGGAAGTCTCAGAAATTCAATATCAATTCAGTATTACGCTAACGCATTAGACGTTCGTGTCTCATAGTCAGTACTTGCATTACACTCCAATTGAAATCCAATGCAAATTGAAATAGCGTGTCATCGTACCAAATTACGTATATCAGGCTTTAACTTGAATCACATGGATGATGAAATGATCTTCCTGACGTAAACAGCGAGTACCTTTCACTCTAACGTTAAGTAATAGCAAATGCTAACTTCAGATAAAATAAACACAAGATTTTGTCGAAATTAGGGAATGCATCCATCAATTTTTCGTTTAACGATGAAGATATTTTGAATTTAATTACCACATAAATTTTATTCACATCTATGCATGACATATTGTATTAGATATAGATTGCCCTTTCTCTGTATATGGAGCTCAATTAGAAATTCCTGAAAGATATATTATTATTATTTTTATATTGACCGTTCTTGTAGGAAGATAAAATTTCAACTCCTCACACACTAGATACCGGTTTAAAGTTTTCGTCAGTTAATAATTACTCAATTTAAACCTGAAATCAATTCCTAATAAAAACTAAATTAATGATATATTTCAAGCAGTAATTAACAACTTTCCGCTTCAACGGTTATTGGTTGGACAATTAATTCCAAAGCCATCAATTTATCATATCAAATGCTGTAGCTTTTATGGATCATATGTGATTGTGTATTTATGTATGTATATATATATATATATATATATATATATATATATATATATATATATATATATATTCAATTTATGAATCGGTAATCAGGATAGTTTTTCAAAAGTGCAAAGGAGAGCTAGGCATCGGTAAACTTTTACATCAACGGACCATACAGGATCCATTCATCAAAGTCACGTTCTAATCAAGTGTAGCATCGCTCACGTAATCCCTCGCGAGGAATTGGGAGATGAATGTTCGTCAGAAAATGTTTAACACGGCCTCTAAACGCAGATAGACACACGGTGGTATGATTCCACTGGGAAGCTGTGAGCATACCATTAGTCAGGACACACCGCTCCGATACAGCCGCCGCCACACCCCGTCCCTCTAGCCACCTCGTCCAGTCTTGCCAGCCCCTCCCTAATCCTCCCTGGCGCCCACCCCTTCCCACAGCCCATCTCTCCTGCAGGCCACTCTCCCTCCCTCTCCACCCTCATCTCGGCGCTCAAACGGAGTCATCCAGCACTCAATTAGGTTCCGAAACGAGAAGTCGGAGGGAAGGTCGTCGTCTTATAAGGTGGAGGAGTCAAAGAGTGTTTGTCTGTTAGCTCTGCAGATGGAAAGAGAGGGAGAGCAGGGGAAGAAGAGTAAAGGGGGAGAAAGAAAAAGGGGGAAATAGGAAAAAGAAAGACTAAAAGGGTCCTATCTCTCACCCTAAAGACATCCAGGGTGGTACAGACATAAGGGCTGATAGAGACGTTTTAAGTTTGAGCGTCGGGTGCTTCGATATGAAACCCCTCTCCCACTTTTCTCTTTAGGGAGGTGTAGGGGGAGATATCCTCTTTGAAACGGCAAGAGTAGAGACCTCAGAGGAATAGAGCAAATGAGGAGAGAAAGATATAAATCCTTGTTATATAACTATGCATGATACGTAATATGACGGGTGGATACGGGATTCTTCCTCCCCTTCCACAAGTATGCAATCTTCATTGCTACGCTCCTCCCTCCCTGAGGGGAGGAGCCTACGTGGAAGGCGTGAGTCATGGATTTCAGGGGACGAGAAGATTGCTGAAGGAGCGAGAGAAGGGAAAGCCTTCAGATAAGGGTGCCAGGTGGGGAAAGAGAAGAAATTAGTGGCAGCAAGGGAGGGAGGGGTGTGCGAACAAAGGCCATAAAGCGATAAAATTCCGGATCGGTGAAAGGCATTCGCTATGTGATACGACCAGCGTAAAACCCTTATCTACTTGAGTGGCTGGATATTATCTTTGCGCAGGGGACAGTCACATCGTCTTTTGGGGGGGGGGGGATGTGATGAACTTAGTAATTAATACTAGCGATAGCGCTCTGTTACGTTTCTGTGTAGACATTCGACTCAAAACCATAACGGAGATGTGCGGTGAAGTGTCAAATATTAACCAGTGTCGTATTGAAGATTGTTATCTTTATAACGTCTGCGCGATATTCTCAAGTTGTTTCATCGTGAAAAGATATTTACGTAATAAGAATCAATGTTTATGTAATAGTACTGTTAATGTGAGGAGGTGAAGAAGGAAAAAACGAACCGGATAAGGGTTTTATAATCGGCAGATGTTTATGAAAATTCGCATGTATGTAAAATAGTCTTGAAACATTGAAGAAAAATCTGTCTGGTTGAGTTAGCCCACTTATTTCTAATTGTAAAACTACAGTAGACAGCATAGATATAGCGCTTGTATTTAGAGGTACGAATACAAATACAAGTATCGATGAATGAACTGTGTCGGGTGGAATCATACAAACTATGGCTGTAAGCTTAGAGATCGCATGCACTAGCAAACAAGGAGATATTTATTATTATTATAAGGCTATTTTGAGGAGCCAGACAGTTCTTATTAAAAAAAAGTATCGAACTTATTGAGCATCACTGAGAAAAATGCATTCAGCTGAAAGGAGATTATGTTGAAAAATAAATAAATTTTTTCCAAAATTTTGTGTTTACTTTGTTGGGTCGGATAATTTTGGAATTACCCTCGTAATACGAGAAACCTTAACTCTTTAAGCCTTTTTTAGTGGAAATTACTTTTTAAACTATAAATTTACTGGGAAATGTAATGTAAAATTTTATGGCATTAATATATAAAGCTAATTCTGAAAGTCAGCTACTTATTGATATACTGTGAGAAGGATTTCATCAGTTACAGTGGAAACGTAATTGTAACTGAAATTTCGTGACTGTTACCTGCATCAACATAGCTTTCAGTCGAATAAAAAACTTTGTATGGAATTTTCACTGCATCAGTAAAGATAATTGTCTTAAAATATCACTTTGTGGATTACACGTAAGTTAAGCACTATAAGGAGACTTTGTTAGTTCTTAATTTTGAGACGATTTGTTTTGCTCGCAAAGTAACGGTATTGCATATGAATACTTTAAAAAGGTATACAATTATTTTGAATAAAATAAAAATTCGAAAAAGCTTTGAATGACTTCCTTGTCTTAAACAGTCTTTTATTAATCCCTCCTTAATAAAGAGAATTACTTTAGGAGTTTTCATCAAAAATTAATAATCAAGTTTTCATTTATTAAGTGATGCGAAAACAGGTATAAATCTATTCAGGAAAGCTTGAAATCCATAGTTTGAAAAAGACCTGGTGCGTTGACATGAATTAAAAAAGTGATGGATGGCTAGACTTGAGTAATAGTTTTGAATAATTAACGAAGAAGAATTGGTGGAAATAGGATGACAAAATGAGAGGAAAAGGGAAAGTAGCTCTCATTATAGAAATGAATTTTAGTCTATTTATTGAAGAAGTGTTACGAAAAACGTTAATACTTTCTTGAATATTTAGGAAACTGAATTAGTATTGGCCTCAGTTATTAATATAATATAGGACTTATTTTCTAATTCACGGAGCTCTTAAAACAGGTTTACATTGTATTTCATTAATTTGCATAAACTATATGTTGATTGCTTTATTAATTTTATCAAAACGCTGTTGAGGTCGTGGTACAATGTTACCAAGTCCAATCTCAAATATAATCTCGCAAAACCTGAGAGCTGAGATCGATGACAAAAATTTCGTATTCATATTTATTCTCCTTGCAATAATTATCAGTTCCCAAAATTGTGACAGACGTGTAATAGCGCTTGGTGATTTGGTTATGAAAAACAAATTATAACTTAAAATCATGACAATTCAATACTGTTTTCTCTGGATTTGTAAAATACAAAACTTTTATCAGAAAATATATTATGTTAAACAAATTCGAAGCAATTAAAATCAAATTGAATTTTTTTATCAATGTAATTGAATTTTTTTATCAATGTAATTGAATTAATTATTAATTTTAATTATATCGTGTTTCATTGATATTAGGTTGTCGTTTACCTTAGTTTAATTTTAACACTAGTTTTTATTTAAGAAAACTATTTGCATGCCCTTTTAGCTGCTAGAAGGGATATCAATGTGAGCAATGAGTCTTATGGACAGTACCTACTTTATTATCAGACCTTAAAGAAGAAGCCTCGGAAACTTCTCACACTCTCTTGATATAAATGGACGAGTTCTGCTTTCGTTTTACTAATGGCCTTGTTTTATTTTTCCATTTTCTCCATACCATGTGTAAGATTTTCTCCTAATCTCTCTATCTAAAAAAATTTCAGGTCACATAGATAAAAGCATTAATTCATTTTTATAATTTTCTATTACGAAATTACAACATTTGGTAACATTGAAAGATAAAAAAAAATATTTTTTAATGATTATTATCAAACTGAAAAAAGATACGTTGTTAGCATGTTCCTGTTTAACTATAATGAATCCAAAATAGTACGGTGTTCACAATTAAAGCCCACACAAACCTTTAGATTCCTTTTCTAGCTCTGAATATCTTTCAAGCTTCAAAAAAGCCATTAGCTGCCTCGCTGCTGGATTTAAACTTGGAACTCTCTTCGTCAATCTTTGAGAAATTAAACCTTGGATTTCGCACTATGACCAAGGATGGGTGCTTCGATGCTTTGCTTAAAGATTGTATTGGTCTCTATGTCTCCTTTAGTAGTGGGCATTAAGTCAAGTTCTCGTAGATGCTTTCCTTTCAGTAAACATTGATTTCTGAGGTTTTGAAGTTTATCCTTAACCCCTCTAAAAAAACTTTTTTCAATTATTTTCTCTCAATTATCTTTAGGAGTGGAAGCGTTTATTTTCAAAATCATACAAATGCCATTACTAACAATGATAAAAAGGGTAATTATTAACTTGCCAAATGTACTCCGAACTGCTTTCAATGTCACATCTCCACATTATCTATGCTTAAAAAGGTAACACTATCACTAAAATTTGCAAGGATAATAGTTTGGCAATCATAAAAAATTGGCTAAAAATTAAGGCTTAAAAGCATCCTTCAAATGCACATATATGTAGATAAGGTCACATGGTGTCAAAGTTTTTGGGTAAACTAATTTTAATGTTACGTGGAAATTACGTGAAATCACTGTGAATATTAATTTCAAAGCAATTTCAGTCATCAAGATAAAATTCAGGACTATATTCCCCCATTCAATAAATACCCTAAAATTAAATAATTTAACTGATGCCTTTGAACCTTTTCAGAGCGGCATGCATAAAATTTGAAAATATGCTTTTGTAAAGTTCAACCTTCTTTGTTTTCTGGCTGTTTTCAGAGATCAGGGAAATGGATAGTTAATAACTATGACTTTTATATGAAGTGGCTTTGAATTTATACGGAGCAGATATGAGCATTGAAATGGTATTGTTAAACTCCATTTAAAACTCATAGGTTTTCTTTTTAAGCTATTTTTACTAGCTATCATAAACTTAATACAAGTACTATTCGTTACATTATTGAAAAGTAATCTATACGCCTCTTTCATATCTTTTGTACGAATACATTCCCTTTCTTAATGCTGAATGCGTGTTCACAGAGGCATAACTCTCTCCCCCAAAAAATCTACGAGTTTCACAAATATTACGCCAACCATGAATAATTTGCCTTTCGAAACAAGATAATGTGACGCATCATTATGTGAGAGGCTCGGAGTACGCCCACGGTTTTTAGCCGCACTAATCGACAGGTATGGTAAACAGTTATATTTGATTATCCCTTTTCCTTATATATATATATATATATATATATATATATATATATATATATATATATATATATATATTCACAGCCATTAAAAAAACAAAATCCTGCAATACAGTGAACAATTATTCATTCAAATGGAAATGGATATAAGGAAAAGGTATAGTTTTTTCTCTGTTTGGAAACGTGAAATTTAGATTTAGGATGGAGATAGTACAGTACAAATATATGAACGCGAAAGATCGGAGAGTTGCTAAAATGAGGTATGTGGTAGGTTTAAGGATATAAATTTCTAAAGTAAACTTTAATGCTCTAAAGAGATGCTACAAAGGAAACGGCATGATGAAGATAGACATGTCAGGAAAAAATTGTAGGAAGGGAAGGTTGAGAAAGAAAATAAATCTTTTGGTCTCTGCATAAAATAAAAGTATGTAATTACTAGCTACCGCACACATTACTTGCGATAATTCAGTTTGAAGGTGATCTAAGCTAGATTATTGAGTAAATTAAGGAGCCATATAATAAAAATATCCCATATGAAGATAGGACAATGAAAAAATATACCCGGGGTAGAATCGTTAAATCAGCTGGAAAGCCTTGAACACATCCATTTTGGGTGTAGATTATGAAGGCCCGGAATTATGTTTATGCATTTACAGAGGAAAGTATGAAATGAGTTATCATTTTGAGCATAATTGCCATTGATATCTTTATGGGAGGAGACTAAAAAATATATCAAACACTAAGATTATGAAAAGAAGGTTAATCCTCGATTTACAACTGTTCAAAGAAAAATTAGATTAATGAATTAGATTTTAAAGCCATAAATGAAAGAACCAAAAAAGATTCATGAAATACTTAAAAATACAACTTAAGGAAAATCTACCGGAAACAAAAAATGTATGGCTAAGCTAAAGAGGATAGTGTACGTAAACTTTCGTCGATTAATTTAACAAGGAGATATTCCTGAAACATTATCCTACCTCCAGGTCTTAAAATTCGTTAATGTTTCAATGCGTAAGTCGTCAAGGTGATCGACCGTCGCGCAAAGAGGAAACGGAACCGACATAGGCAATCGAATAGCCGGAAAAGTAGGAAAATGCATGCGCCCCAAGGATATTCAGAGATACGGCGTCGTATCTTCGAGACGGCTTTTGTGGGTGTGTGCGCGTGTGTATTTGTGTGTGTGTGATGAGATGGACCGGGACGCATGGGAAAAAGGGACGGAGGCAAGAAGACGGGAGGGAGGGAGATGGAGCTGGGGTTGACGTAGGGGGACCCCCTTCCATTCTCCGCGATGCTGAACCCAAAAACCCACCCACTTCCCCACGCACCTCTCTTGAGTCAACCCCTAAAATCCCTCCGAAGACTTACCTCACCCTCCGCCATACATACACTCATCCGCCCTCTCCGCCCTATGAAATGAAAAACGCCTAATCCGCAATGATGGCGGGCTGTTCCGTTTTATGCAGCTCCGAACACGAAATTAGACCTTGGGCTAACATTTCCCTGGGAGCGGTCGGATTGCATCTCCTTCTCTCGCACTCCCTTTCTATATATCTCTCACTCCTTCTCTTTCCCTCCCTCTGCCTCTTTCGGTCCTTTTTCCTCTCCCCGCCACCTCTCCCATCCTCTTTCTCTTACCGGCTCTCTCTTCCACGTTCCGGAGTGAAGTCGGACATAAATGAAATGGTGAGGTCACTCGAGCGACGGATAAATTCGCGATATACTCGAAGAGATGGCGTTCCTTACGTGAGGAGTCGGAAGTGAAATTCCAAAAATGGAAAAATATTTGACCTTCTATTCCCATTTTTACGATTGACCATTTGCCACACTTTTACGTTTTCCTTGAAATCTTCTGCTGTACCTCTGCTTTTGAATTCATCGCTACTTCTTTACGGTAGGATAAGAACTACTGGTCCTAGGAATGGCTTACTTTATCACTCAGTTTTCATCAATCCTTAAATACCGTCAGCGACTGAAAAAGCATTATTTCTATAAAATGACTGAATATTATCACTATCTAAAGAATCGTAAATTATTCGTTAAGCATCCAAGTAGTAATTTTAATGGGAGGCGATCGACAGCTAAGGTCATTTGCGTTAAGTATCCAAATATAAATAATTATCATTGTCAGTTTGTTACGTTTCCTTATCGTATTATCGCGAAAAATTGCTCCATGGCTTTAAGAGATGACATAGAAGAATATTTATTAGGTAGAAGTTTTTAGGGCAGGAGACTGACAGCTGAGGTCATTTGTTTCATTAGGGATGGATACGAAGGGATGAAGGGCGGAGGGAGACCCGGCGTCGGCATTAACCTGCCCTAAACGAAAGGCCCCAAGGGGTCCGCAGCTTAACGTCCCATCCGACGGACGGCATACTCACTCAAAGTGACCTCCAAAAAGCCACTCAAGTCGGGATTGGGATACCATTGATAAATATCTACGAGATTCGAATTCGGGCCCTCTGGATGGGAAGCCAGGAATATTTATATAACATATGATGCTACAACTTTCTACCTCTACTACTTAAATATTTAATTGTATATAATATTTATTCACGCAGTATACATTATTGTTTCCAATAATTGAAACTTTTCCGGGGAAGATTTCCCTTAAAAATTTAGCTCTTTCCGGAGGAAATAGCGCTGCAGTTTTTCACGATTATGTTAATTAATATCACACCTACGGTTAAATATATTTTTTTTACATTCCTGATTATTATTGACTTCTATGTTTTATCGTAGTATCTGAAACAGTTATCATTTTTTTTAATAAATTAGAACGAGAGATGTTTGCCTTTAATTACTCTAGATATTTCAGTCATATAAGTACGCATATAGCGTGATGTGTTTCATAATATTTCAAATTTTCTTATAATTAAAAAATTTAGATCAATAAAATGCGTAGAAATGAACCTTCCTTTCGTTTTACACCCGCATATTTCAGGTGCTATGGAAAAAGAGGAGAATCACTTAGGAATAACCGCGGTCAGTATGATTTAATTAAATTTTACGTTCATATAAAAAGAATATATAGTATTATATAATAACTGTGGAAAATCTTCAAATCACTAGACTATGGTCCTTGACTGAAAATAATATCCACAGTGACACACACAAACGTGTGTGTTTGTGTGTGCATGTATCGATGACACAATCATTAGAGCAATAAAGCTAAAAAAATACGTAAAAGGACGCTTTTAAATAAGTGTAAGTTTTCGGCTTTCTGCCACAGAGAAGGCCAAAAGTTCCAAAAGGTGAGTGTCCTTTTATGTGTTTTCTATTTATATTTTGTGTGCTATTGTGCCTTCCAAATTATATATATACTAGGCATGCTCATAGAGTAAGGGCCGTTTGGTCACAGGAAAAAATATACTCATATGAAACACATTTCATTCACCCTTTTAGTTAGCTACAAGCCTAATTCACTTTTCTATATAATCGCCGTTCAGTTCTAAGCATTTTTCGTACCGCTGCACCAGCTTCTTTAACCCCTCTGCATAGAAGCTCGCCGCCTGAGAGTTGTACCAATTGACAACGCCGTTCTTGGGTTCTTCTTCGGTTTCGAAACGTTGTCCACCGAGCCACTGTTTCAAGTGGAAGAAGAGGAAGTAGTCGCTAAATGTAAGGTCAGGACTGTACGGTGGGTGATCAAAGAGTTCCCAACGAAAATCTTGAATTTTCTTATTGGTTTTGGCAAAACTGTTTCGGTACCCACCTTGTACACAATTTTTGGTGTCCGAGGTTTTCCGTGACAATATTGTAGACAGTAGTGCGTCCAAGTTGAGGAAATTGTTCATCCAAGCCATTAATCGTCAATCGACGAACACAACGCAGTTTTTGTCCCACTTGCGAAACAATTTCATCGGTAAGAATACTGGGCCTACCACTTCGCTCTTCGTCATGGACATTTGTTCATCCATTTTTAAAATCACGGCACCATTGTCTAACCTTTCCTTCACTCATAACTGTAGGTCCATAAACTAGGCATAACTCCCGATGAATTTCAGCAACCGAAAATCCTTTTGCATACAAGAATCGTACGACAGAATGCACTTCACAGCTGGCGGGATCAATGATTGTCGTGGACATTGTTGTTTGCATGCACGGACAAGCAAACGACTTCTGAAACAAAACAAATGCTGCTATAAGTAGCTTCTCAATGAATCAGTAGATGGCGCTGCAGGAGTAAAACTGTGTTTTGAAGCGTCAATATTTAAATATAGGCAAACGGCCCTTACTTTATGAATATGCTTCGTATATTTATGTACAAACATGGTATTATCCACTATTTTTCCTTCAGACATCTCTGGTTGTACATTTTTCCATGAAATCTCAATAAGAAGCTCATGACTTCTCATCAATTTTCCATGAAAAAGCCACTTAAACATTACCAAAATTCCATGCCTTTAGTGACTCGTGAACACACGTTCTTTGGGCTATCAGTTGAGTAGGTTGTCCACCAAAGTAAATCGGTTGCTCTGGAAATTAATGGCGAAAAGTATTTGGCATGAAATTTTAAAAGGTTGTCCTTTTTTATATTTATACTTTTGATTACTTTTTGCTTGAGGGATATTGACTTCAGAGTGCCTTCTTCCACTTAATCCCTCATATTACATTGAAGATTATTACAAACACCAATGCAATAGGTGGAGGAAAATCCACCTAGGCGTGAATCGCACCCGTGACTTCCAGGTTGGCAGGTGAGGATGTTACCCCGCTGCCATCATGACAATTTATTTATAGTTACCATATTCACAAATGAATTACCAACCAAGATAATGAATTACATCTTTCGTTAGATAATAAAAATTTTAAATATTATTAAACTCTCATGCCGTATCTCAATTATTTTTTAAAAAGATCTTTTGCCTATTTGTATCTTCTAGCAAAAAATGATTTTTTGTAACTATTTTTGTATTATTCAGTAAACTTATCTAAATTCATTCCTCATCTATGAGCCTACATGTTATGTTACATGCCATGATACATAACTTTTATGCGTTCATAATTTTGTATTTTAAAAACTAATATGTTTTTCGTTAATAAATTTAATTTTACAAAACAAGAGTTCTTTTTTAAAGATTTATATACATGTACACCATAATAGGACGGTAACATAGAATGATCCTGAAGGAGGTCTCCATAACATATTTTAGCTTACATTAGATTAAAGTGTGGTATTGTTTCAGAATCAAATACATCTAATGTTTCTTTTAACGCAGGATATGCATCGTAAAATATATTCTCTAAACTTTCAATGAAAGTGAATGCTAGTCATATTGCCAGCTTAAAATTTCCCTTTTTTCATAGATCTAAACATTCATTTACAATCCGCCTTTATTAATAGTCTTTCAAAATCCTGCCTCCTCAGTGGTATTTACTTCCTCACAAGAATCGAAATCCGTCCAATTAAAAATTCTAAAACCCCGTGTAATTCCTCAGGCAATGTAATTGCAAATGCGTTTCCTGGAAAATAATGGAAAATTTCTACAAGTTATGGCTTCCATGGAGAGAGAGAGAGAGAGAGAGAAAAGGCGAAAACTAATCAAAATCCCGGAATGTTAAATAGGTTAAAAGAGGTATTCCCCACCCCCATCAATTTATTTTATATTTTTTTTTCAAGAGCGCTTGAAGGAGATTTTGGTGGCAAAATAAAAAAAGTACTCAAAGGGTGAGGCTCATGGTAATGGGATGCATGGGAAGTTAAATGAGAAATACGAGTGGCAAGATGAAGGGGATTATGCGTGGCGGAGGGAAAAGGATTCGGTCGGGGTAAGAGGTGGGGAAGGGATGAAGGGAACGGGTCAATTGGGGAGGGAGCTTGGAGGAATGAGGAGTGGGGATGGTGGAGAGCAGAGGAAACGGATTGAAGAGAGTTAAATTCAAGTCGAAGGGAAAGATCTGGAGATATATATATATATATATATATATATATATATATATATATATATATATATATATACATATATACACACACACGAGGATGGGGTGGGGAACGTGGTGATGGGGGTAGAACCAAGGGATGACTGGAGAGTGGAATGAGAGACTATGATGATGAGTTTTGGGAGAGTTTAGAAAGAGGAAAGAGTGGAGGCTGAAAGTAGAGGGATGGGGTCATGGAAATAAGAGAAAGATTTAAAGATAGAGAAAAGGGTAGGTATAAAGACTCGACACGAGAGAGTTAGAGAAGGAGGAACCCTACCATAGAAATGAGTGAAAATACATTCATTTTATAGCGAATTTTTTTTGGGAATATTTCGCGACTCCAACGGAAAGTAGTCTCCCTTGTAGTTCTAAGGATCTCAGGTTACTGTGAGAGCTATTCAAATCATATTTTTCATAAAGGGTCATGATATGTAGAGTGTGTCATTAATTTCCACAGCTGGCCATCCCCATATATTCCTCTCAAGTCTTATGCTCGACTCTACTTCCTTTTGCTGCCACACATTTCATGGCTCTCAATACGAATTTTTACTATACATAGTCAAAATACACAGCAAGAATGTATTCTCACCAAACGCCATTTAAAAGGAACGTTGCGGGGCTTCTGAATTTACCTTTTGCATTTATTTTATGCATTGAACATGTTTAAATTTACTGGTTAACTCAAGCCGCCCCACTTATAGAAAAAAATTAACCCTAAAAACATATTAAATTAAGATATCATAAATATTATACACCTTTTTTGATGAAAGATGGAATAGCAAGAAAAAACATTGAGAATTTGTAAGACAAATGTTTCGTCTTTTATAACAAAGAGTCAATGATTCGCTTTCTCTTTATCTCTCTTTCTCTCTTCTCCTGTCAAATTAATACCTAGAGACATTACATACCGAAGAGTGTCAGATCTAAGTTAGAAAATAAATTAGAACCTTTGGCTTATCTTTTTTGGTTTGAAAATTTACTACATTAATTCACATATAAATAAATTACCTGACAGAAAAAAATCACTTAAAGACGATTTTTCAAAAATATGAAGATTCTTCAAATTACTGTAAATTTTGTTATGCAGTTTGTTGGAAATATCATATCAAGTAAAATTAAAAATAATTGCTTTATGAGTAAATATCATCTCAAGTAAATGAAAAATAATTGCTTTATGACTAATAAATATATTTCACGCCAACTAACGATACTGATCTGCTGGCATTCCGTAGAAACTTATGTAGATAATACGTAGAGGAGCTGATTTTGAAGGTTTTATGTGGGCTTTCTCACCGTATTGTAAATCAAATACAAAACAACTTTCCCCCGATCCACAAGCATAATTTTCAAAGTGTGTATAACATCCCATCAAGTAAGCCAAAAATTCTATAAGAATGAAAGTTTTACCTAAAATCCGAACAATAATTAGGCATAATCAAACCATTAACAGATAATTCTATCTCTGATATTACTTCTATGATATTGAAACAGGACTTTGGATGACTGCACCATATTGTGCTTCATGAATTTTGCATGTGGTTCAATCTGAGCAATAATATGGCCTTTAAGAGAAATACCTCATAACCTAAACACAACCCACTCAGGCCGGGCTGAAAATAAAATGACTCGTCAATTTCGGTCCGTGTGGCATGAATACAGAGCACCTTAGTAAGCAAGCAGTAGTGTGCCCGCTTCAAAGAGAGCGGGTGTAGAGGGAAAAAGAAACAAAATGTTCCCAATGACGCGGTCAATTCCTACCTTTTATTCTTAACGCGACTGTTGCTTTCACTCGCAACGCACCGAGGCGTGGCTAAAATGGTGAATTTAATCAGAAGAATCCTTCTCCCTATTTCTTCCCATCTTCCATTATTCCCCTTTTGTCTCTCCCTCGATCTCCCCCTCTCTCGTTGCGGCGTACCTTCTCTCGTGTCGCACCACTAGCGTGGAAATATTAAGACAGCGATATGGTGATCGGGAGATTGGGTGGGAGGGAATGCGTATGGAAGGGAGTTAGAGAAGGGAAGGAGGGAGGAATGGAGTGGAGGGAGAGTAGGGAGGCCGGAGGGTGAGATTTAAAGTTCAGGGAGGACAGGGAGTGTCTACGGGAATGGCGTGGCTGAAGGGAAGGGGGTGGAGGGGGAGGGATAAAGGAAAGGAAGCGAACGAGGGTGGAAGCGATAAAACGAGAAAGGGTTGTAGGAATGCGATGTGGGTAGGGTTTTTTTTTCCTCAGTGAATGCGGGGGTGGTGGGTTAGGGAATGGGGAAATTGAGGGTGGGCGGGTCGGGATAGGGGTGGGGGTTCGGGATCTTTTGGGTGGGGGATGAGGGGAAGGTTTTGGAAATGTCTGCGGAGGTGAAGGGCATTGCGAAAGGGATGGGTGTGCGTATTTGCAGGGCTGAGAGAGGGCGAGTGTGTGTGTGTGTATGTGTGGGTGCGTGCGTGCGTTCGTCTTCGCGTGTGCGTGGATTCGAGGTGAGAACGATGCGATCGGAAAGGAAGGGGGGGGGACGAACGGAATAAGAGATTTCGGGCGATGGGGGTTGAATAACGAAGGAAATTCCTTTACGGACCGAAACGGATTTTCCTCTCTTGTCGACTGGCTCGCCCGGGGTGAAAAAAAAATCTCGACTTTCTTGTTTGAATAGCAAACACCGGCAGTGTATTTCATGTTTCTCATTTATTTCGGCTTTGCGTTAAAATAAATGGGCTTTAAAGGATCTGTTAACGGTGAAATAAAATAGGACGAAAAAAGCTGCCGTCTATCATTCCGTGGCAATCAGTTAAGGCAATTCCCAGCGCAATTAAAGGAGACGGAATTAATTATTTCGCCACAGTCTTTATTTTAAAGGCAATATTTAAATAAAAAAAATACAGGTACCCAAACTCCCAATTCCAAATATTAATAAAATATATTATAAAGGGGAGTTTGATCGATTGTTCTCCTCCGTTTGTTTTGGAATAATTGGATTCAAGTTTGTCGAAGCATTAGGCATTTTCATTTTAAATTATATTTGAGTTTGGAAAATTTCTGAGTTAAAAAATTATAAAAAATAAGTCATTGTTAATGCTTAAAATTATTTAGTTAGTCTTCACCGTTTTCTAACCAAAACAGTTAATTTGGGGTATGCTAAATATATCTCCATCAAACAGAAGAACGTTTTTAGCTAAATAAACGTTTATGTCTCCTTAATAGTATCAAATATCATTCATAAATTACAAAACGACTAACATACTAATATCAAGTATAAGATGCAAGTAATAACTGCTTTCCATTACGTTTTAATCACGAAAAATTAGCGTGAAAATACCCACATTATAAAGTTCTATAATTGTTTCAAAAAAGAAATCAACATGTTTTATAGAAATCAAATATGTGCAGTTGAATGGGAAATAATTATAATCAGAATACACGGTTTTAAAATTATACTGGTAAATCTCATATAATAGTATTCAACAAACTAAACTTGATTGGTATCAACCGTTATTTATGCTTTTCAGTCATTTTATATGACCCCATGGGCATGGCGAGCAGACGCTTATATTTTATTTGCATTTGTAATGTATTTTTGCATTGATTGGATTAATATTGACAAAGAGATCTCTTTCTTTCGTTGAAATATTATTTTATTAATCTCCAGGTTCTCATTTATGTATTTACACAAGGCGTGAAATCTTTTCAAACAAAGCTTTATTATTTTTTTTCTAAAAGGCATACTATTTTACTCATTAACATAATTTTCGTACTCATATAATTTCAAAATTTACATTTAGTTATCCTCTCAGTAGTAGAAAATGATAATATTTATTAATTAATCATAAAATATTGAAAATTTAAAATAGGTGTCTCAAACTATTTTTCGATACAATGACGTCTTTTCTGAATTCTCATATTTAGCATAACTTCGAAGAGTATCATCAAATAAAAATTGGCATGTCCAATTCTATGTACTACATAACTCCCAAACATATGTTTTCAACCATCATGCTAATGTTAAGGTAGCACAACATTTAAGTAACTGATAGGGGCAAAACTCACTTAATAAAACTTTGGGCGGGCTCAACGCGTGTCTTCGACGCAAAATAGAGAATTTACTAACCACATAAAATATTAATACTACATTTCTGTGTTCGGAAATTTATTGATTGCAAACATTTCGTTACATGGCAGCAATCCGTACAATTAAATCCTCAATTACCTAAAATTAAATTGGAAAAACCAAGTAGTAAATATTAGCATAAGCAATAGTACGATACATACATTAGATTGTCCTCTCGTACAAAAATTATGTTAACATTGAAGTCGTTAGAAAATACATGAAGGTTCGACTTTTTCGCTTCTATTTCCGACCCCATCCGTCATATGTGCTTCCCTTGCGGTAAAGGAATATTTAAATTCATATGTTTATATCAAATCAGTTTCAAAGGGATTTTTCGGGAGAGATTTATTAAAAATATGTAAACCCGGAGTTCGACTTAACTACAGATGTTGTTACTCCTCCCCCACTATGTCCCTTCCTCTTGAGCAGTGCACATGTCGTCCAAGGATTTACTTCCCACGGTATACGTCTCTCTTTAACCCAATGATCAAATATAAGTTTTTTATTCTAGCTTTATTGCTGTGATATTTAGAGCTAGAGGTTTAGCATTTTACTATAAATGCAATATATAATTATATTTATATATATATATATATATATATATATAAACACAGATGTAGATTTTTAGACTATAGAGACACAAAGAAAGGACATTCACAATATGTTATTTGACGTTTCGACGGCTCGGCCGTCGTCTTCAGAACTTTATATTATATAATATATATATATATATATATATATATATATATATATATATATATATATATATATATATATGTATATATAATAGTAGTAAATATATAGTAATATATATATATATATAATATATACATATCCAAGAGCCCCGATTATTTAGCCAAGAGATGGCGTCCGGGGGCTGTTCCACGCACCGAAAGAGAAATAGGCAACACACAAGAAGAAAGGAGAGTAAGTAATCATACGCGTGGTTAGCAATCATACAACTTTTCAATTTTAGGATATTTTAAAATTCTTTTGATAGGTATCTTTCACCATTTGCATTGCGAAAGAACTCATTATATTGCCAGACAAAGGTGAATGAAAGCTTTCAAGATTAAGTGCCAATCACATATTGGTTTACAGCGTTAATTCTACTCTGTACTTTTTCTATGAATTCATTCATTCGTAGTGTTGCGCTAATGTTTCCTCACCTTTTTCTCAATGCCTTGTTATTTTACTTATTGAAGTGCATCTGCCACACAAAACACAAGCGCGTAGCGGAATTAGAGTTCGACTACAATTTCCTTTCAAAATAATTTCAATTCGAAATAAAGAGCCTCATTTGGCAAATTGAATAAAAAAATAGTTATTTCTATTTATATAGAAATTAAATAAAAAAATGGAAAATTTCAGGTTTTTCTGTCTAAATAAGTGACCTTGGGCCTATCAAAATATCTTTGCAGAGATGATTTTTTTCTTATCCGGACATACCTTGGGATGCCGACATGATCATCACGTGTCAATAGATTGCCCAAGCCACAACGGATGATACGACACTCATGCTGAAGGATGAACTCATCCCA
This sequence comes from Hetaerina americana, assembly GCF_022747635.1. Taxonomy (NCBI): domain Eukaryota; kingdom Metazoa; phylum Arthropoda; class Insecta; order Odonata; family Calopterygidae; genus Hetaerina; species Hetaerina americana. The sequence continues at coordinate 46,804,972 of NW_027286070.1, forward strand.
CGGCCATCTAATTGGCCGAACAAGTGCGTACCGAACTGACCAATCCAGTCATTTACTTCCCTACTACACAAACAATTTTCACAATTTAATAACGCAGATGGAATTAAAGTAGTTTAATTTCCTTCTTAGGCATGAAAAAACTTTTTGTTTTCTTTCACACTAAGTAATGAGACATATGCAAATATTACGTAAACCTACAGATACAGCGCGATTTGCCATCGGTAGTAGGTACTTTTACAATGAACGGCGTTATGTTGTCCTCACCGACGAGACCATTACGACCGACTATAATTTATAAAATAAAATAACAATATCGCTCTAAGCCAGAATTCACCCAATTAAATATATAAAATACTCGTAATTTTATTTTAAAGGTACATCCCTTCTAGCGGTAAGAGTAGAATGTCCATTGTGGTGCTTCGGTCACGCGTGATACTTTGAACGGCCCTCGGGTAATAGCCCGACGTTTCGCCACACAGGTTGAATTTCGAAGCCACCATAGCCCTTTCGCCGACTGACTCAGTACAAGTCGCCGGGCGAATAACAATCCATCCGTCACAGGGCTGATCTCCCTCTAACCTCCAATGCTCCCAAGTCCCCTTTTGTGCATGTCGGAGGAAATACGACGTGATTCTAGGGTTGGACCCGCCTCCCGCGCGGCCGTGACATGGGGAGGTGAGACATCATTTCGGCAGGGGGGATGGGGCGGGTTGCTCCCGATGAATACGTAATCTTTTGTCCTGCTCGGGAGAGAAAAGTAGTCGTGGGGACGATAATGCCATCGTATGTGCCGCCAACTCCTCCGGAGAAGACGAAAACCGTCGGCTACCTGCAGCTTGACAGACCCTGGAGTCGGGAGGGAGATGTGACCCTTCGCTATAGGAGGTATGCTCCCTCCGCCATCCCCCGCCACTCCTCCCTGAAACGATATTCACGTGAAGGGGAGATATAAAATGGATTACGCCCTCAAAATCCGCCGAAGATGTCATTCCCCGCGTCAATTTTACAGTTAAAAGGACCGTAAAAAGAGATGGTTTCGTATATTTTTCAGGGTCTCGGCATGAATAAAGATAAAAAAATACTTCCCAACCTGAGTGGAACGTGGTAAATACATTTTAACCCTCCGCTTCCGCGTCAATGTCCGGGAACCAATACGGTTGGAGCGAGGGTAATGAAATCAGTACAGACACACGAAGTACATTGAAGCCTATTTCAAACACGGGAGTTTGTGGACTATGAGGAATTATCAGGAGAATATTATACGTAATTACTCACCCTAAAGTCAGCAGGAGCCAACTCGGAGGAGGACAGGGATAATGCAATTTTAACTGTGTAGAGTTCCGACATCAGAGTTGAAAAGCCTTGATAGCTGGCGACATTTTGTTGAATGAATCCCAAAAATAATTCAAATTTGAATTTGCTCGAATGAGAGTTGCTTCACTCGGCATTATTTTCCATCACGGTATTCTAAAGAGCGTAATTAGATCTACCGGAGGATAATGAGCCATGAAATCGTCTCCATCCGTCCGGGAATTATTTAATATAAGATCATCGAACGAAACAGTTGCATCGAGCTTGCTCAAGCTGAAACAAGTGATTCATTCCGTGATCCCCTGATACTTGAGTTTTAAGTCAGCGGGCGACCAGGAAAAATAATTCAAAGCGACCGCGAGGGTAATCGAGTCAAGGGGGGGGGGTTCTCAATGGAGTAGATTCGCCTATCCTCCTCATCATCCCTCCACTACTTCCTCTCACCTCCCTCCCCATTCCGGCAAATGGGACGACCCGTCCCATCGGCGTCCCATTGCGGAGTTTGATGTCTCCCCCTCCCAAACCTCCGTGACCTCCCTCCCACTCAAACCCACCCCACCCCGTAAGGGACCAAAATGAACGTGATTTTATTCGCCATTCCACCGTAACCCTCTCCACACACACACACACACACCTACCGAGCCAAAATGCCAGCCGGGGCAGTGACACCACATGCCATGCATCACACCCTGGCAAATTCCCGGATAACATGGCGCTGATGTAGATGGGCCGGTGCCATTTTCCCTCACAATCCAACTCCCCTCCCCTCCTTCTACCTCCCCACTCTCTCTCTCTCTTTCTCTCCCCGGGAGAGATCGTTTGCCCGCGGGGAAGCCGAATAACACCCGAGGTGGCGCTGGAAAAGAGATGATGGCGGGGAAGGTCAGGAGCCCAATGCATCACGGTAAATTGAAGCTTAGAAAGGGCGGCTTTTGGGGATGGCTAGGGTGGGGATCCTGGGATGGGGCGAACGGGTAGTGGATAGGGTTTTGTGCCCGGAGACGGCAGGTAGTAGGGTCGGAGGGGGTGGAAAGGGGGAGAAGAAAGGAGGACAGGGGATTTCGTGGAACGATCGGAGGGGAAGGAACGGCTTTTCCCTCCGCGGGTGGACGGGGTGGGAGTTAAGGTGGATTTTGGAGAGGAACGGAGGAGTTCGAGGAGAGGGAGGAGGATTGTGGAGGCTTTGGGAGGGGGAAAGGGAGGTGAGCGGAGGGAGGAGAGGGCATATTTGGCGTTGATTTTGATAGCGAGCTGAGAGAAAGGGACTGAAGAGACATAAAGTTAAGTAGACATTAGGTGGGCGGGCGATGTGAGGGTGAAGGGTCGGGTGGGGAAGGTCGCCACCGTATAAAATGGGATTGCGGAGGTATTTTTTTGGAATAAGATGGCCACTAACGACTGGGTACGTAAACGTAGGGCTGTAGAATGGAGAAGGACGGGAGGAGTTAAGGGTGATGGGGATGGAGCTTGGGATAAGAAGGGAAAACAGGGGATAGAGAAAAGCAGAGAAAAAAAATCATGAAAAAATGAAGAGAAGGGAAGGAAAAGGGTGGTATCAAAACCGGAGAATGCCTCAAATATGAAAAAAATGTTTATTTAAATTTCTAATAAGGCTTGCAAGTAAGGAACTCTGCTATAAATCAGTTGTCTCGTTCACTCTTTGCCCAGGGAGCAAACTCGTAATATTTTGGCAAATATTCTGGCTAATCCTGTCATTTACACTAAATTTTGATGCTAGGCCAGCTTACTATATTTAGGCAAAATTAAAATATTGAATAAATAATTTTTAATGAGGGTATTGAAAGGAATTGAAGTGTTTTCAAGTACTTAAAACTTAAGTAATTTCTGTGCATGACGAATTATTTTATTACGATGGCATCAGTTTAAACAGCTCCATCTGCGGGTTAAGAATTCAGATTGCATTCTATTTTTAATCTATAGTTACTTTACATGAATTATAATGATTAAACTTCTCTGTTCTTCTCAACATCTATCTTACTTCCAATTTCCTTATGCTGACATCTGTCTTCGCTGCTCTCAATCATATACGAGGGTCATCCGGAAAGTAGTACCCGTTCGTGCCGCATGAAGTGCTGACGACGCGAGTAGCCGCTGGACGAGGTCAGATAGCTTCAGTGGCTTGTCTGCCTTCTCTGAGCCAAGTTGCGTGACGCTAGCATTGCCTGTGTTGTTTCTGTGATTGTTTACAATGTTTAAAAAAATTGAGAACGCCGCCAGTTGTGAAGTGAGGGCAGTGATTAAATTCCTCAATGCAAGAAACGTTCGCCCATGTGATATTCATCGCCAATTAAAGGAGGTGTATGGAGACAATGTAATGGACGAGTCGTCTGTTCGGCGGTGGTGTCGCAACTTCAACATGGGGAGGGGGAACACACACGACGATGAGCGTTCGGAGAGACCGTCTGTCATTACAGACCAACTGGTGAGCTCAGTTGACGAATTCGTGAGGAACGATCGGCGCGTCACAATTGATGACATCTGTGAGCATTTTCCCAATGTTTCTCGAACAATTGTTCATGAAATTGTTAAACACCATCTGCATTATGCAAAAATTTGTGCAAGATGGGTCCCTCGCGTATCTCAATGAGCTGGCGGCGAAGGACTATGCAGCAGGAATACAGAAACTTGTCACACGTTATGACAAATGCCTTAATTTGCTTGGAGATTATGTTGAGAAGTAGTTTAAAGTATCCTCTTTCAAATAAAATTTTTTATGTTTGTTAATATTTACTTTTGTGTCTTTATTTCACGAACGGGTACTACTTTCCGGATGACCCTCGTATATTCACTGTTACTTCAGACATCCTTCATCCAATGCATGGCTCCTTTTGATGCGATGAGAATGGTCTTATTTACATTAAGTAACCAGCGTACGGAAAAATAGTTTATTTAAAACTCACTTGATGTATTCACTTTTATAATGTCAGCATCGGAAGGGAAATATAATTGCCTACAATAGTTTATTTGAGAAGCCACAGTTTTTCCTTAAAGTTATAAATAGGAGCGGGAAAGAGAAAAATCATGAAGGATTCGAAAGGGAAATCCTGAATTGCCCCCACATTTTCTTTGCGGCATCGTCGTCCAGCGCGATATGGAGACGCGAAATTACGCACTGGAGATAATTCTTTAGAGTGATTTCCATTTTTCTCCAAAGAGTGGGGAAACGTAGAAGCTAGAGGAGCGTAAATGCGAGGAAGGAAGAGGCGGAGTTGAGGGTGAGGGGCGGAGGGGAACTTGAAGGAAGGAGGAGTATTGGAGGGGAAGAGAGTTAAGGAAGGGAAATGGAGAAAGCGGAGAGGGGGGTGAGTAGAGAAAATGGAGGCAATAAAGGAGGTAATATGGGGAGGGTGGATGGGAAGTTGAAGAAGGGGGAGGAGTCGAAGGGATTGTGGATAGGATAAGGGGAAAAAGGCTCCCCTTTTATCCTGCTGCTTCTGGCTGCATACATTAAGAGAGTCCCTGGCCCGGAAACCGATTTCCTCCTTCGGGGTGGCTTCTCGGGATGGAGCCACGAAATTAAGACCGCGGCTCGGGTAGGTGGGTGGGTAGGAGGGATCGAGTCGGAGGGGGGGTAGAGGGAGGGCCCTGAGAGAGGATGGGGAGGGCGAGAAGGGAGGATCAGGCAGTAGTGCGGGGAGAGGAAAGGGGACACCCCGTAGGTTAGGCTCGAAAGAGTAAGGGAAGGCAAGAATCGGGGGACGACTCCCATGGAAAAGTGTTCTTACGGAATAAGCTGCTGGCCTTCCAGACGGCGGGTTTAGGTATCCCGAAGTGCCAAAGGATGGGACGAGGCAGAGGGGGTCGGGGGAGAGGGGAGAGGGGAGTAAACTAGGAGGAATCAAGGGAGGTCGCTTCAATTGACGCTTAAAAAAATTGGGAGAAGGGATCGAGTGAAGTCATCCACCCCACTCCTCGCGACGGCGGAAGACAATTGAAGGGATCACGCGCACGGTGAGCGTAAAAAGGGGTAAAGGGAGGAAGAGTCTCGCTCGGGTAACAAGATGAGCGAATTTTTTCCGAGGGTGTGGGTGCGGGGAATAGGTGAGGGGTGAGTTGTCGGCGGACGCAGTGCAGATCGACGGAGGAGGAGGGGTTCCCGCCCCTCTCGTGGTGGATTAGTTGTCGGGCAGAGGGTGGGGGACGACTAGAGGTGGATGGGACTCCACTATCGGGCCTGAGCGAGGGGATGGACCCCGTTTCGACGGAGCTGGAGACGGGGGTGATTGATTCTATTGCCGATGCGCGATTCCGCGGGACGGCTTCGACGAATCACGAGGGTGGGTTCGAGCGTGGATTTGAACCGCCGCGATTTCTCCCTTCACGGCAAAGAGTTAATGGGACCGTTTCCTCGAGATCAGATATCGCACTGAACCAGACGAGATTTTTTGAGCACAAGAAAGAATAATATGAAATTTTTATCTTCCTATTCAGGTTTCCGCCGTCCATGTTCAATTGAACCAGTAAGTTTCTAAGTTTTTATAATAATTAAAGGATGCTCCGAAAATCAATTATTCCTCTTTAAATAACCTTATATTGTATATCTATTTTATTTAATTCCTTCGTAAATTTAGTTAACGTTATTAAAGAGGTGCCGAAAAGTGTCATCCTTAATGTAAACTATTAGATTTTTCAGTTGAGAAAACACAAAGGTCTGACTGTCCTCGTAATATCATTTTTCTCAATATTTTCCAATATATTGGAATTTCAGATTCATAGAACTTATAAAATAGTTCCTATATTTTGGAGACAAAAGTGTGTGATCCAATATATCACTCAGGTTATGTATCTCTATCATATGACGATGTGATAAAAATTTATTGGATTCCACGAAGCCCTCATAAATAAACCGTTAAACGAACAAGAAAAACTTAGATATTCATAAAATGATACTTGAGATTAGTAGGGCTTGCTAATTATGCAATCATTACAAAATTTTATCAGGAAAATATGAAAATTTGGACGCCTTGGTTTGCTCTCCGGAGTATGAACTCTATATCCCGTTGATATAGAATCATGGGTAAGGCACTCTCCGGCTGACCCAAACCCCTTGGATTAAAATCTTTACCCGAGTGGGTGATGCATGAAAGATGCTAATTAGGCCCATAGATATCCTACTAAATGAGAGAAAAAATTGATATTAAATGAATGCTTGCTCCGTTACATTTTTTATGACTCGTATCTTCAAATGAGAAAAGATTTAATCAAGTGATGGTGGAGAAAATAGGTCGAGTTTCACGCGCTGAAGAACGAAAACCTTGTGAAAACTTTCCTTGGATAATCTTCGGAATTCAACCCAAAGTCAACCAAAGTTTTTCCTTCCCAAACAATGAAAACTCCGATGCAGTGGGTGTGAATATATCTCTCCAAAACGAAAAGGAATACGTCGCTGAGGACTGCTATAATTTATTTTACAAGACATACGTAATTAAAACTTAAGTGGAATGCACGGTGCATTAAAACATCAACCAATTAGCGCATATTACTCGCAATGTAGGGAGGGTAAGGGAGGAGAGAAAATTTAGTCGGAGACGTCAAGGCTAGTTAGCGCCGTTATTAAACGCCAAAAAAAAGCGGGGTCGGCGTGTGCGAGGCTCGGGAAGGCGGATGGACGGGGGAGGAAGGACCGTGGACAGAGATGGATGGGTGGGGGAGGAGTGGGGGTACGGATGGGGCTAGAATCATGAAGAGACAGGAGGTTAGGGCGGGGGTGTATGCTATAAGGGGTGGAAGAGGGGGAGGTGAGGGGTAAGAGAGTGACAAAGTGCGGCTGAGGGCGATTCTCGTAAAAAAAACTTCCCCTCCCCGTTAATAACGCCGGGAAAGGGACCAAAATATAGCAGAATAAACTGCCGTATTTAATACAGCGATGGAGCAGACCTCTGCAAGAGTTTTTGGTGGCGGGGGGGTTGGAGAGGAAGGGTGGACGGGTTCGGGTTGGGTACACCGGAGTGAAAGCGGGTCGGCAGGATTCGGGAGGAAGTGTGGCTGCGCGTACGAGTGAGGAGAAGACGGGGAAAGAACAAAGACTCTGGTTTATTCGGATGCTCCGGCGGGGGAAGACCCTGTGGGTGGGAGTGAGCTACGTCGGGGGGGGGGGGTAAGAGAGTTTTGTGATGAGCAAGAGGGGAAGACGAATCCTGGGTTTAGGGAGATGTAGAGAGAGTGAGATGGAGAGGAGGAGTAGGGAGGAGGGAGGGAAGGCGAGACGCGAGTGAGAGAAGGAAGGAAGGGACTAAGGGAGGATCCGAAGGAGAAAAGGGAGTGGCGGTGGGGGATGGGGGAAGGAGGGTAGGAAACAAAGTGAACCTCATCTCATGGTTGGCAGAACCCGAGGAACGTGATGTGAAATCCAAAGGCATGAGTGGAGGGGAGTCGAGAGGGAGGCGGAGCGGGGAGGCGTTTGGATGGGAGGCCGGTGGACTTGGGTGGTTTGGGTGAGGGAGTTTGTACCGCCGCCAGTGGGGCAAGATGCGAGGGGGTGTGGGTCTGGTCGAAGGGGAAGGGGTGCTCTCGGGCCGGGGAAGTGTGGTAGAAGGTGGGGAGGGAATGGAAGCGGTTCACTACTCCCTTTTACCCAGCGGTTACTCCGACGAGGGAGGATGGCGTGGCGCGAATGCTCATAGAGGCATAGAGCATGGATTCCGTGTAGGAGGGGGGGCGGAGAAGGAGATAGGGAAGCATGGCGGAACGGGGGGGCGGGGCGCTGTTGGAGGCTGAGCGGGAGGATCGGCTCCCCTGCCCAGGAGGCGCGCACACACTCATGGATGGGACCTTTCCTCCGACGGGAACCTTGTGGCAAAATCGAAGCCCAGGGGGCCCCGCCTAGGAATTATTGCAAAGTGAGTTTTAGGACAACGTGCCGCCGGCGGAGTATCGCGGATAATGTCCCCCTAAAATTTCCCGATTAGGAATTCGGTCCCTGAAATGTTCCCACGCGGGCGGAGCTGTTACTTTGCGACTAAGACCTTCCGTGTCTTCCGCCCGGAGGAGATATGGCGTAAAGGGGGGGAGGATTCGAGGGGAGCACGGAGTGGGAGGAATATTAGGCGGGGGAAAATAATAAGCCTTCCGCGCGAGATCGCTCTTACGGTCGGGTAATCACACACACTCTCGGGAAAGATGGACGTTAAAACGAATTCAGGCAAAGGTATGGCTAAAGACCTTTAATAAAGCCGACTAAACGGATTTTTATGCCCGAGCAAGGACCCGCGGTCATCCAGAAAGCCTGAAAGTTGGGGAGAGTAGGTTAATGTAGAATACATTTTGGGCGATGGAAAATTTAAATTAACCGAAAGGAAAATGTCAACAGGCTAGGTCAAGCTTTTAAAGTTCATTTTCTGCTGCTGTGATTACATTAAGTCCCGGAGAAAAAATTATAATATAATTATTAGATTACTGGGACATTGTTTTATCTAAATTGCTTTCGATTATTTGAACGAATACCAAAGCGATCATGAATAATCATGAACCCCGGGCGCCATCGAAAGATTTTCGAGAAATAATTTAATTGAAAACCCATTACCACATGCTGAAAATCATTTCTCGTTAATTCACACGCCATTGTGATCGATATTTCTACTGGTAGTCTAAAAAAATACCTGTGCAAAGCTAAATTAAGGCCTCGGATAAAATTCACCCAATTTCAATGGTTGAAATTTATCGGTTGCTGGAAATTAAGTCAGGGTAAAGCACCCATATGTAGGGATTTTTATGGAAAGAATTCAGATTCTTTGGTCAGATATAGAGTTAAATGGTATCTTTTAGTGCATATAATTAGGACCGTGAAATATTTTGACTCTACGGCATAAAGCATACGAAGTTACTATCGCGGTAGTAATTTATTGAAGATGCATTGCCACAGAGAATAATGTCTCATTATGATTTATGACATAAATTTATGAAAATGTAATTTTTAAAATACAGAGCCTTATTTTGAATTTAATGTGTCTCATTTTATGAAAACATCAAATATGTGTATTTTATGTAGCCTTCAATTTATACAGGCATAAATTTCCCGCAAATATCCTCTTCTTATTTGCAAATCGATAGATGAGGTGGAAACATTTTGCTCTCGCATGAGAAATGAGCGAGTTAAAGACTCCATCTATTCCTCCATTGGTATGCGGTGAGTAATCTTTACTGATTTGGCCGGCCCGGATTTCAACGGTGCCGTTCCGACCCGAAAGGGGCATTTCTCCCAAAGAGCGTTTGGTCAACGACCAAATCCCCGACAGCCTCTTTGTTTGCCCACAAGGCGAATGATCCCGTGGCCTCTCTCCCTCGCCTTTGTCTCTTATCTCACATAATGCTCCGCCTTACCTTTGTCAGGAAAAAATTACCCTTAATTGGAGTGCTTTACAGCGGGGAGTCAGATGCCATGTTATGTGCATCCACACTCGTTCCATTGTGAAATTCAGATTCCCACGGTTTCCATCGGATTTCTTATAAATGGTTCGTCGTCCCCCCATTGACCGACGGGATAGAGCTTCATATCGCTATCGGGTTTAGTTCGAATTGGTTCGGTTCTTAGTTGTTATGCCCCAGATCACAAAGGCGAATTGGTTTTGGAGTCAAAACATTCTCACTGCCCGGATAAAAAAAAGCGGAATCAGTAAATGGTTGAGCAAAATAAAAAAACTTAACAGAACGACTCAATGATATATTCTCTACAATTTACTGCAGCAAATATTTACATGCAACGGATGAGCATATTTCTTATTTTATTTGGAAATTAGTTAAAGATGACTGCGCTTGCAAATTCTTTCATCGAAATCAAGTCGTTAAAGACGGCCCATTAATTCCGCATGCCCCAACAACAATGATTATTGATTTATTTTTATCCAAGTTCAATGAAACAGGCGTTCAGTTTCAAACCTTGAGTTCATCTAGACCGTTAAAATTGATTGAAGAAAGTTAAGAATATAAAGAGCAGTTAGTAGAATATGTTGTAAAATTATTTCAAAAATCATTAATCAATGAAAATATCTTAATCCATTATCTCTTTTGAGTTTTTTTACCATATTTTAATTCATTTTCAGGAAATGAATCTCAATCTGGTCGGTGACAAACAGGGCAAAATTAAATGAATTTTTGGAGTTCCTCCTTTAAGAGAGTAGTTGAACGCAATAACACCTTATTTCTTCTTGCACCACATCTGTCCTAAAACACACCCTTATTCAAGCGCAAATTAGTTTCACGAATATTTCGTTTGAAAATACTTATGAGTTGTACCAGTGTATTTGCTGTTTTAGTTGTATTCACAGTGAGATACGAATCGAAAAAAACCGGGAAACTAATTTTTCCTCAATTTGCGCCACTCAAAAGCGTATTTTGATAGAAGTTGTTCGGTAGAACCCATTTAAAACTAAATCAAATAAATATATGAAAAATAGGATTTCTTTAGATTTTTCTTCGTCAGACAGAAGTGAACTGTTTTTATTGCAAAATCACTAGCTACATTTAATGTGTCATCGTATCATCAAATTTTCTTGTAACTCTAGATAGAAAAACACTGAGTCTTGGGAATCACCTTCGAGGATTTGAAAGAAAGTGATAAATAATAATCTTTGAGAACGACGTTGTCTGCGGAAATTTTGACGCTTTATAGATTTCTTAAACTGAAGAATATGAGTAAAGGATAGTTTGAGAAGGTATTCTGGTGATACATATGTTAGCCAGCCCGTCGCGCCGTGTAAATTTGTTTGACCAACCTCTTTTATCGCGAATCTCTCAAATTAGTGGTTGTTGAGACATGTCAACATTATGTTACCTGCTTTCCCTTTGTTATTTAGTAGCTACCTAAAGTGAAGAAAAGATAATTTATAGCACTATGAACATTTCACTTTGTATTTGGATATTAAGAATGCTTTTCTAGGGGAAAATGGATGGCGAAGGTAAATTTGATTGATACATCTGTTCATTCAAACCATGAATCACCCCCTGGGTGATTTATCTATTTTTGTCTGCCAAAACTGAACATTACCTGTAGTTTAATTAGAGTTTTACTGAAACTTATTAACTAGTCAAAAAGAATTTATGTATGTATAGATATCATTTATCAACTTGGAATACGTTATGTGGAATCCTTCGATTTTATAAATACAAATTAATTAATTATTCACACCTTTTTATTGGGTTTCTACCGGTGTTTACAGTTAACTGTCATCAACAAGTTACCTTACCGCAATAGAAATACCTTAATATAAAAGTTTAAACAATTACTAAACAGAATTTATCTCTAAAATATATTTCATATAATTTACATTTACCATCAATTAACTTAAAAAAAATAAAAAGTATCGATATTTAAACGCTTCCAAAATTTATCCTTAAATATTTTCTTCTATCACAAGAAATTTTATTCAAAAGTAACTTATGTGTGCTGGAAAGTAAATGTGACCTAAAAAATTGGAAACTTCCTCGTTAAGTATTGCAGACAGTCGTGCTAAAGGAATAGATTTTAAGCATGAAATAAATGCTGGCTATAGCCATTGAAAATTCCTGGAGTAATAAAACAACCCACACACCGATGTGGCCTTAACCGTTAATGTTTCAATTTATTCCGAAAATGTATGAATGGCGTAAGCAGAAATTTGTAGCAAATTGAGAATCATCCAAGGGATGGAGTTTCGCGGAACCTTGCTGTGTAGCATGAGTTTTCCTTCAAAGAGGGGAAGAGAGAGAGAGAGAAAGAGGAATAAAGGGAGAAAGGGAGAACACTTTTGTGTCTTTTATAAAGCGAGGTTAAAAAAACTGCATTTGAAACAGAAAACACGCTTTTAGCCGCAAGTCATGGCGGGGGCCGCGTGGAAGGCTTTGACTTTAGCATTACCACTCAGCACATGGGTTAGCGCTCTCTTTGAATTCTCACTCAAAGAATGGGGCCGTGTGGGGGGGGGGAGGCAGAGGGAAAGGCGAGGTTGTGTTTGGTAGGGAAAGGGACACAGTGGCCGGAGGGCGGAGGGGAGGCGATGGTGGGAGTTGAAGGCGAGAGATTTGCAAATGCCTGCGCTTGGGGAATTGGAGGAAGGTGTCTGGAAGCAACGGCGGAAAGAAAAAAATGCCAGTAGCAAAGTCGGATGCATAAATAAAAACATCAGAGATTAACACATTCAGTGGCGACAACAAATAATCAAAGAAGAGTTTGAAATCACATGATCAGTCATTGTGTTATATAACTTGAGAATTAGGTAGGATATAACATTGCCTCGTGAATGTTTGGCAACACAACGTATGTGCTATAAATCTCTTTCAAATATAAATGTGAGTGGAATCTCTTATGCGGCTCACGGTTGAGTTACCACAGAAATATCAAGGTGATCATTCATGAAAATCCTTATCCAATTGCTGAGGAGACAACAACGTGTTAGGTTAATCGGTATCTACATCTACTCAATACCCCGCAAGCCGCCGCAAGGGCGTGTGAAGGGGGGTGTCAGGATACCACTCGTAATTAAGAAAGAAAAAAAAACGCAAGCAAAAGCAACAAATTTATACCATCCGCAAACAAAACATGGCATACACTCATGCAAGAACACTTACACCCCAAACACATGCAAACACTCAAACCACCAACTAACATACACATGAACCTACAAATACACCTAATATCCTTGCAATGTCTAATTTTTCCCAACTTGTAAATTCAACGTTTTCAATATTTCTAAAGGGACTTCGATTTCTTACAATTATGATTTCTGATTGTTCGAGGAAAGAATTAGTATTCGTACCTATCTTTACTGGAATTTATCTCCCTTATTTTATCTTTGTGGTCTGATCTACCTAAGAAGTGTGAGGCCATTATAATTCCTTTAGTGTCATCGTTAAAGTCGTTTGTTCTGAGCCTTTCTTAAAGTCTAAGTCTCGCTTGTTCCCTTCGTAATTCAAGTGACCCAGCCTAAATCCCCTAAGAATCACAGTTGTGTTCTTATCATAACAATTTTTAACGAATCTGGCGGATTTTCTCTGGACTTTATTTAATTCTTTTTGCCAAATTGGTACTGATTTCTGATTATATTTGACATTTCTGCGTTTAAGCTCCCCACGAAACTTTTGTGACAAATTCGTAGTATTAGTTCTTAGGAGAGGTGACCGATAGCTCAGGTCATTTACGCCATTAGGGATGGACAGGAAATGATGAAGGGTGGAGAGAAACCCGGCGTCGGCACTAACCTGCTCTTGACGGAAGGCGCAAAGGGGTCCGCTGGTTAACGTCCCATCCTACGGACAGCGTACTCACTCAAAGTGCCCTCCACAAAGCACCTCAAGCAGGGATCGGGAAACCACTGAAAAAGGTCTATAAAAGGTGTATAAAAAGTATCGGAAAAGTTTTGGAAAATATATTTATTTCAGATATAATGCATCAAAAATCTTTAAATGACTTATCGACCCACTTTTACCTGCAGTTTTTCCTTTTACTCGAAGACTCCCTGGTAGACGGATTCCAGAAGATCTTTAAGGTTACGCCAGCAGGTTTCTTTGACGGCACTCCCATTGTGCTGTTTTTTGAGGGAGGATCTCACTTTTGGGAATAGAAAATAGTCTGCTGATACCAAGTAGGGACTGTAAGGGGGTTGGGGAATCGTCGTGATGTCACTGCAGAAAATATTTGCGAGCAGACATTCGTGATCGTCCGTCAAGATCTACGGGACGAGTTTAGTGGAGACTTTTGCACCACCAAATTTTCAGCTATAATGGTGTGCACTGTTATCTTATCAATGCCAATACGATCTGCGACTATATGCAGGCTTAACCGACGGTTTGAATTCAGCAATTCACGCTCACGCCAAGAAAAAATTTTTACCGATACTTTTTATGCAAACCTTGTGCATCAAAGGGTCGTACTGCAAAATGGCGCAACCAATTAACACGTTCTAGAATGTTTCAATCGTAACGGTAGTAGTCGTGGGTAGCAATAAGAAAACAACGTTAGAATCTAATTTGTGTATCCTATATAAAATAAACGAAAACTAATATATAATGGGAATCTCACTTCGCGTAGAGAGGTGGAGTGAAAGTGAGAGGAAAGGCAAGCAGATGGAAGAGGCAGAAAAACTAAAATTACATACGTTCTGGCCGGGAAGTTCTAAGATGACAGAGCATGTAGATAGGGCGGAGTGAGGGCAATTTAACGACGCTGAGCTATCAAAACATTTCGCCATTCCAATAGGGATTTCCACATGAAGTCTAGATGGCGGAATCCTCTTCCAAGGAGACCACCGTCAGGCGCCGAGTTTCTTTGCACATTGGGGTTCACCCAGAAACTATTGGCGGGAAATGTGCAACATAACTACAGAATGCTCGAAAAAAATCAGAAATATGTATCTAACATCGGAGAAAACCGAAAGAAAAAAGGGGTTTAGATATCAGGTAGTGGACATGGTTTCCCAAGAAATGTGAATACTATACGACGAGGGAAAACCATGTACGATTTATGAAAGGGAGTGAAGACGGTAATTTCGGGACATAGCTGAAATTGGGAACTATCAGGTCACGGTGGGAAATGTATTGGTATTTCACCACGAGGGTCTGTTTTTAAATCGCAGTGGTGGCACACATTATTCTATGATATCTCAATTCTTAATTGAAGAGCACTTCAGGTTGAGTATGCCTTCCAACTGACGGGAGGTTAAATTGCGTGATGAATGAGCTCATTTTGTCCTAAGGGCGCCATCATCGGCCCCAGCTTTCTCTCCACCCTTTCCTCATTCCCTGAAAATCCTCTCTCCACCAAGTTACCCACCTATCCCCAATGGCGCAAATCACCTCAGTCGTTGAACTTCTTCCTCTTAATTGCTTACTGCAAGAAATATAGAAAACGACTGGTGATGGACGCGCAGGATAGTTGAAGTCTTATTTATTGCTGGTTTTAGAATCAATTGATCGGCTCACTCACTCCAAATGTATTCGGTGGATGGGGTAAGCTTTTAGGACTAAGTTTCAGGATTAACACATCTCACTCCGGCGGCTATAGAAATGTTTCTTGAAAGAATTTCAATGATCAATAATAGTGTATTAGGAAGAGACGTCGGTTGGGATGAGGAATAGGCGAGGATTGAACAGGGAAATGTTGACTCGCCGGATAATCCTTCGACGATTGGAGCCTGCAGAGCAGGCTTATTAGCTTAAGGAATTTTAAATGCCAAAATCACATATATTCCGACTCCCTGGCTCCTCTGTTATATATTCAGGCAAATTGATCTATATACAGTACGATTTCCTCCTTTCGATAACATGTGGCGGGCCTGACAAAGACGCAATAGACGAATAATTTGCGGAAAAGTGGTATTTTCATACGGGATATGGGTGAAAGAGCAGGGAAAGCCATCCGCAGAAGGGCGATCTTCGAAGAGAAACACTGTCGATCGATGCCAATCCAAAGTGTCGGGATCAAAATGGCCAAATTCTGAAACAATGAATTGGATTTTCTTTTACACAGAGTGTCCAAGTGCTCTTTCCTTTCATTTTGTTTTCTCAATATAATACCATCGAATTTTATCTGTTATCCACTACAGTGTCGACGTGTCTGATTGCACACAAAACCTTTCGGCGTGGACTGCTCGGGCTTTAATATATACTTCTGGCCTTGGTGGCTTAAAATGCTGAGATGTTCCTGAATAACTCTATGCCATGAGATTGATGGCAAACCAGTTTTTTCGATGACTCTTAACATTGATGGGATGGACTTCCTTTAAGTTACATAGATTATTGTTAACAATGTTCCAGAAGAAGACGCATAAAACTGGAGAATCTTCAAAGACAATATCACAAGTGACAAATCAATAAAGAAGAATAACCTATGAATAACACTGGAATAATCTAATGAGAAGAGGAAACAGTGCTCACAGGGAAAAAGTGAAAGAAGCATCTGCACAAGGTAATAATAATATTTATTGGTATTACTTAGCAAACCACATAAGGACAAAATCATGATTTAACTAAGACAATACACGAGCCAATGGGAAGTCTAGTCATGAATGTTCCCTTTAATGAGTTTAGCCTCGGTGCAATTTGTACTCAGTGGAATAAAAACTAAATTACTCTGCTACTAGTCGTCCGTGGAAGTTGGATTTTGATTGATCACAAATAAAAAACAACCTAATGGCGAAGTCATGTCCTTTTTACGTAAGACCCTAAACCCTGAAAGTCATCCAAGTTCAAATTCTGGCATTGTTTAAAATAACATATCCCAAGTTCGGTAAAGCCCCTTTAACACGATAAATTGCTGTTTTGTTAATGTAAAATACATCGAAAATGTGAACTTAGATCCCTAGAGATCCAATTTTAAAAAATTTTCTACGTATTTGGCAAGGTTTTCTCATAGCAAAAAAATCTTTGATGAGAATTCTTTAAGCTTGGACTACTTTATACCATATTCCAACATGTGTGTAATGAATTACTTTAGCAGTTACTTTTATATCTCATTAATAACTGCCATTAAAGGTTTGCCTCATTTGGTACAGATTTACATATGTACTCAAAGAGTTGATTACCACTCTACGTGATGTCCGAATATGAGCTCTGAATAGTTGATTCCATTTAATAGCGTTATAGAGTCAATGAATACGGCAGGGTTCCGAACGAGAAATTTGATGGAACTTTACGTCAGTCTTATTCACGTTGCTTCTACAAGATTTTTGAACATATTTGGAGAAAGTTTTTATTGTTAGAAAACTGCTTAATTTTATCTCTTAAATTTCTCTTTCAAATACTCCCTTTATTGCTTACGCCTTGTTTGGAACGTGAGCCGTGGGAATGTGAAATCAACAACTCTCAACTCGTGGAATGGATTTAAAATATTAATAAAATATTTCCCCCGGCTGTTGCTGCATCTCGTTATTACATATTCAGTGAGTGTATTGTGGTTTTTGCTTCATCATAGTTCTATAGTACGAGTGACAATGACAAGTTATTGGGGGACTTTGTGCGTAATAACCGCCAGCCGTCATTTAATTTTATAGTTTTTGGGTCCAATCTTTGTGCGTTTTATTAAATTACGGGTAGTATCAATTTTGCTATGCCCCTGGAACGGGGAAATTTAAGATTTCAATCGAAACAGTGAGAAACTGTACTACCGACCGATAAATTGTTCATTATACTCTTTCCGATCTATTTCCACCGAAGTTCATGATTGTTCCACTAGGAAGAAGTTCCCGTCATTGATTGGTGGCTTGGTACACAAGATGGATATTAGGACTTCTTTCACGTTACTTTATTTAAGTCTTAACGTAAACGGGCTCGTTCCCACGCGTAGGTACGGCTCCGAATCACCCAAGGTGCGTTCCTTAGTTGTTGCGTTTACTACAAATTGAAATTAAATGGGCGGTAGAAGAAGGATGCGACGTGAAAGATGAATGCCAAAGTGTCTCGAGGAATTCGCGAGGAAGTCTAGCAAGACGTGGCAGGGGGGGAGAAAAGGTGAGGGGATATGGACAGAGGGGAAGGTCGAAACTATGAGAAAGATAGGAAGGGGGAAGGAAAGTGATGTGTAAGACGAAGCGAAATGGTAAGGATTAGCAAAAGAGCATTTGTAGCAGCAGATGGGCTCTCCCTATCAAAGTAGTTCTCATCGGAGGGAGGAAAGATTGGTGTGTGTGTGTGTGTGTATGATGTTAGGGATAAGTGGGTGGAGTTGAAGAGGAAGGAGGAAGAGGGGAGCTCGTCCAATAGTGGTGGAGTGTGTATGCAAGAGGCAGAGTGCTTTTATTTGCCTTGTTTTTCTTTTTATTTGGAGGGCCTTGATGAAGGGTGGGTTGCAAAGCCAAAAAATGGCAAGAAAATCCGCCGAATCGAGTGGATTTAAAGGGTTTTCCGGCTCCCCGTCTTTTATTTTTTTACCTCCACCAGCGTTTTGTGGTATGATGTGGGAATGGGGGTGGGATTTTTTGTCATCGTAAAACAAGAGGATTTTGTTCTTATTTTTCTTGTTTATTTCAATATTTCGTGTGTGGTATCTGAATATTCAAGCGGTGAGTTGCTCATATGGCGCTGAAAAATTGCGTTCGCCATTCCAAAAAAGAGAATTTGGGATTACGATAGACTTGTTTGCGGAATTTTGCAAGGAAAAATATGAAGCTCTATCTCTCTTATAATGTGGTCTTTACGCTTCTTGCATAAAGGTAGAAAACATTTATTTTATATATGTGTGTTTGTGTGTGTAGTGTAATGCATACGTAACTATAGATACCTAGATGTAAACGTATCATTAAAAGACGAAATATTCCACACTTCTGTGCATAAAAAAACCGAACAACAAACAACAATGCTTACATTTTAACAGTTAGCACACATACTACACCAAATGCTCCATTTCTTATTCCCTTTTCATTAGAGGACACAGAATCTGCAATCTCCCCGACTCCCTTGATAAATTCCTCTCAAATCTTCACCATTCCCTCCTCCAACGAGGTTATCCTGAATTCCTCCTAAAATAAAAGAATCCAAAAACATGCTTTCACTCCAAAACCTTCCTCCACGCAGAAACCCACCCTCTTTCAATTTGTACTACACACAATTTGTACTCTCTGCCTATAGCTTCTCAGATCAATCCTAAAAATCGTCTGCTCTATCCTCAAAAACAATAATTCTAACACCAACCTTTATCCCAAATGTCCCTCCGTTACTTTTGAATTCCCCATCAACTTATCAGATCTCCTCAAATCAACTAATCCACTCCTTAAATCCCCACCCCGTCCCAAAGCTACTTCCATGCCCTGCAATAAATGTAGGTGCAAAACATATCCCATTTTCAAAACCCGAACCTCATCCCTCTCCCACCAGCTTTTTGACTTTCTCCCACCAATTCCCTACTCGTCATGTACTTCCATCAATGTGGTTCACCTTCTGAAGTTCCTACTATGCCCTGCCTTTTACAATGGACAGTGTGGTATACACCTACATATTAGAATCAATAACCAACGGGCCTCATGCACCAATTCTTCCCTGATTGGGATGATCCCAATCTCAAAACATGCCTCCGAGAACCACACTCGCTTTGATGAATGCTAAAGTGTCTCCAATTTATCATCCCTCTTACCCTCTTATCCTCCACGCAAACTCAAAACAATAGATCAGGCGTTTATCTGGCTCCTATACCCCCTGAAATGAGCGATGTATTAATATTAGACATTAATTATCCCAATATTCACATATTTTATCCCCCCTCCGCTCTTAAAACCTCCCATATTATTCCCACACTTCTAAATATTCCCCTTGCATCTCTTCCCCTCGCAAACCTTTCCTCAACTTCCCCTTCCATCCAGCGTCTCCGGCCTTTTCCGTTATAACCTTCTCCTCAGTCCCTTACTTCTCTTCCTTGAGAAACGTGGCTTGACCATCGAAAATTCGAAAACGTGATTTTCTTTTCTTTTTGTAGTTATATGTTTCGTTTGCTTTGATAAAATATTTGCAATCTACGTCACCGTTGTACTTCCAGATACTCTTCATGAGCAACCCGTTATGCCTCTAATTTAAATATGCAAAAATATCTATTTCCTGTATTGTTTAATAAGAACATGTAACCGAATATTTTTTTCTGAATGTTTTATAATTTATCGCATTTCATTGTATGAAAAACTAAATGACTAAATTTCTGCAATTTTTTCAGTATTAATAGTGCATGAAACCTTAGCATAACAAGGTGATTTTCATTGGTGACTGTGTAGCTCACCTCGTATCACTCAACTATGTGACACTTTAATTCACACACTCCCGGTATATGGATAATCACCATTGGTTTAAAACTCCAGGAGTCGGTTTTTACCAGCTATTCAAACTATTATTTTCCCTTCCAAAATCTATATTCCCTCATAGTCTCTCTGGTCATTTTCCATTATGTGCTTCTTATAGGCAATTCTGTATGTCTTCCACACAATGTTTTCCTCAAATTTTGAGCTATAGTCCTTTTGAATCTGTTCTACTGGTTTTCCTTTCCTTATTGTAAGAGCCCTCCATATTTTTCTCCTTTCAACAGCTCTTTCAAGTACTACTCCATATTTTACTCTAGTTATCCATTTTATTATCAGCAATTTTCGACTACACTACATCTTTATAGCATCCGATCCTCTGCCTTATGCGGCTCCTATCGTTCACTTTTCTCCCCCGTAATAATTTTGGCACATTTATGATTTTTAGCCAATTATTATTCTGTTGTTACAACCTAAAGGCTTTAATAAAATTTTTTGACGTTAATATTTGTTTCCTCCGATAGAAAGAGCTCTATGCCATTTATATACATTCTGCTCACTCTATCCTTCTCACTTCTTCCATTGCTAGTGATATTGCTACCTAAATAACAACATTTTTAAATGGAAAGTGGACACATTCTTGCCCAGTACTGCCTCCGATAATTTCTCAGAAACTTCTGTTTCGTAGGTTGGTGCAGAGCTTGGTTTTAAATGAGGAATAACTCCGATTTGAGCTCATGATATCTCGGATGCTAGACAATATCTTCACATAATAGGCTGATCGCCTCACAGTATTTTTGTATCACTTCTCCCTACTCATGAAAGAAATATCGCATATTGTATGATTTTCATTTCTCTCTGCACGTAGTATTCAGTTGGTGTAGCTTCGGTGGTCACAAACTTCACGTGAGGTGGGTCGCCTGGGGAGCTTCCAGCTGCGTTACCGCCACAGTTTCCTTTGTATGAACAATGAAACACGCACAACGCGAAGCATAAAAGGCATTTACAAAGAGAATGGTGTGAACTGAAGGTGCCGCTTCAATGGTAGGTAGCATGGGACGCAAATCAATTGAAGAATATTTAATGAATATCATGCGATAGAAAGTTTCACAGCGTCATTTATCTGGATAAAGTTAAGGAGTTAGCACATTTCTATTTAATTCAATACTTTAAATAGCAATCAACACACGTTACCATTCTCCATTTATTTGTTTGAATTATGATTCGGAATCAATGTAAGCAATTTTACACTCTATTCTTGGTAAATGATAAACGTAAATTTGTTCTTCAAAATGAAAACCAGGATTTCAAAAACCGCTTCTCGAATGTCTCTCATGGAATAAAAATTCTCAAATTTTATATCATATTGAAGCATGTACTATGCTTTTGACACATTTGTTGGCTGTTTTGTTTTTCGTAATCTCAATGGCAATTCATAATTCTCATGCTAAAGATCCTGACTCTACGACTTTTAAAAATCTTGTTTACAATTTTGACACTTTTCGAAAATTTAACAGGTAATGTTCAACTAATTAATTTCCAATTAGCTGACCTGATAATCACTTTGACTGACAGATAATCACTTTGAAATCGTAGGAAAACAATTAACTAGTTTAGATTTTAAAACCCAGGTGATAAATCCTAGCAATTCGACCAACATGTATTTCTTCAAATGTTTACTGCACATAATCTTGTTCTTATTATGATCAAAATTACTGAAGGAAACGTTAAATATCACCTGCACTTCAGTTGACAATTTTACATTTCCATAAGTCACTGCCCTAAGGGACTAGAATAACATTCAAGCCATTGACAAGATTGAAACCCGTAGCCTTTGGATTATTCGTTCTGCCCGTCACATTATTTGGTAAAATAGTTTTTGTGGCTTATCAATGTCAAAATATACGACAGGTAAATGATATTGTTCTGTCAATATTAAGAAATGGAAAGAATAAAAATTTTGGAACTGGAATAAAATCGGTTGTCCTTGAAGTCGACCCCAGGAGTCGTTATCCGAGAAGGGCCCCGCAAAGCATCCTCGAATCTCTAAGATGCCGTAAATTCCAAAGAAATATGGATGGATGCGGTAGTAGGGTTTTGCGATATTAAAATTCGTGTAAATGCTCAGAGAATACAAATGGAACACCAAAAAGATTGATCTGAATGCATAACTCCGCGTTTAACGCTTCTACGTGCCTAGTAGTAACGCATTTTAATTAACACTGTGCAAATTAAAAATTTAATCAATACCGCTCCGCATTTTATCCACACTCCATCTCGTTTGACTCTTTGGTCACCAACAATTTAATGGTATTGGAAAATAAATGGCGATAATTATGCTGTAATATTTTTACTATGTTGTTTCCAAATACTAATCAATATATTATTTATTTTGGAATTTTTGTCCATCATGCCAAATGTAGATTGCATTTTCAATTAAATGAATTGTACCAAGTTTATTAGTGAGTCGAAATAGAATTTCGATATGACATAAGCATTGCAAATCACTTAATATTCTTTGGAAAATCGAAAGTTATTGAAAAGTGGTAGTTATGTCTAAGGTTCTTCGATGACAAGGATTATGCGGCGCCAATCCAGCATTAGTTCAAATCATAAACTTGGAACAGCAGGGTAAGGGCAGGGTTTCGGAGATTTAAGCTCAATACGATTTCAGCAAAACCTTCACCTATGAAACCAACCTTCGGGTTGAATGCTGTGGATAGGGTGTAGCAAATTATACAACCATTTTATTAAAAATGGAAGTTTAAGGAGCAATGTATGTTTCTTTAATGAATGCATAGAACAATGACTACATCTTTCTAAAAAGTAATATCGTACCATTTTTCCTATTTAAAAAAATTACTATTCAAGCTGTAATCTACCAATCACAGATTCAGGAAAATTATGACAGATTCGTGAATCTTAGGTTCTAGAATCGGAGATTGTATACTATTAATTCTTGCCTGAAATAATCAAAGGCACAAAAATGATCATAAGTTTATTTTTCTGCGACGATTCAATAAATATTTTTTTACTATGAATACCGGCCTTAGTTTTCGTGATTGTGATTAGGTTGGTGCTCTTCCTCCTGAGCAAACCCTTTATTGATTTGCTACAGTTGAGCCCAGCTATATTCCAGGGTTTACGGGGAGATATTCCCAACGCCAGGGACCGGCCCTCTACTACACCAACACGTTACGCGTTTACTAGAAAGTTACCGAATAGGTTTGCGAGGAAATTAATCCAGACGTCAGGGATGGACTAAGGGGGAATTAGTTGACACAATCAAACGCACACATGAACCAAGTCTCACTCACTCATACAATACAAAAAAATAATACCAATGCTAGGGACTATGAAACCGAAAAAACACTTGATGCCGAAAACGAAAATAGTGGGTAAGTAAGCCCTTCAGCCAAAAGAAAGAAACAAATAGTAAAAAAGGAGAAAGACAAAATAACTCGAACAAAATAATGGAGATTTAATGAGTGGAAAGCGGAGAGGAGTGTTTCGACCCCAAGGTGGCTCTCTTGTGGGCTCTTAAGGAGAAAAACCATGGCACTTTAAGGTTAAAATGAAAAACAATTTGGCCTAACCAGTGTGACTGAGCGTGTATTTGTAAGTTCCCGAATATGATCCTTGGCAATAAGATTGATTTCCTTTCAAACCAAATCGTGAACCCCTGAGCCTATGAATTTCTTACAATTTTGAGTGCGTCTGGCAAGGGATTAACTTTTCTCATAAATTACCACACAAAGAATATTCCCCTCCTTTTCCCCATTACAAAGTTGTAAAAAACCTTTAACGGCGTAAGTATAAACGATTTCACATAATTATTCCAAAGACCATGTTTCTACTCTGTACAAACCACGTTTTGCATCAAAGTTTTTAAAATTCTCGTCTTGACATCATCTGTTACCGTCCCTAAAATCAATCCCTCCATCCTGTGGAAGCTTAATTTCTTAATGCAATTTTTCATCTTATTTTATTACTAATTTGACCATCTTGGGCCAAAAAACTGCCAAATAAGATAAACTGTCCCACCTATTGTTTTTGCCACCTTATTATAAAGTTAAACTTAATATTTTCTCTTACTCTAAAACCACGTAAACTTTATTTTATTGATACTGGTTCTCATTTTATATCCATCGTGCTGATTTCCTGCAGCACTCAGCAATGACCTCAACCCCTTACTGATTAGATAACTTGATCGTACGCAAACCTAACTGGTTTTATTTAATCACCACCGAATTTCAATTCTATTGTCTGTTCTTCCAATCACCCTTTAACCATTGCTTCCACATTATACTTAATATAGCTCAAGAGGTATTCATTAATCCTCCTCTCTCTCCTATTATTGATGCTTCTATTTAGTCTCACTTCAGTTGAGTGCAAATTCAAGCTTATTATCCTTCAGTTCTCACATACTATATAGTATGGCTGATTTTCTCCTTTTCAGGATGAAAACTAACACTGAACTGAGAAAACCTTCCATTTAAATTCCCTCTTCATCAACGTTATGAATTAGCTCATGAAAACTTTTTTTCCACGCTTTCCTAAATCCATGATGGGTTTTGCGATAGTGTTATAAATCCTCTCGGCCTTATTTTATTTCCATTCACTTATTTCCCCCTGTATCACGTAATTAAGTGTACCTGGACCAAAGTTATCCTCATCTATTCCATATTCTCTTTCTGCCCTTGTACCGTCACCAAATAGATTTTCACGTATAATTATTTCTATTTCACTAGAAATTTTCCTTATTCATTTAATAATCATAGAGGTATCTTTGATAGTGTATATGGATTTTCCCTTACACCTTTCTGAGTGTTTGCACCTCTCTACTCAGTGTATCACATCCATCCTTCCTTTGGTAACCATTCATAAACTCCTAGTGTATTTGCTACCACGATTCATTCACCCTAAAATATTCCAGTCCCAGTTTATTATGTAACTTTTTATACTTTTTTTATCTAATTCTGTGTTTAAAGTCTTTCATTTTCTACTCTCGTCTATCTACCTAATTATCTCCTTCTGTAATCAATGGTTTTCTCGTCCTGTACCTATTTAAGCTCCTTTTCCTATTTACGTCCAAAAACTTTTGATTGCGGATTTCTATGTCCCATATTTCATATCTTCTTATTTTTTCTCCCTGCACATGTGCCCTGATATCCCTCTTAATTTTCTTTACTGCCTTCTGGTACTTTTTATATTCATCCAGGTTAGAGCTTCCATATTCCTTTCATTCAGACGTTTCATCTGCTTCATCCTCTTTAATCTTGCGTAACATTTCATTAAAATTAAATTTTGGTCCTAATCCGCATCATTTTCCAAGAAACCGGAAATAAAACATCCTGTTCATAAATACTTTCCTGACCAAAATAGAATCTAATTGATGTCTCTCTAAATCCTTGGCCGTTCTCCATGCATACCTACCCTTATGCCTATTGTGGCATGTAAACAAAAATTTCGTAATCATAAAAAACGGTCTCTTGCATAACCTTATTTCCTCCTCTCCACAGCTTTGTCTTTTGTCTAAACCGAAGTCCCACACCATTAATTTTTCCTTCGCCTACCATGACGTTCCAATAGAATCACTACAAAATGTTTTCTTCAAAGGATACCCGAAAATATTTCCTCTGATTGATCTTATTATTTCATTGGGCTTCTGTATAAAATATTGTGTATAGGGATATATGTCCACAAACTGATAAAGCAGGCCTTTTTATGCACGTTAAACGCTCTTATAATCACCCTAAGGTTGCTGTTATGAATCCTAGGCAAACTCGACACTCTTGTATACAATTCAATGAAACCTATTCTTTTAGAGTGAATTCCTAGTGATTTCATTTTAATTATTGTGCAAATTATTTTATTTTCCATAAGACTTAGGTCTTCACTGGCGGAATATTCATTCACCTTCTATTATTTAAAAATTTTAACTCTTGTGGTTTTATGAGAAACGAGCAGTAAATTTGTTAAATGCGTGTGCTGTGGAAAATATGAATGCAAATATTACGATATAAAGCTGCCCTCAGGAACTCCAGATGACGACACCTATAAAAGAGTAAAGCTACGGTTATTTTTTGAAAAGGAGCGGTCATTTTCACTTTTCTCGTGGAAGGTAGTGAGAAAGATAGATTCAAATTGCAAGAATGTCTCTCCACTCTCGACGAAAACTTATTTCTACCTCAATTAGCCCCATCTAGACTAATCACGACCGCACCGCAACGACCTGTAGTCACAAGAAGACCGTTCTGTTCCTTCACATTTAAAGGTTAATGGCTCTAACTCTCAGAGATTCAACATTGGCTGGTATCAAGGTAGATGAAGATTCTAATGCTGTAACCTCATCGTATTAATTAAATTTAGTAATTCACGAATATTCACCCTTTCCTTCCAAACTGAGTTGTATCCTATGAAAATATTATTCCTATCACCTCAGAAGTTTGTCTGTTTTAAAGGAGTTTCCCAAATATTTTCTGAACATAAATGTAATAATACTTTTATTGATGCATGAAACGGTCCCCAATATAATGGCATTAGTTTAAGAAATAATATAGGATCTCCCAAGCAAAATTCATGAGAAATTCGTCACTTTTCAGCATATGAGTACATCTGTTGTTGTTGGGATTAAATGATATAAATGTATCAGAGAGAACACGGTTACGTATGTTCATTCACAACAATTGAAAGTGAACAGGTACTGCTCATCTTAAATGCGGCAGCTAAAAGGAAGTTCAAATAACAAAATCATTTACATTGTTATTCCTTCGACAGAAAAGTATTACAGATAACATCTCAACTAAAAGGAATAAAAAAAAACCATATGGATTTGCAAACTACGCACTACGGAGATCCACATCTATCCTACTTGTTGCATTAAAGTTTTCTCTTATGACGCACATGTACAGCTTTTGTTGGGTGAAAATGTGATACATCTGGATATGGTTAGAATCAGAGCTACTTAACAAAGCTCTCTCCCCAAAACAATTCACTATGTATTCTGTGAATTATATACATATATATATATATATATATATATATATATATATATATATATATATATATACATATTCCACTGAAACGAATGAGTACTCAACTCAAGGACTTAAATATTCGATACCCTCATTAAAATAGTAGCCCATAACTTCCACGGCACACAGTTACGAGTGCTCGACTAACTCACTCTATCCGTGAGATAATAAAGGGCTTCCGGTCATTTGGGAATTCTCCCATCTCCTCGAAACACACGAATTTCACCTACTACGTAGACCGCTTTGGAATACGGAGTGGATGGGTTGGTGGATTGTTGGGGTTTCAAATGGCAAAAGAGCGAAAGGGCGATGCGTGTAAACAAAGCGTGTGGCCGTCAGGGGCTCTTAAAGAGATTGTGGCCAAACTCTCTCTCTCTCTATCACTCTGTCTCCCTCCACATTCCTTTTCCTCCATTTCCATCACTACCGTTTCCTTTTGCTCTCTTGCTCGTCTTGCTTCTCGTACAGCTTCTCCGTCCCCGTCATGCCCTTTGCAAAGCTGAGGAACTTAAATCGGGCCCTTTTATATCTTCCGTTCACCTCGCGAGACGGCGAGGGATGGGAGGGTGTGAGGAAATGTCTGACTACCTTTGAGGTGATCCGAAAGGTGGGTTGTTTTTTGGCGGTCGTGAGTGAGGGGAGGGGCGAGGGAGGAAGGAATAGAGTCATTCTCCGCGGCCGAAAGAGCCGCGAACACACGCACAGGAAAGATGCAGCTTGCGGGCGGGAAAAAGAGATGAAGTAGTGAGGGCGAGGAAGAGGGGGAGACGAACACAAGAGGAAAAGAGCGAGGAGGGTGGGAGAAAGAGAGAGTAGTAGGGGATAACGATAGCTACCTTCCTGCCGTAAGATCGGTGGCTCCAAACCACAAGGATTATTTACCCACAGGGTTGATCCTTCGATTTTAGAGCTTGACTATTTGGAGCTATTTATATTATTTTGGTCTTATATTGTGCTATCAAGGATCTTCCCTTGCGTAGTTGATGATTAACCTTTCATATAAATAATTACAGTATGCATAGCCAAATATTCTTTTCACCAGAAATAGAGAGTAGAGAGAAGTTAGTAGCAGAGAGTTGCGGTTATTTTCGTGCCTGTCTGTTCTCTTTTAATCATCAAATGTTAAATATTCAAAAGCTGGAATTATATCAGGCTATTTAAAGATATAAATTCGATTTGAAGCGGTCGGTATCAAACTACAGTCCTTAAATAAAACCTACAGCATCTTTGTTGCAAGGAAAGTACAAGAGTTTTTAACTTAGCAGTTACTAATTATGAGGTTAATTAGTTTGGGACTTAGGAATAATTATAAGAGGAATATATAGGTGTTTTAGATATTTTCTTTTTTAACGTGGCGAATCAAATTAATTTTGTATGGCCAAAATGATCACGGTATGGATAAAAAACTATAATATTTAGTAAGAATATATTTGTCCATTCATATGATTTAAAAAAAACTAGATTTATTCATATGTAGCCCTTGCATTCCACCTTTAGAGCTGTAGTACATTTTCCTTTGGGTGACTTTTCATGGTAAATACAGGTATTAGAACGTTGAAGAAAAGAGGAAACAAAGGAATCTGAGCTCAAGATTATATCGATTTTTTTAGAAAACGTGTAACGCCATCCCAGTTTACAATGTGATGTTAAAACTAAATTTGTTTTTTTGGAAAAAACAATTGTATTGCGGAGGAGTGGAAATTACATCACCTTTAAAAATGCTACGGCATGTGAAATTTCGTTAAAACAAAAACCATTATTGTAGTTGTTCACGAAGTTAATAGCTAAAACATACACACACGGGCACACACACACAGATATATATATATATATATATATATATATATATATATATATACTACCTTGATCAAAAAGTTCCCGGAATAACCACCGTGTGGCGCTCCCATCGTTCCGATTTGAGTTCTGTTTTTTTTTGTTAAATTGGTACATCTGTTGTTGATATTCCCTTTAAATCTTAGTGTCATAACTTGACATTTGCAAAAGTTACGTAGCCAAGAGTACATCTATCTCTGTGTGTGTTGGCGATTTTTTACAATTTCAGAAATGGATTTAAATTTGCAACAACGAACTTGCATTAAATTTTGCGTAAAAAACGGATTTAGTGGCGCACGGACGTTGGAAATGTTGGAAAAGTGTTTCGGCAACGATTCTCTAAAAAAACGGTCGTTTACCAGTGGCACGAGCGGTTCAGAAGTGGTCGTGAGTCAATCGAAGATGATGAACGCAGAGGCAGACCATCGACATCGAAAGTCGGTGAAAAAATCGATAAAGTAAAAGAAATGTTGGTCAATAACCGCAAATTAACCATCAGAGAAATAGCGGAGGACTTGAACATTGCCTATGGATCCGCCCAAGACATTGTGGTTAATGATTTGGGTTTCCGTCGTGTAGCAGCAAAGTTGGTGCCGAAAGACCTCAATTTCATGCAAAAAAGAGACCGTGTTGACGTCGCAAAAGACATGATTTGCGAGGCTGAATCCGATCCCACATTCATCAAAAGGATCATTACTGGAGACGAGACGTGGGTTTATGAGTACGACACGCAATCCAGACATCAGGCAAGTGAATGGCGTTCACCAAATGAGTCGAGACCAAAAAAACCACGTCGTTTTCAGTCAAAAAAGAAGGCAATGCTGACGGTTTTCATGGATTACAACGGTGTAGTGCATCATGAATTTTTGCCAGAAGGCCAGACAGTAAACAAAGAGTATTATTTGGGCGTTATGAGACGTTTGCGTGAAGCAATTCGCCGAAAGAGACCAGAAATGTGGGCAGAAAACTCGTGGATTTTGCACCATGATAACGCACCGTCGCACAGTGCTATCATTATTCGTAATTTTTTGACGAAAAATGCAACAAATACCATCCAACAGCCACCGAATTCACCTGATTTGGCTCCCTGTGACTTCTTTCTGTTCAATCGAGTTAAAAAACCATTACGGGGAACGCGTTTTAGCAGCCGAGAGGAAGTAATGGAAAAATCGCAGGAAGCACTGATGGACATACCGAAAACCGAATATAAAAAATGTTTCGAGGATTGGATCAAGCGCTGGCATAAGTGTGTTGCAGTCGATGGGGATTACTTTGAAGGGGACAATATAGATTTAGATGAATAAACTTGTATTTTTAATTTTCTGAATAAAATCCGGGAAATTTTTGATCAAGGTAGTATATACGTATATATATATATATATATACATTATGAATTGAATGAATATATACATTAGTATATACACATATGAATTATATATACATATATATATATATATATATATATATATATATATATATATGTATATATATATATATATATATATGCATATATATATATGTATATTTACATATGTGTATGTATATATATATATATATATACACATATGCAAATATACATATATATATACATATATATATGTATGTATATATAATTCATATTTATTATATAATTATTTTTAGTACATATATATATATGCAAATTTTGAAAATTACGCATTTTATCTATTGCCTCTATCACTATAGAGTGACAGCCTAAAATCCAACATTTTTGGCAATGGATATTAAGAAATAAAATTAGAAAATCCGCATGAATACAGGTATTAAATAAATGTTAGAAGGATCAGAATGGAAGGATCAGAATGGAAGGTTCCGGGGCCCGGGTTTGAATCCTAGAGACGGCAGATATTTTTCACGGGTATCCCAATTCCTGCTTGAGGTGCTTTGTGGAGAGTATTTTGAGTGAGTACGACGTTCGTCGGATGGGACGTTAAACCGCGAACTCCTTGGCGCCTTTCGTTAAGAGTAGGCTAATGCCGATGCCCGGTTCCTCTCCACCCTTTCTTCTTTCCCATCCATCCCCAATCACGTAAATGCCCTAAGCTGTCGGTCGCCTCCCCTAATAACTACTACTAGATGTTTCAACAAAACACATGACTCATATTTGAAAGCTGTTTCCTCGGGAACTTGTGAACTGAACACAGTTTAATCCTCCATTAAAGAAATGGTATTAATTATGGAATGGTAGCAAATTTTAATTTCAGCGCGAGGTAATTGAATATTCATCACCTTGCCCCCGAGATTATGCGCTCTTGAGTTTGCGCTGCCCTTCTGTCGCCATCCCTAGGTTTCTCTCGAAATCAGATCAAGTGTTTAAGATCGTACGTGCATTACGTGACAACGACCGTGTTAGTCTGTTCTCATTTTGGCCTGCATTCAAAGAGCGTTGCACGCCGGGTCTCGAGAAAAAAAGAGAGGAAATGAATTGCTCATGGAGCGGGTGTATTGCAAAAGAAAAAGTTGACCTCACCCAGCTGCGAGGAAGAGCACAAAACTCCTTCCCACGTTTCTCTGTGAAGGAAATAAACGGGAGGAAAGGAGAAAATCCTTTTTGAGGCGAATGGGAAGGTGAAGGCCGCAGAGTTCTTAGGGGGATTACGTCTGACACGTGGCGATTAGCTTTGTCGCTCATCCTCTTTCCCTGATCACATGAAGTTGAAAGTAGACGAAGGCATCGAATAGGACAAGGATGGAAGAGTCTTGTGAGAAAATTTGGCTCTGAAAATGGAAAAAAAGTTTATTAGAAGATATTATTTTGACTAAGTGCATACACTAAAGGGCCTTTTGATAGTAGAACTTATGTACATTTTGATGCTTCTATCTCAGGGTTGAATTTCTCTTTTACTTTAAGTTCTGTAGAATTTAACTATGATGTCATTTGCATTATTGGATACAAGATATTGGAATTCGTTGTTTGATTGCTCTACAATTTTACTTATTTATTCGAATAAGGTCCACGTAAGAACTGAAATTTGATTTTTTCCCAAAGGTACTGTTTTTTTCTAGATAAACTCTACATATTCTGTATGAACATGAAGTAGTTTACTATAGAAAAATATTTCAATACATTTTAATAAATTTATGCAATAAAATTAAAGTCAATCTTTGTATTTAGAGCTCTTCTATGATTAATTATCATACTTTATCCACTTTATCCTATTGTTATTAACTCCCTCATGCATTGTTCAAACGATTTGCCACTCTCAATTTGCAAGCAAATCATCTGTTAATCATGAAATATAGCGCGAAGAATAGTCAATCTAAAGGATTGCTGAGTTTGCCGTTGGGAATTTTATCGTAGAGTAATTTTTATATCCGTAAAAATACCTAACTATTAGGTAGATACACCCTTGGCTAATGATCCAAGAGTGGTGATTATCATGTGATGGTATATGCTCTTCGAAT
Source organism: Hetaerina americana (assembly GCF_022747635.1). Lineage (NCBI taxonomy): Eukaryota > Metazoa > Arthropoda > Insecta > Odonata > Calopterygidae > Hetaerina > Hetaerina americana. The sequence goes on from NW_027286070.1 coordinate 46,837,280, forward strand.
ATTGCTGCTGTCACCATTAATTACTATCTCTGTCTCTCTCTATCTCTATCTCTTTCTCCATCCCTCTCCCTATTTCTATCTCTATCTCTCTCTATCTCTCTCTCTCTCTATCCCTCTCTCTATCCCTCTCTCTATCTCTCTCTCTATCCCTCTCTCTATCCCTCTCTCTATCTCTCTCTCTATCTCACTCTCTCCGTCTCTCCTCTCTATTTCTCTCTCTCTATTTCTCTCTCTCTCTCTCTATCTCTCTCTCTGTCTCTCTCTATTCCTCTCTCTATCTATCTAATGTTAATCCGCGGTTCCGAAGAGTGGTGATTTGGTTTCAAAGAAGTAAATGAATCGTTAAAAATTTTCCGTTTGGGGGTATTTTTCCCGATTTTCGTTAACAGCTGTCAGGCGCAGGGAAGCAAAAATCCCGTGGGAACTTTCCAAATAAAAGAGCAAACTAAAAAAAAAGTAAAAAAGGAGACCTTTGATAACCTTCAATGGTGCGTCAAATGGCATGCTTTTATCGTAAAATGCACGACAGAGCCCAATTTTTCGCACTCAGTCAATGCACTGAATACGTACGGCATTCACTCGTAAACTGAGTCCGTCGAACTGCCACATCGCGCGCCTCCATGCCCCCCACTCCATCCCACTTCACTCCCACTGCCCCACCATTTTCCACCACACATCCTTCTACCCCCTCCGCGGAATCGTTCTCATTCATCCACCCCTCTCCCCCGCACTCCTCCCTCCCCTCCCTGTCCGAACCATCCAGAGCCGCACCCTCTTCCTCCACCATATATTTATTGAAAGGTGCTCCGAGCTACGAAGGCTAGCGGTGTGGTGGTGTTTCCCTAAAATGCGTTCCTTTGGCCACTTCCGATCTCTGAGAATCTCAAAATCAAATTCTACCTTCCATTTTCATAATGACTCTTGGGAGATTTCCCCCAGTTCGGTTCATAGCAAAGGGCACCTCCTCCTCCCCAGACATCTGCTCCCGCTAGCATTGCAGTCGGAGGTGGCAGAAAGCGGCGTCGCAGATCCGCCTGCCCTGTAACTTATGTCCAAGAGATTAAAACCACATTTTTCTTAAGCTTCGTTTGCCGGGAATATGGAGATATCGGCCCAAAGCCACACTGGAGCGTCGAATTACAAAATGCTTCGACGCATGAACATTCTGAAAGGAAAAACGAAAAGATTGAAACCCTCACGTGTGTGTACCTGAGGGATTTATGATAGTATTCCCTATATTGCATCCATTTTTTAAATTTTATTCGTGCATTTTTAAGCGTGAAACAGTAACAAATGATGCAGTAAAATATATATTTAGCAAAATATTCGGTGAAGTCTAAAATAAGGGCCAGACATTTTGAATCGTCTATTTTAACAAATGTAATACAATCAATTGCGAATTAAAGCTTTAACTTAGGTGAAAGATCTTGCATTTTGTCTTTACCAGTATTTGTCAATTTGAGAATGATTTAGTGCACTCCTCACGTTACTATTATGTTCCCGGCTACCTTCTACACATGCTTTTTTTAGGTCCTCACGTTTACTCTCATCATTTAGGTATCACGTTTGGTCTTTCTCTCTTTCAATTTAAGCTCTTATTTAAATTTTGCTTCACCTGCTATGAGATTGCTTCTTCTCTTTAAATTTTTCAAAGGAATTATATTTTTTGGGATGAACTAAAATCCATATGATATATGATTACCTTGAAAATTATATTCCATTGTCATTATATTTCTGTAAAATTAATACTTAAATATTTAATGCTTCATCAAGTGGTTTAGGATTCACCTTCATCCTAAGAAAGTAAAATAAGCTGTTTTATGAATCTAAGACACAAGAAAGGTTACAAGAAAATTATATTTAAAAAGACATTTATTGTTTATACTACTATCAGAGGATTAATAAACTGTCACGAGTATTGTTTCAAACTTTTTTCGTGGCAGAAATTGTCACTCATTGTTCAAACTCTTCATAAATTAGTACCAGTTTTTAAGTAGGAAGTTCGTTTTCTTGTCAGAGAAATGTGTATCGTTTCTGTAAGACTATCAAAAAAAATAATTATTACTATCGACAATCCGTGCGTAGGCCATGAGATACATAGATTACAAATACTGTAAAAAAGAATCATGAAGATCACAGGATGATGTAGGTAAGCTCTTGTTTGATTTTTTAATTTAAGTAGGATGATTTTAGGTCTAAATATATGTTAGGAGAGCACTCAAAATACTAGGATTTTGACTGGCATGGAAGTTACATTAAAGCATTAAAAAGGTCAATACCGCGTAGTCTTATCTTTCAATGAATATCGAGCGTGACTTAAATCCGACTTGATGTTAAATTTTCCTCTTTTTAGCATTTCTCTCTTTATACCAGTGCAAACCTCTATATTCTCTCTGTATAAATTGAAACTTATACCTGCGCACTTGTCACCAATTTTTCTAAATTTTGCCACCAAGTGAACGGCTTCACTGTTGCCAATTTACAGGCACAGATAGGCAACACGCGGCGTGAAGTCTTGCCTCGGCAAGCATTCGTTTGCGAGTGAACACGATAGCATGAAAACTCCTATAAAGACCGCATTAAGGCACAGTCGCCTCCATTATTTCGGCGCGGATCTGCGCGGACGCCGCACCCCTTATACTCCCCATAATTACAGCAGCTAGACTCGATGCAGCCCGGCTGTTCTCATTATCACCACGACCGTTCCCGGTCACCCTTCCTCCTCCGGCCCCCTCACCAGGCACCCGCTCCGTAGTTCTTCACGCCTCCCTTAATCACGACTCCCTTCCTCATCATCTCAATTACGACGGCTTCAATCATTCCACAGTGTCCTCTCGCATCCCCAGACCACTTCGCTCGGCATTGCGCTACGCACCCCCTCGTCTGCTGTGTACCAACCTCGTCCCCCTGAACTTCCCATTTCGGATCCCCCTCAACCACCGGCGGCCGACTTCCCTCACACCTACATTCCTCCCGTTACCTTCGGATTCCATATGTTGTTATATCCATCCCCTTTTGCTGCCAGGTCCAATACTACCTATTCTCCATCTCTCTCTCTATATATATCCCCGACCACTACGATCTCCATCCACCTTTCCACCCGAAAATGGCCCTAACGTAACATTAGGGCCGCCCGGTGCTGCAATATGAACATCGCGTTGCCGTGTCAAACGGTTATCGGAAGAGCGTCGACGGATCGCCATCGGATTTCACGTCGAAACATCGCATTCCACGTTTACATCGGGGCCGTTCGATTTGAAGACATTAACACTGAATGTCGATTTCTATACCATCAAGCAGTTTAAGATTCAATACGTTAAGAATTCAAGTAATTAGTTCTCTCTTCTTCGGTTTCGTCCACGAAAATCAAAATTTACTTCTATAAGGTATCTTATATATATATATATATATATATATATATATATATATATATATATATATATATATATATATATATATATATACACATATATATACATATGCATATATATATATATATATGCATAAATATATACAAAATATTTATTTATTTGGGATACATTGCTGTTAGGCGATAAGCCGGGTGGCAATGACATGATATAACAAACAGTAGTCATTCTTAAAACATATCACAGTGTCATTAAATAGTCGCCATTAAATAGTGTCATTTAACAATCCCATCATGTATACCTTTTGCATTCACGCCTAAATGATTTAATGCTTTTGGGTAAGGGCTCAAAGAGTTCATCAGGCAGCTGGTTCCACTCTTTGATTCCCATATTTAGGAACGAAAACTTGGCGGTGTTTGTCCTTTGGGGCATGTATTTGATTTTAAGCGGGTGATCATTCCTGCCGAGATAACATGGCTTATTTACACTCTCGTTCAGTTCTTTCCAGCCTCCGTCAGCTTTCAATATTTTAAAAATGGCACACAGTCTATTCAGCTTCCGTCTGTTCTTTAGTGACCCCCATCCTAGTGAGCCTAGCATGTCACTTACACTGTCGGTCTGCCTATGTCGCCCTAAAACGTACCTGGCAGCCTTCCTTTGCACTGCTTCTAATTTTTTCACATGCCCCATTTCAAAGGGATCCCATACTGTGGTCGCATATTCGACAATAGGCCTTACAATTGTTTTGTAGGCCAATTCTTTAGTTGATTTAGTGCTTCCTTTGAGGCTCCGCATGACCCAGTGGAGCGATTTAAAGGCCTTGCCTACCACATAATCTGTGTGAAGTCCCCACCCTAAGTCTTTACTTAGGTGTACCCCTAGATATTTACAATTATCTTTTGTTACAATCGTTTCTCCCATTATTTTATATACCCTTCCCTCACCTGCCTTCCTTTTGGAGAATGAGATGTGGATAGTTTTTGCAATGTTTATCTCCATTTTGTTGATTTTGATCCAATTAGCCACGTTATCTATGTCACCCTGCAGAACGTCGCGATCACTGCTGCTGCTGATTTCCCTATAGAGTATACAGTCATCAGCGAACAATCGTATTTTGGAATTGACACATTCCGCAAGGTCATTCACGTAACAAAGAAACAGAGGAGGACCAAGCACGCTACCCTGAGGTACTCCGGATGTGACGCGGGTTTCTTCTGAGATTTTGTGCCCAACACGAACTTGCTGGGTTCTATCTTGTAGGAAGGCCTTCGTCCATAGTAGTACTCTTTTATCAATATTTAGTTTTCCAATTTTATCTAACAATCTGTCATGGGGAACCCTGTCGAAGGCTTTTGAGAAGTCGAGTATAACTGCATCTATTTCTTTGCCTTTGTCTAAGCAGTCTGATATTTCCTGGCAGAGTCCAAGTAGTTGGGTTTCGCATGAGTATCCTTTGCGAAAGCCATGTTGGTATTTAAATAGCCAGTCCTTATCCTCCCAGAAGTCACGTAGATATTTTGCGACCTTCTTCTCCATTAGTTTACAGGTTACAGACGTTAGGCTAATCGGGCGATAGTTCTCTACACTGCTATTGGTCCCACCCTTAAAAATTGGTATTACATAAGCCTTCCTCCAATCATCGGGGATTTGATGATTATTTAACGTAATGTTAAAAATGGTGCGCAGATATGGTATCATTGCCTCTGACCCTAATTTGAGTGCGTCTCCAGAGATGTTGTCAGGGCCAATCGATTTGTTGACTTTAAGCTTTTTTACTTTGTCCATAACTTCGCGGTCACAGATCTTCATATACTTAGGAATAACAATATTACTCTTTGAAGGTGTGATGACTAGTTCACCCGGACATAATACGTTCTCCCCTTCACAAACATGAAAAACACGTGGGGGGAGGTTTCCACTGAAATCCTTGCTAAACACACTTCCATACCACTTGTTGAGCTCATTTGCTTTCCCTTCATCATCTGTTATAATGTCCCCCCCTTGGGTTTGGATCACGCCTACCTTCACCTGGCTGTTTTTTCGTCTTCTTAAGTATTTGTAAAATTTATTTGTATCGTTTTTAGTGAGAATGTTCACTAAGTATTCTTCTTTTGCTACCCTCTTTTCCCTATTCAGTTCTTTTACTATCGATTTATATTTGCACAGATATGGGTTCCCATACTTGATCATAGAGTGACTCCTCCTAGCCTTTCTCTTTAGTTTTTTTATTGCGCAGTTATAGTACTCGGGGTCGGTGTTACTTTTGAGAGTCATTTTTGGAACGAATTTTTCCAGCCCTTCGTTGACAATGTCTTTGAAACTGTTCCAGATGTCGTTTACAGTTCCCCCTGTACAAGCCCAGTCCTGAAAACGTTCCTTCAACAAGGTACGAAACCCATTGCTATCTCCTTTGCTGTATCTCCACACCGAATTTCTTACTACCCTATTCTCGGGTACCCGGAATTCCCATTGAATATTGATACATACCGCTGAGTGGTCGCTTATACCAGGAATTACCTCTCCTTCCGAGAACATATTGTATGGTCTAGCTAGAAACACATCAAGGATGTTCCCCTCCCTTGTGGGCTTGTTTACAACTTGGGTAAAACCCTCTCTTTGAATGAGACGATTAGCGAGCTCTTGGGCTTTGCCACCTCTTGCCGTGGGGCCACTCCAATGAACGTTGGGGAGGTTAAGGTCCCCCGCTATTAGGGTTCGACTACCTGGGTTTTCCGCGCACGAGGCGGCAAGGGCCTCTATTACCTGGAGGCCATCGGTGGGTTTTCTATAAACGGCAATGATGTTTAAGAAGTTTTTGTTATTCTCGCTTAATAATTTTACGCAGATCATTTCATGGTCCTTATCGGACCATTCTAGTACATTACGAAGGCCTTCCTTAACGCAGATAAAAACACCCCCTCCTCTCGTATCTCGGTCTCGGCGGTATATTGTAAAGCCTTTCGGAAAGATTTCATTCGAGAAGACGTCACTACTCAACCAAGATTCCGTTCCTATTACAATGTCAGCCTCGCTGACCTCAACCAAGGTCTGAAAATCATCCCGCTTATTGATTATGCTGCGACAGTTGACCTGAAGAACTTTTAAGCCCTTACCTTGCATGAACCCATTACTGCCTGGTATGTCACTTCCTGGATCGGCATTTGGCTCAACTCCGCTCTCTTTGCAGGTCCGGTGAACATCTCTGGTTTCCTTTAGTAGTTTCCCCGTTTGGTGATCTTCTCTACAACTTCGTTTAACAATTCCGCGAATAAAAATGATCCTTTTCTATTCAACTGAATACCATCCCGTCCCAGGTGATAGTCACTTATTCGACAATTAGGATCAATGAAGGTAACCCCCATTTTGTCACACACCCATTCTATGCCTTCATTTACGTATCTGATTCTTTTGTAGTTCACGTCTCTTCTTTGAATAATACCTGTCACTACAATTTTTGCATTACTAAACTTTGATTTGGCAGCGGTACACAGGTCCCATATATAACCGGTTACGTGGTCATCAGATTTGGCACTTTTGATGTCTTTGGATCCAACATGTAAAATCACTACTTTTTCTTCTCCACGACTACTCATGTTATCGATTTGCCTCTCCAATTGTTCCGTTCCAATACCCGGAAAACACTGAACGGAGGCTCCCTTCCTTCTGCAATGGTCTCCGGCAAAACGTATAAGGGAATCCCCGATTATCATCGCCTGGGGTGCTCCCGAACGTCCGCCATTCGCCGGGCTGGCCGCCTCCGTCGCTCCGCCGTTGGCCCCTCCGCCGTCTCTCCTTTCTCGCTTGCTTCCACTCTTCGTACGCGGCGATCTCCACTCCGCCGCGGCGGCTCGCAACCTCTCATTTTCGGCAGTAAGAGATTTAATTCTCTTATTCGATTCCTCCAACTCGGCCCGCAGCTCAGCAATGGTGATTTCCCTCTCCTTCAAGAGTCTCCGGCCCCTCTGAATGTCGCAATCACAGCACTTCCATTCCTCTTTTACACAATCCTCCAGCTTGGATTTAGTACATTTAAAATGGTACCAGCAGCTGCATGCTTGGCACTGGACACCATTTTTCAGTTTTTTACTGCACACTATGCATTTAACTTCAACAGCGCTTCCCTTACCCATTGCACCTCGCTCTGGGTCCCACGCACGGATGCTTTCACTACGGGAGGAGCGGTGAACACGACCTTTCTCCTCGGCTGACCAAGGAGGAAAAAAAATATATACATATATATAAAATATATATATAATATTTTATAAGATACATAATATAAGATATAAGAATACTTAGAATAATAATAGAAGATATAAATATACATATATATAAAATATATATATAATATTTTATAAGATACATGCAGATGTAGTATTTTGTGAAACTTGGTTCACCACTGCTAATATAGCTAAAACATTTTGGGGAAAAAATAATATTAATTGCTTTTAAAATCGATAAATTACCAAATCATGTTTTATTAATACATGCCGGAAGTTACCTCTTTACGTAGCGCGCATATCATCATTAAACACTTAAAGTAAAGATTAGTAAAGAAATACAACAGATTTAGCGTTGCATGTATCAGAAAATTGGCATTTGAAGCAAGAGGACGATTGTATTTAAGTGATGCTTTTGAGATATCGATTTTTAGAAGAATGGAGAAGAGCAGCTGTACAGAAATAATCAGTACCAAAAAAGTTTTAATCACGCCGGAAGAAGAGTGAAATGTTCGAAGTGAAGTCCAAAGACGAACGAAAAAGTGAATGGCAGAGATATTTATAGGTGCCTGGATGTTGAATTCCTTGGAAGAAGGGAAAAATTAAGTGGTGTAAGGAAAGGAAGAGAATTGATCTTTTGGGCACAATGAAATAAGCTGGAAGTACGAACAGCCAAGGAAGGAAATAATATAAAGGAAACAAGAGGAAGTATACCATGAGTAGCTCATTATAATTGTCAAGAATCGTCAAAAACCTATGGACATGCACAGTCGGTGGGTTACATTTTGTGATGCCGGAAGCTGCTCCAAGAATATTTATTTTTTTTTGGTTCTTTAATATAAGAAATAAAAAGATAGATCGTTCTTGGCTGCTAATAATCAACATATTTCTTTATTCTTTAACCGATATGAAGATACGCATGTGTGTAAACCGAGTCACAGGAAGTATAATTTAGGCAAATGAGGTTAACCTTAGATTTCAATAGAAACTCTATTTTAGACTAAGCCATCAAATACATTGCTCATATATTTCCCGTAAAAAATCTTTAAACATTAGATTAGATATAGTTTTTTAATAGTTAAAATAGTTCCTTACTCGTGCGCCAGCATATACTTCAACTACCCCATCATTCGGTCCTAATTTTGCAATGGACATTTCAAAAGCCATTATAAAATAAAGTTTACATATCCTATCATAAACAATGAATTCACCACATGTGATTTTGAATTAAAGTAATGTAATTTTCTACCATTGACCCTGAGTATTTCACTCTAAGAAGAAAATAATCTCAAATCTCTCAGCAGCTCAAAAGGTTCATCAAATTTTCATTTGGAGCCTACCGTATGAAATTGAAACCAAATTGAAATACGATGGAAATTAAATGATAAAAAGGCCTTAAAAATTGATTGAATGAGTAGCTAATGAAGAAGTCCTCTCGGAAGTAACTGATTTTTTATGGAAAGAATTCCTGGTATTTTTATAAGAAATCAGTGAACAATAGAGGTACAGAGGATGACCAAGGATAAATGGTGAGAATTAAATAATCAAAGAGGATCATATTAATTTGATATAAGGAAAGCCATTGAATTAGACCAGGTTTGCTTTGGAGATTTTTTTAAAAAAACAACCTTCTTTTGGCTAACGGAAATCATAATCTCACTTATTTTGTGCATATGAAGTGAAGCGAAAGTCTACGCAGCAAAATGTCAAGAAATCGTCGCATCCGGTTTCGCGGAAAAGATTTTCTGAGAAACTCCAAATAGTACGCCAAAGTGAGGATAGTTGAAGGCGTCGCATTATATTTTCTCGCCCGCCCACCCCATCCATTAATGGAGATGGCCTCAATCAATCAAAAATCTCCCCTTAGAGGGTGAAATGTGAGGAGAGACCCCAAAAAAGTGTCAATTTCGGTCGAATAAAAACCGTTTGTCTCCCCATCGAAATCCTCCGCCTCCCTTTTCCAATCTAACTCCCTGCCACAGCACCACCCCAAAATCCTGCTTGCCACACCCCCTTGACCCAGAGTCTCCACCTCTCACCCCCGCCGCTCTCCGTTTCCCTCTCTATCTCACTCCTTTCCCCTCAGTCACATTCTTCTCTCTCTCGAGGCTCACTTCTTTATTGAGCTCTCTGCCTCAAACCTCTCTCTCTCTCTCTCTGCCCATCACCCTTCTTCCACACCCAGTCTCCCTCTTCCTTCCTTCTCCCAATCCCTTTCCCAATCTCGCCTCGTTACCACCCAATTTCGTATTCTTCACGTGCCCTGTCGTTTTCCTCCTCATCTCTTTCCCGTCTTATAAATGGTGGTCATTTTTATCCAACCCCTTTTCTGTCTTTCTCACCCTCTCTCCATATCTCGCAAACCCTCCTCCACCCCCTCATCGCCTCTTCCCTTTCTCTTCTCTCACTCGCCACCAACCCTCCTCCCTGCATCGACACTCATCCGACGAACCGTCACGATATCTGTTCGAAATCCTCTAACCCGTCCGTTCTTCAAGAGGAGCTCATAGCTCATATCATCTTCGGGGACCAATCGGAAAGAGGCTAGCTTGGGTCTGTCTTGTGCAATTTACCCGCACCAATTATGCTCTCAATAATTTGGTAATGTTGAACGATATCATGGTAAAATAGGTGTGTGAAATTTCCCGATCATAAAACGGTTCGGTTCTCCTCAGCTCCAATAGTATGTAATGTGAGATCATTTTTGCGCACTGGTCCACAATATGCACAAAGATTGATTTGATGCGATAAAATGATAAATATTCAACCTGAGAGCTTCATCATCACTAATAATGTTTCAAATTAGCCTCATACCTTCCACCGAGATCAGAAAAATATAAAATTTAAATTCCATTTCGGAGCATTTCTTCTTTTTTCAGCTCTTTTTTATAGATTAATAATTAATATTATACGCACTTCGAAAGTTATTCTTATCACTGTTTAAAAATTTATTGTAACCGACAAGGCGGTAATAATTGAATAAAATTGTAATTTTTCCGGTTTACTCCTATATTACTGTTGCCATGATTTTTTTTTTTGGCTTCTTGCGATTTTAGCCTTGAAAACGGTTTATTTATGGATCCGGTCACGTTGAACTAAATGCGACGCATGTTATAGTACGAATATCTGACTTCGTTGGTGTAGATTTCTGTATAAATAATAAAGTTGCTGTAAAATTGAGTAAAGTTTTTCTGTTAAATTTTAGTAATTTTAAGTAAATTACAGAAATTGTGCATTAGAAAAAAAATTATTTTTGTTTTGTTATTCCAAGGTGTGCGGCCATCTTAAAATTTTAATTTATTATTTTAATTTTACACATTTTGGAATATTTGATGCTTCATCCCATTGGAAGAAGTAAGTTTTAAGAAGAAGGAAGATTTAAATCTTATTTATATTAATGGTCTCATTGCAACTTATGCTGTGTAAATTTCGCAGCTTCGTTATACAGTGACATGAACTGCATCAATGAAAATGACCTCCACAGAGTTCAGAGTGGCGGGATAAAGATGTAAAAATTGATTTTTGTTTTTCTTAATGTAGTGCCACTTCTCGAATAACTTTCAGGATAATCAAATTTTCCACCTGAAAATTTTGTTTTTAATGTTGCTGATATCACGCTGAGATGACCCATGGAAAACACTCGCGTTAAGAGATAAAAAAAAGGAAGAGAGAAAAATTTCAGCCAAGTGAAAATCTCTTGCGAATCAGAGAAAAACTGATTGCATACTTTACGTTCATCGCAATCTTCAATCCACAAGTTTCACTCGACCGACCTTTGAAAAATTATCATATTCATCTGAAAGCTCTTTCACAATGACTTTAGAGGGAGAAAACTTTTCCATGAGGAGGAAATTATGAACCGTCGTCGCAATTATCTAATCCGAAATGAGAGAGGAAGAGTAGATGAGAAAGAGAGAAGGGGTGTTAGCTAGTCATAATTTTTTTTTATTTTTTCCTCTCGCGAACGGCACTGCAATTAATTCAACTCGTCTCCCGGCGTATTTCAACCGATCACTCTCGAGAATCTATTACAATCGGAACTGGTGAGTAAGCAGATATACAATTTGCGAGCAAACCACGCGTCCCATCCGACTGCCTGCGGTACTTTTCAATTAAAATCTCAAAGCCCCCGACACCTTTCCGGCAGAACGATTCGCATCCCGTCATTCATTATAGAACTCAGTTGAGCGGCGTTTATTGTGTCTCGAGAGAGTCCCGACGCGGCGGTGAGGTTGGCGGGAGGGCTGAGGGGGGTAGGGGGTAGTTGGCGGGAAGGAAGGAAGGTTTTGGAGTGAGAGAGGGAGGAGAGGCGAGGGTTGAGGGAGGGATTGGGGGCGAAATAAGAGTCGGGGAGGGCGTGGAAGAGTGGGCGTATCTAAAGGAATAAGGTGAAAATTGCTAAAATTCCATTGTTTAGGGAGAAGGAAATAAATTAATAGCGAGTGAGAGAGAGAGATTTAGAGTGAGGAAAGTGAGATGAAAGGTGAAGACGGGGAAAGAAGACGTGGATGAAAGGGCAAGAGGAAAATAATCTCGCTTTTCCGATTACAAGCATCCTTAAACACCCTCCAAATTTCGGCTGGTATTGTTCCAACAAATATTTTCTCGGTAAATTGAACGGAGCGGAGCAAATAGAATGAATCTGCCGACTGTTTTGAGATAGGAATGGTCGCTCCTTAAAGTTATTCTGTACATTGATAACATTACTTAGCAGTACTCAACGTACCCTAAAAAAGGGTACGTAATTTAACGTACCCTAATTTAATGGTGTAAGAGAGCCCTTACTTATAATCTCTGGGCATGAAATCAGCAATCATAATAAATACTTCCACTGAACATTGTTTACTTACCACTTTTGAATGTAAAACTTATCATTATCAGTTTCTATCCGAGGCTCGGGGCAATAGAAACATAAGGATCTCTCCTCTCTTTGTTAATGTTTACAAGAATTCATTCCTACATCCCCAACTCGATACTTCAATATTAGCCATGCTCTCAATATTATTCTATTTGAAATTGTACTGTCACACCTCAAACAATAACTTTTTTCAAATGAGAATAATGACAATTATTCTGATAATATAGTTTAATAGTTAAGTTAGATTTTTAATAGGCATACCAAGTAACCACTGCTAAATTTCTAATCTTCACCAACCACGACCCATTGCAACACCTAGCATTGAAAAAAAGATCACAATTCCGCATATTTTCTCTCTACCTTTATTCCGTACGTTATGCCCATTTTTTTCTTCACGTTACCGTACCTGCCTATTATGCTTCAGTCTCTTGCCGTTTTCAGTATTGCATCACCAATTAAAATCATAGGCATCCAATTTTCCGTCTCATATATTCTACCATACCTACATCGTCTTTTGTTTTCCTTTCCATACGTTTTACATATTTCATTCAATGATAGACCATGAATAATCATTGAAACTACAAATTAGTGATTGATAAATGCGAGGATAAATCCAAAAAGAGAAAATCTGAGAATATTGCTGAAAATATTTGCTTTAAATAATAAACTTTACAATAATGCCCTTCTGCTAATCGTTCCATAAGTATACTCTGTTATTGTTCTTCACTAAATTATAAATCCTCCAAGCACATAATATGACATCAGTATTATTTGTCTCCTAAGTCAACCAGATACTCTAAATTCACTAAATCTGATTGATGCTTCCTAGATATTTGAAAGAGGATATCAGGTAATTCAAATCAGTATTTCAACCCCAAGACTGGTTTTCTGCAGCTTTACAATATTCTCTATTCAAATCAACCCCTCATCCTCTGACAGCTAATCTTTGTCTTGCTATTATAGTCCAGTTGGAAGTGGGTGGCCCCGATCTGCGCAGAGGAAGGCAAGAATTGGGGGAAATTTGGCTAGAGAGGGTTAGAGGAGGGGTAGGAGCCTCTGGCAGCCGCTTAGCAGTGCAGCCAACGGTAGCGGAGGGATTCGTGAATAGTTTTGAAGACATCGCCAAGTGAGTATTACTATCAGCCAGTAGATTTTTGCAATTGAAGAATTTACCACGCTACATTGACACTGTTCACTCAATATTTTTAAAATATGTAGGAAATAGTTGATTTGATATCGTGTTTAACATTTATTTATTTTTAAATATGTTTACGTTTATCAATTAACAAATTTTCCTAGTCGCTGTCACTTTCATCGGTTCCTTCATTAATTATAATATTGTGATGGAAACATTCCATAGCAACTTCATTTTCCATAAATGTTCTTTCCACTTCTTTCGCCCTCGCGCGTACATTTTTCCACTCCTATGAACATACAGGCTCGTGTACACTTCTAAGGGGAACGGCGATTCCCTCGACTGCTTCCTTCTTCATAAAAGCTAAAACTTTATAAATAATCTCCCACGCCTGAATATGCAACAACTTCCCATTACCTACTTCTGAATCTGTTTTCCATGGCAAACTACCCTAAACTACAAATAAAATCAATAAGTAAACTAAATCTGCTATTTAAATGTAGTTAAATAATCTGAAGCTGAATACTAATAGCTTAAATAAATGAATCTACATGATATTTTTGCCTAACTAACAAATATACCCTAAAAATTGAAATAATCTTATAAAATAAACTAATGATTAAAGCTAAAGGATATTAAATGTTGCTAACTAACAAACATAAATAACCTGCCATTATTATGCTAAGAATACACTTTAAGATAAACTATCTAAAAATCTAAATAAACCTTAAGGAGAAAAATCTTAAAACCAAACTAGCTGATTAAAACGTAAAACTAAAGACGAAGGTTGAAAAAATAGCGAGGTTTGCACGAGCGCACGTGGTCACAGTGAGGGATCGAGAGAGAATGAAACTGTGTACCCATCTTGGAAGTGGTGAGCTCCAGGCCAAAAGTTGTCTCTGCGCCTGGGCCACCAGCTTTCACTCCAGCTTTACCTGTCTTCTTCGTGGGATATTCTGTTAAATGTTTCCTGCTATTATATGTCTAACTAATCCATTGTGACTCGAGGTGTGATCAATCCGTCAAGTTCTTTGTCGTCGAGATACGACCCTGTTCTCTTCAGCTCTTCTACATACTTCCTCGTTCCTAAACTTTCTTGTCCATTTAATCTTCACTATTTTCCTCCATCACCATGTTTTAAAGAGTTCTTTCCTCGCTACCCATTTTTCCAATGCTCCATGTCTGTAACCTGTAGAGCGCCATACCCCATACGAACGTTTTCACGGATCTTTTCCTTGTTTGCAAACTCCGATAGTTTGAACAGAATTGTTATCTCTTTTTCATGAGGGCTCCTTAGCTTGAGCTATTATTCGCTTCATGTCGTTCGAATTTATTTAAATCCAAATTATAACACTGCCAAAATGACCCTTCCATATCAATGTTCAAAAAATACTTTTATTGCCTTTTAAACTCAGGTTCACCAAGTAACATTTTGAGTTAGTTAACTATACATTTCTGTGTTTTTTGTCAAACGAATTCGAATCTCTCCTACCGTACCACGATGAGGGTAAAAATACATTTTCAACATTTAGTACACTTTAGCAGTGATGTTGAAAATGTATTATTACCCTCATCGTGGTACGGTAGGAGAGATTATGTCAATAAAATTAGATAGATTAAGTGCAGAACAGACAGATTTCAGTTTTCATTTTTCCGCGAAAGATAAGTGATAACGTTGTCTGCCTGCGGTAGGCTGATATTCGGGTCAAAATTAGTCTAGGGTGCATTCACCCCCTGCCACACACCCTAGCGGTAGCTTGCAGGGAACTAAAATAGCTATCTAAATATCTACAGAAGAGAAACCAATGAGTAAACGAAAATCTCAAAATCAAAATCCTGATATTTCTCAAAGGCTTCCTTGTTAGCACGTGGTATCTCCTTGAAGTTCCCTTACCACTTGATGGGGGAAACAGTTGATCCAAAAACAAATTATCTACTTGGTAGTAAATAAAATCTTTTGCCATATTTATAAAAGTAGTGCAAATATTTTCCACTTTAATCAAGCAATTACTAGATTAAACGTCTCTCTTAGCTGCTCTCTTTGTCACAGCTGACCAAAATTACTCAGATACCTTCAAGGAGGCGGAGATGGAGTAGCATTGAAGTATTTATAGCACCGCCATACCTAATAATGGCATTCACACGACTGCTCCTTACACAGTCGTTCTCGGCTACACAATCTTATAACACTATTAATACCCTTCAAGTAGAGAAAGGGATGATTACTTTCGAGAACTAATACCTAGACAATGTATCATGCCATTGATGATATCGTCTAAGTTTCTTAAAGGAACCAAATGGAATACTACACCTCGATCACATTTGAGAGCTATTTTCACTCTGAGTATGCTATACATTCATTGCATGGCTTCATAAAAGACTTAAACGCGCGAATGAATAGAAAAAGATTTCCGTTCAACCCCCATCCATATGACGCCTGGGTGAAGCAGGCTCCCGCTGCCGACAACTTTTATGACACCGGCGTGAGAAAGAACGCGGTTCGCCTAAAGACACCACCAGCTGTGTTTGCCCGCCGGACGATAAGTTAAGCAAGAGAGGGAGAGATAAAAGATCTTCATTCGCCCGGGGAATGACGGGGAGGAAGAGTGCGAGAACTTTCCCCTCCAAACCCTCTTCCGTCGAATCCGCTCACTTCCTCCGACACATTTCCTCTTTTTTCCTCTCGCGTTCCGAGGATGGAGTGGTGGGAGAGGGTGGGGCGGGGGCGGAACGAGGGGCGTAGCGCGATATCACCCACCCTTTGCCTCCTTCGCGGCTCGCAGTTAGTTCCCCCGTGCGCGCTTCGAGACGACTCTTCGTGGACGAGCTTCCCATGCAAATTCATTTCCGATTAATTTGAAAACCTCAAGAGAGAGGGGAAGGGAAGGAGAGAGCTTGGCCTTTGGGACCTCCCCAGATGGAATTGTAAAGCAGCGATTTCGACCGGGTTCTTCAAGGTGGTTGGAGCGGAGAGGGGAATCAGTCGAGGGAGGAAAGGTTGTAGTAGTGGGATACCTCTGCTTCTCTCACCTCCCCCCTTAAGGTGGCCTCGGGATCCGGGATGGAAAGAGAATTTTCAAAAGGAAAGGATTGAGGGGGAGGGCGAGGAACGATTTGCGAAGGGATACGGGGGAGGAGTGGGTGGGAAAAGGATCCCATCGAACGGAATAAAAGGTGAGAAATAAAAGGACTCGGATCGGTGGGGCTTAAATGAGGGGACCATCGCGGCAGCAAGGGCCTCTTCCTCCGTTGTCGAGGAGGAGCGGTAGTTTCAGGGAGTAGGATGAAGGAGCTACTACTCTTTACTCGAAGCTCTTTAAATCGGGACGGTGGATTTGCGGGGGCCTCGCTTTGCCTGAAGGGAATTGGAGGTCCATGCATGCCTCGCTTAATTCATATATTTTAAAAAAAGGAGATAACGAACGTGGAAAGCAATTAGGAGAGCGATAATCCACCTCGGCGAAATTAAAGGACGGCAAAATTTTAAGCAAAGCAATTAGTTTTGATACTAACTCTAGCTAAGCGGCTGGGTAGACGAATTAATTGAAAGGGGAATAATGAAGTTTGGTTTACACTGCATCACCACTTTAGTAGACGATTCTAATATGTCTTCTTAATAATTTTAATATTTCCTTCCCCAAAAGCAAGGTAATTCTAAGAGTTCAGTGTTTTTTTATATAATTAATTATGCTGCGATACCTATCAAGTTGGCGGAGGGAAATTTATTTTGCTCCATTCATGAAAAAACCTGAAATGACCCTCTACGGAAATAACTGCTACCATACAATTATCGGAATGTTTGTCGTCTTCAGTACTAAATGGGGAAATGTGCATTAACACGATACTTCGCAAACCATCGTGACTGCCACAGGGGGTGGCACAGGATTTTAGAACATGAATAAGCTTGAAAAAAGCGAGAGTCGTATCTGTAAGTACAAATTGGTGGGTAATTATTACGGAAGATTCCTATTCTTATTTTGTTTCAATCTTGATTACAGGGAGGAGAAAAAGAAATATTTGACTAGGCTACTAAACTATCTACCCCTCCAACACACTATTGCCTGCCACGCCAATTTTATGTGGGGCAAATAATATTTTTGAAAAATTGTGGTTAAGATTAAATAATTTATAATTTGTAAAAAGCTGAATTCAGTGTTAAACCTTTATCACTAAGGGCTTCCATTACAAGATGTAGGCGACATAAAGTTTCAAAATCACATCTTGCGAAGTACCTAATCATATTAGTTTAATTCTAAATATAAATTGTTTTATTGTCGGAATTTTCCGCGATTAAGTTTCAGAAAATCTTAATGAGTGTATTAATCCTTAACAATGGTTGGATATGCAATTCTCAACAAAAACTGAGATTTCTCTACATTCATAAAAATTACTTCTACCTTGCTGATTAGGGAAATGATAAAACTAAGATATTCCTCAGCTAACTATTTTTATGCATTAATATTATCATAATTAGTCGAACTCTGAAATTATCATGAGGGTGTTTTTACTTCCACGTGAAGCGTACAAAAAATAATTTTGCCAATGAGAATATAATCAAGACATTTTCAATGGCAAGGAATCAGGTTATTTTTGACGATGCTTCCTCATTGTCTTTTCCCTCATCTGAACATAAATAGCAGCAGTTGTCATAATTAATCCATTTTGTTTTTCCTCTTGTACCTCCCTCCTAGCATTTTATCAATTCCTAAATTAGCGTTAGAATATAAAAATCCTAAGGTTATTCATTTGATGTAAACAGATGCACATTTTCATAGAATCACAGAAATGTTGTCTCTTTTATTAGATAAAAAAGACAATAATAAAGTTAGATGATAGGAAAATAAAATAAGCCTTTTAAATTATGTTATACTTAATTTTAAGTAATTCATCAAGTTGAAGCTGGTATGACTGTGTAATGGGTATTTCTTTGAAAAATAACAACTTTATCCGAAAGAATTTACGACTGCTCCTTCACGACGTTTGAGTAGTTGTCAGCAAAATAAACATCTTGTCACCATTATCAATAAACTGAGTTGAATATCCTAAGATAGTAAACCTAATGTTAAATCACCAAGTCTTTTATGCAATACTATATATTATATATACATATATATATATATTTTTTTTTAAGGTAATCTACCGGTTAAGGTAGGTTTTTTTGATGGACACAACTACCAAACAAATATTTTGTGACTACTAACAAAACACAACCCTAAATTCTACTCTACACCAGGTCCCTCTTCATCTCTGAGTACTTTCTTCCTCCCTTCATCCCGTCCAACATCCCTATCCTGTTCCTTCCCTTTCCTCTTTTGCCCAACATTCTACCCTCTATCACAGTCTTCAACATCCCACTGCCGGTCAACACCCCCTTCATCCACTTTTCCTGCCTCCATAGGATTGCTCCCAACAAACCCCTCTCTTCGCCCACCATACCAAGTACTTCCTCATTTGTTTTCTTCTCTGTCCATTTCACCTTTTCCATTCTTCTCCACACCCACATTTCAAAAGCCTCCAGTCTACGTCTATCCTCCTGCTTCAATGACCACGTTTCCGCGCCGTACATAGCTACGCTCCATATCAAAGTTTTTACGAGTCTTTTCTTAACATCCTTACTCAAAGTCCCCGTCATCAACTCCCTCCTCCTCGTGAAAGCCTCTTTGCCTAGCGCAATTCTTCTCCTTACGTCCCTACTACTTTGACCGTGTTGGTCCAAAACACTACCGAGATACGTAAACTGTTCTACCTGCTCTAGTTTTTGCCCTCTTACTTTAATGTTAAGATTAGCCTTTTTCTTTCTAGAAAATCGCATAACCTTTGTTTTATTAATGTTGATTCTCATCCCATACCTGTCGCACTGAATTTCCAATTCACTAAGCAATGCTTGCAGCCCCTTGGCTGACTGACAAACTAAAGCTTGGTCATCAGCAAACCTAACTGATTTTACGAATCCCCCGCCCACTTTCATTCCTACCTCGAGTTCTTCCCATGCCTCTTTAATCATTTCCTCTGCATACAGGTTGAACAGCAACGGTGATAATGGGCAACCCTGCCTTACACCCCTTCCTAACACTGCCCATCCTGACTCCCCGTTTCCCACCCGCACCTGAGCAGTCTGAGACATGTACAGGTTGCGGATTAGCCTCCTTTCCCTCCAATCTATTCCTATTTTCTGCAATATACTCATTAGTTTTTCCCAATTCACTCTATCAAACGCTTTTTCGAAATCTACGAAACAGGCAAATACCTCCTGGTTGTGTTCTATATTCCTCTCGATTAATAATCTCATTACTGCAATGGCATCACGCGTACCTCTCCCCTTCCTAAACCCAAACTGATCATCCCCTAAGTAATCATTTGCCCTACTCTCTATCCGTTTGTTTATGATCCTGAGAACAACTTTAGCTGCGTGGGATATCAAACTAATTGTCCTATAGTCCTCACATGACGTGGCCTTTACCTTTTTCGGAATCGGAACTAAAACTGCTCTCACAAAGTCTTCCGGCCAGATTCCCTCCTCATAAATGCTACGGATCAGCCCATATAGCCTCTTCCTCCCACATTTTCCTAAGCATTTTAAAAGTTCCACGGGAATGTTATCTACCCCCACGGCCTTATTTAGTTTCATCTCCCTTAATGCCCTTTCTATCTCATTGTCTAGTATGCCTGGACCTAAGCTGTCTTCCTCTACGTCATTTTCTTTTTCAATGTCTAACTGTGTTGGTCTGAGTTCTTTACTATACAGTTCTTCTATATACTCCTTCCATCTCTCTTGGATCTTTCCTGCGTCAACTATTACCTTACCCGCTTTATCTCTAACTATTAGCATAGCTCTTCCTTTCTTACTTCCCGATAACGATTTAACTTTGCTGTACAGCGCACCGATTTCGCCCTTCCTCTGGAGACTTTCCATATCCTCGCACTGCGTCTTCCACCATGCGTCTTATATATATATATATATATATATATATATATATATATATATATATATATATATATATATATATATATATATAATATATATATATATAATATATATATATATCGTGTGTATATACACACACGGAAGATGTATTTGTTCAATATATACATGTGTATGTGTAATGTATGTGTATGTATGTATATGTGTACATATATATATATATATATATATATATATATATATATAATATATATATATATAATATATATATATATATCGTGTGTATATACACACACGGAAGATGTATTTGTTCAATATATACATGTGTATGTGTAATGTATGTGTATGTATGTATATGTGTACATATATATATATATATATATATATATATATATATATATATATATATATATATATCATAAACCATAAACACAGTAATCAACCCGAAGGTCGGTTTAGTAGGTGAAGGTAGAGATCACCCAGTACTAAGCCTTATGCGGCGTATGAAAATTCACACATCAGGGTAGGGGGGCCAGATCCTTTCCCTGTGCCGGTTATGGTTTCCCAGGAAGACCTGGTACCCGAAAAATTACTTTAGCTGGGGTGGAGCTGCAGGTGCCCAGAGTGCCTTGCCCGAGAACCGAACCCGGGACCCTCCGGCCAGCAGTCCAACGCTCTACCCCCTGGACTACCGCGATCCATATATATATATATATATATATATATATATATATATATATATATATATATATATATATATATATATAGATAGATAACTTCGTCGAAGTAACACGGAAGTGTTGCGTGTCCGTGGTAAGATATATGTATAAAACATGAGGAATCATATCAAAGTAGAAGATTAGAGATAAGCATTTTATTCATAGTATTGTCCATCTCATATAAAAACTCTCAGTATGTATATTAGTACATTTTCTAACGCCATTCACGAGGGCCCGTAGGTAAAACTTCCATTAGAGAATCATTTGCGCGGAAAATGTTATGAAATATAACGAGGACCCGTGCAAGAAAGATGCTCAAACATATTATATTTCCATACGAGCCTCAAAGCACTACCGATCAGAAGCGAGCATTGCGTTATGGGGCTGAAAGGTTAGCCACATAAGAGCGCTGAAATGCTGTCCTGTAAAAAATACATAATAAGCAAAAATTGTTGCGGCAACTCCCTTTCCAGTTTCTTGGAAAAGGAAAAATTTTCCAAAAATATGGTTGGGCAATGGTTTAATTTTTCCTCGTTTTCTATTCCAATTATTCCATTGAAATTATTCACCCATAATACTGCATGTTTTCCACCCGAGGAACAGTTTTTTGTCCATAGCATTCTATCATGATTTGGTTGCCCTCCAAAAAATGAAAAAACGAAAATTACAAACCCAAAAACTTTTTGTGCTTATATTTTTCAAGGCATCAGCTGTAATTACTATATAACGCCCTGAATCATAAATACGAGTGAAAAGGTGTGCTACTGAGTGCAATGGCCTCTTATTTGCATGTTCTGAGGTTAGATTTCCGGCATGGTTGTAAGTATTCAGGCCGAGTCGCTCACGGTTCTCAAGTACGGTATAAGGAGCGCGCCTCAAGTGCAGCGCTCCGTGTTTTTGGGAGGTCGTTCAACCACGCTCAACCCCTTGGCCCCGTTTGTGGAGAGAGTTTGAAGACGATGGGCGCCTCCTCCCTCTCCACTTTCACATTTCCCTACCCCTTCCATACCCACGCTTAGTTCCCTTTTTTGTCTCCGTCCAACAGCCCATCATCCCACAGGTGAGCGAGGCACTAGAATTTGACCCGAAGCCGACGTTTAACTCACCTGGACGATAAGCGACCACAAAATCGAGTGTTTCTCTACTCCGTGCGGCTGAGTTTGTCGGTCTTTACTCGCCACCAGCGTTTATCCATCATCATCCCGTGATAATATGCTCATCATATCCCCGTGTCCTTCCAGGGTCATGACCCGGGAGCGCAAAGGGGAAAGCATTCGGTTTGTCCTCGGCCGCGACGCTGATGTTGATAGCCACCCATCGTCGTTGCCGAAAGATAATCCAGGACTCGTTATTTTCCTTCTGTCTAACTGCATCTCTTATTTAGGTAGACATTAATATATATATATATATATATATATATATATACTGTATATATATATATAATTATATATATATAACTATATATATATATAATTATATATATAATTATATATATACATGTATTATTATTATATATGCTTTCGTAGACGTAACACGGAAGTGCCGAATAGTACATTACACAGTAACAAACAATATAGAAACACAAAAAAAGGAACACTCACACGTTATTTCTTGATAATTTCGATGGAATTCTACTCCGTCTTCATCGGAAGATAGAGAAGTAATGACTGCTGAAATAGTAGATGTGAGGGGTGCGAGAGAAAGGGAAGGGGGCCAGGGGAAGGGGAGAACGGGAGGCGGAGGAGGGGTGAGAGGAATGGTTGGGGAGAGGAAAGGGAGAGGAGTGGCCAGAGGGGAGCGGAGATAGGGAAGGAGAGAGAGGGAGGAGGTGGAATTGACACAAAATCGGAAAAGAAAACAGTCTGCTCACCGCAACTATTGCAACATCCGAGACCAAGGTTTCAACTTACAAGGTCTTGATCAAGACTCCGCAAGTCGAAACAAAGGCCACGTACACCAAAACTCATGCGGAAAAACAAAGTGTTCAACACTCCGATATGCATCGCTCCCACAAAGTAACAATTTTAGGCCACTCCCATCAGTGAACGACATTGAGGCCCGGATGCTGATAGGCCATACAGATGTAAATGAATGCCATTTCAAGAGTTTTTCATTCTATATGGTTATCGGATGTGGGAAGGGACGCTAACACGGAAACATTGTAACACAGGTTGAAAGGGGTATTATGATGGGAAGCATGTTTAGGGATGGGGAGACCCGCGGACGGGGAGGAGGGATTGCACAAGGCGCGGTGGTTATTAATCTTAATAATAAATCAAAAGAGAGATGGTACTTTTTTCCACACTTTATTTTACAAGTCGACCGGTTTCGTCGCATAGGCGACATCATCAGGTGCCGACATCATCGCCTATGCGACGAAACCGGTCGACTTGTAAAATAAAGTGTGGAAAAAAGTACCATCTCTCTTTTGATTTATTAGAATGGATTTCCACAAAGTGAAGCCTGAAACCATCGAGTTTATTAATCTTAATGTTCAGTGGTGTGGAATATTGGCCTATGTAGAAGGACGGGCAGAGTTTACAGGTTAGAAGATAAACAACATTCTTGGAAGTGCAAGAGTGCAGGAATGTTTGAGTATATTTTCGCCGTATTGGGCTTAGTACTGGGTGATCTCTACCATCACCTACTAAACCGACCTTCGGGTTGATTACTATGTTCATGATTTTTTTTATTTATATATATATATATATATATATATATATATATATATAAAATATCAGTAAATTTGCGTGTCTTCTATGTACATGCTTGAATATATATTCATATGCGTATAGAAAAAAGCATATTTTGTAAGTTAAAGCATATTCCTAAATGATTGGTGTTCTAATACGCTCTCAATTCACCTAAATGTCTTCATTCTTGTTCACAATTAGTTTCAACATAGTTTGGGGAAAGATTGGGCCTGGGTGACGAGAAAGAAATTCACGTTTACGATCAAGGTGGCGTCATCTCGGTACATGACAGCATTTGGCCGTTTTCCATGGAAAAAATATTTATAATAGTTCTTTTCCTTTTATGTTTGGTTCATGGTAGGAGCATGCACGCGAAAAATAGAAGAAAAATGTTTCCCATAAATATGAATCCATAAAGCTTTCCTGTTGAAACTTTCGTGGCATTTATTCAAAATTGGATCAAAAATGAACGGTATGCATGGATTTCCCGCCATAGTTCTTACCGGGCGACATGGTTTTGCTTTCCTTCCTCGCTTGCATTTGACCTCCCCCTCCCGTGCTTCTGTTCTCCAACTCTCCCTCTCTTTCTCCCTCCTCTCTCTTCCTTGCTCCCACCTTTCTCCATCCGACGGCTCTTCTCTTTCACCGTGACTCACGAAAATAATCTCGTGAATGCACCCGTCAATCGCAAACTCTTGAGGGCGACGTCAAAAGTACTCCGATGAGTTAAACGCAGGGGGCGAAGCCGTCTGGCATAAAAACGTGTCACTCTTCGTGGATTCGCCAGCACCGGTCTATAAAATAAAAACATATCTGCATGTTACTCGTGTTTGAAGGCTATTTTTTGATTGAATTAAACTATAAAGCACAAAATAAAATAAATACGAACTACTCGCAGTACTATTTACAGTTCACCAACGGATAGTCTCACGCTGTACGCGGTTTCAACGGGTGGAAAGTAAAGAGACCGTGTTAGGATTGAAGGTGTAGGAGTGAACAAAAGAAGAACTCGAGGGTAGCAGAAAGGTAAAAGCGTTGGCGGAAAGTAAACAGCGTCGTCACTTAAGATAAAAATTTTGTTTAAGAGTCAATTGAAGCGGAGCGTCTACTTTCGAGTTTCTTTCGAATGCCTTGATTCCGCCTCTCTTTAGAAATAATAATTGTGACTGCGTTTGCGAAAACTTTATTCATTAACTCGAAGGGTCTTGGTACTTTACGAAACTGGGGGTGACTTTTCCGAACTCTCAGCAGTTTGATTGTGTGTTATGCAAATTTTCTTAATATGCCACTTTCGACGCATTTAAGGGCGGGATAAATTTAATTCTCTATTAAAACAGTATGATTTCCTTAAAATGTCGAGGAAGAAGATATTATAATGACGAATTTTATACATTTTCATCCAATTAATATAATATTTTAGCATCATATTCTCGGAAGAATGGTATCATGGGAGAACGGGAGATAACCTGGGGGGATTTATACCATCTTAATAAGGCTTTATTGGAATAGAGGGTAAACAGAAATTCAAGAAATCATGGAAAGTCAATTATAATGCGCTGCTTGCGTGAACTCTTCTAATTATGTTATTCAGCAAGGATTTTAAAAGTGATAATGCTATGGTTATCGTGTCATTCATTTCGTCTTCATTTTTTTCAATTAAATTCTCTATCGCGTCCTATTCTTCTGGTCTTTCATTCATATCCCTTGCTCTCAATAGATCTGACGCTCAGAGTCATTTTATTCAGTATATCAAGATGTTTGAAATGTAAACCACAGATTCAAGTTCCACTTACTAAAAACATATTTTGCTCTAAAATCCATTTTTGCAACGACCCGCGCACATCATCTACTTAATTGAGTGATAAGTTTCCTATCAACCTGCGTGTCGAACTATGCTAATAATAAGAGCCTACACTTGCTGAAAAGAAACAACGATAATATAGTCATTGTGAAAAGAATTCTAGTTATTTAGTAAATTTGAAATTCAAACACTTGTACATCAAAATACTATTTCAATTCGTGTATTTAACTGATTTTTTCGAATTTGCTGATCATGATAATTATTTACGATATTTAAGTCAGCAGTTAATACTATCCTTTGTATCCTTATTTACTGGAGAAAAAATGCGTCCTCTGGATCTCTCAATTCAAAGTATACTAAAATGATTGCAGCCAATGCAGCTTAGGAAAAAATGTAGGATTTCGAAAGGGCTGGGAAGATAATAGTGCTTCCTACCCCTTATCATAGGACCTGTTAAATCTAGGAGCAATATAATTTTGAACTAGAGAAATTCTGCATTTGAGAAAAAAGGCCCATGATTGGGTACTTACGAATATTTGTAAATCGTTATAGGACTGAAATATTTTAATAAACGAATAAATGTTTTCGAACCAGTTTTTCTACATGTCATTCCATTTCCAACGTCCGAAGGTAATTTCTTCAAGGAACCCAATTGGAAAGGCATATTCAATAGATCATTAAATTTGTATATTCAATATTTATAGATACCAGAACTTTTTAGGCAAATAAAGGACATCTTATGACAATATGTGATGAAAAATTATCATTTTTCTTTATCCTATGTCAGTCATTTGGCGTATATACGGTATTACGCAAAGAATATTAAGCTTTTATTTATTCACTTCCTGATTTTGGCTAATGGCGCCCAGGTTTCTTGAATACACAATTGAAAATTGCTTATTTGAATTAGAATGGTGATTATTGTTTTAATTATTTCTTGTACACCAGAATCATCGTCAATCATTTAATGGCATGATAATTGATCAGAGAAGATGATCCTAAAACCATACTTTGTGCTCGGACAATACAAAACATACGTCATCCAAATGTATTACAAAGGCTATTTTGCAAAATTCATTTCACAAGTAATTTAAAGGCACTCTCTTTCGTACGTTTATAGTTTCGTCATATACGACACGTTGGTGGAGAAAATAATAAATAAATCCTTAATATAAACATTGTATAGGCATATGTGTTAGCACATGTTTTATTTTAACTAAACTTTTCCCCGTATTTTCGACAGAATTAGATTAACGCATGAGTTTCAATTTGAAAATTTTCACTGTTCGGAATAGTCTTTTGAGTCAATAAAAAATCAGCAACGGTCATCAATCCAGTCAATCAGCGAAGAAGATGACTGCAATTTTTCCTTTTCAATTCAACTATAATCCCAAATATTTCATTTTTTTTTGTTTATTTGACCATTTTCATGAGTAAAAGGAGGCGTGAAAGCTATGGGTGCGTAAATACGATAAACGAAAAAATACGATTAACGTTTACCTCTTGTGGTGATTTTGGATGAGGTTGTATTGAGCTGTTGATGGAAAGTTTTATCTCATTTTCTTTCTAAACTGCACACTTGATCTATTTCCGTTCAACAAGCATTTGGGTTTTACAAACAATTGTTAAAACACCGCGCAACTCCAAGAGAGAAGTTTAATTAAGCATGAGTCATCTTCTTAGTATCATCTGCGACTTCTAATCTCATCTCCCTATTTATATACCTTCGCAAATAAGCTTAAGCACAGGTGTTCCCAGGTATGAAAAATCTGTGGTTTCTACAATGTGCGAATATTTATTTTAAATGTTAGCTAAAGCGATAATGGTAAATTTAAATTTAGCATTGGAGAAATTTTACGCTCGAAAGATCTATAGGAGATATTGCTTCTCCAGGAAATCAAACGTAGGATAGCCAATTAATATGAGAAGTTGTGGTTAAATTAATAAATAAATTCTGCTTGTTCAAAAATCAAACTTGGCATGCTAATAATTAGGAAACATAACCATAAATTGGATCTTCGTATCAATACAATTGACTTTGCGTTTTTTTCTGAAACGGCCATCACCCCCATAGTCAAACATATCTACTACACGTCAATGTTTTACATGTTAGAAATAACTGTTAAAAAAGGGCCTTAAATTTATTTGTTCACGTTAAAGTCACCCAATGATGCTATGATGTGTGGCAGGGGACGGTTCTAAACTATGCATGTGAGATCAATTTTAATGTTTGCTTCAATGCTACTTAACTATTAAAAATGCAAAATAATTTAAAGTGAGGGATTTAATGTTACATACACCCAATATATCTACGGTAACCAAGTATAAGTGCTTCTATAACCATAAAAAACGAGCTTATATCGAGAATAAGAGCTATGAAATAAAATTTAGATAAAATAATGACAACGAATAATGGCTAAGGCAACAAATAATTTCTTAGACTACATTATTTTCCCTCCGACTAACGAAAAAGAAACCAATTCTCCGATACCAATCGAACTCGGCACGCGGTCAACGGATGCTGGACGTCAATCCATTCCATCCTCCTCACACCACGGAGTGAGTACCGTGAAAGTAGTTGGGAGGGCGTGGGAACGGAACGCGTGGGGAGGGGGATCTCTGAAATGGATCTGAGAGGTGGGGAGGGCAACGATAGAGGAAGGGCGGGAGCACGGGTGGGTGGCAGGGAGGTTGGAGTGTGGGTCGGAGGAGGAGTAAGCACTCCCGTCTTTCGGGTCGATAGCGGAGCTCAAACAAAAGGGGGTGGGGAGGCGCTTCCAATTCACTCCGCGCCCACTCGGGCCCCATTCTCCATTCCTCTCCAATCCGCGATCCCAAAAACTCCCCACGCCATCATCCCTTTCCCCTCGCCACCTCTCAACTCTCCTCCCCCCCTTCCACACGCCTCAATACTACCAGATGCTTATCGCTTCACACACTCTCCCTCTCTTTCGACCCCCCCCCATCCCCCTAGACCCTGCATCACTCCAAAAAAGAGAGTCGGAAGTTAAGCATCAGCTCGCTCCCTTCCGAACGATTCTCTGGATCTGACGCTTTCGGACAGGGAAAGCAAAACGTCCACGGGAGCCATAATATTTCGCCGCTGACTGACGTCCCTCGCCAAGTCGCCTGGCGTGCGCCATAGTCCACGACGCGAGGAACCGGCAGGCGTGGCACTATTAACTACGAGATTTGCGTACCGCAGGAGGATAAACGGGTCCACATTTTGGCGTCGTGAGCTCTCTCGGATTTAACACCCGCATGTATTTTTGTGTTGCGGTTTTTGAGCTCGGCTTTAGGCTTGGGGATGAAGTGCGGTGAGGATTTTTTTTCGCAACTCGGCCTGTGACATCTCCGGCCAGTCACGGTGTGATAGGTAATCATGGCTGTCAGAGATTTTGTCATGGGTGTGATTTCTAAAACCGAAATAATCTGCGTCGATTCGACTGGTGCAAACTCAAAAAGGCTATGGTTTCGTCTCCAGGGCTCAATAGCTCATGCATCATTCGAGTTGAATATTTTTATCCTCGTGTTTCTATTAGCACACCGATTGCAAATTTTTTTAAGAATACCGCGTGGAATAAGTGCATGGACTGGAGGATCGAAGCGGAAGGTCTAGGATGGATTACTAATAGAAGTTAAAGGAAACTTTCGTTGCTAGGAGATCCGAGGGAATGAAAAAAAATGGCAGGGAACAGGGAAGTTTGAAGAGCTGCTATAAAAACTATTCCTTGGATTGATAACCTGTGATTATTAATATTATAGTGACAATTGTTTATATAAGGAGTAAAAATGTAGAAAATTGAATACCTGAATTGTTCATTGAAGGGAAGTGCATCATTAATGGAATAGAATTGAGAAAGATGGGATTTAAGTGTTTAGGAAATTGATTCATTAAAAAGTGCTATTACAATTTGAAAGAAGCAAAATATCTTTAAAAGTAGCGCAGGATATAAGTCTAGTCGCATTCAGCTTTTACATCTCGCATAGATACTGCAATGAAATTACTTTTTTCTACTGATACTATTTCCTCATATTATGCCAATCAGACATAAATTTGTCGAAACTGAGTTGAAAACTGCTCTTCATCATACTAATAAGTTACACTGTAAACAAAATATGAAAAAAATTAAAAATGAAACTGAAAAAAAGCACACCTTATTCTAACTGTATGTAAAATAAAAAAACGTATATGCCGTTTATGATGGATAGTGTTTCTGTAACTCTAAGAAATATACTTTTGAATCCGGTCCGTGAACCATCAGAAACGAAAAAGTCGAGAAGGATGGCAATCGCACTAGATACTTATAGATTGTCATTGTGTCAGGCAATAGACTATCAACCTTTGCCCTAGACTGAGGACCCTACAAGAATTTTTAGAACGTCATCCATTTTGGCAATTTCTACCTTCTGATGATAACTGCTCTCGGCGTCAAAGAATGGCGTTTTTTCCATAAATAAAGCCATATATTTTTTAAAATACATATTTTATCTATTCAATTTTATCAACATACCGAATATCGAATAGCCATGGAATATCCTCTTTTTTTTTGAGCAAGAAATTTTCCATCGCAAAAAATTGAGTGATCCATAAATTATTGCACGGAATAAGTAGAACAATATTCATGGGTCCTGTGTAGTCATGCAATATATGAGCGACCGGCAATGCATGAGCGACTGCCATTGATTTGTTTGTCACGTGGCAATGAAACAAAGTACCTGGAAACCGCGTCACCATGTTGTTTTTTCTTTTGGGTGACAACGGTGGAGTGGACAGAGGGAAAAATAACGATTCGCCTGGAAACTAATTGTTTGGAAAGAGAGCTTATAGTGTGACTTCAGGCGAGTTTGCTCAGTAGAAACTGCTAAGTAGCCAGTATAGATTCGCGGATTCGTTGCAGTGGAAACATCCGTCGGCTAAGCTATTATGTCTGTTAACATTTAAAGCAGCATTACTCAATTATTTGCAATTGGTCACCCACATATGTGACATATGTGGGTGACCTTTATTTACAACCAAATTGAGCTTTTGCTTTGATTAGATCGATCAAATGAATGTAGGGATAAAGTAAAAAAAAATCATCATCAGCGTTTCAAACCCTCGTCCCTATCTTATCTATCTATGAATAGATAAGTGAGATGTAGTGTCTCTGTAGCGTTTTAGTCTCTCGACAGCGTTCATTTTTTATGTCAATTTCTGGAGACTTTTTCGAGTGCATCATTTATTTATTTAAGGAATATTTTGAACGGATTTGAGAATTTTTCGTTTTTTTTCTTCCACGTAGCCCTTAAACATTATATTAAAGACTACTACGTACAAACACCCAGGCCCTAGGAGAAGGAAAACCTACCTGGGCGGGAATCTAACCCAGGAGCTTTGGATTGGCAGGCGAGGACGTTACCCCGCCCCCATTGGGACCGGCATTAAATTACAGCTTTCGTTCAAATGTTACAAATACTGTTTCAATTAGATCCTACATGACGGCTTCAATATTACCATCGTTGAATCTAGTCCCACCGAATGATTAAAAAAAATGTTCATCTGAGCACAACTTTAATCGATGTCTACTAATAACTATATATAGTAGATTCATCCAGCACCAATTGATAAATCGAGTGAACTATAATTTTTCATTATTTTTTGGAATTAAAATGGCATAAATATGGCAGATGCTCTCCGCTCTAAAGGATTTTGATGCATTAGATGAAAAGTTCATGCTCCGGACAGGATGAAACTCACGACCTTATGCGATTCCTTCAGCACCAGTGAGTCACTTGTATTTATCATTATTTATGAAACTAAATTATAGACCAAAAGTTGATCGTCGATGTTTTCATAACATGTCCTAAATGAGCTTGGTCAACTCGTTCGCTCGCCGTCCAAAGAGACCATTCGCATTCGGATAGTAGCGTTTGTATCCCAGGAGGTATGAATATACAGTAGCTAATGACAACAACGCAGAACGATGTATAATTGACAGTAACGAAGTGGTTATGTCTGTCAACATTTAATATGCTATCACTCAATTCTTTACTATTGCCATCAATATGGGTGACCTTGGTTCGTTCCCAACCACATTAAGCTTTTGGTTTAGTAGCGTGCGGAAATCATAAACAATATTATGTATGCACATAAACATACAAACACATATTTTTTTACACACATATATATATATATATATATATATATATATATATATATATATATATATATATATATATATATACATATATATATATATATATATATATATATACAGGGTTCGTCCGGAAAATAAGTGTACTGAGGAAAGTGGAGGAGGAAGTGTACTCAGGAAAAAAAATGTATTACACTTTTACATATCTTAAGCTAATATTCCTCAAAATAGGACCCTTGTGAGTCGATACACTTGTTCCAGCGGCGTTCCCATTCCTGGAACGCTCCCGCGAAGGCATCATCGGGAACCTCTCGAAGACACGTCGTCACGGCCTCTTTGACGGCGTCCAAAGTCCCGTATCGCGTTCCTTTCAAACTCCTCTTTATCTTCGGGAACAGAAAGAAGTCCGGTGGTGCCAAGTCCGGGCTGTAGGGCGGGTGCGGCAGCGTTGCCACGCCGTGCTTGGCCAAGAAGTCCGACACGACAAGTGCGGTGTGAGACGGCGCATTGTCGTGATGCAGCCGCCAGATGTTTTTGATCGCTGGCCGGACGCGGGCGACTCGTTTTCGAAGATTACACTGCTCTGCTATCATCCGAACACTAAGACGACGATCAGAGTTCAGTGCATCGCGAACTTTTCGCACATTTTCGTCGGTGAGTGTCGTTGATGGGCGTCCAGGCCGTGGTTCGTCGTCGACCTCCTCTCTGCCCTCCACGAACATCTTGTGCCACCGAAAGATCATGTTTCTGGACATGTCTGACTCCCCGTAAGCCTGGTTAATCATACCGACAGTTTCGGTAGACGATTTCCCAAGCTTTACCGCAAATTTGATGGAATAACGCTGCTCCAAAAACTTCGGCATCGCGTTCCGTGACGTGGGTCGAGCGTGGAGATTCGCGTTAACAGAGCTCCTCACTACACCACAGCTCAGAGCCGACTGCCTTTTTCAGCGTCGCTTGCCAACATACCCCCCTCCAATCGCAGCCCGTCAGAGCGGTGCTGGGCGCGCCTGGAGCGGCGGGAAAAAATCAGTAGTCAGTACACTTATTTTCCGGACGAACCCTGTAACATATTCTAATTCACATTCATAAAGTAAAGTCAATGCTCCTTGAAAATTTTCAACAAGGTGAAAGGCATTGAGTATGATGCGCATATTTTTAGGTGCTGAAAATGGCTACCATGTACGCCGCAGAATGGTGTATCATTGACAGTAATAATTCATCTTACCTCGGCATGCCAAAGAGGATATTGATACGAAATTTAATCATAGGTTTTTAATGTGTTGATGCGCGCATTTGTTTGACTTTCGATTGCAGTGAACATTTGATATTTACAGCATAAATGTAATTTTATTTATCAATTATTTTGGTCATCGTGTAATCATTTACATTTTTGAAATATAAAGCGACCCTAATGATCCAATTAATAATCTAATGGAGACGTAACAGGTCTTCGTTTGTCTTCTTTCTTCTCTTGGAGTCTTGCATGCCTATATCTTGCTAGGAGTTAAAGAGAGCGGATTACTTCATGTAATTAATGTTCAACATTTGATATGGGGTCAAACGATCCGTTACCTACTCTTGTGATTTTTTAACTTAAAATTGACCAATTTTATATTGTTTTGGTTTTAGGTCTCGTTTAGCTATATGGTATTTTTTCATAGTGCATCTTTTTTTTTGGCTTAATTTTTGCCCTTTTCTAATGCCATTTTTCACCCTATATCAAACGGTGTCGAAAATTTGTTGGATAAAATCCCCTCTTTTTTTACCACTTCTAAACTTTTTTGTTTACAGTTGCACCTTTTCATGCATTACATGTAATATAATTCGTAGAAACTAGTTGTAGAACATAGTGATAGTAATATAATTCGTAGAACTCTTCTGATTAACTAATACAAGTAATGGGTTGAAAGCTAAAAGGCACTTTACACGACGGATAGCAACGTTTACTGAATTGCCTTTTGGATAAAAATTCATCAATCTAAATGTGTAAATACGTTCGCCATGACCCGGATCCCTGGTAAGAAAAAAACACTTTTTCTCTTTGAAATTGAAGAGTTTTAATAAAAATTGAATATGGACAACTTGGCTTTTCCATATGGATTGTTTTATTCACTCTGAGTTTATTTTGAGTTTTTTAATATTGAGTTTTTATAAAAACCATTGGATAACTTCCTCAAAGTTATTTTTGCGGTGTCTCCCGCAATTCTTCGAATTTATCAGGTAATAGACACTGCCATACTGGAAAATGTAGAACTAATAATCCAAGTTCTGAGTAAATCTCAATGTATACAAGCTTATTAAAAACCAGCCAAAGCTTTTTTGAGTATTCTGAAAACTAGGCAAGTATTTGAAGGTATTTATTGAGGCAAATGTTTTGCAGTATGCGAGCTTCTTCCTGGTTTTTTCGTTTGTGAGA
This sequence comes from Hetaerina americana, assembly GCF_022747635.1. NCBI lineage: Eukaryota > Metazoa > Arthropoda > Insecta > Odonata > Calopterygidae > Hetaerina > Hetaerina americana. The sequence continues at coordinate 46,871,549 of NW_027286070.1, forward strand.
GATAATGTTCTCGAATTCCGTCTTGGCTTTCATGTAAAATTAGTAACCAGGAATACATTTACCTTAAAATTCCGCTCCTCAAGTTTCGTGGTTTTAAATTATGTATTATGGTTAGCTTCGCCTAATCTGGTTTATTCCATTTATTCAAAAGAGCGCCATTGAAATCGGTGACCTTACATTGTGTCTATTGCATCAGTTATTGTTTCGTTTTCATGTTTCTCATACATTTAATTATTCATTTAGTAGTCGGACGAGAGTGAAATACGCAAAAAAACATCCCAATTGAAAAATTGTGTTTCTTTAGATAAACCTATACTACTTGTATTCTTTGTAAGCTTAGATCCAATGCATTATTTGAATTGTCAGGCTAATTCTGACTCCAGAAATAACTCAAGAATACGTCCACCCTCGCGAGCAGACCAGACCCAACGATTAACTCGTCTTCACATACTAGCAATACTAGTATTTGCTCATCTTAGTCTATAAACCACAGTCATTCTTAAAAATTACCCACATATCCTCATTAATTGGTACCTAACTGAGTGAAAATGCAGCCGTGAGACCAAGGTGCTTCATGAGTATCCAGATATCTAAATTTTCGGTTGATGAAATTGTGGAATAGAAGTAGTTCCGTCCTGAACGTCTACTACATGAGGAATACCGGAATATAAATTGAAGACTCGATTAATATTTAGGCATTGCAGTCAGTCACGACCTCTCCTGGGTAAAAAATATACGGGGAATATGCGAACAAGCTATCAAAGGTTAGTATTTATTAGAAGAGTTTTGGGTATGTGTATAGAAAAGGTTGGAGAGAAAGGCTGTCTTTCGCTTATTAGGCCACATTTAGAATATGCTACTAACATATGGAATCCTCATTGAGTTGTATTTTTTGCCAAATTGGATCACGTGCAGTTTAGAGGTATGTATTTAAAAATCTGTCATGTTAGCCTGAGTAGCAGTATTATTGGAGGAGCTAGACCGGCATTCACTCGCGGAGCAAAATTTAAAATACAAATTATCGCTCTTTTATAAATTGGAAGGAGGTCTCTGTAGTGTTGTTGTTGCAAATAAATTATTAGTACCATGCAGCTAATGCAGGAGAGACAAGTATATAAATAGAAAGGTCAATAACATAAGATGGCAAATAAGATGAATAATTCCATTTGTCAAAGAAGCTTCAACAAAGCGGAGGGAATTAATGAAAGTTACGCTGAGTGAAATTTTTGAGAAACGGATCATCAAAAGTTTGTCTGGAGCGTGGTTTTCAATGGCATCAATCTGAGGCTCTTTCTTCTGAATATTGAGGCAGGGTCATGGGTGAAGACTGGAAGATTTTGAAATATGATGCGGGAGAAAGATGGAAAAAATGAAAGGAACAGAATGGAAAACAATCGAAGAAAAGCTGGGCATGGTTGGGTAGGAAAAAGGATTGTTGGAAGAATTCCAAAGGAGGCAGGAAAGAAGATTGCAGAGCATTGTGATTGGCAATAGAATGCCGAAAACTTTAATAGAGGAGAGAATATTAGGCAAGCAAGGAAGGGGTCGGAATAGGATGGGTATGTTTGACGGAATGAAAGGAGGAAGGAAGTATGCGGAATTGAAGAGGGGCTTATTTTATTGTTGGATGAGAGGTTGTGTTTCTTAATAGAGGCAAGGGGATTTTAGCTGTACCGCTTGGTAGCTTATGTGAATCGAAAAAATGTCTTAACCGGTAGATTACCAATTATAATTGTGAACCATGTTTAAAAATTATTTTTTTCCATCACATCTACTTGACTAGCATAAATGCTGTGACATATCATTATAGAATCGAAATATCTGGCTATGTAAATCATTTGCAATCAATCAGTTGTATCTACCCAATCTATTGTAATGTCATGCTTAATATAAATACATTTGTACGCTAAATTAGACAATGAGGGTCTGGAAAACAATTCAAATAACTTGAAAATATTTTAATTTTGAATAAAGTTTTATTAAAAAATAAACTGATTCTGAATATTCCATAATTCGATGCCAGGCAGAAACAGGTTTTAATGCATCAATCACACAACTCAGAGGGGGTTTCGGCTTTTATCGGAATATATCCCTCACATGCAATAGATACTGCTTGTTGGGTAATTTGGTTAAGAAACGCGGTTGGGAAGGGGGGAAATAAGGGATGGAGAAGGTTTCATTGAGTGAAACAACAGCGGGTGAAACAAGGTCAAACCCGCGGAAGGAGATGTGAGGGGAGTGGATCTGAAGATACGGACGGTGAAGAGGGGTTTGGAAATAACAACTTAGGGTCAAAAATGTTTTTATAAAAGGTCGAAATTTCGATTTTTTCTAAAAAATGAATGGTATACTACATCTGCCAAAATAAGGATATTTAAAATAAATTTATAGCAAAGAATGACTTATTTTCAAAATTATAATAGCACTCAACAATGCTTTTTCATTCAGGTCCACTTTCCTTCCAGTCTGAAAAACATGCATATATCCATTTTGACTATAGTGATTAACACTTTTAAAAATACCACTGATTTTACCACTTTTAAATCTAACTTTTAAACGAGAAAGCAATTTACTGGCTGTCATATGGCATAAAGAAAGCACTTTCCAATGGCTCTATTCCCCCTAATTACTCAACAAAATCTGTGAGACACTTCATCAACATGAAATAACTATTTCTAATTTAATGCGTTAAAGAACTAGGTCAAATTTTGAGTACAAGAAAGCAGACTGTTCGCCGTCTACAAGAGCGCTTCGAAAAAGATTTAGCTTTTACCCGTTATGATAATGTATGAGTTGAGTGGTATATATTATTGCTCCGGATAAAATAATTTTCTATTCACATATCAGAGGCAGCATTTAAGCGGTCTGTGTTTTTACCAAGGTAATCCTTAAGGCTAAGTAGCTTCATAGGTAGTGTATGAAAGGTTTGACCAATGTTTGGCAAAAAGAATTAGATAAAGTCCAGAGAAAATCCGCTAGATTCGTTAAAAATTGTTATGATAAGAACACAAGTGTGACAGGTCTCTTAGGGGATTTAGGCTGGGAACCACTTGAAGTGCGGAGAGAACAAGCGAGGCTTAGACTTTTAGGAAGGTTCAGAACAAACGAGTTTAACTATGACACTGAAGGAATTATAATGGCCCCACACTACTTAGGTAGATGAGACCACAAAGATAAAATAAGGGAGATAGATTCCAGGACAGATAGGTACCAATACTCATTCTTTCCCTGAACAATCAGAAATCATAATAGTAAGAAACCGAAGTCACCTTAGAAATATTAAAAACATTAAATTTAAAAGTCGGAGCAAAGTTAAACACTGCAAAGCTGTTAGGTATACTTTCAGGTGCATGTGTATGTTAGTTGGTAGTTTTAGTGTTTGCATGTGTGTGGGGTGTAAGTGTTCTTGCATGAATGTATGCCATGTTTTTTTGTGGATGCATGATTTTGTGGTTTTTGCATGCGGTTTTTTTTTCTTTTCTAAATTACGGGTGGTGTCCTAACACCCCCCGCCACACGCCCTTGCGGCGGCTTGCGGGGTATTAAGTAGATGTAGATGTGGATGAAATCATTATTTCTGTATTAGCAAAATCGAATAATTTATTAAAGATAAAATGTGTTGGTACATTCATCTTTTCCTGGATGGATGTGGCCTTAAAGAGGTTATTCTGGGGTATTTGCATCATCAGCCGTGGTTCGCCTAGAAATACTTTATTGTCGATCGCTCGAGTTCCAAACAAATAAACGCTTGTACAATAAAATGAAAACGTTTTCCATTCCACTAACTCATATCACTGATCAAAAACACCCGTAATCGAATCAAAACTTGCAGAAAAGTAGAATACATCCTTGATATATTCTCCTTGTTGAAACTGTTCTTTGTTGACTTTCATGGTGGACAAATTTTAATGATTTCAACGTTTATGGACAAGCCCACATCGAGGACCTTACACCCCATGCAGTTGCTCAGTAATCAGTGCATGTCGCGATCGAAGGAATCGATTGAAATTTTCAACAACACTATTAATGACCTGCCGTCTTGCACATTCCCTCGCAAATTTGATACAAACAAGACAAAATGGAGATTCGAAAACACAAGTGTTATTTGGATGTGATGGAAGAGAAAAGGGCGGCAGGTGAGGTGCAAAGGCTGAATTAATGAGGATTAATGTATCGAGTGTGATACCATGAAGACGATTGAAGACGTTATGCATAGATAGAAGGATTGATACAATTTAGATTGTTGGCGAATTATGGAGAAGGTTATAATAAATCAGTACTTGGTAGCATATCAAGTATTAGAACCAGGGCGAGTCTATGGTGAGGAAAAGGAAATTATATTTCTATAAGAATTTACATACGTATCCCTCGATAATTACGAAATCGTCTATTTTTTCAAATAAAAATATTTTCCAAGTTTGGTTCTCAATTAAAATACTCATAAGTCAAGGAGTATCTGTAGGTGAAAATATGAAATCAATCTTTTAAGCGAGGGCAATCTTAATGCAACAATTTCAGAGCGTAAAAATCATTCGCCTTGACTGGGACACGAACCCAGATCCCAGAATCCCAGTCAAGGCGAATGATTTTTACGCTCTGAAATTGTTGCATTAAAATGCACATTAGCGGATGACTCCGTTAAAAGTTACTGTTGCGGCATCTCCCGCAGTTTCTTTGGAATTTGAGGGCAATCTTATTAATGGAAGCTGTCAATTGTAAACACGAATTGCACCGCTATTATATGAACAAATTATCTCTAAAATATTGTTTAAAACCTCCAAATGAATCAGACAGGTGGAATTAAAATTAAAATAAGGCAAAAAGGCACTGGAGAACTCCAAGCACGACACCTTGACCTTAAAATTTTGAACAGGTTCGCAAAAGCAATTTAAATCGCCACAGCTACCTGTTAAAACCATGCACATGCGTTTGACTTCGGTGGATAAAAGTCTTATTGGCATTTTATATAACCCGTCTAATAAGGGTAGAAGCATGACACTTTATTATCTGGTGGATACTGCTTCAAGAAATAAGTGAACACGTTAAAAATCTCTGGTGAACGAAACGTAAAAGTAGTGGACCGACTGCAGATGGCTAAATAGCATATTACTAACACAGCTATCTACATTTGGAGTAGGAAATAGGTTAAAATAGAGATCTTTAATTGATTTTTGAGAAAAATAGAAATCTGGGTGAAGAAAACTGGTATAACATAGCGGGCATTCAGTGTGTAATAATATGGAACGTCTCAAATCGTCTTGTACCACAATCCTTGCGTCAACTGGGCATTAACTTCACTTTGAAACCAAATTAAATTGCACTATTCCATGTATAATGGTGAATTATGATGAAATTAACTTTCCCTTATCCCTAGTAAACTTTTTCTTTCGTTCCGTTATTCATCTATCCCCCCCTAATCTTCTATTCCGAAAATCCAAGATGGCATCAGGGGAAGTAGTTTACTAATTGCACACGAAACCTCAGGATGCTGACTTCAAAATGGTGAAGACACGCATTTGCATACATACCTGACAAATATGAGCTGAATCTGTTATCACGGTATATCACTCGTTCCTACTGACACGTCGTCTCTGCCGGTAGAGAGCATGTCTTTTCTTTCGAAGGCATCACGATTACGTAATATTTGCCCGAGTGCATTCATGGTTAATGAGATATTTTATCCGCCTCGATTGACAACATAATACACAAAATCAAAAAAATTAATCCTAGTGTCATGAATACTCGTTTTGTATATGCTATGAAATTGGACCTTCAGGATTTGAAGACGCTTTATAAAAATCCGTTGGTGAAGTGAGGATCGTTTGGGTGCATTCTATGGGCGAGCTATTGGGATTTCAGGGACACCATAAATGTCCGGAATGAAATTGAATAAACCTATATTGCCATGGGTCAACTGTTTGTTGCCAATTGTCATCAGTTAGCACGATACATCAAAACTGCACCCATATCAACTTTCAATCACTAACAATCCAGTGACTAGCGTACAAGTACGATATGTCCGTCGACAAGGTACACTTTTTAGCAACGCACAGCTGGACAGATGTTCCTTCTAAGAATAATTGTATGACCCTTTACATTGAGTTACTGTATTCGTGTCGATGCAATGCGTGTAATAAAATAACTGAGTACGGTGTAGTATTGGCAACTTATATTCTTTATGATCGGAGCAGAGAGAAATCCACAGAACGAAATATACTTGTAGAACGGCAACGCTGATATGTATTGAAAAATATCTCTATTTGGGGTAGAAAATGAAAAATGGCAACTGAGAAATAGACACGGTGAGAGCTCTAGTACACGCGCAATTTGCGTCTCGGAATCGTGGCAACACAACACACTCTAGCAGTTAGTAGCTTCAGAGAAGGTATTTTTTTAATGCGGTGTGGTTACCTGGAAAAGGGGTGAGATTAGTGGCAGATATTTAAAACAGCAGAAAGGGTCCATAGAAGTTCAATATAATTACAGCATGATTAACATGAATAAATTGGGATACATTTATAAGCCAAACTTGAGGGCACAAAGACAACGATTTTAATGATATTTCATGAGGTACATGTTACACAAGAAAGGAAGATCTATTGGTGGTAACCATTTTGAAAAGTTTGTCAACAATTTATGAACTAAAACCTGTTTTGGCATCGACCCACATCTGGTATTGTCATCCAAAAACATTATTTCTCAGGAATCACTGTAGCCAACCGTATTTGGTGTGATGAGTGATAATATATTTCCCCTATTCTAAGACCAACGGTGCGGGCAGCTCACATATCAGGGGAGGGTGGCCAGATAATTTATCTGTGAATCCTGTGGTTTCCCAGAAATATTTTGAACCCAAAAAATCACGCAGCTTGAATAAATGTAACAATGCTCAGTGGCATCACTCTGATTTGAATATAGATCCTTCGGTCAGTAATCCAGGGCTGTGAATACTTCACTATCACATCGATATATCAGTCATTACTCAGGAATGTATTATTTTGAAACTAATAATGAACACGGCAATACCTTCGGTAGTTAAAATTTCTTGCAGTAATGAGCAGTTCTAACGAGTGAGTAATCGGATTACTAATATGTAATCTCAAGCAATGAAATTTTTTGGCTACTGTATTCAATACACGTTTTCAGGATGTCTTTAATGAAATGAGACCATTGGCACAATTATATCATATACTGAAAGCCACGCTAGATTCTGTAGTAGGGGATGATTCAACAGAGGTATCCTACAACGAAATTTAATCTTATATTTATACGTCATTATGTAAGGGATAAATTCTGAAGAATTCGTAGAACTGTGAGATGAGAAATTAGAATTAGTTCAATATTTAGCCTTAGTAAGAATCAGCGTGTCATGGAATGGGAGAATAACGGGGAATTTAAGCTAAGATTCGGTACCAAGCCCTTAATAATAAAGGCGCATTCATAGTTCTCAAAAAAAAAGATCCAACGACGCGAAAATATAAAGCGTAAAAATATTTTTACGTACCAACTCAATGGATGAGGGAAGTAAGCCTTTATGATATCGTAGCTGAGGAAAATATGAGCCCTTGGAACGTGGTTCTGGAGATGGATGCTGGAAACATAATTGACAGATAAAGTAAGAAACGATTCTACCGATATTAAACTTGGATGCTCAAAAAAGGATATTGTAGGCAATGGAAATATGGTATGAGAATGCGTGAAAAACATGAATAGAAAGGATAGGAAATGAATATGCACATTTTCGCCAAAGAGTGAGGAAATCGAGGAACCTATGAAAGACAATTAAAATATAAGACGGATATTGGTTCGGTACATTTTGAGAGACGATATACTGGTAAATAACATATTTAAAGGAAATGTTTAGGGGAATTATTTCCGAGGTAGGGAAAAGACTAAATATTAGAAGGAAGTAATGGAAAATATTGGAAATTGAAAATACTAAATTATACCACTGTAAATGATCCCTGTAAGGTCACCACTAGGGTTTGTAGCGGGAGATGGCTACTCACCAGAATACTTTTGGCACAAAATACTTTCCTGCTTAGCGCGATCGGACAAGGTTAATCTGGTCCCAGAGAGTTTGCGAGAAAATAACATCTTAGTTCTATTTGGTCTATACTTAATCTTAATGATAGAGTTGAGCTCTTACGGCTAGCAGTATTGAATAAATGAAAAAAGCCGTAAACAGTAAACCTTTCTAAACAGAGTACAAATGAGATTAGTTGGCTAACGCTACAAGTCAAGGATGGGGTAAAAGGTAAAAAGGAAAGGGATAAGAAAGGTAAATACGAATACGAGTATTTTGGCCACCCTCCCCCAACATTTTACACTATATATACTACTGATTGCCCTTAACCTTTCTCACTTCGACTTGTGTTGTCGTGACGATTCACCGTCAGTACGCTGAGGAGAGCTACTTTGTGGCCGAAATACGCTTCCAGTTCATGCAATAGGTTTAATCTCTAATTTAATTTTCACTCCGCGGGTGTTACCCAACCTAACTCCTCTAATAATTTTGATACCCTACTCAGATTTTCATAACAACGTTTTGCATATCCAGCTTCTCTACGCTTCACGCGATTTAACTCCGCATGAAATCCAAATTTGTGACGAAATAAGTATAGCAAGTTAAGGAATAGTATAGCCAGATAGATATGGAGCTCTTTAAGAAAAGGTAGGGATTTTTTTGAGGCAAAATATCAGTGAAATCTTAAGGAAAGCCCCACTAGGGAGACCATTGGGCACTTCCTTAGCTTAATAAAGATGCTTCTTTGAACTAAATTGATGAAATAGAATGGTCATCGTGCGAAAAATAATAGAGGACAGTAGTCAGCCCACCACTTTTCATATTGAAACAATAATGAATAAGTTCTGGATCAATAAAATTTGTGAATAATTTCAGCATTATTAATAATTTTAGAGAGTAGAATAGTGACCTCTGAGCTGATTTTTGTTGCTGCAAATGAGTGCCTAATCATTTGGAATGATCTCAGCACCCAAGTAGGAGAAATACACCATCGAAAAATTAAGCGCCTGATTTTAACCCTAAGCAGAGGTAAACCAGATGCATCAATAATGAGAGAACGCTGAGTCAAAAGAGGTAAAGCAAATTCATGTTCACAGCGAACGAAAAAGAAGTTAAGTAATGCTGGCAGTTTGCCTACCAAAATGAAAATGGAAGCTTCATGGTATTTGTGCCACCGCGCCAAGTTTGGCTGTACCAAGTGCGCTCGTATGGGGTGATGAAGTGATGTACGTAAAAATCTCGGGAAACTTACGACATGTCAATTCTTGCTCTCATTTAGCGGACGAGTTGTGAGTTGTGAAGCGGTAAGTGTTCCTCAAGCGCATTAAGTAGATGAAGAGATGGGACGTCAGCACGTTGTTGCATGGTTAGGCGCAAAGCCAATTCTCTTATAAGAAAATACTCGTATCTCCCATCATGCATAGTTGCCTTAGCGAATTATTCAAAACTTCACTGGAAATAAATTCAGAGGGCAAAAACGAATGAAACTTTTAAATGTAGAAAAAGTTATTTTGTTATAGCTATTGTCTGTTACTTACGCTTGACTGCAAAAAAGTGATTAAACTAAAACGCAAGAGATATGTTCTATTTGGTACTTACTTTTGTAAAAATTAGTAAAAAGCCCCCTAAAAAGGCTAAGCATGTAGAAGCTATTATACATGTCTTAGTGTTTAAACAAGCGTCTTTTTCATATGAAGACAAAATTATGGATTCATACGAAAGAGTAATCGATGGCGACTATATCAAATATATTAAGACTCATGATGCACATGTTCAATAATGTTTCTAGAAAATAATCGCATAAAAATGTGATCTCCTCAAAAAGTGATCGCCAAAAAATTACGTAAAATTATGATCTGCAATATAGATCAAGAAATTACATTTTTTTTTAAGTTATCATTAAACATTAATTGTTATCGTTTAACCTTTCTCGGTTTAAACATCCTATGAATAAGTAAGATAAGCCATACAAACAAGAAATTATAATTTTCGAAGAGTAATGCATAAAAGATATTAACGGAAATTGTTGCCATAGTAATCTTAGACTTGATGAGTGATAACGACGGCAAATGGCAATTATTTATTTTATGACTTCATACATCATTACTTCATGGCAGAGATGTCTCTAAAAACGTCTTTCCAGTAATCCTAAATAGCCAAATTTTCTTTGGCTTTTGTCATCTTTATGAAACAGAGCAATTAAGTAATGTTCTGCTATACTTCTATCTAATATCTCCTTCCCCAAATATAATTTTAATGTATCTTTTCACCCCCCGCATAGTTGGACACATGCTTGAGGCTGAACGAAATTAAGAATAGTTCTTGCTTGTATTTATTTTTATACTTTCTTTTAACATGGACATATGCATATATATATGTACACACACACACACAAATATATATATATATGTATTCATTTATACATATAAATATATATATATAATTATATATATATTATATTTATATAATAATTATATATTTATATTATATATAATATGGTGTCAACAACAAACATGCGTTGAAGTAGAGCGGTCCAATGACGGAAATTAGATAAATTTCATTGGACACAAGAAATAACCATAGAGGAAAGGGATGACGAAAAGTAAATTAAAAATCTGGGTGAGCGATTCCGGCGATTTGGGTTTTCAGATCAATGGACACGGTGAACCCCATTCACGTTTTCTTCAATAATAAAACGTTTTAGGCAGATAAAGTTTTCAATCCAATACATTCCAGTCCTAATTGAAGACCACCGGCACAGTTTTCCCCGCTTTTTCAATTTATGCGTTTATATTGAGTAATTAAATAATTGACTCGACTTCACGAAATTTGGCTCTTTATGGTGTATTTTAGCGTAGGTTAGTTAATGATTCAGTGCTGTTCTTGGAAGTTTTCATTGATTGACAACTCAATTATAAACCGCGATTTAATAACTAGATCCAGAAATTTGTTAAAAAATAAATTTTAAAAAATATAAAATTCTTACAGAGATTTTCAATCAAAAGGCTTAAAAAAGCTCTAAAAAAAGAAGACTTTTTGGTGTTATTTATACACCTAGCGGCAGGCTTCAGGCTCTTTGTTCTTTCTGAAACTCAAATTTATACTTTTTGGCTCCTACTAATTTCTACAGTTTGATTTTAATGCTGTTACTCATACAATATTTTTATCAGACTTATTCAAAATACTCTTCCCAAATATTTTTTCAACATTAGACTATACTTATTAACAGAACCTAACCTTAAATAGGATTCATTCACCATGCCCTCATTTTCCATGATTCATAATTGGAATTTCACTCAAATTTAAACTCTTACTGTTTCAGTTTTATAAATAGATATCTAATAAATGAGTCAGATCTCATGAATAGTTTTCAAACTATGATGAGAATCTGTTTTTTGATATAGTAAACGTTTTTTTTAAAAGAAGTGTGGTGGTATGCACATTCGTTTTCTCTTTGATTTGAATGCGAGGAAGGAAGCAGAAAGGAGGAACTGAAATGAAATTCTAAGAAATAGCTAGAGCCTTTAATGGACCATACGTGTTTTGATTATCTTTTTCCACGAATGAAATGGTAATTTTATGGCTTCTATTTTATTTTATATGTTTATAGACTTTTCAAACAATTTTTTTGAGTGATTATCAGGTATTAGGGGATAAAACCTGAAACGGTGTTTGTGGAGCAAAGTTATTCCAAATGTAATACACGTAAAAAAAAGTATTTCAGACAATAGAGAGCATTCTAACTTATAAGGCGGAGAGATGGTATTTGAGTGAACGCCTGAAAAGTTAAAACAAACTATGGAGATGGAAAAAATTAAGAGAGAAGCCTGAATATTAAAGGTACATAGGAAAAAATGATCATATTAGACATTTAATACAAAATCAGGGGTAAAAAAAATCAAGAGGCGGCCTCTCCAAAGCTATGATCGTATTCGAATAATGAGCGAGGAAAAATGACCTAGAACTCTGTTAGATTGGTCAAAACCAGGAAGAAGGAAACGTGGACGGCCTAAGAAAGCATGGAGAGATCAGAAATAGTCTCAATGTTTAGGGCTCAAGACTTGGAAATGAATGATTGCACTGATCGAGGCAACTGAAAGAGGGGGATATAGGGCGACCATTGAAAATTGTGAATACTCTCACAGGTAAAAAGTATGATTTTAGTGCCCTTCGGGATTCAAAGTGTTTGTAATTGTACGTGAAGTCCTAATTGCTATCAATCGCTGCTCATGTAAGTGTCAAACGATGATTTTTATCCTGACTAGAAATCGAAGCCCAACTTTTTGCATGGAAATGTTTTGAAAAGATGTTGATCTGGCACCCATGCAGTTGTTCACTATGCTTAAGACCTCTTTATAGAAATATTAGACACCACAACGTGTATGCGCCTACCAGGAACGGGTGCATTGAATCAAGGGGAAAAATCACCTAAATCTGTGCGAGCATCATACTTTATAATTTTAACTTTTTACTGTAAAATGAATTATTTTCGAAATTCAGACTTCAGAACTTTAATTTTTAATTAAAAAGATAATATTTTTATAATGAAATTTCAAAAAATGAAACCCCTAATTGTGTGTTTACAGGACTGAATCCTGGGGCCACTACTATTCTTATTTTACATTAATGACATTTCTTCGACTCTTCAATACTCCAAATATCACCTATATGCTGATGACCATCATATATATTTAATGCCAAAATCAATAACCTTCCCCTTGCTATGCAAAAGATAATGCTGACCTCATTAACATAACAAGATGGAACACGCAAAACTTCATTAGTTTAAGTTAACATTAAACGCAAGCTATATTGATTGGATATCCCAATCTTCTACAATCTAACGCTGTATTTTGACCACTGAACTTCAAGCCGCACTCATTTCATTTAAGAAAGTTGTTACAAATATAGGCTTCCTTAAAGCTCGAAATTCTGTATAGTTTTCACAAGTTTTTATGACTCACAAAACTGTCAATCAGCCCCTCCACTCTCTTAGGAAATATCAATGTGTTGCGCCCATCACATTAAAAAAGCAAATAGTTTCTTCTCTCATTATTCTTCACTTTAATTATGATGACATAGCATCTCAAGACCTTTCAAACGAGCTGTCGGTAAAATTAAAAAGGGCATCTAACACATGTGTACGCTTCATTTACAATTTGAAAGTTACTGATCACAGCACAGAATATTTCAACAAACGTAACTGGCAATTCCTCGATTCTAGCAGGGATTGTCAGTATTTTACCAATGATTTCAATAGCCTTGATAGAATATATAACCTAAATATCAGAGGTAATCATAAAATCCCTAATCCCATAGAACAACTACATACGGGGTGTATTCCTAAAGTAAGACAAATGAATTTCCCCTGCCTCCCACCTATTACTTGGAGCGGGATTTAACTACATGGAGTAGGTGGGGGAGTACTTAGGCTCAGCCAAAAAATGTCTCAGTGCTTTTGAAGCTGTGGAAGTGGCAGGGTGTCAGTTATAGTAAACCTCTGTGTGTCACGAAGAAATAGAATCAACGATCGAGTAAAGTTTCGCGATTATGTTTTGTGCTAAACTGAAAAAATATCTCGTGGAGGCTGAAAAAAATTATTCGTGAGGCTTACTCGTGGGGTTCTGCTCTGTCCCACTCACAAGTTTTAATGCGGTTAAAGGCCTTGAAGGAGGCCCATGAAGAGGTTCACGACTAACAGCTTTCTGAGCGCCCGTCAACCAGCAAAACCGACAACAATGTGGCCCGTGTTGGACAAATGTTTGACTCTGACCGTCGATTGAGTTTCAAGATGGTTGCCAATGACCCGAACTTGTCGTTTACTATTGTTTTTCGCATTGTCACTATAGATTTAAACCTGTACTACTAGCCATTTGCTGTCAGAGCATGTCATCATTGGAATCAGCTATCATCCGTTACACTATCGCTCATTAATTACTAATTCCCCATCAAACCAACCAGTGAAAATATAGGTGTAAACAGACTTCGAGATCCTTCCTTGTCCTTTCGCAGGAGCATCATACTTTGTATTGGCAATTATAAATATAATATTGATTTACATGAATTTTTGCATGCATTGGTGTGCGTATGGTATGTGTATGCAGAGTATTTGCATGTATTGTATGTGTGTAGGTTGTATATTTTGTGTCATAGTCATTAATTAACTAGACAAATAATGTATGCAGTTGCTGTATATTAGTCCTAAGATGTTATATTAATTAATCTCATTGCTATTTATTCACAATTTGTGTAATTTGGTCTTAAGCTTAATATTGTAAATGTCTGACGAAGGGTTAGCTAGTAGATGAGACTCCATAGTCTCAATCTCGCCCCAAAATATAGGCGACTATCTATCTATCTAAATGCATGTATATTTTAGCATGATAACATATTTCAGTAGGGAAAAGAAGGTTGCATAAATGTTAAAGTAAAGAGTGATGAAGGCTTAATGGTGCAAGGGAATCACAAACAAACCACCTCTTCTACTACAAATAGCGCTAAAACGCTTCGACCACTTTTCGCACTTGAAATTTGATTTCGAAAAACGTAAAATAGAGATTTGAGGTGGTTTTATCGAGTGACTCTTTACATATTTCACTTGCTGGCACGCATGACGCATGCAAAAGAGAAGAAATCCTTCACTTCTGCACGAAATTAACGAAGATGAAAAGTTTTAATTGCTCATATTATGAAATAATGACGGCTACTGGTTTTCGGGCGTTCCCTCCTTGCATAATGAAGTTACCTGAATGTTCCTGCCTCAGTCCCTCTTGTAGTTTCATTGATTATCATCAGAATTCTTTAACAGCTTAAAATAGAGCCCGCTCGTAATGAAAGCGAAATTTTGCCGGCAGTGACCGCAAGCAAGAGGAACCGAGGCGCAAAATTTGACCTGGGCAAATATCAAACAAGTAACAAAACGCGTAGTGACTAAATTGAATGAAAGGAAAGGCCAGAATTACCACAGTCGTGAGGAAGGAAACCTGGACGGTTTTTTTTAAGTACATCTGACCCAATCCATGTTGTTGCTAGCCAATCGGAGCTCAAGTAAGGTGAAGGCCTTAGAGGCTTTTCTTTTTCCTTTTGTTTCTTCTGGTGCGTGTAAGTCGCCATCATATTTAATGCTCAAACTCGTGTATATTGAGTGCGTAACGGTAACTGGGGTTTTAATTTCAACCTATACCTTAGGGTGTTCGAAAAACTCGGTTTCGGGACACAGAGATATATGAACATCCGAAAAATACAGGTCAACTGGATGCGACCCCATGTGACACAATTTTGTGTTTTCATTGGGCCGGCACCATTATTCAGGCAGCTTCAATAAGGCAAGCGGTTATAACAAAACCTAGGTGCAAATTACGATCGGAAAAAATTAAAGCAAGATCAGGGAAGGTACAATTTTACATTTTAGCTCTCCATTTCCTCTTTAACTTAGAATTTAATGTCCTCCAAGGTAAGATTTAAAACACTTGTAAAACATGATCATTGCTCGAAGATACTTGGAAATAAGTTTATTTTTACCAATTTATGTGCTACAAATACTCATGGGAGAATGCCAGGTAATTATATACGAGGTTTATCAATTAATACGCGAACTGGTGCAATCTGGCGGCCATAACGCGGACTATAGCCCCACCCACTAGCAGCCTGGGACCCACTGAGCCTTCTGTACATGGCGGATCGTCGAGCTGTGCGCATGGTGCCATTTAAGATAGTTTCCGTTGTCCTTGTTTTTACTGTTTGTCGAAAATGGAAATTGACGTAATCACGGAGCAACAAATCAACATCAAGTTTTTGGTGAAGTGCGGTAAAAGTTATCAAGAAATTTCTGAAATGTTTACAGCTGTTTACGGTGATAATGCTTTAAAGAAAACATCCGTTTTCAAGTGGATTAAATCAAACCAAAAAACCAAGAACAAGCCGATCGAAAATCAAAGTCATGCTTCTGGTTTTCTTTGATGTCGAAGTTGTTGTCAATCATGCATTTCTTTCTGAAGGACAAACAGTAAATGCTAAGTTCTACCTTACAGTTCTCAAGCGTCTGAGAGATCACGTGCGTCGTGTGCGGCCAAATTTGACTCGCAACGATGGATGGATCCTTCGCCATGGCAATGCACCTGCACATTCAGCATTTATTGTTTGCCTTTTTCTGGCAAAAAATTCAATCAGCACCCGTTATCGTCCTCCTTATTCACCAGATCTCGCCCCCTGCGAATTTTTCCTATTCCCAAAATGCAAAAATGTGATGAGGGGACAACCCTGGGAAGATGTGGGCACAATAAAGCAAGAAACGTCAACAAAACTAAATAACCAAACTGCCGAGGACTTCCAAGGGTGCTTTAAACAGTGGAAAATAATATGGAATAAATGAATATCAACAATTGGAGAGTACTTTGAAGTGGACAAAGTCGATGTAGGCTAAATTTGGCAAAATAAAGTCTTATGGCCTCAGTTCGCGTATTTATTGGACAGACCTCGTATATTACACAATGTATGCCAAAGAACTTGAAGAAATGGAGGTATAAAATTTTCGCATGGCGATAAAGAGAGATTATTTCACAAGATTTTTGTGAAAAATAAGCATGAGGTAGTTGATTTCCACTGCCTCTGCTGAACTGAATATGACATATTCCAAATAGTCCATTCCCCTACATTTTCATTTTCTGCAAATATTATGGCTTTACTTTAAAAAAAACTAACTTATTGAAAATAGTAATTCCACGTTGATGTGTTTTTGATTAAATTGAATGTTGATATTTTTTAATCCTATTATATTTACATATCTTTTTAAGTTCGTTCGAAGGTTTCCGCGGCGATGAGTAGGTGATTTCCACATTTTTTCGGGCTGCGTCCGCGTATGTCGTTTAAAAGTACAACAGTTTCGCCAGCTATCCTGCTGGCGTCCTCAGGTCAAGGATGAAAAGAAGCTTGTTGTCCCGTCTTATATAGGAAAAATCCGGCGCCAATACCGGGAAATTTCTTGGCCAATCAGGGAACGTCCTCATATTTGCGCGGGATTATTCGTTTCCACGCACTGTGGAGTGGATATCCATCCTCTCTGTTAAAATTTTTTGGCCTTTTAACGATTTCAATGGCCTCTCTGATTATTCTCTGGAAGTATTTTCCTTCTTTCGCTATTATTTTAGCGTCGTCGAAGAGAATAGAGTGTCCAGGTTCACTCCAGGCGTGCTCAGCGATGGCCGATGCTCTAAACTGTTTGGCCTTGGTTGCCCTCTGGTGTTCACTCATGCGTGTTTTCAGCGCTCTGCACGTTTCACCGATGTACCATTTGCCACAGGAGCATGGCACTTGGTACACGCCTTCTGATATTAACGGTGAAATTCCATCCTTGGGTCCGGGTAGGGTGTCAGCTATCTTGGTGACGCAGTTGAATCTGGTCACCACATCATGTTTCCTTAAAGCCCTCGCGATTCTTTCCGAAGTCCCTGCGATGAAGGGGATGGTGACGCAAGCCTTCGGACGTGGTCTGGAGTCTTCCTCTCTGTCAGGAACAGCGGTGGTTTGTCTCTTCTTTTCTTCCTTCTCGGCCCTTTTTTGGATCATATGAGCGCTGTATCCATTCCTTTGCAGGGCATTTGTCAAGTGTTTCTTCTCGTTGGCAATAGAATCGGAGTCACATATTTTATATGCTCGGTTGACAAGTGTGTCTACCAGTGAGGTCTTCTGACTGGGATGGTGGTGCGATGCAGCATTAAGGTAGCGGTCGGTGTGAGTAGGCTTCCTGTATACTCTGTGTCCAAGCCTCCCATTCCCTGTATTTCTCTTCACCATGACGTCCAAGAAGGGCAGTTGATGATCCTTTTCCACCTCCATAGTGAAGTGGATGGCTTGATGCTGTGAGTTCAGATGTTTCAGGAACTTTTTTAATTCTTCCTCTCCGTGTGACCAAATGACAAAAGTGTCGTCGACATATCTTAGCCACAGTGAGGGCCGCTTGTCGCAGGATTCCAGTGCTTTCTTTTCGAAGCTCTCCATGTAGAGGTTGGCCACAACCGGGGAGAGGGGTGAGCCCATCGCAGCTCCTTCCATCTGCTCGTAATGGTCACCATTCCATAGGAAGAAGGAATTGCGGAGGCAATGCTCCACCAATCCTGGAAAGTCCTTAGGGATTCCGCGGGAGGTGAGTTCCTTGATGATATTCAGCGATTCCTCAATAGGGACGCTGGTGAAAAGCGATTCAACATCGAAGCTGACCATGAGATCGTTGTCGTGGATGGTGATGTTTCTTATTACGTCAGTGAAATGCGTCGAGTTTTTTACGAAGCTGGGTGTCTGTCCGACGTGGTCCTGCAGAGACCGCGCCAAGTACTTGGCGAGTTGGTAAGTCGGAGCGTCAATCTGGCTCACAATCGGTCGGAGAGGTACATCCTTCTTGTGAATTTTGGGCAGGCCGTACAGTCTCGGTGGTTTCGGTGCAGTCGGAAGCAGGCGTCGTTGCTCTTCTTTTGGAATAAGCGATCGTTTAATGATAGCCCTTGTGCTTCTCTCCGTCTTGGCAGTCGGATCGCTTTTCAATTTCCTATAAGTCGGACTGCTGAGGATGAGCGATATTTTCCCTTCGTAATCCTCTCTATTTATCAGGACTGTTGCGTTGCCTTTGTCAGCTGGTAAAATGATTATACTCTCGTTGTCCCTTAGCTCCTTCAGTGCTCTCCTTTCTTTGCCGATGGTGTTTGATCTTGGTGGTTTTGCGCCATGGAGGATACGTGCGACATCTTCTCGGATTTCGTCGGCGGCCGCCTTCGGAAGTCTCCGGATCGATGACTCTACCTCCGCGATGATCTTCTCAAGTGGTATCGTCCTTGGGGTCAAAGCGAAGTTCAGACCCTTAGATAAGACTGCGAGGGTGGCTTCATCTAAATGAAGGTCCGTCAAGTTCACAACCGATTGGCCATTGTCAGCCCCATTAATCGAGGTCAGTGGATGCTGCTTACAATGAAGTTTGTTGAATTTGTTGACTTGCTTTTCCCGCGTCGCCATTAGACTGGCTCGGGAAGAGTCGTACGTAATCCGCTCGGTTGTGTCCCAATCGTCAGCTTGTAGGGTGGCAGCCAGCTCCAAATGAATATAGTACAATTCTTCGGAGAGGCGGTCGAGGTTCCAACGTTTATCGTGAATTCTCTCTCTCAGAAGGTCTTCGCTGCAGCGGCGGAGGATCTTCTTAGCCTTGGGTGTGTTCAGGTGGTGTTTGACTTCTACGCAGGTAGGAATCGTCTCCGTGTCTCTGCATCGTTGAAGGAACGCTAACGATGTCAAAAGTCTCTCCTTCCTCGTTCTGAGCTTCTCGAATCTCCTTATCTTCCTGTGAATCTCCTCCCCGTAGAGGTGAGTAATGTTCGTTCGAAGGTTTCCGCGGCGATGAGTAGGTGATTTCCACATTTTTTCGGGCTGCGTCCGCGTATGTCGTTTAAAAGTACAACAGTTTCGCCAGCTATCCTGCTGGCGTCCTCAGGTCAAGGATGAAAAGAAGCTTGTTGTCCCGTCTTATATAGGAAAAATCCGGCGCCAATACCGGGAAATTTCTTGGCCAATCAGGGAACGTCCTCATATTTGCGCGGGATTATTCGTTTCCACGCACTGTGGAGTGGATATCCATCCTCTCTGTTAAAATTTTTTGGCCTTTTAACGATTTCAATGGCCTCTCTGATTATTCTCTGGAAGTATTTTCCTTCTTTCGCTATTATTTTAGCGTCGTCGAAGAGAATAGAGTGTCCAGGTTCACTCCAGGCGTGCTCAGCGATGGCCGATGCTCTAAACTGTTTGGCCTTGGTTGCCCTCTGGTGTTCACTCATGCGTGTTTTCAGCGCTCTGCACGTTTCACCGATGTACCATTTGCCACAGGAGCATGGCACTTGGTACACGCCTTCTGATATTAACGGTGAAATTCCATCCTTGGGTCCGGGTAGGGTGTCAGCTATCTTGGTGACGCAGTTGAATCTGGTCACCACATCATGTTTCCTTAAAGCCCTCGCGATTCTTTCCGAAGTCCCTGCGATGAAGGGGATGGTGACGCAAGCCTTCGGACGTGGTCTGGAGTCTTCCTCTCTGTCAGGAACAGCGGTGGTTTGTTGGGAAGAATTAAAAAAGTTCCTGAAACATCTGAACTCACAGCATCAAGCCATCCACTTCACTATGGAGGTGGAAAAGGATCATCAACTGCCCTTCTTGGACGTCATGGTGAAGAGAAATACAGGGAATGGGAGGCTTGGACACAGAGTATACAGGAAGCCTACTCACACCGACCGCTACCTTAATGCTGCATCGCACCACCATCCCAGTCAGAAGACCTCACTGGTAGACACACTTGTCAACCGAGCATATAAAATATGTGACTCCGATTCTATTGCCAACGAGAAGAAACACTTGACAAATGCCCTGCAAAGGAATGGATACAGCGCTCATATGATCCAAAAAAGGGCCGAGAAGGAAGAAAAGAAGAGACAAACCACCGCTGTTCCTGACAGAGAGGAAGACTCCAGACCACGTCCGAAGGCTTGCGTCACCATCCCCTTCATCGCAGGGACTTCGGAAAGAATCGCGAGGGCTTTAAGGAAACATGATGTGGTGACCAGATTCAACTGCGTCACCAAGATAGCTGACACCCTACCCGGACCCAAGGATGGAATTTCACCGTTAATATCAGAAGGCGTGTACCAAGTGCCATGCTCCTGTGGCAAATGGTACATCGGTGAAACGTGCAGAGCGCTGAAAACACGCATGAGTGAACACCAGAGGGCAACCAAGGCCAAACAGTTTAGAGCATCGGCCATCGCTGAGCACGCCTGGAGTGAACCTGGACACTCTATTCTCTTCGACGACGCTAAAATAATAGCGAAAGAAGGAAAATACTTCCAGAGAATAATCAGAGAGGCCATTGAAATCGTTAAAAGGCCAAAAAATTTTAACAGAGAGGATGGATATCCACTCCACAGTGCGTGGAAACGAATAATCCCGCGCAAATATGAGGACGTTCCCTGATTGGCCAAGAAATTTCCCGGTATTGGCGCCGGATTTTTCCTATATAAGACGGGACAACAAGCTTCTTTTCATCCTTGACCTGAGGACGCCAGCAGGATAGCTGGCGAAACTGTTGTACTTTTAAACGACATACGCGGACGCAGCCCGAAAAAATGTGGAAATCATATCTTTTTAAGTTTTAATATCCTAGCAAATACTAGTGCCAAAATATATCTATGTTTAGCTCGCTTAAGGGTAATACAGATATGCATATACCTACGTATAAAATAATCTGAAGACACCAACCAGAGTTTTAAGCGTTCTTGACAGCAATTAGATTCAAACTAAATTCATATGCTACACGTGTTTTACTCAGGAAATAATTATCTATTTTTAGTGATGAGAATATAAAATGATAATGAAAATTTGTCTCATGATCGCAACATGTGACGAACAAGTAATAGAAACAACTCCGTCAAACGAAGTCAAACTGAACCAATATGATGTGCCACATCTAAATAGAAATCTAATATGATTAATACATTGATACACATAACCTTATTTCATATAATGCTGGCAAACATTCTTTTAAATTTTTAAGGAATATATCACTGCTATTCACAAAAACAGTGAGTAGTTAATTGAGACGCACCAATGCCGGCATATTAGTTGAAAGGGTTGAAAACTACCCTTTCGAAGGGTCTTTTTGCACTCCAATGAATTTAAATTGGCGAACAATCCGAATCAAAACTGGATTTCTCTATGAATTGACCTTAAATTCGAATCTGATATGTCGGATTTGACCAAAAATAAGACAGGTGATAGCTAGAGGCACTCCCGAGCATCAAAACAATACTGCTCATAACTCTACTGGAGCTAAGGAGATGACAGGATATAGATGTGTGCAATCCTAGACACCGATTTTTTCATAGAGACAAAAAGCATATTATGCGTTGAAATGGAATGAGGAAGAATTTAGGAAGTGCCTTATGCATGTACTTTCATTGCGGCATCGCCCCAACTCCGACAAACGATTTGGGAAAAACTACCAGCCTTGGCGAACGCAAAGGGAAAGAAATTACTCTGCCTGTGTTACAGAGACGCCCTGGGAAAGAGGGGAAGAAGGAGATGGAGAAAATTGCTGGGGCTCTGCCCAGACGGTTGGCGTGTCACTCCCTATATTCCCTCTCATTGCCTTTATTTCATAATCTCTCTCCCTCCGACCCAAAACGGCACCTCGTTTTCCCCTCTTTATGCCTTTGTATACCCGTTCTTTCCCCACCCCCTACCAAACCCACTCATATCTTTCCGCGCTGTCCCTCCAGCTTCTCCCGAAAGAGAGTAGGAACACGCTATCCCTCACTTCTCACACTTTCCCTGTCGTCAACTCTTTCCCCTCTGTTCCTTTTTCCATTCCCTACCTCTCCCACGTCTTTCTCTGCATCCTTCTCTGAATCCCTCCTTCGTCCTCTCTGCTCGAACCCCCCCTCCCCCGCATTCTCTCCCCTCCTCTTCCTCTTGCCCTCCGCAACCCTCTCTCCCTCACCGAAAACCGCACTCATTGGCCCTTGGAGAGTCTGTGCCTCGAATATTGATGAAGCAAGTTTTGCTGCCGAGGGGAAATGGCGAAGGATGCGGGGGCAGAGAAGGGGGCGCAGTGGTCGGAGCGGCGTCGTGCGGGGGAAAGAGGGGGGTTGTGGGGAGGGAATTGGATGGAGTGGGAGGAGGGCTGGGTCCCCCTCTTGGGAGGAGTGGAGTGGGGAGGATGAGGATTAGAGATGGTGAGAAGTGTCGAGGGAGCCAGAAGGGGGAATGGGAAGGAGATTGAGATAAAGGAGGGGAGAGAATAAAAAGGGAGAGAAATAAAATCGTGAGTTTTTAAAATGGGTGAAAAATAGGAAGATGAAGAAATAACTTCCTGAAATGGAATCCCACAGTATTTAGGAGACAGCAGTTGCAACGATAGTAGAATTTGAAATGAGCTACTAAATACTTAGTGCGCGTTTTTTGGCAAATAAATATTTTTCCTTCTATTATATTTTTTCTTGTAAACAGGCATTGTCTCTGTAATCTTAGTGTGCAAAGAACTACAAAGAAATATGGAAAGCATCGCATAAACCCCCCAATTTCCATAGTAAATAACCTTCGGCTGAATCTGAGCGTTTGGAATTTGAAAAAATGGGGAAAGGTACTAGATACATAACTTGAGATTACATGTTTCTTTATTTTGATGGTATTTACGTATATATTGGTATAACATGCACACAAACGAGTAAAACTACCATATAAAAGACCAGTTGTGGCAACACACTTCAGAAGGTTTTGAACATAATGATTTAAATAATTTAAATGAAAAAGCATCAAAGCATAAGATGAAGATAACTTCAATTTAGTTTTAAAACTCATTTCGTAACATTTTAAATTTTTGTTGGAAAATGGATTCGAGAACTCATTGAGGGACTTCATAAAAATATTTACTTTTTTTTGTAAGAATTATTTAGAGTTCATAAGATTTCATCATAAAATTAAGTTGATTATATCATATTTAGGTAATTTTTGTATTGAAATCCATGCGAGTTGAGCTCTCAATATGCGAGACCTTGAACGAGCTGTAGCCTCAGAAAATAAAAAAACAATGTTCTAGCGGAAGCTTTGGTGCAATATCAACCCAAAACAATTACTTTTTAAACTCAAACCAAAGATTGTGACTCATTTGGTGCCAATTGTGAGGTACTTTTTTGTGAAGAGCAAGGAGATAATGATTTTAAATTTGAGTACGTACAGGTAATTGGTCCAAATTTTTATCGGGCAAGCATAGATGTCCAACATAATTCAGTCATATCCTTCCATTTCATTTATCGTTACTTATCTGAAGGGTTAGAGAAGTGTTGCGCTGAATTTCTCAAATAAGGTTTGATTTTCAATTTCATTTTACGCAGTTTTTCCAGAAATTTTAAAGACGAGATAATATGGGAAGGGATCGTCGTATTATCTCATATCCCTACATTAATTAACGCTGAAATATGAGTAGATTGGTCACCGCATCAGTCAACGTCTTTTTCCCAAATTTCGACGGGTGCGCATGGGAGTTATGAACGTGTGACTACCCATCGTGTGAGTAGTACATGCACTGAGTTTGAGTTGCACCCCTACACTGCAATATGGTTGGCATGAGTTTTTTCGCACCATTTGTGGGAGAGACTACCTTAGTTCCCAGCCTCCACATCCAGGGCCGGTTACCAGATATTTACATTCCACAGGTAAGCACCTCCCTTAGAGGGGCCAGACCCAAGGGGCGACTCATTCTAAATTTTAGGACCTCTTCGCCATTTTCGACTTACCCCCACACCCCCACCCCACGTTATCTCCCAACTGAAAGTTTCCCCAACGGACGGTTCCCCACTTAGCCCATAACAGCAGGGTTGGTCAAGAAAGGAGCCCCTCACGTGGGTTCCAGAATACCCCTTTAGGAACCCCTAACCTTCAGGAATCGAACCGGCACTCGTGAGTCACGGGCGTGCGCAGATCCTGGGCTTTAACCGCCGACGCCTCGAAACGAGCCAACGATCCCCAAAGAGTTGAAGAGGTAGTGGGTTGGATAAAGGCAGAGGAGGTAATGAACATGAAAGGAATGAAGCACACGAGGAATAGGCGTGTAAGAGAAATAATATGAAGGAGAGATGGCGAGCGAGACCCGTTGAGCGAGGCGGGAGATGAGATGGGAGAAGGACGAGGGTAATTCAAGGAGGACGGCTTGCGTGCGGCCGAGAGGAGAGATGGAAATATTCCGAAACGGAAGGAGAAAGGAAAGGGCGTCGATGTGGTCAGCGCGGCACTCAGAGGAATAAAAGGAATATAAGATATTTCCCCCACCTGCAGCGTGAGATATGTATGCTCCGGGATGCTGATACATTATTGGAAAACACGGCATTTTATTGCGAGCGGGCACGACAAAGTTTCCGAGCGCCCCCCCCTCCAACCCCCCCCCCCCCGGTAAGTGGGGGGTCAGAGCTGAGAGGGTGTTCAGTCGGCCGACGGAGAAGGGTGACGGGGGAGAGAGAGAGAAGGAAGGGTAGAGGGAAAGGGAGATTCAAAGGGGAAGGAGCAAGGAGGAAAGAAGACGGGGGGAAGAGGCGGAGCGGCATTGGGCGCCTGCTGCTCTTTGCGAGGTCCGCCTGGGGGGATCGCACTGCTAAGCACCCTACTCTTACCTCCCCTTCCGCTCCTTACTCCGTCCCCCAAACCTGCCTTTAACCCTGCGTAAGACAAGGGTGGCGGCAGCGGGATACACTCGTGTCCTCGCCACGCATTCCTCAGGATGGGCTATTAAAATGAACTCCAATGCAGGTGTAAAGCGAAATCCCGTGGAAACATTTTCCTCACTTTAAGATATTTAATTTACATTGGTTTGTGTTACTCTTAGATATCAATGAGGAAGAGAGGTCTTCCTACTTTTATTTTCTGGATAAGTCTTCTTAAGAAAATCCTCTAAATTGAATGACAAATAACTTGAGTATCTTGCATAAATTAGTTGAAAAGGAGTCTGGTAGATCAAAATAAACATGATATACTATGTATACATGTACATAAACTAAATGCATGTAACTTAATCATATAAAAATTTTTCCACCAATGCTGATCAGTCTTGTTTGTGAAACGAGTTTGTAGGTAGGTATATGCAGTACACCAAATATTCTGGATATAATCTATATATTCACAGAAGAAATAATGGATAGGCGACGCATCGGTAATAGAAATCGATTTGGTAAAGTAGATGTTACCAAATGGTTTTCATTTATGGTCCTTGAAAATTTGCAATATCCTAATTTTTAACGCATTTTTCCTTTTGAGATAAGAATTAGCAGCTTGATCCACGTATTTGACTGGAAAGGAAAGGTCTCCAGATCGTTTTCCGTACCAGATAATTAGTTTCACCGACACTTAAAATTGCACGCAATTTTACCCATATTAAACGTGTTAGGGTAACTTTTGGTTTTCATGCTATTAAATAATGCCAAGGCAACTTTGCGATGCCCTAAGTTACCTTAGAAATATTTAATAACCCTTATCACTGTTCATATCCCTGGGGTCCGACAAATAATTAAAAGATCCGTCCGAAAGGACGCCGCGAGTGAACTTATTCGTCCACGAAATCACAAGCTTCGTTTTTGCTTCCGAGGAAATTGGCGGAAGATGGGCACGAAACGATGGTCCACCCTGATGCTTTTGGGCTCCAATAAGAAAAAAAACGTAGTACTCATGCTCACGTCGTAACTACGTTGCAAGCTCATAACAGGGAGAGTGTGTGACTGAAAGTGCTAGGGCCCAAAGTGAAAGTGCCGCCGCGGCAGCTCTCCGACGAACGCATCTCGACCCACGCCACGCCCCACACTCCGCGCCCACCTCCCTCGGACTCGTCAAAAATTCACGGGCTCGCCTTCCTCTGTCCCGCCTGCTCCCTCACGACCTTCACTCGAGGCGCGGGGCAAAGAGAAACAAATGATAACAACGGACGTAGGAAAAGCGAACCCAAGAGAGCGAGGGGCAAGAGGAGGGGGAGAGATAAGTGGTATATAAATATAGGAATCATAGGAACAGGAAGCGGATGGAAGGAAAGCGAGCGGAAAAGGGAAAGAGTGGAAGGGGTGGAATATTATTTGCAAAATGGCAAAACAAGAATTCTATTGAATTGGGTTTTTCAGAAAGCAGTGAATTCAGTTGAAGCGTGAGGGAAAAGGATGAAACGAAATAAAAACACTCTCCCCATCTCACTCTTTCTCTCTTCTATATCTTTCACTCTTTTCTCCATCTATCTCTCCCTCCTCCCACATCTCTGTCTCTCTCTTTGTTACTCCCTCTCCTATTCGCTTCGATTGAATGTGAATGAGAGGTCGACCGGAGTGAAGATACGGGTTTGTGCGTGGGTAAAATAAAGGGAACAGAGAGAGAGAAAGAGAGAAGTTTGTCTGGAAAGAGAGGGATAAGGGCATTGGAATCGAGAGGGATAGTTGAGAAATGGGAGAGTGTGGGGAGACGTCAAAGTACAAAAAAAGGAGATTGGAAGCGGAGTAAGCGAGATAAGAAAGAGAAAGATTAATGTGGAAGGGAAAAGATTTGAGATTCCGTGTGGGCGGAGTGGAAAGGGGGATCCGTATGGAGTGTGGTTGCTGGAAGGAAGGGGGACGTGGTGGATTAGTTGGAGGGGCCCTGGAGTGAGCGCTATGCGGGGGAAAAAGTGGAAATAGAACCTCTCCCTCGGTGCGAAGATAATGACACCGATAAGGAGCATAAACTCTTATTCTCCCCCTCTCCCTTAGAACTTTTTCCTGCGAATCAAATAAAATGTGTATTTCAGGGACCAGGGATATATATTTGTATATAAGATGAAACAAGAAAGAGGTAGCGGAAAGGTTTTAAGTGTGACTCGAATTTCTTGGGTACCACCGACCGGAAATGTCAAAACGGGAGGTGGTATCGCCTAACTTTGAGCTTAGTAGTTTAAAAATATAATTATATCTCAAGTCAAGCGAAGGAGGATAGGAGATAGCGATTTAGTTCCTTGGAGGGTGAGTAAAAACTTAGCTAGGGGCAATCGAGCCTTCATTTTCCCAAGTTTCTTTAAAGAAAGGGAGGCCTTTGTGAAACCCCGATTACACGGGCTGCCCATGAAATATGAATCTTTTAATGAATCAAAAGAGGTTGATTTTTGAAGGTTCTGTGAAAGCACAAGACAAATATTATAGCATGTGCTTCGAGAAAAAGCATTTACGTTATTATTTTATTTCTTTCTTATTTCTTACAGCTTCTGTTTTGATTCTGATCGTCAACATGAAATTCGCAACAATGGCCCGAAGTTTTATGTTTCTTGTGATGTATTGTCTGAGTAATGGTTACGAAAAAATTTCATCAAAATTAAAGCGACAACGTCATCCCGACATTTATACTTTGCTGAATCTATAAACCGCAATGCAAATATTCTGGTGAAGAATCTATTAATGAATTTTGGGCGCCAGCGACACGAAGTATGGATAGCCAATGCCCCTTAGGAAAGTGTCACTACGTTTTGCTTGCCATGGTCTCTCTATTAACTGCATTGTGGATTGGGGTTAACAAAATGTTAATCAATGTTTCATTTAATTCTAAAATGTTTGGAGGTTTTCCATTGAGTCTGATAATTTGATATTCCAAAAATATCACGAAATCATCTTTGAATATAGTTCAGTGAACTGGAAGTTTTGATAACTTCCAATAAAGTACTGTATCCACAAATTTACCATAATCTGTTCTCAATATGAAATCATAAATAAGTTTCACATGGACTTTTATTTAAAAATCTGATATTCCTATTCATATTTGAAATGCGGAGTAATATTTCAGTGTTCCTATCAAAATTTTATAGAGCGATGAAGTATTTTCATTTTTCTAAATAAACAGAAGTCCCCAAAGTATATTTCAATTTCTATTAGTTTTTAAGGTCCAATGAGGGGGTAACACGGTGAATTGGTTCAAATACTATTGAAAATTCTTTATGAGTTTGCCGTGTCACGAGAAATCCTATCTATTTGCCATATTTAGCCTGTCAAATAATCACTGCACACATTTTAGAGTTAAATAAAATGAAAAAGGCACTTATGTAACTATCTTTCAGAGTGTAATATTATGAAATATCAATAAAATATAATAAAATAATTATTTTCTTGCGTTTGAACTTTAAGTAATCGAGTGCGACCACCAAAATGCGGTTGGCGGGTCGATCTCTATATCCAGTTGCGGAATAAGCAATTGTTATCGACGATTAGGCAAACGAGAAAAATGAGCGGAGGACTCGAAGGAAGTAGAAAACCACACTATAAAATTATCTACAAATTCTGCGAAAGCCTATGGAGGTATTTTTACTGAGGCAGTAGCAATGGGTTGCATGGTGTCGTGTAGGGAGATAAACGATATGGATAGATGCTGAAAACCAAACTTTTAATTTTTGAACTATATATATGAATTGATTATAAAAATTAAACGGGCCAACATAATCGCCCGGATTATAAAAAATTTTACTAAGGAATATTTTTCTTCCCAAAGTAATGAAGAGATTAGTTCCCAAACGCTTTTAAGTTTCCTTTGCAGCGATGAGTTAAGTTTCCAATGCATACATGGAACCCTGTGAACCACCATCACGGTGGGCGGCATTGGGTGGTTAAACAACACTGGTGTTTATTCACCCCCTACTATACCCTGGCGTTGGCTGCAAAGCACTAAAAATATCTAAAAGTATCCTGTAAATATCTGATTATTTCTATACAAAATACTTATCATCATATCACTTTTTTCATATCTAGCTCCTCTGCGCTGCACGCGATCTAATTCGGCAATCAATCTAATTTAATGAGGTTCTCACAAAATTGCAACATGTTCTGAAATAAATCATCAATATAATTATATTTTATGAACTTTTTTCAGTAGCATAAGTGGAATAATTAATCAATGGCATACAAACATATTGCTATTAAATTTGGGTAGAGATACAAATATTTAATAGGATATGTATAAAGTAAAAAAGAGAGTATTTGTCCTTGGGACCTCACGCAGTCACGCCCTAGCAAATTTTAATTCAAAGTATGGTCATATTCGGGTCAAAATTAGTATGTTGTGTTCACCCCCTGCCACACACCTAAGCGGTGGCTAACAGGGCACCTACATATCTAAAACTCACCTTCAATGCTTACGAAAATGGCAGTCATTGAAATTCCCCCACCGTTTGACACAATTCTTGTAAAATATTTCGTACCGTATTTCCTCCAATCCAAAGTTGAGAGCACCTCGCCGCTGAAGTGAAAATTTTATTTCACCGCAGTACTCGAAACTTTATTACTATTTTCGCCCAACCATTCTTTGTCGAGAAACAGCGCATCACTCCATCAATTCCGGTGCACTTTGCGGAAAAGAATGGAGCAGCATGATGCGGGGGAGGATAAAACTTCGCGAAAGCCTCAACGTAGCCACACAGATTTATTCAATGCGGAGCGCCACCTTGGATTGGACCCAAGTCTCCTTATTACGTATTCGGGTTTCACATTGTCCGAGAGGATGTCGACACGATGAACAGAAAATGAGGATCGAACGACCTCGTAGCCCTGCGGTGGCGTCGCGTCAGCAGGTATACGTTACCCACGACCGACGGTTACACTTTACACGAACGTTGCCACTCCCGGCCGTAAAACTATTTGGCCCCCGAAACTCCGTTGGGCAACCCATCCCACTCGTTTTAAACAACCAGGGCAGGGCCATCTTCGGGCCTCCTTCATCCTTCTTAAAAGCCGTCATCATGTCGGTTGGTCGCACGATATCTCTCCCGTAAGACTCCTCTCCTAGATTTGTATTCTCGGGGAATCCCCAAAGGTGGTCATGGGCCCAGACTGGATGCCCGAAAAACTAGTCTCGAGTCACTACCAACTCTTCCGTGTCGGGGGAATGAAAGGTCTCGGGAACGGCGATAGGGAGTATGGAGGTCAAGTACTACTTCTGCTTTAACATGGTACCCCGTAAGCTACCGTTAGGATGTATGGCAAAGGGTTTTTAAACACCAGACGTGCAGCATCCAAAATTTAAGAGCAAATTTTGAAGAGTAAATTATAAACAAATCTCAAAAATTGGAAATAAATACAGTAGCATGTATTAAGGTATTTAAGTGAAACATACTTTACTACGCATTAAGAGGATATGTTAGTCACAACTGGATTGCGTACAGCGTATGTGACCTAGATTTGAAAAATGTTGTACTGATTAACTTAGTACTGTTTACAAAACATTAGAGGAGCAAGGCTGGAAATTACACACGGAGCGAAGGTAAAATTACAGATTCAATCTCTTGTATAAATTGAAAGGATGCCTCTTTAGCGGTGATTTTGAAAATGTATTATTACCCCCATCGTGCTAAGGTAGGAGAGATCATGTTAGCGACATTAAATAGATTAAGTATAGGGCAGATGTCATTTTTTTCTACGAACGTTAAGGGATCATCATAACATTCCGACCGCGGTAGGGCCATAATCCGGTCAAAATTAGTCTGGTGTGTATATAAACCCTGCCACTTACCCTAATAAAGGCTTGCAAGGTACTAAAATATCTATGTAAAACATTTAATTCAGTCAATATAACCCTATATATGTATATATAAATATATATATATATATATATATATATATATATATATATATATATATATATATATATATATATATATATATATATATACAGGGTTCGTCCGGAAAATAAGTGTACTGAGCTCAGGAAAAAAAAATTATTACACTTTTACATATCTTAAGCTAATATTCCTCAAAATAGGACCCTTGTGAGTCGATACTATTGTTCCAGCGGCGTTCCCATTCCTGGAACGCTCCCGCGAAGGCATCATCGGGAACCTCTCGAAGACACGTCGTCACGGCCTCTTTGACGGCGTCCAAAGTCCCGTATCGCGTTCCTTTCAAACTCCTCTTTATCTTCGGGAACAGAAAGAAGTCCGGTGGTGCCAAGTCCGGGCTGTAGGGCGGGTGCGGCAGCGTTGCCACGCCGTGCTTGGCCAAGAAGTCCGACACGACAAGCGCGGTGTGAGACGGCGCATTGTCGTGATGCAGCCGCCAGATGTTTTTGATCGCTGGCCGGACGCGGGCGACTCGTTTTCGAAGCCTGTCGAGCGCTTTGACGTAAAATGCAGCATTTACAGTTTGTCGTTCAGGTACAAATTCGTAGTGGACGACTCCCCTTTTGTCAAAAAACACAATGAGCATCGCCTTGATCCGACATTTGCTCATGCGAGCTTTCTTTTGACGGGGTGATGATGGGGTGTGCCACTCCGCACTTTGTCTCTTCGACTCCGGGTCGTACTCAAAGATCCACGTCTCGTCACCCGAAACAACGTTCTCTAAAAAATATGGATCATTTTTGCAGTGATCCGCAAGTTGTGTCGCGATTTCCAAACGATTGAGTCTTTGATCATCACTGAGCACTTTCGGCACCAACTTTGCACAAATTTTTCGCATCTATAATTGCTCCCTGATAATCTCGTGCACTATTGTTTTTGGCACATTACACTGCTCTGCTATCATCCGAACACTAAGACGACGATCAGAGTTCAGTACATCGCGAACTTTTCGCACATTTTCGTCGGTGAGTGTCGTTGATGGGCGTCCAGGCCGTGGTTCGTCGTCGACCTCTTCTCTGCCCTCCACGAACATCTTGTTCCACCGAAAGATCATGTTTCTGGACATGGCTGACTCCCCGTAAGCCTGGTTAATCATACCGACAGTTTCGGTAGACGATTTCCCAAGCTTTACCGCAAATTTGATGGAATAACGCTGCTCCAAAAACTTCGGAATCGCGTTCCGTGACGTGGGTCGAGCGTGGAGGTTCGCGTTAACAGAGCTCCTCACTACACCACAGCTCAGAGCCGACTGCCTTTTTCAGCGTCGCTTGCCAACATACTCCCCTCCAATCGCAGCCCGTCAGAGCGGTGCTGGGCGCGCCTGGAGCGGCGGGAAAAAATCAGTACACTTATTTTCCGGACGAACCCTGTATATATATATATATATATATACATACATAAAATAATGATTTTATTTCAGTGAGGGTTAGAAGTTGAGGCTAAGAAATGTAGCGGCTGTTGAATCGATTCCACCCAAAACAACCTTAACCGATAGACTACCTATATACGATTCGAAAAGTAAGGTCTCCTATTTTCTCATGAAAAATCAACTTTATTCTCAACTTTGTGTGCATCATAGGAAAGGCTGAGCATTTAGCTATTTTTCTACATAGTCGCCTTGACGATCAATCACTTTTTGCATCCTTGTAATCAGCTTTTTAACACCGGCGTCGTACCTTTTTCCCTAAATGTGAAAGCATATTGGAAGAATCTGCGCATTAAAAAGATAGTAGAAAATATTCGAAGGATAGAATTTAAGATGCATGTTATTTTGCAATGGTTGAGCTTCAACTTGCAATAGCATTTGAGACCTGTGGAGGAGGAACTAATTTCTTAATTACACAGGATCCAGAGAAAAGGTTTTCTTTTAGTTAAAAATGCGTCAAAGCGAACGAAACGCGTGTTATTATTATTGCAAATCTTGGCATAGTGTTCACTGGAAGCACGAATACTACATTCTCAACTTTATCAAGTAGATACAAGTATATAAAATGAATAGAAAATGCAAAAATTTCAAATTTACAAAAGCCTTGCTTATTGTGAATGATTAACACACTCCAAGATAATTTCATTGTATTACGCATTAGCGGGTGACTCCGTTAAAAATTACTATCACAGAATCTCTCGCGGTTTCTTTGAATTTAGATAATTACACATATTGCCTTTAGTTTAATGCAGATACAGGGAATAATCCAAATACATGACATAGGTAGGAAAGAAATTAGAAAAAAACTGCCACACCAATGCAGAGAAATTTCCCTTCTTCCAAACAAATTCTTGTCTACAACAGTGAAAAGCAAGAGCATTGCAAAATTCAGTAAAAGCTAAGTACTGTCTGAAGACAGCACTCTAGCATGAAACTATTTTCATGAAATCACATAATTTCCCTAATGGCTGGAGGCATAATACTCCCTAACATATGTCCCTGTGGTCGCTTGCAGGGTAGGATCTAGCAGAATATTGTACATTTCTCTTTTAAATTTCCAATTTTTCTATTCAAAAATATTTAGCACCTTTTTTAACCTAGTAATAGGACATATTTGGTATGAAGAATCAAAGAATTATGCATTTTCTCTATGCCATTTATTTACTCAGTGTTTCGCTATTGCTTGTATGCTAAACAGGCATGCTAAAACTCTGCATTAAATTCGCTCTGATAATTTTATCATATAAATACACATTTCATAAGAATTCTTTCAGTATATTAAGATCTACTATTATTTACGGTTTTATGTAGGTTATGGATGGACAAATGTCGACAACGGTACATTTCTTTGCTTCTCCAAACAAAACACAATCTGACAGGCGTCATTACGATAAACCCTTCATTATCTCCGTATACTACCTTCCTCCCTCCATTCCGTCGAACATTCCTATCCTTCTCCTATCCCTTCCTCTTCTGCATATCGTTCTATTCTCTACCACAGTCTCCAAAATCTCACCAAAAAGCAAAATGCCCTCCATCCAACTTTCCTGCCTCCTTTGATTCACTCTTAACGATTCCCACTCCAACCCCCCTTCTAACACTTCCTCATTTTTCCTACGTGTAATAAACAGGAAAGAAAAATGATGAAGCGCTATATAGTATCGTATATGGTAGGAAAGTAATATTTTCCATCTTTCTCCATATCCACATTCCAAAAGCTTCCATAATTGGAGTAAGAATTCAATAATCAAATATGAAATTTCCACCTAAGTTAAAGGCTATTTCACTTATGCTATGGCTTCTAGAGATATCACTAATTAATAAGGCATAGTACTAGTAATATGCTATGTAAAACATATTTGAAACAGTTTGTTGCGGAAAATTATTCACACCTTTATTTTCAAAAGTTTATTACCAAATTTAGTGCTGCATGCATTTAATATACCGTGTTTATTCTAAAATATTCTAAGGTTAACAGTATTTTTAAATCAGGATACATTTTCCTTTTCGATTTTAACATTTGGTATATGTGTATAAAATATATGTATACCATATATATGTATCTATATTTACATAATTATATAAACATGCTCGTATATATATGTATATATAACCATACATATATGTAAATAATAAAAGATTAAATGCCTGGCACAAAAAATAGATACAAAAAAATTGCATTTTTCAACAAAACGATCGTTGACCGGTACAATCTAGCTGCAAAACTATTCGAGCTCTTTCCAAGCAATGTAAATATTATTAAAATAAATATGTAAGAATTTTTAGAATTCATAAATGTGAAATTTTATGCAATCATAGTATGTTAAATTTTCTAATCGTATGTGAAAATATCAAATTTCGAAAATTTATGCATACATGTAAACTTAATATAGGTTACCAAATGGACTGCCAACTGCCAACTTGTAATACTTCCCAAAGTTAACAAGGATAAAAAATAATAATATCGTATTCTTTATAATCTATTATTTTTCCTGTATTATTATCTAATCTACTCTTTTATGCTTAGAATATTTTTATGATATTAATTATGGAATTGCTCTATTCATTATTTAGCACTGTGGCAGATCACTCACGCCATAATAAATGAAGAAATAAGATAGTCGTTTTAATCTTGAAGCTGAAAGAGAGCTTGAATATCTTTGATTTGGAGGTATATCTTAGTAAGCTTTTCAACATTTTTGGAAATAATTTCAATGAAAATTTAAAAATCTTCTTTCATAGTCCACGTTTTAATGTCTTATATCAATTGAGCTCCTTCAGAAAATGAAAACAATGCAATTATTTACGGTGAAATTTGGGCTAAACACATCAGAGAAAACTATTCATACCAATGCCATGCATGTAAATATTTCCTCCTTTGAAATCAATCCTGATTCTGATCACACATTTGGAGAGTTGCTACATTTTTAATGAAAAAAAAGAATCCCTACCACCCCACTCCATCCGGTACATACCTAATTAATCATGTTTGTGATTAAGATTGGAGAAGCAAGGGCAGCCGGAGATGATAGTAGAATAAAGTGATAAGCATGCCTCTCAAAGATTTTTGAAAGGAATTTCCAAAAAGCCCCGACAGAGATGAGAGTAAGGGAGGAAAATGAGACTTGGGGAGGACTGGTTTCATTACTTCTCAGCAAATTAATTGCCACTAAAACTGTTGAATGGCCACTCCCGAAAGAGTATAGGACGAGGGGAGGGGAGAGGGAAAGGGAAAGGCGTGAGGAAGGGCAAAAAGGCGGGAGTTTAGCAGAGCGAGGCAGGAGAGGGTGGAGGTGGGAGGGGTCGGGTACCGAGATTCAGGAAGGGATTTAGATACGCACGCTCGCGGAAGGCGAGGGAAGAGCCGGTAGAAAAAGACTTAGCGAAGCGCGAGAAAAGACGATTCCATAATTGGGGAGCGGGGTTTTTGAAAGGGGTTCCCCGTATTCAATTTGGCGAAGGAACGACTCCTTGGAGAAAGGGGGGTGGGTTTCCAACGGGGATGAAGGAGGGTAGAGGGCAGGGATTTAAAAAGGGATTCGGTAGGAGGTAGGGGAAGGAGGGCTGTGGACAGAGAAGTGTGGAGCGTTAATCATCCGTGATAATAGAAGTAAAAACGGTGCTAAAAGCGAAATTAAGCGAATTTCATAGCGTTGCCATCTCGGAGCCTCTCCCATTTTCCCAAACGCCCTCGCCAAATATAGTCTAGAGTTGAGAATCAGGGAAAGTAATTGAGGACCACGATGTCTTTGAGGAGAGGAGGGAGAATCGGGAGAGAGAAACAAGAGTAAGAGGAAGGGGGTGGGTTCCGAGGGAAAATGGCTGAATCCGTGAGAAACGTATCCCGGCTCGAGAGTCTGCTCAAAAACTTTTCAAAGTGAGTAGGTATTTCGTTAGAGTGAGAAAATGTTGATGAATATTTGAACACAGAAAAAAGTCAAATTAAAATTGTTTCAAATAGTGGAGAAGAGGTTAGTTGAGTGGATGGACGTGGAGTCTGAGGGCGCCGCTAGGATGTTGATAGATTCCTCCTCTTGAAAATGGAATGAGTTATTTCGTCCTTTTATTTCCTTAAGATATTTTAAGTACCTAAATGCACTCAAACACCATGTGCTCGTCCACCTTGATGCAGAAGATATCGAACGTGATTCAATATACGGGGAAATATATACGTGGAAATAAATATTTGAAAAAAAAATGTTTTTTTTTAATAATCCCGAAGCAATTACCCCACTCTCAGGCAAACCTAATTGAAAGAATTTAATGTCACTAGGCAAAGTAATCAGAGAAGTTCGTGTTAATTTGTGTTTATTAGTGAACTTATTCAAAGAAATAATTATAACGGTAATAAAATGAAACGAAAGAAAAAGTAATATTTTTATTTCTGGAATTTTTCTAGCTGCTTATACTCCCTTGCCATGAATTTCAGAAATTTGGTTTGGATGGTATGAGAGAGATGAGTATATTTGCCACTATTATTTTATATTTCCAAAAGAGGAATTAATATGAGATACCGGGAGCATTGGCTCCATAGAGGTGGTTTTCGCCATACTTATGGTAAAAATGTAAAAGGTAAAGTATAATTGAACCATTGTTCTGCGTCAGCAATTAGCAATACTATGGTACTTATCTCTTTGAATTTCTTTTCTTATCTCATTTGATTTTTGCAGTTACGCATTCTACTGAATGCTTTCTCATTAGCAGTTTTTCCCAGGTCTCCTTTGCTACTTCTAATCGCTAAGCTTCTTTTATCTCTAATTCCGATTATTAGGAAACACATTACTTTGCTGATCTGACAATACTCAGTATCAAACCGGTCACAAATAAATTTTGATACTGTGGAACGGCAAAGTATTTTCTTCGTTAATCATCATTAAGAGGTTTCACAAAGTAACTCCGTCACCATTTCATCTATTTTCGATGATTACTTTTTCATAATTTCATATCATCTGGAAAATACGCTCCATTCTATTTTAATGTGTTTAGTCGATTAATTCTGAGTATATGATAACTAAAGTTTGCTGAAGGTAGCACGCTGTCTCCCACATATAATTTCAGATATGAAGGTAGCTATTTATTTTTTCAGCCTAATAATGAAAATACGACAATTTATTACCAAAGATAACTTTATTTGTTTTCTTAATATACTCCATGATAATCAATACACTTTTGCATCAATGTACTCGAACCAATTTTCGTAACATTTTTTCCTCTCCGATTGAGGTACCTCCAAAGCATGGATTTTGAATGCAGCAATAGCTTCTTCAGGAGCCAAAAAATGTTGGCCATGCAATTTTTTCTTAATAAATGGGAATAAAAATAAGTCATTTGTTGCTAAATTAGGGATCTACGGAGGATGACCCATCAATTTGACGTTTTTGCCAGTAAAATACTCGTAGGTAGTTGTTTCAGCCGAACTGGGAGAGTTCATCATTGCCATGATGAACAATGATCCTTCGTTGCCACTTCTTTTTCCGTATTTCACCAATTACTTCTGGCGAACAAATCCTCGCATACTATTTAGAATTCACGGCATCACGTTGCTCTAACGGTGCGGTTGCCACATGTTCAGTTATTCCGAATAAACAGACGATCATTTGCTTCGTTGTGCTTCGTACACGAATAACTTTTGTCGGATTTGGCTCGTCTTGGAAGATTCATACAGTGGATTGCTGTTTCGTTTCATGCTCATACGCATAGATCCAAGATTCGTCACCTGTGTAGTTGTTATTCACAGTTTTTGTTGCACCACGATTGGTATTTGCTGAGCATTTCTTTGTCCATTTGACACGAGTATCTTTCTGAGCTTTTGCCAAATTATGCGAGTTCCAACGCGAACAAATGTTTTCACAGCTAAATGTTTCTTATTAATGCTCATCATATTAATCCCCACGGATGCCTCAAACTCTCGATAAGTTGCTTGACGATCTTTCTTTACGAGTTCTTACACAGAATCTATTTTTTCTGGCACAACAATTGATTTTGGATGACCTTCACGACTTTCGTCACTGAGCGAACGGCGGCTATGATTGAATTCGTTATAGCAGCGTTTCACAGTGGCAAAAGACGGGGCTTAATCGCCAAAAGTGGAAGAAAGTCGATCAATGCACTCCTGTCTTTGTATCACACGTCGAAATTAGTAAAAAACGCACGTCGTATCGCATCGTCATCGCACGAAAGTGGTCACGAGTCAACTCCATTTTTTCGCTAAAGCAAAATTTTCGATCCCCAGTGAGCAACACAAGTTATGATCAAACTACGAAACGTTCTGAAGAAAGTTAGCGTTAAAGGGGTCAAAATTTTAGATAAAAACTTCAAATGGCGCCTAAATCACTTAGGCGCCAATATTGTTTTCAAGGCTAAATACATAAATAGCCACAACCCTCGTACATCCATAATTTCACAAACCTGTCCCCTCATTCCTTTTGTTTTCCCATGCTATAATTTTTTCCAATTATTTTTATTCCTCATATAGCATTATATAACTGAAAATATTTTCGTAACTTTAATAATTAGAACTATTGGCCATTATTTTTATATTGGAAAATTTTTGAGCGAGTCCTTAGTGCCAGAAAATATATTCATGTTTTACTACGGTGCTTAACAATTTGGAATTATGCAGACTAGACGTTATTTTGGAGTAAAGAGTGAATATATATGTGTGTAGCAATTTCATGAATGCAATAGATAATTTACGAGAAAATTTAATTTTTGGGTCCTAAAAATTGGAGTACTTGCCATTATTTTTATATTGGAAAATTTTTGAGCGAGTCCTTAGTGCCAGAAAATATATTCATGTTTTACTACGGTGCTTAACAATTTGGAATTATGCAGACTAGACGTTATTTTGGAGTAAAGAGTGAATATATATGTGTGTAGCAATTTCATGAATGCAATAGATAATTTACGAGAAAATTTAATTTTTGGGTCCTAAAAATTGGAGTACTGAATTAAATTCCTCTGATTTGATTGTAATAATTTAGCAATGGACGGTAATAAAATCTATTTCTTTATTTTCAAAATTGTCCCCAGTTAGAAGGAAGATAAATTTGTTTTTTCAATCATCCTACAGTATTTTAGTTTTTGCGTCCGAATTTCATCCAAAGTGCGAGCAAAAATGTTGATTCAATATGGTTGAAATGGGTTTTTTGCTGAATTTTTTTCCTGATTACAGGGTTTTAATAGTTTCAATCGTGGCGGCCGGGATGGTCCCTTGGTAATTCTGGGCCATTAACTGCGCTCTCTAGAGACTGAGGAAATAATTTCTCCAAATCGATTTTACCATGACGCTTTACGACTGCTCTTTGCTTTTTGAGTCGTGAGTTTGCTATTCGAGCGATCAGAAATTTACGAGAGAATTTATGCCTCCATAGCAAACGGTATAAGCCTACTTGTTGATTACCCTTGATGCAGCATTAGTTTTCTCGTTTATTTTTATGGTGAACACTGTATCAAAGTTTAACATGTAATTGTTGAACGCGTTCCCAAAAATCCCAACACGAATTTGCAATAACTTTTTCCATTGAATGTTATTCAGTAAGTTCATCATTTTTGTACTTAGCAGCTTTATATGTGCAGAACACAGCATCTCCTTACGTTATTATTCAATGAAACCAGCCATTAGAAATTTAAATCCTACTTTTTATTAAGAATTATTCCAAAAAAGGAAATGTTTCTCTCAGCGTCTAATTATTTGAAAAGATTTAGCGACAAAGACAATTATAAACCCCAATGTCCTTCGTGTATTCAGGAAGCATTTCCCTGAAGAAGCAGACACGAGAAATATAAAAAGATATTAACAATTTTCCACTGGATAATTTTAATAATGCGACCGGGTTTCGATGTATTACATTATCTTCAGGTAACAAAATAAAGACGGAAGTACTGCCCCACAGTCACTGCGGTCGTTATGCGTAATATGACAGATGCTCATTTTGTAATGGAATATTTACAAATGGTTGTTTGATTCCAGCTCTGGGGAATTTTGATTGAACTCATAAAGAATTGCTGCTATGCAAAAATGCGTATATCTGATTCCAGAACGATATTTATTTCAACTTTTGAGCTCTATGATAAGTTCGTTGTTTATTTTGCTTATTGAATCGGGTTATTTTTATGTTATATTTTGGATACAAATTTACTGCTTAAATGTATATATGTATAAGCATCATCATTAAATGATAGAATATATAGTAATTTATAGTTGGTATCTTTGTATGCAATATAGTAATTTACAATAAGTGTACTTATGTGTGGGAAGACATATAGGTCAAGCAAAAGGAAGCTCACATGACACGTGAATATGTTTTTCACGGAACCGTCCAAAACCAACCTTATTAAATGAAATTGCTTGAATAAAATATGATATAATGTAAAACAAATAGTTTTGGTACAATTCAGGATTGTAGTTTTGATGTTTTCTTTGTTTAATTAAGATAACTTCTATATTATAAAAATGGTATCAGTATATAGATAAATAACCCCATAATCTTCTATTCTTGTAGTTTTACTATTAATTTTGATAAAAACATGCGCGAGAGGGAAAAGAGATGGGTAGGTGTGATAAAGAGGTGAGAAGGAGGAGTAGTTTGAACGGCGAAGAAACAGGGATGGAAAGAGAAAAGGAAAGGAAACTAAATAAATGAAATTCAAGGAAAAAATAAGTGGGTGCCAGGGAAAAGGGTGGTAGCGAGGTATAATGTAAGTAGCACGAAGACGCCTGGTTCCGCTGAGAATGAATTGAATTTGGACTCTCAAAAGCAAATCTAAAGAGAGCCCAAATTAAGAAACACGAATCCATGAAAGGAAAATGAAAGGCACATACACTGGAAACAAAAAAATACGAATCTCGCCAGCTCTCTCCCTCTCTCTCTCTTTCTCCCTCTCTCTCCCTCTCTCTTTTAAACCTCTTTTCTCCACTTGTTCCTTTTCCACTGCCCGTACCTTTATCTCCCTCACAGTCTTGGAGATAACGATAATTGTTCCCTGCCTCTTTGATTCTTTACTCAAACTTGTTTATTTTTTGTGCAAAAGGAACCACTTAATTCCCATTTAGCTACGCTCTCAAATTTTAGCCGCTTCTCTTTTCATTTAAGAAGGTTCCGTTTTAAGAGTAAGAGTTTCAAATACGAGCAAAAGTTTCCTGATGAATATTCGTTAAAAGATGAGCCGCATTTCTTAGCAGCTGTAAAATTAAATGGTATATCTCGAATTATTTAATTAGGGCAGTCGACTTAGTGGTTTCATACGCCACTCAGATATATTTTCCTATGCATTTTACATCACTGAAATATTTAGAGAGAACGGCAGGCGGAGGAATTCCGAAATGAATTCCAGTCTTTTCTGAAATACTTCATCCTAGAGAATTCTTCTGGAATTTTAATACTGATGCTGGTTTAATGAATGGAAGTCACTTTCAGTAGTCGCACAAGTGGACAAAGTTACGGGTTTTTGGAATTAAAACATAATCAAAAGACACCTCTGGTTACCACGGTCAAATCATTTCCAAGCATTCACAGAAGTGAAATATTTTGTGCTTGTAAAATGTATTCTAATAGGCCAATATGTTAAATTTATTTTTAAATTTTTTTCTTGTGCTATTAAATTATTTTGTAATAGTAGGGGAAAATAAAAACTCAAAATTAGAATATAGATCTAAGCAAAAGATGTTTTTGCAAAAACTATAGATGAGATTTTGACAATATCTTTATCAAAGAAGAAGAAATTGTATCGGGAAAGCGGAGAGAAATATATATATTTTTTAATGACGAAATAATCAGGAGGGTAAAAATATTAATGATGGTTTCGAATGAATAACTTTCCATGAACTATATAGAACAAAGTAATGAACCAATTGCAGGCGCTCACATTTTGGAGGCTCAAACCTCAAATAGTTCTAGTGTACAAACGTATCAGCAGAAAGAATACTATCTTTGGTCGAGAAAGAACATTTTTTACTAGGCGAAGCAGAAAGATGCTAAAGACTGTTATAGGTAAGTGTTTATAAACAAATACCGTTTTCGTTTACTTAGACAGAGTGATTAATGCGCACAGTTACCAGAGACCGGATCCGGATTCAGACCATAATTTGATCACAATGCTGTAAAACGCCAGTTCCAAGTGGAAAAAATTGGTAAACGGTTGAAAAAATGGAATGCAGAAGCATTAACCAGGTTGATAAAGAAGGAGTAACAGCTGGCTTCAGAGAAGATAATGAGTGAGGACAGAGATAGTTAAACAACGATAAAGGAGGGATAAAAAATGGTAGCACAACAAGCAAGGGATATCGAAAATGACCAACGAAATTATAGGAACAATAGGTATAAAAAGGACAAGGGACCAATATGTTACCGATGACGTGAATAAGAAGACAAGGTAGAAAAAAACTAAAAATGTTGAAAAATAAACTGAGGTGGGAAACTATCACGGCTTTAAAAGCGAGGTGGTAGACGCATTGTATTAATATGCTAAGTTTACAGATGAATATTTTACAAATAAAATAAGATGGGTACAATATTGTCATGGAACTACTTGAGACTTTAGGACCAAGTGGGAGGAAGAGCTTGGGCTAATTCGTAGCATAAATGAGGCAGGCATATGGTCGGAAGACTTTTTTACTCTAATTTTAGTTCACATCCCAAAACGTTACGCAGTAATCTGTGAAGACCTAATAAAAACAAATACCAATGCGGTAATAGGGAAAAGAAGGCTGGAAAAAGTGAAATGGACAGAAAAGAAAATAAACAAGGAAATTGTAGGTATAAATAAAAAATATGCATGGTGAGGAATGGGAGAAGGATACTGCTAAAACTGCAAAGGGGGTATGAAAGGTGGAAGCAGGGTATTTTGATTGGCGATGGAGTGCCGAAGGCTATGATAAAGAGGAGAAAGTTAGGTAAGCGAGGAAGGGATAGGAGAAGGATAGTTATGTTGCATGGATTTCATGGAGGAAAGAAGTACGTATAAATATATATATATATATATATATATATATATATATATATATATATATATATATATTTATATAAACAATTTTTATTGCTCTGGGAGCAAAGTCCCTTGGAGCAGAATACAGTTTACATTAGGTTTTGAAACCTATGGAGTGAAACT
Organism: Hetaerina americana; assembly: GCF_022747635.1. Taxonomy (NCBI): domain Eukaryota; kingdom Metazoa; phylum Arthropoda; class Insecta; order Odonata; family Calopterygidae; genus Hetaerina; species Hetaerina americana. The sequence goes on from NW_027286070.1 coordinate 46,915,283, forward strand.
GGTTCTAAACTAGTGAAACAAGACATAATTTACGTATGGGGAGAGACAGAAGGGTTTATTCGTATTGTACTGTTGGACTTCATGCTGTGGAGAGGAAAATAAAGATATCTCTGTATTATCGTATAGTTTAAGAGCATAGAGAGTTCCAAAATGTGCAGGCAATATTAATGTAAGAATTTAGATAAAGATATTATTCAAATATTATCCCTTAAAATTTAATGTGACATCGTTAAACTCTCGCCAATTTAATTTTATTGCATATTATTCATGTAAATCCAGCTCGCCGAACGAATTATGAAATTGAGTAATGAAATAGTTAATAGGTGATAAAACATTGTGAGTACCGTGATACTGGTGAGCGGTGTTGGCCAATTTGTAAACATAAAAATATTAATCTACAATCTAAAAAGTTAAAGCCTCCCAAAAAAGGATTTGCAATAAAATTTATATTGCCATTAATTATAATGATACATTTATTTTAATAACAAGCTTCCAACTACGATCAAATAAATAATTCTTCCATCTCTGTCGAGCAGAGAAACCGAGGGTTAAAACTAAAAATTTCAAAGAATTGGAGCAGAGAGTTATTTTGATACTCTGATTCTGACGCTACTTCCTTAAAAGATATGAGCTAATGGAAAATCAGCGTTAAAGAACATCAAATAAGAAACCTCAAATATATTCACAAAGCTCTCAAATTACAATCTTGTTCCTTGAGATCCCATCCAAACTTTGCAAAGGAGTGTGCTTGTTAGAGCCAATAAACTCTTGTCTACGTTAACGTCAACCAGCGGGGAAGATTCTTCTTTGACTGACTTTCAATGCCTCAGAAATATACTCAAATTTTTTCTTCCATGTTGATTAACCATGAATTCCTCAGATAGTTTTAAGATTATTCATTGTTGCTTGTTAAAGTAAGTATCATTAAAAATATTATGAGTGAGTAATATATACTTATGCTTATTAAAACATTCTAACTCACAAGTGGAATGAATGAAATTATTTTTCTCGTTATTATAAAAGGCAAGAAACAAGAAAAAATGCCCTTACAGCCACAGCTTTTCACTGGATAGGAAGCGCCATTTTCATCTTTCATAGTGCTCAAACGGAATATAATGTGTACTTAGAATTTCATTGTGGCGTCACGGCTAGCGTAGAATAAATATAAAAGTAAGCTGCTACTTGAGCTGATTCGGTAAGCAAGGAATATTGGCACTTTAACATTTCTGGCTTTGATTGGAAAGAGAATGCTACGTAATAGACTGATTTCCGAATCCGAAAACGGTGTCCCTTGATCTTGGAAGAAATTATGAGGAAAAAATATTGATTGAAGATTTAATTTTGACTTGGTGATCCTTTTATTAAAAATGATGGAAAAAGTGTGTCTTCCACGTACATGTTGGAGAAAGAATAAATACACGAGTATATCAGAATCATATGTTGAATTTCGGATCCCAATTGCCTCACACTTGGTTATTAATAGTTTATTTCACCCCAACAGAAATTTGAACCAAGAGCTATGCGGTCTTGAAAAAGAACCAAGTGGTTTTGAAAAATATACATTATAGTAGAACATTGTTTCGGCACTATTCGTACTTGCATAAATCTATTGTTTGATGAAATTAATAAGAAACTCATGCATACCCTTTCCTGCTCAAACACTGTTTGGAACTAAAATCATGAATTATAGCCGATCCAATGCGAATGGATTCATTTAAATATAATTTTTATCCATGGTAAACATTTTCTTAAGATTTTAAATTCATATGACCTTAATTTATTTTCAAATAATACGTTTTAGATGAAGATTTGAAAGAATTTGCAATTGTAGAAGAATTTATCCAAAAAAGAAGGGAAATACTAATAAAAGAATTGTGCATAAAAAATACCCTTAAGAGTGAATGAAAGTCTGATAAACTGCATAGAGCTGGGATTTGGAATGAGATAGGGTTCCTGCCTTTCAAAAACCTCATTCAATATTCATGTAGAAGACATGCTGAGTAACTCCTTGGAATAAGAAAAAGGGTTGAGTGTTTGGCGGATGAAAGAAAACTGATTCAGATTTTCTGGTGATAGGGAAATACTGATTGATGTTTGCCAAACACTTCCAAAATAGGTTTATATCATTAGAAAGGAGAATGAGTCAACATGGAATCAGAATCAATGCTGTAAAGGCGAAAGTGACAATAATTAGTGATAGAAACAAATATATAAGGAGTATCTTAACGGAGGAATTGTGTAGTGTTTTAATGCCAGAATAACCATGGTAAACATGTCCATTCATAAGAGGATTTTTTCCGGTCCTCAATGGTGACGGGATACAGTGCCAAAGCAAAAATCGCGGGTTCGATGCCCGCCTGGGTATGTTTTCCCCTGTCTGTGCCTTCGTTGTTCGTAATTTTTATTAATTTGGAATCATTGTTAACAAATTCGATGTTAAGGAAAAAATTGCTGTTTTCGGACTATTGCTAAATAAATAAAAGAAAAGCTTTTATGTAGCAATAAGGAATGTGAGAAAGAAATCAGCCATGTACCATGTGTGAGTACTCTGATGTGCGGGTGTGGAGCATGTACCTTGTGTGAGAGAGAGATGGAGAACCCCGGCTTTTGAGATGTGGGTATGGAATAAGTTGGAAAGAAGAACCCAAGTAGACAGAATGAGAAATATTACACGAAAAATGGGGTTAGTGAGCATAGAATACTTTTGAATGCTATTCATAAGAGGAAATAAAACTGTATTGGGCTAGATGTGAGGAAAAGGGATCCTGAAATGACTATATAGGGAGCACTAAAGGGTAAAAAAGGGAGAAAGAGGCTGAAATTTATTGATGATACAAAGGAGAGAAGAAGGGAATAGCGGGAGATCAAGGAAGAGGTCTGAGAAAAGTGGCTGGAGACAGTGTTGGCATAAAGGACCTATCTCTAGACAGAACACCAACTGTGAAGAAGAGAAAATTGAATTAAAATATACGCTGCTAAATTCAACGGTTACTGTTCGAAAATTGCGTAGGTCACGTTCCATTTCTAGGCCTCATAAAATGTTATTCTCTGATAAGCGCGATTAAATTCTGTTGAAGTTATTTTTCTTCCGAAGCACTTTAAGTCAAAAATGGGTGATATAAATAAACGGCGAAAACAAAACTGTAAAAGTCATATTGGTTGAAATTAATACTTGGTAAACGAACATCAACCATTTTTTTCCATGGTTAAAAATTTCTGAGCTATGCCTCCACGATTATTTATGACAAAAAATGACATTATATTTTATATTCTATCCCGGTATTCCTTTATTTTGTTTGATTAAAACGTTGTTTAAAAAAGAAATAAACTATATTGAAATAAGTTCGCAGCGTTACAGGTAAAGTTTTTTGATTGAGTTCAATTGGTGAGATTAAACTTTGCCATCTCTTAGTTTTGATTAAACAAGGGAATATTTCTAAGTTAAATTAGGATTTCTTCTGTAAACTGACTTTCCATTAATTAAGATTTGCCAACTTTCTTTAAATCTTGATTCCTAAAGTTATTCAACAACTTCATGGGATTTATTATGCCGTGGTACTTTAGGGGTGAGCATTTAAATACGGTATAATATGCCCTTTTTTCGGGCTCATAAGCATTTCTCCTGCAGGAATTTCAATTCCAAAATATTGTAATGCTTTTTGCTCTATTTTACCTCAAATAAATCCCTTGGTTAGTTTTGGAATGGAATGCTTGCACTGAATTCCAATTCAGATGCTTGTCATAGTTCGAATAATTTAATGCTTGTAGGTACGCGAATGGAAGCTTTTCGGCTAACTCACACCAAATAAATTTCTATTACGTGAATAAATATTTCTTCTTACCAAAATGGTTACTTTGTTAAACAACACGGTTGCGGGTTCAGACCTAGCCTTGGGTGTTGTGACTTCAATGCATTTGCATGAGTTCGAACCAACGGTGATTAATGGAGTCAATAGTTGGAGCATCGTATTTTTTTCCACAGAACACAATAGGTACTACTGTTACATTTATTATTGAAACTCGGTATCCCTTGTAATGGAAATTTATGCAGCAGACAAGAATCAATTGTATAGCAAAATAAGAATTCCAATGGGTAGCCGAGTACGTTCTGGCCATATTACTGCCATTTATGATTTTATTGAGGCAAGCGATTGCCACGAAAGATAATTTATCTAAATATTCTCATACGCATTTCAAGTAACTGTTGATATGCGTTTTAAGTTTTGCGGAATACCATTTGGTGCCTGCGTAATAAGAAAACAGGACATTTTTTCAAACGTAAAGGATTATTTCACTTAGATACGCTGCATTTACACATGAGTATGTACAAAATTAATGTATTTTGTTCGAAAAAGAGTGTTAAGTCATGCATTGATTTTTGTACTAATCTACTAAAGAGTAACAATGCATTTCATTCAACCTCAAAAAAATAGCACGCTGTACATGGGCTTAAACGTTTATACAAAATATACCTGAAAAATACAACAAAACTGGGCTTGGGAGCTGCTTCCCAAATGAAGATATTTTCCCCAATCCGCAAATCGGTCGAATTTAATCAAGGCGACAACTGCAACAAATAAGAGATTTTCAAACAAAGGTTTTAGAACAAGAGTAATTTTGATTGATCAATCCCCTCGCCCAAATGTGTCGCTGGATAAAGGGATAAAGTGAATCATGGGGGAGCGAGAAAACACCAGAATCAAGATAGAGGAGATGGGTGGGAAGGATAGGTGCAGAAAAGACCCTGGACATGGGAGGAAGAATGGGAGAGGGACCCTGAAGGGGAGGGTAAAAAAATGATGACGTAAGGTAGGGAAGCGGTTTTGCGAGCGAATCTTTAAAACGCGAGCTCGACTCTTTGAGGGGAGGACGCCCTTCAAACCGGCGGGGAACCACAGGGGATTAGTTGTCGGAAGCTGGGAGCACATCCTATGGGAAAGAGTTTTGAGATGTGGTTCCGAGGTGGCAAGACTGAAATGGAGGTTACGAAGGGGTGGATGAGGGTTTGCCGGCACGAGAGGGTAAAGAGGGGATGGCCCGCGTGAAGTGGAAGAAGGGAGGCTATAGGAAAGGGAAAGGAAGAGTAATGAAGTCGGAGAAGGTGATGAAGGAAGGAGTTCGTGAAGTCTAGAGGGGTGGGTTCTGAGTGAAGGTAAGGAGGCGGCTGGAGGAGTTTTTGGGGTGGGTAGTCACCTTGGAGTGGATTTCTCTTCGGGGAGGAGACTTGGTTGAGGGAAGGGGAATGAATGGCTAAGGTAGGATATATTGGGAGGAAGGAGAGGGCTGGGTTGTAAGTGTAAGGAGGGCAGTCGAGAGGAGGAACGTACTCGTTCGTTGTTCGAAAATGAAGTCGGTGGTGAGAGATTGTCCCGGGTGTTGCGTGGAGGTTGAGAGGGGGTTGGCAGGGGATCCGTGCGGAAGGTAGAGAACTGAAGAGAGGGATGTGGAGGAGTTGAGGAGTGAGGTCTATGAGAGGGTGGATGGTTTAATGAGGGGACGGACGGAGTCGGAGGTGTGAGGGGAGGAAAGGGGTTTGTTCCGGTCGGGCAGGAAGAGGCCATCAAAAATTTTAGGAACGCGCGGGTGGTCCTGAAGACTGATTAGGCATACATCGCTTGCCTGTGATAAAAAGAGAGAATAGGGACTAACCGAGTCCGACTCGGAGGATAAAGATTCCAAAAGTACCTTTATTGTTTAATTCCCTCTCCGATCCTCGGAGAATCTCCCGGATTCGAGAGATTCCATAGAATGAAGGTTTTAAATACACGAACACCTATTTCGTATACAGTGCAAGCTTTCATTTTCTTAGAATTCCACAAAATTCGATGTCAATATTTGGCCCATAACTGTAACGCTTCGGGAATAGAAATATTTTTTGCAGTCCACCCAACCGAATTGGTACGTCTGATAGACAGACATTGTTTGCCAACTTTATCTAAAATATCATGCGAACAGTAAGCATAGGTCATATTAATTACTTAGAGCATTAAATGTTTATACAAATACAATAATGACCACAATATATCTGAAGTTTTTGGTTAGTCTTTAAACTTATAGATGAGTGAGATGAAAACAAAATACTTTACTAAAATATGCATGTAAGGTTTATGATACGACCAGAAAAATGAAAATAATTTATGCAGCAATATACAAAATATATGAATAAGAACAATAAATGACACATACAATTGCGATTTTCAGATCATGCTCATGCAAATTTTTTTAAAAAGGAAAACTACCAAAATATAATATAAAAGGATATAAATTGTGTGTATACATACATTTCAACTAGTGTTTCTATACATGCATTTGTATTAGACAAAAAATATACATATACATGTAAATATATATATATATATATATATATATATATATATATATATATATATATATATATATATATATATAAATTGAACAGCAACAATCAATAAAGAAACACATAAAAAGTTCACTCACACGAGGATCTTTTTGTGTTTCTACATTGTTTGCTGATGTACAATTTATTATTCAAAACTTCCGTGTTACGTTGACGAAATTATTATACTGGTATATATATATATATATATATATATATATATATATATATATATATCAGTACTACTGTTTCTTCCGAGGAAGATATTAAGTAAAATTCCGTCGAAATTATAAAGAAATAACGTGTGAGTGTTCTTTTTATGAGTTCTTATATTCCAAAGAAACTGCGGGAGATGCCGCAACAGTAACTTTTAACGGAGTCATCAGCTAATACGATAATAATGTAAAAATCATTCGCCTTGACCGGATCCCAGGCAAGGCGAATGATTTTTACTCTCCGAAATTATTGCATTGTTCTTATATTGTTTGTTGCTGTCGAAGTTTTCTATTCAACACTTCTGTGTTACTTCGACGAAATCATATATATATATATATATATATATATATATATATATCAATATAAGAAGCATACATAATATCAATCGAAGAAGCAATATGGCGTTGGTCAACACGAGATAGATAAAACTCCTTCCTGTCCACAGAGGACGGCGGTTGTGTCACCGAAAATTTCGGGATAGGTGTGTGTTCTTTATTGCTTTTATCTATGCCTGTGTTATCTAAAGCCATTTCCCTCCATTCATGTCACTGTTTCCAAATCTACGTCGTAACTCACGTCATTAATTGAAGTACTATTCAGCATACTTAAGGCAAAATTACTACAGTTAGCCATAATTGGAAAATGGGCTTAAGTTAATCATAAAATGTCATTATGATGTTTTTTCAAGCTTTCAAATTTATTATTTAAATCTTTATTAAACATTCTTACATTCAATCTGCATGATATTGATATAAATTAAGAAAGTTCTTCCCTATAAATATTTTTGACAGAGCGTTATCGCTTACTTAATTATAGAATACCTGAATCTTAACATTCATTTGACAAAATGAAAGGTTTGAATACGGTTGAAATGCCGGAAGACCAGTGCAAATAAGCGGGAGAGGACTACCAACGGGGAAAGGAAGATTTGCCGTCGGACGGGAGGACATGCGGTCCGTTTAAGTTGAGGTGGAGAGCCCGCTGGGAGTGGACGGCTAGCACTCAGGGGAGTGACGCAGCCTGACCGGTCATCGAACGGCAAACTTTGCCGCCGCTAGCAAATGCACGGCAGAAACCATAACGGACAGCTTTTCTAAATATTCCTTGGGAAGCAAAAAGATGTACGAGAAATTCGCTGACGGCATGCACGCTTGGAGACAGCTTTAGCATTCTCCCTTCCGCAAGAGCAGATCGGCACACACGCTGCTCAAACTTCACCGTGTCGGAGCCCTTGTAACCCCAAGTGAACGCCATAGGGGTAGGAATCCGCATTGAGAAGGGCCCCGCATGCCGTGGCGGCATGGGCACTAACTCTTTTATATCTCGTGGGGAAGAGGCATTTCGGGCACTTTTTCCATTGAAAAAATCATTCATTAGTCTTCTTATCAATGGTTTGCAGCATTTTATTCTTTGCCACCCAATGCTAATTCACTCGCAAGGGTCGCTCTTTCTTCACTCATCTCTCTTAATTTGGCACAGAACTTGGTCCTTCGGTTTTTATCTCGGGAAATATTTTCCCATATTTTCTTCATTCTTCGAATCCTCTAAACTCATCTAAACAACGTATTTTACGTACCTTTCTCTTGTCTCTCCAACTCTATCCAGTCAGGAGGGTTATCCTTTCAGTTCAATATGGAAAATGATATTTTCCTTTTCCTCATTCCAACCTTTCCTCCTCTCTCTTCTATACCTTCTCCTCCTTTCTGATTCTGTCCAATGAAGAATTATATATGGAAATATTTCATGCATTTTTAAGGGTCATATTTCATCTCGGAAATCGGAAATATCCAATTATATGGATCTGCATCGTATTATTACTTATTAAGCTATATATTTATATATATATATATATATATATATATATATATATATATATATATATATATATATATATATATATATATGCAGGGTTTTCCGGAAAATAAGTGTACTGAGCTCAGGAAAAAAAAATTATTACACTTTTACATATCTTAAGCTAATATTCCTCAAAATAGGACCCTTGTGAGTCGATACTATTGTTCCAGCGGCGTTCCCATTCCTGGAACGCTCCCGCGAAGGCATCATCGGGAACCTCTCGAAGACACGTCGTCACGGCCTCTTTGACGGCGTCCAAAGTCCCGTATCGCGTTCCTTTCAAACTCCTCTTTATCTTCGGGAACAGAAAGAAGTCCGGTGGTGCCAAGTCCGGGCTGTAGGGCGGGTGCGGCAGCGTTGCCACGCCGTGCTTGGCCAAGAAGTCCGACACGACAAGCGCGGTGTGAGACGGCGCATTGTCGTGATGCAGCCGCCAGATGTTTTTGATCGCTGGCCGGACGCGGGCGACTCGTTTTCGAAGCCTGTCGAGCGCTTTGACGTAAAATGCAGCATTTACAGTTTGTCGTTCAGGTACAAATTCGTAGTGGACGACTCCCCTTTTGTCAAAAAACACAATGAGCATCGCCTTGATCCGACATTTGCTCATGCGAGCTTTCTTTTGACGGGGTGATGATGGGGTGTGCCACTCCGCACTTTGTCTCTTCGACTCCGGGTCGTACTCAAAGATCCACGTCTCGTCACCCGAAACAACGTTCTCTAAAAAATATGGATCATTTTTGCAGTGATCCGCAAGTTGTGTCGCGATTTCCAAACGATTGAGTCTTTGATCATCACTGAGCACTTTCGGCACCAACTTTGCACAAATTTTTCGCATCTATAATTGCTCCCTGATAATCTCGTGCACTATTGTTTTTGGCACATTACACTGCTCTGCTATCATCCGAACACTAAGACGACGATCAGAGTTCAGTACATCGCGAACTTTTCGCACATTTTCGTCGGTGAGTGTCGTTGATGGGCGTCCAGGCCGTGGTTCGTCGTCGACCTCTTCTCTGCCCTCCACGAACATCTTGTTCCACCGAAAGATCATGTTTCTGGACATGGCTGACTCCCCGTAAGCCTGGTTAATCATACCGACAGTTTCGGTAGACGATTTCCCAAGCTTTACCGCAAATTTGATGGAATAACGCTGCTCCAAAAACTTCGGAATCGCGTTCCGTGACGTGGGTCGAGCGTGGAGGTTCGCGTTAACAGAGCTCCTCACTACACCACAGCTCAGAGCCGACTGCCTTTTTCAGCGTCGCTTGCCAACATACCCCCTCCAATCGCAGCCCGTCAGAGCGGTGCTGGGCGCGCCTGGAGCGGCGGGAAAAAATCAGTACACTTATTTTCCGGACGAACCCTGTATATATGTATATATATATATATATATATATATATATATATATATATATATATATATATATATATATATATATATATATATATATAATTACAGTAAAAATAAAACTCCTCATTTTCCATATTTTTTCGTCAGGTGTGAATTCATGTTTGCTCAAATTTGTCCACGCACCCAGACCAAATACTCACGGCTTTCATCATATCCCTAAATACTTTTGGAGATTCACCTATTCACCTACAAAAATAGCCGGACATAATGTTACTCAAATAAGGAATATCCATCCACAAACAATTTGCCCCTCTTGCCATTGGCTGGAAAAAACCTTTCAACATCCATGCCATCCCCGAAATACAAATCTCCAGGGTATGTTTTTAGGATCATCGAACACGCATTTATTTTATTTTATATCCGGGTCCACATTATTTTTATGAAATTCTTCTCTAAAAATCCAATAAAAATATTTTTACCGTTGATATATTTAGTTTGTTTTGCGAATCCTCCCTGATCACGAGTTTTCAGAGGGAAGAATTATCCTATAAATCTTTTGACGTGGCAGGTCATTTCTCTTATTGAGTCCGGGTGTTCTGATATGATGCGGATATGTAAATATCTCTCGGATTTTTAAAAATACATATCGCTGTAATTGACAATTTTAAAAAGGATGAAGAGATATTTCTTGAATAGTACTTTACTTTCTATTTCCCAAGAGTAGATGTATCTTCCATGCTAGTAAATTATACAATTAAATTCATAATTACCATCACCCAACATATTTTGTATGCTTAACTCTCATTCCCAATCGAAATAACTTTGTTGATATCAATCCTGTTTCTCTTGAAAAAATCAATGTCTACCTGCTATTTAATTTTAGATAGAAAAATTATGCTTTAGATAATGAAGAGCGTAATCTTCATCCTTATTCTAAAAATAAACAGTAAGAATGCGGTAAGAAATGAGACATGTCTCATAACTCTTTCTGAATCAGAGAGTTTTACGGTAATAACTAATAAGCTAAATGCATAGCAGAATAGTGGTAAAAATGTTTTGCACAAAATATTTTGGTACACCTTCTATGTATAATCGAGTTTCCACTAGTCATCAGAAGGTCCGCATAGACAAATATTACATTAAATCCCAATTAACATGTATGCAAAAGGGTCCCTTTCACTTCTGAGTTACATCTTTTGGTTATAATATCTCATCAATAATGAAATTCTAAATTGAATAATCAATTAAAAAATTCTAATAAATATAACTGCCGCATCCCGTAAAATAGTGATTATTAAAATTATTCCAAAATCGCGAAGAAATTTACCAGGAGAACAATGTGAAGGAGCGTAGGATCAAATAGAAACAATTGTTTCCCGCTACACGTAAGTTATAATGCACAACTTACACTTTCTTAGGTGAGCTTTTCCAAGAATAAAAAAATTTTAATCTATTAGACTTCATCACCTCCACTCGCAGAATATTTTAAATTGAAATAATTCCTTGAAAACATAACATCACCATATACAGTGAATGTCCCACCATCATAATTTCACTCCAGGAAGCCTACTTCTTGATAAATAGCTATGAAGAAACATGTATTTACCTCTGCTTAGGCTCTTTTTAATAGCTTGTTTTCCATTACTTCATTCAACAGACAATGAAGATATAATACACCGGCCAATGGACGATCATCTTTGACTTTTGAACACTGAGGATATTTGTCGGTGAATGTTGCTGCTCTGCCCAAAAAGTTGAAGATTCCCATCTGAACGTTTAGGAAACCAAGGAGTACGATAGAATAAATTTACCGTTAGTAAATAGACATGACCACATAAGAGCCCTCGATGTTATGCGCCAATTGTGTTAAGACAGGAGTTCAAGACGGACAACAGGTGGCAGGACAGTGGGAGGGGAGGAATGAAATTAAGAATCGTAAAAAAAATACGTGGAGAGAGAGATAAGGATAATGCTGTGGTGTGGACGGGGGGGTGGCTCAGAGGCCGGGGGGACGAGGGAGTTGCGACACAGGGGGCAGGGGGGCGACAATGGGGGAGTAGAGGTAAAGGGGTAGTTGCTTACAAGGCTGGGGACTGAGGACAAGTGAAGGGGAGAAATCCAGATGGTAATTGAAAATAAAAAGACCCCAAATTTAAGAAAGATGAGTCCATTTAAGTAGGTCCTTCCAAGGAACAATGGAAGGGAAAACGTAGCACTCAAAAGAATCCATTTGAAAAGCCTCTTACATCTTTTATTTACCCCGTAGCAGCTGGAAAGGGATGGTATGTGCAAGTTCTTTTAAACTAAAGAGGCCTTAAATGTTCTTCCATAAAAATAATTTTATACCTATTTGTATTTTCCACATTTACGTTAGAAAATAATGCAAATACCAATTTTGTCTCCGTCCGACCGCATTTGGGGATGAGTTTCGTATTTCAGGAGAAATATATCGCTTCCTGTGCCAATAAACTGACGACACCAATGACTGGAAACTTTGTTCTTTTAGTAACTAAACGTGTCCAAGATATCTCCTTTAAATGTGTATTAAATTTTTTTATGCTTAAATTATTATTTTTATTTATTATTCTTTCCCAAGATATTTCCTCGGTGACAATGACATTATGTTCACATAGGAGTATAATTTCTTGGGTTAAAGGTAGGTACTTTACTTTACTTTTATTTTTTCACTATATTTCTTTTGTATATTTGTTTCTTTTGTATTTTTACGTCGCATAAGGATTTTTTTATTTCTTGTCTAATACCTTTATTGGTGGATTTTGATATCCCTTTTTGCCATACTTACAGTTTTCATCCATTGTACCCGTCTCTTTTTTCTCACTCATAATTTTCTTTACGGCCTTCCCAAACTCTGTTCTTTTCACCCATGTTTATACTTCTACATTCCATTCCCGCAAACGTTCTGCTTGTTTTATCTTCTTCAGTCTAACGATATACTTCATTAATACAAGATTAGCTCTGAATCCGAACCGCTCCCAGGAAACTGTGCGTATTAATCACGCTGCTCCTAAATCTAATATATTAATATAAAAAACCATGGCAACAGTAAACGCGGCTTGGTGAGGTAGAGTTCCCCCAGTACTAAGCCTATGCTCATAAAGATTTGTAAAACATCACCCGGTTTAGTGAAGCTGAAGGTGACCAGAGAGGCTTGCCCGGCAACCGAACCAAAGTCGGTAATTCAACGCTCTACCACTGTTTAAATATATGTATATATGTATATGTATATATATATATATTATATATATATATTATATATATATATATATATAAGAGTGAGTCGCGGTATTCCAGGGGGTAGAGCGTTGGACTGCTGACCGGAGGGGCCAGGGTTCGATTCCAGGGCAAGGCACTGTGGGCACCTGCAGCTCCACCCAAGTTACGTGACTTTTCGGATGCCAGATCTTCCTGGGAAACCATAGGCGGCATAGGGAAAGGACCTTCCCCCCCTACCCTGATGTGTGAATTTTACATGTTGGTTAAGTCTTAATACTGGGTGAACTCACCTACCAAACCGACCTTCGAGTTGATTACTGTGTGTGTATATATATATATATATATATATATATATATATATATACATATTAATCTCAATTTTATATCTCAAGGAGGAGAAAGAAAGAACTGCAATTCCTTCCCTCTCCTCCTTGAGAAATATGGCTTGTACCACCGAAAATTCAAAAGCGTTTCTTTTTTGGTGTGCATCTATTTTTTGTCTTTGTTCGGTAGTACTAACTTCATTTACATTATATATACATATATAAATACTCTATATGTGCATATATATACTACGTATATATATATATATATATATATATATATATATATATATATATATACTATATTACTAGATAGTATGTATGCTACTGTAAAGATATATATATATATATATATGTATTTTACTGTAATTAAAGTAAATTCATTTGTTTAGATACTATTTTTTTATGAAATTTCCAAAAATAAATTGAATTGCCAATATTTAAAATTAATATGAATGGCAAGATATAATTTAAGATAGCTATTATAATTCTAAGTCGTTCGCTCGTCTTGCTAATCTTATCCGCCTCAATTATACGGAGTCATCATTTCAGTAAACTTCACAATACCGTCCCGGAGAGGTATGGCACTTCATAACTCGGTTGTGTTATCGTTTTATATAGATTATAAGAACAACGGAGGGAAAGGATGAAAAAGGGATATAAGACTGTCTTCCTCCTGTTTAGTGACTCCCCCTGATTTGGTGAACGAAATGACCAAAAAAAGCTTCCCGTGGGGAGACACCAAGGTAGAGAACACAAGTATGGTCGGATACGGTTTCATTTACTTTATTCGGTAAGTGGAGTGTATGTATTTCCAATTACATGAATTTGCGCGAATTTAACATTTCGAGAATATAAGACTCATGCTTTATACCCTGCCACTATTTACACAAACCCATTATTGCCCTTAAAAAACAAAAAAAACACATTTAATTGGAACACTGTATTCAAAATTTTAATGGACTATTCCAACATACTATATGCATCAAATGACGTTGAATTTTTCTTTATTTTAGAATCAATCAAATTTAAGGAGAAACTTCTTTGCTCATTGTATCAGAAGTACACATAACATCTCCTGGACTAAGCATGTGTGGAGAATGTGAGGACCAGCTGGTGAAAAATAAGGATTTATTAAAGGAAAATTGGGGAAATATGACGAAAAGGTTAAGGAGCAATGCTATTGTTCGTTGATTAGGCCTCATTTGGATCATGCTGCTAGTATGTGGGATCCTCATGAAGTTGAATTGATTGCCAAATTAGATATCGCGTAGCGTAGAGAAACTAGATTTGTAAAACGTTGCAGTGAACTGAGTGGCGCGTCGAGTTCATTAGAGGAACTAGGCGAATAATCACTCACGGAGCGAAGCTTAAATTACAGGCTTAATCTCTTGCATTAATTGGCTGGAGATCTCTTTGACGATGATGTTGAAAATGTATTATTAGCCTCATCGTACTACGGTAGGAGAGATCATGTCAATAAAATTAGAGATAATAAGCGTAGAACAGATAGATTTAAGATGTATTTTTTCTAACGAACGATATAAGATCAAATTAAATTTATCCAACCGAGCTATAGGGATAAGAGTATTTTCGTTCATCATTTTAAGTAGCCTAACATATTGTCTTTATCTCATATAGCTTTATTTATTGTCCTATTTTTACTAACAGCTCTTGTTGCATGCGTAGACAAGTATATCATTTAGATACTGTATTAAATGTACTTTTAGATATCATGAATTTAATTATTTGAATTATTGTGAAGATAGACATATTGCACTGAAATTTAAGAAAAATTTAAATTTTTATGTTACATACCTGTCGTTAAATTTCTCCCTGCTACACACGTTTGCGTTTGCTTGCAGTGTATCATGTAGAAATAGTTATAGTTATGGACTAATTAAAGAAATGCAATCCAATTATTTCAAATAAATGCTTTAATGAGATAGTTTATGTAAGATAATATCAAGACAAGGAATCTCAATGTTTACAACAATCAAAGAAAAGTAATGAGATAATATATTTGTGGCATAAATTACAGATTCAGATGTGGCGTAGTAGAACTGTTTCATAATAACAGAGACGAACACTTATTAAGTGGAAAATTTTCATAGGGCTCGTCTCTGTTAATACTTGAGGCACTTAGGTTTCGTAATTCCATAGCTCGTATGCGATAAAACTGTGCATTTAGCTTGGAAAATTGGGTTTGGAGACCATGACCTTAAGGATGCTTGCTGAGATGGAGAAATGTCCCAGGTGATGGTTTCCTGCTTGCACAGAATATTCTGGGAGGGTAACGAGGAGGTTGACGATGAGGAATGCCCTGGACATCCATCAACAACACAGTATGATGAAGACGTGCAAAGAGTGAGAATACTAAATTCTGATTGACCCCCAAGTATCAGGATGTTAGCAGAAAAGTTCAATATTTAGAAGGCCATAGGGCGTTGAATTCTTACAGAAAATTAAGCCATTAGAAATGTTTGCCAAGATGATTCCCTAGGTGCTGTCAGAAGATTGCTTGCGTGACAATCTTGGCTTGGACCTCTTGGACCAAGGTAAAAGTGACCCGAATTCTTTAGAATGTTCACATGTGACGAGACATGGGTCTTTGAGTACAACCCAAGTATAACCCCTTTGAGTAGCACTTTGTACAACTGAAATTATGTCAAACAGGCCATGACGAGGTGCCTGAGCGAGGGTCCTATCGATGCCTTCCAGGAAGCGTACCAGATGCATGGCAGGGGATCTGAAATTAGTGTGTTGATGCACAAGGGAGCTGTTTTTGAAGATTTTTAGTAATTATGTACTTCCATATGCTGTAAAAGAGTATATTTTTTGACTTACATGTCTTATTTAATACTATAATATTAATGGTTTATCTAGTACAATAATTTTAATCAAATTTCTCACCCCTTACTTCTGGAATCTTTTTTGTGTGTGCAAGCAATAGCATTAATGGTCGTCACACACAATAGCATGTATAGTGTACTTGGTTCCATAAGAAAAAGATTTCTATTTCTTGGGACGAAGCATTTATTTTAATTTATAGAAATGTTTGAGATTGATTACGTTGCGAAGCGTTGAATTATGCAATCAGCTTCGCATCACAGAACAGTGTTTCTGTAATGGATTCCCACATTATCAGTTCGTAAAAAATAAGTTCATGTTAAAAAAGTTAATATGCATTATGAAAATTCATTTAATGGAAGTTGCATTATTCATGTCCCTAGAATTCACTTAAAATATCACATCAGACAGCTCGTATCCTCACGCTCCCCAGATAAAGCAGGCACATTTCAAAGGGATAGATTTTTCCCCAACATTCAGTGATAATATTTTTCAACTTTTTTCTAGTCAAATTTCGAGAACCTGAGTTATCTCAATATTATATGATTCTTTGTAAATTAATATTCAAACTTATTCGTCAAAAAGGTATGCATCTGTTTTATTCGATGATAATTTGTTTCTAACACTTTTTTTTGCATTGTAATATTTATGGTAATAAAGTGACTTGATCATTGATTCATCTCAATATTTTTTGCGATTTCTGTGACTACGTTTATAGAGAACTCGGTGTAAAAAGTTAAGCTACTTCTTTATTAGTACTCTTTATTTGTCTACATTCGCAAAAAGTATACTTCTCAAACGAATGCGTTCTAATTTCCTAAATTAATTAAATATTTCCTGCTTGAATAATTAATAGCATCACTATTCTACTAAATTCTTCAGGTGATAACGAAATGGACGTTTTTATTTTATAAATTCGATTGAGTATTCTAGCTAGTCTCTTATTGTCGGAATGGGAAAACTTTTATTTAGCAAATTGCCCGAGAAGAGATATCCAGTCTCTCGTAGCTTTATGTGACTTCGTCCGTTCATCTTATTATCAAATTTTATTCAGTGTAATAGTTAATTTTTCCAAATTTCTTGTTAAGGTTGTGAGTATTCACCTACCCACATGGAATAATCTCACTATTCTTCGGAAGCATTTTTCGAAACTGTTCTTTTCCGATGATTAGGAACAGACTGGTATGTCTACGAAAATGAACAGTTTGGCACATCTCTAATTATTAATCATGCCCTCGATGCCATATTCTATTCCAATTGCTGGTTTGTGAATAATGACTACACCCGCAACTGCTGACTATCACCCACCCCTCATCCTTCTCTCTCTTCCTCTACACTTATCCCCTTCCCGCTTGTCTCCATGAAGCACGCATGTTCACCCATGCCATGGAAGTTGTACGAAGACGTTAAGGCGGCTTGACACATCCTGCCTCTCCGCCCGTCGTCTCGACAAACTTCCGCCGTAAAAAAGATAAAGACATCTGTACACATTGCAGGTCACCAGGAGTGAGGACAATGTTTAAGAAATTCCTGCGCACGGAGGGTTCTCTTACTTTCCGGTCCTTGCACGGTGGTGGAGGAAGTTTATTTAAATTTGCTCCTTTATGCAGAAGGTATTTGATGAGTCACGACATGTGTAAAGAGGAGTTCGCTGCGCTCGACTCTTGAAGAGAAGTGAAGGAACATGGTTAAAGAAGGAGAATGAAGAAAGGATGGGGAACGAGGAGAAGGAATTGAATGAAACCACGTGCCTAAGGAATGTACAATAACGTGGAGAAGATCATTAGCGAGCTGCTTTTTTGAGGTCGTAAGGGAAAAGAATTAGCTCTGAACAAATAGGACGACGAGTAAATAAATTATATTCATAAACAATACTGATTTATTGATACGCGGAGGAGAGAAGTCCTCACAAATATAAGCCAAAGTTCACCGAAACTAGAAGTAGTGAATTCCACCGGCACTTAAGAAAGAGATTAATTCGTTATTTACTTTAAATCAATAGAGAATTTTTCATTGTACATCTACAAAAGTCTAAGTGTCGCAAAAAATCTCAGTTCTCCAGCACCTTTCTAAGAGTCTTAGAGACGGATTAGAGACGGACGGAACCTCTAACACTCTTCATTGAAGAACTACAAACTCTAAAATTATGTAGATTTGCCCAGCGTTGACTCATTCGTCTCAGAACTATTATTTTCCTTCTAGACTCTCAACGTGAGCGTCTGGGAAATTATATCCGAGCAAACCAGCAGATATAATTGAAAGCTAACTCGTAGTGGTATCAGAGGAGTAAAAGAAACAAAATATCGTAGCTAACTACAAAGTAGTAGGGTAACTACAAACCTCCATAGATCCGACACGGACCTTTTTTCAGTTCAAAGAAGAAAATATGATGTCCTAAGAAAATTCATATTTACCAGGTTTGCATTGTAAACCTTTGATACAACATTAAATTTCAACATAAATGATGAATATTGTTCAAACAATTGGTTCAAAGTATTTTTAGCAAAATATCGAATTCCATGCCTTCGAACCAAAGAGTTCCGAGAAACGGGGTGAGAATCCGGAAGAGATGCCGAGTTAAAATATCGCAGTAATGAGAATATAAATCGGCATATAATAGCAGGTCTATTACAACCTTCTTATCTACTAAATGTGCAACAATAAGTCGTTAGGTGTGCATGTCAGAGGGTGTTATTAGCCAACAGTGGCGTTAGAAGAAAATGGAAATAGAAGGAAATGAATTTAAGAAATTGTATTGAGGAGATAGATCTTCATTATATGTTTCACCCTTTCTTCGGCTCGTGACCGTTAGTTGCACGAGTATAAACTGATTCCTTAATATATCCGTCTACTCGACTAACCGTCTCCCTACGTTTGACACTTTTGCTCGACCAAACCATTTGCTTCAACGTTATCTCCAGTATAATGGAGCGATTGACACTTTTGTAACAGTCAAATCCAGTTTTCTAATACCGTTTAATCAGGCGCAGACAATAAATATCTTCTACCGATATCGTCCGTCCGTGGATTAGAATATCAGTTTTTAATTGGCTTAACGCAAATCACAGAACCCGAGTACAAAATGTATTTTACGATGTGAACTCGAATGTTATGAAAAAAATTTTCCCTCGATCATCTTCATCCATTTAACTGCATACCTGCACTCCGACTCGATTAGCGATGTTTATTCGGTTTATATTGAACCGCGATGTTCCGGGGCGCAGCATTCTGCGCCCCGGAAACCGAAGGGGAGTAACACAACGGGGAGTCCGTCGAGTCAGTCCAGGCCGAGGTGGTGGGTGGGTGCGGTGAAAGAAGAGGGAAAGTGGGGTTAAAGGACGGAAATTAAGGCTGAGCGCGCTTCACTTGACGCCGGAGCAGCTGTCAATATGGCTTCCATGCGCACCATGGAGTCAAAAGTCAATTTCGAGAGAATTATCCGCAAAGCACGGTTGGGGATGGTTTTGGGTGTTGGAAGGGAGTGGGTATGAGAGCAGAGGGTAAGTATGTGAGCAATATAAAGTCGTGGGCTACGGTGAGGGGGAAAAATAACGTGGTGAAGGCTTTTAAAGTTTTCGATAGCATGGCCGAAGGGGGGGCGGGCGAAAGATGATGATTCAGTCCTTTTCTCATGGAAATTACTCCAAGGAGGAAGTTTTTGAATGGCATTTTTACCAGGATAAAAATTTATCCTCTTCTCCCTCACCTACTTCTTATGAATAAACTCATCATTAAAAAGAGAGAGGTTCCATAAATATTTTCCCGATAGCTTCTCAAATATCTCTCCAGCGCAGTCAGCTTTGATCCATCAATTTCGGAAGCCATAAAGTATTGAATAAACTTAAATTACTTCTCGAATTCACAGGAGACGGAATGAGGGAAAAGGGACGAAATGAATGGGAGGAGGAGGAGGAGGCGAAAGTCATCGCTTTACCATCTCTTCAGCCACCTCTAGGCGGAAGACCCGCGCATGAGGAGTCATTTATTCTTTCGTGTACTATTCAAACCACGTTTGGACCATTCGTGTCGAAAGATGACATAGAAAAGAATGCATCTCACTGTGACTTGGAATTATTTATTAGGTGAGAAATAATTTTAAACATCAATGTATATCAAATGTTCCAAGGTACTTCTCAGTGTGATCACCGAATACAGAGAATGACATTAGATATCGAAAGATTGAACAATTTGTTTGTAGGAGGGAGAATGGAAGATAAAGAGGAGAATATAGAATGCTGTATTAATTACCTTAAAACTGTCACAATTTTTCGAGTGTAATCAGAATTATAGCAGGAATTTATTTTCCATGCATGATGAAAAGCAAGACAAAATGCTTACCCCAAAGATCAAAATGTACCTTAGTGTTGCATGCGTAAAAAAAGCACCGCCTGGTAAGTAAAAATGTATCCTGTAGTCAAGGTTCAAGGGTTATGCTCACAGTATTATTATGCAATATGGGTCTAGAACTTTGACCGTTTTGCAGTAAGATAAGTATATATGTGTAGACTTGTAATTTTTACCACCCAACCGATTATATTAACTAAATTTAAAACGACGAAATATGTAAATTAATAGCTACCAAATCACCCAATTCGTTCATACATCAGTGCTCCCATTGTGATTACTTCGGAATTGAAATCGAAAATGAAAATGATGCACTACATCGTTTTAAAGTTTCAAAAATGATGTTGTGCATCAAAACTAGTTGGGAATAAATCTTTATTAAGTGGAAAATTATAATAATCTTCGCCTCAGTTAATATTGATTTTGACGGCTGTGGGTAGGGTACGACTTCCTTAACCTGTTGTGTACAGTGTTAATAAGTATACTTATTTCCTTTTATTCCTTCTACATTTACATAAATACCCCGCAATCCACGGAAAATGTGTGTGGCATGGGTTGCAAGTACTAGGTGGAATGGGTAAAGGAAACGGGAGAATAAAGGATGGACAAGGAAAAGGGAAAAAATATTCACGAAGAACCTCCCAATCAAATTTTAACGCAAGATAGTAGAGGAATTTTACTATCAAAAATATAAGAAAATATTTGTCTATAAACAGTTTATTGCCTTATAAACACTTTCATTGAGGTTTAATACGACGCCTTGGTACGACCTGAGCCAGTATTTTTTTAAGTAAAAGGAATCATTTGAAAAATTACAAAATTTTGCACTTTTTACATCAAGTGCGCAAAATTCGAAATTGAATTTTATCCAGCGCAGCATCTAGGAGAAAAATCAATTTCTGGTATCAGGTTGTCTCGACCAGCTGATATAACAAGAACTATAAACATAACGTGATCAATAAGTAAACCGAAGGTCGGTTTGATAGGTGATGATAGAGTTAACCCAGTACTAAGCCCGACGGCGTCTTAAATTCCTTAATTTGGGTGTAGGGGGCAGTTCCTTTCCATGTGCCGGTTATAATTTCCCAGGATGATCCGGTACCCAAAAAATCACATAATTTGAGTGTAGCTGCAGGTGTCTAGATAGAATTGCCCGGGAATCGAACCTGGGCCCTCCTGAGAGAAGTCCAACAGTCTGCCCCTGGACTCTCGGACCCACCCTGTAATATGTATGAAGTAAATCAATTCAATAACTTTAAAATTTTGTTTTTTAGTTATGATTTAGATAATTACCTTGTGCGCTCAGATAATTTCCTTGGATTGATGTAGCTGTACTGAGCAGATCCTAGGATGTACCTTAGTAAATTACATATGCTTGGCAGATCATAAGTAAAGTAATATTCTAGGTCATATGGACTCAGGTACTTCAAAGGAAACTAGGTCAGGGTACTTGAAAGGACTTGAAAGGAAACTTTACCACCAATCAAAAAAATATATCTCCACCACTTCATTTTTCTCGTAGACATTGCATAAGCACTAATTCTATGGTAAAGTACCCCTATTGTTATTTCCATTAGCTAGAATTCATCTAGGGCAAACAAAGACGTATCGCTTTGTTTCCTTCAATAAGCGTAAATTGTAAATTTAGTTTTGCCCCAAACTCGTTAGATGGAGCTGAAATCCCTAAATGAATGCTCCAAAGCGTAATTCAAATTCAAAATACGTGTTTCCATGCAACCACGTATTTTTTTCTTCATACCCTTGGATTGACTGATATAAATTTTCCTAGGCAAGCGATTTTGCCTTAAGAAATATTTCCCTACATATTAAATTATTACAAAATTTTGTATAAACATGTATTTGTTCAAATATGAAAAGTTTAAAATTATGCATGCAAAATAATGATATGATATTACAAATTCTATCAACCGTTAATGAATTTAAACTAAATGCAAAAAGGTCTAGGTTTATACAGGAAAGTCTTTAGTCAAAATGTGCAAATTTATTTAAAGTTTGTCTTGTTTAGTTAAAGCACCGCTATTTTAAAACACGGACCAGAAAGGTATTCATATTCCATAATATTGTAAACTACATTTATACAGCTTTTACGTATAAATGAGGCCAGGTGGGAAATCTAATAGAAACTTAGGTGAACTACAAATGTAGTCCACGATTTAGCATTGTCGGAAAATACATTAAATATTCATTTTGATGTGTGCGAACATAATGCCACTTTTAGAATGATCATCCATCGTAATTTGATGATTTTACATGGAATTATTATTTCTACATTATTATCATTTGTGGATTTTTCTATGCATAAAGTTAAAAATGTATCAATCAAAATCAATAAATTAATAAATGTTTACCGATTTCAGCATTACAGAGTATATTGTTTGATTCAGGAAGCTTCCAGAAGAAATAGAATATATTAATATAAACGTGAGAGATCACTTACTGAATTATGCACGCAAGTCATCGGCCATGTTTAGTTGGAATTGATAACTGCTGGAAAACTATCGCCAAATTAAATGTTTTCCCTCATATGATGCGCATGTTTTTCCCGTACTTATCTTCCCTCTTCATTTTGTCATATTTGCCAGTCGTTTACGTGTAATCCGAACGTATAGCCGTTTCCTCTCTCTCGGCTTGTCCAATACTCTCTCTTATATCGCAGCTTCAAATCCTTCTATCGCTCAATCTAACTTACATTCACTTCCGCCAACTTCGAATTTCACTTAACTCCTCTCTCCCCAACCCAATCTAGTCCTATTTCGCACCGTCCAATTCATTTCCTCCATCCTTCTCCCTATCTTCATCTCCAAGACTTCTTTTTTTCCCTCATGCTCTTCTCTTAAAGAAGACATCAAACCACAAAAACCTTGCTCTCAATATCAAACGTTTGTTCAATGTTTTTCCTTATTTTAAATTTAGAGCCACCAATTTCCTCTTCTGGGAAAATCCTCGCCCTTTGAGGACTTCAGGAGAAGAATTGCTTTGACGATGCGGCCTTAACTCTCCACCCATTTCAATTCAAAAAATATATATAACACTCAAATACGACAGGTGTTGCTCCTGATCTAATTCATACCCCTTCACTTCAAAGTAGAACTTCGTCATCATACTTCTTGAGAATCTCATTACGTCCGTTCGTTCTCTAGTCGAGAGGTAGGAAGAGAACAAAAAAATTCGGACTCAGACAGGGAAAGAGTCAGTGAGAAAAGACTAAGGGGCGGGAGCGCGGGATGGAGTACGGGTGGTGGGGACGCAGACCCGATTAGGGCAGGGGGAGGAGGCAGCGCGGGGAGAGGGAGGGGTGAAACCGGCGGCCGGACGAGAGGAGGTTGTGGGTCTGGCTGCGAAAGGGAGCAGTGGGGTGAAGGGTTCGCACGGCCGGCCCCGAGGGAACGGCCGGAGCGCTTAGGGTTCCGGGGGACGGAGGAGTCGAGGGGGTTTTGAGAGGAGCGCGGCGCGGAGAGAGGAGAGAAAATGGAGAACCGTGGCGAAAGGGTAAAGTGGTATCAGAGGAGAGGAAGGGAGGCTGGGGGTTGCGTGGGGCAATGATGATGGAGAGAGGTGGGGTTGAAGAGTAGTCTGTGATGGGGAGGCGGAGCGAGGGAGACGTTGGGAAGTTGGGGAGGTGAGAAGGTGGTGGCTGGAGTGGGGGAAGGGTCAAAAAGGTCAACGAGTACGAAGCGTGGCGGAAAGGAAAGTGAGTTTGGCGGGGCTTTCATATGAGTTGCTTAGAGGTAGACGAGGGCCGGGGTGTGGGGAGGGTGGCTGTGCCAAATTGTGTTCCAGTGCGGCACTGTCTTCCAAAGCCACATCTCGCCCCGTTTGGTGACTTAGGGACGGACATTTCTGAAATATGTATGGTATGAGTACACCAGCGGTTGGTGTTTCCCCAAGCATCCCATACTGTCACCTTAGCCCTGCATTCGAGTCCTTTCCTCGGAAAACTCAGTTTCTCAGCTTGAAAATTTCTTTTAAATAGCACACTAAAGTATTTTTATGCATATTCTGTACGGAAATTTTACGTCATTAGCGTCCAATGATTAGACAAGGACAATTTACACTGTGCATGTGTAGTTTTTTCTTTATATGGATATATATTTTATAAATGGTCCGTTTACCAAACGGAGCATACTAATATTAGGCATGTTACAGTATCACTAACTTATTTTTCTGAAAGATATCATGAAAATCATAAATAAATGGATAAAAATGTAAAAAACATGATCCGATGTAAAAATTTAGCACATTGTTCTAGATTCTTAATCAAAGGGCAAACTTTGGTATTTTAATGGAACAATATATTTCGAAAATCAATACATAGTCTGGAATTAAAAACCCTCAATAGAAAGGTGACCTTCGAATCTGACTAAGAAAAATTCTATGAGAAATTTTCAGAAAATAAATACTTGGTTATTCCACATATATATTTTTACTAAAACCGGCCCGGGTTTCGACTTACAAAGTCATCATTTGAAAATTTGAAACCCGGGTCGTGTTTAATAAAAAAATATACGTGGAATAACCAAATATTTATTTTCTGAAATGGATCGCTTCCACAAAGTGACGCCTGAAACCATTCTAAAAATTCTATGATTCGCTTCCCAGTTAAGCTGTATAGTTTCACTTGTAAAAGAAACTTATGGATGGTTTATGAGAGAGGTTCATTGAAACCTAAGTGTTTTTCATATATTACTTTAAAATAAAACGAATACGATTTATACTTAATACCATTAAGAGGAGCCTAGTCATGTACATTTTATGATACAACGCGAAATCAGCTTGTTTTTGCACTAGGCATTAACCATTAAAACTGAACAATTTACCTAAATTCCATTTGGCAAATTTTAAAAACACCATACATTGACAATCAGGATGTCATTCGCACAAAGAAAAATGGGTTCTGAAAAAATATCTTCCATCAAGACTTCTCATTTCGTTTGAGGATGTGTTATTTTCTAGGTTTTGATTCACCCTCAATTCCAAAGCTTATTTGGAATTATTAGCATCAAAATAATCTCACTACTATACAAACCCTTCTTTGAATGATGCTTAGGTTATAATTGAAATTCGTTATCACCGCATTAAAACGCTAGATTGCTTTTACGCTATTATAAATGAAAAGATAACGTAAACTGCTGAACTGGCTAAAGATTGCCACCAGTGGGTAACGAGTCCTGAAATCATTACACCTTTATCTAGTGGTTAGAATAATCACTCATTTTAAAATTCCAAAGAGACAATCCTATTACCTACGACCTTATTCCCACTTTCTATCTAGCCAAGAATAATACGGTCTCTCCCAAAAGTAGGTCTGAGTCAATTGAAGAAAAATGCCAGAATGGATTAAATCACTCAAAAGTCTTCAATGTAGCACCGTTGTACGTCCACACACTACTACCAGTGGGTTTTCCACGCCTTGTACGCCTTATGGAAGGCGGCGCCCCGAATACTGCTAAACTCTCTCAACACGGCCTGTTGTAACACTTCCACCGAGCCGTGTGACGTCCTTTCAGAACGAATTTGAGGCGGGGAAAGAGGCAGAATTCTGGTGGGGCATTTTTTAAAACATTTGAATCCTCATTCATATTGTTGAGAAGCTCTTTGCAGGTCCGCGTGTAAATTTCCTTTTGCTCATCCTAGGGCACTCGCGGCGCCAACTTTGCACACCACTTTCTCATGCCCATGGTTACGCTAAAAAGTCAATATACATCACCATCATAGGGACGCCAAGATCACCAGAAACCATGAGAATACTTAACCTCCTATCCCTGTCCAAACAATCTTCACTCCTGCAAGATTTTCGTCCCTTTATAAGGTCGAAGGGCGTTCTGAACGTTCCGCGTCTTCAACATCTTCTCCACCCTACCGAAACAACTTTTGCCGCTCAAAACGCCTTAGTTACTCATGACTTTATTATCATAAGCTGCTTTGAACATGCCATGAATCTCTTTCACGGTTTTTTCCCAGATTCACACAATACTTAATGGTGTAGAGCTGATCCAATACCGGTTCATGACGCAGAGTAGCGAGGTTACGTTATATAGGTATCGCAAACGAGCTATCCACACTCCGCAAAGGCTGGGAGCCAACTACCACCGGCCTCCAGCCTTTCCTGTACTCCTCTTCTTGAACCCAGGCAGAGAAACCGCCGCCCGTCCGCCCGTCTATCTCGGAAAAATAAAGCCCATTACCTTTGGGACAGACCTTGAAGTTATTTTTAACGGACTGTTCACAGTAATTATTTGATCTATTTTTATCCCTCCTTTGATATTTTTAAAATTATTTTATTTCTAAATTACCAGCTCATCATTGAACTTAAATATCATTTTCATCTTTGGCATCATCGAAAAATATAACTTCAGTAAAGAATATCACGACATTCATGTAGGTAGACACCACACTTTTGTATTTCCAGATGTTATTATAAGTATATTGAAATGCAATCATGGTGTGAAACTTTAAACGAATGCAAATACAAATAATTTACAAAAATCCTGATAGTAAATTTCCATTTTTTTACAATTAGTTGGAAAATATTATAAATATGGTAGTCACACATTAAAAAGATCATTTGTTTTAAACAAACCAAACTGTGGGATTTCATCCCGGATTCGCTGGTAAAATGTGACTAGAGCTCACAAAATACTTGTATTGAACCCAACAGTGGGTAGAATTGGCACACCAAGGTATAAAGGAAGCCATTGCCTTCTCCTGCTTGAAATCGTTCTTTCCCAGAAAGAACTGGTATCCCCAAAATTAATTCATATGATATTAAGATGGGAGTGTTCAAACTAGCTGGCATTTGAACCTCAAGCTTTCAGTAAGTATCCAAGCCCTCTTACACACCAGGCTTTTATGCCGCATTGGTATCCCAACTTTATTTAATAATATCAAACAACAAACATAGTAATTTTAAAATATTAATTACATCAAACCTAGTAATAGTATTAGTAATAACAAACATTCACTCCACTTTGATCATTTCTCATCACTTTCATTTATAATTAATTTTCAGATTCAGCATTGAATAATGGAGAAAGTGAATCATCATGGGCAATCTCTTTAATCTCACGTGGGAGGCAGTTTTCCCTAAATCAGGGCCACATTTCCAATTGGACATAATGGAATTCGTTTGTAAGTTGTGAGCAAAATTTCCATATCACTCCAACCGATGTCATTTCCAGGTTACTTCACCCTACCTTGTTTCGAATAAAAAACAGCAAACACGCCAGTCTAATGCACACACACACGCACACACACACGCACACACACACACACATATATATGTATATATATATATATATATATATATATATATATATATATATATATATATATATATATCAGCACATTCGAATGAATTGGAGGGACAGGAGGCTAACTCGCAACCTTTACATGTATCAGACTGCTTAGGTGCGAGTGGGCGAGGGATAGTCCTGATGGGCATTGTTAGGAAGAGGATTAAGGTAGGGTTGTCAATTATCACCGGTACTGTTCGACGTATATAGTATGTGGAGGGAAATGATTAAAGAGGCATTGAAGGAGCTGGATATATGTATGAAAGTAGACGGGGAATCCGTAAAATCAGTTAGACTGGCTGATAGCCAAGCTCTAGTTTGTCAGTCAGCCAAGGAAGCATTGTTGAGTGAATTGGATATTCAGTGCGAAAGATACGGGATGAGAAAACATAAATAAACAAAGGTTTTGCGATTTTACAAAAGAAAAGAGGAGAAGTCAAATATTAAAATAGGAAGGCAAAAACTATAGCAGGTGGAACATTTTAATTATCCCGGCAGTGTTTTAGACCGACATGTTCAAAGTATTAGGGATGTGAGGAGAAGAATTGCACTTGGGGAAAAGGCTTTCACAAGTGGGTGGGGGTTGATGATAGGGACGTTGAGTAAGGATGCTAAGGGAAGACTCGTCAAAACTTCGATTTTGGAGCGTAGTTATGTACGGCGCGGAAACTGGTCTCTGAAGCAGGACAATAGTCGTAGATTGAAGACTGTAAACAAAATAGTTTCATTAGAAAATCATTGAAAGGAATAAAGATAGAGACTTTGTGAGACTCACAGACATTTCGGGGTAAGGAGGTGGTCCCGAAGGAGAATGATGATTGTGCGGGTACACACACACACACTTTATTCTCCTTCACACACATATACATATACATGTATTACATGTATGTATATATATATACTCATATATACAGAAACATATATAAGGAAAAGGGATAGGAACACTTATAAAGGATGAACACAATAGAGGTGGGGAATTACATATCCTCGATAGCTCAAGTGGTTAAGAGCATCCGCCCGGCAAGTGGAAAGATCCGGTGTTCGAGTCCCGGTTGAGGAAATATTTTTACTCTTGTGATCCGTTCGATTCCGCCTTTCCCACCTCTATTGTGTTCGTCCTTTATACGTGTTCCTATCCCTTTTCCTTATATATGTTTCTGTATATATGAGTATTTATTCGCCGTTTGGCGGGATTTCGTGTTTGAATGTACATATATATGTATATATATATATATACATATATATGTATATATATATATATACATATATATGTATACATATATATGTATATATATATATATACATATATATATATATATGTATATATATATATATATATATATATATATATATATATATATATATATATTCACAAAAAGCTCCAAAGCAGCGTCATCGGGAAAATCTGTCGGTATTTCCGGGTCAAGTGGCTTAGTCACAGTTTCAATTCCGGTAAGTGCACGGCGGGGATGGGGCTGGGGAAGTGACAAAAACTACCGGCGAAGTTTAGTGCGAAGTGGTGTTTCAAAAAAAACACAATCTCTTGAACTATTTCCACCGGAAAATATATTTCACGGTGCCAGGATGGAGGGATTAGACCCCCTTCTCCGCCCTCCCTCACTATGAACCATCCTGAACACCCACCCTCCCATCAGACCTGCAAACGTTCGTAACTGCATATACATAAATTGGAATGGACGTTTATCCACCCGTGGGAGATGCATCGGTTCCTTTCGCGAGGGGCCGAGAGGAGGGTGTTGGCCGGGGGCGCTCCTCTACTGAGGCAGAGTAGGGGGCTCTCTTCCCAGTCTTTCGGGCGGATGCTGGGGAAGGAGAGTGGGAGGACCGAAGGGGCTCCCTCACGGCGGAGAGACCAAATCAACGACGGGGGTCTTCTTTTCCCCCATGGGAGTTGGCCCTGTGGGGTGCGAACGCAGACTCTGCAGGGGTGAGCGGGACACTAAGGGGCGTGTGAACGTCACGGAATGAGGGGAGGGAACAGCAGGGAATGAGGGGAGCGATGAGTGTCGAAGGAATATTGGTTGAAGGGGTCAGAGGAGACGAGTTGAAGAGGAAGTGGTGGAGTTTTTCCACCACTTTTTGATATATGATGCTAAGTGAACGTTACGGAAGCTCCATTGGTGGACGGCGGGAGGGTCAAAGAGCAAATGAGGGTAATAATATTCAACGTACCTATAATAAAAATAGTGTCACGCGGAACAGAACAGTTAAAGATAAACTATTACAAGTTCTTTGAAATCATATTTTATTTTTAATAATTCGGTGATAACTGTTTTGTAAAAATATTTTCCCAAAAATGTTTTTAGAAGTCATCGGATATATTTTTTCCTTTAGGTTCACGGGTAGTTAGCATTTCAGGGTGGAAGGATGTTAATTTTTAAAGATTTCAAAATTTAAATTTCAGTCTTACCAAAAGTTTTATGTAGCCTGAAACTCTTTACTTGACAAGGTTTAAAATTTGTATAAGTGATATATGCCGCATATTGAAGGACGAAGGAAAATTATTAGCCTGAGGATTACACGAAAGTTTTCTGAATCATTGAAGATATTAAACATTCAACCCGCTTCAGCCAATTTTTATTCAATAATTAAATATCAAAATAATATTTCTTTACAGTGGATTAGGGAGTCTCTATTAGTTTTGTTCCTATTGGTACTGCTTTTTCACTTCTTCTCTTCCGTTTAAGGGTGTTTCGCAGGGCATTAAATACAGTATTCCTCTTTCTTCTCCTTTCGTAGCATAATAGAGTAATGGAGAACAACGTTGGGCATTAAATAATATTTCCCGTGCACAATCCCATTCTCCGTTATTTTCTCTGTAAAATGGAAGTTACGCATTATTTATTGTGAACAGGCAGCAGCATTCAATATTCCCATTCTCATACGTTCATCACTGATAGAGATAACTCATCAGTCAAAATGTCCATGACCTTCAGTGCACTCAAGCTTTATCATAGAGTTAAAGAAATGGTCGGCTTCCTGCAAAGATTCTTTTACCGTTTGGTTTTCTATTTGCCGTGTAAGAGTTGGTTCGCTTTGGTCTTTCCTGGAGAATCTTCTATTCCTCCAAGAACCCGAGGGGGTGTACATTGGTTTACTGCACGCCGAGTCATAGTTACACATACTCGTAGAACGTTTATGAGTGAAATGGTGAAATGCCCATCTAAACTGTACGAGTGAGCAAGAAGAATAGGACAGACCTCGTCTCAAAAAATTTCTCGCTGCGAGAGAACCACTTCAGTCCACAGATTGAAATATTTCAAACGCCTATATGGAGATGTAAATACTATCGTAAATATACTTCCAACATTTGAGCTATGAGTCGTGTTCACTGAAATTTAATCACCTTTAAACAATGAATTTTCATTTTTGCCTTAAAGGCATTTGTTTCCATGTTTTAAGTTGCGATATAAAACTTCTTAATATATCATACAGGTACATATTTTTCTCGCCACAAATTGTCCCACTCCAGTCGTCCGCTATGCCTGGAAAAAATCGTTTTACTATCTTTGACAGACTCTGTATATGCATAACAATTAATTCAATTGTGCATTAGAATATATTTAAGCTCACATACAGAAACGCTCTCACACAAACATTCCTATATACACGTCTATGAATGCAATATATGGTGTGTTTGACTAAATCGTATGCAATGCAATATTCAATAACTGGTGTGTTTTGACTAAACCGTTAAAGTTTTAGCCTTTGAGTAATTTTAGGAGCTTGGGTTTGATTTTGTTATGGCTGCATAACATTTGAGAGACGAATGAGTACTTGAATCCGTCATTAAAAGCGTTTACCTCATTTCTTTTATTTCAATGGCCGGGTCTACCAATCTAATTTGGCTTCACAATAGTTCTCTCTGTGTCTCGAGAAAACTCTTGTGACCTGTAACTTTCTAAAAGTCTTTTGTTTATCTTATCTGTTCGATTCGTGAATCAAGGAGCTCCCAACTTAATTATTCCCAAAATAATCATCTCACTTTACTTCTACTGCTTAAAGTAGTTTTGAATGGACAGAGACTATACAACTGAACAATGATACATTTATTTGTTTCTCCTAACAAAATACAACCTTACGCTACAAGAAACCCTTCTTCAATTTCGCCAATATACTTCCTCCTTTCATCCCGTCCAACATGTCTATGTTATTTCCACCCCTTTGTTGTTTGTCTAACTTTCTCCTTTCCATTACACCCTCCAACATTCCAAAGCAAGTCAAAACGCTCTGTATCCATTTTCCCTGCCTTCTTTGCAGCTCTCAAAAAACTCTCTAGCACTTCCTTATTTTGTTTCCTTCCCGTCAATTTAACCTGTTCCATTCATCTCCAAGTTCACATTTCAGAAACCTCCAATCTACGCCAATTGCTTTTCTTTAACAACCACTTTTCTGAGCTATTGAATACAACAGATTATATCAAAGGTTCACTGAGCCTTTATTTACATCCTTATTCAACGTCACTCTAATCAATTTTCTTAAAATTTCTGTGCTCAGCATAATTCTTCTTCTTAGGTCCGTACTACTTCGACCATTATCCCAATATACTTCTGAGATAGGTAAATAGCTCCACCTGCTCTAGTTTAGAAACCCCTATTTTATTGTTTAACTTAGCTTTTCTATTTTTTGAAAACCATATTTTCTTAGAGTTTTTCATTTATTCTCGTCCCTTTCCTCTCGCACTGACTTTCCAATTCACTCATCAAACCCCTTGGTTGACCGGCAAACTAAAATTCAATCATCCGCAAACCTTCGGTTTTATTTTTCCTTCAACCGAAATACAATTTTCCCGCCAATCATTCCAATTCCTCTTTCAAAATTTGCATATACATGTAGAATAGATGCTTGAAATCACGTATGATATTCTTCGACCTTTTTTCAAACACTGCCAATCCAGACTATCCATTGGCTATCTTAACAGTTTGAGACATGTACATGTTGCGAATAAAACACATTTCCTTCCAATTTACTCCAATTTGTTTTCAATACATTGATTAATTTTACCCAATTCACTATATCAAACGCCTTCTTGAAATATACGAAACAAGCAAATACATCCTGATTATATTTCCCTTACCTCACTATCAGTGACTTCATTTCCGCTATGGCAATAAGCGTGCCATTCACTATTTGCTGACGACACGGTGGTATACAGAGAAATAAGGAGCCAACTAGATCGCGAGCTACTCTCTAGAGACTTAGACAATATCTCAGAATGGTGAAATAAATGGGGATTAACACTAATGCGCAGTTTTGGAATTTTGGAACAAAGGAAGCGAGGAACAGGATATAAACTACGAAATAGAGGGTTCAGTACTGACTACGGCCGATCAAGTTAAATATTTGGGGGTTGTTCTAACACCACGCCTTTCATGGGGAGCACATATCAGGACAATATGCGGATCAGCTTTAAAGAAACTTGGCTTCATAAAACGGGTGGTGGGGAAATGTAATGAAAAAGTTAAAGAGAGGTGTTATTTTGCTCTAGTTAGACCTCATTTGGAATATGCCGCAAGTATTTGGGATCCTTGGGAGAAAATTTGGCAAAAAGAATTAGATAAAGTCCAGAGAAAATCCGCTAGATTCGTTAAAAATTGTTATGATAAGAACACAAGTGTGACAGATCTCTTAGGGGATTTAGGCTGGGAACCACTTGAAGTGCGGAGAGAGCAAGCGAGGCTTAGACTTTTAGAAAGTTTCAGAACAAACGAGTTTAAATATGACACTGAAGGAATTATAATGGCCCCACACTACTTAGGTAGATCAGACCACAAAGATAAAATAAGGGAGATAGATTCCCGTACAGATAGATAAAAATACTCATTCTTTCCCCGAACAATCAGAAATCATAATAGAAAGAAACCGAAGTCACTTTAGAAATATTAAAAACATAGAATTTACAAGTCGGAGCAAAGTTAAACACTGCCAAACTGTTAGGTATACTTTCAGGTGCATATGTATGTTAGTTGGTAGTTTGAGTGTTTGCATGTGTGTGGGGTGTAAGTGTTCTTGCATGAATGTATGCCATGTTTTTTTTTGTGGATGTATGAATTTGTGGTTCTTGCATGCGGTTTTTTTTCTTTTCTAAATTACGGGTGGTGTCCTAACACCCCCCGCCACACGCCCTTGCGGCGGCTTGGAGGGTATTAAGTAGATTCACTTTGTAAGCCCAAACTGATGATTCCCCAGGTAATCAATTTCTCTCTTCTTCTTCATCTTATAGATGACTCTAAAAACCACTTTGGATGAGTACTACATCAGGATTTTTATTCTATAGTCCTCACATATGGATGCTTTTTATTTTCTTGGTATGGGAAATAACGTTTATTTGATGAAATCTTCCGCCCAAATTCCTCCCTCATAAATACTACGAAATAGTCCATAAAATTCTTACACCCACGTTTTCTAACCCCTTTAGTAGTTCCACTGGAATGTTATATCGCCATCCCCACGGCATTATTTGATTTCAATTCTCTTAGTGTCCTATCTATTTCACCATCAGGTAAGCCTGGACCAGGTATGCCTGGATATCCTAATCAACGTCAGATGTGTCTACTCTTGTTAGCCTAATGACTTTAACATATATCTTTAATCGCACACTCCTTCCATTTCTTTTGAATCTTCTCTTGTTCAATCAATACTTTTTCTGACTTATCTTTGATTGATTGCCCGATTTGTCCCTTCTTACTTTTTGGCATTGTTTTCATTGTCTTCTTCAGTGCACCGATTCAATTACTTTGCAAGCATATCATGCCCTCACTTCGCGTCTTCCAACACGCTCTTTCATCCTATTAGTTTCTCGCCAAAAGATTATTATTCAACTCTGAGCTTTCTTTTACCTAATGCTACGTTTATTGAACAGTATTTCTAATTTTTAATTGGTTTTCTTTTCCTTTTCCAATATATTGTACTGATTTTCATATTTTCATTTGAGGTTTTTGGTGTTATTTTCTGAATGTTCCCATTTTCTTTCTATTGTTCCCGTATCTCTTTCCTCACAGGTTAATTTCTTTATAGCCTGCTGCTATTCCTTTCTTATCCTTCTGATTAATGGTTCTGCATTCCATCTTCCCAACCGTCTTTGCGGTTTTATCCTATTGTACCATGGGTTGTACTTTATTGATACTAAATTATTATATTAATCTACATTCGTTTCTGGGAAACGATGCGAATTAATGAAGCTGTTCCTAAATCCATGCCCAGCCGTAAAGTAGTCTAAATCATACATCACTCTATTCCGGGGCTTTTTTTACATACATCTACGTCTAGTGTGGTATTTTGACTGTTTCCTATGATTAAAAAATTTCTCCGTCAAAAATCTATTTCCTTCTATCCATAGTCAATTTTCATTCCTAAACTACAGTCTCCTACTTCAGTAAGCCCACTTCCTTCACCTGATGATTTGATTGATTATGTGAGCCTCGCATAGCCGGTCGACGTCTTTCTCCTTATAATTTCTTGGTGACATTATACATGACAATGTGTGTACTACACTACATACACTTGTATACATTTTTTAATGCATAGCTGGTATTATCTCATAAAAAATTATGTAAAAGGTTTTTTGAAATCGTATATTACTCTGAACCTTGAGCTAAGAGCATTTCCGACGTACTTGTATACATATCAATTACCATACACGAGTCGTTTCCAGCAATCAACAACGATTTTTCGATTTTCACATGATATTCTTTATGAATAGCTTCCTTTTCCAATTCCATGTATCGGATATATATTAACATAAACTCTACCTAAATATTGGTATTATAACACCGACTAAGAGGCATACGTAGAATAAATATTCTCGCATAGCAGATTTTTTTGGAAATAACGCATAATAAAAGTTGCGACCACCCTAGTAGGTTTCGATATGTTTTCTTTGAGACTTCAGACATATTATCAAGTATGATGAGATCGAGAAAGCCATGTAATAAAAACAAGTATCACATGGTATTTTGGTAAATAACAGTTTATAATATCGTCTATCAGCACTACTTTAAGGAGTCACAATACATGTTGAGAGAGCCAATGGAAGGTTTCTCTCCCTGGGATCCAGGGAGCCACTCAGTTACTGGAGCCATGATGCTAAGTCACCTTGACTTCGTTCCACTGGTAAAGTCGTACAGAGCAAGTATGACACTCGCTCCTATAAGCAACCCAGCGACTGTTTTACCTTCGGAAATCATCCTAAGAAAAAAAAAACACGCTAACCTAATCACCTGTGGACTAAGTGTATCAGCTACTCCAAGAAGCATTCAACTGCTGACAAAGTTGGAGGAAAATACAGAGCAGGCTCGAGGGAAGAAATTTTGAGCGTACATTTTGTTGACGGCGGAGAAAGGGAAGGTTGGGGGTGCGGGGAATTGGGAGAGGACGACGGGAAACGGAAAGGGGAGTAAAAAGTGTGGTGAAGGGAGGAATGGGGTGAGTACATGGGAAAGGATTGGCTTGGAAGAGTATGCGGGGGAAGAGGGAGGGAGAAAAACCGGAAATTGGGGCAAGGAAGAGGTTTGATTGCAGGGAAGGGGAGGACAAGTTCGGATGAGAGTGGGAGGTAGACGGGTGATTAGCCGGAGGCGGTTCGGCATGTTACACGGGGTTGATTCCACAGAGAAAACAGCAAGACGGGATGGGGGATGGGGAGGGAGAATAAGAGTCGATTTAAGGCGGGATGGAGTGAGGCGGGGCGGAGCAGGTTGAAGCGGGTCAAAGAGGAGGAGGGGTAGGGGTGAACGGTTAACAATTTCCCAGGAGATATTCACTCCGCCTTCAAAAGAGCAAGCGTTTTGACGCGAGAGAAATTTGAAAAGAATTCTCCGGATGCCACTTACCGCCAAGCATATTCTTAAGGGCATATTAATTTGCCAGCGTAAGATTCTTTTACATGGATTTTTAAGAAAAAGCTATCAGGAAGGCGTAAGGTGGGAATCACACACTTCAAGATTCGATTTCATGTTTTACAGCAGCAACGTGCTTCGGAAACTTAAGATTCTCAATATCGTATTTTCAAGGTCAATATAAGTGAACATAAATTCTCCATGAACTCGTTTTGCATACATCTTTAAACGCTTGTTTATGTTTTGCAACTTCAAACGGTAAAATAATATGGGAGATATTTTTTATTTAGCCTTCCTTAATCTCAGGAGAGCACGAATGCAGAGTTTTATCCATGACTTCTTTGCTACTATTATGCTTATTCCATGAATATAAATTTTGGGCACTGAATAGCTTTTCAAAGGATCGTATTGAGGTAGTCCTCACGTTTTCCTTTAGAAACGTTTACCAATGTTTTTCGGTTAGTCTAGTACATCATCAATCTAAAATCTTCTTTAAAAAGTACACTGGAAAGATGATGATATTTACCCTACATTGTGACAAATTTCATGCTATGCTGCTCATTTATTGTAACAAATATATATTGGGGTTATATTACATTTTTACCCGTTGGCAATTCACTAAGCTTACTTTCAAGATAAGTACATAAAGATGTTAGCATCACTTCGGTCACTGATTACTGTGCAATCGTTCTAGGGTTCCACTGAACGCCAAAGGTTATCAATATTCCTCTATTCTCATTTGAATACTCACGGATGATAATTTAAGACCAATTTTTTTTACGTGATAAATGTTTAAATTCCATATTGTTAGGATTGTAAGACTCGTTCTATTTTCTTGGTTTCCTTTTCAAATCGATGTGTTCATCTCATATATCATTTTTGGAACTGAGTGCCGTGAAAATATAAGATGCATCTTGGAAAAGTAACAGAATAAATAGCATACACTATGAATTTGTAATTTTCACCATTATTTTAGTTTTGAGAACCAAGATTCAACTCCTTCAGTCATATTCCAGTGGGCAAGTAGAGTCACACCTCGTGCAAATGACATTTTAAAGCATAAAGCAGGTGTTTCTTGTAGTTTATTTTTCGAAATAAAAAGCTTCTACTATATTGAGCTTACAACTGTACAATTTATATAATGTGTTATAATGTAACTATAAAATCAAGTCTTATAAAATAAAACCATAGGTATATGCACCTGCAAAAGTCTGCCGTCAAAAGTACCAGGAAAGCCACTCTCTATGTCCAAGTGTATACCCGACAAAATTTAATATCCTAAAACAAATATTGAAAGATAGTGTAGGAACAAAAACGAGATATAAAATAATGATGCCCATAGGGAGGCAACTGGAATAATTATTTTTAAAAGAGCATGACAGAATATGAAAAAAATTATATTTTAGGTAAAAACTATTTTCAATTGATGAAACCAGGATTTTTCATGCTCATATGTATATGATAGTGGTATCGGTCTCATTGCATTATTATGCATGTAAGAGATGATGGGAATGGTAAAATAAGGCGCACTCAAGGGAAACGCGATGCGTGTTTATGTATAAAACAAACTCTTGTCAGCTCCTATTAACTGCCAAGATGATCAGTTAACAGTCAATGAAGGCTAAATGATAGGCAAAGAATCTGTCATCAAGTCCACCACAAGATCCGCAGAATGAGCCATTGAAACTGAAGTTTGCTCGCAGTATGGTAACTATCTAGTGGGTGAGCGATTCAATGTTTCACCGGCAGAGTGCGATAATACGAACGGACAATATTCCTAGCAGAATTTGTGAATATTTTAGATCATTGAAACATTTATTTGCTCTTTATAACTTATTTTTTAACTTTCATTCGCTTCAACCGATAAAGTTTACTGTTTAAAGTACTTCTAATGCATTGATTAAGCCTAAATATGCGATATTTTAGATAAAAATTTGACTCGCTATAGATTTTTTGCTCATTAGACTAATACTTATCTCACCTCCTAATTAGATGAGACCCGGCACATCTCTCCCAAAATACTTATATCTACTCACTTGTTTAGGGAATTTTCAGTTAATTTTAACACCGGTAATTCTCGCATATCTCGTCGTGTTTGACCAAATTTCGCCACTCCTATACTCTTTATCTTCCCGATTCGATTCCCCCAAGGAGACGGTTTGGGAGAGAAACGAGCTTCTGTTCAGCGAGGAAAATCGCCCCGCGTCGTCGGTGGAAGAGGCCTGAGCGGCATGGGAGCAAAAACCGGGGCGACGACGAAAGGTAGGAGACGGAATGCTCGAGGTACCACCCCGCGAGCTGAGGTAAAGGTAAGAGAGGGAACGAGAGATAGGGTGCGAGAGGAGATGGGGAGGATGTCTCCTAAAGAGAAGTCGAGGGAGGGGAGCTGAGAGTCCGGCGGGCGGTTGGGAATTCAATTTCGCCCCGACTCTTCCACCTCCCGCTCCGTCCTCACTCTTCCTAACCACCATCGTCTTCCCCTTCCCCCTCCCTACCTTCCGGACACACTCCCTCTCTCGCCACGAAACACACAAAGGCTCACGAGTCCCAAACGCACGCACGCCTCCTCTTCCTCATCCTCCTCACTCCCTCAATCCTTCCTTCAAAATCCTGCCTACTCCCCTTCCCACCTTCCTCATCCTCCCCCTTGAGCAAGCGACCCTATTCTTGGCCCTCCCAAGGCCGACCTCCGAACTCCTCAAGGGATCTCTCTAAAACCAAGTTATTGCACACACACACACTCGCACACTCAAACGCGCGCGCCCCCCACACACACAAACTACGCGAATAAGGAACTTAGGTCCCGGGGAACGCTCCCTCCGTCTCCCACTTCCCCTTCTTCCCCTCTCCTCCATTCTCTCCTTCTTCTCCTACTCTACTCTCCCTCCTTCCCTCTCCCTCCTCTTTCTTTTCGTGGTGCCCCAAACCTCACCCCGCCTCCCCACACCACACCAGAACTCGAATGCTTCGTCACGACCCCTCCCTAGCTATCTCTCTTTTCTTTTTCCTTCCAATTCCCCATTCCCCTCCCTCGCCACCACAACACCGGGAAAGGGATTTCGCGAGTGAGTGGGATAGGGAGGCGCGCGGAGAGAGAGACAGACGTGGTTGAAGGAGGGAGGGAGGAGATTCGTCTAAGAGACGGAGCGGGAGAGAGGGAACTGGTAGACGGGAGTAGGTAACCGAGAAGAGGGTGGCGGGATGGTTTAGGGGTGCGGGGACGGGGATGAGGGTTCGCGGTACGGGAGGGGGATGGATATGTAAGGGAAGATGAGATCGGGTGGGATGTGTGAAAAGGGATAAGACGCAGTGCGTGATAGTGGCGATGGACTCGCGGGGGAGTGAACTCTCGGTAAGGTATCAGAGTTGAGTTTATTTAAATAAACTCAGTTGAATAGAAATCCATTTCGCCTCATGAATCCGCCCTCAATTAGAGTCAAGAGGGAAAAGGAGGGTCAATAAAGAGGTTGAGATTAATGTGTGCAGGTTAGAATGAGTGAACTGCGGTGGGATAAGAATGGCATGCAATCGACTGACTAATTTTTTTAACCATTGCGGTTTCGGGAGGCAGCTCTGCCGACAAAGTTGCAAGGGTTTGAATGAGTGGAGGCGGAGGGCACATTAAATGAAGAGCATAGTGAGGAGAAGAGCAGAGCTAGTGGTGTTGAATTGAAATTTGAAAATCAAATAAAACATGAATAAGAGGGAATGGTTGAGTGGATGGATACCAGAATCAATTAGTAATTTAATAAATTTTATAATCCACCCCATCTAATGTGAATTATTAATAAAACAATTTCTTTAAAAACTTCGCGTTATTAGATCGAAATTTAATGATTTCAACGAACATTTGCAAAGATTTCACCAAGAAAATATTATCATTAGCCTTAAATTATTAAGCATCATCTTTACGTGAATGATGCATCTTTACATGATGGTTATGCATTGAAACTCGTGTTGTGCGAAATTATTTTATCTGTAATACTTAAGTAAAATTTTGTAAAAATTATTTTATTTAAATTAATCAGTGATATAACAAGCCACTGTTGCGCAAACACGATATATTACGGGGAGAGGTTAAGGGTGCTATGTTTGGCACAGGATAGGAAGATTACTGCACTGATAGGAAGATAGCAAGCATTGCTAACTCCAAGAAGAGGAAGAATGGTAAGACCGAACTACAATAAATTTAATGAAAGGGGACATATATATATATATATATATATATATATATATATATATATATATATATATATACATATATATATATATATATATATATATATATATAAACATATATATATATATATATATATATATATATATATATATACACGTTTAAATTGACATGCGTACCCCAAAGTCATCAGAAGAGTCGGTTGAGGTTGGCATGGTAACCGTTGGAATGGTAAACATTAAAGGAAAAAGGAGAAATATATTTGCCTTTGTTGAAAACAAACAACTGTCGCTGCTGATCTGCCATTCTTTTCATCCGATTCGAACGAAAAGGCCGCTTCGCAAGTGGCAGCGGTTTTCCCTAGCGACTGACTGAAAATTCAGTGAAAAAAAGACCTTGGCTTTCTCAATCACCAGTGCCCTCAAACTTATCCGTGAAGAAAAACCAGTTCTTTTAGTCAAACTCATCGATGCATGAATAAATAATAACTCCAAATCAATTTGTTGGCCATGGTAAACGCGGAA
Organism: Hetaerina americana; assembly: GCF_022747635.1. NCBI lineage: Eukaryota > Metazoa > Arthropoda > Insecta > Odonata > Calopterygidae > Hetaerina > Hetaerina americana. The sequence goes on from NW_027286070.1 coordinate 46,956,682, forward strand.
AAATATAATTACTTATGAGATAAATCGATTTTAATAGTATAGTAGTGCATCGAAGATGAGATAATGAAAAAGTCTTGACTGCAGTGAAAAGGAACTTGAACCATACCAAGAAAAAAAATAGCTTCAGGAATATGATAAAACCAATAATAACGATTGCAGAGAAGATGTGCTTTTTTTTGAGTCAAAAGACATATGACTTTAAAATCCATGATATCTAATTATTTTGCAACGCGAAATGTTCTCTCCTAAGAAGATCCCCTATGTTCCTCTGTAGCTTGCCTCATTTTTTTAGAAGAATTTATAAGGAAATATCCCTTTGCTGAAAAATTGCATTCATTCCAGTATTTAAAGAGGGTTTCCGAGGGTTTCCTTCTCATGAATTCAATCTCAGAAAACATCATAAACGTGGAAGATATTTGATTGTTGACCCTTTCGTAGGATCATCAACAAAAGTGATTTTAAAATACAAATACTGCAAAACAGTCTAATAATAAACTTCTTAAAAATACAAAGTCATTAGATTAATATATTTGGTTGTAAAGATAAAGTAATTGCGAATAAAATAATAATGAAAAAGAGGTACATAATGACAGCACACGGCAGTAAAATATTTTTTTATTATATTGTTTAAAAATATTTTACTATCATTACAACACCCATATCCATTATGGATACATTACGGGTGCGTTTATCAGGGGTGCATTTTGTATTCGTTTTCTTTATTTCGGTCTTACACGGTAAGAGTGCCAGAAATATAATAAGATGTATATTTTAATGGAAAGTAGGAATATCTCTTTGAAAACGCGACTTCCATTCCCGCACGTAGATGATGATTAAGCGATTTCTCGAAAACGGGGTCACGTTTTAATTTAACGTGGTGTTTTGGAGGGTGATTTTTTAATGCAAAACTTCAGCGATATTAAGTACAATAGCAGCCTGCAAAGTGAGACGTGAATGCTTTTCCTTTCCGCAGGAAACCGTCGTATGATGTTCTTCCTGTACTCCTCGGTCCAATTCCATCTTACTATTCATAATGTTCCCCAATCTTTATACCTTGCTCTCCAAAACAAAGGGACGAGTCAATATTACAATTCAAACGCATATTCTACCAATTCTAACCGGCGGTTTCTCGAGAACTGGCCATGGCCTCTGTACTAGAGGCATACTTAAGAAAGTATGAGAGCACTCGGTGGACGAAAATCACGGACAAGGATCAATCTTTTGATATAATTCAAATCATATAAGCTTAATCTTGAAGATGAGATGACTGTTATGCAAGGGTGAGTGAAAAGAAAACCTTAGAATGGCGCAAAAATGTCGAAGCATTGTACCAAGGCCCTTTAATTTCGCTTCAATGATGACCATGGTTTGATGAGTGGACCCTTACTGGTAGAACGATGCCAACAAAATCAAAATACAGTGGAATACTTAGGTAAACATGATGGCTCCTCATATAGCATGCACCACAGAGGAACATTTCAATTCTTAGTTTCAGGCGTGAGTGTATGCAGTCTATTCATAGTGAATTGTAACATAATTTTTGTCCAATTATTTAGTCATTCCACAAAATGTATTGAAACACGACTCGGATGCCGGCGTAAAACTTTATAATCGGGTAGAAAAATTAAGACTTGAATTTCATATAATATCGGAAAATGGATGAAGGGAAAGGGATACTTGGAATATAAGGGCGAGGGATCCAGAAATAAGAATGGCACTAAAATAAATATAAGAGGTAGGAGGAAATGACTCCACGTCGTGAGCCCTTAGCAAAGGAAAAAGAGTAAGGCCTCGGAGGGCTGGAGTGGAAAACACAAACATTAAGTGAAGCAGCTTAATACCCGTGTCCGTTCTTTCGTTCATTTATTATTTTGAGGGTGAGACATTAAAAATCAGCTCAAATGAAATGTCATCATGGTTATACACATATGTCACTTAAGGGGTTATATGTTGATTAGGAAATTCTTAAAAAGCCCAGCTCCTGCAAAAGAATACCTCACCTGGCTAGGTTAGGTATATCGAATAGTGACTCCAAAGGCATTTGCAGCACTTAGAAGCCAGTGTCTTTCCGGAGGTATCCGTGAACTTTCAAAGCACTGGAATGGTTGGTAATGCATGCTCTATAAAACATGGTATCGGTGAGAGTTATTTGAGTTCGAGAAAATACGATACAAAAAAACAATTAAGTTTTAAGGTATTAATTTGACTCTCTCTCGTATATCCATTTTTATTAGTAGAGGAGGAAACAAATAAAAGTGAAAGAACCTTTGAGGTGTCATTATGAAAATAGAGAAATGATTTTTCTCACGCGTCCTCCGTGATCGCAATATCAATAAGCGCAAGGTATAACTACTCAAGTTCCTCAAAAAATTTTAATAAAGTTGTTGTTAATATATTTTTTGTTCTCTAGGATACTCGCCCAAATCAAAAATTTCCATGCACGCCCTCTCGCACTTCGGGGTCCAAATTCCTTGATTTAAAAAAGCACTCATCATCAAAATCATTTATGTTATTAAGCAAGCATGCTGTGAAACCAGCGTGTGGAAATATTTGTACCGTACTCCTGATAAATAATGGTCCTGCTTATATAAGCGGTTAAGAACACGATTATGACAATAGCGAAACTGAAAAGGTAGATGATGCCTGATTTCATCATATATTAGGCTAAAATTGTATAATATTTTCTTAATACTTCGTTTTTTAATATGTATCTTAACTTTTAATGAAATATTTGTGTTTCGCGTTCGTATGCCATTCGAATGGTAGCCAATTTAAAACGATCCAGTAATGCCAACCGTAATCAACTCCACTGGTGATGTGGGACTGACTGCCTAGCGGGTGGATTGAGGTCTGGATGCCGTTGATCACCAGTGCAGGTTAAGAAAATGGAGAGGAATACTTCTACCTGCAATTGGATTCAAATGGGATAGGTATAACTATTTTAGCGTGATTCCCACTGAGATTAATTGTGCGTAGATTCAGTAAACTTAATCATTGAGAACTACGGAGAGGAGAAATAAGGTGACGGTATTTTACCAGGTGACCAGGATATGAAAACGTAAAAAACGGCCGATCGCAGCAAATTTAATTTCCCCAGCGCCAGACACAACTAACTCCCTCTCCCTCTGACGAGCCAGTTTTTATTACGCTCACTGTGCTCGTGACCTCTCGCGAACAAACCTCACTCACAGCGTGACCTCACTCGAAACAACGCCACAGCGAAATTCGATAACACCGATGTCTCAAATTTCTGATATACGTGATACACAATTCAAGTCATCACGCATTCGATTTCATAGTGAGTCGTAACAGGAAAGAGACGATGAGTGAGGGGGAATCTAAAGATAAGAACTGAGAGTTGAAAGTAAACTATGTGAAACGGCTGAGGTATCTATATTTATACACTATCCCGCAAGGGTGTGTGGCAGGGAATGTTAGGTCACCAGATATTCTGCTTCTGCTCCACCATTTTCTTATACACATCACACCCCGCCATCCCCCGAAAGGATAGCGTGGAATTTGGGTGCACTATTCATGCAACACGCATTACAAATATTATCCTGCTAGTAAATGAACACATCATGAAGACAAACACGGAGCATATTAAAATAAGCGCTGGTGACTGCATGCAATGCAGTCACTATCTACCAGTTAGCAGTTTTCTTGCGCAGAACGGACAATTCACACGTAAATTATCTCTATAGATATAAGGAACTAACAGATAATACCGGCGGAGGAAAAAGAGATAAGGAAAAGGCAGGAGGAAGATGGGGTTCGGAGGTGGTGGCATAAGACTTTAAGCGGAGGAGAATCGGTGGCGGGTAGGAAAGATCGCTGACGTGGGTATCGGAGAGATAGGGGCCGTAGGAAGTTGATTTCGGAGGAGAGAGAGAAAGAGAAAAAGGGACCGGGGAGGAAGGCGGGGAAGCGTCCAGGAGTCGAGTCGGGGCGTGGAAGGGTTCCTTCGGCGAAACTTCCTCCCACTTGGCCAGGTGAAGAAGAGCGAGCGAGGTCGAGACGGGTCGGACGGAGAAGGGGGGGTGGTTTCAGAACAACAATAAGGGTTAATTAGGAGTGGGGCTAAATGCCTCGAGCGAGAGCACATTCCTCGTCTTCTCGAGATTCTGCTGTCCTCTTCCTCCCAGCGTAAATGGATTTCCATTCATGTTCCTCGTCATCTCTCGTCCCGCAGGTCTAATATTCTGTTCTACGATCAATATTATTAAGACCCACCTTCTGTTTCGTGAACGCTTAGACGTGAATGAAGTAGAGGGTATGCAAACGGAACGAAACTTATCAAAGGGAAACTCAATGCCCGCCAAGATCACGTATCAAAATGCGCTGCGTTCGTGTGTGCGTAGATCATCGAAGGAAGCGTTGCGTATTATTTCAGGAGTAACTTTGTGGAATATGTTCATTTTACTGGAATTAGATTTTCGTACAAAACACTCGGTTAAACCACACTAAACTTTAGGATCCGGATTTTGACGTTGAATCCCTAAATGTATGACACAACCAATAAAAAAATAAGTTATTTTGCATAAGAAATAATATTATATTGCCTGTACACTTATAAACTACCTACTGAGTCGTCACAAGGATGTGTTGCAGGGAACGAGTGTTAGGTCATCACCCATTTTACTTCTACTTTACTGCTTCTACATACTCATCGCACTCCGCGATCCATTAAAAGGACATGGGGAAGGGGGACGACTGGACACCATTCATGCAACATCCGTTATAAACATTTATTATATTAAAGTTTTAGTAATTACTACTCTGACTATAATTCCATATGACGATAATTAAGGAAACCCATTAAAAAAATAAGCTCAAATACACCGCAGTCACTAATTACCTGGTAGTATTCTACTCACGCAGAATGGTCAAATACATTAGAACTATATCACTATTTATACGACATCTCACCAACCGACCCAATGGCCCGTGGCGGGGGGCGTTAGAATACCAGCTAGTATCAAGTGAGTTGAGGGGTAAAGTACCTTGTATCTTCCTCACTATTTTTGCCAATGTTTACCCAGTTCTCTCTTATTGTTTCTCCCCTAGATTTGTTGTCGGAGAATATGATGCTTGAATCTATCCCTTGGCCATCTACAGACTCTCTTATTAGATAAATTTAATAAATTATAAAATAACTCTCACTTATATTTTGACAACTGTATTCCCTGCCAATTTGATTGGGGGGCTGAATTATATTTTCTATGTCTAATGTAAAATCACACGATTTTATACTTTGAAATGCATAGGTTTAATCTATCACCCTGAGTATTTGCATATCTAAAGGTTCCCATCGAATATCTTTTAGTGAGTATGTGACGCTTTGTGTTCTTTCGTACTATTTTTTCACGAATCTGGTGAGCTTTCAATGCGATTTGTTCATTTCTGTGATCATTGTTTTCTGAGATGGGTCCCATACGCACACCACGTACACTATGAGTAATCTCACCATAAAAAAATGAGCGAAGGTGGCATCCAAGTATTTTATATGGTCTGCAACGCTCATCCAAACACCTATGAGTGTGTAAGTTGTTTAAGCCTGCTAGTGTGCTTTTTATTTTAAAGAAATACATAACCGTAGATTTTCAACGTATAATTCTATAAAAGTAGTATAAAAAATCCATTCTGTGCAACATTTTTCAATATTTTTTTCGGAACTTCTTAGTAATTGGCGAGCTGTTTCGGTCGCTATTTTCTTGTAGATTTCAGAGTCGTCCGAAAACAGTCTTATGTTGCTTGTAATTTTAAGCTGATATAATTAATGTGGATAAGAATAGTAAAGGTTTTATTGCCACATTCTAGGACTTTTCATGAGAGGAAGGTTAAAGAAATTATCCGGTAATAACTGGGGTTCTTGTTTATTTTCTCTTTAACGATAAGTGTGATGTTAGCTAATTTCGATTCCAGAGAAGCTACAAAATCGATTTTTAAAATTATAGTGAAGGACGTAATATCTGGCGTGAGCTCTTTCACTACTCTTGATGGGAATATCATCTGGTCCAGGGATTTATTTGTTTTAAATTATAGGCGTTACTACGTAATCCTTTTGTGCGTAATTATAATGCCATATATCTTTCTAAAGCCACAAAGTATGCTTGTGCCATGAGTATAGACGCTTTGAAATAAATTATTGTAAACTTGCTTTTTGGAGCACTCTGTAAATATGTTGCCATTGTGGGCTTCGAGAGATTCTATGCTTGGAGGATTTCCCGGAGATTCCCTAACAAATTACCAGAAAACTTTGAGTCATCTTTCATGTAATAGAATAGAATTTTTCTATTACAGTGTGTTAGGGCGCTTTGCATAATTTTTTTGTTTCTTCACGATTTGTTTAATATTTTCTCTAAGCCTTCCTACGCCGATTAAAAATGTATTTATGTATTATAATATGGTTCCCTTTGTTGTCTTAAAGCTCTTTTAATTTCGTCGTTGGATATGTACCATCGTCATTCGCTGCCGCCGTGGTTTTTTTGCCATAAAATAAGCCTTTTCATCGGGTTTAATTAAATCTAAAAATACTTTCAACTGGCTTCAGTTTGAGGATTGTAAGTTTTCGTAATATGTAATGATAAATTTTGCATAGAATAGTGGGTAGAATCCTTGAAAATTCATTTCTCAAAAAGCACTCTCTATCCTCTGAGTTTTACCATTTTATTTACCGACGTATGCACGAGCGATTCGTAGTACAGCAACAGTGGCTGTCACTCGTCCCTTCAGATCATCATCTACTTCTGCGTCATCATTTCGGGGAGTTTTATCAAATATAGATCTAGAATACTACTAGCTCTGGTTTGTTTTCTAATTATCTGATACATTGGGTATTTGATATATTGTTAGTGTTAGCTAGTATTTATCGCGAGTTCTTACTGTGGTATCGATGGAGATCCCAGTCTATTGAAGGTAAGTTGAAAACGCTTTCAGCTATAACAAATGCCTTTTGTGCAGTTGCAGCTGAAATGCGATTATTGGTTATCTAAGACGTGTGAGGCTGTGACTAACTGGTTGCTGTAGCGATAACTGTTAGAGTACATTAAATTTATACTTGATTCCTTTAGATCGTTAAGTAGTTGATGGTATCTTTGTTTTCCCGTGTGTGAAATAATAGCTACTTAAGGTGGCGGATACTTTGTGCGTTACCTAATCCATTTGTAACGTAAAATGTGTCAACTCTGTAAATTTCGTCTCCGAGTCCATGTATATTGTCATAATTTTTTTTAAGGAGCGAGTGATTTTTGTATTTTCATCAGCAATCTTAGTTACCAGGTGATTTCATCAGTTAGAAAGATCAATCTCACCCTATATGCTTGAATTAAAGTTAAAATAGCACCCGCAGAGCCTAATGAATTTATCTTTCATCGAGTTCGTAATAATTTGGGTCTAAACGGGGCCTTTGTTTGAAAATTTTCCAATTTTATGAGAATGAAGGTGCTTCCAGTGGATTTGCAGCTAATTTGCTTGCAAGCGCTAGTAAATGAAATGCTGTTCGGGCCCAAATTGCTTTGTTAGGGGGTATCATGCCAGAGTTTTGATCAAATATTGAAGGGGAGCTCACTTCCAGAGAAGGATATGACTTTGGGTGGAATAACGAAACATGGGACGGCACGAGTTTTCCCGAATGCAACAAGCAGAAGGGAGATCGAAGAGCTACTTGGGGCCGGTCTTCCGATGAGGGAAAGGCGTCCATCGGAAAACCAGAAGATGAAAGGGCTCTTTCACATAGTAACGATGGAAAGTTAACGCTGCGGCTTGGGATGTAAGATGCGAAGACAAACCTCATCGCCGTCTCTGACAGATATCAAGCTCTATCAGAATATAACCCTGTGGTATCTGCAGCCCTACGCTCCCGTGAGAGCACCACCGAGGAGGAACCGTCAGAGTTGACAGAAAGACTAATAGTAATAGGTAGCAGTGACGTCAAGCGTGCGATGATCCGGGAAAGAGCTGACCATGATGGTGTGGCCCAACCTCTGACGGTCTGGTTCATTCCAAGTGGGGCATTTCCCAGATGATTGGAGCGGCGGCTGCGGCTACGAGTCGCTCCAGGATGCAGGTGGTTGTTCATTTAGGCGTCAACAATCCCATAGACTGCAGATCTGAGGAGATTCTGTATTCCTCCTGTGAACTGAATTCCGAAGCGAAGCGGGAAAATGGCGTCGATGGAGTTAAAATGACTCACGCGGGTAGCCTTGACCCGAGCATCGATCGGGGACCTCTGGTTTGGAGCCGAGGGGAAGGCATAATTCAGAGGTGGCGTCATTTCTGCGGGGATAACGGAGACACTTTCGCACATCTTCTGCGGGAAATTCAAATCTATGGGAATTGTCTGAACCACTCTGATGTACATTTCACGTCTGAGGCCGCAGGTTGGGTGACAGATAGAATATTCTAGAACTTCTGAAGCCCTTATAGCGAAATAATTTAATTTTAAATTAAGCAAAATTCACTGATAAAGATATGTGCGATTGAATAAATAGCTGGAGTTTCATTGTATCGAATAATAAGGAAAACATCCCCGTTAAATATTCTAACAACCGTTATATTAAGAAAAGCTAGTTAGACAATAAGCTATACTAGCTAATTGTCTAACTTAAAGAAAATATAGTCGCCGAATGTCGCCTTTTTCAAACCATAGGCGTAGATATTGTTATTGGAATTGAAAGCTGGTTATCCATTGAAAACTATCGTGCCAACAGGGATGAGATATTTCCATTTAACGGTTTGGAAAGTTTTTGGTGTACAAATAAGACTCCTAAATCCAAGAGAATCTTTTTTTGCCCATTTTATAGACCACCAGATGATACATGGGACCTCGTAGACTTAATATAGTTCTAGAACTAGCTAGTAAATAGAAAGTTTCTCATATCAAAATAACGGGTGAGAAACAAAAATTGGTGCAGATGTCCCATAGAGCGGTTAATGTGCCAACTATTGATTGGAGGGCTTAATTTTAAAACAGTAGGCACAGACATAGTGGATCACTTTGACATTTTTTTCTAGAGGCGATTATATCGTTAATTTGTTTACTTATTTATTAATTTTGTATTAGTCCGAAAACAGTATTGTGATTCAAAACCTTACCCAAAGAGGTCTCAAATATAGAAAAACCTAAAAGTTGTTATCAATCATGGAGGAGTAAATGTATAATTTTTCTTACTTGGGGCCAGAAATAAAAGATCAAAAGAAGTATTTAATTTTTTTTAACACTGGGACTATATTGACTTTAAATCCGTGTCATATTAAGTTCGTTTGTCAATTTTAAGGAAAAATTAAGCACCAAAATATTGAGGAAACGTGGAATCACTTCCCTGATATCACGTACTCTGAAGTCAACTGGTTTATTTCAGGTAAATTAATGAATGATAACACGAAATCTAGATGGCACAACGCGGAAGCCAGAACATTGTTAAGAAGCCAAAGGTTATGTTACACCCGGATGAAAAAAAACATTTCTATTGAAGAATAAAATGGAATAATTTACGATTATAAGGTATGTATTTTGGGCGCATTATAAGAGAAAATCATGAAAAGCGTTAAGCAAATAAGAAAGAAATAGCTGAATATTTAAACGAGAATCCAATAGCATTTGGGTGCTATATCCTGCAGTTTCAGGGAAATTAGTCAATAGCTAATTCACTTCAAAATGATAAAGATGGAAGAGAAACTAGTTATTCAGAAAAGGCCAATTTGTTATATTCCTCCTTTCAAATAGTTTTCAATAAAATTTCACCGAATAATATTATAGCCACCGAATCATTTTCGCCAAATTATGTCCAAAATTGAAATTTCACATAGCAGATAAGAGCGTATGCTAAAAATATTTATCCTTTCAAATCCTCCGGGGCCGTTAAAATACCACCTTGCATATGTGAGGAACTAGCGTCAGAAATTACGCTGTATCTATAAATCATATTTTAGAAGTCACTAATACGTTATATGGTTCCCTGTGACTGGAAGATAGCTAATTTAGCACCTATATTCAAATGCAAAGACAGGGAGGGACAAGTGGCAAGTTAATTGAATACATTTTTATTGCTTCAATAATGGGGTAGCTCAAAAGTCTAGAGTTATTGATGAAAAACCTTCCAAAAAGTTAGGTCTTGCGGAGTACAATATCTGTTTTTGGGTTTGGAAGAAAATAACCTTTTAGTGATCATATCAATAAAATTTGAGAGAAAAAGCGTAGAGCAGCTAGTTTTAAGAGGCTATTTTTTCTTGGAACAAAAAGGGATCAGAATAGCTGTATGCAACTGTGCCAGGAGGTACTTTCTTTTCTTTTCATCTTAAGTAGCCTTATAGTATGTAGTCATCATCTCATCTAACATTAGTCATTTGCCTTATTTTTGCTGAGAGCTCCCCTCCAATGCTTATAGAAGTATGTCTATTCTAGATACCGCAGTGCACGTACCATCGCTCATCATGAACAACATTACTTACATTATTATAAAGAATGCATGCGACTAAAAAATTTTGATTTAATTTTTGATTCTTCATGGCTGTTTTTGAATCACCCATATCACATACCAAAGCGGTAGCTCGCATAGTTCCATGTAGAATTGTAGAATATGTGGAAGTGGACGTTAGAGTCCAAATGGAGAAATCATGTTATAAGCCTTTCCTCTCCCTAATGGAGGTGGCTGAACAAATTATAGGACTTTTAGAGAGGTTCAGGTCGTTCGAGCTTTGATTATTAAGGTGTTATGTATATCGCTTTCATTCAAAACAACGACCGATCAAAACAAAGGCGACGTATATGCTCTCTGCGATACACTTTCCATGTTGCAATTCCTCTTTTTCTACGAACACTGCGTCATCATCATCACGGGATACCCATCCGAGGATTGGTATGTAGCAGCTCTCCAGATAGCCCTGCTCCCTTCAAGCAATCCTGCTCGCATCCAATTCCTGAATACTACATGGTAGTAATAAAATCATAACTCCCTCCAATTTTATTGTGCAAGGCAGGAACCCCAAGAAAATCTGCCATACTCCTGCATGGCGACGAGCAGGATACATTAAAATCCAGGTATACAGATGACGGAAACTAATATCTAACGAAAATGCACTCCTTATTTACTCTGCAATTCAAGTGAAAGCTTGGCTGCTTCAGCCCTGAGGCCTAGTGTTAGCGTTGGAAACTTGAAATAAAAACGGTTCGGCACGAGGACTCGTAGATTTGTGGAAATAATCCTTCACCTTGGGTGAACTTCCAACTTGTTGGAAACGTTACGGCGGAGAGCAAATTTGTCCATATCTGAATATTCGCTCTCAATATGGGGTAAGTTATATTTGAGTTTCTCAGCAAGGAGTGGATTCATAAGAGATAATGTGTGCACAGTAGCATAAATACTTTTTGATGTAATTATTTGATTCTATGCGGGGCCTAATATGCATACTGGGTTCCGGAGGAGCTACAAAATATCTACAATATACTGAAATGAAGGACTGCTGTTATAAGTGGAGATATCAACTTTTCAAGAATTTGCAAAATTTGATAGAATTATTTGTACTTGAGCCGCTTTAAATACACAATCCTGAATGATAATTGCTATTAGTCGATAATTATTTATAAACACTAGCCCCCTACCATCAGGATATAGGAATAAGATGAACCTGGTGTTTTTGAATAAGTAAATTAATGAAAGATTTGGAAAAGTACAAATTTTAAATAGAATAAATATTATTCAACATAAAATACAATAATATTTTCTTCACATTAAATGCAGGATTAAGCACATATAATGTAAAGTTAAGAGGAGTGTGAGTTGGCTGACGGAGTAGAGGAGTAATTTAGGATACAAATAAGATGAGGGAGGAAGTAAAATAAGATAGGAAGACTGCTTACCGAGTGAATTGAAAGGACTATATTTTCAATTCAACCATAAGATAGACAGAAGAGAGTGCTAAAATATTGACATGTAGATTTTATTTAGGTGGATGTAAAGAAGACGAAATTTTTTCCCCAGTAAAAATATCAATAGCTATATTTATAAATGCTATTAATGGAAGGGGAAAAAATACGATTTTTTAGTCATTTACTCATATGCAATATCTGGAAATACATCCATTTTTACTTTCTAAATGTATTATATATTAGGATAGATGCCCATCGTCCACCATTCAAATTTTTGCCCAGTTTCAATAAACTATGTGAATGTTTGACTTTACATGGTGGAACAACAATGTGTGTATTATAAAAAAAACTGGGGTCAGTATTTTTTTAAATTCTGTACCTCTCCTTTTCCAGGGTCAATATTTTGAAAAATTCTGATATTTTTATGTCGTAGGCAGACATTTCTGGGGAAGGTACGGAGTAATGGCTCGTTCTTTCTCAGAATGAAGAGGCCACTATTTTTTTATGCTGTAATAAAAGGTGAAGCGTAATATGGGATGGTAAGCAGTGACATAAAACTAAAAGAGGGTTTATCCAGCAATCATCCCTGGCTGTGGCTGGAAAAATACGCCTCCGTTTCAAGATAGTAGAGCAAAACTCATGACGGAGATTTAGCGACTTGGATCTCTTTATATGATGTCACCAGCTCGTTTTAAGATCTCGTCTAGAGGTAAGACTGCTTTGTCGTGCGTCAGCTGACAACGATTTTTCACACCGTGTTCCGACACTCCTAAGTTTCGTACTCGGCAACTCAATAAGTGACACCCATAGTCATTACCTTACTTTAAGAAAATGCGTATATTTCCTGTCTCAGTGTATTTTTGAGCAAGGGAGATAGAACAATAATTCTCACAGTAAATAGCAGAGGAGACAAAGAAGAGTCAAATGTTAAGAGACCCTTCTGAGGTGAAAGAACCCAAGAGCAAGTCCAAATTAGTGAACTCTTTTTTGGAATTTTTCCAACCGCCGGGGAGGTCGATAGGGTAAAGCTGCTTGGTCCTACACCCAAGGGCGAAGACCCGGGTCCAATCGTGGGCCCATTAATTACTCTAGGCCATAAATACGGCCGTAATCAGTTGAGGCACAGGAGTCCGGGCGTCCAGAAAACGTGCGGGGTCGTGCTTTTTAATTTAAATCGGGGCTAAAAAAAATTGTAGAGCTTTAAGTAACGCCGGGAGAATGGTAGGAGATAGCGGGAAGAGAATCGAGAAATGGCAAGAGGAGGAGAGGTACCTAAAAGAAAAAATTGTACCGTGAGCGGGTGGTTAGGGAAAAAAGAGAAGGGGTTTTTTGGCACAGGAATGAGACGCCGTGGAGCAAGGCTACAAACAGACTTTACGTCCACCAGCTATTGCACCGAGCTCGCGAGAGACTGTAATGTTGCAACATCCCCAACGGTCGACGCCGGACATTGAACAGGCAAATGGTAAGGGTGGGAGGGAGTAGTAGGAAGGGGTGTTGAAAATTGAGTGGGAGAGAGAGAGAGAGAGGAGGATCAAATTCTACTTGAGAGAGAGAAAGGAGGAGGAGAGAGCTAGAAGGAAGCAGTCAGACACTCGGGGACGGGATTCGCCTGCTGGTTAGAACCCCTTGAGTTCTCACAGGGCTAACAATTTCGCCCCACGGGACAAGACAATGAAAAGCAAAGGAAGTGTGCTGCTATGGCTTTCTCAAGACAGGAGAAAAGAAGGAATGGAAACAGAAAAAATTCAAAAGATTTAAGGTTTAGAGGACAAAATGCTACGTGGAATGGGGAATTGGAGTGGATGAGCTGTAATTTCATAGAGGAAAACCAAAATATATTACCCTTTCGGGAGTCTAAGGGGTTGTTGAAAACCTTATCCTTTTTATTAATTTCCCAAATTTATGCACATACCTAGTACCTTATGAAGTTTTCTCCTAGCTCAGATCACATTGTCTTTAAGGATGTAATTAAAATGAAGAAGAAAGGAAATACTAAAATTACTTCTCCAAAATAACTCTTCCTTGCATTTCAATGGTCAAATTTCAAAACTTGTTTATCCACGGTGGCATAAAATTCATAGTAAAAACTATAAAAATAATACTCTGTCGCCTTCTCCTTAAATAACCATTTAGGTTTCTATTATGAGGTAAAACATGACTGCGTTCAGAAGTTTATTTTAGGAGTACTATGAAAACATTTATTCAAAGAATATAAATAAAAGTATACTAATTAATAACACTAAACTATGAATAGACGGAGCATAATTTATGAATTGTTAACGTCTTTAACTGGTAAAATTTGATTTATCTGTATTTATCAATTATTTGAAAGTACATTGCAGTAATTTTAATTTACGTATTTCAGAGCTAAATATGCTGTAAAGCCTGTAAGGGAAGAAAGTAATACCTTGCAGACAGCATTACGTACAAGTCCACATCATAGAGCGGATTTCCGCGTTCGCGAGGAGCCTTTCATAAGTTGTTCCAGTTAATTAGTTTGTCCGCTCCAAATCTCTTCGCTTGCCGAATGCTCTGCGCGTACTGCGCGGTGGCTGCCCTCGGAAATGAGCACCTTTTTTTTCTCCTTGTCTGGCTCGCTTCTCCTGGAAAGTCTTCCCGTTTCTTCTCAACGCGACACTTCCCTTTACGATCCTTTGAGTCCTCTTGCCCTTGTCTCTGTTGCATGCAGGCTGCAGGTTACGTAAGCTTATAAACTCCTTGGCTCCTTGTGCTCGGGAACAAAAGGAGAATAAGTCAACCGGTCTTCACCCCTTTCCCCGCCAAATAAACGTTTAACTCTTGACTCGGCCGTGTATCCCTCATACTTTACCATTTCCTCCTCCTCCTCCTTCTCCCCATGGTACCCTTTAATTTCCTTCCTTCTGTTTACTCGGGAGATTCTCGTTGGGCCTCGGTGAAATGAGAGGAGTCGGTCCGGTAAGTGCCATTTCTGTCGACTGACCCAAGAGATCGCCGTTCGAGTCCACCCGTGCGTATCACGATGTGTATTCCTGCAATATTCTTTATAGATCTTTGTTTGCGTAGACATTCTACGATCGAAATTTGATCAATTACAAAGAAAAATGAACGAAAATTCACGCTTTAAATTATTTATTTCCCTTAAAATAAATACTAAGTTACAATATTAAGTTTCGCAAAGTAAATAATCTTAATTTTTTCTGTAGAAGTGTATCTAAATTTGGAAAGTTTCCAAGACACTTCGTTTAACTGTTTACGCTAAATTTTGTATTAAACAATAGGATATTTCTTAGAGCTGTTTCTTTAGGCTTTTACTTATTTTTACCATAGAAATCGCCAATTCCATAGCACTTTTAATCTCAAATGCCGCCATTATGTGAGTGACTTCATCTGTTCGCTCAGAAATATCTATTATTTATTTTTTTTAAATCACACGCAAAATCGGTTTGAGGGCATTCAATTATGTATAAACATCATTGGATTCAGACAGCCTTAAGATTTATAAGCAAATTACCAGTCAAACAATTAAACTGTTGGACTACTAATCACATCCGCAGTTCATTTTTCGCAAAAATTGAAGAATACAATGAATTAGATGCATATAAATTCAATTAAGGACACCAGAGTTATAATAATTTGGTTATTCTATGAAGAATCACCTCACAGTTTTCATGATATTCACGATCAAAACTTTCACTTGACTAAACAATATGGTAAAAATATGAGATTATGAATTCCATACACAACTGCTTGCATTTGTAATGTCATACAGCACTAAGAAGTACCGTCACCAAAGCTAACTTTTCCTTACTTGGATGAGCTTTCCCAAAGAGTTATCGACTCTTAGGGTTTACGAAAGTTATTTTATTAATTTATACAATATCTCACAAGTTGATGATTGTCAAAAAGTTGGAAATCACTGGTATTTGAAGTCGTATGTCATATATATATATGTATATAATGTAATATGTAGGTAATGGTAGAGTTCACCCAGTACTGAGCCCGACGAATCACATAGCTTGGGTTGTGCTGCAGGTGCCCAGAATGCCTTGCCCGGGAATCGAACCCGGGACCCTCCGGTCAGCATTCCAACGCTCTACCCACTGGACTACCGCGACCCACATATATATGTATGTATATACATGTATGTATGTATGTATGTATATATATATATATATATATATATATATATATATCTAGTTTAATCTATCTAGTTTAAATATTACCGGTCTAAGAGCGATAAAGGATTGATACCAGGGAGTAATCAGATTGTTCAGCATCTTGTATAGCTTTCAAGTAACTACAACTCTACGCAAATAGCTTCATAGTTGCACCAGTTCAATTTCCTTCAATTCATTATCCTTGACTTTCGTTTCGCTCAGTTCTAATTCCTGAGTCTCTGGCTGTATATATTTCCTAATAACTTTCCCTCTTTCAAGTAGACTCGTTCATCAAATTCCGCAACCACCCTCGTGCCCCCTCGCTTCCTTCTGTCCCTCGTCGACTCCCCCTAGTTTACTTTCCTAAGTCTGCTGTCTCGCCCATTCATCTTCTCACTACTCTAAAGTGATATATTTTTAATGACGAACGAAAAGTTTCGAACACAATGTGGATTTTGAAACTAATAACAATACGATGGCGACAGGGTAAGGTGCGAACCGTTTTCGCTGCAAGCGTCAAAGATAGGGGATCCATAGCGGTGGTGGGGAATGCCGTGGGGGAATGAGGGTGGCGTTGGTTCTGCCAGAGAGACGAGGGTGGGCACGTACTGAACTCCCGGCGGAAGGAGGTCCGGCGGACAGGGAGGGGTGGGTTCTGAAGGGTACTGGAGGGAGCGTGGCGGGGGCAAGGATGGGGAGGAGGAGTGAGAGTTAAAGAAGGAATGCGTACGATAATCCCAGACTCACTTAAAAGTCTCAACCACCCGAGGGCGAGGGGAGGAGCGGGACTTGTGCGTGGGGGGCGCCGGAAAAGAGGTCCCGAAGGATGACGAGGGGTAGGGTAAGGTGGGAAGGAAGAGGGAGAGAGAACGGGTAAGGAGAAGAGGGCTGTTAAAGTCAGCCGGTTTTAAAGCCGCGCTCAGAATACTCCCCTCCTCCATTCCTTTCCCTTCATTCCGTTCTCCATCCCTCACTCACTCTCTCTCTTTCTCATTCCATTTGCGCTCCTCCGTTCGCCGGGACTCTGGCGCGCGCCGGGTGGGTGACGAGTCCCAGGCGAGCCCTACGTCTTAGCGGCGGCCCGTTCAAGCCCCCCCCCCCCGGCCGGGAACTTCCCCCACCTTCACCCTCCTACACCTCCTCCCTGCCTACCAACCGTCTTCCAGCCTTCACCCGTCGCCGTCGCCCCCCGACTCCCATCCACTGAGTCGACTGCCGGGGCTTTTTATTCCCTTCCCAAGTCACAGCGGGGGTAGGGAAGAGTGGGCGGAGGAATGGGTGTTGGAGAGATGATGAGATGGTGGAAGTGGAAGCGGTGGTGGGTGGAAGAGTGGGCGTAGCCGTAGACGCTCACCCACGCAGCCACCCCCAGCTTCATCCGACTCTTCCCGCAACAACCCGGCTCCCTCTCTCCCTTCGGCCCGTTTCCCACACACCACCCCCGTCGACCACCGTCTTTCCACCCACCCGCACCTTCCGCCTCTTTTAACATCCTCTTCCTCCCGCTTCCTCCGCCTTCGCTTGGCTCTCTCCTGCTCACTCGCCTCTCTCTCTCTCCTAACTCCCCCGCCATGTAGTCCCCTCGTTTTCCTGCCTCTCCTCTGCGGACCCACTCCCTCCCTCTTCCCAACGGTTCTCGAGTGATTTTCTCAGTTTCCCGCGTTCCCTCCGCCTCCTTGCCTTAATGGTTTCTTCCCAGCGGGTTCTTCCATGAAGGAAGTTCTCCCACGGATATTCCGAATGTCCCCCCCGGAGTAGTATGATTTCTCGCGTAAAGCGTTGTGGGAATCTTCTCAGTTTCCAGTAGTGAAGCGTAAAAGTAAATGTTTCGCGACGTACCTGTCAGTGTAATGAGCGAATGAAGTTCTTTCTGTAACTTTGTATAATTTATTCCTATCGGATCCGAAATGAGTATTAGAGCTCAATGTCATTAGAGTTAACTTTTCACCCAAAGGATTAGGTGCATGCTTTTCTTGTAGGAGTGCGTGTGAATAGGCCTTTTAATTCTTTATCAAATCTGAGGTTTTAGCTAATTCTCATAGCTTTTTTTCGATTACATATTCATCGAATATAACGACTGATGTGAATATTTTCAAAATGCTCCTAAAAACATATATATGTTCTGTAAACGATGTGTTATACAAATATTTCCTTGTGAATTTTCATTCTTTTCTACGATCCCCGTTTCCAAAATGAACTACTTCATCAAATTCATCTCAAATGCTTATTTTCCTATGATTCTCATGCAGATTTGTTTTTGTTACTTTTGTAATGAGTTAAATGCTATTTAAATAAAAGTAAAATAATACATTTCAATCAAAAGCCGAGGTTTTACATTCGTTAATAAATATTTATTTGAATCATTATATTTTCTTTTATGATTTGAAATTTGGATTAAAATATGTATGTTATTTTCAATAAGTGAGAAGTATTGTGTTGGGGTGCATATTAATATTTATTGGCTTTAAATCTTGTGTTCGTGGTCAAATTATTTTAAAATATTTTCACAATTTACGTATTGCAAATGATCTCTTTAGTACTTTTCAGTAACATTTGTTCTTGCCTTAAAATAATTACATGTGTTATTTTCCCATATTTAAGAGATGAATCAGCATATTTTCTCTCTGGTTTAAAACTTTTTTTAATTCCTATTTTCTCATTTTCCCGCTCTCTAACTTTTTTATTTTTTCCAATCGTATTTCCAAATTCAATCAAAGTATTATAATTATCATATATTAATTCACCAACTAAATTAATTCATTAAACAAACAACGTTGAACTAAAATTTGATTTGATTCAAGTTGTTAACTGATTATCATTTTTACTAGATAGGGCAAATTGTAGAAAATATATATTTAAATCACCAATTCAATCCATATGACCTAGATGAGAAAAATTAGACTAGAAACATTTATCCCCATGATTAAAATAAAAACAATAATTTAACACCGTACTTATTTGCCATATTTTCACTGAAAATATTACCTGTCATAAAATGTATCAGAATGCTGCAAACAGTTTGCAATACAAGCATGTAGCTAAGGAAACTAATGATTAACATATAAATCTGGATTGGATATATAAATATGGATTCCTATAGTAAGGAGCCATAAATAGAAAATTCGTGTTCATGGACGCAGTGAAATATAATACTGAAGAATAACGGTTAAAATCGAATTAACGAAGATGGAGGAAAGTAATGAATATAACTCGAACTCTGAGATGAAGAAAGGAATAGCAATATTGAATACATATGTGGACACGATTTTACTGTTTTTTCGTTTTACTGTTGGAAACTGTTTTTTCGAGAAAAACCTAAAAGGAAAACGTAGTGAAATGCATGACTCCGGACAGCATGTATGAAAAAATAACTTCGGAGAAACAAATAACGGTGGAAGTATCAAGGCGGAAAAATATCGATCACTAAGATATTATTGAGAGGGGAGCGCTTCAAATTAAGCTTGATTTTAACATAAGTCAAGTGTGGATAATGCGTCAAACTAAGATAAGGAAGAAATAACCGTTGACGATATTGAGAATTTTCACTTATTTTATGCATAAATGGGGACAGGGTAGCCCTCGGTTAGAGCGTAAAAACCAGAGGGCCTGGGTTTGATTCCAGCGCATGCCTCTCCGGTACCCTCAATTCCACCCGATCGGTGTTATTTTTTGAGTTCTAGAAAACCTTCTGGAAAACCATAACCTCCACGGGAAAAGGAACTGGCCCATCTGCCCTGATGTGCCGCACTTAAAATTAGGTGAACTCTACCATCACCTGCCAAACAGTCCTTCAAGTTGATTACCGTTTTGTTTGTTATATACACGAAAGTTTTTTAAACAACATAAAGAGTGAAAAATAGACACAAAAATATTTTGAATGGTTTTCTTACTCTTTTTCCTCTACCTTCCCCATTAATTCTCTCAATCCAATATCCCACCTTGCTCCTTTCTCTTCCAGTTTTTGTTCCTCCGTGCCCCATATTTCGTCCTGTCATTCTCCTCATCACTAGTTTCCATCATCCTTCCAGAATTTGTCCCCTACGCCTTATCCTTCGCGCTCCTTTCCCTTTGCAACCATCTTCCTTTAAGTTAGTTTCCACCCCACCCCCCACTTTCTGTTTCACCTTCCCCAGACCAAGGTTCTCTTCTCAACTCGAGGCACTTCCCACCAAACCCAGCAGATGCCTCCCCCACGCCCACTTCCGCCGTCGCCACGCCGACGTCTCGCCAGGCTCACTCTCATCCACCCACTACCTTCATCCCTCCTTCCCCAACGGTGCTGGCCACCCCTGCCAGCTTGCTGCTCGCTCACCCGCCTCGCCTCCTCCCCCTGCCCGCAGAAACCCCTGCCTGTTGGGGAGCACGCGGTCAGCAATCCCCCCTATTTACGCCGACCTCGCCCTCCCTCCCTCCTCCCGCTCCCCTCCCCCGTTAATTAGTTCTAGGGCTGCCCCTTCACCACCTCTTCCCCTTCCACATCTCATCCGTCACTCGCCACGTCGCTCCCTCCTCTTCAGCAGCACCCCAACTAGGAACAATGGGTGGCAATGTAGTGGGAGAAGGGATTCGATGGAATATTTGCATGCATGGCTGTTTATGCGTAAGATATGTTTGTATACACACACACACACACATATATATATATATATATATATATATATATATATATATATATATATATATATATATATATATATATATATATATATACATACATATAAGGATATTCATACACACACACATATTTAATTATGTGTGTATGCACATATCTGCCTATTCACGCATATATATATATATATATATATATATATATATAGTGAGAGAGGTAATATAAAAGAACAAACACTAAGTTAGTAAGGAGGGTGGAATGAGATTCCAAACATTGACAAAGGTCGTGAGCTGGGAGGGCTAACGAATATGAATGTGTTCCCTATCCCTCTCCTATTTCCATAACATTAAATTTGTATGTGATTACGCCCGCGTGCGTGCGTATGTGTACGTGCGCGTGCAATTTGAATACTTTTATATACAATACACCAGATGCGCACTATAAAATGACGTGACTTGGTTTTACTGATGCCTTAAAGTTCGTAGCTTATATAGATTGAACTGACTACATAATTATATTTATTTTCCCGGGAAGTTCATGTAAAATTTTTGCATTATTCTCAGCTCCTTGAAACCTAGTGCACTTTCGAGAAAGGAATAAGAAGACGTGTAATTCTATAAGATTTTGTTTTTAGTTTTTGGCTAAATGCTGATACACCCTGATGGCACTAGAGTGGGAGCAGGGGGGAGGGAAAGTGGTCGTGTAAACGCCTCCTAGGTGATGCGAACGCATAATAAACGCGATAGCAAAGTGGGGAAGAAGTCAATTGTTTCTATTTATACTTCTATTTTTTTATTTTTATGCGCGTGTGTGTGTGTGTACAAATGCATTCCCCCTCGATTCCATGGTTTAATTTTTTTCGCCTTCACGCCTCCCTTCGCCGGCCGCAGAGGCATTGCTCCCGCCGGGCAGTGGGAGTGGAGGCCTCGGCGGAGAGGCTCTCGCTTCTTCTTGAGTGGAGCTATGGGGGGCATGGAGGGTAAGAGGGGTTGAGCGGATTCGAGACAGGGAGACGTGGAAGAGAGTCTCTCAGTAGTGGCGGCGAGGTGGTACGGATGGGGGGAGTATTCTAGTGGGGGGGCTATTCAACATAGGGCAAGTGGTTATGGAGGACGGTTGGTGGGAGGTATGGCTTGAGAGAGAGTAAATGGAGAGACAGGATCTCCTCCCTTTCACACACATACAAACAACAGAGACACGCTCATCCTCCCCCAACCACCAGCCTCACCTTCCCACCATCCCCTCCCCCGGTGAGCGGAGAAAGAACCTCATCTGAGGCTTAGAGACTTAAGGGACTTGTCGGTCTCCACGGGATGATGCGTGCAATGTTTTTGCTCGGGCCCAAGGGATTCCGCACCCAAATGATACCACGATTCCTTGGAGTGGGGAGGGACAAAACCGCCTTTGCTTGGGCGAGGGAGGTGGCAGCTGGGAAGCGTGGAGTTGAGCGGGTATGCGAGGGAAGGTTTTTCAGTGGGCGAAGGAAGGAAAAGTAAGCGGAGCCGAGACGCTCCTGTTTGAAGAAGAGAAAGTGAACGTAGGAAGGCGATCGGGATCTGGACGAAGGATATCTTGTGAGGACGTGAGAATCGCTGATGATTCCTAGGGTGACGCGTTGACCCTTTTAGTGTCGAATTATCGACGTGAGGAGCATACCTCCGCGGTTCGCTACTGCTCTGAAAGGGTTCGCTGAAGGGAGGCGTTGGGAGGTATGTCTTTCTTTTTGAGAGCCGATGATTTCGTGGGTCAAAGATATGCTCCCGATAAATATAATGGGCCAGAAAATTGTTCTAATACTCAGATCTCTGCGGGTGTACTTCAAATATAAGAGTAATGCTGAGATGTGAATCGTACCCTGCTAGATGAAAAATATGTTCAGGTATACAGGAATGATGGTCGAGTTTTTCAATCTACTGAAGAATGTCATTGCTCAAATGAGGAATACAGAAGATTATTTTTCTCAAGTAATTTTAAAATTTTACCACTTTTAGTATATTTTAGGTATTTTTAAAGCGTTTAAATGAAATGTGTGGTATTAAATACTAGGTGTATATAAGAATAATTATAATCACCACTGAGTCATGTAAGTGAACTTCTATTTATTACGTATTTCTCTAAAATATCAATGCAACAATTTCAAGCAAAAAAGTCATTCACCTTGACCTGGATTGAAATGTATTTTGGATGACTCCGTTAAAAAGTTACTGCAGCGATATTCCCCACATTTTATTGAAATTCTTTAAAATATATATTATGTATAGTTTTTTAAAAATTAAATTCACCATTTAATTGCTTTCAACCAACGTCTGGTGAGCCTCTGGTTATAAAAAATAAAATAATTAATATGTAAGCGTAATGAATTCCATTAATGCATCATTATCAACATAACCAGATTACCTAGACACTTCTTGAATATCTTGAGGCTATTTGGGAAATAATTTAAGACCACTACGCTATTCCACGAATCTCTTGACAAAAGGTTTTATATTTAATATATTATCGTTGTCGCATAAGTTTGTTGAATAATAAATATCTAGAAAGTTCTTAAAGAATACAAATTTATTTATAGATTATTTTTTGGTGCTGTTCTGCAATGAATTACACAGGAGGACTTATCCTGCTGCTCTTTTCCTTTTCCCATAGCATTGTATGTATTTTTACCAAATGATTAGTGAAAGGAAAATACTCGCGCGAAGTGCCACATTTATTCCCTCGTATAACATATGGTTGGTTGCACACTCAGTTAATCTGTTAATTGTATTTATCACTTATGAATAAACTTAATTTGTTATATTGTAATTAAGGTTTATCACTATACTTTAATCTCAAAAGATTAACGAGTAGATGTACTGGGAAAATGAGAAATTTTGAGATTGAGTTAAAATCAGTCACTGTGAAAATAGTCTTTATCCCTGGATTAGCCGACAATTTCATCACGAAAAATGGAGACGCGAGGATAATGAATCAAAAACAATAAAAACCATGATCATTTACCTTTCAGTAGGCGCCTACATGAATTTAATGTTCGCAAATCACAAATAAGTTTGTTATTCATTTAAGTTGACTGTAATAATTATAAGAGAATGGGTAAAATTAATCTCACGCTAAAAAAGGGAACCCTCAATTTACAGTTGTTCAGATTAGAGCAGGGCATGAAGAGTTCCCGATGGAGGTATTTTAAAAATGTACGTTATGTTCTAAAGCAATTTTTAAATATATGCCCTGGACTCTTCGTCACTGCGTAGGCATTTATACAGAGTACAATCAGCCGTAAGGAAATCTGAAAGGAGATTTGACTGAATGGGCAACAAACGCCAATGTCCGTCGAATGAAATATTTCATTTCGACCTTGATTTATATGTACTGCATCATAATTAGCTAAATAGTTAAGCCAAGTACTATCCCTTGAGTTTTTAATATTTATAAGAATAAAGGTAGAAATGAATTGGATAGAAGCACATATAAAGGGCAATGTCCTTTATTATTATACCTTTATCCGAGAGAAAATGCCTTCAATGTTTGACAGTTTTTCGTGTTTGCTTCGATATTACACACACACACACACATATACATATACATATATATATATATATATATCGATGATGAAGAAGCACCCACGAGCGCAGTAGCGTTTACTCGTATTCTCTGTATATTTTTGTGTTCTATTGTGACGCCCAAGTGTTACGTATGCATACAATTTACATATATATATATATATATATATATATATATATATATATATATATACATATGTATGTAACACTTATATATATATACATATAATGTATATCAATACAGCACTAGCGAAATAAAACAAAAGTATAGAAACAAACAAAGAGAAAAGAAACTCACTCCTTTCCAAATGTATACTATATGCATACATAAAAAGAAGCAGGAAAATAAGGAGCTTGATAAGAGGCAGAATGAATGGTATAGTTTGCGTATATATGATGTATAGAGAGTATTCGTATATTATTCATTTTTAAAATTTATTTTACAAGAAATTTTGAAACGATCTCTTTTCAATAATAACTTGTGTTTTCAATCTGAGAGCCTTTAACTCGTCTGCATTGCTTGTTGTCGTCATATTAAGTATACACCTGTTTGGGAACAGTTTTACCTGTTCTTAAGTTCACTATTCAGGCAACAGCCATGATTTTGACACCCACAACGGACTTCTTTTTTTTTGTTAAAAAAAAGCCTTGTTCTCCGCGAAAGCGGAGAATGTCTCGCGTTGTTTCCAACCTTTGTTTGAGCTCTTGAAACGCAGACCCGCTTTGAGTCGCGCACCTTGTCGAGCGAGACAAAATATTTATTTTTTGCTCGCGGCAGGGGACGTCATTCAGACCACATCTTCCAGTCGCTGAGCTAACGACGCGAATTGTTGGAAGGGGGGGGGGCGGTTGAAGGAGGGAGGCTAACTCAGTGAGGGGAACAAACCCGAAACGCCATTTCGCCCCAGTGGCGTTACCAGTCCATCAAAGAGTGAATACTTTCTAACCGAAAACGAGAGCTGGCAAAATGACCGAGATGGTCACTACTACCGACTCTGGAGGCGCGTGAGATGAGAAGAGAAGGATAAACGAAGAGATGTAAAGAGAGAGAGGGGAGAAAGTAGATTGGACGATGGTGGGAAAAGGTAAGCGCGAAAGCCGCTGGCAGGAAAGAACAGTACCCGAGGTTTTGAGAGAAAATAAGTGACAGTGAAAAAAAGGGAGCGAGAAAATTCGGGGTAACGTAAGAGAGGAGAAAATTGGCGGAAAGTGGGCGAGGAGAGGAAAGGATCTGGGTAGGAGGGAAAGAGGTGGGAGGGTCACTGAGGGAGAAAATGGAGAGAGTGAGAGAGAAAGAGAGATAGAATGGGGAGAGAATGAAGTGTGAACGCAACGGGATAGTGGGAGGAGACGGAGGGAGGATGGGAGGGGAGGATGGTCCAACAAGGGGGGTGGAAAGGGAGAACAGGGAATGAGAAGGGGAGTGGGAGGGGGGAAGAGCTCTTTTGAAGGCCGGGCTGGAAATGAGACGTCACTCAACTGAAGGAAGTGAACACGAAAATGAAATCCTGTGAAACCGCGATGATATAATGGCCGAGTGCGGGTGAGATGAGAGGCCTGGGGGGTGGAGGGAGCTATCAAGAGTGGGGAGGTGTTGGAGGGAGTCGGTGAACTGGAGTTGGGACACGATGGAGAGGAGAGATTTGTGCAAAGAAGAGAGGAGGAAAAGGAGTGGGGAAGTAGAGGCGATGAATACGTGCGGGCATTTTTTTCCAAACTCATAGGCGTCTGGCACCGAGTGGTTATTCGAATTCGAATTTCGATTTAAACACAAATATTATTTCCATCATTTTACTTTTTGGATCTTGAGACAATGAGCGTTGAAAAATTAGTTCAGGAAACAATAAAGAATCTCCAAAATCTGTTGTTGGAGGAGGATATGAAGGATTAACTAGAAAGATAACATGGGAAACGAAATATGTGAATTATATCTGAAAAAATACATGAAGTGGAGGGATATGTGAAATAGGAGAACCGTATGGAATGAGTACACCTTGATAGGTCCATCTACTACCCATGTCTTATCGAGCATAAGAGTAGAGAAAAAATAACTAAATATCAAGGAACAAGTACCAAGGAAAAGTAAAGAGTGATATGAAAAATAAGGGCAGCCTCTAATGAGACCATATTTTATTATAAAATATTTATGAAAGACCGAAACACTGGGCAAAAGCCAATAGTAAATAATGTTGAATGCCTCCATTCAAACCTACGACAATATTCGTATTTTGTATTGAGTCATCTTTTTTTCTTTGATACTTGGAAATGCTATTTGTTGCTGATATTTCACAATTAGCAATATCCAAATTCGTCGGAAACGTTTTGGCTCTTAAAATGGTACGAGTACTCTCTGACTGTTCTTCCAAAAAGAGAATTATTTTTTTATTATAGTTTATGAAGAATGTACTTTTAGGTTCGATATTGAAACCTAAGTTACAAATAATTTTTTTTAAAATTTTGGTCGTAAATTTGGGATTACAACTCACTACACTACTTCAGTGTGCTTTGATGGATGCGGTTATCCCATAATCGTGATATTTTCATGAAAAAATAGGAGGAAAAACGGAACAAATGGTGAAATATGGCGAAATTAACACGGAAAACACGCTGAAAAATAACAATTTAATGCTTTAGCATTAAATCTAAAGTGAATTAAATGTGCGTATTTTATATAATACCTGTCAGTATCCGTAAATTTTTTACTAAAATTAAAAAAGTGTCTAAAATTGCCGCATTAGAGCAGAACACAACCGACTTGCTTGTTCATATGTCTTTCACAACCCGTTTGACTTAAACCCTTTGTTATCTAGTGAAGTTCAGTGGAAGTTTAATACGCTTAGCATCTCTAAGTTATCATAAAAAAGGACAAAATTGAGTTTCTAAAAAAAAATAAATAATCTTAAAATAAAGCACTTTGAAATAAAGAATTATCCTTTATAATGTAGGGATTTTGGTCACCTTAATGCCAGATTTAGAGAAATAGGATCGAATGGAGGATATTAAATAGATATAATCAATCAGTCTATAGATTTCAATACTAATTAATAAATGGATGTGAAATAAAGTCTTTTAAATGTATGTTCATTATAGTTTTTATTCATTCGTCAGCATCATGGAGTAACCTCTTTTTAAATACGGCCGAATATGAAAATACAACGCTGCACACCCCTATCAAATGCCTATTGAATAAATATGCGGAGTTATGCAAATCAGTATTTGGACAATCAGGGTCACATTATCATTAACATCGGTTTCGAAATCATTTCATAGTACCTGAATCAAATTAAATATAAACTATTCGAATGATAATTTGCCACGAATTAACTGTTTATTTCATGAAGGTTAATGTTTATGGAATAAGTTTCACATAGTTGACTCTTTATCCTGTGGCCGTTTTCAATTGATATTGGTAGCTATATCACACTGCAAATGTACATATGGGTAATTTCTATTTTCATACGCACATGAGTGTCATAGTTAACCTATATTATTTTCAATTTAGTCTTTAATAGACAATATTCTTGTAATGTATATATTTGTATTTTTAATTAAACAATAACTTAATTTTTCAGCATTTTATCCTCATTTTTGGGAGCGTCTTCGAGGTTTATCTCCGATACCAAATGGTGATTAGCATTGACCCATTTTTGAACCTCTCTTTTATTCCTAATTTCTTTGACCTAAGTAAGGGTAAGGTACATCTTTAATTAAGATATTCGACTCGGGGACTCAACTACGGAAAGGGTGTTTTGGATTTGAATCCGAAAGATTCACTCTCCTCCCCTCCATCGCGTCTATTCCACCCGTCTCCACCCACCCTCGTTCTTCTTCTACTCCACTAAGCACGGATTCCCGCCTATTTTCACTTGTCTTTCACAATCGGTCTTGACGGCGACGTCCATCGACACCTCGGCTAAGTCAATTCCGTTCGGTCCCATTTCCCAAGGCCTCCGATTTTTGGGAGCAGTTTTACAAACAACGATCGATATCTCACCCATATTTTATTTACACCCAAAGTATCCGCTCATTTTTCCCCAAGATAATGATTTCGTTTTGAAAGGAGTGACGTGATGAATGCTAAAAATGCATTATATTTTTCTTCATAAAATTCTTTCTCCAATGAGGAACAAGTGGAAGCCACAGAAACTCGAATTTGACCACTTTTTGGTTCATCAGCAGTTAAAATAATAAATATATATTCAAGACTTAAGGAATATATATGCACACTAATATTTAACAAAACATTTTGAGTTGGGTAGAATAAATGATTGTGTTGCAAAATATAGGAGTATATTTGAGGGATAGGAGATTTCTGCAACCTATGCATGATACTGACTTCTAAGGTACGAGAGGCGGTTTTATAGGTAGAAATGAAATTTGAGGGAGAATTTTTACAATCAAATAGGTTTTTCGGTGATAAAAATTTAACTCGTTAGTTAGTCAACAGGTTACAAGCATTGGTTACTGCATTGAAAAGTCAGTCCAATTGGCATGAGGTGAAAATAAATGTAAACAAAATAAAATCTCTGCAGTTTTCGGAAAATGGAAAACTAAGTCATGTATTAAAATTGGACCACAAATTTGAGCTGGTGGAACAGTTCAATTATCTCGGAAATATTTTGGCAACCAAAAGATCGAATTAGTAGGGATATGGAAAGGAGCATTGTGTCTGGTAATGAATCTTTCACAAGGAGGAGGAAACTACTCAGTCATTTTTTTATAATTAATGCATAAGTAATTGCAGAAAGTACTCGTGAGTTATATTGCCGCGATAAGCTATATCCACTCAAGTGACTTTGAAGCACTTTAAATATTATTCCTATGCATCGAGAAGGGGAAATCTTTCAAAATACATCTTCACAACTCAGATTTTGCCAAATATTGTCAAAATTATCTTTGTAAAGTGAATTTATCATGCTCCAAAGTACAAAGAGACCTTTAAAATGATCATTCCTTATAAATGGCGATGACAATTTGAAGTTTTAATCGATTCATTGCGAGAAAAGAGCTTAAATTAGGGAGTATGTTTTATACCGATATGAATTATTATTAGGAAATTTTTAGATCGATTTTTCTTTAGTTAAATAACATTATCCACAAAATATTACCCCAAGAACATTAAACATAGGTATGGCCACTCATTAAAATATAGTATTGAGTAGTTCAATGAATTAAAGACAATATGAAATGAATTTTATTAATAAAACCAGAGTAAAACCGGTAGTTAACACTCAGAGCAAACTAATTCCTAGTCTTGCAGCAGAAAATAAAAATATTTTTTACAAATTAAAATTACTGAATTTTGGTTGGAAAATGAGTTATATAATAAGTTTTTAATACAGGAGTTCAATAACCAAAAATATATACTACATAACAAGTTTTTGGTTCAATATGGATCATTAAAGTTGATTCGACCGTATGTCGCGTTTGATGATTTAAGAATTTGGAGGTAAGATCAACATCAAAAATCCTCGGGAAACTTTTTTACGTAATGAAACTATAGATGGTGAATTATTTTATGAGGGCATTTAGGAAAAGATTGATGGAGCATTTTTACTGAATTAATGTACAATATGGTGTTTTAAGAAACATTAATGGTTCATATGTAACAAGAATGAATTTGTGACTGAATACGTTACTTTGGAGAAGGCAAAATTCTGCAATGAAATGATGCATCCTCCTGCCGACGGATTAAAACTCACACAATCTAGGCTCTCGAAGTTGATCTAATATTAATCAACGTTAGGATAACGATTGGCGTCCTTTCCTTGAAAAGGTAACATTTCCAAATCACTATAGCACTACACATTTGCCTCGCTGGCATCAACATTAATTCCAGTGCTTCTCAAATATCTCGTCCGAGTGGGGCCGAGGAAATACGAGGAAAGCGTCGTTCACGCTTTCGGTGCTCCGTGATGGCAGCATACAGTCGGAGTCCAGGTCTCCTTCTCCCACTCGCATTTTATTTACCCGAGGAGACCTCACCAAAGAACGGCGGTTTGAGCCGCGACGCGTCACCCATTCATGCGAGAGTCCCTTTGAGAGCCAATTCCACACCACGGATCTCACGGGTGACACGGGGGTTTAAAAAAAAAAGCCAGGGAAAGTTTTCCGCGTGTGTATGTTCTTTTTTCACGGCTGAGAAACTCCGGGCATCCGCAGCTAATTAACTTGTGCTCGACGATGAAAAATGCGTCGCCCGGATCGTCAAGGACGTCGCTGTGCCCTCACTCACGCGACACCCTGGGATCTCTCCTCTCCTCTTTCTCTCGTACCTCCCCTCACTTCTCCCTCTCTCGCTGGATAAAAACCAAATGGGTAGAGAGCCTTTTTTCCCCGTCTTTACCTTTCGACGAACGTTCGTTCGATCACAGCGAGAGCGGAATTTGAACCTTCGTTCCATTGAGTTGCCGCCCAAAAGTCACACACGACAAGCTCGGCGTCTGAAGGAAAAAAATAAAAATGAACGATCAGGTGCTACCCCCTTCCCCCTTTCCTTTTTCCTAATGGGAAAAGATGCCTCACCATTGTCTAAGCGGTGGGTCCTCGGTTTTTCTCAGGCCACGGTGGAAGGTGTGAATCAGGAAAATTCACGGGTTCCCAATTAATTAATTAATTAGCGAGATAGCATATAAGCAGTCACGACACGGCGAATCTCGGTTTAACATGAGCACTCAAATCGGATTACTGGCTGAACAAGTGGGACGCCAGTTTAGTCCCACACGAAGCAATGTGGGTCGGTCTGGGGGGAGAGTGGCACAAATTACACCACTACGCCCCCCGAGAAGTGTTTCAATTTTTGTCTATCTTTACTGTTCTTTTCATAGGAAAATTTTAAAAAAATTAACCGCGGCTGAAATTGAATATAGTCAAATCATCGTTATATTTAAAAAATACATCTGTTGAGCCATGTTTCCCGTTGGAGCTGGATGTCAAGGCAAAAAAACAACGAGATAAACCAGACTAAACAGAAATTTACACTAAATCCTCGTTATCTGAACTATATAAAGTTCAATCGAAACTCCAATCCCTATATTTTTTATGATTAATACTTTTCGAGAAATTGAAATAGGTCTGAACTAGAGTATCTTTATAACTCCATTTGATATCAGTTGATGCTAGCAATTTGAACTCGATTGTAGCGCATCATTTAATTGAAGAACAATGAATATTTTCACTCTTACGCAAATATTTTACGCATTTATTTACAGTTTTTTTTCTTTTATTTTTCAAGCAAACGTCGTGAATTATTCAGTACACGTTCACCATCGTTGGTAACTACATATGGATTATGGATTTTGCCTCAATGTCAATAGAAATATTCTAAATAAACATCAAAGGACTGACGATGACAGGCTTGTTTTGGTATGTTCTTTTCCACTGGACACTTCTTGCGACGCTACTCATAACTCACGTGAGCAAATTAAATTATAATTTAAAGAGATATCACTTAATCATCCAAAAAACCTGAAGGACGAATGCCAACAAAATGTAATTAATACAGATAAACCAGTAACTAATGCATACACGAATAAATATGCCCCCGGATATCAATAGCGAGCGTCGGCTAGAATTAATAGCATATGAAAGGTCCATCTAAAATTCATTCAACCTGAATTTACGGCTGAAAAACAACGGCTATGCTTTTATATCACTCTTAAAATGATCTCCAAACTCAACTCTCGTTAAATTTTCACAATCAATGACCAACTCGAAATAGTTACTCCATCCACGATTGTCTTTTTGTGCAAAAAATTAACAGTGGCTCTTTTATTTCAGTAACTGCAACTTCAACCTAGCTTTTCAAGCATAGCTGGCACACTCTCCCCTCATTGGCACCACCCACAAACAACGTGAGTCTCTTTTTGGCCATTCATTTTTCCATTTCTTATCACACCCCTAGGTGTCGGAACGAAAACCTCAAATTGACGTCACATTGCATCCATAATCAGTCCTGTTCATAAATTAAGGGACATTTCTTGCCAGAACTTTACAGCGTATGAATGCAATTGATTATTCTTTTAAAAATAATTCCTCGATTTTGCTGTTTTCAATCTCAAGTTAAACAAACATAGAGCAGGACGAAACTGAAAATGTAACGGAAAAGCTTTCCCATCTTTCAGCAAAACATTCTCTAATCTGTTCGACAAATTTCCCAAAGACTGTCTTTAATACGGATTAGTGTATCCGGTAAAACCTTTTAGAGATTCTGCATATTGAAATAAATGTTCGTAAATTTGTTTTTACAGACATATTTTTCTGTAACAAAACACCACTAACTTAAATCTCCTATTGTTTTCAGTAATTGAATTTGAGTTATGTATGTACGTGTGTGTATATATATATATATATATATATATATATATATATGCAAATTACATAAATATATAAATATATGAGATACGAGTGTATATATATATGTGTGTGTGTGTGTGTGTGTGGGTCGCGTTAGTCCAGTGGGTAGAGCGTTGGACTGAGGGTCCCGGGTTCGATTCCCGGGCAAGACACTCTGGGCACCTACAGCTCCACCCAAGCTTAGTGATTTTTCGGGTACCAGGTCTTCCTGGGAAACCATAACCGGCACAGGGAAAGAAACTGGCCCCCCTACCCTGTTGTGTGAATTTCACACGCCGTATAGGGCTTATTACTGGGTGATCTCTACCATCACCTACTAAACCGGCCTTCGGGTTGATTACTGTGTTTATATGGTATATATATATATATATATATATATATATATATATATATATATATATATATATATGTATACATATTTATACATATAAGGTACATATATGTATTTATATGGAAACAAAATTTCATTTTAATATTTATTTAACAAGATACACCTTGAAACCAAGCACAGTAAGATGAATTGCATAAGGCTCCCTGGATATTTTGTTTATAGTTACAAACTTCAAATAATTTGTCAACCTTTCTTTATGTATTCATTTCATGCCCTCAAATTTTCATTTAAATGTCCGTTACCCAAAGAATTTTCCCATTCCCTCTTTTGGTCGATGAAAAGTAGCTATTCCCCGACCCTAGGTTTTGCCTGATCTTTCGTGGAATTCCTTGATGGCCAAAATCCCCTCTCCTTGCTCCTTAACGGGCGTAACATCATTTATGAAGGTCGTATAAACACACCCAAATCATTGAGGGCTATTGAGTTATAATTCCTGTGCCAGAGGACTGACACGAATTGCCGAGGAATCGAAGTGAGTCTGGGGACACGTTGGGAGGAAACGAGGGAAAAGCCAATCTTGAAAGGGTTGATCCCTTTCTCTGATGGGCTAGAAAGATGAGCTGAATGATTAGGTTACATCTCAAGGAGATCTGGAGATGAATGATACGTACCGCCTAACGTGCGGCGCACTGATTAATCGCTTCCACCAGAAGCGATTGATTACTCTTGGGAAAATGAACAATAAGAGTATTTACCGGCGCCTCAATGCCTTTTCCAACTGATTAAGATGATCAAAGCACAAAAAGTAATTTCTAAGTGGAATATTACACTTAACCTCTTATTGATTTAGCATGCATTGCATTGTAAATCACACAACTGATGGCAAATTATTTATTACGATTCAATCTTGCCCTCTTGCAGCAAATCAATTTTCTCACTTAGTATTCTACAGCAAACACCATTTGAAAACTTAATTAATTTATAAACAATTCCGTGTATTTTTTGCACCAAATAATTCCCCTGCAACACGATTAAGGGCTAAACAATTTTTTTAATAATTATGATGTAACACAGTTGAAACTATCTAATTTTTTTAAATTTAGAAACCTTACTCATCAGGTTGAGTATTAATTTATTTTGCTAATATTTTGATTATTTAATTATGTTTACGTTGATGGCTTTTAACAAAAAATAACGGCAATATTTAGCAATAATCATTGCCCTTTTCAGGATTATTATCAGCAACGATGCACCAAGAGTGTACTGAAAATAAGTTGCGCATGAGTTAAATGAATTCTGAGGAGAGTTCATTCTTTTACTAAAATGAACTCAGTGAACCAAAACTACCCTTCAATGTCCGGATAACGAAAAATAGAGTTTAACCCGTTTTCTCGGTTGTGGGAGCATGCTTAACGCTATTTAGAAATAATATTTTGTGGATATTATACCTTTCAACTTTAAAATGTTATCTTTTAAAATGGAAAATAGATGTATCCATGGCCATTAAATATATATCAATGGACCACACATATGGTAACCTTGGTAAAAAGCCTTTTTCCATAATCGCCGAAGATAACTTGGTAATACACAAATGATGTATTGAATTGTTATTTTCTCGTAATCTGGCACATCAATTGTGATAATATTTGCAATCTCAGACTTCGCTCTACTAAGCTGAATAATAATGAGAATAGCAAAGGCAGTTCTGTTTTCTATATCTCATAATCAGTTATCCTAAATCATAGACATATTTTAACTCGATTGGTGTACTAAGATTTTATCCCGGGATGAGAAATAATATATGACGAATAAACTAATATTCCCATTATACCCATATATTTTTTCTGAAAAAGAGAATGATATAATAAATCGAAAATCACGTCCGAAATTCGGTGTACTACAGGGTGCGTTCCAGAAGTAGGGCAATTGAATCCCGCGCCACTCTTATTGTTCGGAGTGGGATCAAACCACTCGGAGGGGGTGGGAAAGACGCCAAGCTTTGCCGCGAAAGCGGCCTTTGTGCACTTCAAGCTGTAAAAGCGGCTGGACGTCAGTTATTGTAAACCTTTGCGCGCCGACCGTGTCATGAAAGACCAACAGAGCGGAAATTTTAAGTGAACTTTTGCAACGAATTGAAAATGAGCCTGATTATTTGGACGTCATCAATAGTGATGAAACCTGGCTTTTTTAATACGACCCAAAAAAACGCTAAAGCTCTGAGTGGCGCAACAAACAGGCCCCGAAACCCATTAAGGCAAGAATGATCAAATCAAAGTTGAAAACAATATTCATTGTCTTTTCCGACAGTAAAGAGTGGTCCATAAGGAGTTTGTTCCTCAAGGACAGAAAATTAACGCTGCCTAAAAGGTGATAGCGCTGGAACGACTCCAAAAAGGGCCATCAGGACGAGAAAAGACATCTCCGCTACCTGGCAACTCCATCACGACAACGCGCCACGAGTACGTGAGTTCCTGGCCAAACACCATGTGCCAACGCCTCCCCCTTACCCTATAGTCCTGACTTCGCCTCAGCAGGCTTCTTTTTGCTCCCTCGGATTAATGCAGCCCTAAAAGGAACCCGTTTTTCGCACATAGAAGAGATCCAATCAGCCGTGTCGAAGACCTTGCGAGAGGTCCCAGAAGACGCCTTCTAGGGCACGCACCGGTCATAGCAGAGTCGCAAGAAAAATGAGTTGGGGCCCAAGGACAGTGCTTAGAAAAATTTTTAGTGTTTGCACAAATATGTTTAATAAATTACTTAAAAATTATTTTCATTATTTTTGGAACGCACCCTGTAGTTTGGAGCAGGAGACTGATAGTGAATTTTATTGGAAATTTAAATCGTAGTGATAGGCTAATAGAAAGGTGAAAGGGAGGTCGGAGCGTACGTTTAATTGATTTCAGGATCACAAGCGGGAAGGAAGTAATTGAATTTTGATGAATAATTATTTTTTTAATGACTAACACCTTATTATAACACCAGCACAGCCAGGAAAATACCAATAGTAATCTGTAAAACTATTAGAAGCAGCGTTATCAACATGCAGAGCTTATCATGATTGATTGCAGCATCGGCACATAACTTAGTTTTTGTGAAAAGCAAATTCAAAATCATTAGTATACGTCTAGGTATCAGAAAGCTAAATAGGAACGCTGCAGGGTTAACGGGTGTAAAAAATAAGAATAAGCAAGAAATTATTATTGAAAATCTAAGTGAAGTAATATATATATATATATATATATATATATATATATATATATATATATATATATATATATATATATATATATATATAGGATAGAGGATACAAACCGCAATGAGAATGTGGATACCTAACGTGGAGACCGCGAAAATAATGTAAAGCTAGCTCAGTAATAAACCATCCAGAAAAAGAGTTAATAGTGATAGAAAGGGAAGACTTAATTAGATCAATTTTTATTCCTATTCGGAAAATGAGTAAATTGCTACCATGGGCCGAAAATTTCATTTCCCATACGGAAAAGGTAGTGCTGAGAATACGTAATAGATGGTTATATGATAGCTCCAACTTAGGAAATTTGCATCGTTTTTGTAAAGGGAGGGAGAAGAATGATATCTATGTACCAATGAAGACATAATAGAAAGGAACATAGGTCTTGATGCCTGTTTTTGCTTCGTGGATTTCGATTTGAATTACTGTACATTACCAAAATACATCTCGCAGTATCATGGGTCAAAATTTTACGGCTGAAAATCATTTCACTTGACACGTTTACCTGGGAAAGTTTCGTTGTAGATTGCTTTGTCAAGAAGATGAGACAACGTCGCTGCAACTTGACCCAAGAAACTTCGTCAAGTGATATTTAACGCTATAAATAGCGTGGCCATATCATGGTTGCTTTGTCTACGCATGTTCATGGTAACTAAAATTATTACCTAAATCGTCCATCACGTTTACAAGACTGCTGTCTTCGCGAGAATGTATGCCTACACATTTGTAAAGAATATGTTGCAAATTGTTTATAGGTATCCACCGCCGCTACCTCGAGATCACTGCTCTCATCCGAAATCTATAGGAGTTTAAGGGAAGGCTTTAAGCAACAGATTCAATACATCCCTAAAAAAAACCTGAGAATCCTGAACACACGTACTCCCACGTGGAAGTGATGGGCAATTCGTTCGCAATTAAATGGAAAATGGCATAAATGCGGCATGGCATTTTTGCCGATGAAAGTCAGTGGGAGGATCAAGACGTTTATGGATCGTTTGTTGGAATCAGAGAATTGACACTTTTGGGTGGAATGCATTACGTGACAATAGACGGTAAATTCAGAGTATGACAAGAAAAATCTTGTGGTGGAGAGAAAAATGAAGAAGAGATTACATTTTGAATAGAAAACCACCATTTTAAGTAGAAATTAAAGCTGATGAAAGTAGTATTTTCTATCTCCCTCTCTTTCATTTAATATTTAACAATCCAACCTGTATTCACATTCAAAATCCAACAGTTTTCACATTATAATTAAATTAGAGTCGTGTCTCTGAGCACTCCGATTAAAACATACCCGTGTTAATGTATTTTTGGTATTCGGAAAATACCAAAAATATGATATTTTCCGAATGCACAAGTCAATTATATGACATTATTGGTGAAACCTCGAAAAGCACCAGTAAGAGAAATTTACCATCCAACAATTAGTGCGTGAAACTCACTTCCAACATAACTACTCGAGTAAGTACGAGATGAGCTCTACCGTCGCCGGTTGATTCAAACTCCGGATTTACGCGAATCTTCATTAAGTTCCAGGTTTTCAAAAATTCTACTTACCTTCTCTAATGGTCCTGATGAAAACTCTGCCTAATTTTTAAATGACGTTGACTATGATGTTGTGAATATGGTAAGCGATTATTTACCAAATCCAAACCCACTGATGAGTGAAGCAGTTTTTATCGGTAGATGTTCTCAAATCTAATTTAAGACATAGAGAGACTTGCGGAATGTCAGGTCCCCTTTGGACGATACCCGACGTGTCGTGACCACCCTCGGTCATTCTCCACCGGACTCTTCTGCTCTCAGACTCTTCCCCTCCCAACGATCACGAGACGCATTGCAACACCCGAGACAAAGGACTTTTTTCCAGGACTAACCCAATTATTGCCAAAACGTTATGATAATATTTCTAGTGCTACTTCCACTTTGGTCCCAGATAAAGGTGTGATTGAAAAAGTCACTCACGTTTCTCTCCCCCCCTAGGCTTTCCTTTGCGGATTGATAATTTATCGCTCAAACTTTTCTAATTCAGCAACATTGCTTCGCATCAAAATGTGACGCCAAGTTCCCCAGGAAATTAGCTAGCAATCAATCAAGGATCGATTTGTGGAACACCCAGTATGCTATTTCAGTACTTACGCAAAATTCAGTTCCGCATCTGAAAAATTAAATATACATAAACTGAACACGGCACGAGTCAATTAGTGCGTGTTATTATATTGTTATGATGAAATCACAGCGGGTTTTTAAGTTAATTTGTGACAAAGGAATAATACTGTAAAAACAATTTGTTTCAAGAATACGATGATGGTCGGGAAGCCATTTTTCTCTTTTTTAACGTCATGAATATTATTTTTTATCGGTTGAGAACTCTGAAATGTTAGCAGTTAAGAACATGATTAATATAAGTAAATGCGATACGGAAATAAGCCGAGTTCTTCGAAATGCAGGATGTTTTGTGTTCATTATAAATTTTATATATTTTCTCCGATTACCTCATTTCATTTCAGCAGAAAGCGGCCAATTCTTCCGAGAGAAACCACATTTATTGATGCACATTTAATTACATCAGATAAGTTGTACATTATAAACCAAGAAACGATAATTCAGAAATTCAAAAGAAATATTCTCACGAATTTCTCCTTTTTAAGGTAAGAGATAAGATTCTTTCCGCTCCGAAGGAAACGAGGAAAATCAATTTCCAAGGATTCCGGAAATGAAACGAATTCGTATTTCAATTTTCTGGGAACTATGCTTCCTAAAACAAAATCTCGTAGAAGATGCAGAAAATGGAATGACCTACCCCTCAACCCAGATCGTAGGACTTAGTACGATATCACTACGTATTCAACTTTAAAAACACTGTTCGCTCCTAACGTTTGCTAATAATTATTTTTTTTGTGCTTTCCATTAACTGATTAGGGTATGGAATGCAGAGATGCGAGATGATTTTCTCAGGAATTTTCATTTTATCTCATGAATTTATCTGAATGACTCAACGGAGATGGACTGACTAAAATGTGGTTGTTTTATTAAAATTGTAACTTATTTGTATTAAAAATAGACATTCAATTAATAAATACCCAGATTCTTCTAATAAATATTATAAAATCTTCTATCGTATTACAATT
This sequence comes from Hetaerina americana, assembly GCF_022747635.1. Lineage (NCBI taxonomy): Eukaryota > Metazoa > Arthropoda > Insecta > Odonata > Calopterygidae > Hetaerina > Hetaerina americana. The sequence goes on from NW_027286070.1 coordinate 46,995,923, forward strand.
TAATTTTAATTCTAATTTTGCTGATTAGCCTACTTAAGTAGTGCTGAAATATTTCTTAAAACTGCCAAGAGCAGAAGATGTTTAAATCAAGGAGCTTAAAACATGTTTTCCAACTGGAATTAAACTGCCTTACTGCTGTTGAATTTTAAAAAAATGGTACCTCGGAATTTTAAAATGTCACTCTGGTAATTCTTGTTGAGTATCAAAATATTTTACATTACTGTAGTAACACACTTTGAAAGTTCCCGATGGATAAATAGATGACTTATCGAATTGATTTCATTGCTATTTTTCCTTGAAAAAATCAGCTAGTTAAGTCCCTCACAACAATTTCAATCACTAAAATCCTTTCCCTACTATCCATCAACCTTTCAACTGCTGCTTGCGCTTTTAACTTGGCTTGAGAAATTTATAATTAAGAAAATTGACGAGAGAGGGGCAAAAGTAAGGATAAGCTCTTGTGTTCTCCAATCATATATAGTCAAAACTGGCACTCCAGCGCCGCGAGTGACTAAAACATACGGTATTGATAGGAACACACCAGTCACACGTTTTTAACATGGAAGCAATGTTAATTGAACTTGTGAAAGAAAAACAGTTAATTTATGATAATTTAACTAGTTAAATGAAAAAACGGACGATTATATACAGGCTGAAGGCATCATCTCCATAAGCCTGTTTAATGAGTTCTCCGACGCAGATTTCCCGAGTTTAACGCAAAACTTCACAGCTTAGCGTTGCTCGACGGTGCGCTCCACGCTGGCACGACGACACCACAAACAATCACACGTAACAAAAATCCACCTCCTGCCTCAACGCATGCCTGGGTGTGACTGAACTAAAGTGCGCCTGAGTGGTGGGGGACCCCTCTACCGAGCCGACCGGTCGGACCCCCATCCACATCCTCCGTTGACGCTACAGCGAACCAGTCCCGATACCTATTGTACAGACCCTGTAAATATCCTTCAACTCGCCTATATCCATCTTTTTAGCATAATAAATAACAATTCGCATCCAACGCATGAACCTTCGTCCTCTCATTGAATGATTTTTTTCCTTCAAATGAACTACCTGAGCCAGTATTGATGGATGACTCTGATTGATGACCTTTGAAAAGATGAACTGATACTCTGAAGGGCTTCAGTTCTTATATTTTCGCCGGTGCGAACTGCGCGCCGATTTTTGTGGGTGTCACGGCTAAGTTGAGTTCTTCCGTCTAGTTGATACATTCATTGTAAACCGTCCTTTACGTCGATATGACACCCTTCAATCAGGCAGACAGAAGGACGCGTGGCTATGGATGTTATTTCACCTGTCCCTTACCCGGTACAACATAAATTTTAGAATAAAATTATGTTGTATTATTTTTTTAGAAGTTTGATTGTTATTGCCTATCATTTTATTACATTTGTATCACGTATTTTACAAGAAAAAATTATTCGATTCGGTTTTTACGAATGTTATTTTCACTTCAATAACCACTTGAAGGTTGTTAAATGTTTACTTTTAGGAGTAATGTTTATACGTCCATTACCATGATCGTTGCTTTGTCTGTAATATTCCAATAATAGGTTGCTTAATTCATACATCGTCATGCATATAACAGGGAAAAATATTGCGATGAAATTAATTACGTAAGTCACCATATTATCGGTATCCTAGCAGGAAATATTCCGTAGCGGATACGTAACTTTGGTGGAGTTTCCTTCCGCAGCAGTGGTCTCCTCTACAGACTTAATATTGAGTTATTATCGTGCCCCGCGTCGATGTTGACCTAATAACGATTACAACTTATCCATAATCAAAATAAAACGTTAACGTGACCCACGAACGTGAATGCGGAGGTGGGGGGGGGCACAATAGAAGAGAAAGGTAAAGAGAAGTGGCGGGGTTGAGCCGCGGAGGGAAATGCAGGAGAAAATGGACCAGAATGAAATTGTCGGATGCCCGGATGAATAATGAAGGGCCGCAGAAGATGGAAGGGAGTGGTCCATTGATGATGATGGGAGCGCTTGAAACGATCACGCGATGGCGCGCGCGCAACGCTCATCCCCGGGCCCTCTGGTGGTCTCAGGGGCACGCAAGGGGGGGGGAGGAAGAGGGAGGTAAAGTTAATGGCTGACCTAGCCATGCACGTGCATTGGGGGTCGTCGGAAAACCTTCCCTCCACCCTCCCGCGCCCTTCTAACACCCCAGTCCCACTACCTGACCCTTTCGGTTCCATCCAAAATTTCTCTCCTTCCCCACACCCTTCACTACGCCGCGGATTGGTGTGGAGACAAAAGATTTCGTTGCGGTCGGTTGTCACGGCACGGGTCGCGAGACGCTTGAAGGGTCCCGCAACGGCGATTGATGGCCGCGGTCGAGGATTGATGGATTGTGTTCGGGACGATTGCCCCCGCGAAGTTGAGAGCTGTGACGAGGGGTGGGGGAGAGAGAGAGAGGAGGGAATTGAAGGGGGGAAAAGGGGTCCACAGCAGCAGCGGTGGAAGGTGTCACAAGGAAAGGGGATGGAGGATGGAGGCGAATTTGATGGCGAGAGATCGAAGAGTGCTCTCTGAAAATTGAATGCGTTCCTCTCAAAGGAGTTAGGGCGTGACGAGTGGGTGCAGCGAGGTGGACAAGCAAAATAACACGTGGTGACGGCCTGACATTGAAATAACTTTTCTTGTGCACTCCTGAAATTTCAATCAGAGCGTGAGGTAACAGTATATTCTGAGAAAATGTGAAGCATTCAATTAACAAAATAGTAACTATTATGGTGAATTACGAGGGTAGGCTGGAAATCACTGCACACATGCCCATGACCACAGATAGAAATAAATAGTGAGATCGAGCAAATAGTACATTAAAATAAAATCCTTAAGTTTTAAGATCATATATTTATTTTTCAACATAGTTACCGTCAAGGCTTATTCATATCTCCCAACGTGTAACAAGTGTTTTCATTCCATCACTGAAAAACTCAACAGACTTTTCTCGAATTCAGGACTTGACAGCTGCCTTAACCTCATCGTCTGAGGTGTAATGATTACCCTTGAGGTATCTCTTGAGTAGAAGAAAAAATAAAAATTCCAAGGCCAAAGATCGTGGAAATAAAAGGGGGAGAGTCGAATCTCCAGTTGTGCGCGAGTTGTGTGGAAGAGCGTTGTCATATTGCAAGATTATTGGCGCCAGGCTACCATTAAAACGACAAACTTCTTCCTTAGATATTTCAATATGGTTTTCGATACGCCTTTGAGTGATTCGCCGGTCATTTTAAATGAAATCTTCGACGAATTTGCGATGTTCATCAACTGTGGCAGGGATCGGACGTCCGATGCGTGTTTCATCAACAATTATAGCTTTTCCAAGCTCGCAACCACGAAATTTACGACCCGTTGATTTAAAGTAGACTTATCAACAATATTGTCACCATAACCAGCCTTCAAACGACGATGAATCTCAGTAGAAATCACTTTTTCAATAGTTAAAAATTCGATAACAGCATGCTATTTAACTAGCGTTGACATAACACTAGAACACGACTCCATACTTCCGCATCTTGATATGCACTTGAAAAACGCAATGACCTGAAACGTGCGCATATGCATTGAGGGGGAATGTTACTTCCACTTGCCACCAAGAGCGCTTCTGAAAGTTATTTCGTTTCCGTTCTACAAGTATTGGTGCATTAATTTTTAGCCTACCCTCGTATATAATGGCTGTGATATGTATCATCTATCCTGTATATTGAAATAAAATTATGAATAATTTTTCTTAAACTTATATTTTAAGCAAATAGACCTACTTAAATCATTGTCGATGGTTTTACTGGATCATAGAGACATCATCATTTTAGGGGTCTGTATTGTGTTGAAACTGGGGACATGATAGCCTGCGTATAGCGTTTGCTTACAGGCCAAAAGGCGCGGGTTCGATTCCCAGGGAAGCCTCTGGGAACTCTCAGCGTATTCAAAACTTGGTAGTTTTCCGGTTACCAGACTTTTCTAAGAAACCATAGATGATGCAGGGAAAGTAACTGGTGTGCGCCCCCTTACCCTGATTTGTGAATTTCACTAATGGAGCTCTACCCTCAACTATCAAACCGATTTTGATAACTGCGCTTTATTGAGATGAAACATAAGATTTTGTACCAATATCAATATCGGATACGAATCGGATTTAAAATAACGAATGCAATGAAAAGGGGCATGATGAGAGTATATATACGCTGTCGAAGTTCCATGAGCATACATGTAATCATTAGCTTTTTTTGCGATAGTTCCCTTTGCGGAATCGTCTTCAAATAACTCTAGATTCGACTCTAAAAGATTGGTGGTAACGATTTCTTTACATAATTTCAGCAATCCTTATTCGATAATTACACGTAGAAGTCTATAAGCAATTACTATGTACCCGTGCTGATGGTTCCAATCGGCATATACTAAGTAACGAGTTCTGGCGAGTCATCATATATTGAACCAAATCTACATTAGTATAGATCTGAATGTCATACAGAAGAATAAACATTGGGCCATTTTTCCCCAATAAAATATGTTCATTAAAAGACACATATTTGATACTTTTATTGATCATTATTTCATAAATAAATATGCACTCTTTCCTATTTAGAATGAACTTAAAGTTGCTTTTAGGCTAAGGACCCTGATGGCTACTAACGCTCCTAAGGAATTTTTCTCAGCGATATTCTCGGCTCACTTTAAGAGGTTACAAAGTTTTCAAAGCACTCCACCAAAAAAACTATTTTACAGTAATACATTCAAGAGATTTACAGACGGTCTTTTTCAATAACGAAAAAAACTAGAACTGATAAGTTCTGTGTAAATGGAAGGGATATGGAGTGGCACATAAATATGCTGATTGAGACCATTCTCCCGCCCTCTAGGAGAGGATTTCATTTAGATAAACTTATTTAGTTGTAATGAGCTTGTTAACATTATCCACCATGAGTCATGATGTCACCATTATACAGGGTCGGTACAATAAGTATCGCGACTGGTTCGCTATCACCTCAAAGGAGGGGTGGATGGGGATCCGACCGGTCGGCTCGGCCGAGGGGTCCCCCACCACTCAGGCGCACTGTAGTTCAGTTGCCTCCAGGCATGGGTTGAGACAGGAGGTGGATTTTTGTGACGTGTGATTGTTTGTGGTGTCGTCGCACCAGCATGGAGCACACCGTCGAGCAACGCTACGCTGTGAATGGTTGCGTTAAACTCGGGAAATATACGTCGTAGACCCTTCAACTCATTAAACAGGCTTATGGGGATGATGCCTTAACCTGCACAAGAGTTTTTGTGTGGCACAAAATGTTTAATGAAGGCCGGGAGCTCGTCGATGAGCACCGCATCGGACACCCGGCGACCGCTCGAACCGATGCTCAGGTGGCCAAAGCGAAACATTTTTGGACTCTGACAGGCGTTTAACCATCGCCCTTATCAGTGAGGAGACCGGCCTTTCAGTCGGAACTGTCCACACCATTGTAACAGAGGATCTTGCGATGAGGAAGGTGTGGGCGAAGCTGGTGCCGAAATTCTTGAGCGAGGAACAAAAACTCTCGCGATTGTTGTGCGGCAGCTTCTGACAAAATTCGGCGTGGCAACGTTGCCTCACCCCCCCTACAGCCCCGACCTGGCTCCACCTGACTTTTTCTTGTTTCCGCGAATAGAAAGGGAGCTCAAAGGATATCGGTTCGACTCCATCGAGGCGGTTCAAGCGGTGACGACAAAGGCTCTCGACAGTAATCCGGAAACCAACTTCCAGCGGGGTTTTGACCGGTGGCAGACATGCCGAACTAAGTGCATCGATACAGGAGGTAGGTATTTTGAAGATTATTAAGTGGTTTTAATGATAACTGCAATGACTTTTGATTTTGGAACCAGTCCCGATACTTATTGTACAGACCCTGTACAATGCTTAGATTTCCTCATAGACATTATTTCAGGTGCATATTTTGTTGTCATGAATTTCTACATTCCTGGGAAAGTCTAGTGATATTTACCTAGTAAACGAAACAGAAATTAGTAATCTTTAAGTGTGATAAGGTTTACTTGGTCTCGCTAAAAGGGATAAAAATTACCAAATAAACTAAACTCAAGTTTTCTCTGAAATATAAATCCCTCAATACAGTCGGAGGGAGAAAAGGTTCCCAATACTGGTTCCAAGCGTTTGGTAGACATATTGATATATATAACTATAAACCATAAACACAGTAATCAACCCGAAGGTCGGTTTGGTCGATATATACGTTTCTATGCATATGTATGTATATAAATATATATATATATATATATATATATATATATATATATATATATATATATATCCTGTAAATTCTGAAATAATACATGAGATAAAAAACTCAACAGTTTTTTCATTATATAGTAGACCTCTTCCAATACTGATATTATTGGCTCATTGCGCTCATACCATTCTTAGATTAAACAAATAAAAATTCACAATTATCCTAAAGAGCCATTGTGTGTGATTAATTGTGAAAACTAATTCTGAATTTGCTATGCAAGTGTGGTTTGACTTTCCCCAGCGTCTGTTTGGGTTAAATAATGAATGATATGGGTGTTGTGTGTTTGCGTGTGAGTTATTCATTTAAGTCAATCCTGAGAGAATATAAGCACACCGTAGGCATGAAAACAACCGTGATTGACACAGTGAAAGGAAGCATCGCGTGTAGGGCTCGAATTTTGCCGAAGAAAGGCATAAAGAAGACATAAATTCTGCCTTTGAGCTGAAGTTGACTCACAAGTCGGTATATGGCGGGAGTTTCATCGAACGCATATCGTTTGCCCCCTTCAAAGGTGAGAGAGAGCAAACTTCCGTTAATAAGAGAGAAGATATGATTGGATTAAGAAGGATAGTGAAAAACCTAATATGTGGAAAGAGAAATAAAATAATTCAAAATTTTACTATGAAGAAAAAAGAGTACTTATGAGACGGGATGTTTCCTAAACCTTTTATGATCATAGAAGGTCTAGTATGAATATGCACAATGTATTAGAATATGAATATAAACGACACCGATAAATGGTATGCGACGCATATTGAATAATGCTAACTAAATGGAGAACTGAATAAAATAAATAATTTTGTGAACTCAAGTAATCGTATAATTAACATTTTTTGCCGTTTCTAAGACAAATAATGACTTCTTCATGTGAAATCACAAATTATTGACATAGAGCTTGAGGGATAAAGAAATGTAGTTCCGACATAATTTAGAGCTTGCTCATTTTTAATACCCTGATGCTTTATAGCATAATTTAATGGATATTGCATTGATGAATGTATTGGCACATTATTATTTCCCATGTACCATAAATAGTGGTTAAACAATCAATGCAATTAAACATCAGTGTTCTTGACGGATAATAATGGTCACTAAAGCTACTCTCATGAATACCTCCGCATTGCGGTATCGCTACCATTACATCCTGTTTTTTCATTATTTCAGCATCATATCACTTTGTGTTTTTAGTTTTCCGTTCCTTTTGGTAGAGTAGTGGCCATCGCCCCAGTCAAAGACACCATTACACAAGATAGATTATTGATGCAACTCTTAGTGGAATATTAAATTCAAACCGTAAAAAATCAGTTTTAAAATACTCCGTTCCGCTGAAGCAACAAAGGCACTCCGTGCATAAATATAAGGACGATTAATTGCTACAGAATTGTAAATTTGAAAAACAAATGGATTTTGTAAGCTTGTTTACTATTAACGGCTAAGCATATGGTGTTTGATTGAATTGAAGAAGCCACCCACCCGACTGCCAGCTTAATCTCCCGTTGAAAGAGTCTACCCGTTTAGTAATTAAGCATTAAAACAAAAGGTAATTAAGTTTTCCATATCCGGCCAGTCGAAAACGAAGGAGAAAATATTAAAATCAATCAAATGAAAACTTATACACAACAACGATGTAATTTTGACGGAGAATGCAAAATATACCGCAAGGCAATTATCTGTTTTATCTCTTCATTTTTCTCAGTCTGTTAATCATCGCATTAATTGGACCTAAAATATTCCTTTTTTTTAGCATTTCCACTTAGAGAGATTGAAATTATTATTCTAGCTTAGTCACACTCTTATGCAACATTAACAAGTAACTGATGTCTACCCATAATCATGCCAATTTTGCTGGGAAAAGTTAGCAATTTTCATGCACTAAAGCAATCAATGTTCGCATCCGAATAAAGAAGTGCAAATGGAAGCCGACAAATGGGCATTAAATCCGCCACAGGTACACTGTAAACCAATAGGACTAATTTTATGTGCATTATTTTGGCATCGCTGATACCTGGAATTTTCTCTGGAATGTGTGCTGTTTTCATATTACATACCATTTGGAAGTATATAATGATCCAAATTTCATTTATATTTTTCATTTTTTGCGCGTCTTATTCTTCCCGAAACTTATGACGTCAGAACGTCTTTCTCCACGAAGGTATTCCATGAGAGAAAATTTTTCGTAATCGCGTGGGTGGAGCGAAAAATGAACGAGCTGTTTAGGGGGAGGGAGAGATGGGCAGTTTCCGGAAAAAAACTCTCACTCAAGGGTACACAAAAACATTACTGGGGATCGAGATGGCTGGGGGAGAGCCGTTGAGGGTGAAAATGAGTTCGACTCAAAAGGAGATCCGGGAAGGTTGCGATGTGCTCGCCGCCGCTTATGGAATGAGCGGCGGGCGGTATGGGGCGAGGGACGCCGCTGGTGACAGGTGGGAGTGCGGTGGAGGTCGTGAGAGCATCCTGACGCGCTTTGAAGTCCGCTCCAGCCCGCGGAATTCCAGGGAAGAGGAAATGAAGAGCGGAAAGCGCGCGGACGATCCTTCAACGCGAGATGAAAGGGATTTTGACGGAGTTTGGAATGGAAGGAAAATATGGATGAATGAAATGAATGAATGAGAGAAAGAGCGGAGGAGGAGGTCGGAATAGTAACAGAAAAACAAGAAGGCCCCTGCGTATGCCTGTGGTGAGCAGTTTCAAAACGGGATGCTGTATTAGCTATCATGAGGAGGTAACTAACTGCTGTGTTCATTTACCGCGCGAAGGATATTGTGTGGACATTTATAGGGTCTTGGTACTTCATGTAGTGGAAGAGAACGGAAAATATTTTTTTCCACGGCGTCTTAATAGAGGTGTCTCTTTGGACAAAGTACTGCCTTTGCCGTGCTCAAAACCTGTAAAACTAAAACTGGAATATTGCTGAAATGAAAACTTATGAAAAATATAGCAAATCATGTTAATTAGTGTTTTTTTCCACGAAATCAGGATTTCGGAATATGCAGTTAGCGTAAAATTTTACGTGACGGCTTGCTTGGAGATAACGGCTGACGTCTCTTTGCACAACCTTGTGAGATTTGGTTAAGTTCGTATCAAATAATTTATTCTAAGAAAGTATAAACCTGTAAAAAAGGTATTTTTTTACATTTTCATATATTGTTTTCGTTCTCCTCCCCTTTTTATGTAGCTGTTAACACATACATTTATTCCAACCAGATAATCATTTTCTGAAACAAAATCGGGACTAAAAGTTCATTACAATAAATTATGAATTTATATCTATTATTAAATTATCTTGGATTACCTTACTCTCTCTTCTTTCGCAAATATCAACTCTTTAATTCCTATAAAACAGTGGTGTCATTTCCAAAATAAATAATTAAATTATGCTTATTAAAAGAGTATATCGTCAAGATTACTCATAAATTCAATTACACGCAATAGTACTGAGCAATTGCATCACGTAAACGATCTTCAATGTCATGTTTGTAGTAATCTGCTCGTTTAATAGAGTCGCTGATCATTCTTAAGTAATTGGCGTCTCTATGCTCTATCAACTGCCAGCCAACTTTTTGTGCTAATTAGCGGTAGAATCAACAGATTAGTCATGGTAGTCTAGTAAGCAGGGCATTCATCTATCAACCACATGGTTCAGATTCAAATCCGATTGCCTGTACTCATCTATAGCTTCAAGCTATTTCTTTGATTTTTCGGGTACCAAATCTTCCTTGGATACCTCAGAAGTCTCAATAAAAGTATTCCAAAGGACTTAACTGAGACGTACGCTCAATTACATGCCTAAATTTGGGTTTAAATTTGGTGGTTTTTTCATAGAAATAATGTAGCAGTGATGAAGGCAAGATAAACTTCATTCTCAATGCCATCCTATCATTCACGTAAGGATGCGTAATGAAACGCCATGCCTCAGCTCTCCCCTCGAAAGCCTTGGATCAATGAAGATTGTCGTGAAAATCCCAATAACTCAGTGATTAAATTCCAAAGAAACTGCGGGAGATGCCGCAACAGTAACTTTAACGGAGTCATCCGCTAATGTGCATTTCAATGCAACAATTTCAGAGCGTAAAAATCATTCGCCTTGACTGGGACTCGAACCCAGATCCCTCAATATCCGGTCGAGTGCTTTAGCCACTTAAGCTACCGAGGCGTCCTCTTAAACTCTGAAATTTTGGGGCTTTTAAAGGAACTAGATGTTATGACGAAATACCGTACATACAATGTCACATGTATTCGTAGTCGTGCGCGAGGCGCCACTGTCCACGAGGTTAAAGCCAACTTTAAACACGTATGGTGTTTTCCCTTTGACAAATTCCAAAGAAACTGCGGGAGATGCCGCAACAGTAACTTTAACGGAGTCATCCGCTAATGTGCATTTCAATGCAACAATTTCAGAGCGTAAAAATCATTCGCCTTGACTGGGACTCGAACCCAGATCCCTCAATATCCGGTCGAGTGCTTTAGCCACTTAAGCTACCGAGGCGTCCTCTTAAACTCTGAAATTTTGGGGCTTTTAAAGGAACTAGATGTTATGACGAAATACCGTACATACAATGTCACATGTATTCGTAGTCGTGCGCGAGGCGCCACTGTCCACGAGGTTAAAGCCAACTTTAAACACGTATGGTGTTTTCCCTTTGACAAATTCCAAAGAAACTGCGGGAGATGCCGCAACAGTAACTTTAACGGAGTCATCCGCTAATGTGCATTTCAATGCAACAATTTCAGAGCGTAAAAATCATTCGCCTTGACTGGGACTCGAACCCAGATCCCTCAATATCCGGTCGAGTGCTTTAGCCACTTAAGCTACCGAGGCGTCCTCTTAAACTCTGAAATTTTGGGGCTTTTAAAGGAACTAGATGTTATGACGAAATACCGTACATACAATGTCACATGTATTCGTAGTCGTGCGCGAGGCGCCACTGTCCACGAGGTTAAAGCCAACTTTAAACACGTATGGTGTTTTCCCTTTGACAAATTCCAAAGAAACTGCGGGAGATGCCGCAACAGTAACTTTAACGGAGTCATCCGCTAATGTGCATTTCAATGCAACAATTTCAGAGCGTAAAAATCATTCGCCTTGACTGGGACTCGAACCCAGATCCCTCAATATCCGGTCGAGTGCTTTAGCCACTTAAGCTACCGAGGCGTCCTCTTAAACTCTGAAATTTTGGGGCTTTTAAAGGAACTAGATGTTATGACGAAATACCGTACATACAATGTCACATGTATTCGTAGTCGTGCGCGAGGCGCCACTGTCCACGAGGTTAAAGCCAACTTTAAACACGTATGGTGTTTTCCCTTTGACAAATTCCAAAGAAACTGCGGGAGATGCCGCAACAGTAACTTTAACGGAGTCATCCGCTAATGTGCATTTCAATGCAACAATTTCAGAGCGTAAAAATCATTCGCCTTGACTGGGACTCGAACCCAGATCCCTCAATATCCGGTCGAGTGCTTTAGCCACTTAAGCTACCGAGGCGTCCTCTTAAACTCTGAAATTTTGGGGCTTTTAAAGGAACTAGATGTTATGACGAAATACCGTACATACCATACGTGTTTAAAGTTGGCTTTAACCTCGTGGACAGTGGCGCCTCGCGCACGACTACGAATACATGTGACATTGTATGTACGGTATTTCGTCATAACATCTAGTTCCTTTAAAAGCCCCAAAATTTCAGAGTTTAAGAGGACGCCTCGGTAGCTTAAGTGGCTAAAGCACTCGACCGGATATTGAGGGATCTGGGTTCGAGTCCCAGTCAAGGCGAATGATTTTTACGCTCTGAAATTGTTGCATTGAAATGCACATTAGCGGATGACTCCGTTAAAGTTACTGTTGCGGCATCTCCCGCAGTTTCTTTGGAATTTGTCAAAGGGAAAACACCATACGTGTTTAAAGTTGGCTTTAACCTCGTGGACAGTGGCGCCTCGCGCACGACTACGAATACATGTGACATTGTATGTACGGTATTTCGTCATAACATCTAGTTCCTTTAAAAGCCCCAAAATTTCAGAGTTTAAGAGGACGCCTCGGTAGCTTAAGTGGCTAAAGCACTCGACCGGATATTGAGGGATCTGGGTTCGAGTCCCAGTCAAGGCGAATGATTTTTACGCTCTGAAATTGTTGCATTGAAATGCACATTAGCGGATGACTCCGTTAAAGTTACTGTTGCGGCATCTCCCGCAGTTTCTTTGGAATTTGTCAAAGGGAAAACACCATACGTGTTTAAAGTTGGCTTTAACCTCGTGGACAGTGGCGCCTCGCGCACGACTACGAATACATGTGACATTGTATGTACGGTATTTCGTCATAACATCTAGTTCCTTTAAAAGCCCCAAAATTTCAGAGTTTAAGAGGACGCCTCGGTAGCTTAAGTGGCTAAAGCACTCGACCGGATATTGAGGGATCTGGGTTCGAGTCCCAGTCAAGGCGAATGATTTTTACGCTCTGAAATTGTTGCATTGAAATGCACATTAGCGGATGACTCCGTTAAAGTTACTGTTGCGGCATCTCCCGCAGTTTCTTTGGAATTTGTCAAAGGGAAAACACCATACGTGTTTAAAGTTGGCTTTAACCTCGTGGACAGTGGCGCCTCGCGCACGACTACGAATACATGTGACATTGTATGTACGGTATTTCGTCATAACATCTAGTTCCTTTAAAAGCCCCAAAATTTCAGAGTTTAAGAGGACGCCTCGGTAGCTTAAGTGGCTAAAGCACTCGACCGGATATTGAGGGATCTGGGTTCGAGTCCCAGTCAAGGCGAATGATTTTTACGCTCTGAAATTGTTGCATTGAAATGCACATTAGCGGATGACTCCGTTAAAGTTACTGTTGCGGCATCTCCCGCAGTTTCTTTGGAATTTGTCAAAGGGAAAACACCATACGTGTTTAAAGTTGGCTTTAACCTCGTGGACAGTGGCGCCTCGCGCACGACTACGAATACATGTGACATTGTATGTACGGTATTTCGTCATAACATCTAGTTCCTTTAAAAGCCCCAAAATTTCAGAGTTTAAGAGGACGCCTCGGTAGCTTAAGTGGCTAAAGCACTCGACCGGATATTGAGGGATCTGGGTTCGAGTCCCAGTCAAGGCGAATGATTTTTACGCTCTGAAATTGTTGCATTGAAATGCACATTAGCGGATGACTCCGTTAAAGTTACTGTTGCGGCATCTCCCGCAGTTTCTTTGGAATTTGTCAAAGGGAAAACACCATACGTGTTTAAAGTTGGCTTTAACCTCGTGGACAGTGGCGCCTCGCGCACGACTACGAATACATGTGACATTGTATGTACGGTATTTCGTCATAACATCTAGTTCCTTTAAAAGCCCCAAAATTTCAGAGTTTAAGAGGACGCCTCGGTAGCTTAAGTGGCTAAAGCACTCGACCGGATATTGAGGGATCTGGGTTCGAGTCCCAGTCAAGGCGAATGATTTTTACGCTCTGAAATTGTTGCATTGAAATGCACATTAGCGGATGACTCCGTTAAAGTTACTGTTGCGGCATCTCCCGCAGTTTCTTTGGAATTTGTCAAAGGGAAAACACCATACGTGTTTAAAGTTGGCTTTAACCTCGTGGACAGTGGCGCCTCGCGCACGACTACGAATACATGTGACATTGTATGTACGGTATTTCGTCATAACATCTAGTTCCTTTAAAAGCCCCAAAATTTCAGAGTTTAAGAGGACGCCTCGGTAGCTTAAGTGGCTAAAGCACTCGACCGGATATTGAGGGATCTGGGTTCGAGTCCCAGTCAAGGCGAATGATTTTTACGCTCTGAAATTGTTGCATTGAAACTCAGTGATTGTTCACGCCTGACATAAATTAGGACTGTCATAAGGAAGGCCAGCTCAAAAAATGAAACATATCGGGCACTGCGTGGGGAGAGAGAGAGAGAGCGGATAGGGGAGGTAGGGAGAGGAATGGATCGCCGGGGATAGGAGGCGGGGGATAGTGGGGAGGAGGGAGTAGGAAGTGGGCCGTGGGTCAAACTAGAGCAAATGGAAGAAAACGCATGATGCACGGTAGTGGGGAGAAAAATGGACTTTCCTCCGAGATTGACAGAGATAAAAGGGTGGCTGGGGTGTGAAGGGGGTGGAGAAAGGGAGAAGGGTTTGAAGAGAGTGGTTGTCCGCGCTGGACCGATGAGGGCGAGAGTGAGGCGGTATGATGGAGAGATGCTGTGTTACACCCAGTCAGAGACGGAGCGAGGGAGTGTGTGTGGATTGAATATTATTGAAGCAGGAGGACGATGAGTTTCCTCTGGGTCGAGCGTGAGATGGTTGGGGAGGGGTGATCAAGGGTGAGGATGAAAAGGGCGATGGATAAGTGGGGTAGAGGGACTAAGAAGTGGCGATGGTCGTCGGTAGTGCCGAAGCTTCAACGTCGAGTAATTTGATATTGCACGTGATGGTGGCAAGAATTCATTAACTGATGACAATGAATGGTCAATAAACTGCTATTATTTGGCATAGGAAGTATTGAAATCAGATATTCGACCATGCCGTGATTTAAAAGTTTCGACCATAAGAATTTAAAAGTTGTGAAATGATAAAAGACCCTCATGGAAGTGATTGTGTTGGTGTGATCAGCTGCAACCCGAATTAAATTCTTAAATTTTTACCGCGCATACTTTTTTATCCTATCCTTATTTCGAGCATTACCAATGAGTGGCAGTAAGTAACCGGTGGCAGCGACGTACAGTTAGTTTTTCCTCTTTAGTGTTGCCATTGGAATGATCTGAGAATGTTTTATCTTTTACGGGAAATTAATTCGTGTTTCTGGAAATTCGAAACTCATTTTTTTCGGAGGATTTATTCCTAAAGGAAGCCAATAAAAAATATTTTTTTCCTTTATCGATTTTTTAGGCATCCATGCTTACTTGGCGATACTTTTCATTCCATCGTTGCTCATTTTGATTCCAATATTGTTTGGTTAACATATTGGATGTTTGGCTGACAGTGGCACATATCTAGTCGGAAGGTGGAGCGGCGGCCGACCCTTAGGGTCAGTGTGGGTGTTTTGCGGGTTATGAAGTGAGAGAGAGAAAAGGTTAGATTTTGGTAACAGGAGTTTGGTGTTTGATTTTCGCGTGGTGAATAAACGTGGGGCTGTATTGGTGGTGGTATTGATGTGGGTTTGGTGGAAATGGTGGGACCAATGACTGATTGATCGTCTTTTCTTTCGCCACGGAGTATCTGATGGGCCCACGGGGCCATCCCACTCTGTCCCCCCCTTCCGTCGCACCTCAGCAAGCTCTCCTCTTTCATATCGACCTTTCCCTCTCTTCCTCCTATATTCCCTTTGCTATCATTTCCAGCGTTTCTTCGACTCCTCCGCTGCCCTCTTTCAAGTCCATCAACAATCCTTACTCCAACCTTTGCACATGGCATCATTTTTCTCATAAATCTCACTTTTAATATCTAATTGGTATGTATTACCTGCATCACTAATGCTGTAAGTTATTATTCGTTTCTCTATACCTTGAGTAAATTATATGTTCAGATTACTACTTGATGGCTGTATCTCACTCTTAGTACTCCGTTTCCCACGGTGGTATCACTAGACCCTTTGCAAATCCCTATTGCACCTGACCCTTTTGTTGGCGTTTGGATTAATTTGGTTTAAATAAATTAGGTTAGGGTTCGTCTTGATTTCAAAATTTTGAAAGCCTTTCACGTTCACATGAACAAAATTAAATGAATTTATATGCTTTAATATCACGTTTTTTTATTTTTTTCTTTAAAGCTACCCAGTTTCTTGTCATAATCGATTTGCATTAAATATAGAATAATATATTTTCCCATATCTGAAAAATTATTTGCCAGCATATTTTATCCAGTGTGGCAAATTTGGTGTTTTTTGACTATTAACTAAGTGTCACGTCAGCCCCAGAGGAGCGTAAAAATTTGGATCACATTCCTAACATGGATTAAGCAATTTCCTCGATAAAAGCTGGAGACCTCACATCACCTGTTCTCTTCATACTATTTACTTACCAATTTTTTATTGATCCTTATTAGTTCTTCTCCTTCCCACAGCATCTACTTAAATAATCAGAATCAAATAATGAAAGATCTCAGGTTTTCCCGGCGTATGGCATTCAAGATGTTCTCTCGGGTTTCCCACCGGGTCAGGTTGCAGTACACCGACGTTTCGATAGCTGACTCTGCCATCGTCTTCACCCTGAAGACGATGGCAGAGTCAGCTATCGAAACGTCGGTGTACTGCAACCTGACCCAGTGGGAAACCCGAGAGAACTTCTTGAACAGAATCAAATAATTTTCAATAATTAATGATGAAGTATTCAGTACTAAATGATTTTAATATGCTGCGGTGAATGTGGCCAGAAATAATTTCCAAGGTTTTACACACAATTGTCTATCATACATTTTTTCGGATGAAGTACTCCTCGAAGATTTGAACTCTCACCCAGTTAAAGGACACGTCATAATATTGTATAAGTGGTACCTATAATGCATAAGTTCATCTACTTCGTCAGTCGAATATTGTTCCCATTGGTATAATTTCAAATTGCGGTAAATTGGGTAGTATTTGGTGTATTTATGTCAGTTGACATTCAATCAATAAATCTGTGCCATGTTTATAGCAAGTAAAGCATGTTCCACTATATCATTTGCAATTGACTATAATATTTTTTCAACTGAAAATTTGGAGCTGCCCTGCATGAACCGGAGCATTTATTGATAAAAGTGATAAATCAATAGGTACCACAAATTCTGATTACATTTCATTATTTCCTCCATATATTTCACTTTAGCGACGGTGTTGACTATTTTTCTTCCATTTTCAATTTTTTCTCATCGCCCTACCTACTTCCCCATTCCCATCCCCGCATGAGGATAATGGCTTCAGCAGGAAACGCATCGCTACCCACCGCCATAAAATAAAGCTGGACACGCTTTTCTTTCCACCTCCGAGTCTATCAAAACCAGACCAGCGTTGCCATGCCTCCTCTCCTCCCTCCACCTCTCTCTTTCACGTGCAAAGCGAAGAATTTTAGCCTAAATTATGTGAAAACAGCGTCACTTCCACCCTTTCTGCCCCCTTTACTTCGCAATGCGGTTCTCATATTATAATTTCCATCCGCCATTTGGCCGAGTCCCTCACCTCTTGGCTCATCTCTGCGTATTAGTACGAGGGCCTCACGAAGCCGCATTAGTCCGTCTTCTGCGAAAAGTTTTTACGGTTTTACGTGCGTGAATCATAACTTTTGTAGAAATCATGGGGAAAAAACTTTTATGAACAACAAGTTACTGAATCAAAATCTATGGCATCGAAAATTCTTCATTTCTTTAAACACCTCATGCCTGTAAATGGCATTCATGACAGTTACCTGAATCACAGATAGAATAACGTGATATGATGATGCATATGTATTAATGTATAATGCATGATTTCACCTTATATCGATATATCAATATTTCATTAAAAATGCCTTTTTATAAGGCAAAGAAATTCAACCTGCTAAATCCTCAGATATCAAATGGTCGACATTCTTTATCATTTTAATCTCTTATGTTAATCCTTGATTTTAATTGCTCCTTGTCTGATACCGTCTGAGTTATTATTTAAATACTGACCGAACAGTTAACTGCTTCATATTTATCACATATATTAAATTACTGTTAAAAATATATGTAATGATAGACAGTATCAGGTGACACAAAAATCCCTAGCATCACAATTAAACTTGAAATAATATCGTAAGCATCAATTTAAAAAATAAGCTGCTACATACTAAAATAATGTAATCAAATACGAAGCCAATACAATTACACATGGCCCGGTATCACACCAAACAAAGAACGCTCCGTCCAAGATTGCACACCGTCCAAAATCACACACTATCCAACGTCAAAGCCCGTCCAAATCACGTACCGGCAGGTATCAGACACTTTCATAGTCCTACTTTTCACTGTCCATACCCCTAAAAAAACATTATTTCACATAGTCGTTCTAGAGTTAATGAGTACTTTCAAGGAAAATTTATCCAAAAATACCCTTATTGCCGTTTCCTTTCGGGATACGTTAATTCAAAAATTCTCACTTTAAGTTAATTCAGAAAAACTTTTCATCTTTACCAATTCCTTACGAACTACTTATCTATCGCAACTATGGTAATTTTTTACTGTGTCATAAATTTTCATCTATTCCTTGTCTTGAGAGTCTACAAGAGACTTTCTAAATCCATTCATTCCTCTTAGATATAGTCCCCTTTCTCTCAAAATTTTTGGTGCAAACAAGTCTAAGACACTTCATTCATGCTTGTCTTTTACTGCTGTCTTTTCCCACTCACATTAAGTGAATACCATTAATATTCACTATCTCTCCCAACGTGACCAGTATTATGTGACATAGAGTTGTTTTATTTTATCAATATTGAAACAGATAATATGTTTGTTTTTCATTTATTAGTTAACCTAATCGTTTAAGTCAATTGAACATCCATAACTTCTTGACACTTTAGAATGCAATTTTTTCATTTTGAAGCATGCTCTTGAATCCAACGTTAACTTTGAATTTCTTAATACTTAATCCCAAAATAATTCTTTCCTGCAGCTCGGCTGAAGAAGGTTTGCCTTCGGTTAGAACGCCATCCTTGACTCACATCTCTTTGTTCCCACATGCGTAAAATTTATAGGCAAGCGCATAGGGATCTGCTTTCTCCAATTACGCCCAAAATAAAACCACACACACGTATCTTCCTCCATTTTGTTCATCGCCCAGCATATCTCCTTCTCCCTCTCGCTCTCTATTTTTCCCTCCCCTCCTTCCTCTCTCTCTTCCTTCCATATCCGGCCAATTCACTTTCTCCCTCCTCCCCCTGCCTCAACCTATCTTCCCCTTCCCAAACTCACCCCCCCCCTCTCCTCCCTTCGCCTCCATCCCACCAGCTCCACGCCTTACCGGAGAACAGCCCCGGAGGGAAAAGGTGTATAAAAGGCTTTTAAAAAAGATGCGAAGGAGTAGAGCGTGTTCCGAAGGTTTTCCAGAAAAGAAAAAGGGTTTTTCGGGTCGTGGATGTGCCTGGAGAGTGAGCGGGAATGGAAGGAGTAAAAGGGGGAAGGCCAGGGAGGGGCTGTGGAAAAGGAGGGGTGTCGAGGGGAAACCAGTGGGGAGGCAGGTAAAAGGAAAGGGTAGAAGAGGGGAAGAGGCATGACGAATAGGGGGAGATAACCGGGAGAGGAGACGCTCAGATCGGACCATACGCCTGATGAGTTCTTTTAAAAATGATAGCGATTTGCAAATGAAGGAAAATCCTCCATGATGGCCCATGTAGCCGTTCACATTGCCAGAGATGGTGTCGTGGTTCCCAGGATAAACGTAGTTTGTCTAATAGTATCTACATTTGATTGCTGATTTTACCTATAACCCCCTATTGCCTGGATAGGTCTTCGGACCTTGTTTGGTTCCCATTAAGTGGGCTAGTGCATTGGTAGCAAAGATCTAAATTACCAAAGTAGCGGAAGTATTGGTCTAGTGTTTCCTAGAACGAAGCCCCGTTCAATATATCGGTATCCATCATTATTATTTCAGGAGAAATAAGACTCGATAAGATAAATTCTTCTCTTTAACCCATACACCTCACAGCATATTGAGAGAAAATTAAAAATATCGGTAAAAAAGATCACGAGGAACAATAGTTGTCTACTCATGAGTATATTAAAACCCATATATGGCAGTATTTATTATTGCGTCCCAAATTAACGAAGTTCAATTCAAATATTCATGATTTCAACCACCAAGAAGATATTTCAAACCTTAAAACCGTTAGCTAATGTGAATCAAAGCGCTGAAAACAATTTGAAGTTATTACGCAGGCAGTTCATCAAAAAAACATAATTGGATATTTCTGAAAATTTCCAGGAAAAGGTGATCATGAAATTAATAGATTATATAGAACTGCCTTAAGATGTATTGACATTGTGAAATTTCATCTTAAGTTTTGAATGATAATAGGCTAAAGAAAACGTTCAAAAGATTTTATTTAACGAGACTAGTGTTGATGTATGGTAAACATCTCGAACAGATGTATAGTAAAAATCTCACCCTTGATTTTTACCATACATCTGTTGATGGTATTTAAAGTTTAAATATATATATATATATATATATATATATATATATATATTTATTTATTTATTTATTTATATATATATAAATATCGGGTTAATAAAGAAAAATCATTCGGATGTAAACTTAGTTGTATATTTTTCTACACTTAATAGTAACCAATTGCATGCATGAAAGGCTTATGATATAAATAGAATATTTAACAGTTCTCCATATAAACGATTTCATAAACCAAATTTAAATCAATATAAATATCACACAAATACCTGAAATAAAATACATGTTCGTATTATTCATGTTAAACGAAAATACGGAGTGCACGAACAATGGTGGATCAGATCACATTAAGCTCTTGTATAAAGCTATTGAAATCCCCTTAAATACACATATTTTTAGTAAACGCTAATAATCAAAATAGAGAAAATGAAAAGGAAGAAATAAGTATGCATTATATATATATATATATATATACATCATAACATATATATTAATAAATATAACATATGTATATGTATATTTATATGTATATGTATATATATATATATTGTATATATATATATATATATATATATATATATATATATATATATATAACTTAAAAAACCCACAGAAACCTTTGACCACCTAAGTGCAACCGGAATTTGAGAAAGAGGTTTTTGGAAGGAATTCCTGCTAACCTAGAAAATAACTACTAAGTTAATGATGAAATTAATAATTCAAGTTTGATTTTATGTGTCAAAAAATAACTGTCAAATTCTCCGTGAAAATAAAACTTACTTAAAAGAAAGAAGCTTGCAAAATTTTTATACATATATTGAGCGACGAAATCCGGAAAGCCTTTTATATGGATCGAGGGAAGTGGTGGACGAGAAGTTAGGAGGGGTTGAGACGAGGTCGATGAAGAGTGGGTGTACATGGCGGACGGGAAGGAGGCACGGGGTGCGAGGGTTCCGTGGGCGCTGAGGGGTGAATGAGGGGTATGTCTGGAAGAGGATATGAAATGCACTGGGATATACAGGAAAGGATCAAGTCTCATGAAGTGAAGTGGAGAGAAGTGAAAGTTCAAAAGCTGCATTGCGTGGAGAGTCGGAGTTTCACCAAATGCAACAGGGATAAGCTTTCAAAAAGTCCGATCTCTATCCGCCTTTGCAAATAAAAGCAAAACTTTGAGCATTACCGTCTGAGGGAAAATGGCTCTTAGAAGGAAGCGAGGCATTGACGTAGACCGAAGGTTTTTATTTTCCTCCTGTGTCGCATTTTCTTTTTTTCTCATCTATTATAAATATTATGAACGGTTTTCTGAGAGTCATCCTTCATATGTAGTTTCCATGCCCTCTATTTATTGGGCTCATAGAGAAATCTAACTCTTTCAGTTTTCCTTTGATTTTTACATTTATGGCTACATAATATCATCGATATATCTCCTTCTTATCATGTTCACGTTATTCTATATTCGGTGAAAATTGTTTTATACTACATTTGTAAGGAAATCAATTAATGCTTTAGGAAAAGTAATAATTTATCGCATTTTACAGCTTTTGAGATTTTTTTCACTATAGCAATAGTCCATAAATAATTTCAAATGGTAATAAATAATGTAATTGTGTTTTTTCTCTCTCTCTATATGTGTGTGTGTGTATGAATAAATATATATTATATATATATATATATATATATATATATATATATATATATATATATACTATATATATAATACTTGCCGATTGGCTATTTACCTGTGAAAATTGAAACAATTCTTCACATGCAAGAATCTAAAACTAATAATTAGAATTGAATAAAGGTAAATTTTACTCTATACAATGGTAAAAATAAAATTATTGGATGTAAAAGAACTCGGCAGCAACCTAACTTTAAAAAACTTAGGCTTAAAATTTGATAACTGTTTAATCTAACATACCTTTCCGAAAAAACTAAATACTGTCCGAACTGCACCCGAGGCTCATACCACTTCTAGGCAACACAATACCCAAAGCAGAAGATTCAAAATATGCGTATTAACCAGAAGGGAGTGTCAAGTTTAAAGATATAATTGTACTTTTTGAAGAATAAATGACCTTAAACATATTTTTACCATCACCAAGAAAAATTACTTCTATAAAAGTAATATCCTTTATTTTGGTTTTTCTCTCAGAGTTCCACGATGTTATA
The DNA here is from genome assembly GCF_022747635.1 of Hetaerina americana. Taxonomy (NCBI): domain Eukaryota; kingdom Metazoa; phylum Arthropoda; class Insecta; order Odonata; family Calopterygidae; genus Hetaerina; species Hetaerina americana. The sequence continues at coordinate 47,018,503 of NW_027286070.1, forward strand.
TATGCTCTCACGGGTTCGTTAGCCTCTAAAAGTTTGAAAAACTCTGCACCATAACATCTTTTCAAGCATATTTTCATATTATTGCCACGGGAAGTGCTTTTGAAGAGCCTTTGGGCCATCGTAAGTTAAGCTTCACGCGACATCTCCACACAGCATCCTCACCCACAAGTCCTCGCACAACATGTCCCACGTCGCGACCACGAACCGTCCAGCCATTTAATGCCCCAAATCGACTTAATGCGAGACTCTTGAATCGCAGCGTTCAACTTCCGCGAGGTTGCTAGTATGTTCACAGCTTACGTCAGGGCTTGGCAATGCCAGTTTCTGGGTGCGGAGTTTTTTTTCGTTTTCACGCCACATAAAACATATAAATAACTCAGTGTCTTTGAATATTCTATCTTTCAATTATAGTTGAATTAATAATATCGAGTCCTTATTTTATTTCTCATGGAATTAAATTCATTAAAAACAATCGATATATCCATGGTTAAACGTGAATTTGGGATGATTTTTCCCCTTCAAAAGATATAAATACACAATTTTATGAGAGAAATATCGAATTAAAAAACATCTAGAGGTGCATCCAGATTTTTAGTAATAGTGTCCTTCGAACTAAGTAAAGGCTCAATATTTTTATTTAAATAACACGGGGGATTTTAAAAGCTTTTAAAGTTCACGCCTAGAAATTATGTATTTTATGGATCGGTTAAATAGGGTTCGTTTATTGCAGGGATAGCAATTATGCAGAAAGAAATTAATTTTAGAGGTCATATTGTTAAGCACGATCGTTTGATGCAATTCATGTTGCACTCATTATAAATTCAACTATTTAAGTACTTGATATGTATAATGAAAGTAAAGGGAAAAGTTACAAAGCTAATAGTTACAAGTGAATTCTGAAAAATGTTACCCAATCTTTCAGATGAACTAGGTCTTCGACCCTATATAATGTTTAAATAAACTCATATTGAGCTGGAATAAAATATTTGCCTATGCTACAGATTCCTTGGATTAAGGTTTGACTACTACCTGAGGAGATTATAGAATAGATAGAAACCATATAAACCTGTATATAGAAACCTTAGGTGTATAAGCATGACGCTGGAATACATGCACGTCAAAAGTAAAGGGAATAGCGAGTTTTCGAAAAATTATCTCCTTGATAGTCAAACGACCGTTTTTTCCATATTTTTCCTGTGATCTTTCCCTGATGAAGTTAATTGAAACGGTTCTGTTTAGGACTTTGACTGGATTCAACTTTGGATTTACAGGAATATCTATATAATTAATATTCATATGGACTAATTATAACATGTCCCACAATTGCACATTCCGACATAAATCAAATGCGCTGAGAGGAGTCCTCACTCCTCCATTCACGACCAGAGGCGTGAAGAAAGGATGGAGGGGACACGGTGGGATTCCGCAATTGTTTATCAGGGTCGGTGTGAGACAATGGCCCAAAACGGAGTGGAAGGGGGGGAGGGTTAACATTTTAACACATGGAGGACCCGGGAGAGTCACTCGCAGTCGTAGCCAATAGTCATTTAATAGCGCCCTGGGTGAGTTCCCACCCTTCCCCCACCCTAAGATATCCCTCACTCTCCCTTCCCCTAGGAGTACGTAAATGCCTCCTTCGGCATCCTCTGGTGAATACGCCAACGGTTCTCATCCTCCATTGGCGGGGAAGGGTACATCAGAAGGGTGGGGTAAGGAATGAGAGGGACGCAGGAGCAGCGGAGATGCAACAGCCTAATAAAAAAGTGGGACCGGTTTCTGGATGGAGGGATGAGAAAGCTGGGGATGAGGGCGGTTGGTTTAAGAGGAATCTGCGAGGAAGCGAAAATGTCCTCCAACTTCGAAACGGAAACAGATGGTGAGGGGTGGGGATGAAATACTGGGTGGAGGAACGGGTGGTAGGGCAGGAGAAGGGGAGAGAAATAAGAGATAAGCCGATACGGATAAAGGAATATAAAATAAAGGGTTGAAGGGAAAGGACGAGGGAGGGTGTAGGGAGGCAATGGAAAAGGGAGACCGGGTGGAATAGAAGGGGGACGAGATGGGAAGGAAGAAGTCGTGGAAGTCGGAAGAGTGACTCTTTGATTCAGTACAGCAGCCATTCCGGGGATTTTTCTGAAATAACCACTGGGGTAAGAGATGAAATGGGAGAAAAAGGAAAGGAATCATGAGCCAGGAAATTTTATTCCGTCCAATAAAAATGTCCAGAACAGGCAATCATGGGACTTATAGGCTTCCGGTTTTCAGTTGACTAGATTTCTGTAAGATGACTTTCTAGCGGATGATTATGTCAACTTTCAAAATGTTATTCTGCAAAGAAGAATCGAGCATAAAGTTTTATCTAGATGTTTTTAATTGACCTTAAAATTATACGTTAAAAGTTTTGAGAGCACTTACGGTAGAATTTCATTTTTTCATTTTCTTCATAAAAACCGCATTAAATCACAGCCGTTAAAATAGTTCGTTCGTTCTCTGGCATTAAAATATAGAAAACAAATTTCATAAAAAAACATCTTTAATATTCGCACTCTTGGCATTATGAAAATATTAATAACAGCTAAATTTTATGATAAAATCGGAATGACCAAACTGGATTTTGCTCAATTTTAATGATTGGTTTGAACAAAATATGTCGATGTGTTAGGGTCCCACAAGGGAACGCTTTGTTATATAGTGGAATAAAAAAATTAAATTAATGAAAAATAAGACACAATCATGCAATTCAATGAATGAGATGTATTAATGAAATAAAAATAAACTAAAAGAATTAAGGCATTGTTGGATAATCCGGTCCATAGGGACTCTGGGTTTATCGCCAAAATGCGCAGACAAGAAACAAACTCAGAGGTTTTCTACGAAAGTAGGTATTATCCGCCTGATTTGAAATATCTCGCAAATTATCTACAGAATATTAATTTTTGATTTTTGAACAATAGGGTTCAAAAATTAATACCATCCTCAACTTAAAAATATAGGATTTATGGAATTTTAATAATTTTCCATTGCCTTTCATATAACTTTTTAAAAATTCACTAGACCGTTTCTTTCCAAAGTTTGTTGTATTTTGCTCACAAATCTCGGGTTGATAGATGTAGAGGGCAAGAAAATTATAGAAGAAGATCAAGGCGACTCTATGGCTAACGGAATTCGCGGAGAGACTATTTATGGCATGTATTTTAGGAAGGGAAACTCAACTGTATTATTCCCTCCTTATTCATTTCCGATTTGAGGACATGATTGCAGTTGGCGTTGCATGGGATATTATGAAATTCAGTAAATATAATAAATAAATGAAACATTTAACTCTGTAATACGAGTACTACCTTATGCTAGCTACACATAAAAATATCCAAAGTATGTCATAATTGCTCCCATTTGACCGTAAACCAGCTAGTTTACTCATGCCTCCGTGAAACCTCTTCACTGACTCACAAAAGTTAATATTGATCGCCAAATATTTAAGCTCACGATTAAATTAATCCGCTTTATACCAGAAGAATTAAAATTAATACTTAGTACCATGTAATTTCAGGAAATATTCAGAAAAATCATTTATAATTGTTTTTTATCATCTTCAAAATTTAGTTTTTGAAATAAAAAAGTTAAAAATATCCCTCATTGTTTTCATCCAAACCTACCAGTGTTTCTTGAATTTTATAGAATCATAACCCTGAGACTAAAGACATTCTACAAACATTTTATTAGCACACATTAGCCATGAAAGCACATACAGGCAAGGTCCCAAAAATTGTATGACTTCTCTTTCCACGGGTGGACGGGCGGCGGTCTCTGACTGGGTTTATAAATGTTGTTCTCTATAATTGTTGTTCCCTATAATTGTTGTAACTCTATGGGATTGATTTTAATAATTACTTGTAGATTTTTTTAAACTTTCTGAGGCATTATAGTAGCGTAATAGACGGAATAAAAAGGAGGAACGATTATAAAAAACAGAAAAAAGGTAGAGATGTGGGAGGAAGGAGAAAAACTAGAGGTCTATTGCCATGAATGAGAACCAGCTAAGCCAGGCTACGAATTCATGTCATTCATTTGGCTTTCTGTCCAGATAAAGGATCCGAATATGGAAAATACCTCGCATCACCTTATTAACCAAACCCTCCCCATCACAAGGTCTTCATCGTATCTCTGTATTTCTTTTCCCCTGATGAGCAAATTTACCTTCCTATTTCGAACGAGTCATACCTATGCAAAGATTAGGATGGAAAAGAGGTATAATCAGAATGTTTTTCTGCTTTGAGTAACATGGCTTTTTAGAAGTCACTCTTTCGTGTACAATGGGCAATTTTAATGGAGATGTTGCAGGATATGAGTGTGCACTGGAAGGATAAACAGCATTATAAACTTGTAAATGAATCAGACGTCACAGGACAAATTTTCAAAGGGAGAATTCGGATAGTTAGTGATTGGCAGGGGAGTGACATAGATTTGTCTGTTATCACCGGTACGTTTTAACGTATATGTTGAGGACATGGTAAGGGATGCGCGGGTAAGGCTTCCGCTGGGAATAGCAATGGGTGGGAAAATAATTTAGTGAGGTAAACTTACAGATAATCAAGCAATAGTGAGTAACTCAACCAATTAATTGCAGTTTTTATTGAATTTATTACCGAAATAATGCTAGATAGGATAAGGATTAACCGCAAGTAAGCAATAATAATGACATTATGAGACTGAGGAAAGCTAAGTTAAACACTAACCTATGAGGAAACACATATTGAGCAAGTGGAGCAGGTCATGTATTTGGGCAATAATTTTGAGGAATATAGGCCTAGTATTTGAAACATCAGGAGAAGTATATGAGGTAGCGAAAGAGGCATTTGGAAGAAAAAATAATTTATAGAGGTTGCACTGAGTAAAGATGTAAATATAAGACTTTAATATGGAGCGCAGTACTTTATGAGTGTGAGACTTGGTCTTTGAGGCAAGAGGTTGAGCAGAGATTTGGAGAGTTTTGAAATATTCTCGTGGCAGAGAATGAAAACATTTTTGAAGGTAGAAGAATGCAAACCCTGAGGCTTTTAATAGTGTGGGTCAAGAAAGGAAGTTACTCAAAGAAATCCGAAAAAGGCAGAGAAAGTGTGGATGAAGGAAATCTTTTAATGTAGTGGAAAGTTAATGACCGTAGTAAAATTTAGAACTATGGGTAAGAGGTCTGGAGGAAGTAATAGAGTTAAATTTTTAGACATCAGGAGTTCATGCCGTAATTACGAAGAAATGAAGAAAGAAATAATTTCGGGTAAAGAAAGAAGAATTTCTTGCAATAATCTGGTGAATTGCTTTCATAGACCGTCCGTAACCTACTTTTTAATAGGTAGAAATACGTACATTGAATTAATGAAGCTGAAAATTCATGTACTAAGTGCTTTTCATGCTCGCTGTCATAATTGGTATTGCTATTTCCAAAGTACTTCGTTTTAAAACAATTGTTTACTAATTTAAAATGGTTTTTTATCAAAACAATTGGAGATACCTAATAAATTAGATTACTACATCTTAGTTGATGAAAAATCACAATTTATCTTCCAGGATAGGTTATATCAGTACCATATTTAGTTACACTGTTAAGTAGTATAATTTATAACATTTCGAAAATATATCATCCATCAATTAAAAATAATTTAATTAGTTATCTCATGTGACCATAAGCTTTTTAAAGCTGATCATTCGTGTTATTAACAAGCAAAAATTCTCGAGGAATCTACCAGGCTGTTGGGATGTTTCCAGATTCAAAATATGGAATCCCACTAAAAATGGGCATCTTAATCCTGGTGGAGGGAACTATATTTTGCTTAAAATATTGCTGGCGTTTTAAAAGGTAATTAACGGTTGAGGTCCCGTAATGAGATATTCTAGGAATTAGATTGGATAGAGGAAACCTCGGTTGCTGAGGGAATGGCAATTACATGCCAAATGAAAGAGTGATTGTTACAGGCCAAAGCGCTAAGTCTAATCACTTAATGGACTCCAACTGAAAATTTAAACGCTGCCAAACATTCGAAAACTCATTAATTTAAATAAAATCGCCCAGAGAAATTACTTAATTTGTTCTTTATCATTTCGGTTTTCCGAATAAAAAATGAATTCCCACAAAAAGTTGGTCTCGTATTGCCCTCAAATCTTTTGTAAAGACCGCAGGCAATGTGGGGTGAGTGCATCTGTTCCGAATTTGTGTTTTTCCCACACGCGCCTTCGAACGCCACTCGAGGTGAACTCTACTCCAACCTATCAAACCGAAACCTTTGGGTTTGTACACTGTGGTGGTGGATTAGGCTGGAAAGGAACGGAGAAAGGGTTCGGAAGGAAGAAGGGGAGACGAAATCGGGAAGTGGAGTGGGAGTGTAGGCGTTGCGAATGGTGTGGAGGGAATTTGAGGAGAAAGGGAGCGGAGAACTCCCCGGGATAGGGAATTGGATAGAGTGGGGGGTAGGGAGCACGACGGAGGAGCAGGAAAGAAGATAAGATAGAAGAGGGAAATGGCCGCTGAATTGATTGCCTCGGTTGTCCTCCGCCGCGGAATCTTATTTATTTTTTTCGTCCCCCCTCTCCTGAAAGGGAGGAGGAAGACAGCATAGATGCCGCCTGAGATAATAAATGGGGATGGGCGGGGAAGAGGTGCGGGGGAGAGGTACGGGGAATGGAAGGAGAGGGAAGTTTTGGAGGGCCCCGTGTAGGCGACGGACCGACTTCCCTCCCCACACAGGATTCATTCGAAGGCTGCTTGTGACTATATCGGCGGCGGAGGCGGCTTACGGCGCCATATTTATTGCCTCAAATTCCCGAATAAAAACCGGTCGGAATAACTGCCTTCCGTAAATCCGAGGGGAAATCATAATTCCATGGCTTCGCCTCGGCCGACGCACGCACGCACGCCACCACAAGCGCACACATACACACACAACCCCCCCTTAACGAGAATATACACACGCAGGCGCGCCGCCCAAACATTATGCAGGGTTCCGGCGTCCCAAAAGTTTTCCCGGCTTTGGTTTAAAAAGAAAACGCCAAATCAAGTTCAAGTATAAGTTGAAGAAGGATATTACGAGGAAGATCGGGAAACTTTTGCCGTGACTTATTTACATTTTTCCTGGTAAACAGGAGAAAAGAGGAAAATGTGATCTTTCCTTGAGTACGTTCCCTCGTTGGAGTGCATGAGAGGAGGAGAAATAAATCTTTTCTTTCAGAGTAGGGTACCTTGCGGAGACTGAATCTGTGCAGGTATCTACTGGAAATTGAAGGTAAATATTCAAAGGAACAGAATCTGACGACTCCATGATCTATCTTCAGTTCTGAGACAATATTGAATCCATTGACGTTGAGAGAAATTGCGCAAGGTTCATGTTGTTATTTCCGTAATCCAATCACAGTGACGGGCCACGTTTTTATTTTTATTTGCGGGTTCAGCCGCATAAAACAACAAAAAATGTGTTTAATTTTGTATCTTCCCTGTGGGTTCAATTTATTTCAGAACATTTCAGTGAGATATTGACCTGTTGTAAAAAGACTTGTAAATTTACAGGCATGTAAAAAATATTAAAATCAAAATAATATCATTCTTAGTTGAAGTTTTCCAAGTGTTTTTTTTCTAACATTACTCATTTATAAGCAAAATATGAGAGAAGATAAAATTTTCATCTCAGGCAAATTCGAATTGTTTCCTGTGTTATTTCGTACAAGTAGATGAAAGCTTTATTTCAAAAGTATCCTGAAATGTTGTACAGGTAGCGGGAATAAATAGATAAATATGAATATATATTATATATATATATATATATAATGACGGCAGATTTATGATACGTGAATACAAGCTACTAAATAGTGATAAAAATACCCACAGGTTCACTGAACTTCATCCCTTTCAAAAAATCTCGGAAGAGTTTGAAACACCAGCCAAGTCTTGAGAAGTTTTTCCCTACCCAATGAGTGTGTCTCTTCCTCTATATCTCTCTCTCCTTTCCCCTCAAACACCGCCTCTCTGTCTCTCTCTCTCTGTCTATCTCTCTCACTCTCTTTCACGAAAAGTCCGTTCAAAAAGTCGTCAGGTTGAGCCCTTCAATGTAATCGCACCCAAAAGACGAGTGAATGAGGCACACACTGACACTCCTCTTCTGGCCCTCTCTCTCTCTCTCCCATACGTTCTTCCCTTATCTCACAGGCATCCCGCTCCGTCTCTAAATCACTGCCGCCTTTACCCGTCCATATCACTCCTCTCTGAAGCGCATCTCTATCTCTCGCAACTTCCGTCTGCCAATCTATTCCAAAACCGCGTACGTTCCGTGAAGGAGGAAACTTTTCTCGGCAAAATGGATTCCGTTAACTACCTAAAATTCACTGAAAAGATTACTGCATAATTATAGGATTAAGACGTTTTTATTCCTCCCGCCAGGGTTTGAAATCCAAATGCACCGGATGAATTAGGAGAGAAAGAGTCATGATAATTCCTCGCTGAGTTAGATATTTCACGAAATTTCGATTTAAATGCTCTTCTTCGGTTTAATCTCTGCGAAGGGGATTACTTAATATCTTTCGCGCTAAACTGTCCTTCGTTGCTTCAGATGGCATTTCTAAGAATAGCTCCTCAATCTTGGTGCTGAGTATCCTTAGCCGTTCCTAGAGCAATTAAAAGAACGTAAAAATCACTCAGTGTGAGTTTCTCAGAGTGGGGATAAGAGCTCTTAAGAAGGCAGGGGGAAAATATTTAGATTCTCTTAAGAGCAGATAATTGCTTTTCAAGGAATTCCTTCCAATTTCATTAGTGAAGTATTTTCGTGATAGGTTAGAAAGTTAAATTCAAAATTATCATTAGAAATAGTCAAGAGTTTTCTTGTGCTGTAACCATAGAGCATTTTTTTGTTTTGTCTATCCAACATGCTTGAACTTTATTGACAACCAGGAGATATATTCACAGACCCAATAGTAATCACATATAACAAAGAGCTAATAAGAGGCATTCTCAAATGGAGAACTGTGAATACTCATCTGCATGTCTGGATTAATTATCACAGACTTTTATGATACATTCGAAAAAATTATGTAACTTTTCTCTATCAATGTCACCGCTTCATTTTCCTAATCTTCCAAATATCCTGAACGAAATTCTCTTTTCTAATTTTTCAGCAGGAAATTAATGTTTATAGCGTTGTCGGTTAGAATTTTTTAATACAGGATATACTTTACCGAATTATTAGCAATTTTTAATCACTACCTTCTAATCCGCTGCCACAATTTCCATTTTTATTTTGCGTGGTCAAAGTCTTAGTCAGTTCAGGGTTTATAACTTTATCAGTCTTAAATTAACGATTAATGGTTACAAACTGTTATATCGTCTTCATTACTGCCACCGCTTATCTTGATCACTTAAAAATATCTTTACCCCGCACAGGAAAATTTGTGCCATGGTTGAGAATTCTAACCAATCTCCACTCGCCTCACCCAATAGATTTCTCACCGCCGGTAGTTTATGATCAAGAACGCAGTGGGAGGACCAACGCCTCCTGCGCCCACCATATTGATTACAAATTTGGGCTAAAATTGTCCCTTCTTCCCGCACTGAGTGATATTTCAAGAGTGCTATTTGCTTTTCGGAAAAGACTCAACAATTTGGTGATCCAACCACTACAAACGTCCCAAGGGTGGACCTTGAGGAGAATGGGAAATGGGGCAGGTCGGCCGGGTGGGTTAGAAGGGAGGAAATAGGAAGGACAGACGAAGTGACAAGGGTTTAGCGCGGGCGCAAGGGTGGGAGGAGGATGTCCGCCAGGATCGAGTGAGGGAAGGGAGGAAGGCGTTGGGGAGGACATGGAGAAAGGGAGAAAGAGGAATCGTGCGTGTGGCTACGTGTGAGTGAGACAGCGGAGACCGCCGAATGGGCCAATCAAGTAGGACGCAACAAATTACGCCATCCGGGTGAAGGGGGTGAAGGGTGGATGCGGGGAGCGGCCTCCCACGGTGACTGTACGGGAGGGAAGTTAATGGGTCGGCCCAGGAAAGGGTAGTTGGAGGATGAGGAAGGAGCGAGGAGGGGTGATGAAAAGGGGCCGCGGAGAGGGCCAGTCCAGGTCCAGGGGTTGAGGAGTGGTGGAGATGCGATGATGGAGGATTGATGGGAAGCGGAGGGAAAATTGCCAAGATACAATGAAAAATAAATAAGGAAAGCCACGTATAATCCGTACGGTAAGTAGGCATAATGAAAGGGGAGCAATTTATTCTCACCTGAAGGGAGGTAAAAGTCCCAACGAAATATAATGACAACTATTTAAGCCTTTTTAAAATGTGAATGTTCGCGTAAAGATTCAAGTAAGCCAATATGATTTCGGATGCTCATGACGCCACTAATTTCCTTTATATACAATTTTTGAAGAAATATATGCTTTTTATTTATTCTGGGTCATACGGTGATGGAAATCATAAAATCGTTTGTATTGCATTGAAAACTCCTCGCTTTATCAAATATAAAATGTGAGGAATAATCGGCAATAATGAGGTCATAAATAGAAAATTAATGTACTGGTTAACATATCTACGCTTTATAAGCTCATTAAAACCTGGAAATATAAATCAGATATTTTAGTGAGATGAGTAATTTTTTCCACATGGTCTATCCCAGATAGTGGAGGTAATGGAAACAAATAACAATTGCTGTGCTTTGAGAAATGCATCATCTTAGCCGGATTAGCTCTGACGGCAATTATTAAAGAATTGAGGAAGTTTATTTCATCGTCTAATGAGATGAACTTCTGAGGCTGACGTAGATGGGCTCATATTGTTTCAAATTACGTATGGACAGCTCTATAAGTATTCATATAGGTCTTCTCAAAGGTGAAGCTCATTTACTGCAGCAGTTAACGCAAAATGTTATTAGTTTTCTTATGAGTATTATTTTATTTTGTTAACCGCAATGACCGACTACAAATAAATAATAGCATTTGATAGCCAGTTCAAAATGAAAATACTGCCGACCTAGATCCGTAAAAAATGAACAAATTATTTTACTGTTATCTAGTCTCTGTATATAGTTTTTCTGTAAGTTGCTAAGTTTCATTGGTCCAGCCCATCCAACGTATTTCATGTGGTATTGTGTCGATCATCTATCATAATGTTTGGTTTTAAAGTGTTAGATATTCATAGACTTAGGCGGCAAACGCAACAGATGCACTTGATAAATGGATTAAACTTTTCAGTGCCCTCCTGTCATTGTTTGGCATTAGACCTTATTAAATATTTTAAATCTCATTCAGCATGGAACAAAATAAAAACTAAACAAATTATTTCTCATAATTAAATCTCAAAAAATAGAATAAAATAAATTAACCTTCAACCCTTGAAATAATATTAAAGAGTAACATCCGCATGTATGACTGAGATACAAACATTTGAAAACCATTAAAAGTGATTTTTCAAAAATAAATGTATCTTAAGAGTTAAACATTCCAAAATTTAGTCTTCATTTATATTTTTTTAATTATAATTAGTTAAGAACGTACTTATAGGTCTTTATTTTAGAAAATGGCCAGTGACTGCGATCCTGTAAATCTGCAACTAAATACTTTTGGCTATTTTGTCCAAAATATTCTATTTTTTTAATTTGATTCCCTTAATAAGAGAACGCACTCAACCTTGAGCCCTAATCCTCTCACAGCAGCTATTTGTAGGGAGAGAATGGGAAGGTAAGGGAGGCTCACCATGTTTTCCAAGAGAAAGGAGGCACACGGTTTAACTTTCGCAAAGGGCGGTGAGCCAAGGAATGTCCCCTCCCGATGGCAAAGGGCGGGACCGCGGGGCGCGTCACGGGTCTCGCCGCCATCACCCACTGCCCCCCGGGGGTGCGAGAAGGAGTGGTGGAGAGAGCAGGGAGGGAAACGGGGGAAGATCCGTGGAAGGGGGATAGGAGAAGCGGTGGAGGTGACGGAGGGAGATACTCGCGTGAGGCGCCCTTCAAAACGGAAGGGCGAGGAAGCAGTTTCAAAAGGGCGCGGAGTGGAGGAATGGAAAGGTTTTTCGGGATGAGGAGAGGAGACATGGGGTGTGGATGGGTGGGGGCTGCGACGTAGCGGACTAGCTCCAGCAGTGAGGAGGGCGATGAGGACGTCTGGTGTGGGTGAGGAGAAGTGGAGAAGGGGTTTGTGGGACCAGAGTGGCGTAACGAGCCTGCGGGGAGAAAAGAGACGGGTGAGGGCTTGTGGGGAGGAGGGTTGGAGGGGTATAGGTGTGTGGGGTGGTTGCATGAGGGGAAAGGGCAAGAGAGAGACGGCGGTGGGTTGAGAAGGCAGATACGGGCCTCCCTCCCCAAGAGATGGTAACCGCGCGTCGAAGGATATGGAGGACACTTGATGCGACGCTTCCGAGGAGACAACCCTGAGCGGAGTTAATTACTGTGGCCTTACATCCACATCCATTGCCTTAACTTAACCGGATAGGCGGAGGAGGTTGGAGTATTAAGAGGCAGAGGAGCGGAGTTAGGAAAGCAAGACAGGGATAGAGACAGAGAGAGAGAGAGGGAGAGAACACTTTGACGGAGCTGTGGGCGAATTTTATGGCGGGGGCGTGTTGGTGGTGGTGCGTATGTGTGGGTTGAGCTTCAGAGGGGACGGAGGAGGGCGAGGTAATGAGAGGATGAGATGGGTACGCAGGGAGCCTAGGGGAGGGCGTGGGTGGGGTATGCGGAAGACTCGTTAAGGAACTCCGAGAGGTGCAATAACGCTCGCAAGTATCAAGTTGGCAATGAAATACGTCGCAAGGGAAGAGGACGCCAAAAGTTTGAGAGTGCGAACCAGAAAGACGACAGCATCTGCGGTTTCGTTTATTTATTTTTTTTCTGCGATGCTCCTCCTCAACATTTCAAGTGCGAGGCCATTAAATTTGGTCCCGGATTAATAATGATTGCAATAATTATTCGGAGTGGTGCACCTTAAAGGAAGCGGTAACACCGTCGCGAATCATCTAAAACTTTCTCTTATCAGTGGGTCTTGGTTGGGTCTCTCTCTTTCTCTCTCGATAATCTACTTGGGAGCAAATGCGTGCGCGTTAGAGCTTTCCTCCCTTCTCCATCATCGCCCAAACGACCAGCCCCTCTTCTGCTGCTCCCAATCTCGTCGTCTTCCTACCTGAGCACCGTGGTCCTCAAAACTGAAGTAGGGCTCATTTGGTTGAGTGGCCCGGAATGCGAGTCGAAAAATTGTGGACTCTTGAATCATTCATCTTGTGCCTGCGTCCAGTAGTTAAACATGTATCCACATCTGCCACAAATTTTCTACATTTAATCAACTATTATGCAAAATTAGTGGGCATATTGTAGCATTATTATTTATTAAAAAGGGGAAAACCTGGCTAATTTTCTTTTACCCCCCTTTTCTCGAGAGTCATCGATTCAAATATCATATTTACGGCGACAATACCCTAGAGTTCAGTATATAAAAATGATTTAAATTAAAAATAATATAATAAAATTAATTTATAATAGTAAAAAGTGTTTTATTAAAACAGAATGATCGCCATTTAATGAAGAGATAGTAGCAGGAAATTGAAAAAAAAAGAGTTGAAATAAATAAATTGCCAGACAATAATAAATACTGGAATCCCTCTCTTAAATAGTAAGCAAAGAGCAGTCTAAATATATTGAAACCATGATTTTCTTCTTATAGAGTAATTATCGCAATTCTTACGGAGAAAAGGTTAGGTAAACGTCCTTATGAAGTGCAGGAACAGTCAATCTCTCTATGCAAACTAAGGCGTAATCACTCTGGTGGCGAATAGATGAAGACGGGGAATTGAAAGGTGGCTGCCTCTGCAGTTACTGAGAGATTGGAGTAGCAATGAGGTCGAATCCAGGGCTGACTGCGATGTAGGAGCAGTTCTACTCCCCACTATTACCGAACAGTGTCAAGTGACACGGAAATCCCATGCATATTGATGAGGACAGATTTCGTACGTAGTAATATGAAATGCAGTGAAAAAATTCAACCATTCCCCATTCATATGCATCAAAATATATAGAATAATAGTATATAAGTGTTCAAGTAACATAGATTTAAAATGAATAATAATTTAAGAGACAATTCCAACGTATAAATTTATTAATGCAGATAAACACTTAAAAATTTAGTAGCAGATGATTACTGAAGCGATGTATTTAGCAATCGGCCTTATATTATTGCTATTATAGCTAGTCTACACGATCATTAATAGGTATTTTTAAACAAAGAGTATAATAAATGATAAATATTTAGGCATTTTTGACTTTGCATTATTAGTTCTATATAGAAAGCTCACTTTCTTTAAAGAGAAAGAGCCAGCAGAGCTAATTGGTTAGCTTAACTTAAGAGCTAATTTAATTTCTACTTCAGGATAACTTAATTTTTACTGATGTTCAATATAATTTATTAGGGCACTATATTGTTAGAAAGGTCTCAAGTATACAAGTTAAAAATAAAAAATTAGCACATGAGGCCATTGTAATCTAAGAATGTTATTCCTAATTATGTATCGCTAAAATTCAAAATTAATCAATAAACCTTTAGTTTTAAAACCAATAATCGTTTTAAATCATGTTATATTTAATACTCAGAATTGAACCATATTTAATATTCCAAATTGTAATATATTTAAAATTCTAAATTATAGATAAAAACCTGAAATTTCTCTTCATTTTTCCAACATTTAATATGACTAAACAAGCTGAAAGGAATAACAATTTTCAACAATCAATGATCTTCGGCAGGATGCATCGTATCAATCGTATCTGTTGCCTAAATATTTAATAATAAATATTGATATTCTTGTTTATTTCCCAATAGAAAGCATTATTTTGGGCAAACAGCTTGATCATCAATTATAATTGACTTTAGCAGATGACCGTTCACTGAAGAACCCAGGGCAAGATATCTTCTCTCCTCTTGTTTGCCACACCAAGTTTTTTTTATTTACAATTTTTGAAATTCTATCAATTTTTTTAAGAAAATAAATTAATTACCTCTTCTTTACTCAATAACTCTCCTTATAGTGATTTTAATTCCTATATTTTTGCCAATTCTCTCTGTTCGTCTTTTTTTGGTCCCTTGTTCCCAAAAACAAATTTTTGAGACATCTTATATCATAAGTATATACTTTCAAGCTCTATCTCCTTTAATTTTACCTTGCAATTTGAAATATATCTATCTGATATTTGTAAAAAGACCAATTCGGTCCAATTGTGGGAAGGGATGTGTATCCTTAATTATATGCAATCTGTCACAATTCATTACTATTATCCTTTTGTGTATGTATACCGCAAAACATACTTGCACGTTAAATGCCTATGTTTAAGGATGTGTGACTGTGAACATAAGTCAACCGGTCGGCATGTAAAACTGATGTGTTTTATAAATGTAATGCGCATTCAATTAAATTCGAATTGCGGAACAATTGCTATTGAATCACTAACTTATCACGGCATGGTATGATATCGCATGTGGTATTAGTTCGTTAAGGCTATTTTGATGGAGAATATTTTGCCATTATTCGAGTTTCATGCAATTATTTTACTCTATAGGGGTATACTCTAATGCATGCCATTGTCCGTGTGACCATATTTTTGATTAAATTATTTCAAGAAACTTAGGCCGGCATTATTATTCCGCTGTGTTGTCCAATGTTTTATCCAAAATGTCAATTGGACATTTTGGACAAAACATGGGAGTACTTTGGATTTCAGCACAACGAAGTCAATAAATGGCAATTCCGAAGGATACTTTCATAAACTCTTTCGCTTTGATTCAAATGAAATGGACGAAAGTGCTAAAGGATGAAGAATTTTGATGTAAAATTATTATATTCATACTTAAGATGAATCCATGTTTCCTTAACTTGGAACGCAAGTTTAACCTTGCACAATTAATCAAACAGCGGATTAGCTCTGATTATTCAACAATTTCGTTCCCTACACTACCTACAATGACACAGACAGTTTACACTATTCTTAAAAGTATTTCACTTCAATAATTGAATTGTAACTGGTTTCGGCAATAGGCAATCCGAATATAAACTCGGAATCCTCTATACACTAGCAAAACAGTCAATCAAACCCAGCGTCAAGAGTACAGGTTATGAATTTGACACAAATAATATTTTAGAAATTAAACCAGTCATTAAGAAACCCGACCTTGAAATCAAACTGCGTGTTCGTGAATTCAGTTTTATTTCTCCTTTCTACTATAGTAAATTATATTTTAATATGATTTCTAGCTAAAAAAATGTCTGTTCAACGATATGTTTAATTTCATGCATTGTTTTCATTCAATTTCATTACTTCGTTCGAATTCATTTCTTTTGATGGAATGGAATATGCTCATCTGCACTTTGATATGCAATCTCATCAATACAATTAGAAACTATAAATCACCTCAACGAATTTTTAATAACACTTTCGTAAAGGAACTAGAGTTCCGGTCTGGCATTATTAAATTGTCATTATCTCGTGTAAATCTCAAGCAATATTATCGAGTTTTCGATCTCTATTACTGATATTAAACAATTAAATAAAAAAATAAATCAATTTTAAAATATATGAACTCGGAACTGTATGAGGACGATGACAAGGATTTAAATCGATAATTTTCAAGCATGACGTATGACCTGATGGGACAGTTTCGCTAAAATAGGGAAATATGCAAGTCTCGATATAACGACATCAACTATTTTATTCATATGCTGTTTGAATATCCATTAATGAACTTAATCATTTTTAGCATAAAATTAAAAAGGCGATGAAATATTTTTTTACTGTCAAATAAACTTCGTTATTGCTGCGACCAAGCAGTTGATAGACACAATTGATGCCCACATTAAACAACCGTTCATACTTAGGTCTAGACCATTGAGATTCAATACAATTATGAAACCAAAGTTATTAAAAGTTATCCATTCAATTTCACGAAATTTACATGTTTTAAATACAATGAGGATTCTGAAAATGTATTTCTATAGCATTGTTTACATTCGTCGTACGATATTCAAGCAAAGGAAAGCATTGCTTCAAGTAAATTACCAAAAAAATAAACAGATTTAGTATTTACTTTCTGAGCTAAAAGAGTTCACGATAATAATAATGTGGAGTATTATAACTATTAGTGGTTCAATTGTACTTTAAGAAAATTTAAGTTTGTAACGTTGGTAATTATTTTGCGTTGCTTCAAGAACTTAGAGATAAAATAAATGAGCAGTACTTTTTGCGCATGTTTCTGAGTCCTACTGTGTTGCTCAATCTTCCTCGGTAATTAAGATGCCCAAACTATCATTCTAAAATCTCGTGAGTTCCAAAACAGTTGTAAAAATAGTTAAATATATCCAATCATAAAAAAAGCAAATACTTTCGCTACAAGAATGAAATTTGTTGTAATATAACCAATAGTTGATTTGTACAATGAAGTATCCTGAATGCGTATGCTCTAACAATTTTAATCTAAGATCAAAAGCCAAACTGAAATAATTGTTACATTACTTTTTTAATTGCATTGTTGTAATTAAAGTCTAGAAAACGGGACAAATAAAATATTATTTAGTGACAGCAATGGCCGGGGGAACATTGGAAGACATTAACTTTCGTAAAGAGAGAAAACTCGCAGCAGAGAAGAGTGCAACCAAAAATATCCTTCCCTACGCCAGCAAGTCCTGGAACATTCAATGAGAGAAGAAAAAAATAATTTCCCCATGTACCTTAAGCCACGTCGTTTTTCCGCGACACTGTTTTCTCTATTTCCGCCTCTTTCCTTCAAAGAGCTGTGACACCCATACAAAGCACGAATGCCTCCTCGCGCTGAGGATCTCAATGGAGGGAGGTTTTGTGTAAATACTACCATTAGGAGCAGAGTTGCAGCAGTACCGCTGGTTCAAGATAAGGAAAACTAGTAATTTGAAATACGAACGAGGTGGGTGAGTTGTTTGCCATTTAAAGAAAAGCAAAGAGATATAGAGAGAGAGCGGTGAAAAGGAAGGGCCTGAGGTGATTACTGGCTCCAACCCCTAGGCTTTGAGGAAAGGGAAAAGGAAAGGGAATGGTGGAGTACCTCCGCCCCCTCAGTGGCAAAAAGGCCGAAAGTAGGTAAGGAAGGGCACCCGTCGGTTCGTGGAGAGGACGGGAAGGACGACTGAGGCGGTTCGGGAAGTAGGGCGTGAAACGGTTCGGAACAGGGAACGCAAGATGACGATCACGGGGCGTGACTGTGGGATCGGTTTACGAATAAGCGCCAGGGAATGGGGGCAGCTGGAGTAGCGACGGCGAAGGACGAGGCCAAGAGTGCGTGAATGAAATCGGGGGGAAGGGTGAAGGGGGTTTGGCGGAAGATGAGGGGGCGTGGAGAGAAACGAGGAAAGCGGTGTCCGTCCCACCATTCCGTAAATGGCGTGAAAGTGAAGAGATGGGGGCGAAGGGTTATTCGGGAGGGAGGAGAGGGAGTGCGGAGAGGAAGTGGTTGACAGGGGAAGACACGCATGAGGTGTTCCTCAGAAAATCGGTGGGAAAATGGAGATAATCCGTCGATTTTAAATGCGCTCCCTCAAAAGGGAAACCCCGGAAGCAAAAACAATGGGTTTTTAATTTTTTTATGGGCAAAAATTGAAAAAAAAATCGTCTCTGAAATTATAATTAAACGCCTAAGTGCTAAAACTAATTGTGAAATCATGTGATATTCATTATAGTGTTTACAACATTATGACCGTTGTCTGATAAATAATATTTCGTTATGGTCACTTTACGATATTGTTTCAAATGATATTAATTAAATAATTGCAGGAAATAAGGGACTTTCTCCTTGACGTTATGGAACAAGTAAAATCTGAGTTAAAGTGGGGTAAGGAACATTGGATTGGATGATAAAACACTGATATAAAAAACACCTAGTAGAAGTGTCAAAGTAGCCTACCTATTAAATAGGAGTCATTTTAGAGAAAGTACACGAGTTAGCTTGTACTTATGAAATATAAAATGCTGATGAAAGGTAAAGAATGTACCTAGAAGATATACGATAATGAATATATCGAGGAACCATGTCAAAATCTAAAATCTCAGGAAGATAGTGGGTGGAAGGCAATAAGAGTGATGAAGGAAAGCAGCTGAGGCCCAGTTATGACGAGGAGGGAAGGCAAGAGTGCAACTGTTGATGGCAAAAAAGTAAGAATAATAAGCAGAGAAATGATTCATGTGCCTGGAGATAAAACTGAAGTCACCCTGTTTTAATTGATCTCAGAGAGCTTTGGAAGTGGGATGCTGCCAAAATACTTCAAGAAGAGTTATAGTTATGAAAAAAGCACCAAATACTCACTATAAAGTGCTTTCAAAACACCAACTTGAATGTTTGGATGAAAATAAACGGAACAATTCAAGAAAGCCTGTCGGGAAACGAATTTGAATTAAAAATTAATAGAGGAACGACGACTGCCATAAAAGTTATAAAGAGAGTAGCTTAAAAACATAAATGTGCAGAAAAATCCTTTTATTTGACATTTGTAACGTCAAAACATTTTTTGACATAGAGGGGACAAGTTGTTCAATTTACTGGAAATTTTCAAAATCTCCTATGGGAAAATAATAATCTATCAATTCTGCAAGCATCGAGTTGTCAAGCTGAGGGTGTCAAATAGAAGTAAAAAAGAGTTTTAAAATAGAGAATGATAGATAGATGAGGAAATGGGAAAGGTCTAAACATCTCTGCGTTGTTCAACGTTTACTTGAAGGAAGCAATAGATAAGCAAAAGAAATCGCTATTTAAGAATTTATGTCAATGGACTAGGCAAATAAAACTCTTTTTCGCCAAAAAATAGAGAATTTGTGAAGGAAAATCAATGCCTTGTAGGCAATTATACGAATTACTATAGAAAATATTCAGATAAATTGGATACAGCTTTAGATAGAATGGATTTGAGGAGAATATTTTGGAAGGAGATGCAAAAGGAAACGACTAATCATGAAGACAAAGGAGCAGGTACACATACGTAACTAATAAAAACTGAAGTGGGATATGATCGCCGTAAGAGTGGGAGAGAATTATTTCTAGAAATACTTGCAGACGGTTTGACGGTTTTGCTTGATTAATCTTCGCGAGTAAAGGCGGTAAATATATGGAATAAAATACGTTAAATGGATAGAAGAAATAGATAACTAAGGGTAACCGCTATTTATTCAAACTAATAGCAAAGGAATGAACGTAATTAATTAATGTAATTTCGTTCATTTCATGAATTTAAATCATTGCAAGACATTAACTGAAATATTTTAAAAGCAGCATGCCCCTATTAAATTTTTTGATTTCTCATGATTTTAAAAAGTATATACATTTAGCGAAACTCTCAATGGAGCTTTAATATAATTTTTTCGCCGAAATAAACAATTATAACCCATATGATCAGTACACAAACCCAACCTTCTGTCCTAGTAAAAATTACGATCGTACCTTGAGACTGGAGAAAATTCAGTAACAAGTGGCTACAGGGACCTACAATGCACTTGCCTCACGAATGCAGAAGCATGAAGTCTGTAAATTAAATCTTCAAATCAATCCGTTTGACATTTAAACAGATTTTTCAATATTAATTATCACTGAATTGCAACCTTTATTCTATAAAAAAAGTGATAAAACTGTAAGGACTTATAATAACAGCAAGATCTGAGTTTCAGTATGAATAAAATGGTTCAATATATCACCTCAACTTCACAATAATTCCATCGATAAACTCAAATACCAATTTTGAAGATGTATCTCCGAATTTGTATGAGTTCAATATGAAGAATTGCCACCAAGTGACACCAGAAACTGTTTTATTTATGTTGCATTAACACTCTTGGTGGTACTTTAGGGATCCTTCATGGGGAAGAATACGATAAAGGCTTGAAGCCCTTCCTTCTCCTGCAATTAAGATAGTATGAATCCCTAGTGCATTTCAACCTGCGGTCAGTCCCGAATCTCTCGACATAAATTACATTATACTTTAACATTCCCAGTTACTCATCGTCTCAGATGCTAGCAGTCCTATCGAATAGTCATTTTGAGGTCAAAATAATCAAAAACCTTTTAATGAATTTTCTTGGGTGGCGACGAATTGGAGAATTAAGCAGTTAGCGTACAATACACACACACACATTTATAGATTTATATATATATATATATATATATATATATATATATATATATATATATATATATATATATATATACACACACACATATATGTGTGTATATATATATATGTGTGTGTGTGTGTGTATTTATACATTTGTATGCATATATATGTATATATATATATATATATATATATATATATATATATACATATGTACATTTTTAAACCATTCTAAAGACGACGGCCGAGCCGTCGAAATGTCAATACAACATACTATATTGTGGGTGTCCTTTCTTTGTGTCTCTATGGTTGAAAAATCTACATCTACGTTTTTATGTATTTGTGCGTCGCCGAAGAGCGTTCCATTTCGAAGATATAAATTTTATATATATATATATATATATATATATATATATATATATATATATATATATATATATATATATATATAGTTGAATGAATATATATATATATATATATATATTCATTCAACCACGATATCCCACCAAATGGCGAGCGAGCAAACATTCATTCACATGGAAATAGATATGAGGAAAAAGGATAGGAATGCATAAAAGACGCACACAGAAGTGGGGTAGGCGGAACAGATCACAAGCGCAAAAATGTTAATGAATATTTGCTCGTAAAATGGCGGGATTTCGTGTTTGAATGTATATTTGGCCAATGTGGCTCGTCTCTTTTTTCTGGTTATGCGTACCACGAAACGCACTATTCCTATCCTTTATGATGTTCTATGACTCCTTGTCTACTGTACTTTCCTCTTGTGTGTCGTATATTTCTCCTTTGGTGGGTGAAACAGCCCTCTGATGCCATCTCTGGGTCAAAAGCCCCCGAATATCTCAGTGAAAATTGCGTATCCTCGATAGCTCAAGTGGTTAGATCATCGGACCGGAAAGTCAAAAGAACCGGCGTTCATGTCCCGACCAAGGAAAAATGTTTGCACATGTGATCTGTTCGAATCCGCCATCCCCAACTCTCCTGTATCTGTCCTTTATATGTAGTGGTATTCCTTTTCCTCATATCTATTTCATCATGAATGAATATATATACGAGGGTCATCCGGAAAGTAGTACCCGTTCGTGCCGCATGAAGTGCTGACGACGCGAGTAGCCGCTGGACGAGGTCAGATAGCTTCAGTGGCTTGTCTGCCTTCTCTGAGCCAAGTTGCGTGACGCTAGCATTGCCTGTGTTGTTTCTGTGATTGTTTACAATGTTTAAAAAAATTGAGAACGCCGCCAGTTGTGAAGTGAGGGCAGTGATTAAATTCCTCAATGCAAGAAACGTTCGCCCATGTGATATTCATCGCCAATTAAAGGAGGTGTATGGAGACAATGTAATGGACGAGTCGTCTGTTCGGCGGTGGTGTCGCAACTTCAACATGGGGAGGGGGAACACACACGACGATGAGCGTTCGGAGAGACCGTCTGTCATTACAGACCAACTGGTGAGCTCAGTTGACGAATTCGTGAGGAACGATCGGCGCGTCACAATTGATGACATCTGTGAGCATTTTCCCAATGTTTCTCGAACAATTGTTCATGAAATTGTTAAACACCATCTGCATTATGCAAAAATTTGTGCAAGATGGGTCCCTCGCGTATCTCAATGAGCTGGCGGCGAAGGACTATGCAGCAGGAATACAGAAACTTGTCACACGTTATGACAAATGCCTTAATTTGCTTGGAGATTATGTTGAGAAGTAGTTTAAAGTATCCTCTTTCAAATAAAATTTTTTATGTTTGTTAATATTTACTTTTGTGTCTTTATTTCACGAACGGGTACTACTTTCCGGATGACCCTCGTATGTATATACATTCATACATACAATCTTATTTCCAATAGGCCCTTCCCAATGGCCTACAACCTTGACGTGGTCAAGAGCTTGGGCGTTTCGATGACCCCTAGACCTGTGCTGGTGGGAGTAATGATAATTGCTCCTAGTAGGGATACCCAAGATAAGTCTAAGGTTAGGAGCCAGATGAAAGGCAGTCAACGCAGCCTCTGTTCCTCAGTGATGTGGCCCCAAAGGCGTCCGATCCCAGTGGAGCGCCCAGTGAGTAATGGTGTCACGTTAAAAACACTATTGAGGAAGGCAACGGAAAAAACCTCAATTATCATTCCCAAGAATGTAATGATGAACAGTATGGAAAATATGAGTCCTAACAACTACGGGACTCGGCCCAATCAGCTGTGTATCGTGCTCGGCATCGGGATAGACAAGGCTTCCGCGGTCATCATCTCACGCAACCCTTGCAAAGGAAAATCGAAAGCAGCAGGACAAAAGACGCAGGAGAAGAAGAACAATTCAGTTAAAATAGGAACTTTCAATGTAAGGACAATGTTGAAGAAAGGAAAATTAGATAATGATAAGCGAGTGATGGAAAGGGGAAATATAGATATTTTAGGTCTATGCGAGGAGAGGTGGAAGGATGGCGGGTATTACTAGAGTGTTTATTATGGAATAATATACAGCGGCGGGGACGAGAGCCAACGAGAGGTTGCCATAATATCGAATAAAGGGGTAGGAAGAAACGCAGTAAACATAGACCGAGAAAGAATAGAACATTGATAGTAGAGATAAAAGCAGAATCGACGAACTTGGTTATTATTCAGGTATACATGCCAACGAGCAACCATAATCAGGAAGAGGTCGATAGGATATACGATCCGTTAGAGAACACAATCGCGAGTGTTCCTGCAGGGTAACATTTTATAGTGATCGGAGATAGGAATGCGACGGTAGGCAAAGGAAGAGATGGTGATGAGGTGGGGGACTACAGTTTAGGCACGAGAAATGACCGCGAGGAGAAAGCAATTGAGTTCTGAAGAAGACAGGGGTTAGTCATCACCAACACTTGATTTCAACACCACAAAAGGCGCAGGTGTACATGAAAAATGCCAGGCGACTCAGAAAGGTATCAGTTAGATTATATAATGTTTAGACCCAGATTCAGGAAGAGTGAAATCGATTCTCACAGCTTCCCGGGAGCGGATGTGGACTCTGACCACAGTTTGGTTGTTATTAAGTGTAGCGTCCGTTTCAATAAGATAAGACAGGGACGGCTGGTGAGAAAATGGAATATAGAAACATTAAATGGGTTGACAAGGAAGAAGGTTCAGCAAGCTATAGAAAAAAATTATGGATGAGAGTAAAGAGCTGAGTACTAGCGAGGAAAAATGGGAATACATCAAAAAAGGGATATCGAAAGCCACAAATGAACCGATTATGGGAAAAGGACAAGGAAACAATGGATCACGGATAAGATGATTAGGAAGATAAATGAGAGAAGAAAACGGAAGAATGTAAACATAGCGCTAGGTAGAAGAAAGTACATAGAGTGAAACAATAAATAGAGGCACTCAATAAATAAAGCCAAAGAAACATGGTTGAAGACGCAGTGCAAGGATATGGAAGGTTTGCATAAGAATGGTTAAATTGGTGCGCTATACAGCAAGGTTTAATCACTATCGGGAAGTAAGAAGAGAATATCTATGCTAACAGTTAGAGATAAGGCGGGTAAGATAATAGTTGACACAGGAAAGATCCAAGACCAGACCAGACAGAGATGGAAGGAATATATTATAGAGCTGTACAGTAAAGCACTTATACCAACTAAGTAACTCATAGAAAAGGAAAAAGATGCAGAGGAAGATAGCTTATGTCCTGGCATACTCGAAGATGAGATTGAAAGGGCATTAAGGGAGATGAAAATAAATAAGGCCGTTGGGGTGGGCAACATTTCTTCGGAAATACTAAAATGTTTGAAAAATTTGGGAGGAGGTATATGGACTGAGTCGTAGTATCTATGAGGAAGGAATCTGGCCAGAAGACTTTGTGATATCAGTGTTAGTTCCAGTTCCGAAAAAGTTAAAGGCTGCAGTATGTAAAGACTACAGAACAATACTACTCAGGTGCGAGTGGGGAACGGGGAGTCCGGTTGGGCAGTGTTAGGAAGAGGTGTAAAGCAGGGTTGCCCATTATCACCGCTGCTGTTCAACCTGTATGCAGAGGAAATGATTAAAGAGGCATGGGAAGAACTGGAGGTAGGAATGAAAGTGGGCGGGAAATTCGTAAAATCAGTTAGGTTCGCTGATGACCAAGCGTTAGTTTGTCAGTCAGCCAAGGGGTAGCAATCATTGATGAGTGAATTGAAAACTCAGTGCGACAGGTATGGGATGAAAATCAATATTAATAAAACAAAGGTTATGCGATTTTCTAGAAAGGGAAAGGCTAAGATACCCATTAAAAGAGGAGGGCAAAAACTAGAGCAGGTAGAACAGTTTACGTATCTCGGAAGTGTTTTGGACCAACACGGTCAAAGTAGTAGGGACCTTAGGAAAAGAATTGCGCTAGGCCGAGAGGCTTTCACAAGGAGGAGGGAGTTG
Source organism: Hetaerina americana (assembly GCF_022747635.1). Classification (NCBI taxonomy): domain Eukaryota; kingdom Metazoa; phylum Arthropoda; class Insecta; order Odonata; family Calopterygidae; genus Hetaerina; species Hetaerina americana. The sequence goes on from NW_027286070.1 coordinate 47,044,033, forward strand.
ATGACAGTGACTTTGAGTAAGGATATTAAGAAAAGACTCGTAAAAACTTTGATATTGAGCGGCGTGGAAACGTGGTCATTGAAGCAGGAGGATAGACGTAGACTGGAGGCTTTTGAAATGTGGGTTTGGAGAATAATGAAGAAGGTGAACTGGACAGAGAAGAAAATAAATGAGGATATACTTGGTATGGTGGGCGAAGAGAGGGATTTGTTGGGAGAAATTCTATGGAAGCAGGAAAAGTATATGAAGGGTGTATTGATCGGTAGTGGGATGTTGAAGACTGTAATAGAGGGGAGAATCTTAGGCATACGAGGAAAGGGCAGGAACAGGATAAGGATATTGGACAGGATGAAGGGAGGAAGGAAGTACCCGGAGATGTAGAGTAGGTTGCTGGAATGTGTTTTGATAGGAGTTACAAAATATTTATTTGGTAGTTGTGTCCATCCAAAACCTACCTTAACTAGTAGATTACTTATAAAAATAATCCAAGAGGCAATCGATTGATTCTGTTCTTTTCCCTTTCTTTCGCTCAAGTCAGTAGACAGGCTTGCCAATTCTAAGTTATTTGGATAAAAACAAAGACTAATTACAAAGATAAAAAAAGAAAAATTATCTGTAAATTAAATGCAAAAGAAATTTGTAAAGCATCATCCAATTTAATAGGGAATTTTTGATATTTTTTATTACGAGCATCCAGGAATGAGTTTTTGAATGTTCGTCTTCAGCATTTCAATTATCATTTCTCATTATATGTCATAACTACACTGTTAAATAGGGCAAATAATTTGGTATTAAATGTGCATGCGTTTTTGAAAGACCCAGGAGGGGGCCAAAATAATTTACACCAGTAAGGAATAACTGGTATTTCAATTTTATCAGATCACAAGTCTGTTGATAAGAACAACATTTGAAGCAAGAGTGCAGGAACCCATCAAAATGGATGACACGAATTTGAAACGCATTCTGGTAATTAAATTGGCCGTATTTTCACGAGTTAGCCCCAATGAAAAAGATCAAAAGCGATCAAAGCACACTTCACTTAAGCACGACTGTGCGCCTTTTCCGGTTGATCCTACACGATCTTGGGAGATTTAAAGACGAAGAGTCAGACGAAAACGAAATCTGATCATGGGTAGGAGGATCAGGGAAAGGGTCCTGGAAAGCACTTGGTTGGTCCAGACGAAGCTGGAAAAGCAGGGCAACATGAACCTTGCCTAACTTCTCCATGGAGGATATTTGAAAAGGGGGTAAAAATAAGAGTTGAAGACAGAAAAACTCGGGAATTTCATCCATTCAACCAAAGAAAGTAAAGAGATTTGGAGAGCAATCGTACTGTGAATCTTTTCTTCTGCGTATTATAGAAACTGGAGAGAAGGACATCACAAAATTAGTTATCATCAAATATTTCTTTGAAGTTCCAACATTCCACTTACCTCCAGATGTAATATTTCCCGACTATGCTATATTATATCGTTTAGATCTCTTTCTGTTCCAAGTTGCTTTCAGGAAACAGCTGGATATGACATAAAGAGAGGGTCGAACGGCGGTGTCATAAAAGGTCCTTTATAAATTCAATCTTTTTAATGACATCGTTGATTAACAAACTTTTCTTCCCACATAATAAAGCTGCAGTAAGCAGGGTCATCAAAAGCAGGGAAAAAGACGAGAGAGAGTGTTATCAATGAGTCAAAAATATCCGTTTAACTCCAAAATTTTCAATTCGGTAGTTTTGGCTTTTCTGTTTTGTGAATGTAAAGATATTACCAAAATTATAACACCTGAATTAATGAGATACGTGTATTAGCAAAAATAGTATGTATATATATATATATATATATATTTATTTATTTATTTATTTATATTTATATATATATATATATAGATGATTTCGTCGAAGTAACACGGAAATGTTGAATAACGAACTTGGACAGAAACAAACAATATAAGAACACATAAAAAGATCACTCACACGTTATTTCTTGTTCATTTCGACGGAATTCAGCTCCGTCTTCATTGGAAGAAATAGAAGTAATGACTGATGACCGCGTCATTACTTCTATTTCTTCTTTCTTGACTGATGACCGCGTCATTACTTCTATTTCTTCGGATAAAGACGGAGCTGAATTCTGTCGAAATGATCAAGAAATAACGTTTGAGTGATTTTTTTATGCGTTCATATATTGCTTGTTGCTGTACAAGTTTATATATAGTATATATATAAACTTGTACAGCAGCAAAGCTTGTACAGCAGTTATTCAAAATGGCCTAGTGTATATATATATGTATATATAGTATATATATATATATATATATATATATATATGTGTGTGTGTGTGTGTGTGTGTGTATATACTATATATATAAACTTGTAAAGCAACAACTTGTACAGCAGTTATTCAAAATGGCCTCGTGTATATATATATATATACACATATATATATATATATATATATATATATATATATACGAGGCCATTTTGAATAACTGCTGTACAAGTTTATATATATATATATATATATATATATATATATATATATACACATATATATATACACGAGGCCATTTTCAATGTTCAGTTAATTGTTGTGCTTGGACGTGTTTTGGCTTGTCTTCGATTTTTGCCTGTTCCAAAAAATGGATAAAAAAATATGTATCAAATTTTGTGGGGAAAACGAAATTAAGCGCCCGGACGCATTTAAGATGATGACTGTGGCATATGGAAATGCTACTTTGGACCGAAGTAACGTTTATCGATGGTACAAAATGTTCTCAGAGGGCCGAAAAGATGTGAACGACGAAGAGCGTGCCGGACGACCGAGCACGTCAACAACAGACGAAAACGTAGATGAAGTGAAGAAAATAGCATTGGCCAATTGTCGAATCACCGTTAGATAAGTTACCAAGGACCTAAACATATCGATTGGCTCATGCCATTCGATTTTTACCAATGATTTGGGTATGACACGGGTTGCCGCGAAATTCGTATCAAAGTTGCTCAATTTCGACCAAAAACAGAAACGCATTAACATTGCTAATGAGGTGCTCGACTCTGTCCGCGACGATCAAAATTTGCTCCAGACGGCCATTACAATGAGTTTATGGTAATGATGTGGAAACTCAAGCTCAAGCGTCCCAATGGAAGCTGCAGTGCGAGCCAAGACCGAAAAAAACGCGCGGAGTTCGGTCGAATGTGAAAGTTTTGCTTACAGTTTTCTTGAATTGCAGGGGTCCATGAATCCATGCTTGGTGCATCATGAGTTCTTACCGCAGGGTAGAACGGTAAATAAGAAATATTACCATCAAGTCAATGCGCAATTTGCGAGAAGCAATTCGCCAATAACGCTCGGATTTGTGGAAAATGGAAAATTGGCTTTTTTACCACGTCAACGCCCCTGCTCACACATCGTTAATTGTGCGCGAATTTTTGGCCAATAACAACAAACTAATGATGCCGCAGCCACCGTATTCCCCAGATCTGGCCCCCAGTGGCTTTTCTTGTTCCCGAAACTGAAGAGGCCCATGAAAGGACGACGCTACCTTACGATTGACGAGATAAAGACTGCATCGGAGAAGGAGCTGAACAAAATCACAACAAAATGATTTTTTGAAGTGCTTCGAGGATTGGAAAAAACGTTGGCACCAGTGTATAATATCTTATGGGGATTACCTTGAAGGAGACAAAACCGATAGATATCCATGAATAAATAAATATTTTTTGGAAAAATACAAACGTCGTGATACCTTTTGAATAGACCTTGTACAGGGTCGCACCCAAAAGTGGTAGGACTGATTTTTTTTGCTAGAATTTTATCAACAATACACTTGCATCAAATTAATCATCTTCAAAGTATGCTCCTTGAGCTGCTACACACTTAGTATAACGTTGCTCCCATTCCCTGTACGCCCGCTGGAAATTTTATTTGGGGATGCCGTTGATGACCCTCGTCGAAGCCTCTTGAACGGCCTTTATCGAGTCAAAACGTCGTCCCTTGAGCTGTCTTTTCATCAGGGGGAAGAAGAAGAAGTCCGGTGGTGCCAGATCGGGAGAATAGGGCGGGTGCGGCAACGTGGCAACGCCGTATTTGGCCAGGAGCTGTCTGACGACGAGCGCGCCATGGCAGAATTTTCGGCACCATCTTGGCGCACACCTTCCGCATGGCCAAATCCTGTGAAATAAGGCGTTGGACGTTGGATGCAGACAGACCCAACTCGTCTGCAATTTCTTCACTCTGTCCACATTCGTGTCGGTTCTTGCCGTCGACGGCCGTCCGGAGCGATGGTTGTCTTCGACGAGCTCCCTACCCTCTTTAAACAACTTGTGCCACTCAAATACTTTGGAACGGCTTAAGGCAAAGTCCCCATAAGCCTGCTTGATCATATCGAGGGTCTCAGTATCCGTCCTCCCGAGTTTCGCACAAAACCTCACGGAATAACGTTGCTCTGAATTCAGATTCATTTTGTTTTTCGACGCGGACAATAAACTTGCTTCACTAAAAACGGTGTCCTCACTCAACGACAGCCCGCAGAGAACTGAGATTGGTGTTGGTCTGTTGATAAGAGCCCCCTCCACCTTACCCTGCCAGGCAGACCCCCCTCCACCGCTCCGTTCGTGCCAGAGAAAATCAGTCCTACCACTTTTGGGTGCGACCCTGTATATATATCCAATCCCATGGAAATAGATATAAGGAAAAGGAATAGGAATTTTTTAGAGATTAAAAAGTCTAATCTAGTGGTAAACCTATAGTCTAATAATTTACATCGATGAAAACAATTCCCGAGCGTTTAAGCATAACATGCTAGAATAATTTTACTTCCGAAAAAAGTCAAATTTATATTAGAAGATGCAATTTACTAAAAACAAATTCGACGTACGGCGAATCATAATGAATTCTAATGGCATTCCACATACGGGATCAGCATGCGAGACAGCCAAGGGCTGACCGAAGAGCTTCAAACTTGAGGGCATCACTGACTAAACGGCCCCGCCTTATCCCTTTGCTCTCGACCTCGGCTCACAAGTTGTGACCCTTGAGCCCAGGGCTGTTTGTGGTCAGCCTCTGGAACCCCTTAATGAGTGGTCTTGGTTGAGGAAGGTTGGGCAAGGTTTTAAGCCAGCCCAAGTCAAAATTACAGATTACTCGACCTAGGGCCCTGTGGTTTACCATAGCTCAAAGCGACGAATGAATTCAACTAATAAATGCATGATCTCATGGCACGTCACCACCGTATCTCTCGGTGAGAACTTCACTTTGCGTTCGAGTAATCGCGATGAAGCTCTATCCGGTTTCAATATGTAACCGAAAAAAACTCCGACTCATTGCGGAAGTGGTTGGAGGTGGTATAAGTTATGCGAAGGGTGATGTTACATACTATGTATATTAGAGCCCCTCGTCATAACTTTCCTCCCCCGAGTATAAATACCTGAGTGTAAAAAATATGATTCCTTTGAGAACTCCAGTATGGTATGAAACAGACGAGGTACCCAAGTATCTCCTTCTTTTCCCTTCTTTTTCTTTTACTCCGTGCAGGTCGAGGAACGACTTTAAAGAGGCATCCACGCCCTGCGGCCATGCGGAGGTTAAGAAGCCATCCAACTCCAGTGCGTAGTCTCTCCGTAGGTGGATGACGTCTCCATCGACTTTTAGCGAGTCCTCATCCTCTCTCTCTCTCTCTCCGTATGCGATGCATTTACATAAATACCTCCTCAGACTTTGGCGTCTTGTATTCCCCGGCGCGACGAGACTGCTTTCGTGCCAAGCAAGAGAAGGATGAAGATTCACGCCTCAAGACACGGCAGGCGTTCGTTCAGAGGAGAGGGTAAGGGGTGCGAGGTAGAGTTGCGGAGTCGGAGAGGGTCATGGGAGGGAGTTCGGAATTGCGAAAACACGGTCGCTCACTCTCGCATCCAGAGCCGCGTCCCCTTTCCTTCCTACTTTTGAAGGAGTGGCCTGGGAGCGGAAGAGGGCCTCTTCCTTCTATCCCCCTCTCGGCACGCGAAGAGGGCTAACGCACGCACGATGGGCCATCCCGCAGCCCTGGTCCTTACCACCCTTCCCTCCTTTCCCCGCGTGCACCCCTTTCCTTTCCCCCATTCGCTCCAACCCCCTTCTCCCCTTCCACACACACAAACTCCCCCGCACGGGGTCAATCGATCCCCGCGAGGAGACATAAAGAGTATGTCGTGTTCTCAGTTCGCAGCGTGGTAGGACGAGGGTGATGGAAGAGGGAGTTTAAGACATGGTGAAGATGGGAGGGAAAGAGAGAGAAATAAAAACTTCACTTTCGCGCCCGTGCCTAGACACTCAATTAAGCTAATCGTTGCAATAGTGGAAATGCACAAAATCGTCATTTCATGCCGATTTGTGGTTGCCACTGGACGATCAGACTGGATTCCATGACGAGGAATTTCTGTTTTCTGAATCCTTTTCAAATGGGGACCAAAATACTAAGCTTAAGGGTATGGATTTCATGCGAATAAAATGAGAATTTATGACTAGCCAATCCTCATAAATCCTTAAATAGAGCGAGCATCCATTCGAGCGTTCGTTCGAATGGAAAATACCACGATAACGACTTTTGAAAGTCTTACGCTACTGATCCAAAACCAACTCCACTTTTCGGAATATTTTTCTCCGTCCAAAATGATCAGTAAACCCGACTTTAGTTTTGTTCAAATGGTATGTAGGATCAGCGATTGTTTGAACTGCTTATCCTACTAATTATCGCAGACAGTAGTTCTAGTAAAAATAATCGAAAGCATTTTTAAATTATTTTCATCATTCTGAATGGTTATTTCATGCAAGCAGTGGTGCTTAGGGTGTTGCTAAACATTTTCCCCTCCATTTTCTATTTCTATGGGTAATACTTCGAATGTCTTTTTATAAACATTCCTATTCAATCTATTGAAAAAGAACTTTTTGCAGCACAAAAATTGAGCCCCTATCCATTTTTTATCCAAATTCATTAATAGATTTTTAGAAAAACTGCAATGTAAGCTGTGCTAAATATTTGCCGTGTTCCCTTTCAGACGCTTGGAGTGTTTCTATTTTGAAAAACGGTAATTCTCAGGGCTCAGTGGCTAGTAAGTCTGTCTTCATTATGACAGGATAAATGTAATACACATGGAATAGTTAACCAAGTTTTTTAATACTTATTAAGATATTGTTGTCCCATACTTTTTATTTTGATGGTCTGTCGTTTAAGGTAGGTTTAAGACCGACACAAACTTAACACCCACCTATTTCTTAACTTCAATTATTAATGCAGCTTTACATCCCTCATTGTATGTCTTCCTTCGACGTTAAAGTCCGCATACATTCCATTACCTTCTTATTTCTTACGTTTTCCCCACAATGTTGTGCTGTTGTATAGGCTTTTAATGACATAAAGTTGCTAATCAAGAGTAAAAAAGTGAGAAATTAAGGTAACTTAATAAGATTTTTGGTCACTGATATGGCAAAATAGTCACTTGTGCGACATTAAGTACTGTCTTGGAAAATTTAATGGTATAATTTTCCAATGCTTTATGAAAGGTACCGGCGCAGTGAACACAGTATGTTTATCATGTCGAGTAGGACATTAAACGAAGATTTGAATTTCAGTCGTGGTTTTCGGTGAGTAGTAAAAAACCTGTCCACAGAATAACTCAAATTAAATTTTGGAACATAAATAGAAATACATTTAAAAATCATTTTTGATAGTTCACCTCCGTAAAATAGTGAACTTTGAAGCAAATAGTTGACATTTCAAGTAAATTTAGTCGGACTATATTTTCCATGCGTGAGCAGTCTCCTGAAACATTAAAATATGAGCAATCGGTGGTAAATTAGGGACATGGCTATCCCAGTGAGAGGCGCGCTCATTCAGGGTAGAGATATCGTACCATGATGCTATGCTCTTGACCAAACCGTGTTTACTGTTCAAAATGACATCGGGAGTCGGATAGTCTAAAATCCAAATGCCAAGGATACTTATATTGATAATTTTGCTTGCATGACTTTTGAACGCAAAGAGACAGTGTATTATTTCAAAAAAAAACTCCTTGAACCATATTAAAACATTAAGTATTGATGGAATTGAATTGAAGTTTCATGGAATCACGTGATTAGACACGACCAAACTCGCCAGCATTAATGGCCCTTTATGTAAGTTCACCGACCGGCACCAAAGTGGTTAAATATTGTGATACAAAAATATGTACTTTTGAAGAAAATAACTAATTGAATGATATGTCATGGTGAAAAATGTCGTCGGGATGTTTTACATTCACAACGAGAGTAAATTACTTTCCTTCACTTGATACTCAATCCGACCACGAAATAGTAAAAGCATCCTCCTCCCGCCCATCCGGTCCCACGTTAATGGCATTTCGAACAGAACTCCTTCCTCTAACGCGAATGCACGCACCGGCAATAAGTTTCAGCACTTCCTTCCGTCTCAAACGAAAATGTGACTCTTGTCAATGGCCTCCAATTTCAGAGTCGCCCGAGGGATTATCCCAAAGTTGCCCTTTTGCCGTTTTGATCGTCCTTTCAACGTATGAGTTTGCCAGATATCCGTCATTGTGATTTAAACAGGATTATAAAAGTTTAACTTAGATTTTTTACACAGAATTCAATTCTTCTTCTTATTAATTCATGCCAAAATGCACTTAACTTTTCCAATATTTGTGAAAAATGATTATGAATTGCAAAACAAATATTTTCTCAAAATATATTTAGAAGTTTATCAAACCGCAGCGAATTAGGTCGTCCCCGATTGAAAATGGAATGAATAAGGAAAACTGCATTCTCAAATGAAAAATATTCAATATTCGACGATGGTTTCTTTACTGGCCAGCCTCGTCAGATGATAAGATTATCCTGGCTTCTAGTGCTGATCTTGTCAATGTTTTTTTCATATTAGTTTGAGATTTTGGATATTTTTCAGACGTATTGGTTGGTCTCTCAGATGGAGCATTACCGTATTTCACAATAAAAATATAGTAAGTACTTTTCCTCCCTAATAAAAAGTAAATCATGACCTACTTTCACAACAAAAGAAATTCCGCAGTTGCAAACCCCATCCACGCCTCTGAACGCTCTACCAAAATTACTGCAGGGAGGGTTTAAGGTGCTTTTAATGATTAAATCATATCACCAAGCTAACTTAGATAGTAAATATGTCCATTGTGAAAGCACAACCTATCGGTTGCATTGGAAGGTTTCGAACTCGCATCCATTGCATTATCGCTAACAAGCATGATCCCCACCGGTTAAATCGGAGTGCATCATTAAGGAAATTAGAAGATGTAAAAGAGTGGCAGTTTTGCTTAGCGGAAGGCCGGGGAAAGTGGATAGGATGAACAAAGGGAATGAGAAGAATTTTCATATTTTCCTCTAGAGAGCCGCAAACATTGAATAATACATCGTTATCGTCCAGTAAACTGCTCTGCAGAGAGAGATTTAACTTTTGTCAGATTTATTTGTTGAAATAAAATTTCAATTTTATAAGATTTTATTTTAATGTTCTGAATAAATTTAGATACTCCAATGTTAACTTGCTCTGATGTAAAATTGTAAACTTAACGCAATGTAATTATCCTGTGTTGCGCACCAATAGCTACACGATGTGATCTTCAAATGGGATTAAGCTCGTGTTACCTTTTAAGCGTATTACCCGGAATTTGTGGACTAGTTTGCCGTTAATATGATTCTGGGGAAAGCAAATCACCTATTTGCTATAGCACCGGTTGTGGATTTCATTCCATTTTTAATTAAGTTATATAAATCTCCGAATTTTTTTTAATTATAACATTATTTTATCAGAATTTCCTAAAAATCTAAAGGAAATTCCTAAATAATGATTCAACACTGTATTTTAAGTACGAATAACTGAAATTAATTTAACTTCCAGATTTTAAATTTGCGTTGATGGAATTTGGTGCATGGTCAACGCGCGTGGGATTTTTACTATCAAACCAGTTAGAATTAGACTTAGAAGGGTGTTAAGATAGTGTACATGGTGCATGAACTATTCTAGTTGTTGGATCTGTAATCCATAACTTACATGCACATATCTTCGAGTCGAGCATGTATACTTTCTCGATCAATCCTCGATGAAGTTTTTTTTGCGTTCATAAATTTCGCCTTAACTCGAAATATGTTGATTGAACCTTTTATTGCCACACTTTTAAAATTACTTTGCTTAATTGCTTTTCCTAATATATCGTACATCTAGTCAAGACGAGTGTTTTAGAAGTAATGACATGTATCAAAAGAGTGATACCCAACAAATAGGGTCGCAAGAAAATAAAAACTAATGCATATTGATGGCAGCTTATGATATAGTTTTATAACAAAATGTTATTAATAGTATTATTACTATTTAATGTAGGCTATGGATTGAAGCAGATTGAATTGAATCATGAAATTCTTTGCCTTTCCTAACAAAATACCACCTGATATCTGACACAATAGAAAACTCTTCATCAATTCCGGATTCTTAGTTCCTTTCTTAATCCCGTCCAATGTCCATCTTCTTGCCTCCTTTGAATTTCTCCCACCAATTCCCTTTCTTCCCCTTCCGTGCCTAATATTTCCTCTTATGTTTTCCTTTCTGTCTAAATGTATTTCACCTTTGCCAATCCCCTTCGCACCAACGTCTCAAAATCTCTAATCTGTGCCTAATATTTTACTCCAACGATCATATTTCCACGCCGTACAAACCTATGCTTTGTATCACAGTTTTGACGAACCTTTTCTTAATATTCTTACCCAAAGTCCCTGTCATCAATTCCCTCTTCATTTTCTAGCATCATCCTTCGTCTTATGTCCCGATTATTTTCACCATTTCGGTTCAGAGCACTTCGCTCTCGATGTCTGATCGAATACTTTAACCAGTTAAACTACCGAGGCATCCTCTTACCCTTCGAAATTTTAGGGAGTTTGAAAAAACTTCGAAGTATAAGAGTACTCCTTGGTAGATAAAATGGATAAAGAACTCGGTAGAACATCAAGGGATCCGGGTTTTAATCCCGATCAAGACGAAGGATTTTCACACTTTGAAAGTAATGTACCATTTTATAATATTTAACTTAGCTTTTATATTTCTCTAAAAGCCCATAACTTTGTTTTTTTGCATTTAATCTCATCCCATATCTATCGCAATGATTCGTAATACTCTCAGTAATATTTGCAACCCCTTTGGCTGATTGTTAAACTAAAGGTTGATCATCCGCAATCCTAACCGATATTATTAATTGCCCATAAATTTTAATTCTAATCTCCGGTTCTTCCTTCCTTTTTCTTTCCTCATCCATACTCTAAAACTTACTGGTAATAATGGACACCGTTGTCTTCCTAACACTGTCCATCCCAACTCCCCATTTGTCACTCACACCTGAGAAGACTGCGACATGCACAGGTTACGGATAAGTCACCAATTCTTACATCAGTGCTCCCATTCTTCACTGCATTTATAATTCTCCTCTATTTACTCTGTGGCAAAAAGTAATAATTTAAAATAGAAGAAACAATGACTTCAAAGTAATTGTAAATAAATCTGGTATGTTCATTTCTTCCGTATCTATTTATAACTTATCACGCACCATAAAAAAGTCAAAAATTTCTCTGTGCTGAAAAAGGAAGTTTGCCTTCAATTCAATTATGCGTAACATTCTACTTTAATAAACATGCATTGAACATACTTTTAGTGAAAAATTAAATGGTTCGTTTGCAAATTGTGTGACTGGCGTCATTCCAAAAGTTAGCATATGTACTTGAGGGTGAATATTACTGAGGAACAAGTAATTACTGGCAGTAGAACATGGAGGTATTGTACGAATATCATTTGTCTGAATGAAAATCTGGGTATTCTTGTAATAAAAATGGACTTAGTCATGGCACTGCAATTCCTTTGTTAGATTTATAGGATTCCTTGACAAATACCTTCTTTCTCTTTCTTCCGGGACCTGCTCTCCCCTTCACCGTATCTCATCGCTCGCCCCAAGACCACTCGCCAGTTCTAAGTATAATACCTTACGTCGCATTGTTTTCGTAACTCTCCCCGTCCACCACCCCTGCCTATAGCACCCCATCATTTTACCGTCTCTTTACCTGGCCCCGGACTCCACCTCCTCCTTCCTTTGCGCTCTCATTAAATCCCTTTCTCCCATCCCCCGGCCGATCCTCCCCACAGCATCCACCCCAACGAGACCCCACTCCATCAATCCTCCCCTTTCTGACGCACCTCATCCCCCTCCTCTCCCTCCGAATCCCTGCCCGAGGGCACCCCTACCTCCCCTCTATCCCGAACAAGGGCCCCTATAACAAGGAGTCACCCTTCTCCATAATGAGGCTGCAGGCAGGACACGTTAATTTGTATTATCGTCGTTGGCCACGCATGAGCTGCCTCAAAATCAGCCCCCAAAAGGACCGTGGAGAGGGGGTAGAGGGTAGGAGGGGAAGAGGGGTTGGATGTGGGTGGGGTCGCTCCAAACCTGGAGCGCGGGGAGAGGAGGAGTTGGGATGAGACGCGAAGGAGAATGGGGTAAAGAAGTAAATTGAGAGGGTGGGTAGGGAAGGGGAGTTCCAAACTCGGGTTTCGAGGTGGTGGAGATGGCAGTCACCCCGGTACGACGCGACCCAACCCCCAGTGAAATCACGGCGGCAGCTCTCCAACGTTTACGTGAGGGAAAACACCATCGAGCGATCCATTGTGACTGGAAAAAGTTTCACGTTAGTATCATAGCTTGTGAATGAGGCAGGGAGGTGAGGATGCAAGAAATTATTGTTGGAAAAGTGCCTTCAATGTGCGCGAAAGAACTGAAACCATGTAAACTCCTCCACCACTTAACCTGACGGATAAAGGTCATTTAGATATATTCTGCCATTTCTGTAGTACTACTAATATAAATCCATTACACCCCTTTTTCCTAATAGAGACAAAAGAGCATTCACATTCGCTTCGACGACCTGTAAAATATACCACGTATTCCATTCCTGACTCCGTTCTTTCCCTTGCGGCGTATTACGTGTTATACTGATCAGAGGCATAAGTTTTCAAGACAAGTTGGTAAACTGAGAAAAATTAACGGTGAAGAAAATTCCCAACGCCTTCACCCAGGACAGGAATTCTGAATGTGGATAACACCCTCATCCTCAGAATTTTTTATCTTTTTCCCATTCCAAACTCTAGGTTGCACACGTTCTGACTACATTTTCCCTTTAATTGTACATATGGTGTCATTATTTACAAATTTAAGCGACACGCTGTCCATGAGGTTGGTATTTACTTGAAGAGAGACGTATTTTCCCTCAAACAATTTAGATTTGCGTTAGGGAAAGTACGTTCTGCAGAATGCATCAGGGTTTTAGTTCCTCTAGAAAATGTTGTTGAAAGCAGACCCTATAATTTCAATATTGTCCTAAATAATCGGATCCTCCATGATCCTACTCTCCTTCTTTGACCAAATCATTCCTTTTAGCAGGTATCTTAAACATCACCTTCTTAAAAGCATACGATATGAATTCTTGATTATTTAGAAGTTTACTTGGTGGTGGCATATCAATGAAAATGTTAACCTGTAAATTCATGCAATTAGTATCTTCAATGGCAGATACTTGTAGGTCCAAAACTGTGAGGTTATAATATTGCATGACATAAGCTAACCCAAATTACAAATTTTATCCCATCGCAAACAGTATTTCAATGTGCCATGGGGAACGCACCAGAATTAGTTTTGAACACATTGTAATGACACTTTAAAAGTCTGATGACATAATTTGTGGTTGGTTTAATTTTACTATCCTTATTTGGTAATAGTACTTGTTGAATTATTTAGTAATATCAATTTTGTTGATAAATCTGCTAATTAGTGAGTTTGGTACGATAGTGATACTTTTAGGTGACAAAGTATTTTGTTTTCTTTTAATACCCTCAAGCAACAAAGCACCCTGAGAAAAGAATTGACAGGAAAATATTCTTTGACTGATGGTTGAGGCCAATATTCTTTAGGAAAATAGAATAGGAAAAAGAATTTGAGGAAAATATTCTTTACCACAATCGTAAAAAAATAACTTTTAACGTATTAGTTTCAAACATGGCGAGACTGGTTATTTCGTAATTTCTCGTTACGTTAACGGTGAGTCCACATGATTCGATTCTAATTATATGTGAATCAATTTAAATTATACGAGCACATTGTACCTCCATTAAAACTAATGAATGCCATCCAAACAAACCGACGAACTCCCACCTTTCTTCACTCCTCCCTCCCGCTATTAATCTTTTTAAGCATGTCGACACAATCAGGAAATTTTGAACTCTTCTTTGAAGAGCGCAGCCGTTTCTTAGGCTTTCCTTTTATTCAACATTCTGTGTATCATGTGTTGTTTCCATGCATGATTGACGGGTCACTGCCGGGGGTTGTAATTTCTCATTAACCTTGAGGGTGCGTTGGTGTGTTTGACATTCGCGAAAGTCACTGTATATCACAAATCAGGGTGAGAGAATTAACATGTCTTGTAGGTGACTTATCATGTCTTCAATATATTTTCACTTTGTGCGTTATTTGGACCACTGTGAGTTCTCTGGCCCTGGGAGTGAGTGCTTGGGATGGGTCCGAGGGGCCTTACACACTTCCCCATGCATCCTCTTACCCTGTCGCCTCACCCTCTCTCACTAACCTCGCCTCCCCTCCCCCAACCCTACTCCTCGCCAAGAGAACAGTACTTGATGAAGGCGGAGAGACGGGGGAAACGCATTATTATTCGTGTGAACGCCCCTTTTTGTATTATATCTATTTATACTAAAAGTAGTGGCGATTTTTTTCTCGTATTGTTAAAAAAGCCTGGGTATCTCAAAACCCGAGGGTTTTCACACCTGGCTTCGGATCCCCCCGATGGGTTGAAAACCACAGTGGAGAGATGGGTGGAGGATCATTGTTGATAAATTCTCCAAACCCTGGTATTTTAAAACCTTTCCACAGAAACTTGAAAAAAACTAGTTCTTGACAGGAATAACATTTGCACATACAAAATATTTTGCAAAATTATCCGAGAAAAACTTCGCCATGTACGTGCACTGTGGGGGTTCCCTTGGTTACGAAAATACTCGTGGAAAATGGAAAAACAGCCTCGAAACGCTTTTCGTCATTTATTTAATTTTTCTTTTCCACGTTTTTTGAAACCATCTGTGCCAATCCAAGTTTAAATCAAATGAAACCATTGCATCTCCTGCAATGCGCTGGAAAATCTGTTTAAATCAGGCATTCACGCAAAATCGAAAATGGTGTCAGGCACTAAGCGTCATGATCTCATAAGCGCCTGAAATGAATTACGCTGGCTCTACTCCTAACTGTATCAAGGCTGTATGTGACTCCCATCACGCTCCTGGTGTCTCTTAGCAGCTGAAAGGAATGAAATCACACCCCTGTACCAAAAACGAGACGTAAATTACACAGTCCCCTGAATGAAATGCACGCATTCATTTCTCCGTAGGGGAAAAAACATTATTTTTTCAGCCATTAGAGCCACTGAATTTAGAGCCAACATATATTAACGTTGGAACAATATAAATATTCATTAGGCAAAGATGTAAATGTTAATCAGGATTTGATATACGCTTCGGGAGAAGAATTGATCTTCCATAGCACGACGCTGCATTCCAGGAAAGCAATTTGAGCCCGGCATGTAGGCGTAATGACCTCATCTTGTTTATATGCAAATGATGGGATCTTTAGGTTATTTCGAGCGGCCACATTGCTGAACAAGCCCGCTCTTTCGTCCTTCCCAGTGGTTGATAGCTTTAAGGCATTTTTATCCAAGCTAATCAAATTAGCGGACAAAAACTCTGAACTTATTCCGATTACAACACAAAGCCCTCTTGTATTTCCGCTGGTGTGTCAGGCAGCAATGAGACTGCAGTGTTTGAGGTTCGTTGAACATAGAATGGCTGGCATGTCATGTATTCTAGCAAACGATTGTGAAACCTCAGAGCACCCAATGTGCTCAGTTTTATTGTATTCTGAGTCTAATCCCAGTTAAGAGCAACAGCAAGCACTTCAAAAACAAAAACGAAGACCAAAGAAACAGCCTTTAGAGGATGAACGGGAAGGATTTTGATAGTAACGCTTATCATCTTTTATTCAACGTATGGTTCCACTGGTAAATCTGTACTTGGATGAGGCACTATTTGTTGTAATGAGAGCAAAAGTAAATTTTGCCGTCAAATATGACAATAAATATCATCGAATTATACAGGATCTTCCCATGTCATGCCTTTCTCAATTCTTTAATGTTTTACAAGTGATCTTCGACAATAATAATTCATTCTTACAGCTGATCTAAGGTATTATTTTAAATATATATATATATATATATATATATATATATATATATATATTATCATATTTCAAGGATAATCCCTAAAGAAACAAGTCTCTTCAAAATGATGAAGCGATAGAATAAATGGATACTTTTCTAGCGTATTTTCTTAACGAAATTTATCACTTCACTACTCATGTGCGTCATCGAATCAGCACGTAATCACAGAAGCTAAGCCTTCAAACCATTACTAGCTTTGAAGCGTTTCCCAGGTAGCTGAATTCCAGCGGAAGTTTAAATTACACTTTCTTGGTTTGATGTGATGTTGCCTCGTAATGAATCCAATTTAGAATCTCGAACCGCATTATCAGAGTAAAGAAAATCCTGATTCTACAAAAATCCCGGAAGAATGACAGCAAGAACATCAAACGGGGCGTAGAGTGGGGAGATATCACAAGGACATCTAAAGGACTCCCGAAACGGCAGACCTTCCAATTAAGCGCATAAAAAAACCATTTCAGAAGAATATTCCCTTCTCCACTCAAGTAAGCCATTCGACTCAAACATCGCCGGCGAAATGGAGCCATTCCGTACCCTAAGTATGGTATCGGGAATGGAAAAAAACGCGTGTTCAAGTGCCTAATCTCACCCCTTATCGCAGCCAAAATGAAGGCTCATTCCTTAAAATAGGGTAGTATTTGTTCCTCACCCACGAAGGAGTAACTCGAGGAAACTTTGAACAACTTCTTTCCTTTCTTTCCCTTTAATTTTTAGTTTTGATGTAGGTGATGTATTGTTGCTATTGATTCGCACGGATTTTGAGAAACCTCGCAATATGTTCACATTGGTGAAATGTTTTGCTAACTGAATACAACCATTGGCGTAGGTCAGGCAAATGAGCATTAGTCATACAAAATTGGAACTTTCATGGAATGTGGGAAAAATGAAAACCGTAAGCTTTAAGTATCGTGTCGAACTTTTTGAAGACTAATTTTTACGTGAGTGTTCTTCTGTTGAGAAAGAAAAATATTTTGGTGGTAAATGTTGTTTCATATGTAAACTGTTTCACTTTAAACAAAAGTGTAAATACAATTAAATCCACTCGCTTTTATGGTTCTCTTTTCATTCTATATATGCACTCAGTAGACATCAGCTTCAAATTGATATGATTCTGCAAATTACTTATTGAAAGATCGGTCCCAAAAGTAGCATGACTTATTTCTTCCCGGATAGACGGGCGGCAGTATGTCAATATGTACTACCGATGACATTTTCCCTCTAAGGTTCCATTAGCATCTATCCTTACTTGTTGATTCTTTCCAGATGAGGAAGTCTACCTCCCCTCCAAACACATATAATTACCTTGGTTAGGTATCTTTTTTCAAATGTTTGTTCTTCATTTCACTCTTTATCCCTCATACTTCAATATAATTGTAATAATTTGCCACAACTTGGATGACTTTTTGAATTCACATCCCACTTTTCATTGGTACAATCTGTGTTGAAGTGTAGATATGTTTGTACACTAGCCGAATATCAATTAAAATTTTCAGTGAATCTATCTTGACCCAACGATGAAGAAACTGCCTCTCTGAGATCAAAATTCCAAGATTTCAAATATGTACAACAATATTTGCAAAAGTCTGATATCTTTTATCACATTAATTATTCAGATATTACTTTATTATTAATATATAATTGTTGTTATGATTATTTAATAATTTTTATTGTAGCTGTTAAGCAGTCTCTGCAAAAATCTTTACCAATATGCCAATAACAATATATAATATGTAATATATGCATTTATAATCAATTGTTAATGATAAAGGAAATATTTCTCTGATTGTATTCATTCCAAAAGAGTTGGTTGATTCTATTTTTAAATATTTCATTTGATTTAAGCTAATATAGAGTTAAAGAATTCCCTTAAACTTTTAATTGTAATATAATGTTACAAGATGAAAAGTGGAGGGCAAAAAATAAGATGTCTCTGAATTACAATTTGTGGGTTGAAAAACTGGTGGGATGTATAATGTCAAAATATTTCTACTAACTATGAAATAAGTGTATTTGAAATCCATTATTGGAACAGGAATTTTATTAAATTTATGCACGTTCATTTGTGATAATATTTTATTCTTCTGCTGTAGTGAAAACCCTAATATTTTGAAATTTAGGGAATTTTGTGAATAGTTTAAGCACCAAAGTAACTTTAAATTTACAGTCTGTCCACCAGTAATTTAATTTGTGGGATGCTTTTGACTTCCCATATGGAAACAGCATATCCTCAAGCATTCTTTCTTGAAAATCAGCCTATCTCTGATTGACCATTGGAGGTTATTTGATATTAGTAATATAAGTCATCAAATGGTTGCAAATTATTATAAATCAAATTCAGTAAGTAATGCATAAAGAGGAAAATAAGAGAAATCATAAGATAATAAAGATCACTGGTATGATTCTATGTGCTAGGATGAGAGGTAAATCCCATTAGAGTAAGCTAACTCACGGCCATAGAAATCCACAGATAGGTAGTATACAAACATCTAATGGTAAATTTATCATTCAAAGTTTGTACTCATAAACGGTTTTCCACAGATAGGTAGTATACAAACATCTAATGGTAAATTTATAATTCAAAGATTGTACTCATAAACGGTTTTCATGAAGTAAGTAATTGATAAGACATTTACTGTGTATTTTTTTAATCCTATCATCTTGAAGCAAACACCTATCACATGAGTGCATTAAATAAAAAGAAAATATATGAATAATCCTAAAAAAGAAAGCATAGTAGCCTAGCAGTTCTAGTATTAACTTACAAACCTAAGGGTTCTCAATTCAAAATCCATTGATACCTCTTGGTAACCCATACTAAAAATTCAAGTAGTGCATTTAGCCTGCCATATGGTATAATAGGAGATGAGCACCATCTTTTCCTATGTAAACTAATCCTCCAGTTTATTTACTTTGGTGGGAGGTATGTACATTGTGTTCCAGTATTCAAGACTGCACTATGATTCTTGTTGCACTATTTGACTCAACAATTTTAGGCACATTAAAACTAATGAAGAAACTTTCCAATAATGATAATATTTATTGGTCTCAGAACTTTAGGAAGTAAAATACAGGACAAGTCAGAGAAGAAACAATCAACTGTTTCAGTGTTCTGAAGACTCCAGACAATCTTCCATAATATAATGGCATTTACCTATCAGAAAATGCTTGAGAAATATCTTAAATGTACCCCTAGAAAGAGCAGATTTTATGTCTAGTGGCAGATAGTTGAAAATTTAAATGGTCCCATGAAAGGAACTCTCATTATGCATAGCAGAAATGTGACAGAACAAATGCACATTAACACTGTCGAGTATTATGGCCATATACTTGTGCAGTAGTGATTTATTTTTTCATGTTATCCTTAACATACATACATAAGTAATAAATATACTGACAAGAAAAAGTTGGAATTTTCAATTCTTTAAGATAAGGTTTGCTCTCACATCATCTGCCACGCATCACTTAGTTTTATTACAGCCTTTCACAGGAACTATTCTTCTAGGAAAGCACTCTTCGGAGTTGTGTTTTGCACTGCTCATGAAATAAATGCACATTTCTTGTATATACTTTCAATTGAACATGGTATCCCAGGACATCTTACGCTCATGGAGAGAATTCACACTATTAATTGGGTGATACCTTTGATATTTCTTGCATACCACCTCCTTTGACTTTGGACTAAATACCATTTGGACATAATGTTCAGAAATGCCTAAGTTGACAACCTTTGAGTGATTATTTTCACTTAGTGATTAGTGACAACAAGGTTGACTTTCCTGGTAGAGGTTCCAGTCTCTCTGGTTGGAGAGCTGGTAAATAGAGTCCATCCATACCGACAAAATTTCACTTAATTTAATGGACAGATCGTTTTGGGAGAATACATCAATGTTGAAATCACCACATATTAGAGCCTTGCTTTTTTCCCATAGTTCATAATAACTGCTCTAATTGTACAAAGAAATTGTAGACATCATCTCCAGGGGGTCTGCAAAAACCCACCACTGTCACGTTTCCCATATTCTGAATGTTTTTTAACTCGATTTCTGCAATTTCTACACTCCTTTATTTAGATATCAGTTTGTTAACAAAGGGGCCTTAAATGAGCACTCACAAAAATACACACACACCAAAATTTTTGTATTCTGTGTGATATGAGAAATTGGCCATAGTGTACCCATTAAAACTAATGATTGGATTTCTTCACTTTTACACCAGTGTTCAATTATGCAGAGAACAACAATGTTGTATCCACACAATTCCAAATTTATTATTGGCACTTTGTCGTTAATATACTGAATGTTTTGGTGTAAGATAGTGCACATAACTGTCATGTGGTTGGCGGCCCTGACATCATTAGTGAGAGCACAGCACAGAATGAGACAGCATTATTCGTTTTATGAGTCTTTATTTACCCCTTTTCAAGTAATGGGGGTCAGGCACCAGGGAGTAGGGACGAGCGAGCACTTACAGGTACAGGGCAAGGCTAGATGTCGCGGGTGTGGTCATAGGCTCAGTCAACGGGCTCAGAGGTGGCATGGGACATCGGGAGAGGCAGGGCAAGACTGGGCATCTCTGGTGTGGTTTTTGGCTGAAACAATGGACTCAGATGCATCACAGGACGTCAGAAGAGGTGCAAGGCATGGATGGGCATCTCTGGTGCGGTCGTAGGCTCGACTGACAGACTCAGAGGTAGGGTAACAGGGGAGGAATGGGGAAGGGAATGGTCGCGCTCCAGGATCATCCCACTTTATAAGGCATTGAGATATCACGGTGATTGCTCCTTTAAGGTGAGGGTGGATGACTTCATAGTAGCTAGATTGTAGAAAAAAGGAGGGAATTTGGTAGCAAACATTGTCTAAATTGCTGGGGGGTACTCCTCCTTGGGAGAGATGATCGTTAGTGGGGGTTTCCGAGGAACCCACACTACATAACGAGCTTATAATTTTGTTTGATGTGCCCTAGTCATGCAGGAGTTGATCTTGGCCTACTCTTGTATCTCGTAATCATTTGGGTCTGCATCTGAGGTTGTAAGGACTCAACAGAAACAGATTCAGCAGACACAGACTCAAGTGGTGAACTGAGTCAGTCCACCCTGATCATGGGAGATGTGTCCATTCCCTGGGTTATTGATACTGTTTTTTGCCTTTTTTTAAATCGATGCGTTAAATCTGGATGCTGTAGCTCCATTTGGCCAGGATTCCTTATTCTTAAATTTGTTAATGATTGGCAAGTCAGTGCCAACTTTAAGAGAAGCTGAATTGGCAGAAACAAATAATTGTTCGCAAGTAAACTCCTTACCTCAGAAGTTTTTCGCCAAGTGGTTTTTGATCTCCTCCAGCTTACTGTGAGGTAAAGCACAGTTCACAAATAACCAAACTCATCTAGGTACACTAGAAAAATCACTAGTGACAGCTTTTGTTTTCTACCTTATTGCTACATTAAAGGAATGCAATTTATCCTGGGTGCTTTGGAGATAAATCCAGTGCATTATTAGTGGAGAGAAACCAAGATTAAAATCCTGGGGATAACTAGGACTTGCCCTTATTGCACACATCCAGATAGTTTGGAGAAGTCCAATGCAATCTGGGTTTGCTTAGGCTATTTAAGCCCAATTTCAGTGGTGAGTCCCTTAAAAATGGCATGAGGAATCCTATCTATCTTAACTTTTAAATCTCAGGATTGCTATATTTTTATATGTCAAAATCATCAAACCTCTCATGTTGTCAGCAGCTCATCAACAACTCTTCCATTGGTTGTTAGATTATGTGTGTCCTATATGACACAGAAAAATGAAGTTAATAGTGACACATGAACTGGTTTTGAAAATTTTGAGAGCATTGGTAGTGGCATCAATTACAGCCATCATGTTAAAATAGGGCAAAGTAAGTCTAAGTAGCAAACATTAGGGGTGTCATTTCCATTTATTTAAATCTTAAAGAGTAATGTTAGACAATGACGTGCCTAGCATCATCCCTAGTCCAATTCATATGAACTTGTGTTTTATTACCTAATATTTCAGTGGTCTTCTACTTTCTATTCTCATTTACTTCAATTGCCTTCGGTATTTCTACTATTTGAAGTATGGAGCTACCATGTATATGCTATATGTATGTTGACAGAAACTAATTTATTTTGGGTGGAACAATGGTTGCAATCATAATCATAGCTAAATAATCACAAAACATATGAATTCTGTGCTGGAAACAGAAAACTTCTTCAAGCAAATATGCCAGGAAAGCACCAGATCTTACTTCAGAAAGTTTTCTTAGTGGAAATACAATTTTTTGTTGATAGTGCATATTGCCTCTGTAGAGTTAGTTGAGGCATATAAATCTATCAAATTTACATTTCAATAGGGCTCATTCTAGTTGAGGCAAAAATTAATCCTTCAACCCACTAAGGTTGTGAAACCTATGAAATCCCACACTTAAGCCCTCTTTACTGTTCAATTTTTCATGAATCTTTTAAATATATTTCTCGATTTCTTGGATTAAACACAAAAGTAACAGCACTGTAATGTGTGAATTAATCATAGATAATATTCAATACCTACTCAATCAATTAATGTAAATCTTATAACCTAAACACAGTAATCAACCCTAAGGTCGGTTTGGTTGGTGATGATAGAGTTCACCTAGTTCTAAGCCCAACGGCGAGTGACATTGACACATCAGGGTAAGGGGACCAGTTCCTTTCCCTGTGCCAGTTATGGTTTCCCAGGAAGATATGGCACCCGAAAAATCACATGGCTTGGGTGGAGCTACAGGTGCCCAGAGAGGCTTGCTCAGGAATCAAACCCAGGCCTTCCAGTCACTAGTCCTCTGGACTACTGACTGGTGGGCCTGGACTACTCTACCCCTGGAGTACTGCAACAGATGCCCATCTCATACAGACATTCAATTATTGAAATATAAATAAGTACTTATAATTTAACATTGAAACCAAAAAAACCTCTTGGTTTCAGTATTAAATTTCTACTTCCACATTTAGACCACTTTTTAGTTGAATTGCTTATATCTAGATAAGCTTATTATTATTAGTAATGGTCTGTCTTAGGAAAGATTTTCGATGGATCCTTGGACTTCACACTACCACACTCCAAAGCCCGGTATAGAATACCCTTGGACCCTACAAAACATTTTTCAACAACTTCTTTTGTAGCTCTGCATAGTTTATACCTCCCTTAGTTCCAACCAAAAACCTAATCCTTCCCTGCCTCTACCTCACTTCCCAGCCTGCTCTCTATTTCCATCTTCAGCATTCCAATGCAGCTCTACATATCCTGCATCCCCTTGTTCTCCTTTCTTTGAATGTTCATCGAAGAGGAGATCCAAACTGAGGCACAGGATGCGGAGCTGCTTGAGATCTGGGAAGCTCTGCCTGCCAAGGAAAAGATGCACGAGAACAGGGAGATCGAGCTGTTTGACTTTCTTGAAGCCAACGAGCACCTCGTGACTGGCGGGTCTTTCATGCTGGAGGAGATTGCGGAGGAGATGCTGTGCAGTGCGGAGTTGGTGGAAAGCAAAGATGACAAGATAACTGTCGAGGAGGAAATTGTTCCATTCAAGGAAGCTCAGTGTACTGGGAGCACTGTCAGGAAGTTCATGCAACAGAGAAGCAGGAAGCCCGATATGATGCAAGTGTGCGATCGGCTAGACAAAGAGATGCACGAGATCCGCCAAAAGAAGATGCACCAGCCGACGATTCTTGACAGCTTTGGACTGATGGGTAACTGGAGAAAATAAAGCTGTTTTTACAAACCCTCGTTACTATGTCACTCTCGCTAATATGCACCTCTTGCTTGGTCCAGACGGGTGGCATAGTAACGAGATTTGACTGTACCTCCCCACGAGTTTGACTGTAATATTTACTACACCTCCCAAACAGAGATACTTGGCTTTTTCATAATAAAACTTATAGGCTGCAGCTGCAGCATGTTAGTGCATTATACAGGAAACCATGTGGCAGTAATGCAAAACAAAATGTATGGATTAAGTTAACAGTTTCAGGCTTAACTTTCAGGAATTCCTTCATGATGAGGGTAAAAAAAACAGAAACGTTACACTTCCACACACTTTCAATGTCCTACGGCCATGATTTCGATGATGTGCAGCATTGAAACCATGGTTGTACGACATTAAAAGTGTGTGGAAGTGTAAGTTTCTGTTATTTTTTACTCTAAAAATGTATGGAAATAAAACATTAAATTGTTCATGAAAAAGTTCCTCCCCATTTTACTTATTTTACTAAAAATGAGCAAAATCTTATTTTCAATTAGTTAGCTCTCAAAAACCTCTCTCAAATATATGCAACAAAAATGTATTCAAAATATGCCGAACAGCAGTAATGAGGTGATTTAATAATGGTCATGTCATCTCTCATTGCATTTCCCAAATTTACATTTTTCATCAAATTGTATAATGTGGGCTACGCAAAATTTCACTCTGACTAACTGGTTGAGAGTCCTGCAAATAATACAGTACTTTCCATTGGTGAGGAAAAATGATAAAGACAGAATAATACAAACCTAAAGTATATGAAGCCTTACTTATCAGCTGTATAAGAAGAATTAGGTATGAGCTAGATATCATCTTGAAAGGGCAAATGAAAGCCATTATTTGAATATACATATAATTATCATTTCAAGCTTTTTCTTCCTCTGGCAGTAGATTGCATTATTTCTTTCGATTTTAATGGTTTAGTATGGATATGAATTCCAAAGAGCACATTAGTTAACCAAGTCCCAAAATTCATAAGTCATATCAGAGCTAAAGTAAGATTTATTTACCTATTTACATACATGTAAACAAACGTCTAAGACCAAAGTGGACATTTGTTTCATGTCCAGCATATAGATTCCAGATATTTGTGGTTTTAGTTTATTACCACTGAGTTTACATGTTGCTAAATATTTTCTTTATAGTAGATTGGCAAATATAGTCAGTCATTGTTACTTTTTCGTTTTTTTTTCAAAGCAGTTCTCTCTCAAATGTATCAGTGGGAAAACTGTAAAAAATGTACATAATGTTCTTTGCCAGATTTTAAAGGTGTTCTTTTCTTGGCAATCATTAAATTTGAATTCCACCTGATAGCATATTTGTTTGCAATGATTATTTTTTATGGCTGACCCCAATTACTTTTTTAAGTATTTGGACAGGTATTCTTAATTTTTGAACGTGGCCTTTTTTTGGCTAACATTAATGTTTTTGTACTGAATCAAGAGATAAATTAAATATAATCATAGATTTGTAAACCTTCCACAAGGTTAAGACCACAGAATAGGAGTTCATGCAATTTCATAAGATGATTAATCTGCACAATTAAAAACCATATACTAAATTTTTTTAAGTCCAGCTTTGGGTTAAAGATGTATGCAATTAAATACTGCTGCATTTAGCCTTTGTATAATCTTGGACTGCGCAAGAGCATCTCTTTGCATCATTGGTTAAATAAGATGAAAAGCACACAAAATAAGGATACACAGATTTTTCTCATGAGATAGATATACATTTACGGATCATACAAAAATGATGTACCGAGCTCTATAATGATATGCAGACCAATACCAATGATTCAGACCATGCACAAATGATCATACAATACAAGACTCAAATTTTTTCACGGATGTACTTGTTTATAGAAATCCTAAGTACCCCCTTTTCCCTTTAGATGATCATGAAGTGATTGTGATCATTTCAATCAACTGGTCCCTTGACTATTCAATATGCATCTCATGCGATGGCTATGTTTAGACTACAGTCCTTTGGTAATCATTACTTTTTATTGAACAAAAAGAAGTATTTTTTAATTCCTTTGTAAGTCCAGTTTGTTATTGAAGACCAATGGTGGCATTTATATATGCTTACTTTAGAATCAAGATCCAAGAAAATTAAAGTGGTTTGTCGCCAGAGTAGAAAGATAGTCAAGCTCTTCTCTACACTTTAAGCGAGGTTAAGGATTTACCCTTAATATCTAATTTCAAGTGCTACAATCCTTCCATAAAATTCCTAATTTCCTTCTCGCGGTAAAGTTTTCTGTTTCATGCTTCCCGCGAAGAATTGAAGTCGCTTTTGAATCGATAATTTCGACTGTATCGATAGGGGTCTGCCAAGATCGAAGTTTACGAAGCGCATGTAAACAAACATGTATGGTCTGTTGTGATTGTTTGTTTTGATTATTCAAAATGTCACTTTTCCCAGCTTACTCGGATGAATCTGCAAGTACTTCGTCCGAAATAAATGTCAAATCTCAGGGACAAAATCGAGGTATGTATTGGCATGGGAAGCAATAAATATTTGGCATTTGAATATTTCTAAGACTTTTAACTTTATTGAATTTCTTGGCAGATTGGCTATCCATCCCTAGTTTTGCTCAGTCAAATATTTCTCCAGAAGTAATAGTTATCGACTCCCCACCTGTGGTCGAGCTCAGTGATGATAGTGAACCAGAGGTCAAAATATTAGAAGAATCTGTATCTAAATCATCTCACAGGCACCGGCACAAAAAGAAAAAGAAGAAGTCTTCTAAACCCAGTAAACACTTAAAAGACAAATTGAAAGAAGCGTAAGTTCGAAGAATTCTCATTTGTTCTCAAGTAATTTACTCATATAATTATTTGCTATGGTCTATTTATAATGGCCTTTGTACCAATTTAATGTGTCATTTCTTTGGAAAACAGCCGCCTTCAGCAAAGATTTCCCGACGATGTGAACGCAAAATACTATGAAGATAAAACTAGACAAGCAGGTAATCTAACTGTGCAAACCCTGCATCGTCCGCCTGTTCCTAGGTATGTATTTCAAGTCAGTATTATCTCTAGTCAATACATTTCTCGAATTGTAAGAAAGCAGTATGGCCTATCCCCTAGTTCTCTTTGCCTCCTAACTCAAAATGATTCATCATTTGGAACTTTGTATTATGTGTAATGCATTGAGACGGTTCCGGTATGATACTCTGGATTTAAAATAGAATGAGTAGCCAATAAAACAACTTTCAACTGGACAACATTTTTTAACTGAATTGAATATGCTAACTGTGTAATATTGAATATATTTTTCTACTTATTATTGGCAAAGTAACAATAAATTTTAGCAATTGGCAATGCAAACTCCACATGTTATCTATGTTTCCTGGCCAGGGCATAGTGAGCTAAAAGTGAAATTCCCATTATTTCTCTCCCACATTGTGATTGTCTATACATGTAGACCATTTTTTATTAAAAATTTGAAATTTATAATGATCCAATTTTTTTAAATGCTAACTACTTCTGACACAACTGTAGTGTATCCTTGCACCCATACATATTGACAGAATGGTCAAATAGATAAGAATTATTATGGCTTGGAAATATAATGTTGGCTTATATGTTTAGGCATACAGTATATGCCAGCTGTGTGTACTATATGGCATGGCAACCCATAAAACTTTCATTCTAATAAAACTACAAATGATCCGTCGTAATTTTCTTACATTTACCAATTCCTGTAATCTAAATCTTCTCTATTGAGTCTCTCTCAAAAGGATTATCTATGTGCATTAAAAGAGTTTTGTATTAATCAAAGCAATACCATTCTTTTGGTTTTACTCAACTGCCTTCTTTTCCCACTCTTCTTAGGACTTCCTCTAGTTATTGGAACAAATCATTTTGTCTTCATCAATCACCTGTTGTAACACATAGCCATTGATTCTGATATTCTCTATTCTGTTGCTATCATCCACACTTCACTAACATGGAGAAACCTGATCCTGGTTTCAATGAAGTGCTGCCTTATATTCAAGCTTGGTTTTCACTTGCTGGTTTAAATAATGGTTGTGACTTTCAAGTTTCGGGTACACGGTACAATTAAAATGGTCTAATCATGTAATAATAAACAATTAGTGGAAAGATTTTGGTTGTTTTGTGTCATACAGTTCAGAATTGGATTGGGCCATTAAATTGAATATGATGTTTTAGAGATATTCTTTAATGGAATACGTAATTCAATTACCTGTTAAGAAAGCTGCTCAGATTTCTTTTTTATTGATGAATACCAGTGCTGGATTTTCAAGGCATTATTCAGTTCATTAGACTATAAAACATGCATAATCTCTAGAAAATGTTGTATTGTAATGCAGATCAGCAGATGACCCCATTAAACGTTACTATCATAGAATCTCTTGTAATTTATTTGAAAAATCTTTGGATCTAGAGCAATGAACCTGGCCTTTACCAGTGGTCAGAGAAGGTCACTACGGGGTCATGATCCATTTTCATGTGTATTGCAATCTCTTTATGGCCAGACATCCTCGCATCCAAACATGCCAGAACTATGCATCATAAATACAGAGTATGTAGCTGCAACATTGAATTTTGTTGGAAAATGAATGACAAATTATTGTGCACAGAATTAACAGTAAGGTCGTGGCCTTTTTTTTAAATATTGAAGGTTTAATGAAAGATAATACTCATCTATTATTCCCACATAATTCTACACTGCATTTTCTGGTATACAATTTTTCTTGATGATATCATTTTTAATGTCTAAAAAGCAGTTAAAAACCATTAAATCTTGTTTATCATCATGATGTGTCAATAGTAATGTATTATTATTGATTCATATTGTGGGCTCTTCAAGGGTTCCATTTTTACTCAGACTTTAGTTTTCCCACATCTTTCATCCTGCATTTCTGAGATTAAGAGTTATGCCAGTTGTTATTGCTACTGTTTATCGTACGAAAATTGGAGATGAGAAATTGCAATGTGAGTGAGAAATTCTGTTATACAAGCAGGATCCAGTTCTGTGTATGTATCATGCATTCATTAATAATATTAGTTTTTAATTTTTATTATCATTAGAATGGTTTTGTGGAGGATACAAAATTCAATTTGTTTGATTTGTGACACCTCTCTCTCTCTCTCTCTGATATCTTATGTGAAATTTTCACTAACCCACAATCTTCTAATTGCAGATTTTCACGCAAATATTTGATCCCTGTGGGCTCCACGTTTTCTGCTTATTACCTCTGTTGGGGAAAAAGTGGAAGAATTGGAAGATATTTTCAAGTAGGACTGACAGATGGTCGAGTTAAAATTTTTGAGGGTGATGAAGAAGAGGAAGAGGATGTGGAAGAAGATAAAATTGACAAAACTGGGAAGACAGGAGAAATTGTGAAGTGCATTTGGAGGACTTCAAGATTAGAATTGGAGGTTCAGCATGCCACAGGTTCATTTAATCAAAAGCTCATGGAACATCCACATGATATCAGAGCTTGGCTGGAGTTCCTAAGATTTCAAGACCGTGCATCAGAACTTCGGTTCCGTGGGGGCTGTTCCAGGAGAGCAATGGCTCAAAGAAAACTAGATATACTCTCCAAAGCATTGCAGGAGAACCCTCGGTAATTATGGCTTCATCACATTATTATTTTCACACATTCATGTTGTTATATTATTTTTCAGGTATTGTCATGTTAACCAGGAGGATAATTCATTTTATGCAGATGCCAACTAACATTTGTAGTTGGCAGTATCGTTTTCCCCACTGGCTTGGGGATTTCTACCATGCAGGATGTATTAATAGAAATGTGTTGGGATGTGAAACCTACAACATAACAAACCTGTCCATTCAAAATACCATTTGTACTCCACCAAAAGGCAGATATTTCTGGTTTGCAAGTTTTGCCATCAAAATACCTGTAAAGGACATCTCCATAGGTATAATTTGTGCTGTGTGCTCTAAAAAAGTCTAAAAGCAAAAAATTTTTGTATTGATATAAACTAAGTATTAATTATTCATGTGAATGTATGTTATTGAGGATACATTTTTCAGACAACAACAGTCTGTTGTGCTTATGAAATTTGACAAATCATTCTAGATATTAATAAAAGGGAAATATAATTGGGAATATAATTTGTATTGAAATTTTTATGAAAGAAAAATTATATGCGTATACTAAAAACTTGAATATTTTCCGATAATCTATGTGTTAAAGTTCTTTTAAATTCCTGAATTTACTTCCCATTGACTGAATGGCATCCATGCCTGAAAACATTTTTCATTATTCAACATGTGTTTAGATATTACTGACGTGACTCCTGATGAACTAGAACAGAAAATGGCTGAAGAAGTCGAGGAAGCCACTAGCATTGGTCCTAGGATTACTCTCATGAAAATGCTGAAGTCAAGTTGGAGTCATGGAATCTCAAGCACATTCTGAATTCATTCTCTTCATGCCCAGATCCATCTGTTGACCTGGCATACATTGAGTTGCATTCACCATAAAATGACTAGATCTAGCTATTAGCATGCAAATCATGTTTGTTTACTATTGAATAGCATTCTATATTAGTTATAAATATTTTCATGGTTATATTCAAGATATGTATCCTTTCAGCAATTTCAATGGATGTCATTAACAGTGTGATAAAAATATACTTTGTCTCACATTGATTATTTCTTCTTTTTAAGGTCATGGCTACTATTGAGAGAAAAAGTGCATCTGGAGCAAATCCTATATCCACCTGATGAACTGGAACAGAAAATGGCAAAAGAAGTCGAGGAAGCCACTAGCATTGGTCCTTGGCTTGCTTTCATGAAAATACTGCAGTCAAGGGCCAGCACGACCGAAGTAAGCATTAACTATGGAAAAGCAATGGAGACTGCTCGGAAGGAAGGAAGAGCATTTCGCAGGAGGACTGGGAAGTCACCAGTTGTTTATGATGAGCATATCATTGGTAAGAGGCTCTGGAATGTTGAAGTGAATTAGTTAATTTTAAATATTAATTTGTTAACCATAGTTTGAATGTCAAGAAGAAATGCCAGTTCCTCATTCTGGTTGTCTAAATTAGAGACAGAAAGGCATTCAAGGGATGTTAAATGGGTGGCATAAGATTCAAAGATATATGCAGATTTTCCCATCAGTATTGGGGCACCTTAGAGTGCATGAATTTTGTCAAGAGTGTATGCTATGAAATTGCATATTTTCAAATGTAAATAAAGTACAAGTGTGCATGGAACTCAATAATACCTGATATAATTTCATACTGTGCAAAGAAATCTTTTAGTGGAACGCTTATGCAAACCAATTTTAAAGTATTGCATTGCAGATTAGACTCTTTTATAAATTATTGTGTCAAAAATTCACCATTCATCTCATATGTATTATAAACTTATAAATTTGGCATTCTTAGGATCAAAAAGCTGGATTTGTAAAAATTCTGGTATTTTAACAGTTGCAGGTTGCCTACATATCCATGGGAAAAATACATAAGTGTGTACTATTGCCTGCAAAGAATGTGGATTGTCTTGTTACTGGTAGAGCATATGTTAGGTACCACATCATTTTGTTCAGCAGTCACCAATGGGTCATCTGATACCTGCATAGCCTGTAGTTGCTGAAGCAAGTACTCATTATGATCAGCAGCTATAATAAAGTCACCAATCCGAAGTCTCACATGTTTTCTAGGTGTTTTTTGTATTAGGATAGTAAAATGAAAGGGATGCAATGTATTTAGTGATTTGTTAAAAATGTTTTCCCGCAAATACAGCATATCTTGCCTGAACTGTTTCCTCACAGCATTTTGCTTAAGTTGAATATCTTGAAAATGGTAAATATTGCACTTATTATAACGTATAATTCATAAGAGATAGTATATTCTGACCATCTAGTGATTTCACTATTGTATGAAAATGATGAAAACTGGATAGTTACACCTTGGTGTACCCTTGAGGTGTTACTTAGTAGTAGTCAACATTTTTGCTATCATTTTTGTAATACACTTTAGACTTACTAAGAGCAGGATGTGTGATGATTTGGTCAAAAGCAGTGAGCAGTCAGGTTAAATATGGGCAAGGTATTTTAATAATTGTTGAAATTGAATGATAATGTGACTTACTACAATTTCAAGAACGTTTTTCTTTCACTTTGCCTACATATTAATGGGGAATGTTATTAGTTGGTAATTCAAATATATTGGATAGTAAAAAGAGGAATCTATGTTATTTAATAGGGGCATATTGTTTGAAAAACTATCATAATTAATTGCATTTGAGCATAATTCAAGTACCTTTTTCCATGAAACAAAATAATATAGTTTACAATTCTGTATAATTTATTTCTGAGCTTTCTTCTAAAATTTTATTGAAAAGAAATTTGCTCCTGCAATAGACTAATAATTTAATCATTGATTGTATTAACTTGAATGCTGAATGCTTGAATGCTTCAGTGCTGAATGTAAGGTTTGTATAAAAAGTATCGGTAACAATTGTTTCCTGACATGTACATGAAGTGTTGAATTTAGACCATCAGTTAAGTGTGCACATGATAGCAGATAGTATTGGCATTGATAAGATGACAGTGCACACCATTAACACTGAAAGTTTGGCATTGCAAAAGATGTTCGCTAAACTCATTCTTAATGTCTTGACGGATGACCAAAAGCAGTTGCAAAGACCTTCGAAGGTGGCATTGCGACGATTCCCTAATCCTCTTACAGTCCCAACTTGGTACCAGCAGACTATTTCCTATTCCCAAAAGTTAAATTACATTTCAAAGGACACCACCATGGGAATCTAAGTGCCATCTAAGAAGCTAGCCCAGGTACCATTAAGGACCTTCTGGAATTCCCCTACCTGTGAGCCTTGGAGTCATGGAAATGTCACTGGCAAAAGTGTGTCAATGCTCAAGGGGTGTACTTTGAAAAATTTAAGACATTAAAGCAACATCTGAAATAAATCTATTTTTCCAAAACTTTCCCAGATACTTTTTATGCAAACCATGTACCTCACATTTTAATGAATTTCAAGGAAACTAAAACATGACATTATGTTTATTGTGGATTTGTATTTTTTCAGATCTCTTGTTTTGTTCTGGACTCTATATGCGACAAGCTGGGCTTTGGGAGAGGCTTTGGACATTACTAAGAATGTACCTGGAACTCAATGTTAAACCTGTTGGATTATCAGAAGAGGAGAAACCTGAAATTAAGTTTGATATTTGTCTTCAACCCACTGATAAGGAAGTCGGTAAGGAATACTGAATTGTTTTCTTCAATTTTAATTTAGAGAAGGTCACTTTTTTTATGATATCAAGAAAAATGGTGAGCTTGTAGGTGTAAGATGAATAGGATTATATACATTTTTTTGGATACTTTTGGATGCTTAAGCACCCTGCGAGCCACTGCTAGGGTATGTGGCAGGAGGTGAATGCACACGAGACCAACTTTGATCCGAATATGAACCTACCACAGTTGTACAATGTTTTTCTGATCCCTTATCATTCATGAAAAAAATGAGATCTTGAATCTCATTTTTTCCACAGATGAAAAGGGGGGGAGGGGAGGGGGTAGCACTCTTTTTCCAAAAATTCATCACTATGCACTTTTTAAGCGTAAATCTAATTGACAAATTTCGCACCGGTGTTGTATAGCATTAAGTTCATCTGATAAAGCTGCTGTATCCTCTGGATTATGGATATCACAGAATTACATGAGTGACTATGGATTCAATGTCGTTAGCATAAATTAGGAATAAAAAAGCTCCTGGCACACTTCCCTGGGGAACACCTGGAGTAAATTCTTATGCACCTGATATAACTCCATCAATGACTACTCTTTGTGCCTGACCATTCAATAAGTCTTTAATCCAACCCAGGATATTTTTATGTATGCCATATGCTTCTAGCTTTGTGAGTAGTTTACTATGAGGTACTTTATCTAGAAAAATGACATCCATTGGAGCATTGCTCTCTCCCAAAATAAGAATATCACAAACAAAAACCTCAAGTTGTGTCTCACAGGATCTACCCTTACAGAAAATATTTTCCTTTTGAATTCGCTCAATTCTTTTTGAAATTCCTCCTTGGCATTCACCCTAGATATTGTGTAATCATAACTGATCTCAATTCTTTTGTCGCCAGAGATATCATCCCTAATATTTTTCATCTTGGCGTGACTGAGCCTTTGGTGTCGCAAAGCTTTTCCAACATCCGTGTTGTACCATCTAGGTTTCATGTTATCTTTTATAAATTTACTGGAAATGAACTTGTTGACTGCTGAGTGTGTGATCTTAAGGAAGTGATTCCACATATCCTCAGTATTTCACCTCTCTTTAAATTTGCAAATTGACTCTGTAGTGCGCCCTTTAGGCCATTGTAGTCCCCTTCTTTAAACAAAATCTGGTGGTCCTTCTCTGTAATTTGTTCATTTTTGTAAACAGTGTTTTCTGGGATGGATCATGGCAAGGCATGTAGCGATAGGTATGTTTATTGCCAAATTTTCTGGGATGTCAGGGTGAGAGTGATTCATAAAGAGAAATGGTCTGTGCATTCATACCAGCCCTGAAATAGCACAAATACCACCATTTGAATATGAAAGATGGGTTATAAA
Organism: Hetaerina americana; assembly: GCF_022747635.1. Lineage (NCBI taxonomy): Eukaryota > Metazoa > Arthropoda > Insecta > Odonata > Calopterygidae > Hetaerina > Hetaerina americana. The sequence goes on from NW_027286070.1 coordinate 47,078,758, forward strand.
GCACCAATGCATGATGTCACACTAACAGGAAGATTTGAAATGGCTATCAATTTCTACTGTCTGTGATTGGTTGAAAACTCTTGGTAGAAAGTTGAAAGTGAGAACATCATAATTTCATTTCAAAACAGTGGAATTACCTATGTGCTAGTGTAGAGGTGAAGATGGGATTGTGTATGAGGAAAGTGAAAATGACAGCAGAAAGAATGGCAGCAGCAATGATGTCATATTTCAAGGATTCTGCGATTAATAAACATTCATGTAGCTGCTAATTTTTTAATCTAACAATTCCATTGTCTTTGTATTGTGTTGACATTAAAATACTTTGATCCTTTCCTATCTGATCCAAGTTTTTTTCATAAATTCTCCTGAAAAATAATGGTGCATCTTATGGTGTACTTATGATGTATATCTTTTTTATATTTTGTATTCATATTCAAAATCTAGAATCGTATATTATCTGTAATTATTTTTCTTAGCTACATGGAAGCCAGGCAATACTACTGCCCAGACTCAAGTTACCTTTTCAATAGGCATCTTACATTCAGCCTCCCAAAGACATGCACCGTAACTCCTAACCAGTTGGCATAGAGCTTAAGGAATGCTATGATCCGACATACAGTTTCATGATGGATTTCTTTTAGTTATCAAATGAGTGGAAAATATATGGAAGGTGTTAATTTAATTTCTAAATATCTCTAGAGTGTCAGATGTTAAAATAAATAAATTTACCAATTTCATCCAATTTATGAATGAAATTTGGATAATTGTGACCCTCAGAATATAACTATGTATGTAGTTCTTTGCTGTATTATTGAAATAATGTGTTCACTACCCAAATTTTTCAGAGGAACTGGAAAATGAAGTTTTTAAGTCAGGCCTACCCTTATCTGAAATTTGGCTGAGAATTGAAGGTTTGCGGCAGTCTGTTAGATGGTTGCCCTTGTTGCCTGCTGAAAAAGATGAATCAGATGGTGACCTGCAACGCTATGTCTTCCCCGAGGATGTCTCTGAATTAGTCCAGCCCTTGGCAACTGTCGGTATGGCATCCAGCGGTATATTCACTCGACTAGCAACCATTACTCTCCTGTTACTCAAGGTCCCCTTACTGCCATGCCGGGATACTGCTCTAAGACGCTGTGGTTTTCCCTCCTGGAGCTGTGACACTCCAGAAGTTCCACTAACTGCTGTGTTCTCTACAGGTATGTATAATATCTTTAATAATGAACATTAGGTCACATATCATCAAATTTGGTCTTTCTCATTTGATTAATATGCAATCCACAGCCTCTGTTGTGGATTGTATATTAATCAAAATCTAACTGGAAAATGAAGGGGGCTCATGGCACCTTGCTAGATTTTTTGGTACCAATAGACTTTTCAGATGTGCAATGGTTTATTTTATTAAGCCAACCATTTAAGCTCCCTATAAAATGTGCTTGCAGAAAATGAAATTCCTATAAGTGGGATAGTTCAAACTGAAGGTAAAAATTAATGGTGGAGGTTAGTTTGTCTTTATCCTCTCCTCCACTTAATGGAGAGTCTTTGAAAACATTTGGCCGGTTATAGACAAAAAAATAATCCCTCAATTAACAAAATATTAAATTTCGAATCACATTGGCCTCACTTGTATTAGTTTCATATTGATTTTAAGAATGATCATTGCATTGCATAGTGAATAAATACCTATGTTTAGTTGCTCCTAGGAATTATGGAGGTTCAATTTTTTGATTTAGGGCTCTGTGTTGAATGGGATACTGCCCAAAAATTATGTATATTTACCACCTCTTCCTTAGCATTAAGTATATATTTATATTTAATTCAGAAGTGCCCCAGGCAAAAGAGATGTCTCAAGTATTAAAATTTCATGTTGCCATTAGGTCCATGGGATTGGTGTAAGAAAGCATTACCACTTGATCTTTTGGGTGAAATGATAGCTGGAGGAGGAGGACCACAATATCTACTGCCTCGCCCAGGCCAAGATCTTTTCTTGCTTTCCATCCAGAGGTTGTTTAAGATCTTTGCCACAGTTGTGAATTCACCATTAGAGAAGTGAGTGAATGGTTATAATTTATTCTTTTTTTACATTTGAGGCAACACTTTAATCTGTGTATGTATTTCTTTGTGAATTTATTTAATATTTTAGTGTCATTATTGACAATTTCATATCATTTTGTCATGTTATTTACTCAGGGAAAGTTTTAACGTGTCAATTGTGTGTTCTTATTTAAAAATCTCTCCATAGGCAATGCTTTGGAGTTTGGTGGCTGAGATTTGAGCGATGGTTGCTTGTGCTTGAAGGCTATGCATCGCCAAGTGCTAACTTTAATATTGCACAAAAAAGGAAAAAGAACTTGAAATCTACATTGAAAGAATTTCTTTCTCATGAGGCAAACCGCAGTTCTCTTGCTCTTTATAGGTGAGTTGAAGTGAAATATGTTACCTTGCACGTATGACATGTGTATTAATTTACATCGATTGACTGTGTTAGCTGTAATATTTTTTCTGAATATTCGGAGCAGATAAGTAATAGGAATGGTTTGTGTAACATTTCCTGAGTTCTGCTTCTCTGAGTGTCTCAATGAAAATGTCATTACTGATTGAAATTGTTTTTTATAGGGAATATGCTCTCATTGAAGCTGCTCTTGGTAAAACTGAATCTGCCGTTAAAACTTTGTGCACTGCAGCCGCACTTGGTGGTTACCCTGTGGTAGGGGTTAAGGATCGAGCGGAGCTCTGTTCCATTTACCGGGCATTAGCAGAGGTCATTCTAAAAGAAGGAGTTGACAAAGTATCCTCTGAGCATCAAAAATTCAAGGTGCTTCCATCAGCCAGTAATACTGATGCCAATCATAGTCTGTGTGATCCATGTTCATCGTCTTCACCTCATGTTCTTGGTGTCGATAGTGAAATGGAAACTACTAGTGATAAGGAAAAAAAGTGTGATGATACAAAGGAAGATGAGTCAGCAGACAGGATTGATTTTGTTGCTGATGTACAGAATTCTGATATTAATAAACCCAGTTGCAGTTATCAAGTCAGTGCTGAAGATCACTACCCAAAGTGTTTGATAGATGGTGCAGAAACTGTAGATGTTATGAACGTAAGTTTAGTGAATATGGATATGGACACAGCAGAGAAAAAGAAATCTCGTTGGGACATGAGGGAAGCACCTGTGGGAGCTGGGGGACGCAAGCCTCGGTGGACAGCAGCCAGTGTTTTTATGGGCTCTTTGTTCTCTAAGAATAGTTTGGAAGATAGTGGTGATGCAAATGCAAGCAAGGATGTTAGCCAAAATGGAGAGTGCACCAAAAAACCAAAGAGCAGGCACAGCAGTAAGGAGTCAGTCAAGTTGCCTGAAAGTAAGGGTAAAAGAAAGGGGAAAGACAAGTTGAATCCGAGACCAAAGAAAATCAGTACTTGTGAGCAACAGGTGATCACCGTCTTGACATGTCTTGGCCTTGGGAAGCCCTTGGACACCTTGGATAGGGTTGCCACTAGATCAGACATTGACTCAGCCCTTCAGAGGTTTAAAACTGTGTCGGAGGAAGTTCTGAAGGAAACGTGTGGTACATGCCAGTGTCCAGAGGTGCATGAATCTGGATGCAAGTGTCTAGACATGAACAGCAGGGGAGGTGGGGGAATGGAGTGTTTTCAATCATATTTTGTTGTGGAGTGGGTTAGTTGTAGGGCTTGGCTTCTGTCACTAGTGGAATCAGTGTGGGCTGCGGGTGCAGCATTTGAAGAGGCACTCAACAAACTAGTCAAAATCACAGTGGAGGATTTGGAGGAAGTTGAGGAAAAGGATGAGGAGGAAGCAGAGACCACTGAATCATCTGGTGCTCACCGACTGACTGGTGGGCGATACAACCCAGTGATTGTGAGGTAAGGTGAACTAACAGAAGGAATAAAATTAAGAAAATTAATACTTTGAGGGGATGTGGTAGTCCAGTGGGTAGTGTGTTGGGCTACTGACCAGAAGACCCAGGTTCAATTCCTGGAGATGCCTCTGGGCACCCCCATTTTTAATCCAAGCTATGTAATTTTTTGGGTGCCAGAACTTCCTGAGAAACCATTGGTGGCCCAAGGAAAGGAACTGTCCCCCCTACCCTGATATGTGAATTTCACATCCCATGAGGCTTAGTGCGAAGTGAGATCTACCCTCAACTATCAAACTGACCTTCAGGTTGATAATTTTGGTTTTTTGTACACTTTGAAAGGGCTTATTCATGGTTTTAATTTTACTACGATGATGAATACAAATATTTTACAGTTCACATAATATCACAAAATCTTTCTCAACTTGTGGCAAACATTATTCCATGAGCTTTGGTCTGTCATTTTGAGTAGTGTAGTGTGCTCGGTGCAATCAAGTTTTAAGATCTCATTTTTTTCTGGCAAAAAACTTCCTCTAGGTAGTTGATCCTTCTGTTACTTCTCATCATAAATATTTTTTGGCAGCATCGACTGCATGATTCAATGGCCACCGAGAATGCTTTTGTCAGTATCCCATTTGCTCACTGGAAAAACCAGCTGGTCCATTGCTAAGGCTTCATGGATTCATTGTCACATGGCATTCAGACTTCTTTGAACTTTCATACTAATGAGTGCCAATTTTAACATCCATAGAGCCATCACCATATATCTCACTCAATTTTTGATGAATTTTGATGGTAGTTAAATCATGCAAGTGAAGAAAATGGATGATCATTTCTGTTATGCCATCAATGTTCAGTTAAATTGGTCGCCCAACAGCAATAGTATTGTAGTGACCTCTACGGGGGGTCAAGTTAAAATAATACAGGAAGCAGAAATTAGATTTAAATAAATAGACGTATTATAAAAATGTACAGATTCTTTTTACCAAACTAGTGTGTATAGGATGCACTTGCAGTGTAATAATTTACCTAACATACACAGTGATTGTTCAAGGCATGCTTTTCCATTGTGAAGGGGAACTTGGACTGGGACCTAATTATAGGCCTGTTAGTTGACTTTGTCGCAAGGGGCATTTCGTGTGCGACACAAAGGGTATCGGGGAAAGTCACATTAAATACACAAGTCTTACCAAAACAATCGTGTATTATACAACATCAGTCATAGTACACCATTTACCCAAGTATAAGCAATTAAGTATCATGGATGGCTAGACCCTGGTAACCTAATGCAAGATCGGACAGCATTAGCATGGCGGAACATTGCCTCAGACGGGGTAAAGGCAGGTTAGATGCGGTCACGCGACTCATAACCCAGGCAGGGCCTTTGTCCAAAGGTAAGGTCCAACGAGAAGTGCTGGAGCGGTGACTGCTGTCACAGACACTGTCACTTGGGCAAGGCCCTCGTCCGTCGGAAATTAAGGGATGAAGGCAGGATGGATGTGGTCACGAGACTTGTAACCTAGGCAGGGCCCTCGTCTGTTGGAGAGTCAGCGATAGGACACGCTGTCACGACAAGTGCAACACAGCCAAAGCCTCTTATCCTATGGGTCACTGCCAGATAACCAATTGACCCCTATTCGCCTCATAACCAGAGCTTTTATACCAAACTTTAGGAGCCAGGGAAGGAATACTATGTCGTATAATTTCAACATTGTGTCTTTGGTCTCTTGGGAGATTCGGAGGAGCCGGGGAACGAATACTATGTCACATACTTGCGACAACTTAGTCAGTTTGCCCTTTGAGTGCCATGTGTTATTGCTAAATTTGGTGCAAAAATTACCTGGATATTTTATTGAAAAATGCCTGTAAAAACATTAGTATTTATAATAATATGCAGAAAATTTTACAAGTTAACTCATATTTGATATTCAGGTACAAAAAAAGAGAATAAAACTGAAAAATGTGAATCAATCGATTGTTGTTTACATTTTTAGCCATCAAAAAAATAAGTCACAGAGTGATAGTGGCATGTTTGAGAAAATATTTCAGTGTCACTCACAGCGACATTGGTGCTTATAGGGTTAATGGCTGAGCAGCATGACACCATCATGTCCCATCAACTGAGAGTTACTCAGCCAAATGCTTTTTAATTGCAGATGGTTTCTATTTCCTCATTTAAAAACTAATTTTAGGATACAGGATACCAAAGTTAGTCCACGAAGAAGTGGAAACCATGATTCTGCTGGCAAGAATATCAATGATCCCACTTGGTAGCCAAGGTAATAAATCATAAAGTTTTGGTGAAGCTGGGTTGCCCAGGGCTGTCAAATGTACCTGAATCCTCCCATCAATAGTTGAATTTCCTACCCTCTAGGATACCACCCCACCAGTCAGAATATTATGCCTATCCATTTTGATCGATCCACTTTTCTTAGTGATTGATTAGCCCTCTCGAAATGTATTCAGATGTGTATTCACTGTAAAAGTTTCTTTCCCCTTTAAAAGTCAAAACAATCCCTACCTTGGTGGTTAATCATATCTCTTCAATATGGCTTGTTATAATTTTAAGTCAACCATGTGAGGCTGATATAATCTTTCACAAAATTTAAGCTTGGTTAAACACTCTTTGAGCGGTGTAATTTATGGTTGGTTTGACAAGTGGGTAGAGCAATTTCTCTGTACACCGGAGGGTCTTAGGTTCAAGCATCAGGACGCTCCCGGTTACATCCAAGCAGTGCAAATTTTTTGCTGTCAGAACTTTATTGGAAGTCACTGATGGAACAGGAAAAGGAGCTGATCATTCTACCCTGAATATGTGATAGATCTAGAAAAAATTAAAACGGGGACAGTTTTCATTAATGAACTACAATAACTTAATGACATTTTTCCTTACAATGTAAATTGAAAATCATGTTAAATTTCAAAATAATCTCACTAATTTAGAGACAACAACACATTTCTATGTATGATTTGAATCTTGTTGGATGGCAGGCATTCAAAAGTAGTGTTGTACTTATAACTAATATTCATTTTTCATTTTGTTAATGCAAAAAATTCAGCCCAAAGTCATACTCCCCTCCACCCTCTTGGATCTGCTCCTGCCCTGAAATTGTAAATTTAATATCTTCCCAGACTTATTATAAGATGAACGTTATCATTACATATGAAAAGAGCCTTCAGTCCAATCCTGAGATTAAGACTTAGAAACTAAATTAAGCAAAATCATTATGTTTATAAAAAGCTTGTATTTTTCTCTGTCCTAATGGCAATGCATTTCCTCCATAGGATAAGAAATATTAGAGAAGCCTTCTATGAAGGCTACATAACAATGCTATTGTCTAGACGTTGGTCTGAAGAGGCTAGATCTGGTCTGTATCCCATATTAAGTGATGTGATTAGAAGGGCCATGAGTGAATTCCCTGAGAATGTACACTTTGCAGCAGCTGTTGCCATAACTGAGGTAAGATTCATGACAGTCCTGTTTAGTTTTACATTCATCTTAAATTTCATGGATATTCATAAAACTGTAGGAAATCATACAAAAAGAGCTGGACTAGTTGTAAAATAGAATTGGTAATCTTAAATGTAATGCGATGAAGACTTGATTTTATTTTATATCTGGGGATCATAATGACCTTTGTTACATAATTTTGCCTTATAAAATCCACATAATTTCATTATGGTTAGATATGACCCATGGTATTCACATAAATATAAGAGTCATATATGTCAATAAGTCATACTATTAATAAACTTAAATTTGAATGAAAAAAAATTGTCTTTACTCTGTGGCATTAATTACTGATTTTCCTCTGAAGAGAATTCATTTTTAGACTTATGTAGCCCCTGCCTCCCCATGACATATGTTCATAAAATTTCGTTCCCACCCTAATATTATTGCCCTTACAACTTTTATACTCATTGCTGGGTAAAAGATTTTTAATCAGAATTGCTAATCAGTTGCATCTTTGTTTTTCTTTTCCTATTCAGGGTACAAAGGTATTATTGGCTTTTATGTATTGTATTTATCGTGCAGAATGAAGAATTTATTAGTGTGATATTCCAATCCTAGAGACTCTCCCTTTCTCACACTGTCTGATTCGTACCCCATTCAAATTTGATGTGACAGACCCTATTCATCTCTGTAGTGTTCTTTCAGAAGTGCTGCAAAGTACTCATCCACAACTACAAGTGCTTCTTGATTGGATGATTTACCAGAGAGAAAACTTTTGAGGTTTTGGAAGGAATGGAAGCCTGAGGAAGCTAAATTCAGAGAGTAGGGTGGATTTTCTAATACTTCAATATGCAAATCCCTAAATTTTACCATTACCAAGACACTTTTGTGGACAGGTGCATTGTTTTGGTGGTAAACGGTTTTTTTCGTCTGCAAGCCTGATCTGCCTTCATGAATTTTTGCCCAGTGATTGTTTTACCTTTTCTCAAGATCGTTGATCAATACAAGTCCTTTTGCATCCCAAAAACCGATGCCATTACCTTTCCTTCAAATGACATGACTTTCGCCTTCTTCAGAGCTAAGAACCGGCCTCTATCCACTGCATGGATTGTTTTTTTGACTCTGACATGTAATGGCAAATCTATGTTGCATCCAATATCATTTATCGAGGCAGAAAATAACTCTTTTTTTTGCAAAGTGCACCAAGCACTGTTTGGAAAGTGTCATCCGAATACATTTTTAATCCACAGTAAGCAGGCATGGAATGATACAAGTGGTGCCCATCTCGTGCAAAGCTTTGTCATATGCAATCGCTGAATAAAAGTGACAGGTTTTTTTGATATCTTATCTTCCTTTTGATATCCTAGCCTATCTTCCAAAATCATGTCAGCATTTTTTCAATGATTTCCCGTATGGTTGAACTTTTCAGATGTCCTTCATGTGGATCATCTTGGAGGTTTTCATGTCCACATTTAAACTCAGGTGCCCATTTTCTCATGGTGGAAATTGAAGGAGAAGAGTCCTCGTACACATTTGCAATCCTTGAATGAGTTTTGTTTGGCATTTCACTTTCTTTAGGGAAGAATTATATCACTGCACAATACTCCATTATTTCTGTTTCTAACAACACACATAAACTGCTACTGATTCAAATGACTGCCTACTGCGAACAGCTGGATGGATATGCCCGTAATTTCATGCAGCATCTACTCACAGCTGTGCAGACATGCGAGAAAAATGGAATCTAAGGTTTCTACAGCATTTATCCATGATTGTTAAGGCTTTCAGGCATTCCTCCGCATCAGGGTGTCTCTTGGCTACAACAGGTTCGCCAGTCATGCTGCTGTCATTTTCAGGTCACTTCTGACCTTAAGACACCAGCAGTATGACTAGAGAAATTATTGTTGCCAAGAGACACCCCGAAGTGGAGGAATGCCTGAAAACCTTGACTATCATAAGGGAAAAAATCATGCAAGTAGTGATGCCATCAACTGTGAACAAGAACTTTTCGGACCCCACCTTTGTTAGTTTTTTTCTGGGTTCTAGAATAGGTACTGAAATAAATTTACTGGGAAAACATTTACTTATTTGATGTAGTCTTCGTGTATTGTTTGACACAGCAAGATCTGTTGCCTTTGTGGTACATTTTAAGTGATAGTGATGCTGGATTACTGCTTTTGCTGGCTTTGTTATTATGCTAGGTTAATCTAATTACCTTACATTTAGGGTACAGTGCAGCACTAAGATATTGAGATGCAGATTGACGCTGTAAAGCAGAGATTGTGAGATGAAAGGATGCTGTATTTCAACTTAGGGTGATTAGTATTGAGTTGGCATTATAGCTCATCATCCTATACTTTGTCTCATTTTTACCCCAGACAAGATCCAATTAATGAATTCAGAAATGGATTAGTACACAGAATAGATGAGGGAAGAACACTCAAAAATGCCACCGATTAAGAGCTCATATTGACTTCAATATCATTATATATTTTATGTTTGAACCTGTATGTTATCATTCTTGTGTCATGAGTAGCTACATTCCTTTCATATAAAATATTTAATTAATGTGGCACCCTCTACAGTTGTTTAGGGGGATCGGGATGGTGGGGTGGCTTATTTACTGGTTTCTTACCCCAAGGACACAGGCTCAAATGTCAAAGGTGTTAGAATTTTTCATTGGTGTACAGATCACTTTGTGGGATGCTATATGGAGAACATTTAAAGTTAGTACGCTGTCCATTAAATGGGACATTAAACTGTGGATCCCCTGGTACCTATCATTAAAGAGTAGGTTAATGCCAACTCTGGGTTTTCCTACACCCTTTCTCTATTCACTGAATATCCTACCCCTACTTAATTACCCAGTTATCCTTAATTGCTCAAATGAATTAGCTGTCAATTACATTTCCTAATAGCTTGAGTGTTTTGATTCTGTAACCATTTTCATGGTCATTTCAGAGTGATATTGGTTTTGGAGGCAGCCCATGGTGGACAGTGACCTCGTATTTTGATGGTGGACTTGGAAGAGCTGGCGGTGGCAGTCCATCTCTCTTTGGTAAGGTATTCCTTATCTTATTGGCTGAGCAGAGGAGAAAGAGAACAGAGGAGGGGAGAAAGAAGGGTCACGAGATCTTCAGTTTAGGTGAGTGTATGACTATATTTTGTCCAAATAACTTCAGAACCACCGTTTGGTACATGTCATCAGGTTTGTAAATGTGTAAATTTTCAAACCAGACATGCACAAATAAAATGTAGATTCTGAAGAGACAAAAATTGACAGCAATATACGATTTAGGATTTCTCTTGATTTATGCAAGATATATAACAAAAAGGGGGATGGGGTAGACCAGATGTAGCATGTCTACCTATGGAGCCAAAGGTTGCTGGTTCGGGTCCCGTGACGGGCGTAAATTTTTCGGCATAGAAAATATTTCTTAATGGTTTTTCGTAACGAGGCAACGACACATTGACAGAAAAACCACAATGGTGGTATTTCAGAATAAGATAACAAGAAAAATAGCCCCCTGAACCCATGGTGAAAGGCAGCAGTTTCACCATTAGGCACTGGTGGTGCAGACTGAGTGGGGCGGCGTGGCATCTGCTGCAACAGCTGAGGGCGAGAGTAAAGTTCATGGTATCGGCCGCCGCACTGTGATGTGGAAGGCAATGGGAAACCACCAAATTATTCTCCCTAGAATATGCAGCCTTGTCTTGCATTCAAATACAGTAGTAGAATGGAAAGATATGTGTTCTGCAGTAAACCAATCCTGGATTGAAATACTAAAACATATAAACAAACCATAAACATAGTAATCAATTGGTAGATCAGTTTACTAGGTGATGGTAGAGTTCACCCAATACTAGGCCCAATGGCATGTGAAATTCACGCATTAGGGTAGGCGGCAGTTCCTTTCCCTGTGCTGGCTGTGGTTTCCCAGATCTGGTATCTAAAAAATTACACAGCCTGAGTGGAGCTGAGGGTGCCCATAGAGGCATGCCTGGGAAGCATGGAACCCGGGCCCTCTGGTCATTAGTCCAATGCTCTCTGGACTACCACAACTCATGAATGGAATATGTTCTTAAAATATTCACATTAATGGAAATGTATCAATTAAACAAATGAATATTTTGTATGGTATAATAGTTCATAGTGAGATATTATGTTCAACAAAAATCAATATGAAGCTTCTATTAGTTTAGGAGATAGGTGCAATCTCAAAATATTTCTTAATAGCAGTTAGTATATGAAATAGTTTCTCTTCAAAAAGTCATAATAATCTCCTGTACATTATCTCAGTATTTCCCAGCTATAAAATGATCCAAATTGCTTTGCAATGGGTTGTACGTATTTGCAAAAAACTTTTATGAAATCAATTTATCAACTCTTTAATAGGAAGATAACGGGAAAGGTGATAAAATCATAAATGAATGAATTGTGGAATATTTCCTACAACATCTTGAAAAGAAGCTTTATCAAAGACAGTGGGGAATCTTATTGGTGTATTGACACACCTAAATAAAGGATCATTTATTTTCACGTATTGTGCTCACAGGGTTTATACTTTCAGCCAGGATATATTTTTTTAATGAACTCACATGTGCAACATATACAAGGCATATTCATAAAGTAAGGGCCGTTTGCTTATATTTAAATATTGGTGCTTCAGAAAACAGTTTTACTCCTGCAGCACCATCTACTGATTCATTGAGAAGCTATAGCAGCATTTGTTTTGTCTCATAAGTCGTTTGCTTGTCCGTGCATGCAAACAACAATGTCCACGACAATCATTGATCCTGCCAGCTATGAAGTGTGTTCTGTCGTATGATTCTTGTATGCAAAAGGGTTGTCGGCTGCTGAAATTCATCGGGAGTTATGCCTAGTTTATGGACCTACAGTTATGAGTGAAGGAAAGGTTAGTGAATGGTGCCGTGATTTTAAAAATGGACGAACAAATGTCCATGACGAAGAGCGAGGTGATAGGCCCAGTATTCTGTCCGATGAAATTGTTTCGCAAGTGGGACAAAAACTGCGATGTGATCGTCGATTGATGATTAATGGCCTGTTTGAACAATTTCCTCAACTTGGACGCACTACTATCTACAATATTGTCACGGAAAACCTCGGATACCACAAATTGTGTACTAGGTGGGTACCGAAAATGCTCACTGACCACCACAAAGAGCAAAGAATGTCCAGTGGAGGAGAGTTTTTGGGCCGTTACTAACAAAATGGAGATGACTTGTTTTCTCGCATTGTTACTGGGGACAAGACGTGGATATCCTACATCAATCCAGAAACAAAACAGCAATCGATGTAGTGGCGACTCTCATATTCACCAAAACCGAAAAAGGTTAAGCAAACTCCGTGCACTAGTCGAAAATTGATGGCTACCATTTTTTGGGACATAAATTGTGTTCTTTAAGTGGATTTTATGGAACATGGAAAACAATTACAGCTGATGTGTACTGTGAAAAGCTCAAAAAACTGAGACGTGCAATCCAAAACAAACAGCACGAGAAACTGTCACCTGTCTCTAGGTGATGATCCAGTGGGCAGAGTGCTGGTCTGCTAACTGGAGGGCCCAGTTCGATTCCTGGGGAAACCTCTGGGCTTGGTACTAGGTGAGCTCTACCCTCACCTGTGAAACCAACCTTTTGGTTGATAACTGTGGCATGGTATACATTAAATTACTCTACTTGATGTAATCTCTATGGTGTAACATTTAAACTTTATCAATGGAAGTATCACTTATAATTGATGTTAAACAGGTGGACCATTGGTTGAAGACTCATGTAGTATTAACAGGCTACGGAATGTCTTTCGTCGCCTTGTGGCTGATTCGGGGGCAAAAGGCTGTCCTCTGCTGTGGCGATTATACTTACGTTTTGTTGGAGCCATGGAAGGACCTATTATCTGCAAAGGAATTGTTTACAGAGGTCTACAAGAATGCCCTTGGGTTAAGGTAATAATCATTTCATTAACTTACATTGCCCATCTGTTGATCACTAGCAAATTTTTATAAAATGTTTGAATTGTTACTAAGAATGTAGCATCAAAATAATTCAAAGGAAAAGCTCTTCAAAATAAGTTTATGCCATGCAGTTATAATTTCTAATGAAAGCCATCCCAATTAAAGTTATACCTCCTTTTCATGGCACCACTAGTCATTATTTTCCTCCTGTCTAAAATTTCCACTTTAAAAATACCCAATGACTACACACTTTATTTGCATCAATAAGTTCCCAATTTCTGAGTATGTGCTAAATATTTTTAATCCGCATAGGCTTATTATCTTAATTACACATCTAAAAATCATAAAAAATTGAATTCATCTGAATTTTTATGTATCTGGGTGCCCTGCTTGTGAATATTTAATTATTATCCTTGGGCTCTTAAATAAGGATAGAATCAACACTAGAATGAGATTTTCAATATATGTTGATGAAACCTATGCCTATGAATTTATTTTGGTATTTCCAGTCAAATGGGCATCTAAATTGCATTGTCACTCTATCCACCGATTTTGAAAATTTGTATTTTTAAGAAAATGCTTGGCTGTTGGTTACTAAAATCTACTTTAAAATCTATCCAACTTACTGATCAACAGGCCATTAAAAAAACACAGCATTTCATTTTTTAATTGCTGTATATTCTTTTAGAATATAGCAATGTTCCTGCTTCATATTTGGAATTTTCACAGGGTTTTATTAATGCAGATTATTAATTGTTTAATGTGAAACATGCATCTAATTATGTATAGGTTTTGAAAAAATGATGAATGAAAATGTATTTTTTTTAAATATCAAGGCTTTTATTGAGGGGGCAAGGTTTTTTTTACATCCTTAAAATGTGCTCAGAAATCACGTATGTTGTCTTTGTCTACTACATTGTGTTCTAGTCAATGAAGAAAATCTGTCAGTGCAGATTTCAAGCTTCATAGTAGAGTTTCTGGTGACAGCATTATTGTGGATGAGAAATTTATGAGTATGATCTTAATGCATTCCATTTTTTCTTTGTGTAAACCAATATTTGGCCAGGATTAAATTAAGTACTAAAATTCTACATCAGAAATAAACTTATCTTTACATAATACCGCCGTAACTTAGGCCATTACAGGTAACGCTGTTATCTGGAAGGGCATAGCCTCTACCCATCAGTAAATGCCTAAAGTAGTTATCCACCACTTTCTAATAATATTTCTTCTGTATTGAGAAGTCTTTTCCTTCTAGGGCCTTTATGAATCTTAAATTTCCATTTTGCATTGCATAATGCCTAGCACTTAATGACTGTTGTCCAACTGTCAATGATAGTCAATTTGTCCACATAGTGTCCACAACTGCAGGTAGTAGTAGTAGTTTTGAGGGGAGGCGACCGACAGCTAAGGTCATTTGCGCCATAGGGGATGGATAGGAAAGGATGAAGGGTGGAGAGAAACCCGGCGTCGGCATTAGCCTACTCTTTACGAAAGGCGCCAAGGGGTCCACAGTTTAACGTCCCATCCGACGGACGGCGTACTCACTCAAAGTGCCCTCCACAAAGCACCTCAAGTAGGGATCGAGATACCTCTGAAAAATATTCAACACCGCCGGGATTTGAACCCGCGCCCTCAGGGTGGGAAGCCAGTACGTTAGCCCCCGCACCATCTCGATCCCCTCCACAACTGCTAACCCCTTATAGGTTAAGTATCATTTTATTTATATCCGTGATTGTTTTGCTCTTACAATGTTTTTGTAGTTATCGCTGCTCTGTAAAAAATACTGATTCAATAAAGGATGGTATTCTGAAGCAGAAAAACTTGCAAATACACACCTACTTCATAGTGTTTAATTTTTTCTTCACAGGCTTTCTATTTAGATGCTGCCCGCCTTTTGCCAGAAGAGAATGCCCAACTTCAAGACCTGATAACTGAGAAAGAACTCCGCCTTCATGTTTCATCTGAAGAGTTAGAAATACTAAGAGATTAAGAATGCAAAATGAATTTTGAATTGAGTCTTGAATTTAAAATTGTGTATATTTTAATATATTGTGTTCACAAATTAATTGTATTGTATTTATTATTGTTGGAGTGATTCAATTATTTTTGTATATCAAATGCATACAAAGTGAACAAATAAATATAGGTATATATAAATAAATGTTAGAAGACAGATATCATTCAATGAAAGGGTTTAGGCTAGTTGTTGGTCCCAATCAAAAGTATATTCCAGAGTAGCATTATATTTGAGACTTTTAAGTTTGTTTTAAGGTTTAAGATTTTCATTTATCCAGTCTATATACTTCGATACATCAGTTAAAGCTTCAGGATATCCTGGCTCAGCACTTTAATAGGTTCATGAGGCTATCCCAGAAATCTTTCCACCAAATATAAAGTGTGTCCACCTGTGTCAAACTGAAAATGAGCGCACAGTAAATAATGTCTGTGACATTTTAAAGAATGTTTTAATGTTCATTAAATGTGAATATTGACGGTAATTTGGGTGAAAATCAATTCAGAAATCCTCTTCTTGAAAGAATGCTTTAGTGATCCCCATTCATCTTGGGCTCAGGGAAGTATGTTTACGTTCTTCTCATTCTTGACCTCTAGTTTGTTTGCATGCATTGGTATGCATTTGGAGCTTATCATAATTTAATGTGTCACCAATTATATATATTAAATGTTTTAATACCTATGAAATGTATCATTGTATGAATACAAATATCCTTGCCTCAGCACGGAACTACAAAATGTGATAAGTACATGCTTTATTCAATTATCATTGGAGGAGGAAAACCTCAAAACAGTGATTATAAGTTGGTATCAAATTGGATTATCCGATATGACCTATGTCATGTATACCTAGATATCATCTGTTGAAGGATGTGCGGTAAATTCCTAATATATTAAACCTCCAACTAATAAACTTTTGAGGACTATTTTGTCACTTATCTGTGAATAAAACAATCATATGTATAATATTGTGTTTTCTGTACTGTTTTTTAAATGAACAAATGAAATAAAGTTTATCAATAAGATATGGAAATTCTGTACTGTTTTTACCTCTTAATTTCTATTTTTCACTTTTTAATTTTTAAGTATCTCTAGAATTGGGTTGTCTCTTTCATACATGGTATGGATAAAAAGTCTCGAAAACTAATTTTTCCTGACGTGACTGAACATCACACCACACTGGAAATGCACAGACTTGGTGGTGGGGAATCTGATCTTCAACATGTACCAATCACCTGCGAGTATTAGTTCAGACTAGATCATGTTTTTATTGGACCCCTATCAAGTGTCGTGGTGCAAGCGCAAAATGCAGTGAACGATTGAATTGCGGTACGCAATCAATTTTTGTGTTTGACTGTAGAAATCAAGTACAGAGAAGTTGGGCATGAGTTGCTAAGTGCTGAATTTAGAATGGTGGTTAAGTGTATGCTTGATCGCAGATTGTATTGGCATTGATGAGATGACAGAGTATACGATTATCATTGAAAATTTGGTGATGTAAAAGATGTGCTAAACTTGTCCCGAAGGTCTGAACAGACGACAAAAAGCAGAGTCGAGTGTCTGCTTGGGATGACCTTCTGCAGTGGGATACCATGATTCCTCAACCCCTTTACAGTCCCAACTTGGTACAGCAGGCTATTTCATATTCCCAAAAGTAAATCCACGTATAATTATATCACTATGAGACCCTAAATGCCATCAAAGAAGATTGCACACAAACCCTTAACAGCCTTCTGGGCTCTGCCTACCAGGGAGCCTTCAAGTCATAGAAAAGCCGATGGGAAAAGAGAGTCAATGCTCAAGGAATGTACTTAAAAATATTTAGAAGTATCGTAGCAATATCTATAATAAATTTATTTTTCGATAACTTTTCCTGATACTTTTTATGCAAAACTTGTATGACAAAACTCATAAATCAATTAGAAATTTTAGTAGGAACTTTAAAGTAACAATTTTAATGTTGTAATTAGAATAATTGGTTTTGAAGTCTTTAGGATGTTAGAGTTGAAGCAAAAATTGCTCTGCCTGTTTCCATCATTCCAATAGAATTCATTTTTGTAAGCTATTTGTGGTGACATTATGCAATTTTCCTGATTGTTTTGGAATGGTTAGGTGGCCACTCAGTTGGAAGAATTGGGAAAAAGTTAGCTTTGAAATGAGATTATGATGTAAGAATCATGAATTTCTCGTGAGAGCAATGTTCCTTTTAGTTCTAAGTCCAGCTAATATTTACCATAGTCAAACATATGTTCAGGATCTGGCAAAAACAGAAACTATGGTTTTACCAGCTGCCGATATGTGTACCAGTGGCATGCGAAAGGAAGAGAGATGATCCACATTAAAATTGCCCAATAATATTTCCAAACCAAAGGAGTATCTTGAGTTTGCATTTGTTCATCTCCTTCTGCATACAGACCAGTATCCTTATAAATTCTTTTTTCTTCTCTGAAAGAATAGTAATGTTGCACATATGTTACCTGCACATTGGCCATAGACATCCTTTCTCCTTGCATTCGTCCGCGCAATTTTTTTCATGTTATTTGTCTATACCTGGATCTCATTAATTGCATCCTTAAAATAGACATTCAAATCAAGGGCGAACACCCTGCTCTACTCCTTTATATTTCCTTAATCTCTACGCGTATGGTATAACGTTCTTTAATTTTCTCCTCTTTAGACCAATGAGCTACCACACGGATTTGTTATAATTGACTAACTCAATAAAAAAGACGTTTCGTCAGGACAACACAATCGATTTTTATAATACTATATTATCATACTTCTCAGCTACTAGTAATCTTAAAAATATTGACAAAAGAAATTGAAAATACCTTAAAACCAAAACATTTAATGGAGAAAGTTGCACTGCTAAGTATCTCCCGATATGAAACAAAATCACTGCGATGTACATAATGGATCTTTATTTAGTTTATTGGCGTTTATTACATTCAATTTATTCTATTATGTCACACGTTCTCATGAACCTATAATTTTAGATGATCACAGATAACTCTTGGTATTCTGTCTTCACATCAGTCAGTTATTTAGGATTTAATCTTAGAGTCTATCCAGTCTCGATACGAAGAGACTCGTGTGTGCACCGTAGGGAATCCTTTCTTACCGCAGCCCTTAGTCCAAGATACCAGCCCCACGACTTCATTGTTCACAAATAGGGGCCCGCCAGCGTCACCCTGGAAGAAAATAAAAAATGTATGCCTTAAATACTCATAGATATCGAATTCAGGGATAGTGTCCTTGTCCCCGTGAGAGCCACTGCTGTGACGTCCTCTAAGCCGTCATGCCATCTATGGCGTCTAACTGTTTGAGACTGCTCTCAACCCCCTCCGTTCCGCTCACCCCATACCATCGTCATAATAGAGCCGACCCCTCACCCATTAAAATGATTTTACACAGCCCTCTTAAGCCCTTCTCAGAAATTATACGTGAAACCTTTGCTTTGGTGTGATTAATGATTAATGATGTTTTATAAAAGAAAGTCACGTTTTCTGCGAGAAAGTTGACCAGCAAAATTCGCATAGTATCCTCTGGTCCTGGTTAAATTTTTTGGGCCGGATTGTGGAGACTTGGGAGTTGGTATAAAATTGCGTGCATATTAGCGCACTTTTATATGGAAATCATGTAATTGAACCGTATCTCAAAGTGGAGCAATTAGATTATGAGGGGTGCATCCCCTATTAAATGATTCCGACTCCCTCTTAAGTTTTGGATACCCCCTAAAAGCTTAATTTTTAATTTAAGGGTAAATAAAAATCTGAGAAGTTATTTACTGATGTATGATTTGGTGTTTTACCGGCGCACGATTCCAGTAAATCTTCGCCGGTTTACCAATGAGCCATGATATAAGCTGCCGACGTTTCGAAGGCTATGGAGACTTACCATGTATATGAGATGCCCTAGGTAAAGCGTTGCTTGTAGAAGTATTCATCGTCTGGCGAAGTATTTCATGAATCCTTCGCAGCCCCCTGAGTGAAATTCAAAGTGGATCCTAGTTCCTCCCCTCCTTTGTTCCAGAAGAAAGCAGAACAGCTTTTCTTGGCATCTCTTATCTCTGAATAGGTCCCAAGTTTCTAGCTAAAATCACGATTTTTGACCAGAACCCAAACGAGGCTTTTCAAATTAGTATCCATATTTCGTCCGTTGCAGCTTTCATGATTCAACTGTTTCCCAGGTAAATCAAAACGACCTTCTGTTACTTATGGCTTCGCTGCACACTTCAATTACAATGGCCGATGGTTAGTCTCTTTTCCCTCATAGCTAATTCATATGCTCGCCAATACAAGTGGCCCATAGGAAGCAGAATTCGCGACGTGGAACCGATCAAACTTGCGAAACTGAACAAACCAATCAAAGTTTAACGAAACTTACATTGCAAGATCCCATATTTCCTCCAGGGGTGTCGGCACAGATCTGCTCGGGGTACACTGTTTTGCCATCAGGCTTATAAGCATCGTTACACATGCCGTGGTCCCAAATGAGGATGGAAACTTTGTACAAATCATCAGGCATCTCTCCCATGTACTGCAATGGAAATAACTATTATCTAGTAATCAGTCAAAGTTGATTATTGAAGAATATTAACATTAAAAACGAGTGTAATTCCATATAAACCAATAAATTGTGGTCATGAGGGAGAAGTGTTCAAAGGCCGTTATTTCTTACGGCACTGGGATTTGGGCTTCTCGCCTCTCAGAACCCATCTACGTATCACCCATTCATCAATGCTACATTCATTTTACATGTTCTTCTGGTTATCATGTGCAGAGTGTTCTTGCGACAAGAAGTATTAAATCAAGTTATTACATGTATGCATTCTATGTTATATGATTTAAGGAGTTTTTCATGGTATTAACGCCTCTCTTCATTGATTTTCAAGTAGACTTTTATTTTTGATAAAAGCGCCCCCTAGATCGCCCGATAACCCAAGAGAACGAAGAAGCATCAAAATTATAACGAAATATTATTGAACCTAGGCATATCATATATTTGAAACAATCAAATAATAACCATCAATATGGATATGCTGACATACATTTAAAATTGACCCGCTCGTGTAAATTGTTTTTTTAACTAGAATTTTATGGTAAATCTCGTGTTCCTCAAGGCTTAAAATAGGTGTTACATTTTAATTTAGTTTATTATTTTCGTGATGTGCTCTCCTTTTAATTTCAATCGTGCATATAGCCAATGAAGTGGATGTTTTCGTTTTGGTTACACATCCCGAGAATAAGTTAGCCTTTAATGTTTTATTACATGGATGGCTTCTGATACGGAACGTTTTGAGTTATGGCGCTCAAACGAACGTGCTTTCATTGTTGTCAAATATAGCACCAAATTTAGACTTCTGACTCCGAGTTGAAAATACCTTCAATTGTTGGTGCAAGACAATAAAGTAGGAAATGTCACTCGATATGCGTGCACCAATCAAGAATATCTAGAATTGATGCCCTGGAATATGATAAAAGTGCATATACTGAAATGTTTTACCACAAGCATTGTGTACTTTCTACCATATTGTCTGTTTTGGGTACCCTATATCCTGAATTCCATGCATCATGGAATTGATTGATTGATGCGTTTGCCTTCTTGTGGTTGAATTTAAGGATATCCTAATACATACAGTCAGCCTGCCCCATCCGATGACCGTAGCATTGGATCCCTTTGGCGTTTCCTGATCCTTAGCAGGAAGGTTAACGGGAGCGGTGTTGCCGTCGGCATCAAACTCGAAAGGAGGGTCCACCTGTGAGCATTAAAGGATTTTCAGTATAAAAGTCAAGGACTATGGAAAGAGCGATGACGTATCCAATTAAAAATGAGGTAAGCGAAGCTATTTTAATATAAAACAATAAATGGCTTTAACGCCGAAAAAATATCGAACAACGTCGCGCTATAGCTCAGAAAATCGTTTTAGTACATAATTTGATAGATCAATGGGCCTTTCAAAATATTGTTCATTTTTTTCCAAATTATTGCCATTGATAAGCATGTAGAATATGAGATAGCTAATTTTTTTAGTATTTTCAAATAAATGCGGAAATTTTCGACTCAAGGAAAAGCATAGTCTTATTTTTCATGAAGTACGATCTAGACTTCTAGCTTCATACTACATGCAAGGTATTTGTACTGTATTAACACGGGAGATTTAACTTATAAATCCCATCTACAAGGCTTTTTATGATAATGGTGGCTCCGTTTGCCTCAGGATGACCAACATCACTACTAATTGTTTTGTAAAACAGCACTTGAAGGCTTGCGAACTAGTCTTAGACGTTCGCATGAAATTGGGAAAGTCTTATTTCATATTGTGTACTTAAGCATTCCAGGAAAAGCAATAATGAAAATAATTTTCAAATTAAACGTTCTTTTTTTCATTTGACCAATATAAAGTCTCTCATTCAATGTTAAAATTACTATATTCCATTCACAAAATGCATATTCACCTTAATCACGGCAATATCATTGTGCCAAGAATCAAATGGGTCGTAATCTTCATGTATATGAATTTCGGTAACTGTGTGGTTCATTCCTCCGGATTTCAGGTTATTTGTTCCTGATAGAACATTCAGCTCACTTGGCTCGTGCCTATGGCATGAAAAAACATAAACCACTAGAAAATGTAAGTATATAGCATTACAATCAAATGAAATATGATTTAGTGAGACCAGTCGTATGTACATATAAGTATCAGGGCCAATACTTCTCCAAGATGAATTAGAAAATAGAAATATGGCTCAGTCTTTGGTTTTAAATGATGAAAGAAATCCGATTATGTGCAATCTGCAGTGTATCGATTTCTTGCCAAACTTTTGCCTAGTTTATGTCCACTAAAATGGGGTAATCGTTGAGAGATTCACTTATCTTTTTTTTTTCTTTCTCAATTCTATTTGTATAATATCCTCGCAGAGAATTCATTAACCTAAATTACCTGAAATTGAATTCTATTTAAGTCATCTCGATAGAAGCGAACCCTTTTAACTCGTCACAAGTTCTTTCGTCAAGACGTAAGGGAAAAATTAAAGTAATAGTTACTTTCAATTCAATTTACTATGTGAGTGGGTCGCGGTAGTCCAGTGGGTAGAGCATTGAGCTGCTGACCGGAGGGTCCCGGGTTCGATTCCCGGGCAGGACATTCTGGGCACCCGCAGCTTCACCCAAGCTTAAGTGAATTTTTGGGTATAAGGTCTTCCTGGGAAACCATAACCGGCACAGGGAAAGGAACTGGCCCCCCTACCCTGATGTGTGAATTTTCACACGCCGTGTAGGGCTTAGTACTGGGTGATCTCTACCATCACCTACTAAACCGACCTTCGGGTTGATTACTGTGTTTATGCGTATGTGACCCCAAGGCTTTTGAAATTTGAATGTGGCGAATAATGGATAAAAAAGTTCAACAGAGGAGAAGACAAACGAAGTTGTAAGTATGAATAAGTGGGCAGAAAGAAGGGAAAAAATAGGTTTTTTAACAATTTGAGGGTAGGCATAAGTTTCGAGGGCAATGAAGAAAGAAATTATGTAGTGCAATCAAAAAACGTCCTTACGGTACGCAGGAGAGTTTAAGGACCGTCCTATGCGAAAACCTACCTACATGTATAATACGTAGAAGATATTGGATGAATGAAAAGAATCAGAGCTTGCCATTAGAGCCACCGTCCGAGGCAACAGTCGAGTTACGTGTACGCCCACGAATCCTTGGATCGCAGATTCCAGAACTGCTTTGGTTTTCTTTTTACCAAGATCCTTGTACTTTTCATCGCCATTAATCTGTCATTTGAACCACTACTATGCCAGAATAATGGCGTTAATGTATGAAATACTGAGGAATATATTTTAAATTAACTTAAAAGTTGATTTCAAATGAAATTCAAGATGAAAGACAACATTTCATACTTACACTTGTCACTGCAGCGAAAAGCCACTTGATGCTGGAGGTATGATATATTTTTTTTGTAATGTAAATCGTGCGAGATTCCCAAGAGAAATAAATTAAGCAATATTGCTAAGTAAGATTATTGTAAGGTACGCAATGTGTAAGTACGATTTCGTAATTATCCACCCATGTATTTTTACCGGTGCGTAATTCAAACGCTCTTCGGTGAAAAATTTATCGAACTTCATTTCATCCCTACCCTAGGTTTTATGGAAATCCAGGAAGATTGTTTCAAATTTCTGTGTCGGCCGATCTTTTTTCCGTGTAGGGGCAGTTAACTCCGTTGCGGAATGTTAATTTTACCCAGAGAATTCGGTAGATGAACCAAAGGGTTCCCACGACGTCATCCGAGATGTACTATAGTATCGAATCCAGTGCAGGCAAGAAGGGAAGTGTTCTCTTTCGGCCAACGCCAAGGCCTATGTCGTCCTATACGATGAAAGATTCTCATGACTTCATAAGCTTCAGGTAATTTCATTCACTTAAAATGGTTAAACCATTTTTTGCCATCCTAGTACATTCCGGAAAGAAACGACAGATTGAAAGGAAACGCCTAAGTATACACACCTTTCACTCATGCAAGTTTTTATACTCACCGATCATACAAGGTGCTTGTACATTCATCGTTATTTTTTTGGGTCAGTTAAAAAAGACGTCTCTAATGAGCATTGGTCCTCCATACGTTTTCAGCAAGCTCTAACAGAAGATATGGCAAGCAATTATTGATTAAGCCCAGTATCGATCGGTCACGGCTTTTTAGAACTGCTTCTCCTTAACTATTCGTGATAGAAAACTTTTCTGTTTTTTGGACTATCCCAGAATATTTTTCCGATTCAATAACAGCCCGACTTTCCCAAAACTTCAAGGCTAGTTGGAACTAGCTAGGTAACTGACATTTTGTTCGAATTTGGCATTTTTTTCATTGTTTTGTTGCAGCCAAGACAGAAATATTTCCTATTTTATGGAATAGTTTCATCGCAGGTGTTATGTAAATTTGGGACATCATTATATCATGAATACTCCCGTGGACTCCGGGAAATCGAATATAGTGTGCTTCTTCTCCCCGCATTGCATCATTTTGCTCTAGTGTCTCGTCTATCAGCATTGTTTTTGTAAATCTTAAACCGTTTTTCTCCGATGCATATTTTTTTCAATTCCATGCCTAAAAATTATATGTTATTAATAACTTGTTTTTGATGCGGTGACTTATTTATTGTTTTGTTTGTTCATCGGGAAATAACCGGGCAAGTTATGTTAACTTAATAACCTATTTAATGAAGTATGTTTTGTTGGACAAGAGTGGGAGTTTACTTACTCAGAGCAGTGTGCAGCTGTAAGGAGATAATTTTCGTTTAAGATGGACCCTCCGCAGGAGTGAAGGTGATTGACTTGCAGGGATATCTGTCAAGGGGAACAGAAGAATCACATCATTTACTCAGTTGCAGAGACTGCCAAGGTTATTTTGCTCCACTCGTGACCTGCTGTAAAGATACTTCTTGTAGGAACAGTTGTAATTAAAATGCATTTGAGATTACGACACATAAAAACGTGGAAATCATCACCTGAGCATCACTGATAAGACACCATAGTCAAATATGGGCATCAACTCTCAAAACCACATTTCCAAACAAAACTCTATAGCATTCACAATAAATGACAACAAATTTATTGCATCTAAAGTCTCAGGAGAGGCGTCAAAACTTTTTAAATAAATTTGAAAGGCGCACCCCTAAAAAAAAGATAATTTCATTTTTGAATTCTAATCCCAATCAATGCTTTTCAAAAACTAATTATACTCTTGACGGAGATAAAACAAACATGATTATTCCTGGTAAGGTAATCCTGGTAAAATGGTATTCCTGGTAAGATAGATGTAGAGAACTCTTCACTTCGTAGTATTCCACACCATAATTTACAATATGCAGACCACGGTTTCACCAGGAGGTGTTAGCTAAGTAATAACCGCTCAAATAACAATTAACTATCGGAAACATGGCGGGAATGTAATAGTTAAACTTTTGCGTAGAAATTATTATTAACAAAAGTCAGTTTATTTTAGATCAGATTTTCTATTTTATTGATGAATTTCCATGAAACAGCTAGAAAATCACGCGTTACACGAAAATCTGACTATTTATTGAAGAGCAGGCATTTCGTTATCCGCATGATATAAATCTTAAACATTTAAAATATATCAGTACTTTTTGTAATATTTTGTTGTTGATTTATTAAATTTTCCAGGTATCGTTCAAAATGTTGGTGGCCATCATGACCTCCTTGAGGGTATGCATGCACTATTCCAGTTAATCAAATCAAAACTGCATTAAGTGAAGAATTACACTAATGGAAGTACTTTTTCAAAGGAAAATTATTAGCAATTAATCCCTTATTACTAAGCATTAAATGTATTTGTTCTATACTCAGTAATTTTTGTTTCTATACATTAATTGTATATAATTCAACTGTTCCCGGCTCAACTTTGTGGAAATTCATGTTAATTAAATGAAGAATACAATGTATCTTTCCACTGTCCTTTATTAACGTACAACTAGTTTCAACGCTCAGGCGTCATCATCAGGTACAAATTAATCAAGTCGCAGTCCATTTATATACCATGCATGAGGGAGAGGAGGGGTGGGTGAGAGAGGGGGGAGAAGGAGGGGAAAGAAAGTGGGGTTGCGATCGGCATTGATGGGGAGGGAGAGGTTTAGCGTCAGGAAAGGTGATTGGTTGGTTTACAGTGGGGGGGGGGGCTTGTTGGGTCTTTCTGTGAAGGAAAGGGGTACTTACAGGATTGGGGAGAGGTATTCAAACAATAAATCGTTATCCAAATGACCCTTTTTTAAATTCTTCCTGATTTCCAGCTCTTCCCACTTGCCCATCCTCATTCCTGCGACTTGATTTGTTTGTACCTGATGATGACGCTTGAGCGTTGAAACTAGTTGTACGTTAATAAAGGACAGTGGAAAGATACATTGTATTCTTCATTTAATAGTATATAATGTTTAAAAAATCAAACAATGGCTATAAGTCTTTGCCTCTGTGCGCATTACCTTTCAAGAATAAGTAGGAATTTATATTTAATAATTAAAAATTAGAATAGGTAGGTTTTAGATTTTGAATTGTTCCTGTAGCACCTCCTTACATGTTTGATGGCGACCTCAATGAGGGCCAAGTTTTACCCTTTCGCCTGCGGATACCTTAAACTGGTGAGGTAGCCCGCAAATGTGCAGAATAAAAGTTTGCTTAAGTACCACGGATGTCCACCAATTCTAATTACCTATACGCCCGGAACTACTCATTTTAGTTATAATTTTCTTTTGTAATATTTTAATTTCTTCCCTGATTTGACTCAACGAATTCCCTTGGAGTTGAGACGCATAGTTTTACAACCACTGGATCAGAAGATATTGAAGAATCTGATAAGCCAATAAATATTTAACATTATAAAATCCAGGCGATGAAGGGAAAGTAGTCATTGGGATGCCGCACGAAGGGACGGGGTCAAAGTGTGTTCTTATAGCCTGTGCTCTATCGACGGGCAATCCCTATTGTTCATCTTACCTGTCCAGGAAATTCCCTGCCCTCGACAACTACTCCCCCAACAATATACGGGTCAGGAATGCCATGCAGATTTTTCGCCGCTCCAATTCCCTGGGCCCTCTTCGGCGGGGAGCCTGAAATATTCGACCACAGAGATTTGATGTGCTTAGTCTCGGACAGATATATACGCACATCTCTCTCATAATAATCCCAAAAACAAAGGCATTAATGAATGATTTTCTCTTATAAATTTCGATGCATGATTTCAGAACGGTTTGACATCAGATACTCAAAAGAAAAAAATTTGAATTGGCACATTCATAAACTATACATTGCATTAAATTTCACCAGAAATTGTTGAGTCTGTATTTCACAGAGTGAGATATTACAATGCATCGTATTGTGATGGACAACTCTTCGTAGAGGACAGGTAAATTTAATTGCAGTAATGAAAACTGGGCTCTTTTTTCATTCTAGCCAACCGATGAAACCCATGCAGTTTTATTAAACTTACGATATCCATTTCTATGAATTTAGTGCGTCAGTAATGAACGCCATCTTGTGAGTTCTAGCTCGTTGGTTATCCCATCGATTTCTATTCCCTCGGACTTCAAGTCCGTAAATTAATAAACTACTTTGTCTCTAATGGGATGTAAATGATTGCCTGCAGGGGGTAAGCTGACTGAAATCCACGAAACTTATTTTCGCGTTCTTTTAGCACAAAAAATGTCATTAAGCTGTAATAATTAATTGAGCTAAAAGATGTGCGTCAGAAAATACAAATTCAATGTATTGAGATACATCTAATTTTAAACCAAATAATCAGCGAAATGAGTTATATTCGACAGATAAAACTCACCAAGAATTGTCCCAACGAAAAGGAGAAGCACTAGAGAAGTTGAGTTTGACATGATATTTAGCAATGTTCTGTACAACAAGCACGATGTCTTCCTTTTATAAATTAATCGCCATGGCTTGCCAATATCTATCTTACACCACTAGTATTTTTTTGAACTGCATGCGATAAGATTACAATTTCCTCATAAGGAAAAATGAATATAGCTCTTTAACAGGATGAATTTCCTGCAACATGGGTTAACAAGATATGCCCCCATGTAAATAAATACCTTATTTACATGTAGTGTTGCATATCGAACTGAAATGTTTCCGAAATTTTTATCTTGCTCTAGGTATTTTCCTGTTTCACATTCCCAGATATACCTGGTATACTTCCTCTAGGAACTAGTACCGATACCTAGGATTATTTTTCTAGCTAATTTTAAAGTTTGCTCTGTATACATTATATTATATGGTATACACGAGTACAAAGATTTAAATTGGCGATGTGAATTTATTTTCGCCTGTCAAGTACAAGGATGAGGGTCTGGTCAAGTTAAACATCGGTTTCCATTAGATCTCTCAAGGTAAGCAGCATTGCGCTCGGAAAGAATAAAGGCCTTCCTTTGGATGCCGCTCTTCTTCCCTGTATTCATATCGAAGTACTGACAACTCGAAACCGGGTTGCCAGTACCTAGGATTTGAACCACATGATTAGTGCTGCTGCCTTGGAAACCTCGTTTTCTTTCACCAGGTACGAACCCCTGCTTCAAATGCAGTTTTACAGAAATAATGTGAAAACAAATCTTAATTCAGCGTAAAAAGTGCCATCATTTTAGTTCGGGTGATAAAACGGTGAAACTTTTGTGACCCAGTGAAATCAAAGCCTATTCTTCGAGTCAGAGAGCTAGAAATATTATGAGAGTAGTTTGAAAGGTTGTCGGTATCACCGTCAGATGCATATTCTAGCGCAACGAGTATCCCGCGTAGTAATCAGTAATTCTTTATGAGTAAACACGTAACGCGTCAGTGCTCTGTGGGGAGATCTGTGGTGCGGACACCTCTTTGTTGTTATTCATGTGTAGTGATTTGTGGAGATGGCAAAAATTTAGATTGGAGCAGAGATTAAATACTATGAAAAGAAAGGTATGAAAGCAAAGGAAATTCACATCGACTTTTAGAACACTCTGCTTCTTCATATTCAACTGTTGCCAAGTGAAAAAACGAGTTTAAGTTTGGCCGAGACAGCTTAGATGATGATGCGCGTTGTGGTCGGTCAAAATGTGCCACTACCCCAGAAATTACTGCAAAAGTGTATTAAATGGTCATGGTGGATCACTGACTGAAAGTGCGAGAAATCACTGAAGCTGTAGGGATGTCATCTGAACGGGCATATAGTATCACATTTCAACAGTGGGATTGGAGAAATTATCTGCTGGATGGGTGACTATTGACGCAGGATCACAAGCGCATCAGAAAGACATTTCCAAACAATGTTTGACTCATTTTAAGAGCAACCGACAAGATTTGTGACCACAGATGAAACTTGGGCCCACTTCTATACCCCAGAGACAAAACAGACGTAAAAGCAGTAGAAAAATGGACCTCGTGGACTGTGGCGCATCGCGCACGACCAAGGTTGCCTGTGGAGTTGTATATTTCGGTATTTCAACCCAATATCTTGTTTTTTGAAAGCCACCAAAATCTCAGTGCAAGAGGAAGCCTCAATAGCTTCACTGGCTAAAGCACTCGGCCGGACATCGAGGGCTCCGGGCTCGAATCCAGCTCAAGGCGAATGATTTTTACACTCTGAAATTTTTGCATTGCAATGCACATTTACCAAAAGACTCCGTTTAAAGTTACTGTCGTGGCATCTCCAAGTCTCTTGGAACATTGGAAACATTGATTTACCACCACCAAAGAAAGCAAAGGTAATACGGTCGGCCGGAAAGATCATTCAGTTTTCTGGAATGCGAAAGGGATTCTACTGACAGATTATCTTCCCACTAGTCAAACAATTACTGGACAATACTACGCTAATCTCCTAATACAGCAAAACAGCAAAAGATACACGAAAAAAGGCCAGGTTTGGCCAGGAAGAAAGTCATCTTTCATTAAGACAACGCACGCCCACACACAAGTGTCGTTGCTATGGCAAAAAGCGTGAAATAGGGAACAAATTGTTTCCTCACCCGCGTAATTCGCTTGATTTGCCTTCATCAGATTTCCATCTCTTCACCAAACTACAAAATTTCCTCGGTGGAAGGGGATTCTCTTCAAACAAAGAACTAACAGCCGAAGTACGTTGCAGGCCTTAAGGAATCTAAATATCGAGATGGGATCAAGACATTGGAACATCGCTGGACCAAGTGCTTCAGTGAACAGGGAGGCTACATTGAAAAATAAAAACATTTTGCTGAGGTAAGTCGTTTATTTACATTTCATTCCAAGAACTTTTCAAATTACTATCGTAATTTAGTATTTTCCAAATATGCTGTCAAGATACTTGCTTTGTCGTGCATGGTTATTTGCTCTAGGAGTTATAAGTCTCATTTCAAGAATTTTTCTTTTTAAGTATGCCACTTATGTATGTTATTTTTCTGCTTCCTAGGCTTCCAGGCTGCTTTCTTTCAGCAGAAGAATCACTTATATTCTCCTTGTTTACTTTAGGATTGTTCAACTTCATTGAAATCTGTGGTTCAGAGTAGAGGGCTGTTCGAATTACGCTTGCAAGTTCATATTTCAAAATACCATACAATGCTTTCTTCCTCATAGTTTATCTTGATGCCTGCGCATTTTCTGTGACCAGTCTTTTTTCAGAAAATTGAACGCAAATGATTTGGATAGGTAAAGAGTAGGCAGTGGCGTCAAATCTTGTAAGTTTCTAATTTAGTGGGGTATATTTGTTATTTCCGTTTTTGAAGCATGAGGGCAATGGGCCTGGCCTAGTTGAAACACCAGTCCTCTTGAGATCATTGAAGTTAACCAACGTGGCGTTAACCATACGTTAACCATGGTGCTCTTGCCCATTGCCAGCATGCGGCAGGCAGGTAAAACAGATCAAACTGACCAGGGCTCCTGTCGAATTCCTGCCCTAAAGCAGTAGTCTACCATTTTGTCAAGCGTGAGGTTACCTACAAATCCATTTACATTTGATGGCGTGTCCATTGCCTCATAGTGTGTGGTGGAGGGTGATAGGATACCATATGTTAAAGAAAGAAAAACCTCGCTGTGAAAATTTGTGATATTTTGTCGCTTATGAATGTTAATATTTTAAATAGTTGTTGATGGTAATGAATGAATCCTGGTGTTCGTTCCGATTAAAGCCGTGCGAATTGACGCCAAGCTAGAATTACTCAAAAATATCTAATTTATTAATCGGTAATACTAATAATTATATCAGCTCTTACCTTGGATAAAGCATACACAATTATGTTATAAAGTTTTTGGTTCGTTAAGGGAGTATCTTGGGACGTAGTGATAAGATTTGCAGAGAGAGAATTAGGGCTGTGAAGTCATCTCTTCAGGTCCTCATCCCCCCAAATATTCAATGATGACAATTTTTCAAATCGTTTGATATTTTTTCAATGGGTTTTTCATGTCTGTAAATTTTCTATGGATCTGAAACAATTAGCAGTATTCAGAGCAATAGCTGGGGATCTGAGGTGATTGATTTTCCATCTCCCCCTAGACTGTTCTGGTTGTTAAGCTGAGAGTTGTGTAGTAACTAACTTCCATACTAAAAAGAAAGACTCGTACTTTTCCACAGATTTTATTATACGGTACAACGCGTTTCACCGACTTGCGGCATCATCAGGTGTACCGTATAATAAAATCTGTGGAAAAGTACGAGTCTTTCTTTTTAGTATGGATATTAAATACTTCCACGAAGTGAAGCCTGAAACAATAGAATATATAGTAACTAACTATTTAAACATCCTGACCAACACCCAAATAACATTATGTGGAACTTCATAATTTATCAGCCCATCAGACGGGAGATGTGCATTAATTGCCATGTTCCGCAAATGCCATTGACGTCTTCACCATCATAATTAATACGATGGATAGTTTTCAAAGCTGAGGACTGAGCCACTCATGGCATTTCATATTCCCACATTTAGGCTATGGGAGTCATTATCTTTCCTAATGTCTCCATTCGATTTCCCAAGAACTGTTTTGCAAGCAGAAAATCGGAGATCTAGGATTTTAGATGGAGTTTCCCAAAGGTATCACTCCGATTTGGATTCGGAACTTGACTTATGGAATGGGAATTTTGTACGCAACATCCTCCCCGTCTCCGAGAATTAACCTCGTTTCCCATGCAAGCATATCCCAACAGTCCGCGCTTGTACGAAAAATATCGCTTCAACGTACGAAATAACAGGATTTGTTCGTCTCATAGATTGTAGGCAGGATACAATAATTACCGAGAAGTCTATATCCAAAACTTCACTTTATTTTATAAGGTGATAATGATATTTATTGACAATACGTCTGGGGATAGGATAACCAGTGGCGTCCATACTAATTGCGCAGTTGTGGAACGGTGTAAACTCTCCTGAGGAGTTCCTGTATGGAATTGAAGAGAAAAGTAGAAGAAGAAAGACAAAGACAGGAATAATTGAGAGGAAAGTGTAAAAATTGGTCACAAAAGAGACCAACAAGGGAGAAGAAGAAAGTGAGGCATTGAGGGTTTTAGCGATCATAACCCTCGCCCACCCAGTGGTGCAGATGCATCAGCACTCCTTCTGCTATAAATGCACCTACGACGTACTTTTATCGCTATTGATTATCTCATTTTGCTCATACTTATATCTATGAATCACGCATGCTACTTATTCAATGACTATCTTATCATCGTCATTCGGAGGCATTAATCCTAGGTTTGTTCTCTTATCTTGATTCTACGTTTTCTTAACTTACGTGGTCTGTGCAATAAATGCGCGAACTGGTGCTATCTGGCGGCCATGACGCGGACTATGGCCCCGCTCACTAGCGGCGCTATAGACCTGAGACCCAATGAGCCGTCAGTGCATGGCGGATCGTCGAGCTGTGTGTATGGTGCCAGCTATGTTAGTTTCTGTTGTCCTTGTTCTTACTGTTTGTCGAAAATGGAAATTAACGAAATCACGGAGCAACGAATCAACTTTTTGGTGAAGTGCGGTAGAACTTATCAAGAAATTGCTGAAATTTTTACAGCTGTTTAAGGTGATAATGCTCTGAAGAAAACATCCGTTATCAAGTGGATTAAGCGTATTAAAGATGGTCAGCAAGACGCCTTGGATGATGCAAGGCCGGGATGACCTTCAACTATCTGTGTTGACTGCATTGATCGTGTGCAGTCCCTTGTCCTTACCGGTCGTCGAAAAACTGTCCGAATGATAGCTAATGAACTGAATTTAGGAAAATCAACAGTGCACACTATTTTAACCGAACATGATGGATGGATCCTTCACCATGACAATGCACCTGCACATTCAACATTGATTGTTCGCCAGTTTCTCGCAAAAATTCAATCACCATCCTTGAACGTCCTCATTCGCCAGATCTCGCCCTCTGCGACTTTTTCCAATGCCCAAAATGCCAAAATGTGATGACGGGACATAACTGGGAAGATGTGGACTCAATAAAGCAAGAAATGACGTGAAAACTAAAAACCCTAACTGCCGAGGACTTCCAAGGGTGCTTTAAACAGTGGAAAATAAAATGGAATAAGTGAATAGCAACGAATGGAGAGTATTTTGAAGGGGACAAAATTGATAGACTGAATTCTGCAAAATAAAGTTTCTCATTATTTTTTCTCTTTCACTTTTGCCATTATCTATGTCGCGTATTTCCCTGGAACACTTTCCCAGTATTTATTTCTAGGTAAATGAGAATTTATCAAGGGAGAATTTCCGTCTTCTTCACGAGAGGTAATACCGCTTACAAAACTTTATTTCTCCTTGGCATAATTTGAGATTGAGAGAAAAGAGCTTAGCACAGGAAGTGCTCATTGAAGAGCTACTTCCCATTGCCAAATTTAAATGCCACTTATGCGTCGCGAATTTCAAACCTTTCAGTCATTTTCATACCTATTACTGGAACATAGTGCCCTTAAAATAGTATTAATAATAAGAAGACATTTTTTCCATTCGCTATCATTTGTATGCAAACGTAGATGTTTTGTAGTCCTCCACGGTTCCTCATAATAACCCTATAATCCCTATCAACACCTTCCTTCAATCCTTCTTATCATTTCCATCAATATTGAGTACGATAGACGGCCTTCATCTTTGGTTCATAATATAATGCTCGCAGTTACTATTAACCTATAAAGAGGCGGGACATCCGAATTTAATTGTAAGATTCCATAGAGTTTGCGCACGAAGATGTATTTTAGTGAAGTTATTATATTATTATATTAGTTGGAAAGAAGAGAAGAAAAAATTTTTATAAGTCAACCGAAAATCAAACGTGGAAATATTTCACTTTTTGTAATTTTTCTCGGACTTCTTCAAGTGTCTCTCATTGAAAAATTAAACTCGTTTCACATGCATTACTACTAAATCATTTAAATAACTGCAGATTCATGCTGAAGTCATCAAAGTCTTAAATTGCTTTAGCATGATGTACAGCATATACTATGCATATTTAAACTCCTCTTGGAGTATGATTGTGGGTTTTAAATGGAGAAAATCACTTCTTTGTTATCTAAGCAAACAACTTTTTAAAAATAAACTATCTTTTGAAGTAGTTCTTCAAGCAACATAATATCTAAACTTCTGATTAGTAATAGCAGTCCAAGTAACAGATCGAACTTTGCAGCAGTGGTATGATTTTTTACTCAGTAATATATTTATGAGATAAATCAAGGTGTTATAATTTTCGGTAATTATTTAAAAACATTAATATCTCATTCGAAATCCTAACAAACGTTTTATTCAAAATTTAGGTATTCAGTATATTTTGATACTGGCTTTCCAAAAGAGTCCTTTTAGCATGGCTCCGCGCTCAGATCCCAGTTCCTATTTTTGATCCTATTCATTTCCTAATCCATTCACCTCGCGCAAAAACTTCGCTCCGAGTTTCTCTCCCTGAAAAATTGGGTAAATGAATTTGTACCTTTCGTATTATTAATTAAAGAGCTATATAGCATAAGTTAAATTTCCGGTAAATTTCGGGCCAGCAGCCGCGGTTATACGATTGGGGAAAAGGATTATATATTTTTGGTATTATATAAATTTTTATTTTTAATAATTTTAAAATTTGTTTTTGAAATTTATATTCTTAGCAAATATTTGTTCATTGATTCTAGGAGATTCAGTTTATAAACAAGGATCAGATACCCTTTTATCTTGAATGTTAACTTTTACATGGGCAGTTGTGCTTACCCTCCCCGGACTACAACCTTGACGTGGTGGAAGGGCTAGTGCGTTCCGATGACCCCTAGAGCTGTGCTGGTGGGAGTAATAATAATTGCTCCTGGTAGGGTCACCCATGCCAGATAGGTCGAAGGTTAGGAACCAGAGGAAAGGTAGTCCACGCAGCGTCTGTTCCTCAGTGAGGCAGCTGCAATGGCGTCTGACCCCAGTGGGGCGGCCAGTAAGTGATGGTGTCACGTTAAAAACACTATTGAGGAAGGCAACGGGAAACCACCTCAATTATCATTCCCAAGATTAACATGATGGACTATACAGAGATTTTGAGTCATGGCAACTACGGGGCTCGGCCCAATCGGACGTGTGTCGTGCCCGGCAGCGGGGGAGGCAAGGCTTCCGCGGTCGTAGGTTTAGGAACAGTGTGATAAATTCGCACAGCTTCCCGGGAGCGGATGCGGACTCGGACCACAATTTAGTTGTTATGAAATGTAGCGTCCGTTTCAAAAAGATAAGGCAGCAACGGCGAGTTAGAAAATGGAATGTAGAAGCATTAAATGGTTTGAAAAAGAAGGAATACAAACAGGCGGTAGAGGAAAGCATGGAGGATGGTAAAGAGCTAAGTACAACGGAAGAAAAATGGGAAAGTATTAAGAAAGGGTTGTCTAAAGCCGCAAAAGACACTATAGGAACCGTTAACGCTAAAAGGACTAGGAAACCATGGATCACGGATGAGATGATTACAAAGATGGATGAGCGGCGAAAATGGAAGAATGCAAATACAGAATTAGGCAAAATGAAGTACAAAGAATTAAACAATAAACTGAGGCGGGCAACGAATAAAGCGAAAGAAGCATGGTGGAAGACGCAGTGCGAGGATATGAAAAGTCTGCAGAGGAAGGGTGAAATCGGTGCGCTGTACAGCAAAGTTAAATCGTTATCGGGAAGTAAGAAAGGGAGATCAACGATAGCAGTTAGAGATACTACCTTGATCAAAAATTTCCCGGAATTTATTCAGAAAATTAAAAATACAAGTTTATTCATCTAAATCTATATTGTCCCCTTCAAAGTAATCCCCATCGACTGCAACACACTTTTGCCAGCGCTTGATCCAATCCTCGAAACATTTTTTATATTCGGTTTTCGGTATGTCCATCAGTGCTTCCTGCGATTTTTCCATTACTTCCTCTCGGCTGCTAAAACGCGTTCCCCGTAATGGTTTTTTAACTCGATTGAACAGAAAGAAGTCACAGGGAGCCAAATCAGGTGAATTCGGTGGCTGTTGGATGGTATTTGTTGCATTTTTCGTCAAAAAATTACGAATAATGATAGCACTGTGCGACGGTGCGTTATCATGGTGCAAAATCCACGAGTTTTCTGCCCACATTTCTGGTCTCTTTCGGCGAATTGCTTCACGCAAACGTCTCATAACGCCCAAATAATACTCTTTGTTTACTGTCTGGCCTTCTGGCAAAAATTCATGATGCACTACACCGTTGTAATCCATGAAAACCGTCAGCATTGCCTTCTTTTTTGACTGAAAACGACGTGGTTTTTTTGGTCTCGGCTCATTTGGTGAACGCCATTCACTTGCCTGATGTCTGGATTGCGTGTCGTACTCATAAACCCAGGTCTCGTCTCCAGTAATGATCCTTTTGATGAATGTGGGATCGGATTCAGCCTCGCAAATCATGTCTTTTGCGACGTCAACACGGTCTCTTTTTTGCATGAAATTGAGGTCTTTTGGCACCAACTTTGCTGCTACACGACGGAAACCCAAATCATTAACCACAATGTCTTGGGCGGATCCATAGGCAATGTTCAAGTCCTCCGCTATTTCTCTGATGGTTAATTTGCGGTTATTGACCAACATTTCTTTTACTTTATCAATTTTTTCACCGACTTTCGATGTCGATGGTCTGCCACTGCGTTCATCATCTTCGATTGACTCACGACCACTTCTGAACCGCTCGTGCCACTGGTAAACGACCGTTTTTTTTAGAGAATCGTTGCCGAAACACTTTTCCAACATTTCCAACGTCCGTGCGCCACTAAATCCGTTTTTTACGCAAAATTTAATACAAGTTCGTTGTTGCAAATTTAAATCCATTTCTGAATTTGTAAAAAATCGCCAACACACACAGAGATAGATGTACTCTTGGCTACGTAACTTTTGCAAATGTCAAGTTATGACACTAAGATTTAAAGGGAATATCAACAACAGATGTACCAATTTAACAAAAAAAACAGAACTCAAATCGGAACGATGGGAGCGCCACACGGTGTTTATTCTGGGAACTTTTTGATCAAGGTAGTAAGTCGAGTAAGGTAATAGTTGACGCAGGGAAGATTCAAGCGAGATGGAAGGAATATATAGAAGAACTGTATAGTAAAGACCTTAGACCAACAAAGTTAGACAGAAAAGGAACATGACGTAGAGGAAGATGGCTTAGGGCAAGGCATACTAGACAATGAGATAGAAAGGGCATTAAGGGAGATGAAACTAAATAAGGCCGTGGGGGTGGATAACATTCCCGCGGATCTATTGAAATGCTTAGGAAAATGTGGAACGAAGAGGCTATATGGGCTGATTCGTAGTATTTATGAGGAAGGAATCTGGCCGGAAGACTTTGTGAGATCAGTTTTAGTT
This sequence comes from Hetaerina americana, assembly GCF_022747635.1. NCBI lineage: Eukaryota > Metazoa > Arthropoda > Insecta > Odonata > Calopterygidae > Hetaerina > Hetaerina americana. The sequence goes on from NW_027286070.1 coordinate 47,116,414, forward strand.
CCTATTCCGAAGAAGGTAAAGGCTACATCATGTGAGGACTACAGGACGATAAGTTTGATATCCCACGCAGCTAAAGTTGTTCTTAGGATAATAAACAAAAGGTTAGAGAGTAGGGCAAATGATTACTTAGGGGATGATCAGTTTGGGTTTATGAAGGGGAGAGGTACGCGTGATGCCATTGCAGTAATGAGATTATTAATCGAAAGGAATATAGAACACAACCAGGAGGTATTTGCCTGTTTCGTAGATTTCGAAAATGCGCTTGATAGAGTGAATTGGGAAAAACTAATGAGTGTATTGAAGAAAATAGGAATAGATTGGAGGGAAAGTAGGCTAATCCGCAACCTGTACATGTCTCAGACTGCTCAGGTGCGGGTGGGGAACGGGGAGTCCGGATGGGCAGTGCTAGGAAGAGGTGTAAGGCAGGGTTGCCCATTATCACCGTTGCTGTTGAGCCTGTATGCAGAGGAAATGATTAAAGAGGCATGGGAAGAACTGGAGGTAGGAATGAGAGTGGGCGGGGAATTCGTAAAATCAGTTAGGTTTGCTGATGACCAAGATTTAGTTTGTCAGTCAGCCAAGGGGTTGCAAGCATTGCTGAGTGAATTGGAAATTCAGTGCGACAGGTATGAGATGAAAATCAATATTAATAAAACAAAGGTTATGCGATTTTCTAGAAAGAAAAAGGCCAAGCTTAACATTAAAATAGGAGGGCAAAAACTAGAGCAGGTGGAACAGTTTACGTATCTCGGTAGTGTTTTGGACCAACACGGTCAAAGTAGTATGGACGTAAGGCGAAGAATTGCGCTAGGCAAAGAGGCTTTCACAAGGAGGAGGGAGTTGATGACAGGGACGTTGAGTAAGGATGTTAAGAAGAGACTCGTAAAAACTTTGATATGGAGCATAGCTATGTACGGCGCGGAAACGTGGTCATTGAAGCAGGAGGATAGGCGTAGACTAGAGGCTTTTGAAATGTGGGTGTGGAGAAGAATGGAGAAGGTGAAATGGACAGAGAAGAAAACAAATGAGGAAGTACTTGATATGGTGGGCGAAGAGAGGGGTTTGTTGGGAGAAATCCTATGGAGGCAGGAAAAGTTGCTGAAGGCGGTATTGACCGCGGGATATTGAAGACTATAATTGAGGGGAGAATGTTAGGCAAACGAGGAAAGGGAAGGAACACGATAGGGATGTTGGACGGGATGAAGGGAGGAAGAAAGTACTCGGAGCTGATGAGGGACCTGATGTAAAGTAGGATGTTGTGTTTTGCCAGGGGTCACAAATTATTTAATTAGTAATTATGTCCATCCAAAAACCTACCTTAACCGGTAGATTACCTAATAATAATAATAGTTGTGCTTAATGTCTTGAAACCCAAAGGATTTTGGCAGTATTTTAGTCCTTTCGGAGAAGCCTGTTCTTTAATAATAATCCACGATATGTTGTTAACTTATTATTGTTTTCATTTTGTATACCTTCGTCATATCGTCTTTTAAGGTTGATTTCTCTTAATTATTGAAGGTAATTATGTCAGATCAAGGTGCAGCTTATATATAAGACGGTAATGGGATACAATAACTTTATTTGCACGAATATATTTTTTGTGAAAATATTGAAGGTGAATTTTTAAGTGAAATGATTTATTATGTTTCTTGATTATTGGGCTCTAAAATATGACCACATTGCGCATCACTCTCGTGATATATGTGATGAGTCGCGACATAGTAGATGTACATTGTTCTATAAGGGAATTTTCCGCATACACCTAAACGCCTTCTGTGCAATTCAGGATGAATTTAAAAAAATTAATTAAATGCCCAGGTTTAGTATCACTTAAAAATAACTATCTTTTTTAAGTATTGTATTAAAACAATTATATTTGTTATAGGTGATAAGTACTGTGAAGTAATGTTGAAACAATATTTTTTTAAGAAGCATACCTTTTTTGTAGTACCTTTTTTATCAGGGATAATTATTTTCTTTAATTGTATTAATATCTCGATTTCAAAAGAGCTGTAATTTTAATTTGGTTACTCCTTCATAAGTATCGGAAATAATTTTTCTGCAAAGATATTTTATTCGGTTATGAAAGTACCCAGTTTTTTGAGAGATAAATTTAATTTATCATCAAGTATTTATTTACTTTACTATTAAAGTAACTTTTTGCATTAAAATATTGTAGGGAATACGCTTTATTTTTAACTCAAATATTTTTTTAATTACATAGTTTAAGATCCTCTATCTTTATACCATCGGTTTTTATCAAAATGTGTGTTTTATCATTAATATTAATTTGTTTTTGACAGTGGAAATAATTAAATTAGCATGGTCTATTGTATTTTTGTTTTAAGGAAATCGGTAAAATTAAGCTCGCTGCTTTATCAAAAATGTGTTCTTGGCTAAGATAAGAGGTCTGACCTGCCCGGTGATTGTTTAACGGCCGCGATATATTTACCGTAAAAATGTAGCATAATCAATGTCATAACAAAAGTCTTTTAATGTAAGACTGGTAGGAATGGTTAAACGAAATACTAGCTGTCTCTAATTTTCTATGATTTGACATTTTTGTCAAAAAGCTTACATTTTATTAAAGAATGAGAAGATCCCATATAGCTTTATAATTGAGAATAATACTTGTTTTTATTTTATTTGTATCCTATTATTCTAATTTTTGTTGGGGTGACAACAGATGCATAAATAATATTTTTATTTATATAATATTCATTAATGTTTAATACATCAATTATTATTGATAGTTAGAATTAGTTACCCTAGGTATAATAGTGTAATCTTCCTTCAGATTTCAACTTTACAGGAAGGGTGGTGACGTCGATTTTGGATTAAAATTATAATATTCAGCTTAATGTTTAGGTCTGTTAGCAGTTCACCCCCTCACCTGGCTACGCTCATGAAATGCAGGGAGCATGTAATAGGTAAAAAGACGAGAGTAATTGTCTAACCGTAGAAAAACTGTGTTTGATTAATGGTCGGTGCGCTGTACTCGAAGAGCTTCCATGGCAACACCGCGTAGTAAACATTACCTAAAGCCACCGACGTGCTTACGAAATTATGCATTTATTTCTTCATTTAATTTTGTTAAAATTATTATTGAAGTCAGAATTTCCATTTACAATAATTCGTGAACTAAATAAATACAGTTTCTCTTTGCTAATAATTTTGATAAAATGAGTTGAAATGAAACCTTTAAGTGGTTTAATTCAATCTTTAATTAATTTGTTATATTATACTTTAGTAATTAATTTGATATATCGTGGACATAATATTGTTTCAGCTTTCAACACCTTCCTAATTCCCGTAAAATATGTTTTGGTACTATGTCATTTTATGATAGCCATTGCATCTTTAGTCAGATTTGCAACACTATTTCAGCTGACATGAAAACCGCGGATAAGAATGCCATGGTCATGGGCATCGTATGGCCTTATTATTATTTTCTTCGATTTTCTCCTCAAAATGAGTGATTACGAAAGACGATGAATTACTTGGAAACATGAATCTAACAATTAAAAACAATAGACGGTCCCCATTTAGTAATTAAAAATTGCTAATTAAAAGCTCTTGCTCCAACTGGTTCTCGGAATTTTAAACTACTACACGCCAAATTATAGTTCATATGTATTCTAAAAAATGGTCTGGGAATGAAAAATCTATTACACATACATTCAAACATTCACATCCCCATTTCATTATGGGCCAAGCCAAAAAGCTCCATCTTAAGTGATTTCATGAAACTTATGTCCATTTAGTAGAGACTTCTTCCTCTACTTGCACGCTTTTGTTTCTAATATAAAATTCATAAAATCCCAATTGTTCCTGATAATTTTGATATCCATCATCTTGAAGATGATGGATATTAAAATGATGATCATCTCTTCGAACACATTCTTCGAAGATATTCTCAGCCCGTCCGCTCGGTCCATTCAAATCAATTAATATTTATTTCAAATATCTTTCGGTGTTTCGAGGACTCTCATCCATTTTCTCAACATCGATTCAGACTTCCTTCATACTTATCTGTTATGGTCCGTTTAATCCCTCTTCCTTCATGACTCACTCATTCCACACCCTATTACTTCTTTTTTGTCTTAAGCAAAGCTCAAGCGGCTGTTTATTATAAATCCCCAAGCGACCATTAATTTTTAACTCATAAAACACAATTGTTTTGGCTAAAATACCCAAGTGAATGTTAAAAGATCAATAATTTATTTCAATACATTTCATGTTATCAAACTTTCATTGCATTCGAGATTTTATTTGGCTGCTGGATTTGATCGTATATTTCCTTGGAAAGAGGCAGGAAATCAGGCTTTAACCTTGGAGTCAATCCAATCTCGATAAGCCGAGACTCTCGTGTACACCGTTGGATAGCCTTTCTCGTCACAACCTCTCGCCCAGGAAACCAGACCGACGACCGTATTCTCCATTAACAATGGGCCACCAGAGTCACCCTGAAACAAGATGAAATAATAGTTGTTGAATAATAATTTAACTCCAAAATTTGGCAGATATGAATATGCTTCTCCAATTTAACATATTTGTACACATATCCCAAATTTCTCTGAATAATGAAAAAAACGAGAATCAATGCTGAGCAGGAGAGAAGGCGGGCCCAATGAAGTAAGAGATTGATGACACTTAAGCTCTAAAATTTATTTCATTTAATATTTAATTTTAATTATATTCATAGTTTTATCAATCCATGATTCCACGCTAAGAAAAAATTCTGAGAAATTTTCAACTTTCGATTAGAGCTGTAGCGCCATGCCCAAGATTTCGTTCTAAGGGCCACAGATATGATATAGGCATATAAAGCGATAGCTATACAGAAAATACGGTTTAAGCTATCATTATAAGCGTGCTCACATAGGCTTCCTTTCTAAATTACTGCCTTGGAAGCAAATATAATCGAAAAAATAAGGAATGTACCCACATGATAGGAAACAGCGCGGATTTTAGTCCGAATCGGAAGATTTACACGAAGAAAATGTGACATTAAGAGGTATCAATTATGCAGCGTATGACTCTGTGACTGTTTTCAGGACAACTAATAGAATGGAATAAATTATATGATCAAGATTATTTTGCTAGATTTTTGGAATTCAACGAAAACTATAAATAATATATACATTGTAGTAGATTGGAGAGGGGATTTTTTTCCAAATCTACGTATGATTCAAAAATCTCAGGTGTCGGATGGTGCAGAGATGTCAGAATATACATTGCACATGGTCGATCTATCCTTTACTCCTGCACTGAATTGCATCAGGGGAGAGTCATGGGAAGAGTCTCATTTTGGCAAAAAGGTGGATGGATTCGACATCAATTCAGAGAAGGCTTTAGAGACTCGATCTGGGGATTAGAAACGTCACTTCATGGATTCGGATTACTGGAATGCATACTAGAACAATTAAAATGCGACCACTGAGGAAATATAAACATTTGTGTCGGGACATTATCAAGATGAATTGTTCTTTTCGCGTTCTTGCTCCTATCTGAAGAATTATAGCTTCCGAGGTCCCGCACACGAGCCAAACAATTGCGGGCAATAAAAGGTTAATCACGATTAATGACACAAAAAACTCAATTGAAACGAAGATGACGGAAGTAAAACAAAATCCATGATTTTTTTTTCAATTTTAAGGCAAGATAATGTATTGATTGAACGAGAATAATATTATTTGAAAATCAAGCGAAAAATTAACTAATTTTTCCCATACCCGTCCATGTTGAGCGCGAATAGAAATGAAGTAAATATATTTTTTTTAATGAATTTTGGGCGAAGATGCGGCGTTGAAAAGGAAGAGTATAATATGGAAATTCAGGAGTGATAATTTCATATCTAGACGAAGAAAATACTGATAATAGCATAACTGTAAAGGTCACAGGAAAACAGATGAGATGGACAGAAGAAGTTAGAAAGAATGACACACGCTTGAGAAATAGTGGTTTAGAAAATAACGGAAAAATATTGACTGCTGATTGGCGCAATGAGATTTCGGTGAGGAAAGTGAGTTTTTAATAGTGAATAAATATAGGGCTACGACAAAGAATGTGCCGCGATGAAGGTCTGAAAAACACACGAGAGAAAGGAGATATTTTTGAGCAGCTTGAAAGATGAAAAATGGTAGGGTTTATCAGTAATCAAAGATGGCCGTGAAGAAATAGGAAAGACGTCATATCCATTTTTTATTGTAACCCTGCACGTTATTTCAAGTAGTTAAGTACAATACAGATTTGATTGGATGAAGATCGACAAGTTTTGGTATTAATGGAATTAACTGACAGAAAATTTGAGGCTGTAATTTTTTCAAATAAGTCAAAACTTACATTACAAGATCCCTTGTTTCCTCCAGGAGTGTCCGCGCAGATTTGCTCAGGGTACACGGTCAGACCGTCCGGCTTATAGGCGTCGTTGCAGAGGCTGTGGTTCCAAATGAAAATGGACACTTCGTACAAATCGTCGGGGAGCTCACCCATGTACTGAAAATGGAATGATGATAATCAAGTGTACGTTTTTTCACAAAATATAACTATCCACATTATTTGGAACTTATCTGCATTAGGATTAATTTTGAAAAATGGGAAAATGAGATGCATCATCTCTTTAGACTGTACAGAACAGTCATTACGTTATTTACGTTTCGTGATCATTACCACTGTTCTTTCAATTGCGATCATGCACACATTATGATTTATTATTTTTAAGAGTTACTTCAATTCCGTGTATTTTGAGGAGCATCAGAAGATATACCCACAGACAATCGGCCCCAGCCGATGACCGTAACTTCGGCTCCGACTGGAGGCTCTATGTCCTGTTCGGGAAGGGTTACGGGTGCGGTGTTGCCGTCTGCATCGAACTGGAAGGGCGGGTCCACCTGCAAACGAAGTATAATCTCAAATGAATAACTTGAACAAAAAAAAATTAGAAGAATCTTAAGAGGAGAAGGAGTGAGTTTGACAAAAAATATTTTTCAAGGAGGAGGTAATTGATTGCAGTGATGTCGATTGAGGATGTTAAGAAAAGACTAGATATAACTTTGAAAGGGAGAGTGGTTTTGTGCGGTGTGGAAACTTATTCGTTGGGGAGAGAGAGCGAGAGCGCCTGCTTACATATAGAGTGAAATTCTACAGGTATTCCAGCAGCCACCTAATTAATGAAACACTGTTAGATGTCATTTGAGAGACTTAGTCATACATCATTATCTTTTTTCAGTTTCCGAAGTTTATAGGTCGTGTGGCGACCGTTCACACGTTAACCTGGATTAATGACGAATCCTATTCTTAGATGACGAACTCCTGAGAAACATTATAAAGGATAACTTTTCATCTTCACGATCCAATGTGGAAACTTACCTTCATCACCGACACGTCGTTGTGCCAAGAATCGCTTGGGTTATAATCTTCATGGTAATGAATTTCTGTAACTTTGTGCCTCGTTCCACCTGTCTTCAGGTTATTCGTACCTGATAAAACACTGAGTTCTTCGGGTTCATATCTGCAAAATAAAAAGAACTTGATATCAGTTTATGCATTCTCAATCAAGGGTAAGAAATTTACTATCGCGTTAGTTTTGAGCAGATCAAGACATCAAATTGGATGGGAAATGGCAAAATTAAAATTGAAAATAATGGGTATTACGTCGGCTTGAAAAATAATTAGGTAGGTGATTTTTTCTTAGTAGAGTATAACATTTTAAATTTGGTGTCTTCGACTTTAATTCCTACTAACGTTTAAAATGTACTTTTTCTGTTAGGCTGAAAACTGACATTCCTTATTATTTTAAATATTTATTTCTAATTGAAATAATAAACCAACATTGAACCGAACTTCTACACGTGCAGTCCGAGTATTCATAACAAACTTCGGATTTATTACCTTTGCACGGTCATGGTAGATGCCAGTTCTAAAAAAAAATTCGAAATGGCAAGTGAAGAGCCTCCATTATTCGTCAACTTAATGGAATACACTGCGTTCCAATTTCTGTTTGACTGAAATATTTTCTCCAACCTTATTCATTTCAACAACTGAAAATCTTCCTATAACGCTCATTTCCTTTCTTCAAAAATTAAATGCTTGGAAATATCTCACACTCTTTTATTTCTAACATAACATTTTCAATAAATGACGACTGTTCATTAAAGAATTCTCCTCATTATATCCCTTTCCTTTGTAATTCCTTCTCCAGCTGAATTAATTATTCTAGTATCCTTACAAATATGACCAGTTTCCTCAAGAATACTTCCCAAAAGCACAAGACTTCCCTTCTGGCTACTTAATTTTTTCTCTTTTCTTATTAATCCTAACCTTTATAATTCATATTGCCTTATTCCCAGGAGTCCAATCCTCATCCTCCAACCCACTCATCAAATATCATAAGCAAATTATGTAGACTTAGGTGATCCGCGACTCCGATTCCGATTCCTACACGCACTCCAATCATTCCTATGCTCCCATCTCTTAAGCGGAAAAGTTCAGAGACACAGGAGATAACGAGCAGAACTGCCTTTTCCCCATGCATATTATAACATCACAGTCATCAATTTTGTTCACTCTACTCCGTCTACTACGCCAAAGAAAGATTTCCAAATATATTCTAGATTTTTCTCAATAAAAGCCTCTATTATATGAAGAATATGTCATCATAAATCTTCTCCAATTTCCTCTTGGTGACTCTTTGTGGATACAAATACGTAATCTTTTTTAAGTGCAAAATTTAACTCATTGTCCCCACTAGATTTTTTTGTGTTCTAAGGAATTTTTATAAATCCTCAAACTCCTCCTGATTTAAAAATGTTCTGGTATGATTAGAAGCGGCCTAAAAAAATTTGCCGGGGGAATTTATCCTAAAAATGTTATTGCATTCTAAAGAAATCTCAACTCCATTTCCTTAATTTTTAGGGATTCTGCTACGATGTATTTTACAGTAATTATTTGTTATTTTAATCATTTCCAAAAGTATTTTCGTTAATTTCACCGAGTTTTACTGTAACTTGCTAACCATTACCTCTGAATCCAAGTTATATTCATCCATGAAATATTTCCTGTATTGCATTTCACTGGATACGTTAACAATTCAGTTTTTCCTCGCATCACCTCCGCCACTATTCTCGGATCCTATCTTTAATTTCGTCAAAATATCAAAATCAGGTATACATTTCTTCCACGTGTACTCTTGACTACACCACATTTCCTTCCTCTGGGTTATTTGATGAAGCCCCTGTCTACTCTTTCATATTCGGATTAGTTTTTACTTTTTTACCTTTTGAGGATTGCTTCACCTTCTTGCACATCTCCACGCACAGTTTTTCAAATTAACTAATTGTTCTTTCCCCCATATTTCCTATACCCTAATTGTATTCTCTTTGGCAAATTATGTAATTCCTGGTGCATCTTTCTCTCCTACTACATTTTAAGACTTTATAGTCTCTTCCCCGTTTCCTTCAATCCTTTTGTATTGACTGGTTCCTCCATAGATCTTGTAATATCCCTTTTAAGACATCCTACCTTTATTGTTCCCTTTGTTCCGTTCCTCAGAACTAAGACGCTGATATTTGATACACTGATATATTTCTCTTTTAATGTTTCTTCAATCTAGTTTCTCAAATTTATTTCGCTGCTCCAACTTTAATTTTCGTCCCCATACACATTGGAAATCACATAAAAACAAAAGTGTAATCTTCACAATGGATTGGTGAAACCCTGGCCGCAAAAAGCTGGAGAAGTTTGCTCCAATGTCAAGGTGATGTTGACTGTTTTCTTTCTATGGAACGGGGGTTGTGCTTCACAAAAACCTACCTTAAGGCCATAACGTCGACTCGGAGTACTACCTGGAGGTTATGAAACGCCCAAGAGAGAGAATCAGGCGAAAACGGTCCAAATATTGGAGAAGCGGCGAGTGAGTGGTTTTTTCGCCGAAACAACGCGCCGGTTCATTCGTATCTCAGAACTCCTGAGTATTCAGCCAAAATAAGACCGCTGTGCTTACCCACCCACCCTACCCACCAGATATGGCACCATGCGACTTTTTCCTGTTTCCCGAACTAAAAACCTATGGGAAATGATTTTTTGCCCATTCTAGAGATAAAAGAAAATTCGTAAGAGGTGAGCATTCCAGAAAAAGCGTTCCAGGACTGTTTCAAAGAGTGAAAACAGTGTATACGTTGGGGAGGAGACTCCTTTGAAGGAGACCCTTACCAATAATTTGTTTGTGAAGTATTTTTTTTGTGATGAATAAAGTTTGGGAACTTTTTAAGCATACCTCATAGCACTTCCTTGCTCGGTTTCATTCAAGCACCTATACAACCTAATCCATCATTGTCAAATATTTTCTTCCATTTGTTCATTTTCTTCGAATCCCACCAAAATGAATTTCAATTCTGTCTACTTTTGTAGAAATTTGCGATGCATACCTCCCTCCATTATTCCCTTTGAAATGCCTACATGAGTTAGAATATGCTAAATGTAAAATCACTGCTTTGCTCATAAATCACGTGTAAGTGTTGGGCAGAAATGAATAGTGTGGTACAAAGCCAGCATTTAATACCAATCAATTTAGCTGTGCTTACTCATTCCTTATTAAAAGGTTCCTCTCACAGCTTATTACTCCTTACCCCCATTAGCATTGAAGTATTTTTGATACTCTGCATAAGGAGATCATTAATGCATTTTATAAGCACAGAAAAGAGTTGAGTGAATATAGGATGAATCTTAAAAATAAGAAAACTTAAGGAAAACATACTGAGAGCAGTGAGCAGCAGTGAGGATGTAATTGGCGTTTACAATGGACCCTCCACAATTGTGATCGCCATCCACTTGCAGCGAAATCTGCGACAGAAAGAAGAAATCATGTACCAATGTGATTAGTGATTAGTTGTCCGTATGTACACCGGTATTACTAGTAAATCGGTCAGTTCCGTTTTTGTATCTTAGAATAAAATCCTATCTCTCATTACATCTGTATTCAACACCCTTCTCCCGATTTCCCTCTTGTATACTATGGTTACTTCACGTTGCTACTCCTTACTTCCTTACTTACGCTTATGCCTTACGCACTCTGAAATGATCGCACCAATCCGCACAGCTTCTTTATGCATTCCACATAGTCGCAACAGATCTATATTTCCTTTTACCATTTCTCAACCAGAGTTTTCTAATTTTGCGTTGATAGGTAAACCGAAAATTGACGACAATAAATTTTTATCGAAGGACGAAATCCATGATTTTTAATGAACACTATGCCCACCTGTTCTGTTTCCGTAATTCCGGATTTATTTCCTGAAAAGTGCTACTTTAATGTAGTTTACGACAATGTGCAACGGCAGTTACACTAAATCATAGCTCTACCATTTTACTCCAAATTTTATCTGGTTTTAGGTTGTCATGAAATACATCTACGAAATTATGAGCTCAAGGTTTTCCGAAAATCTTTGCCACATCGAAGTAGCATCAAATATATATAGGTGTCTGCTAATCGAATTAATTTTGCCTTTATCATCCTTTTAGTAAACTAAAATTAAGGTGTTCAGTTTGTGGAATTTGTTAGGACTGAACTGAAAACTTGAAAAACTTTGGATAATGAGTGAGGTTTTATAATTACCTGTCCGGGATATTTCCTGCCTTGGACGATGTCTCCTCCAATGATATAAGGATCAGTGAAACCAGGCAAACCCACTGCCGCTCCAACGCCTTTGGGCTTCCTCTGGGGAGACCCTTGAAAGTTCCGACATGAAGTTTGCTTTTGAAGGTTTAATTCTATGCAATAATTTCGTATATATACATTCAGTTCAATCATTTTCTGGCGATTATTGCAACAAATGTTATTAGCAAGGATTATTACAGGTACCTACGAGATATAGACAAGGCGAAGAAACAAATTATTGTCAACTACATCATGATGAAATAGTTTTTTAAAAATTCCTCGTCATCGAACTTAAAATCCTGGGATCACTTTTTAGAAGTATCGTCAATAATTTACAATTTGAATGGAAATACTTTCAATGAGATTTTGAAGCATGTGTGGATCTGAATACCCTAAGGAATATGGATAATATGTGCGTGCGCGTGTACATATATATATATATATATATATATATATATATATATATATATATATATATATATATATATATATACACATACACTCGTATGTTTGTGTATATTCAAAGCCAAAAGGTTTAATTAAGTAAAACAAATGAGGATTACATGCATACCATGCAGAAAATATGTTTGGCTTGAATTTAGTAATCTAGTAATCAAAATATATTTAAACAAAAATTAGTTTTTAATATTACAAATACGCAACATGAGGAGGAAATCTCACCTAACGCCGTCCCGATGATGAGGAGAACCACAAGAGCTACTAACTTGGCCATATCGTCGAACAGTGGTCAGTGAAACTAGGATTTCCCTCTTTTATAAACATGGACCAAAAAAGGTCTACACATGGCCTTTGCTATCTAATTCTTTTAGACTGTATACGATAAGATTAACATTAATCACATCCATCACCATTTATCAATCTGATGTTACGCTATCAACATATTTTTCTTCTCATTCAACTCATGGTCTCCCTCTGTTGTACTTTTCATTCAATCGACCTTCAGAACTCCCTTACAGAATACTTTTATGCCTAGATCTTTAGAGTTAAACATCCAAATAGATTGTTTCTTTCTCATTTTTTTCTCGGAAAACTTTCTCATTCCCCTATCCTTCACTTGGAATGTTCATCGATGGTCCGCTCCGCCCATTTTGCTTTCGTCATTATTCTATGGCACCACGTTCTATTGCTCCCGACCCCTTCTACCGTTGTTCAGTGTACATGGCTTAGCACCATTAAATGTAAATTCAAGACATGTTTTCATTACGTTTTTCCTCATTTCCGGTTTTGCGTTGTTGAAAGTTCCTAGGCCTCTCTTTTTGATAGAATGATTAATTTTTCATGGTAATCCTACTCACATTATCTTTCGAGCTTCTTTCATCACTTGTGTCTTTCCTCATATGTAATAGATAACCTAAAATAATTAATTTGTGAAATAGAACATTACGCCCCCTTTACTTTTTTATGATGACAGCAAATGATTGAGAAAAGCTAAGGCCTGATTTCCGTGTTACCTTAGACTACGATAAATACTTTAAATTACAGTTTCTGCGCTTCCAATAAGATTCAAATTGTGCCGGTTAAGAATGACTTCAAAGTGTACACCGCTCATGATAAATATTCATTTCTGTTATTAATATTTTTCCAGTAGTTTTGCCTCCTTCAGTGATACCAATTATAATATAATTCGAAATCCCCCGTGCTTACTTATATAATAAATATAACTAAGCACGGAAGATTTAAAATTTATGTATCACAATCACCGGACAATAAATACCATACTTGTAGTTTACGTTATGATCAGATTAATGTTTTAAATAATTTAACTGTTTGCTATATGACATTGATTTTGGTAATACTTTTATATTAGCCTTCTCCGTCAATTCTTTCTTTCCTTCTAATTATATATAACAACAGTAATAAAAATGGTACTTAACCATGTATAGTACTAATTCTAATTTTACAGTACATTTTACTCATAACCCTTTATTACTCGTGTTTTTCTCAAATTCTTCATATGGCACCAAATATTTACATTTTTTTTCTCAATCGTACATGTTTTAAATCAATACAGAAATATTGATTGAAAAAATATATTATTGAAACAAGAAATTTAGCAGAAAAAAAGAGAGAAAATTCATGAAAAAAGAGTATGAGCAAAGTTTTTGTGCTGGGACTGATACGAATCTAGCAGATCATAACCCTCCTTTCAGCCCTAGCCGGTGTGCCACAAATATCTTATTTGTCTGTATAAACAGTAACTCAACAGAAGAAAGACGGTTGGATCCAACTCGCAAAAATTGTTCATGCATATTATAAATAATCGTAAATTGATGTGATAATTACCATATGAAATTAAATGTTTTATCCTATGTATCCAAAATCCTCACAATCAGAGGTGAATTCTTCCATCACCTCCCTCAGACCCTCCCACTCTTAATTAGTCACCCAATTCAGTCATTCACATAGCAAAAATTAATAGCTCAAAGGCCACTGACTCCAAGGAGTTGAGTGGTGTTTCACAAATTATAAAAAAGAAACAAATTCAGAGGCAGAGCCAAAGTAATGCTCTGTGATATAAATTAATTATTTTGCTCAGCATTGTATCGACCAAAATATTCGTTTTTCAGCGTGGTTAACATAGCGGACTTCAAATTCGACATTGCTGAGCGCAAATAGTCTCAAGAGTCCACATTTCACGCCCATTTAGTACCGTTGCTAAAAGACATTGTGATTTAATTTCCAAGCATATTCTCTTTCTCCATCATCACTTTCGTCTTTCGCCGCACCGCAATGGTATATGACAGACGTATTGAGAACGGTCATGTTTTGGAAAATCTTTTTACCACTTACTTTTTTTACGACTATAGCTTAACATGACACGTCTAATCGTGTCAATTTGACTCATAGATAGCCACACTAGTACTCGTAGATAGTGTACGACTCGAAGTCCTCAGGATTCAAGGTCGGTGATTCATTACCTTTTAAAGGCCGTTCAAAATTATTGCTCAGGAAGCTATTTTAAATACTCTAATCAGGTAGCGCATGACGTATGTATAAGGAAGTCCAAATAATACCATTTTTTGCGAAATCCTTTGCTTGAAAACGTCAGTAATTTATTTGATGAAAAAGTCAATGATTTTTATCTATCTCTCGTATAAGTGATGGTTTCGGGCGTAATTTTATGGAATCGATTCATTTTGGAAATGAAAAATAGTAACTTTGTGATTCCACTGAAAATATTTTATTACGAGACGACCCGGATTTCGACGTTCAACGTCATCTTCAGGTGACAACTCACTCTGACGGATATCCATCCATCTAATATATATATATATATATGTATATATATATATATATATATATATATATATATATATGGATGTCCGTCAGAGTTGTCATCTGAAGATGACGTTGAACGTCGAAATCCGGGTCGTCTCGTAATAAAAATTTTTCAGTGGAATCACAAAGTTACTATTTTCATTTCCAATACCTCTCATAGTTTATGTACACGGTGCTGACAATGACCATCTACAAAGTCATATCAACACACTCGCCATCCCCCAAAAAAACAATGAGACTGAAAACAATCGGTATCTTAAATGCTGAGAAAAACCATCTGTGATCAAAATTAATCTCAGATTATTATCAGTATCATGTGGTCTGATGTTCATGAGCAGAGGGCAATGGACAGGAGTTCAAACTTTATGTCGTCAGCAATTTTCTCATTCCAAATGTCCCATATTATATTTTCCTTACCACCTTTATTTTCCTTAATTTTTTTAAAATGGTTTCATCTGACTACCGAACAACGAGTGTGCTTTTTAAATAAGGTAATCCTTAATGAAATAACTTTTTATCAAAATATTCACACTTTTATTTTTCAAGAGTAACTATATTTTGAATCTTAAATTATTAATTACATGTTAGGAGGGATAATAATTTAAAATTTTTATTAAAGTATAAGGAAACTCTTAAAAATGTAGTGACAGCCAAAATTTTAATTTGCGACTGCTATGCATATTATCGCAATCCAAAAACTGTAAGTACAGCACTCTCTCCGATTTTTAAATGTATATATCGTATGATGGCTATCCAAAACCAGCCTCGTATATTGGATTATTTTGTCAAATAAATAGGTTTTATGCACCCACTGGAAAATAAAATAAACATTCCAACAACAGGCTCGGTAACATTTTCTTCAACTCATCTGCTATTTAACGTGAAATTTAGATGTAACTTCTTATGAAAATACGGTTTTTTTTTAATTGCCTTCGTCAAATGAAAATTATTTCTTTACGCACGTATGTATGCACCCCTTTCCACTTTATTCAGAGCGATTAAAAAATATTAAACAAGTCCTAATTAGCTGTAGACTTAACACATCACTATTGAACATCGTGGGCTCGGGCATTAAAAAGTTATTTTTCAAAGCCAAGTTTACTCTCTTCTATAGCTCTTATGTTCCTGCTCTGCAATCAAACTGATAATATATCTTCATCTTTGGGTTTCTCCGTAGGTAATGTTATCATTGCATCTTTATTTTTGTTACAGAACTCTTTCCAAGTTTCACACTTCAATGCTACCTGCTCCAAGGTAGAAGTGCCAATGACAAGGCAAAAAAGTGACACGGGAATGGAATATAACTTTTGGTACATTCGCTCTTTTCTCTCCGTGTAGTCGCACTAATTTTATGCAAGAACTAAACAGAATCCCCAGCTGTCCCTTCCATTGCAGGAAGTGGTGCACTTTGATTTTGCGCCATTATAAGGTGTTCTATCCAGTCACGAAATGCTGACACACGCGTGGACACAGTGGGGTATCCCTTCTTATCACAGCCGCTGGTCCAGAACACAAAACCTACAACTTCTCCATTCACGAAGAGGGAACCACCGGAATCACCCTGAAGAGCAAAACAAAAAAACATCCATCAAAAATGTCTTTAAATAAATAGATAGGGAAACTTTTCTAGCATTTTCGGTGGTAATTCATACAATAATCAAGCAAATACGCCGCAGAAATCAACTAGAAATCAACTCGAGGGCTGGTAATGACAGTTGTGTGTATATTTGTGTGTATATATAGAAACATATATATGTGTGTGTGTGCGCGTGCGCGCGTGTGCGCGTGTGCGCGTGTGTGCGTGTGCGCGTGTGTGCGTGTGCGCGTGTGTGCGTGCGTGTGTGCGTGCGTGCGTGCGTGTGTGCGTGCGTGTGTGCGTGTGTGCGTGTGTGCGTGTGTGCGTGTGTGCGTGTGTGCGTGTGTGCGTGTGTGCGTGTGTGCGTGTGTGCGTGTGTGTGCGTGTGTGCGTGTGTGTGTGTGTGTGTGTGTGTGTGTGTGTGTGTGTGTGTGCGTGCGTGTGCGTGTGCGTGTGCGTGGGCGTGTGCGTGTGCGTGTGTGTGTGTGTGTGTATTTATATCCCTCCCCGGACTACAACGTTGACGTGGTGGAAGGGCTTGTGCGTTCCGATGACCCCTAGAGCTGTGCTGGCGGAAGTAATAATTATTGCTCCTGGTAGGGTCACCCATGCCAGATAGGTCGAAGGTTAGAAGCAAGACGAAAGGTAGTCCACGCAGCGTCTGTTCCTCAGTGAGGCGGCTGCAATGGCGTCTGACCCCAGTGGGGCGGCCAGTAAGTTATGGTGTCACGTTAAAAACACTATTGAGGAAGGCAACGGGAAACCACCTCAATTATCATTCCCAAGATTAGGACAATGATGAGGGCAGGGAAATTGGAGAATGTTAAGCGAGAGATGGAAAGGGAAAATATAGATATTTTAGGTCTATGCGAGGTGAGATGGAAGGATAGTGGGGATTATTGGAGTGAAAATTATAGAATAATATACAGCGGCGGGGACGAGAGCCAACGAGGGGTTGCCATAGTATTAAATGAAGAGGCCTAGTCAACATAGAGGAGGTAACGGATAGGTTATTACTAGTAGAGATAAAGCAGAACCGACGAACTTGGTTATTATTCAGGTATACATGCCACCGAGCAACTATAAGGAAGAAGAGGTCGATAGGATATAAGATCAGTTAGAGGACATAATCACGTGTGTTCCCGCAGGGAAACATTTGATAGTGATGGGAGTTTGGAATGCGACTGTAGGCGAAGGAAGAGATGGTGATGAGGTCGGGGACTACGGTTTAGGCACGACGAATGACCGCGGGGAGAAAGCAGTTGAGTTCTGCAGGAGACAGGGGTTAGTCATCACCAACACTTGGTTTAGACACCACAAAAGACGCAGGTATTCATGGAAAATGCCAGGTGACACAGAAAGGTATCAGCTAGATTATATCCTGGTTAGACACAGGTTAAGAAACAGTGTGATATATTCGCACAGCTTCCCGGGAGCGGATGCGGACTCGGACCATAATTTAATTGTTATGAAATGTAGCGTCCGTTTCAAAAATATAAGACAGGGACGGCGAGTTAGAAAATGGAATGTATAAGCATTAAATGGTTTGAAAAGGAAGGAATACAAACAGGCGCTAGAGGAAATCATGGAGGATGGTAAAGAGCTAAGTACAACGGAAGAAAAATGGGAAAGTATTAAGAAAGGGTTGTCTAAAGCCGCAAAAGACACTATAGGAACCGTTAACGCTAAAAGGACTAGGAAACCATGGATCACGGATGAGATGATTACAAAGATGGATGAGCGGCAAAAATGGAAGAATATAAATACAGAATTAGGCAAAATGAAGTACAAAGAATTAAACAATATTTTGAGGCGGGAACAAATAAAGCAAAAGAAGCATGGTGGAAGACGCAGTGCGAGGATATGGAAAGTCTGCAGAGGAAGGGTGAAATCGGTGCGCTGTACAGCAAAGTTAAATCGTTATCGGGAAGTAAGAAAGGAAGAGCTATGCTAACAGTTAGAGATAAGGCGGGTAAGGTAATAGTTGACGCAGGAAAGATCCAAGAGAGATGGAAGGAGTATATAGAAGAACTGTATAGTAAAGAACTCAGACCAACAAAGTTAGACATGGAAAAGGAACATGATGTGGAGGAAGACAGCTTAGGTCCAAGCATACTAGACAATGAGATAGAAAGGGCATTAAGGGAGATGAAACTAAATAAGGCCGTGGGGGTAGATAACATTCCCGTGGAACTTTTAAAATGCTTAGGAAAATGTGGGAGGAAGAGGCTACATGGGCTGATCCGTAGTATTTATGAGGAGGGAATCTGGCCGGAAGACTGTGTGAGATCAGTTTTAGTTCCGATTCCGAAAAAGGTAAAGGCCACGTCATGTGAGGACTATAGGACAATTAGTTTGATATCCCACGCAGCTAAAGTTGTTCTCAGGATCATAAACAAAAGGATAGAGAGTAGGGCAAATGATTACTTAGGGGATGATCAGTTTGGGTTTATGAAGGGGAGAGGTACGCGTGATGCCATTGCAGTAATGAGATCATTAATCGAGAGGAATATAGAACACAACCAGGAGGTATTTGCCTGTTTCGTAGATTTCGAAAAAGCGTTTGATAGAGTGAATTGGGAAAAACTAATGAGCATTATGCAGAAAATAGGAATAGATTGGAGGGAAAGGAGGCTAATCCGCAACCTGAACATGTCTCAGACTTCTCAGGTGCGGGTGTGGAACGGGGAGGCAGGGTTGCCCATTATCACCGTTGCTGTTCAACCTGTATGCAGAGGAAATGATTAAAGAGGCATGGGAAGAACTGATGGTAGGAATGAAAGTGGGCGGGAAATTCGTAAAATCAGTTAGGTTTGCTGATGACCAGACTTTAGTTTGTCAGTCAGCCAAGGGGTTGCAAGCATTGCTGAGTGAATTGGAAATTCAGTTCGACAGGTATGGGATGAGAATCAATATTAATAAAACAAAGGTTATGCGATTTTCTAGCAAGAAAAAGGCTAAGCTAAACATTAAAATAGGATGGCAGAAACTAGACCAGGTAGAACAGTTTACGTATCTGGGAAGTGTTTTGGACCAATACGGTCAAAGTAGTAAGGACGTAAGGAGAAGAATTGCGCTAGGCAAAGAGGTTTTTCGCAAGGAGGAAGGAGTTGATGACAGGGACGTTGAGTAAGGATTTTAAGAAAATACTCATAAAAACTTTGATATGGAGCATAGCTATGTACGGCGCGGAAACGTGGTCATTGAAGCAGGAGGATAGACGTAGACTGGAGGCTTTTGAAATGTGGGTGTGGAGAAGAATGCAGAAGGTGAAATGGACAGAGAGGAAAACAAATGAGGAAGTACTTGATATGGTGGGCGAAGAGAGGGGTTTGTTGGGAGAAATCCTTTGGTGATCGGGGTGGATGACGGGGGTATTGGCCGGCAGTGAGATGTTGAAAACTGTAATAGAGGGGAGAATGTTAGGCAAACGAGGCAAGGGAAGGAATAGAATAGGGATGTTGGACGGGATGAAGGGAGGAAGAAAGTACTCAGAGATGAAGAGGGACCTAGTGTAGAGTAGGATGTTGTGTTTTGCTGGGGGTCACAAATTGTTGAATTAGTAATTTTGTCCATCTAAAAACCTACCTTAACCGGTAGTTTACCTAATTATATATATATATATATTTTATTTATTTATTTATTTATATATATACATATATAATCCATACATTTCGACTTCTGGGTCAAGTTGTTCTTCTGCTCCGGATAGCAAAACTTCGGAGGGTACATATTTCATAGATGACTAGTAAGATTGAGTTGCTTTTACTTTTGTTTACAAGATTGCATACTTTCTAATACAGCGATATTTTTCAAACAATTACCGTCATATCTAGGTCAGGCCGTGTACTACTGCGCTTTCCAATGTAATTTGAATAATTTTAAGTGTTTGTGCAAAACTGTTCAATAAATTACGTTAAAGAAATAATTGCATTACTTTCGGAAAGCACCCTTTATGTATGAATATGTTCTTTGCATTTGCTTATCCAGATTAAATTCCTTTTTGACACTTAAAGTTTGAGTGTTTACACTGACTGAATAAAGGAACGGCTATATTTATTCCAATTAGTTTTTACTCATTCTAATCTTCGTCCTCGGTTTCTTAGCAATGGTAACAAATTCTATATATATTCAATTGTTGAATATTTTAATTTTTTATATGCAAACTTTTCCGACGACAATTCATGGTAATTCGCCATTTTCGGAATATTTTTTTCTGATTCATTAAATAGAACAAATATCTAACGAAGGTCAAAATTAATACACAGAATCTATTTATTTTAGTGCCCTATGGAAATTTTGGCTTTAAATCCAGAGCGGAAGTTCATCATTCGGAAATTGTTTTGCATATCGTCAATTAAATCGTCAGATGACTGCGTTATCACGAAGAAAAACATAGTTACCTTTAACAAGCATGAAAAATCAAAGTGTAGTTAAAAATATAGAAATAACTTATCAATCGTTGGTGTTAGATTCCTTAGAATCGAAGCGTACAAAATCTTGTAAAAATCAATGGGGTCTTTTAATAGTTTCCTTTGAACTGGGGATTTTTTATTAGTCATAGTCTACATAAAGTAATAAAACCGCGGAATACAAATACTGATATCAAGGACATTGGAACCATATCTTTCTGGGAGATTAACATCAAGATAATCAATGTAGAAATTATCTTCATCTCCCAGAGTTATCGTGAATCACAAATCCCCACGCCAAGACTTAATAACATTGAACTAATTTTTAAGAAAATTCTTCCATGGTGACAGAGTGAGAATTTGATATTGACATTTATCTCTGATTACACAAAACACCATGATAGGGCATTTGATAAGTAATAATAAATCTGCAGTGAATAGCTGAAAGTCTTATCGGAAAGTGCGAAAAGCTCAATCCGTAAATTCATTTCTTGATCTCATATTTTGGGATGTACATTTTTTTATGTGTTCTATGTGAAAATCTTCATGAATTTTTCTACGGCTTGATCCACCAGGTTCTATTTGTGCTCAAAAAACGATGTCCTTAAAGATGTAAGCGGTTGCTTACGTTCCTCCCTATTCAAAGTAATCCAGCTATTCTCTCATTCTTTCGAAATTAAATCCATAACATTTTTTCAGGACTAATTTCCCATAATGCTACGCAACAAGCAAACTAAGTTTCCCTGATAAAAACAACTATTCATTTATTTAAGTAACTCATTTAAAAACTTTTCTTGCGTAAGTTTCCGCGACATTTATCTTTCTACATTTTAACAGTATCATAAGCAAATCTGTTGCCTATTGAAGCTAAAAATCGCAGAGAGAGCTCGAAACTGTACGAAACACACAATCAGCTTATTGGCTAACAGTTCACACATTAAGTCAGGCATAAAAGATATTTTTGGAATTCCTGGAATGATTTTTCGCAAGTAGATGCAGTATTTTGTGGTCGGCCACCCACTACAATGCGACTCCGTTCTTGCGGAATTTCTCACTTGGTACCAGATTGTTCTTTCGGTAAGATCCGACTTTCATCAAATTTTTGTTTCTTCCCAGGAGGAACAGTAAACAAAGACGAATTACTCCTCAATTTTGGATGTACACAATGCACACACAGGAGTTCCCCTCAGACTACCTTTATCAACTCTCCATCGTCAACTCTTAGTTATGTTCTTATCCTCGAGTCGCCGTTACGCAAGATGAACTTGTCCTTCGGGAACATAATCGCCCCTCTCCTCAGCGATGACTTTTTCCACCTACTCCATCCCTAACCTGCTCAGCCCCCTCCCTCTGTAGGATATCCAAGAGTATTCCTTCCACATATTTTTCTATGGCCCTCATGCCATAAAAAAACTCTCTTCTGTTGTTCTTCATTCCACTTCCCCTAACTTACGTCTTACCGAAGAGGGAATGCGTGCATGGGTAAGTAGCTCACATCTACACGTCATGAGATTTCCCACTTCCTCAAATCGTTCCGCCAAAATATTTCTTTCCCCTTTTTGGATCTCTGTTTACCTCATTCCTACGTTTCTTGTACTCTCACTTGTCCACTTGCGTGACACAAGTTGAGTGCGTCGCCACACCTTTTCTATTTCTTTGTTTTTCTACGGAAGTCGCTGTTATCCATTTCCTTCTGCTCTCCATGCGCATTCCTTCAAATTACTTCATCTACCATCGTTAAAAGTTTATCTTTCACTATAGTCCACTTCTTGTTAACATCTTCTTCTTCAGCAAACTTGTAAGGATCACCAGTTATTTCCTTGCATGGTCTAGTTATCTTTGCATGTGCATACATAGAACAAAAAATGTGGGTTTTCAAATTGATGCCAATGTAAGGTTACCAGAAAAGGACCAGACCACTTTATGCTTCCATTTATTAACACTAGTAAGAGAAAAATATTAGCAATATTTTAGTCAAAATCCTGAGGTAAAAACTCCAAAAATAAAACCTAGCAGGAAAAAGATCCTACTCGCGCTTATTATTTTATAGCTGGCATGAAAAAGTGAGAGATTCAGAGAAAGAGAAACATCATAAAATTAGAGAAGGATGTGTGTTACAAAAATTAAGTCATTTGAAAATGAAGATGAGTGAAAAATCCCTGACTCTGGTGCTGATGAAAAAAAATAATTTTCTTATGAATGTTTCTAAGAACATTTCTTTATTCTTAAAATCCCTGGAGCAAGATGAAGAACTTTTACTTAAATATATTAATATTCAAGGGGATGAAAGAGGGTTACAGTCAGGAAACCTTCCATCAAGTCAATAATATTTCTTTTGCCCCTTTATATTCAGAGTTCCCAAATAATCATATACGATTTACAATTTTGAACATTACATATAAGCATCTGGTACCATATACTGGGAAGAACTCTCAAGTATCACACTCAATGTCTCAGCGGTATCATCTCAAGGACATCAACAACAGTAGGATAATAGGATTGACAAAATAGAAAAAAGTATTTAAATACATGTATGACATTAATCTTTAATATTCACTTCATGTAGCGTAATCACAGTGGTATATACACTAAATATTTAACTTCATGAAAAGGTCTAATAAAACTACAAAAATATTGGGATGAATCATAAGACTGAATTTTAATGATTCCAACACAGTTCATGTTGTGTAAGCTGCTTTAGGCTAAGTATGCTCCTGTGATATATCCTTCTCTTGTGAATTCACAAGAATTATTTTATAGACTTAGCTCTTCATCCTTCATAAAATTTTGGAAGTATCTGGTCTCATCCAAAGCTGGTTCATTGTGTGTGGTAAGTTATATTTTTCTTTATTAGGCAATTCCTTTTCTCTCCTCTTCATGGATGAAACTTGATGATATCTCTTATCCATTGGACATACTTGGACACATCTGTAAACACAGTTGGATATCCCTCATCTACACAGGCCAAGTTCCAAGAAGTAATTCCAGCAACCATACCATCGACAAACAGTGCACCACCAACATCACCCTGTGAACACAAAACACAAAGCTGAATCAGACCATATTTTTTCAAATTAGGTAGGTTTCTCTAAGCTAGGTTTATTTTATTCATAAATAATTTCAAGACTGGACTTTCTTCCCAGGACCCAGAGGCAAACGAATGAAAAAGGCCTCCATTCCAGCCATGTAACACAGGACCTCACGAAAGTCAACCACTAACATTCTGTTACTTTATTTCCTTTCATTCACTCCATTCCCATGTCATTCAATCTCCAGATACTTGAAGACGTAGGTGAAGGCTCATTTCCCACCAGCACTATCTCTTTTTTCACACACCAGCCACAAGTTTCTTTCCTGAGGAAACTCATACAATGAAAACCACTCAAACTGAGTTCGAAAGTCCTGTCTGTGTATCTCAATTTCTTCCTGGTGTAATGAAAACATACGTCGCTTGAATACTTAAAAGGCTGACACTATTTCAATATTTTATGCAGAGTCTCCTCAACCCAAAAATTTGGTTCAAAGCACTTCAAAACTATCATAAGAACACTTACAAAAATGGGGAAAAGACAAACTAAGATGAGAATGGATGACTGAAAAATATGTTCCATTTAATGTTAGTTCAATTTTGTGTCAAGGAAAACAGTATCAGTGAGAATGAAAATGAGACACCATAAACCATTCAAGCTTTGAGCATCTGTAAAAAAAAGGACTATGATTTTCACCTGTCAATCTCATGAAAATCAATTTTAAGGTTGACATGGTTATGAAAACGTTATTGTGAATTCAACAGAACTTGAATATTTTAAGAATATGATGAATTTTGAAGAAGGCATGAATCATTGTAAATATGCTCAGGCCTAGTCTGGGCTCTTAAAATGTCAACTATTTTTACTCTTACCATATTCAAATTTTTTGTCAGATCTTACTAAATTAAAATAAGGTCCCTATAACAGCCACTATTAACAACAGCATAACAAAAGAATGAAATGAAAAAGAACGGAAAAAGAGAGAAAATAACCCTGGTAATATTATGCATAAAATAATTCCTATAAAATGTCTGATATTAAGATAACTATGAAATCAAACTTATTTGATACAATCCATTGATTAATATTATACATATTTTACAATATATTTAACTGAAAATTCTTTTCTTTTACCAAGAAATATGCACATGACATTTTCTTGCATGTCATGGACATAGCTTCTATAATGTTAACTGAATATGGATACAAGGAAATAGTGAAAGTACTCACTCCACATGGTCCAGCTACTCCGAGGGGATCTGCAGCGCATAATTGAGTTGGTTGAATGGTAATGCCAAACTCAGAATAGGCAAAATTGCATTTATCATGGTTTGAAATCTGAAGCATTGCTTTCCTGAGATGATTGGAAATATCCCAGTACTCTTCCTATAACAAATGAAAATTAATGACAATTGTGAATGTTCTACTGACTTATAGTAATATAAACTCCATGCTTGTTCTTTGAAGCAAAGACTTGTAATATCTAATTACTACAATGTTTACTGAAACAATGGAGTGATTTCTGGAGTAAAATTTTCATCAATGGAGGTTGTTGACTTCTTAAAGTAATTAATTGCTTATTCAGGTCAATTTAAGTGAGAACACTGAATTTGCTGCTACTTTTTGAGCAACAACCATGCATAATCTACAGGTATACACAGCGATTTATTTTTCAAGGGAAATGAATTAATCCTCAAATTTGGAACTGGTGATCAAAGTCTAAGAAATGGTGTAACAACACTGAGAAGTAGCAAATGCTTACCATGTACCATCCCCAGCCAACTACAATGCCATGCATACCCTCAGCCAATTGTCCCTCGTAGAGAGGGGCGAATTGAGTAAAATTTCCCATTGTAATGGGGTCTCTCAACTGAAACAAAAACATAAACTTTGAGTAAAAGTGTGTATTTGTAATCAGACAATCAACCTGAAGAGTTTTTACCACATACCAAATAAACATCACAAATTGAAAACAAAAATGCAGAGGCAACCAATTCCAGTAAAAACTATTTTAAAAGAGCACAGTTCAGAGTGTGCCACCAAAAGACTAGTTCTTAAACTCTGATTTCTCTGAATTCAGATGTGAGTGAAATAGAAGCCATTTGCCAAAAACTAATGTGCTCAAGTTACCCATATCATTAGTTCATATGGCAGTGTTAAGAGACCACTTCCTCCTGGGTCAAATAATTAAAATAATGATTAAAACAACAGCTCTATAAATTCAATCATTTTCTGTATTTAAATGACTATGCATGGTTTCTGTTCACATTTGAGCAAACAGAAATGAATCTGAGTTCTATTATCTACACATCACAATGTGATTAATTTTCACACCTCTTTTCTATTTAAATTTTCTTGAAATAACACTAACATCTACGAGAATTCAAGTCAGTCAACACCTGGTATAATATTTGAAAGAATGAGCCCATGCAATTAGGCGTGATTAATATTATCCTAAGATTATTATTGTTTTCAGGACTTCATGATCCACAGACAATAATCCTTATGATTCCATTCCAACTATCCTGACAAAGAATTGTAAATGAAATACTTCATGAGACTAAAAACCCATTCTGTTTCATAATGATGCATGTTATAAGATAAGAGAGGTACATATATGGGAAGAGTAAATGAAACATGGTTTAAGGCTGTAAGATATGTTTTAGATAGTCTGGCAACATATTAGTTAGGCACTTATGATGAACTTGACTTTTAATAAAAGATTGAAGCCATAATTTGTGGAAACACTAAGATGATTTATTACCTTCATCATTGCTAAATCATTAGCATGATTGCAGTTTTCATTGTAGAGCAAGTGCTGAAGAACTTCCATTACTCTATGGAATGTTCCACCATAACTTAAAATATTTGTTCCAGCCAGAACAGTATAATCCTCTGGCTTTCCTCTGAAATTAAAAAGAAATTAATTCAAAGCTTTGTAAAAAAGCATCAGATTTGCACTCTCACACATCTAACATTTTTTACGCCTTAAATTTTAATTTAAAGTGATTATAAAGTTGTCACCAATGATAATCATTTAACATGTTCACCTTGCCACTAGAGCGGTGGTCAGGATCCATTTCTCTGTTAAAATTGATCCACCAAAGCTGTGACTTCCATGCATTAATATTGACACCTGCGAAAGAGATATCAAGGGTAAAGTTTGCCTTGTGGGTACAAAAGGTAGATGGAGAGGATTTGAAGGCAAAAAGTTTAGTTATTTTATAACTCTTGTTGTTTTAACAATAGATTCAGCGGAGTTCTATCAGGGTCTAAGGGAAGCAGGAAAACCACATAGATTCATGTTTTTAGTAGGATAAAAAAGCTATATGGGAAAATATTAATGAAGGCTTGACAATGAACGGAGATTCAAGAACAGAGGATATCACTGAAATGAGACAAATAGTGAGACTACATGCCATCACTTTACGTATCATTGCATAATTCATACATCCAAGAACTAAATATGGTGATGAACTCAGATGTACGTGTATTAACAAAAATTTTATTGTGCTTTTTACAAAGATCATTTATCAAGTACATGTATGTGTATCCCAAATCAGGAATCCTTTCATGACCTAATATGAGAAATTTATCAGCACCTAATGAATAAAAAATCAAGCAAAAGATAATCTTAGGGTGTACTTAAGCATATTCGTAATCTGTAAAAATGTGCTAGAAGACACAAGTCCAAAGGAATAAAATATTGCACAGACCTTTAAGTATGTAAGTATGCTTGGGCATTACATTTATTGGGTTGACAGGTTGGTAACAGCTCTCCATTCTGTTCTTTTTCCGGCCAATTTCTTCCTTCCCTCACAGCTCCTTCTACTAACATTCTCCACCACACACTTCTCCCAGTTCATTCTAGGACTTTGTATGTGATTCTTCACCCTCCTAATATCCTTCAAATATGATCTTCAGTAAACTATAATTCCACAAGATATGTCCAAGCATTTTTCTTCTAGATTTTCTCCATAGGCTCTTCTCTTTACCCACCCTTTAACTTACTTTTCATTTATTACCCTATCCATTTTACTTTCATTCTCCGGTAACACCAAATTCCAATGGCCTCCAATTTTCTTTCCTTTGCTGCTACTAGTCTACCCAAGTCTCACATTCATAGAAAATTAGACTCCATTCCTAGCTCTTAAAAAATGTTTCCTTATGTGTTTGCTATTATTGTTTTCTGTCAGCTGTTGCTTCCAATAGAAAGCCTACTTCATCATTCCTACTCAGCTTTCTCCATCTCTCTTGTTGCTTACATTACTAGTAGCCTAGCTTCTTAAATATTACACTCTTCCACTTGTTCCAGTGGGTATTTCTTCAGCCTTATTCCCACTGAGATTTTCTTCCCTACTTTGACTGCAGACCTTTAGCATAGAACATTTACCCATGCCGTAACAAAATTTATCTGAACAATTTAATAGTTTATGAGTTGGTGGACTACTGCATTAATTGTCAAATTATTTTTTCAAACTTTAGCCAAGTAAATCAGGTTTTATATGCCTCATATTTCATATTATTGAGAAATGATTCAGAGAAGGGAGATGTCTCTTCTAAATTTTTCTTAAGTTACAGGAGATGTGGGCAGGTTTTGGAGACATGAATTAATGAAAACAAATTACCATATTTTCCCATCGATACCCGCACGTTATCTATACCAAAATGTTCAGATGACCGAAAAAAGGCCAATGCAAGTCATGTAATGAAAATTGAAAAAATCTAAGCATAGAAGCATTTATTTGTGTATACAGATGCGCGGCCTCTTTACATGTTCAAGATGACTATGAAGCCCTGGGCGCACAGTATCAATGCAACTTCATGATAACTACAAAGTTATGGGTGCGTGTTATTGATGGGAAAATATGGTATATCTATTTTCAATTATTATCATTCAATTTTTAGAATTCACTAATAATTCCATTCATTGCAATTGGAAGGCCAGCTTTCCTCTGAGTTTCAATTGTGAATACTATCAAGGAAAAGTAATGAAAATGTATTAATACGGTTTACTTTACCTGGCTGGGAAATTCTCCTTCCCCTGCTGCATCTCCATTAATAATTCTGGCATTAGGTGTTTTACTACAAACTTCCTTAGTGGTATGATGAAGGAGATCTGCTGCTGTTAAGACGATACCTGAGGGGGAAAGAAGTGTTTAGCTCATGCCATATAGTCAATTCATTGCAGTTAGGAGAAAAAAATCAAAGTGTCCACTCAAGTTTAAAATGAAAAAGAAAATACTCCATTTTCAAGCAGATAGTTGGGGGAAAACAATCAAATTGAGCCTTATAAATCAAATAGTTACAACCAAGAAAATTACCGTATTTTCCCATAGATAACGCGCGTGTTATCTATGCAAAAATATTCCGATGATCGAAAAAATTACGATGCGCGATATGCAATGAAAATTGAAAAAATCCAAAAATAGAAGTAATTTTACACACACACCTCCGATATAGACGTATTTTTACACACAGTATAATAATTTTTACGCGCATATACACATATATACACACGTTGACGATAACTATGAAGCCCTGAATGCGCGGTATCAATAAAAATTCATGATAACTACATAGTTCTGGGTGCACGTTATACATAAGGTGCGCGTTATCGACGAGAAAATACTAAATCTGATTTCAGCTGGTAAAATTGAATCAATCAAATGAAATTCTTTCCTTCTGCTTAATGAATTCAAACTGCCATCAAAATGTTGGAAGAAATCGAACTGCCCTAAGCATCCAGTTTAAATATGTTCAAATTTAATTTTTAACTACATTCAAATTACTCTGCTCTAGTGCCAAACATATTTTAGCTGTTGAAACTTCTCCAAATAATCGTACCCTCTGAAAATTCCATTCGCAATACATTGCCAAAATATATCGTTATTTGTGACCCGCGCTTTCTACCGCGAAAATTAATGAAATGAGAAAAAAATCGTATCCCTGAAACAACAAAATAAAATTTGTGAAATTATTTGACAAGTGAATAAAACAACCCAAGTGTTTCAACATCCCGGAAAATTCCCGTGCCTGAGAAGAAAAGGTCTCAAAAAGCGGCTTGGTAATGTTCAAAACACAATCAGGAGTAAAAGGTTTGCCGGCAAGTTGCATTACAGGGAGAGTGACGGTATGGACGAAATCAACGACTTCGTGCCTGGAATTCAAACTACTCACAAAAATGTATTGCCAAAGAAACGAATGCCACAGAGACTGAGAATTGAGGCATGGCTGTGGTTTCCGATTTGAAATCACAACTGGCGCCTGCCGTTATAACCCACGAATTATAAGTGGAAATATTTAGGCTACGCTCTCTTTACCTAGAAGGAAGTAACAAGGAGGAAATGACTCGAGTTTGTTCAAATCCGTGTGTACACCGCAAAAGACAAACAGCACTGACCTGAACCATATTAAAATATTATTTGCAGACGATAACAAACTTCTTCGTGTCGAATTCAATCAAACTTTCCGGGTCTTCTACGATAAGGAGGCCGCAAGTGGTATGACACAGTATGTCCACTCGTGATGAAGCGTCACCTTCGGATATAGTCCTACTTATATGTACTTACACAACCTTCACGACACTCCATTTCGCCGGGTGCAAACAAAATTAATCCTGATGTAAAGCCATTTCAGAAAATGTACTCCCTTTGACTATTTTCCTGTAAAATACTCTGTCCTTATATAGTTATTTCACCTTTGCTACAGTCCTATTCTGTTCTGCTCCTGAGACTTCTATTGGAACTCGTCCCGAACGTCCCCTTGATCATTTTCACACACATTACATTGCTCTATTTCCAAGAACGGTGGAGTATTACAATATGGTTTTCATTCAATGATCACTTAATTAATTTAAAATTTCACAAATTTGAATCAGTAACCTTCCAATACATAGCCTCATCCTCCCCTAGGCCACTAATAGGCTGCTGCACCTAAACTCAACTTACCCCCTCTCCCTTACTCCCCCTACCTTACCCCCTCTCCTTGACCTTACTCCCCTGTTGGAGCCAGACTTTATAAGTTGAAAAATGTTGATGTACATTACCTGATGATGATGCGCAGCATCAAAACCATGGTCGAGAAATGTTAAATCTTTTTGGTGGAAATGTTAAGTTTCTTTTTGCCCTCATAACCAATGAATACATGAAATCATAATTGCCTGTGGCTATATCTACCGTAAGTATACAGAAGGTTAGAGCCAGGTGATTGACATTAATTCCAAACAACAGAGGGATCAAAAAACGAACAATATTTACAAGCCAACACAATAGGCCACCTTATTTCTTTTTTGCTATGATTCGTAAGTCAAAACGAGACATTAGTTTGAGTGCCTTTTTATTTTCTATATAAATTATCTTTCAGCAAATCAAATATTAAAAAAATAAGAGAACGAATGAAATAGAATTTTCTTGGAGGGTGTCTAGAAGTTGTTCTAGACACCCTCTAACTTCTATGAAAGTGCAGCCTGCATGGTGATTTTTTTCAAACCAGAATTGAGTTAATCTTTTGTAATTTAGGAATTTCTTAAGAAAATTACACATTGAGAAGAAAATCTTATGCAGCAATGTTTAAGCTATAAGTCATCAATTTCGCACAAGAAAAAGTAAATTGAGCGGCGGCCAGGATTTATCCATTAATAAATCTTTTAAATCAAAGTTATAATCTAGTTGGGAAAAGTGGATGATGTCTGGTATGAAACACTACAAAGAATTGGGAAGGATTAACAAAGTGTCTTAGGAAGATATTAGCCGGTGGATCCTGGAATGTTGGCAGGGTGTGAGAGGTCTTGGGAAATCAACACAACCCGCGTCAGTTGCCTGCAGGCCATTACAGCCAGCAGATCACTGCTTTATGGAACCCCTGTTTGAGGGTTGCATCTCCAATTCACAATGTCACTTTCCATTGAGTAATGATATGTAATATTTTGTTTTAAACTCAGGTAGTCTGGTTCATAGACCATGACCATGGTTCAGTATGCTTATGGAGATAGAGAAATGTCCCAAGTGATGGTTTTCTGTTTGCACAGGATATTCTGGGAAGGTAAAAAGAGGATAACGATGAGGGATGCCCTGGACATCTATCTAAAACACAGTGTGATGGAAATGTGCAAAAAATTAGGCACATGTTCAATTCTGATTGATCTCCACGTGTCAGGATGTTAGTTGAAGAGTGCAAAATTCAGAAAACCACTGTGCAATGCATTCTTGCAGAAGAATTAGCCATGAAAAATGTGTGCCAAGATTTTCCCCAAGGTGCTGTCGGAAGACTACTTGTGTGGCAATCTTGCCTTGGATCTCTTGGATCACTGTGAAAGTGATCCAAATATTTTAGAGTAAGTGGTTACTGGTGACGATAGATGGGCCTTTGAGTACCATTTTGGACCGCTGGATTATGTCAAAGAGGCCGTGATGAGGTACCTGAATGAGATTCCCATCGATGCCTTCCAGGAAGCATGATAGAGGCACTGACATCTCTGTGTTTATGCTCAAGGGTGCTCTTTTTATGAGTTTATTACTTTTAACTGCAATAAAGTTTTTCCCCACTTTCTTTTACTAATGTTTTGGGACAGACCTTTTATATACAGGTGTGCAATACATATACATTCTCTCACATACTGGAAATAAATATAAGAAAGGATAATAAACCACGGATCTTCGATTTGCTGGGCTGATGCTTTAAACCACTTGAGCTATCAAGGAAACATAAATTACATTGAAATATGCAATATGCAACCAAGTGCCCCGATTCCTTGACCCTAAGATAGCATTCGGCAGCTGTTTCACCCACCAAAGGAGAAATGGAAGAGAACACAAGAGGTAAGTAATCACACAATGTTATAAAGGATAGGAACAGTGCATTTCGTGGCACCCATAGCCAGAAGAGGGAAACAAGTCACATCGGCCATATACACATTCAAGCACGAAAAACTGCCAAATAGCGAGCACATATCCATTCAAATGGAAATAGATGTAAGGGAAAGGTATAGGAACACATATAAAACACAAACACAGAAATGATGGGGAAGGCGGATAATTTTTTCTACTCATCTTTTGGGAGAGACAATGTATGAACTTGAATTGGTTAGTTGTAAAAGTGATTAATGAAAAAAATAGTGATTCAGCTCGTTCCATATAAAGGCTTGGAAAATGTATTCAAAACATTGGATATGTATGGGTTGAAGTACTAATAATAAAAAAATGGACCACATTGTTCACGATAGCTTCAAGGTATCATTTAGACAATGTAATAGGAGGATTCTCTGAGTTGAAAGGGAAAATTTGGCTAAAGGTCCCATCCCTTGGTCTCAAAGGCATGTCGCAATGCAGATCATTGTAGTGGATGGATGTTCACTTGCTTCTCATTCACTTTTGTATACAACTTACTGGTTTTATTTCGGTAAAATGTATTCTAAAATGATTGGATGCTAAGTTACTTTTCAGCTTCCAGATTCAAATTTATTTTTAAGCCAACCATTAGATATTTTAGCAAATCTGCATTAGACTACATGTACCGGGTGATATCTTATTCCACAAAGCTTAGTGAATAAAACTTTTCAATTATCAACAAATTTTGTTGATAGGATTTAATGTAGTTGTCTCTCATTACTAAAACATTGTCTTCCAGCCATTGCATTGTATTCCTTCCATCTCTATCCAACATCTTCATCTTCCATTAGTAAGTATTCATTAACAGTGCAGACATGGTGGGATTTTGAGTAAGTGAGTATATTTTCCATTTTTTGCATATTTTCAATTAAAACACAAATAAAATTCTCAGAGATGATTAATACCTAAGAACATCTTAAAATCCATGACATGGCACAGGTAATTCAAAATATCTCAAATATGCGTGTATCACATTAACTTCGCCCAAGACACAGTATAAATAAACCAGGTACTACTCCGTGAAGTCATTACATATATTTTGTGGCTGCAGTTTGTCAACTAGCTAATAATGAAGATGGTTGACGAAGCAAGGAAAAACGTGTAATCTTGGATTCTATGGCGGTATATGGGTAATAATCACATCTTGCACTCATTTCACAGGTGTGATTTCAACATAGGCATCTTCCTGTGCATCCTTAGCTGCACAGCACACAGCAAGAGTACACGGTTTGCGTATATTTGGCGTTAGATGAAGTAGTACTCAGTGTAGTGTATGGCTTCCGGGAGATATTCTAGCTTAGGAGATTAATAAATGCAGAGGGAAAGGTCTGACTACATTATGCATTAAAGAAATTAGCACCTATTATAATCCACATGTTTAAAAAAGATAAATTTTCCCATTAAGGAGATAATGATGAACACTTTAAAATATATGAACTAAGTGGACCGTTGTCTTGAATGTATGGCCCTGGATGAAGAAGTTTAACTTTATTGATAAGTTTTCACCTAGGAAATGGCAACTTTTTATTTATTTACTTTGTGCAATTGGTGTTATATTCTTTTTAACAGTACATAGTTCTCCTTTTGATAAATGCTTTCCCTTGAATTTTTTGATGTCACTAAAATATCCCAAGCACTTCCCATCCATGTGTTCCATCTTGGGCCTAGATCAGTTAAATTAGATTTTCATGCTAAACTCATTGCTTCGCACTTTTTTGATCAAGTTTTCTCGTTGGGCATAATGCCAACGAAATTGATATTGATCATTATGGTATTGCTGTCCAAACTGTGAACTTTGGCCAGCAACTGAGCGTTAGTTTTTATGCCCCATAACCAATTGGCAAAGGCTACCAGTAGACTGCCTATGGTATTCATAAAAACTCTGCTACTCAAGCCTAATAATGGACATATATGTTGTCCTCAAATAGAAACTATTAAGGAAATTTTTCCAAATAAGTAATGGTAGGTAAAAGACGGATGATAACCTAATTCGATAAGAATTTAACTAATTTTCCAGAGTCAACAACTAGGAATTACTTTAATCTTCCTGCACAATGAAGCCTTTACACGAATAAAATACGGCTTAAACTGTGATTAACTCCCATGATAAATGATAATGAGTAAACATCAAGCCCTTTTCATGCAGAAATATTAATGATTACAGCCTTCCCGCTCTGCGTTGTATGAACTTAAACATTTCATTGGCCGTTTTTGCGCAAGGATATCTGCGCTTGGAGAACACCAATTGTTATTTTCTTCAGGCAATATTGCGCCAGATTGGACAGGTATTTACGGTGAAGAGCTCGAACGAATACAAGTAACAAGATATAATTTGCTTCGTTGAAGTTCCAGCAACGTTTCCGCTGTGGCATTAGAATATTTCCTACCATGAATACAATCTCGAGGTACGCTATTTCAGTTCAATTCTGTTGATTTCCTTACATTGCAAAACCACTCATAGTGAACTGAGTGTTCTGAAAACCTTAATACCTTTTTAAAAACCTTTTTAGCAGGCAAACAGTTTTTTCCCACTGTGAAACGTATTAACTTGTGGATGGCATATGCTTGCGTAATATGCGCTCTGTGACTACTTGTGTATAATGAAACCTGTAAGAAGATCGTCAAGTCAGTCTCCCTTCAGTTAGTCTTACCCCTTTGTGATAACAGCATCAGCCAGGATCATGCAGCGAATGATTCGTATGAAAAAGGAATTGGATATGATCTCTAAAAATCCTCAGCCTGGAATTTCATTTTCATTGCGGGAAAATTCCGCCGACATATTTGATGCTAGTAAGTAATCTCAGTAAACAAGCTTCATTAATTTTTGCAGAGTTGTATGGAATTGTGCTTTCAGTATCTTTCTATTTTGCTATTTAAGGTATTTTAGGATTAGAAGGAACACCTTATGAGTCCGGAGTATTCAAGCTTGAAGTACAACTTTCTGATAAGTATGCAAAATTTATGCCTAGAGTAATGCCCCGCTCATCTTTTCTTCTCGCGTATTAACTGAATGTTATTCCACAACAGGTACCCATTTGAGCCGCCTAGAGTGGAGTTTCTAACCCCAGTATATCATCCAAATGTCGATGAATCTGGAAGAATTTGCCTTGATCTTTTACGTATGCCACCTGCTGGTTCATGGCGACCTACTATACTTTTGGGAGGTCTATTACACTCACTCAGGCTCTTATTGGCCCAACCAAATCCAGACGACCCCTTGATGCTAGGCATAGTAAGTAGTCTTATGTTTTCCATTATGTTTCATATCAAACTGTCGTCCATTTGGACGTATATGAAAGAAAAAATAAATCCTTGTTTCATCTGAGAGATAAAAAAGTATCCTTCCTTAGCTGCACAATATACTAGACTATTTGTTCCCAGTATATTTAATGCAAATGGAAAAATAGTATACCAGTATAATTGAATTTGGATGATTGTGTAATATGTGATTTTCAAAGCGGAGAAAAAAGCAAGTCAAGGAAGTGGTTGATTGTCCCTAACGTCTTTACAAAATAAGGTCTTTTGGGTATCATTAGACTTCAATTTCTAAACAGAAATGTAATACTTTCTTGTGAACTAATTCATTTCGAAGCACTGCGAAATATTTTTAGATATTGTACCTATAGTAGACATGAAACTGATATAGATGAGTAGTTCATCAGCAAGCAATGAAATAGTTGACAGTGAAGCCATTTGCATTTAGAATTAATTATAGCTTGAAATAATTAATTCATACAAAGTGTGCATTAATGCATTTCTTGTTGAAAAAACATTCATCATATCACAAGGAAAATGTACTCTCCAAAACAGTTATTACAGAATAAAAACTACATTTTCATTATGTTTCAAAAACTTCTATAATTGAGCTTTAAAAACTAATTAATTTTTTCCACCTGAAAGCATGTTCTTGGTAAAGTCAAGGTAGCAATTTCTTTCATTCACTCGAAGGTATTCTATCTGATAAGTTAGGTTTTAGTTGGTCCCGAAATAAGCAATGATAAGTGGTCCTGGTGGGGTCAGCCCTGTCAGATTGGTCCCAGGGAAGGAGTTATGAGAAATCAAGTTAACTATTTATCCCGATAACTAATGATGGACATATATATATGATGAATATAAGTCTTGGTTACTATGGAACCTGCCCTGTGTCATGCCCATGCAGTAAGAGAGGCAAGGCTTCCACAATCATCATCTCAAAAAATCACTGACAGACAACCACTGAAGAGGGATGAAAGAGAATTGGGACTTGGAATGTTCAGACGATGGTGAGAATGGGGAAATAAGAGAATATAAAGGGAGAGAGGAAATATAAATATTTGAGGGCTGTGTGAGGTGAGATGGAAGGTTAGCGGGGACTACTGGAGTGATAGTTAGAGTAATATACAGCAGCAGGGAAGAGGGCTAGCAAGGGGTGGCTATCATATTGAACAAAAAGTTAGGAAGTAAACATAGAATAGGCAAAATAGAGAATATTATATGTAGAAGTGAAAACTGAACCAATGAACTTGGCCATTGTTCATGTGTACACGCTGCCAAGCAATCATCAGGAGGGAGAAATACACGTAGGGTGTATATTTGATTATAGGAAATAATTGTGACTGTTATTAGAAGCAAACTATTAATAGTGATGGGGGATTGTAACATTATGGTAGATGAACGGAGAGATGACAGGGACTGTGGTTTAAGGACAAAGAATAAATGCAGGGAGAAAGAAATTGCATCTGAGAAATTGGTTAATCATAACAAATACTTGGTTAGCACAACAGTAGACATATATTATTTATTAGGTTTAGAAATAGACCTATAGGTTTATGTGAAAAATGTCTGGGAATAGATAGATATATCAGTTACACTGCAGCATGGTTGTGCACAAATTTAGGTCACAGGGCGATTAATTCCAACAGTTTCACAGGGGTAATGTGGATTAAGATCATAATTTAGTACTATTTAAGTGTAATGTTAGATTCAAGAGGGTGAAATAGGGAAGACAGGTGTAACAATGGAGAATAACATCGCACGAGAAGGAAGACCAACCAGGAGTCAGTAGAAAAAATTACAAGTGAACATAGGGACAGGGGTACTGAAGGAAAATTAGAATTTATCAAGAAGGGATATCAACGGCTAGAAATGAAACTATTGGAAAAGTACCTGGCAACCTTTGATTGAAGACGAGATGATTAGGTAGACAGATGAGAAAAGAAAATGAAATAATATAAACACAGAATTAGATAGAAGAAGAAAGTATAAAGAGATAAATAATAAACTGAGGCGGGAAACTTAATAAGGTTAATGAAGGTGAAAGATTCAGTATGAGATTTGGAAAGTTTGTAAATGAAAGGGTGAAATTAGTGTGCTTGTACAGGAAGGTGAAACTTCTTTCGGGAAGTAAGGAGAAATCCATGCAAAAAATCCAAGATGTCTGGAAACTTAGTAATTGAGCCCGGAAAGAATGTATTTCAAAATAAAGGAGTAAGATTTGAGGGATATGCAACTAATCTGTAACCTGGACATACTACTTGGGTACATATGGTGGATCAAGATTTGGAATGGCCAGTGTTAGGAAGAGGACTAAGGCAGAGTTTTCCATTATTACCCATCATTTTCAATGGATATGTGGAAAAAATGGTAAAAGTGGTTGTAGATTGGAATAGGAATGAAAGACACTGGAGAATAAATAAAATCAGTCATTTTTGCAGGTGATGTAGTTTTAGATAGCCAGTCAGTCAAAGAGTTACAACCATTCCTGAGCACTTGAGAAAATCAGTGTGATGTGTGTGGATCGGTATCAATGGAAATGAAACAAAGTTTATGACATATTGAAATGTAATGAAATAATTGACTTTGTAATTCCACGCACAAAAAAAAAGTTAATGACTTTTTGAGACAGAGGAAGACTAAGATAACTTTAAATTAGAAGCACAAAGGTTATAGCAGGTGTATTAGTTTACCTGTCTTAACAATGGTTTGAGCCAAGATGATTATAGTATTAGGGATCAGAAGAACTGTATTAGGTAAAGAAGCCTTCACAAAGAGGAAGGAATTGAAGGCAGGGATATTGAACAAGGCTGTTAAAAAAAGGCTTGTTAAAACCTTGATATGTAGTTCGGTTTTGAATGGTGTGGAAATAAAAGTTTGGTCACTGAATTAATAGATATAGATTGGAGCCATTTAAAATGTGGGTGTGGAAAAGGTGAAGTGGACAGAAAGGAAACCAGGAAGGCATGGTGGGGAGGAGAGAGGATTGTTGGGAGAAGTCACAAGGGGGCAAGAAAGATGGATTCAGACTATTTTGATTAGCCATGGGATTTTGAAGACAGTGATAAAGGGAAGTGTGTTGGGCAAACTGTAAAGGGAAGGAATAGGATAGGCATGATGAATGGAATTAAGGGAGAAAAGAAGTTTGCAGAATTAAAGAGGGACTTACTGTAGTGCCCAATTTGAGGTTGTTTTTTGTTAGGAGGGGCAAGTAAATTTATTTTTGTAAAATTGGATAGGCTTGTGTATATCCAAAACCTACCCTAACCAGTAGAATACCAATAATAACAAACCATGTTCTAGTGTGATGTCATAGACTCCATTGATTGCATTTAAAAGTAATTTCAAGGAGATCCTGTTGTCAGGTTTAGGAGCCTTACATGCTGCCAATCTTTGTGAATATTGCTGAAAATTCAACTTATTTATTAGAACTCTTTTCATTGATAATCTATTAAATACTTCCATCATTTAATATCTTCCTCACAACATTAAATTCTGAGAAAATGGCAATTCAAGGATGTCTTGGGGAGATACATGTGTCCCTGTAGATGAATTTTCGCCAACCCTGGGCACAAAATTTAATAAATGCATCCCAATCTTCAATCATGTTTCTTTGTTTATTCAACCCATAGGTGCTCACCCATTTCAATGAAACTTGTCTCTAACCTCCTATGTGCCTTTGCCCCTGATTCGATAACATTAGATTGCGCTATTTTTAGTCCACCAGTTATGTTGTTTGCTGTGGCACAATGAATCCCTATTACAAAAGCATTGCTGCCTCCTGTGAAAGCATTCAAGGAAGCTGAATATTATCCATTGCAATGTCATGCTCAAAGAGTGAAGACACTGCCAGTTCATTTCTTTAACTTAAGATATGGATTCTCCGTCAAATATACCATGAACCCATTTCACGCTTGGACATCCAAAGACTGGATTTTCCCCCATACTAAAATATTGTCCTCAATTTAATGATAGTTTAATAATTAATCGATTAGATAATTTAATGATAGTTTGAGTTGTAGGAATGGAAAACAAAGGTTTAATGGTGATTATGGATTAATCGATTAGATAATTTAATGATAGTTTGAATTGTAGGAATGGAAAACAAAGGTTTAATGGTGATTATGGAATCCATTATTACTCTTTTGTTTTACCATCCTACAACCCTTACTGAATGCTCGAATTCTCTAATTACATGAGATTATTCAGCGAGTCAATGTATTTTTCTGACATTATCAAACCTGAGCATGCCAGGACGAGCAATCATGTATTCGTATGTTTACGTTGTACCTTATACCATTTGATCGACAGTTTTGCCATATTTCTCATGTTGAGCAGCCATTTTTAGTCACCAATTGTATACTCTTATAATACTTGCACCATGGTTTCCAGGCAGAAGAATTTAAATTCAATAATACGGAGTACATACGCAAGGCTAAGGATTGGACCAAGAAATATGCAATTCAAGATGCAACGCAAAGTACCTCCACATCTGCGAAACGAAAGCATGATGAAGACAAACTGGATCCACATAAACGCGTAAAGGTTTAAAAGAGATATCTTTGTAATAATCGCAACTTCTGTTTGTATGACTCAATAAAAACACCAAAATAAATACACAGCTTTAATAATTTCGAACTATACAATAATGATTTTGCTTAAAAAGAGCATTAATCTCCATACTATTAACAATCATTTACAAACTTCGAGTATTTAAACATTTTCTGGAAGTTCCTCATCTGCTGACTTCTTCCAGCGTCTTGGGTATGGTTTCAACAGAGTCCAATCATTAAGGTAATGATCAACACCTCCATAAGCTCGAGCATATTTCATCCTGAAGAACGGCCAATCGTTTACCACAAAGCTTTTTAAGACAACAGCTCCAACTCCAAAAATGAGGGAAGAAACAAAACCAGTGACACCACACTTCCTAACGGCCCCATAGACTGACCCGGTGGCGCAACCCCCAAGGAAATAGTTAAGGTGGTCGTCCCGCTTGCGGATACTTGTCAGGGCACATGTTGACAAAGTAAATGTTGCAGCCATTCCCACTAAGGGTGCTGTAATAACAACATATCTAGCGGCTGTTTGGAAGTATCCCTTGGGGTGAGAAAGCAAAAGAACATCACCCGTGGAGGCAGCCAAACCAATCATACTTGCGTACTTAGTACTGATCCAAAGCTTTTTGAAACAGTCTTCCCCGTCAGGGGTGTCGTAATATTGGTAGGACATGTTCTACTATTGTAATTTCCTCCTACACTCGGCCGATTCTTCCCCAAGCGCAGACTAAAACTCCATCTGATTTCCACAAAGGTTAGCGAGGCCCTCTATTGAACAACCTAGAATATTAAACAAAAGACCTGCGAATTTCGCCGTGGATATGAAAAATCTAGTCAAATATTTTGTGTATCCCGTAGGCGATATACTTCCGAAAATATGATAGGGGCTATAACTTCGCAACGTATTTTTTAATCGGAATGGGAACTTTTTTCTCCAGATTTAGAAAACTGAATTCTAATGAGGGAACTGGTACCTCGGAAAGACCCCGAGAGTACTCATGGTAATGTTTTTTAATCAGCATTTTTGTCAAAAGGTGTCCAAAGATATTCATTTTCTCAAGCTTCATGAATGTTTCAGGGATAAAAATCGGAAGCTGAATGTCGAAGACTATTCCTTCAATAACATCGTTAATAAAGTTATAGGAAAATTACCTGGCACAATTGATGGTCAGCAGTTCACCATCCAAAACTGCAGCAATTCAACAGTTTACCTTTTAGATCAAATGAATACTGTTACGATAGACGAGTGCACGCATTGCAAATTCATACTAGGGCCTGTAAAAGAAAGGTATGTGGTGTAATTAGCTTTAGCTGTGTAGGACTCAGCTGCCACACCGGAACGGATAATATTTTATTATTTTTCATGCAGTATCTTCATAAGGGACTGCAAGAGCTGTGTTTGTGTGGTATCTTGCGGTCAATTTCGAGCCAGAGATTGCAGCAATGTGGATATTTATCTATGCTGCCCTACTCAACCAATTATCGAAGCCTCTGTGAATATGAGCTTTAATTGCCTTCAGTTGTATTACGAGAGTTTTTCAGGTAATTATGCACAGTCTTGTGAAAAATTTCGTTTTCAATTTAATAGTCATTATAAATTAATGATAATAAACCTATTCCTTCAAAAACTTTTTGTTGTTTTTGGCTCCTATGTTACTCTCTTGCTAGATCACATGACGAAGGCTGGTCTCAGTCCTTTCAACAATATATGGAACTCTGTCCATGACTTTACTCCTGGAGATCAAGAAAGCTCTGAATCGGGAGGTCATTGGACCATTCTCAGGGATGATTCAACCCCGAAAATTTCACTTGATGGACACACGGATTTTAATGAGTTAGCATAGCGCGATATTATTCAAAAATTAACTACTCTTGTCTGCAGATTCTAATAGTTTGACAGTGTGTTTGCCTCATTTTCAGTGTTGGATTGAGTTTTTCTTGGGATGCGAGCTTTGTTCCATATACACTACCACCCCTGGGAAGAGACATGAAAGTATGGGCCAGCCAATGCTTAGATGTAAAGCCTAGTGCCTGCCTTGTTGTGGTTACACCTGGGCCAGAAAATCAACATAAAGCAGCTATGCTGTTCTATCACACACTTAAGAGATTAGAAGTAAGTATTATTCAGTTTGAGGGACAGCTGTGAGCATACATATATGTATATGTACATCCTCCCCCCAAGTAAGTCATCGAAAGAGCTTGGCTGTCCACCACCACCCCCTTACCATGATTCACCAGCTGATAGCTACCATTTTCCCCTTGAAAATAGAATGGCAATAGTAGGTGCCCACTAATTGTGTGCTGTATTGCCAATGCTATTTATTTCTGCTATAATAAAATTGAAGGTAACTGTTAAAA
Organism: Hetaerina americana; assembly: GCF_022747635.1. Taxonomy (NCBI): domain Eukaryota; kingdom Metazoa; phylum Arthropoda; class Insecta; order Odonata; family Calopterygidae; genus Hetaerina; species Hetaerina americana. The sequence goes on from NW_027286070.1 coordinate 47,159,444, forward strand.
GCTGTGTGAAGTATATTATGATGTGGGGTTTCACATCTAGAAAATTCAGCTAATTTATGTGTATATAATATCCTGGCAATACAAATACCACAGACCATAATAGGATATCAAAATTACTAGTGAATTTCACAATTTTATTTCAAGTCATGCAACAGGCTATTTCTGTATTGTGCATTGGGAAATATCCTATTTGAGAAAGGAAGTACATAGTCATCAATGTCTATTGCCCCTTTACAAATTATTGATGGAATCAGGGGATTTGAAATATAGCAAAATAAAACATAGAACTTCTTTATATCTTTTAAAATCTTATATAGTTGAACTCTGCTTGTGTAAAATGCTACCTATTTAAGATTGTGCATTTTAAACCACTTTAAAAGTAATGTTTCTCTCTGAGTAATGGTTAATTTTCAAGCTTATCGTTGATTTAATTTGACATGAAATGTTTCAGTTATAATTAATCTACACGAGACTGATGATAAAATATAAATTGAAATAGGTTGTCAAAAAGTTAATATGCTATGGCCTGGATTTAATGTGCAAAATGATGTGGATGTGATGCATAAGTATCCCTAAAACTATTGTATTGCTCTTTAAGGAGTTACTGAAAGGTCTTCTGTTAACAAGCATGGGGTTCCTGAATCCCCCTTGCCCTCTAGAAGTGGATAACCACTTAGGCTGGAATTGTTGCCATCATTAAGGAGTTTTTGATAGCGAAGAATAGCTGTGCTTTAATTTTAGATTTTGATTGCCATGTCCTTTGAACTTGGTGGTAGTCAAGCCTCTCGGAACATGAATCAACCATTGTTATGGCACTAAAATACACAAAGATTAGATGCATCCTTCTTGATGAAACTAATTAATGAATTAACAATTAATATCATTGATGTCTTTGATAAATATGCATCACGAAATAACTTCAGGCCTGCATAAGATGCCAGAGTGAAATTTAGCATGTAAAGTTTGGAGCAGAAAATCCTGTCATTCAGACGGAAGCTATGAAATTCACTGCAGTAACTGGATGTGATCATCCAATTAAATTTTTTTTAGTGAGGATTAAATTTGGAAATATCATAAAAAGAGGGGACATGATTGAAAGAATATAAAAACCATATCAAATGCAGTAATTAATACCTTTTTCAAGTTTACATTATTTTATATGAGAATTATATGAAGCATCCAAAATTATAAATTACCTTGTAAATGTTAACCTTTATTGCAAAAGCAGCTTAAATGGTACAAAATTTAAGATTTGATTTTCATATGAATGTCTGGACCCAAAGGTATGGTCATTGCATTCTATAACTTTGAAAATCACAACATAATACACCCATGGAATGGATGTTCAGATGCACATACGTATAATAGTTGATGTATGCTATGGCAGTTAATGAGAATAGAATTCATCAGTATGTATCGGGTTTTTATCAATGAACATTCTCATTGAATTGGAAAAATAAGTGTTACTAAAGATTTATAGTGCACATATTTTATCGTTCCCAATATCATGAAGCCTTTCCTTACATTACAGATGAAATTAGTTACAGAACTAATTATTTCCTGGTATTTTGTACATATTCCTCGAATTCATTGCATTAAATTTTTTTACCATGCACACACTTGTAGAATTGATAGAAATTTCTTTCCTCCCTTCTTTCTAGATAATTACATAGATAATGAATAATCCAAATATTTTTAAACCAATCAAATGTAATTTTGAGCCATGTGAAAAATCTACAATAAGCAAAAAACCTGTGGCATACTGGAAAGTATACTGAGTATACAAAAACTTGATTACACTTCTACCGGTTGGGATGTGTAGGTGACATCATCAGATATGATGTTGTTTACTTATTCAGTGGTTATGAATTTTCTTTAAGTAGAGCCTGAAACCATCAAATCCACAATTGGAATACTTCAAGTCACTCAATCTGACCTTGTCAAATTAGAGATTATCAAGGTAAAGAAACGGCCAAGCATTCAAGCAAGAAAACACTATTAGTTAACTTCCTAAATAAAATTCCCCAGGATCCCTAAAATATACTTAACAAATACCAGAAGCATCATTCAACATATTCCGCACAAGTGACCACTGATTAAAGCAAAAATTAGGATATGTGCAATAATGTTGGTCATCCATAAACCCATGGATGAATGGTGGAGTGTAATTCTGTGATAGTAAGTTCTTCTAGAATACCATAAATTATCTTTAACCACATTAATTTTAGACCTTAATCTCTTATTTCCAGCCTGAGTGCAAGTTGTCTTCATCAAAGGAATTTCATATGATGTCAGATCACCCATTTGCCAAAAACACATTTGGCAAGGATTTCACATCTGGTGTCATTGTTGGACTTCGTTTCTTTGGTCCCCAATGCTGGGAATTATGCCAAAAGGTGAAGCATCTAACATATTTGTAAAAATACCAAATGACAAAGAGATGGTATTAATTTAACTTTTTACTTGACCAGAACAAATCATGTGATATTTTGAATTTAGTAATCCATACAACTATCTTTTCAAAGGTTTTCATTGAAATACAGAAATATTCAAAGCATGTATTTTTGTCTTTAATTAAATGCACACTTTCAGTAACCAAGCTTATAAAATATGGTTATATTTTAACTAAGGGTGTGTGAAACAGAATTTCTCCAATGTATGGATTATTACATGATTCTTGTGTCAAGAATACTAAATAAATCTAATCAGCCATTGCTTCTATTAAACATTCTTAATTAGCTAATAATTGACAGTTTAACAATATGAAATTATGGGAAGACCTATTCAGTGAGCTGATTTATAACATAACATTACAACTAACAACCAAATCACCTACTTTTTTCCAAATTCAGTGGTATATAGTACATGACAATTACAGGAATTTTGTCAGAGATGGAAATCCTAATAATACATTTGAGTTGCACAATTTGAAGTTTGGTTTCATTTGCTAAAATAATATGGTATATCATTTCCTTGGAGGATGTGGTAGTCCAGGGGTAAGAGCAATGGTCTACTGACCAGAGGGTCCGAGTTTGATTCCAGGCATTCATCTGGGCATCCTCCGCTTCACTCTAGCTTTTGTGACTTTTTGGGTATAGGTACCACAGGGAAACCGAAAGTGGCATAGGGTAAGGACCCCCCCCCCCCTCCCCCTATCCTGATGTATATCATTCGCCAATGGGCTTGGTACCTTTGCATATCAAACCGACCTTTAGGTTGATAACGGAGGTTGGTTGATTAATATAATTTTCCATTATAATATATTCATAGAATTGCTTTAGCTGGTCAAATTTTCATAAAATGATAAGGAGCTAAAATGAACCCACAGGGATAACTAATAGGTCTTGGGTAATTCACAAAATTTGAGTTATTTTTAATGGAGGATTTCATGGTGGGAAAATCAATTCTATCATTGATGGATTAATCCGTTGGAGCGAGCAATGTGGCAATTGCTTAAGACAGTTCTTTCAGGGAAATATTTAAAAAATTGTTAGAGTTGGTTAAGTAGTCTATATTGGTAAAAATGTGTTTGTAGGTTTTGCAAGATGTAAGCTTTAGCTCTGAATGAGGTTATCTGAATGGAATTTATGCAATTTTCAAAGTATGTAAAATTTAACAAAGCCTAGAATTTTGCATAAATATCTGTATGCTCTTCATGCATAATAATGTCAATCAAAAATTCTACATGCAGACTTAACATTCCAAAGGTGGAAGAAAACGGAATAAAGACAACCATATTATATCCCATATTACACATTTAAATGCATTTTATCCCTCATGGGCAGTTTACCGGCTCACTTAATGCACAATGTGTTGAACTGACATGTTCAAGGCATTTTGAATCACTAACCTTCTTGCAACCATTTGCAGTTGTGTCCCAATATTTGATGATATTATATACAAATACTAACACTACTAATATTTTTTTCCAGTCAAAAGAATCTAATATTCGACGATGCTTGGATGTATACAACCAGATTTGCCACTTCAGTTCATGAATCTATTTGAGGCTGATTAGATTTACTAGAATGCTGATCCGATTCATTTTGAAATCAAAGCTTCACACACCCCTAATTTTCACTCAAACAAACATGGCCATTATGTTCACTTTAACAGATTTAGTCCCAGGGCACACTTTGAGCTGGTTGCTTGATGGATAAAGTTTCCAATTATGGTAAATAAAATTGCAAAGCCTTCAAAGAGGTCAGCTTGAATAAAACAGATGATTTGGATGTTACAAAACAGACATCACAAAATGAAGGTTAATTCCTGCCAACTAACTGGTATTTACAGGAATGGCCAAGTATATACTCTCATCACAAATTATTATGTGCATATTTGATAACTATTCCTATGCAATTATTTTCACATCTCGGCTCTTAAAAATAAAAAAAATTCTTATGAAATCATTGAGTTGTTTTATAATCCCGTGAAAAGCATGTGTCAAACTTTTGATGTTGATATTTTCCTACCTTCAAAAATTTATGAAAACCTGACCAAAAAATTTGGTTTCACTAATGCACTCTTTCGTTTTAACCCCTCAAGAATTATGCACTTATCTACCTTTGAGTGTACGTTAAGATAAGTTCAGTCTTAGTTTTAATGTTCAAGTTATATTAAATTCTTATGATCAAAAACTTCAGTTGAAAGCATTAATGAACATTTTTGTTCCACAGGTAAAGGAGTATTTGAGCAATGAGAAACCACAGCGAAAGCAGCATATACATTTAAGAAAATGCTGCCTAAAAGAGTTGTGCACACAAGATGATTTTTTCAGTACTCCAGCACCATATGTTCCAGCTTTTTCTGGATAACCACTTTTATAGCATCAATACTTCAGCACCAATAATTCATGGACAATTTAATTTATCTCACAATTTAAGATTTCGAGGTCTTTGTGCAAAAATAAATTGTCTTCACCTTCTACAATCATAAACACGTCCATTGCATTTCTAAAAGTTTTTGAGTATTTATTTTTATATTAGTTATTTATTGTAGTTGAAATAAATATACTCAGTAACATAAGGAGTTTCATTTTGTCTTGAAAAATTATGACTTTTCAATATTTACAAAAAGTTGTCCAAAGGTTTCACTGGCTTAAAACAATTACTTCAAATAGGTGGGATGAATTCCATATGAAATAACTTTCATTATATGGATAATACTCTTGGAGGACTAGTGGCAAATTTTAATTTGCCAGACACAAAAACAAATCTTAAAAAAATACCTTAATTTCCATCTGAATATCCACCTTAAAAATGTAATATTCTTTATAGAAGTATGTACATTTCCTGTTTAACCATCCTGAGCCTTACAACACTTGATGAATATAATCCCATACCATATTTACATACCATACTGCAAAAATAAAGATGTGTATATGACACGATAATTGCACACTAAGCTTTTAAAAACTATCAGTAATAGTCATAATTTCAACTTTGTATCAAACACGAGAATCGAAGTTATATTGACTATGTTAATGATTGTACAATTTTAACAGCGCTGTAAATATAAAAAAAACTAATCAAACTCGAGTTTAAAGCATATACGAAAATCAAAGCACTGTAATGAAAAACTTTTCACCAGATCATTTAATGGTCAAGGAAATTATAAAACTTCATGACAAGAAATTACCCTCTTATCCTTTTAATTGCCAATATTATTTTTATACGCATCATGGGGCACTGGAACATAATATTGAAAATATTTTTATCTCTATAAAAATCTGTTTTAATAGTTCATCCAATCAGTCATTAGTCAAAAGATTTGTTGACTATAATGTTCTGAGTATAGGCTTTAAAAGAATTCTTATTCCGAAAATCGTAGCATAAGAGCTTTAGCCCCTTTCAGCCATAAATGAAATCACAAAATTAGCCTGATTATCATACTAAGGAAATTAACATCTTTTTCTTAGGAAAGTTACCTTTAAACTAACAAAGAGCTCTGAAAATTCTAAGACCTTGCTGGTTCCTTTTTCCTACATTCTTTAATGGGCTATCTAAAAAAATAAATTTTAAGTCTAATTTAAGGATAGCTGTTCAATACATATTCTTCCTAATTCAATTCACCTATATTTCCCCAACTTAGATGATACCCCTACAGCGAAGCCTAAATATAATGCAACAGTAATACAATTCGTGGAAGTTCATTAATAACATTTCAGTAGATAAATCAATAAATAATATATGCAAATGAGGCATTTAAATAGTATATGGTAAACAGTTAAACAATGGAAAATAATAAAAACTCAACATACACGGTAACAATAATGACGATACTTTGGAAACCATCTCAGCATACGTCAAACTCAAAAGCCCAACAGTAGCCATATTTCAAAGTGAGTAACCTTTAACTTTCGCGTTTTAACTGATTCATCCAGCTTCTGAATCATCAACCACAATAGTACATGAAGAAAGTTCTTCTCCGGGAGGGTTAGTCGGTGCACACTCTTGATAATCATTTGAAGGATTCTTTATGGTAACTACAGTTGATGATTCATACTCTGCCATCTCTTCAGTCTCTCGATCATCCATTACTTTACAGCCACCTGGAAGGTTCTGTGGGATGAGTACTCGACCTCCATCCTCGACATCCCCTGGTGATACCATGAACAACTGAAGCACCTGTCGCGATGGATCGTCAGGGGAACAGGTAGCTATGACAACCAATGACCCAGGTTCAACTGTGTTAACAAAATCAGTCCCAACTGCCGATGTGCTGGGAAAACGAGTAAGTTCAACAGCTAATGGATCCTTAGATGGCTCTTGGGTAGTATCCTCTGCTTCTTTGGAGCAAATAATAACTTCCATCCCTTTCCTGACAGACTCAACACCATTGTTGGCAACGTTAACACCGTTCCGACCATCCCCTCGATTTGTTAATACATTCAGTTTTGTCTGATTAACTTGATGATGACCACTATCAATGTCCTTTCTTTTGGGGACCCTCCCTGAGCGAGTGGGAACCAAAACACGAGAGAAAAACTGACTCTCGCTTGAGACACTCTCTTCACCATCCGATTCATCTTTCGCATGAGAGCACTCACTCTCACTTTCATCAAACCTTGGTCCAATATTTCCACAATCATTATTGGTCACCACTATTTCTTGTGAACACATGGTTATGTCATCATCTACACTGGAAGTGACCACCTTAGCAAGTGAAACTGGCACTACTTCAGGCAGAGTCTCATTTTCAGGGAGGACTGATAATTTGGATGGAGCATTTTCTGGCAAATCACTTTCTGAATCACCTTCACTTACATTACCATCTACAATCCATTGGCGAGATTTCTTTTTCTTGGCAGGTTTTGGCTCTTTTTCAGCCTTCCTCTTTACTTGACCTTCAGCCTTGCTTTTACCCTTCATCTTTTTAGTTTCCTCCTTCTGCTTCTCTGCTGAGACTGCATAAAAAACATTATTTCAATATTTCCATACATTAATAACACTATTGTTAAGTAAAAAACTATCACTAAATAAAAATATATGTTCACAGTTTTAATGAACGATCACATTCTTCATGCTGCTATTCCCTTCTATCATTTTCATCCAATTGTACACCTGATTTTCAGAATAGACATTAAAAATGCCTTTATCAATTCATACAACTCATCAAATAGAAGTGGTCCCATTGTTTAAAGTATAAGAGTTCAAAATAGCATGAATTGGAGCTCAAATAATATTGAAGTCAAGACTATTGCTCATTAGACTTTACCATGAAGAAACTTTTCAATATAATTTATTGTATAAGCCCCCAAAATTGTGCATTGTGAGGGGAATTCCAGAAAATAAGTAGGATTTCCCTTGTTTACTCCAAAGCCACTCACTTATGCACACATATTTCCTCTATACAATCCACCCTATATCCTAAGTAATCCTTGTGTGCAGTTCTTACTGATTCATTTATTTCATTCAATGTGTAATGCCATTGGCAAGCCAACTAAATGTAGGAATCCTACCTCTAGGAGAGAAGAAGATAGATCAAAGCCAGCGGTACACCAGTCAAATGAATCAATGTCTGAGGGTGGGCATTTTAGTTTCTCAAAGTATTTTGCTCTGTCAGTGACATTGGCAGACAAAAGAAAAGTAAAGGCTGGTATGACATGAATGTCAGATCTAAAGGGGAAGGGTGATTGGAGGATTGGAAGCCTCCTATTGCAGGAGGTGGTGGGAAAAGGAGTTAACAATCACCCAAAAAAGAGAAGAAAACAAAAAATATCTAATGAGAATGCACCCAATCATTGTTTTTATATACAACATACACAAACTGCAACAGCACATCTAACGGGATAAGGGTTACCTGTACTTGGAAGTGACAACCACACAAATATACTCACCAGTTTTAGCAAATTCTGTCTGTAACTCTTCTACAGAGGAAAATATTTCAGGATTACGCAATGCTTTTTCTATGAGAGAAGAATTGCGGCGTTCTTCCCTTTTAAATTTATTTTTTAGATCTCGACGAGAGCGGTTTGGGAAGAGAACATTCTGCATGACACTGAAATCCGTCCCAACAACATTAAGTGCTCGATAAAAACGCAAGGTCTCTGTAATGAATTGAAAAAGCACACATTAGTTAAAACATTTAATGAAATGAGATCAGGTTTACATAACTAAAACGAATAACACACACTCATCTGTTCACAGCAATTAATTTCAAGAGAATACCAATTTTAGGATACAAGAGTATAAGAGCCATTCACCAACATTGCACGCTCAACGTTCAATGATGTTAAGGTGTCTATAGTCATACATTATGCAGTAATGTTTTTGAGGTAAACAAGTTACAAGGTAAACCATTGCGATCAATTAGGTAGTGCAGATCTACCATAATTAACATTAAGAACTAAAAAGTAAAGAATACACAAATTGAGGTAAGACCAACCACAACAGTCTGAACTAATTTACGTAATGTAAACTTGAGACTACCTTGCATAGCCAAAATCTCAGATAATGCACAAGAATTATGTGCACATATAAATTATTTATTAATGAAAAACTCATAAGGGCAATATTTAATATTTAGGATGACAGCACCAGTAACAAAATTTCAGCCTGCAAGGTGAATAATGATTTGAGGGTAGGGGGTGAGAAGACCCTAAACAGACCTAAGCAATAAGGTTGACACCTGCATCAAAAGACAGGCCATCTTCAGATCACTGGGCTTCCAAAATACTAATCATTAGCTTTTGGTTTTTGTGCTAATGGGCATTCCAGTCAATTGCACACATTTCCATTAGAACATAAATTGAGGCAAAAAAGATGTTTCCATTCCTTGGCACTGTGCAATTTATTTTTACATGCAAATGAATTGCTTCATAAGTTATACTTTTGTAAACAAAGCATTACTTCATAAAATAGTTGGAATTAAATATTTAATTTTGTACTTTTCTGAACCATTGAGATCATATCACCAATGAAATATCATTTCCAACCATAAGAATTTGCAAACACTTTTCATATAATAAAATTTCCCCTCAGACCAAGAATGTTATAGCCTACTTACCATTTTCTGACCACTCCAGCCCCTTTGATCGCTTGCTATAAGTAGCATAGTTAGTGAAGGATGATGACTCCACTAGAGCAGGTCCTTTTTCCAAGTCTTCCAGGCCTTCTTTTAACCCAGTTGTTGCAATAACCTAGATAGATTAATTTCTTATTACAAAAATGAAAATGCACTGCGCAAAATACCATAGTGGCAGCCTAAATCTAAGTAAAATTTAATAGTAATACACGGGCCAAATTTAATTCATCAACCAAGTCCTGAGTGCCTAAAGGAATATCATGAGTCCCTCAAGACATATACTTTATATATGGAGTTTCTGCTGTTGATAGGGACAAGTGAGGTTACTACATATATTGGTAAAGACTAGTATTTGTGTCAAGTTAAGATCCCCCTGCATTTTTTCAATGTAAAATCTGGTGGTCTTTCATAAACAGTTAGAAAAAATTAATAGGTCTATAAATAACACCACTCAGGCATGTACTAAAATAATTCACCAGATAAAATAAGAATTACATTTAGACACATGCCATCCCCATGGATGACAAAATTGACTGGGAAGGGCTGATGAAAAACTGCACTAGTGGGAAAAATGATAACTGAATCTGATAGGAATACCCATGCCTAATAGGTCTAGATATATGTGCAGGGAGAAACTAATAGACTTCAATCAAAAAAATAATTTAATCCTAACAATCACTGTGTTTAAATACCACAGAAGATGTGGGGTAGTAGCAGTGTTTAGGGGAGGCGACTGACAGCTGAGGTCATTTGCACCATAGCGAATGGATAGGAAAGGATGAAGGTGGAGAGAAATCCGGCGTCGGCATCAGCCTACTCTTAACGAAAGGCACCAAGGGGTCCACAGCTTAACATCCCATTTGACGGACGGCATACTCACTCAAAGTGCCCTCCACAAAGCACCTTAAGTAGGGATCAAGATACCTCTTAAAAATATTCAATACTGCTGGGATTTGAACCCGGGCCCTCTGGGTGGGAAGCCAGTATGATAGCCACCTCACAATCTCGATCCCTACAAGATGTGGGTGTACATGGAAAATGAACGGGCTCAAAGAGAAATCAATCTAACTATATTAACTTAAGGCTTAGATTTAGGTACATGGTGATTATTTCAGTTTCCCAAGAATGGATGTGGATTCAGGTCATATGTAGTGCTAACGAAGAGCAACGTCAGATTCAAGAAAATGAAATAAAGGGGGGAAAACAAGTAAGACAGGTTCAGGAAGTGGAATGCAGAATCAGGGCAAGAAGGAAGAAGTACCAGAAAGCAATAGAGAAGATTATATGAGTGAGGCCAAGAAGAGAAGTACATAAAAAGAAACATCGGACCATATCAAAAAAGATGTATCGAAAGTCACAACCAAAACCACAGGAGAAGTAAATATGTAAAGAATTTGGAAACTATTTAATGGAGAAAAAATTATTAGGAAGATAGATGAATAAGAAATGAAATATTGTAAACATAGCATTAGGTAGCAGGAAATAATGAGCTCTACGGCCTCTCAATAAAGAAGAAAGGGGAAGAAAACTCCAATGGCCGTAAGGATTAGTTGCCAATCTCTCGTCAGACCAAATGTTGTGTTGGTGTGACGGGAATCACGTCAGGGACCAACCACAACCTCTCGACCAGAATACCCTCTGTGGTGGTTTACGGGAGATTAATCCGCGTCAGGGACCAACACACAGCCACACGCACACTATCCTGCCTGAAATCCTTCACGAGGCTGTGAGACCCTGTTAAAGAATTTCAGATGGAGATGGAATCCTTCACGAGGCTGTAGAGTAGACCCCGTTAAAGATTCCAGGATATTCTCAAACACACACTCTGTGGCGGTTTACGGGAGATTAATCCGCGTCAGGGACCAACACACAGCCACACGCACACTATCCTGTCTGAAATCCTTCACGAGGCTGTGAGACCCTGTTAAAGAATTTCAGATGGAGATGGAATCCTTCACGAGGCTGTAGAGTAGACCCCGTTAAAGATTCCAGGATATTCTCAAGCACACACTCTGTGGATGGCACAGACCAAACACACACACAAGCACTCGAGAAACGCACACACACTCAAAAGGGCCCAACTTCTGGGAGAATCTGGACACAGGTAAAAAGCAACTAGGAAGTGCGTCGAACACGCGTGTTTCGGCCACAAAGTGGCCCTCTTCACATATACTCGCGGTATATCAAACTGCCGTTCCACCCACATTTAACAAAAGGGCTAGGAAAGATTTTTAAAACCGTTGACACTAATATATCATTTAGCAGCACCAACAAACTAAAACATCTATTAGGCAACACTAAGGACAAAATCGACGCCTCAAACAAGTCCGGCATTTACAAAATAAACTGCTCCTCCTGCGATTCAACTTACATCGGCCAGACGCGGAGGAATATTAAAACTAGATTCAAAGAACATATGGCCCATTACAGATACAACAGATCAGATAATGCAACAATTTCAGAGCGTAAAAATCATTCGCCTTGACTGGGACTCGAACCCAGATCCCTCAATCTTGAGGGATTGAGGGATCTGGGTTCGAGTCCCAGTCAAGGCGAATGATTTTTACGCTCTGAAATTGTTGCATTAAAATGCACATTAGCGGATGACTCCGTTAAAAGTTACTGTTGCGGCATCTCCCGCAGTTTCTTTGGAATTTAGATCAGATAAATCGAGCATTGCCCTACACTTACTCAAGGAAGACCATAAAACATCAGAAAAGGAATTGAAGTTGATCAAACAGACCCCCAACCACCTTTTAGACGCATACGAAAGCATTTTCATACACAAATTTAGAAATGTGGTTGTCAACAACGATAAAGGGCCGATTCCATTCTCCCCACTTTATTCCCTTTTGAAATGACTTCTCTAGTTTTGAAACATATTTCCGTTGGACTATGGTCCAACGGAAATATGTTTAAACCCCCCCCCCAATTCCCCTTCATAATCCGTTACTCGGATACCTTTCACTTTTACCCAACCCCCCCCCCTCTTCCCCCCCCCTTCTCCTTCAATAATTACTCCTTCCCGTTCCACTCAGTCATCTGTTTTTCCTCCTCCCCCCCCCCTCCTTCCTCTTCACCAATACGTTTAAAGTACCCCTCCCCTTTCCATCTTCCACCTATTTCGATTGGTCCCCCCAACTCCCACAGTCTCTATATAAATATGACGTTTGTCTACGGTTGTTTACTTTCAACCTTGTGTTGGAGGTGTTTTCCCTTCGGTTCGCTGAAGAGGGCCACTTTGTGGCCGAAACACGCGTGTTCGACGCACTTCCTAGTTGCTTTTTACCTGTGTCCAGATTCTCCCAGAAGTTGGGCCCTTTTGAGTGTGTGTGCGTTTCTCGAGTGCTTGTGTGTGTGTTTGGTCTGTGCCATCCACAGAGTGTGTGCTTGAGAATATCCTGGAATCTTTAACGGGGTCTACTCTACAGCCTCGTGAAGGATTCCATCTCCATCTGAAATTCTTTAACAGGGTCTCACAGCCTCGTGAAGGATTTCAGACAGGATAGTGTGCGTGTGGCTGTGTGTTGGTCCCTGACGCGGATTAATCTCCCGTAAACCGCCACAGAGTGTGTGCTTGAGAATATCCTGGAATCTTTAACGGGGTCTACTCTACAGCCTCGTGAAGGATTCCATCTCCATCTGAAATTCTTTAACAGGGTCTCACAGCCTCGTGAAGGATTTCAGGCAGGATAGTGTGCGTGTGGCTGTGTGTTGGTCCCTGACGCGGATTAATCTCCCGTAAACCACCACAGAGGGTATTCTGGTCGAGAGGTTGTGGTTGGTCCCTGACGTGATTCCCGTCACACCAACACAACATTTGGTCTGACGAGAGATTGGCAACTAATCCTTACGGCCATTGGAGTTTTCTTCCCCTTTCTTCTTTATTGAGAGGCCGTAGAGCTCATTATTTCCTGCTATATTATGGCTTTCCAGTCATTTGAGCTTAATAAGTACCATCAATTGAAAACCAAAATAGGGAAAATTGCCGAAGACATCCGTTTTTTAAAGTGTTGTAAACGAAACAATATTTATCCTAAGTTCATCAATTCACTTGCTCTGTATCGTAAAAGAAATCTGGATATTGACGAAGCGTTACGACGCAAAGCCCTTCACTCCGAAATAATATCTCTCTACGCCAAACGTAGTTACCTGGAATTGCAAACCTACAGTTTGCATTTAAAACTGACTCGGAGATTATCAGACACCGATTTTCAAGACTGGTTAGAAATCGACGGGAGAATCCACATCGTAGTTCTCAAGAAACGAGAACAGAAAGCCCGCTGCATCAATCGTAAACTAGCAAAACTTATCGGTGAGTCCAAAGCTTCTTCTTCCTCTGACAACAAAGGTTTCCCCAATGTTTGCAACTTGTCCGATGAAACGTTTTCACAACAAGAGTTGAAGTTGCTCAATTATGGTCTAAACTTTAGCATACAGCCAAAAAATAGTCCCTTGGAGGATTTAATAGCCCACATAGAAGGATCTCTGTATCCATTTGACTTTCCCACAAAAGATTTTTTACGGAAAGCCTGCGAAAATCAGATTAAAAATAACCTCAACCACCCAGTCTTCCAACGCAAGCTTGAATCACAGAATTTAAATCAAATTGTTACCTCTTTAAAAAGGAAAAATTGTTTCTATATGAAAGCAGACAAAGGTAACCTCTGTGTCATTTTGAATAAATTAGACTACTTCGATAAAGTGAGCAACGTAATATCATCTGGGCCATATATTGAAGTGAAAAAGAATCCCCTTAATAAACTTATAACTCAAGTTAAAAACGTGCTAAACGACTGTCCATCCCTCATTGATAAAAAAACTAAATTCAGACTTTCAGTGTCAAATCCAATTTTACCTAGATTATACTGCTTACCTAAAGTCCACAAAGTTGGTCTCCCCATGAGACCCATTGTTTCAGGAATAGATTCTCCCACATATCTTATATCCAAGTGGCTGGTTTGTGAGTTTAATAAATTGGTTTTCCCGAGCCCCCATTCTCTTAAAAATTCCTTAGATTTCGTATCCAAAACCAAAAGTCATAATTTCAGTCAAGGAGAAGTCATGGTATCGTTTGATGTTTCAAACCTTTTTCCAAGCGTACCAGTAGAAATTGCAATCAACGCACTAAAAGTTTGGTTAACATCATTACATCTAGATCCCAATTTAATTGATGAATACATCAGACTAACTAACCTAGTCATGAATCAAAATTTCTTTCAATTCCAAGGAAAGTTTTATAAACAAGAATTTGGAACGGCGATGGGAAACCCTCTATCCCCATTCATAGCTAATGTATTTATGACTCACTTTGAGAAGGAGTTCAAAAAGAAATTCAGTTATTTCCCTTCTCTTTTTGTTAGATATGTGGACAATATCTTTGCCATTTTTGACACAACTACATATAACATAGATCAGTTTATTAACGACTTAAACAGTTTATTCCCCTCGGTTAAATTCACATACGAATTAGAAAAGAATAACCAACTTCCATTCCTTGATCTACTATTAACAAGAAATACTAAAATATCATACGACGTGTATCGCAAACCAACACACACCAACAATTACATACATCATGATTCCTTCACACA
The DNA here is from genome assembly GCF_022747635.1 of Hetaerina americana. NCBI lineage: Eukaryota > Metazoa > Arthropoda > Insecta > Odonata > Calopterygidae > Hetaerina > Hetaerina americana. Next base: position 47,174,563 of record NW_027286070.1, read on the forward strand.
CAACAGTCACAAACTGGGCACCTTCCATGCCCTTGTACACAGACTAGTAAATATTCCATTAAATAGAAACAACTATTACAAAGAATTAAATAAACATCAAACTTATAGCTTTTAAAAATGGCTTCAAAGAGTCAATAATTGACAATCTAGTGAAAAAGCACAAACATAAAAAACTAGTTCAAAACACGACCACCCTCACACAACATAAAACCCCGCGGTATATCAAACTGCCGTTCCACCCACATTTAACAAAAGGGCTAGGAAAGATTTTTAAAACCGTTGACACTAATATATCATTTAGCAGCACCAACAAACTAAAACATCTATTAGGCAACACTAAGGACAAAATCGACGCCTCAAACAAGTCCGGCATTTACAAAATAAACTGCTCCTCCTGCGATTCAACTTACATCGGCCAGACGCGGAGGAATATTAAAACTAGATTCAAAGAACATATGGCCCATTACAGATACAACAGATCAGATAAATCGAGCATTGCCCTACACTTACTCAAGGAAGACCATAAAACATCAGAAAAGGAATTGAAGTTGATCAAACAGACCCCCAACCACCTTTTAGACGCATACGAAAGCATTTTCATACACAAATTTAGAAATGTGGTTGTCAACAACGATAAAGGGCCGATTCCATTCTCCCCACTTTATTCCCTTTTGAAATGACTTCTCTAGTTTTGAAACATATTTCCGTTGGACTATGGTCCAACGGAAATATGTTTAAACCCCCCCCCCAATTCCCCTTCATAATCCGTTACTCGGATACCTTTCACTTTTACCCAACCCCCCCCCCTCTTCCCCCCCCCTTCTCCTTCAATAATTACTCCTTCCCGTTCCACTCAGTCATCTGTTTTTCCTCCTCCCCCCCCCCCCCTCCTTCCTCTTCACCAATACGTTTAAAGTACCCCTCCCCTTTCCATCTTCCACCTATTTCGATTGGTCCCCCCAACTCCCACAGTCTCTATATAAATATGACGTTTGTCTACGGTTGTTTACTTTCAACCTTGTGTTGGAGGTGTTTTCCCTTCGGTTCGCTGAAGAGGGCCACTTTGTGGCCGAAACACGCGTGTTCGACGCACTTCCTAGTTGCTTTTTACCTGTGTCCAGATTCTCCCAGAAGTTGGGCCCTTTTGAGTGTGTGTGCGTTTCTCGAGTGCTTGTGTGTGTGTTTGGTCTGTGCCATCCACAGAGTGTGTGCTTGAGAATATCCTGGAATCTTTAACGGGGTCTACTCTACAGCCTCGTGAAGGATTCCATCTCCATCTGAAATTCTTTAACAGGGTCTCACAGCCTCGTGAAGGATTTCAGGCAGGATAGTGTGCGTGTGGCTGTGTGTTGGTCCCTGACGCGGATTAATCTCCCGTAAACCACCACAGAGGGTATTCTGGTCGAGAGGTTGTGGTTGGTCCCTGACGTGATTCCCGTCACACCAACACAACATTTGGTCTGACGAGAGATTGGCAACTAATCCTTACGGCCATTGGAGTTTTCTTCCCCTTTCTTCTTTATAGCATTAGGTAGAAGAAATTGTAATGAAATGAAACATTTTTAATGAGATAAAAAATAAATTGAGGTTGGAAACTAGTAGGACACAAGTGGCATGGCTGAAGATGAAATATGAGGATTTGGTAAGCTTACAAAGGAATGCTAGAATTGGTGCAAAGGAAAATAAAAGCACTATCAGGAAGGAAAATTTATGCAAACAAATCAAAGGTAGGTCAGGAAACCACGAGAGATTCAAGAGAAATGTAAAGTATACATCAGGGGCCTATATTGTAAATATAAGCCAAAAAGCTTAAGACATAAAAAGAGAGTATGAAATAGATGGTGATAGTCCAAGTCTAGGCATACTTCATTGAGGGCTAGAGAGGGTATTAAGGGAATTGAAATCACAAAGACACGAGAAGAGAGCGAATTCCAAGAGAACTACTGAATGGTTTATGGAAAAATAGGAAGGTGATTTTTTTATGGACTTACTCATAGCATTTATGAGATAAGAATTTGACTAGAAGATTTCATCAGATCAGATTTACTCTAATCCCCAAAAGAGGGAAAATCAACCACGGTGAGAAATAGATAACCATAAGTTTGATTTTGCATGCAGTTAAACTGTCACTTAAAATGATCAAAAAGATGATGGAGAGGAAAGCAAATGATAATTTAGCAATTTTCAAGGCATTTTCACATGTTGTATTAAGATAAAGACAAAAGGGGACCACTGAGCAACATATTTTCAACAAACACATCAGCACTGCCATTACATCACAACCTCAATAGCCCGACAAACAGATGGCATTGGTAACTTTTAGGGGATAGCCACTGATGGCATTTTACATAGCCGACGTTAAGATTAGGAAATAACCCTAACCCCCTGAATCCAATTACATGCCAAGCCCTTTCATTGCACCAATTTACTTGTGAAAGCAGAATTATTAAGTTGCACACAAAATCGGAATTATGTATATAACATTATTAAAAATTACCTACCAAGCTCTGCTCATCCACTATTAACTCTCCATCTGGCCCCACCTTCACCCTTGGAGCAGGCATTCCTCCGCCTTCATCCACCTCATGCTGTCCCACCTGCTCATTCCCTTGATCTGCTGCCTGGTTATTTTCACTCACACCCAGACTATTCCCTTCCCCAGGGTCATCAACCTGCTCCTCCATAAGAGCACTGCTTTGTTCACTGCAAAATACATTCACAAGTGCTGATAATGTGATATTTTTAATTATGTTACATACAGGGTCCGTACAATAAGTATCGAGACTGGTTCCAAAATTCGAAATTTATTTCAGTTATTATTACAATTACTCAATAATCTTCAAAATACATTCTTCCTGCATCAATACACTTAGTTCGGCGCATCTGCCACTCGTCAAAAGCCCGCTGGAAGTCGGTTTCCAGAATACTGTTGAGAGCCTTTGTCGCTGCCACTTGAGCCGCCTCAATGGAGTCAAACCGATATCCTTTGAGCTCCTTTTAAGCTATCCTTTAATGTAATAAAGTTGCCGAGAAAATTTTCATCTTCCTGGATACAGCCCAAAATTTCTTGTGAAATTTCCACCCGCGACAGTTTTTGCTCATGACTTTCGGCACCAGCTTCGTGCACACTTTCCTCATAGCAAGATCCTCTGTTGCAATGTTGCAGATGGTTCCGACTGAAAGGCCGGTCACCTCACTGATAAGGGCGATGGTTAAACACCTGTCAGAGTCCAAAACTTTTTTCACTTTGGCCACCTGAGCATCGGTTCAAGCGGTCGTCGGGCGTCCGATGCGATGCTCCCGGCCTTCCTAAAACATTTTGTGCCACTCAAAAACTCTTGTGCGGCTTAAGGCATCATCCCCATAAGCCTGTTTAATGAGTTCAAGGGTCTCCGACGTGGATATCCCAAGCTTAACGCAAAACTTCACAACATAGCGTTGCTTGACGGTACACTCCATGCCAGCGCGACAACAGCACAAACAATCATACGTCACAAAAACCCACCTCCTGTCTTAATGCATGCCCGGAGGCGACTGAACTAAAGTGTACCAGAGTGGTGGGGGACCCCTCTACCGAACCAACAGGTCGGACTCCCATCCACAGCTCCATTGGGGCTACAGCGAACCAGTCACGATACTTATGGCACGGACACTGTATGTGGGTCGTTCAATTACTCATTAAAAAATCCAAGAGATGGCACTCGTAGTATCAGAAAAGGTTTGCTTTTAGTAAGCCTCATCTCTCACTAGACTGCTGTTTAATTTTCAGATGTATTCATCATAAGCTTCCATTTTAAGTGAATTGAACCAATAAACTTTTGCTCATAAAAAAATGAAAAAAACTTTTCGGGCGAGGATTAAACACTTCTATTTAAAAGGCTTAACACTGAAAGAAATTAAAAAGTGGAGTTGGATGAAGTCCACAGCACATCTGCTCCAGTGTTTGTGACTATTTAAGATGGCATAAATGAGTTTAAACATTGCTGTACATCCAAAAATGGTGAATATGGTTTGGGACATTCAGGGGAAAAGACTTCCTCCAAAACGTTAGACAAAATTGACTATATGGTTTTGAGTGATTGATGAATCAAAATTCACGAATTAGTTGAGGCCACAGGTATATCACATGGTGAAGTGTTTAAAATTTTGCATGAAAAATTGGGTGTGAAAAAATATCGGCAAGATGGATGCCATTGTTGCCCTGAGTGGGGAATAAACACAACCATGTGGTTGATTCATGGAGTAGTTTTGCACTTTTACATAGCCATCAAGTTTCCGCACCAATACATAACTGTGGATAAAAAATTATTACTCCACTACACTCCAGAGAAAAAGAAACAGTAGTAACAGTGAGTTTCTCAAGACAATTCGGCTCCAAAGAAAGCTAAGAAAGTGAAATCAGTCGGCAAAGTGATGGCCTGGTATTTTGGCAGGTTATGTCTGTTGCTCACTAATCAAGAATATTACCATCACCAGACCAATGCCCACAGTTTATTGGGATGAGCACAGAATCATCACCATACATTACGTGCAAAAAGGACAAACAATAAATGGAGATGTGCCATGAGCCATAATAGCAATGATTGAGCAAAGAAATCATGAAGTCCTTATTTGGCAAAGAAAAAATTCTACCCCATCAAGATAGTGCATGGGTGAACACCTGTGCAGTTTCAATGGCGTGAATTATGGAATTAAAGTAGAAGTATGTAAAGTATGTAAGAAGTATGTAAAAAATATGTAAAGTAAACTATGAAATGTCTTTAAGGTTCCTTCAATCTCATGGTAATCGTTCAAGCCATCTCTCCCACATAGACTTCCCTATATTTGCAATGGGTGAATCCACAATCTCAGGAGTCATGAGCCCATCAGAATCTTTCACACTTTAAAAATGGTCTCTCAGTTTCGCAGCTGGTTTGCGGATAGTTTACATGATGTATCTCCATAGTATTCTGGAGATTTTTCCCAATTTCTCTCGGTATCAGCAACAGCACTCTTCCACTTTCATTGTATCCTGTAGACAAACTCTGATATTTTGAAGGATTTTTTGTCTTATTAACTCCCTTATTGAAATCCCTTAGTTTTTCCACACATTTTTAGTCAACTTCATAGACCTATAACCATACCACTTAAAATATAAAACATACGTAATGGATGATGCAACAACTTTGTTTCAATGAGGACTATTGCATGAGCCAATCCAGCACAAATGCAAACAAAAGAACAAATATCAGCGACAGGGAGTACCTAAATTCAGTTTACGTGTTTGATGCTTGAAGTATGTACGTGGTAAGTTTGCTGTTAAATGAATAATTCTGCCATGAGGAACAAAATTTTTTTATAGATTTCACCAAACAACTCCACATACAAGTTTATTGAAATCTACAAAGTTTTTTTTCTAATTCCTCGAGATGCAATTTTTCAAGGTCAAGTCCAATAAAAAAAGGATTGAAATACCATTTCATTGGCAGAAAAAAATAAGCTTCAGCTGAAAGACCTTTTTTCTTAATAATTCAATTGTGCTAAATAAAAGGAGAAATGACAGCTAAAATGTTCATTACAACTCAACTTACCTATTAGTAATGGATGTTTTCCTTCCCCTTCCAGCATCTGATGACTCACTACTAGACCTGTCAAAATAAAAGAACTGGTCAGTTTCTCCATTATAGCACAGATTTTCATAAATTATCTGGTCATAAAACAGCCACAATTCCACATAAATTGCTACATACATTCATGAATAAAATGTTTATAATTGAGACAAGGACAAATCTAGGTCTTCCTCAAAACAAATGGGTAAGTAAGTCATGTCATATAACAACCAGTTTTTCCTCTGGCTGGAACAACTATTTATGATAATTTCAAATGTTTTTTTCATGTCATACAAAAACACAGAACTATTCTCCCGCAAATCATCATGCTTTCTTGTCAAGAGGTTAAAAATTACCGTAAATAAATGCTTAAACTTTTAACTCATTCCAAAAATAACCCATTGAAAATTTGTAAACATCAAAATAAAGACAGAATTCAATTTTTAGACCTAGAAATACCAGTTTAAATGGTCATACAGAAAATAAAATTTTAGTATAATTTCTTCATAGGGAACATCGAAAACTATTATAATTACCTCATCGGATTGGAAACTGGATTATAATAAATGTAATCAAACATTGTCAGTCTTGAACGATCCAAAGGTCCTCCTGACCCGTTTCCCTTCTTCATCTGAAGCCAAAGGCGCCTCCTTGAGTCCGAGGCACGATTCTCTTTGTTCCTTGCTCTCTGCCTTCCTGAGCGAACATTGCTGTTGATGATAATCAACAGTGAGCCATCACTATTATACAAAATGTTCACCATGCAAAATTACCAATTGTTGAAAAGGTGGCCAATAAAATTCAACATGGAGTAGGAAGAAGTTACCAAAAGTGTGATGCCACATGAAAGAAGCCCAATAATAAACTTTACACAAGATATGTCCATGCCCCTGCAAGGGGAAAGAACAAGATTAATCAGTAAATGTAAATAGCAATGATTTGAATCAGATATGATGTTGGAGTTCAGAAAGAGGCATGGCAACAACACTGGGATTGGAACTTGACAGCACAGTCCGAGAGGAGTGAAGGAATGATAATAATAATCTTTATTCATCAAACAGCAGCACTTGCCACTATAGATGTCATCAAAAGTGAAACATATAAATACATACATTCATTACTGTGGTAAAGGGATACATATGTATCATAATTTCAATCTTCAGAAGTCCGGTTCAAAATATTCACTTACAGAATACATGGGGGTTTGAAATCAACCAATGCCCAAGTACATTTTTGAACCAATTATAGTTAATCAGTCCAGCAGCATGGGGAGGTTTGTAATAGAATTTTAAGGCAAGGTTATCTGACCGGTTGAAGATTTTGGACAATCTGCGTTGGCTAATGTCTAACATATTTCTTGACCTTGTATTACAGCTGTGTATACTGCCTTTTAATACAAAGTTATTAACATTATCTTTTACATGAATTAAGCACTGGTAAATGCATACGTTAAAACCATCATCACTGTTAGCCTGACAAATAGTGGCTGACCGTGATCAAGGTAATAATCATCATCATCAGTATTTCAATCCTAGGCATGGTTTACTGCAGCCCTCTATTCAACTCGATTTAATTTCAATGCCCTAAATCCTTGATAACCTCTCTATTTTACGTCCTTCTGAATCTGTCCTATGTACATGTCTCTTGGTCTTCCTCGTGGAATCTTTCCTTCTATCATATTCCTAATCAATCCATTTTGCCTCAATAGGTGTCCAATCTATTTATTTCTTCTTTGCCGTAGAGTTCTTCATATGGTCCTATCCTCTACTGCTCTTCTATATACTTCCTCATTCTCGCTTTGTCTGTTCCTTTAATCTTCATTCTCCTCCAGCCCCATGTTTCAAAGCCTTCTATTCTTCGCTGTTCCACTTTTCCAAGTCTCGGAACCATAGACCGCCATGCTCCACATGAAAATCTTGATGAATTGCTTCCTTGCTTCCAGTCTTAGGTTCTTTGAACATAGTAATTGCCTCTTCTTCATGAATGCGTTCTTAGCTTGGGATATTATTCGCTTGATGTCAGTCAAACCTCTTCCGTCCCATGTTATGCCGCTACCCAGGTAGATGAAGGATTCCTCTTGCTCTAGTTTCACCCCTTGAATGGAGCTGCATTAAGCTTCTCTCTTCTACACACAAAGATTTTAGTTTTCTTCTTGTTGACGCCCATGTTATATTCCCACAGTACTTGATCCATAGCACTTAAAGAGTTGCTTGCAGGTCCTCTCACATTTCCACCACTACTGCATTGTCATCCGCAAACCAGAGCATGTTGATTTCTTCTCCATTTACCTTGATTCCTTTGATACCCGAATCTTAGGTTTCTTTAATTGCCTCTTCCAGGTAGCCTTTCCCTTGTTGAATATTGCTGGCGAGAGGTTGGATCCATGTCTTACTTCTTTGTTTCTTTTGGCTTCTATTTTTCTTCCATTTTTTGTTTGCATTGTTTTTTCCTTTGCTCGGTTCATTCTTGTCTCCTTTTTAAATATTGGTGTTACGTTAGCCATTTTCCAATCCCTAGGAACCTTGTGATCTACCAGCGACTTCTTAACTATTATTTCTAGATATGGTGCATTTTTCAAAGCTAGATACTTATATGTATGAGCGGGTATTTCATCGGGCCTGGAGGATTTATTAAGCTTGATATTTTTTAGCAAATATTCTATTCCATTATATGATATTTCAATTTTGGGAATCGGTTGACCGACACGATTTGGTAAGCTAATGGAGGCACCCAGTTGAGATATTGGTGAAGAAGCTTTGAAAGAAGGAATATTATAAGTTAGCCTTTTCCAAACTGCTGAATACTATTTTTCCTTTACCATTTTAGAGTAGTAGTATTTAAGGGACAGACTGCCAAGGTCATTTGCACCATAGGGGATGGACAGGAAAGGATGAAGGGTGGAGAGAAACCTGGCGTCGGAATTAGCCCACTGTTAACGAAAGGCACCAAGGGGTCCGCAGCTCAACGTCCCATCCGACGGACGTCGTACTCACTCAAAGTGCTCTCCACAAAGCAGCTCAAGTAGGGATCGAGATACCTCTGAAAAATATTCAACACCGCCGGGATTTGAAGCCGAACCCCTCTGGGTGGGAATCCAGTACGACAGCCACTGCACCAATCCCGATCCCCTCATTTTAGAGTGAACTGACAGTTACCTCATTTCCCTTAACTTCTCTAGCATATGACCAAAATGTTTGTGTGTTCTATTTCAACTTTCCCGCTAACCTTTTCCTTTTGAATTCGCTTAACAATTTCCGAAATTCATTCTTGACATTCACCCTAGATATCTTGTAATCATAAGTTATCTCATCCTTTTTGTCGCAAGAGATATCATCCCAATATTTTTCACTTTGTTATGACATAGCCTTTGACGTCACACTGCCTTTCTAACATCCGCGTTGTATCATCTAGGTTCCGGGTTATCTTTTATAAATTTACTGGGATTGAACTTGTTGACTGCTGAGAACGTAGTTTCTAGGAAGTGAGTCCACGTATCCTCAGTATTTCGATGATTCCTATCTTCCTTCAAACTAGCAAATTTATTCTTTAGCATGCACTTTAGGTTATTGTAGCCCCCTTCTTTAAACAAGTAAATTTTCATTTTTGCTTCATATTTCGGACCCCATGAAGTGAAAACTTAGCATTCACTGCTCTGTGGTCACTAATTTCATTTATAGTTTCTATAGTTAATACTTTTTCGGGAATATTTGTTGCTAACAAATCAAGAATATTATCACGCCTAGTTACAGTGACAAATTGATACAATGAGTTAAACGTAAAAGAATTCAACAGTGACTCGCGGATAGATATCTTTGTCTTCACACCCCGTTTTAAAACTATATGTGCTCCAGTCAATGGATGGGACATTGAAATCACCACCAATTATAACGTCGCGATCTTGTGTTGGGATAAAAAATCTTTGATTTGCAGATCTAATTCTAGTATTGAATTGTCTCTGTCGACTGGCAGTCTGTAAAATGTGCTTGCATAAATTCTTTTGGATTGAGGACTTTTAATTGAGCACCAAACGCTTTCCAAACCATAACCCGGAATTGTCTACGCCACTATATTACCACTGGGGGAGATAGATAGATAGATAGATAGTGGTCTTTATTTCGCCCATATAAAGACCACTATCTATCTATCTATATATCTCCCCCAGTGGTAATATAGTGGTGTAGACAATTCCGGGTTATGGTTTGGAAAGCGTTTGGTGCTCAATTAAAAGGGGAGATCAATACAAAGGTACTGTCTTGAGTTACTCCTTCCTATTAGTGATCTTTAAAACTAGATGGCACACTTTACAGAACAGGGATGTACTGATTGAATTATCTATCTCAGGTAGAGGTACCTAAAATGAGATAAATTCATAAGCTTGAAAAAGCCAAACATTTAAAAAATTAATAAAAAACGGTACTTATGGATATAACTATTATTAGGTATTCTATGGGTTGAGGTAGGTTTCGGATGGGCACACCCTACACAATGATAGATTGATATATTCCCTTTCCTCCCCAACAAAACACTTCCTGACATCCATTATTACAAGAAGCCCATTGAAATTTATATCTTGGAAACCCATCTTTAATTCCTCATATTTCTTTTCTCCCTTCATTCCATCTGACATGCCTATCCTATTTGCACCCATTCCTTGTTTGCCAAATGCTCTACCCTCAATCAGTCTTCAGCATCCCATTCACAATCAAAATGCTCTCAATATATATTTCCTGCCTCCTTTGGATTTCTCCAAATAATCCTTTCTCATCCCCTGCAATGCCAAGCACTTCCTCATTGGTTTTCCTCTCTTTCCATTTCACCTTTTCCATCTTTCTTCACACCAACATTTCAGAAACCTCCAATCTATGCCTATCATCTTGCTTCAATGACCATGTCTCCATGCCACACAAAATCACTCTCTATCAGTATTGCCCAGCCATTTCTTAACATCCTTTCTCAACGCCCCTGCCATGAATTCCCTCTTCCTATTCTTCTCAGAGGAAACAAACATTACATTTTCCTTTTTTTTTAAGGTAATCTACCGGTTAACTCCTAACAAAACAGAAAATCCATCATCCTACTCTATATCAGGTCCCTCTTCATCTCTGAGTACTTTCTTCCTCCCTTCATCCCGTCCAACATCCCTATCTTGTTCCTTCCCTTTCCTCTTTTGCCCAACATTCTACCCTCTATCACAGTCTTCAACATCCCACTGCCGGTCAACACCCCCTTCATCCACTTTTCCTGCCTCCATAGGATTGCTCCCAACAAACCCCTCTCTTCGCCCACCATACCAAGTACTTCCTCATTTGTTTTCTTCTCTGTCCATTTCACCTTCTCCATCCTTCTCCACACCCACATTTCAAAAGCCTCCAATCTACGTCTATCCTCCTGCTTCATTGACCACGTTTCCGCACCATACATAGCTATGCTCTATATCAAAGTTTTTACGAGTCTTTTCTTAATATCCTTACTCAAAGTCCCTGTCATCAACTCCCTACTCCTTGTGAAAGCCTCTTTGCCTAGCGCAATTCTTCTCCTTACGTCCCTACTACTTTGACCGTGTTGGTCCAAAACACTACCGAGATACGTAAACTGTTCTACCTGCTCTATTTTTTGTCCACCTATTTTAATGTTAAGCTTGGTCTTTTTCTTTCTAGAAAATCGCATAACCTTTGTTTTATTAATATTGATTCTCATCCCATACGTGTCGCACTGAATTTCCAATTCACTAAGCAATGCTTGCAGCCATGATACTTAAATACAACTTATCCGCAAGAGTTAAAATATTTCGTGAGTACTTGTGCAAACATTCACAGAGGCCATCCTTGCCATGCCTGCACATATAGGATAGACAGCAGGATGTTGTTTGCCATAATAGGAGGGGAAATTGACCAGAGTATACCAAAACAGCATATTACCAAAGCATTTTTAACATGCATGAAATCTCTTGTGAAAGAGTAAGAAGGGAGTGCTTTGCTCTGTGACTCTCTGATACAATGTGCATATTTTTCAAGAGATTTCAAAAAGTGGAAAATGTGTGAATAAACGGTGTACAGGTCATGACAAAATTCCCTAATATATGAATTAGTCATGACCAGCAAAAGTGACATGTGACCAAATTCAGTCTTACCTAGGTTTTATATCTCACCATTATCAGCTGGGCCTTGACTTTTTAAAAGATATTAACTGGATTTGTCCAGAGCACTTAAGCAATGATCCAGCCCACCCATCCTCCAGGTTTACTTTAATTAAGTATATTTACATCAGCCAACATCCACTTATTTAATTTAAAAAACCACTGTTCATGTAGAAAATATACTCTTTTTCTTAAGTGGTTACAGTTAATAAGCCATATACTTCCACCAATTTGGCTTATTATTCCAGATAAAAATTTACCCATTTTTTCTATTATCTGCCACCGCCTTATCAGCCGGAAGATTTGTGGATTGTGTCTCCTGACCATCTGATACCTTCTCTGAATGTGCTGTACGACTGGAAGAGTCAGGAACTCTGCAATACGGCATGCGTTGTGTAAATTTAATTAGCCAATGAAATGCACAATTTTAATAGTTCCATAAGACCATACACTTAAGAAGGCACCCATATAACTTTCAACAATGATACTTACGGATTCTCTGATTCGTCTATTGCACAGGACAACGAACGGTTCCTTGGCTCCTCTTCCGATTCGCTCAATGTCTTATGCCTATTTCCTGATGGATAACGACCGCGACCACCAACGTCGACGATTTTCGGACTAGGGCGAATGAAGAGCCGAGTCCGCTGTTTGATAGGGGAACTTACTGATGCAACTTCAGAATTCTTTTTCTGGTCCAGTTTCTCTGTTAAGTTGTCATTAGCAGTACTCTTCTGTTCAGATTCGCTAATGCTAGGAGTGCTAGTTATTTTCACAGAAATTTGGTCGACGCTTAATGAATTGTTAACGTCAGTTGATTTCTTTTCGGACTCTCCAACTTCAGGTACAAGGTTCCTTACAGTTGGTAATTCTATGTTTGATTCTAATGAATTATCAGTTTCCGAATTTGTCGCTTGAAATTTTGAATTATCCTGCAGAATGCATTCAGAATATGGAATTGTGATAGATTTTTCTCCATCTACTACAGCATTTGGAGCCTTCGATTCACAAACTTCTTTACTTGGGATAGTGGCCTTATCGATGTTAATTTCAACAGCTGGAGATTCTTTACTAATTGGTGATTTTGGTGGAACGGTGTTATTAATATCGTCATTTGCTTTAGACCTTCGTGCAGGCACATTGACAATGGCTTTTATTCGAGCTCGTCGTGTTGCCATCTTAAATTGTAATAACAGGATACAATATGCTTAGTTGAAATTCGCATTCATGCCAGCACATAACCAGCTTTCAGGAATTTAATTCCTCAGCCTAATGGTGACACATAAAGAAGCATATGACAAAGGCCTAGCGACTTTTCTAATAACGTTACGATAGAAGACAAGTCTATTAAAGCCGACACTGGTGCTACAGCTCTAAAAACCACACTCGCCACGACTGAAGCCATGTGTGTCTGCTGCGGGCGTCTGTTTCAAGCAACGTTGCCTCGAGACTATTGACTCGATAGGTTGATACGTCGATAGAAATCAGCGATACACATTCTTGCCAAAATGCCGGTTACGATACCGTTTTACCGTCTCTTGTTTGCTTTTGGTAAACAAATGTGATATCTTTTTTTCTGGACTTGGTTATAGTGAGTAATCGTTTATACTTTAACCTTGCGATCATATTATATGATGCATATAATGGATGACATGAAAAATTATTCAAAATGCACAACTCCAGTTTACTATTTTCGGGAAGGCCAACATTGTAAGGCTAAAGAATATGGCGTTTGTTGTAACTTAACCGGTTCTCTTTCAATTGTTGAATGAAATTCTGACCGACGATTCGCAATATTCCTTCTGTCGGTTTGTGATTATTCATGGTTTCCGATTAGATGTTTGCAGTCCTTGCGGTTGATATGTGTCAAAATCACGATAAGCCCCAAATTTTGACTATGAGAGGCGCTACGCTACAATTTAGCTAACGCTACGTAACGTACCCAAGCAAACAACTTGTTGATTTCTGCCTGAGCTATTAAATAACTGTTTTTAATCAGTTCTCATTTGATTTATAATGTTTTACAAGTCTAATACGACTTACTTCATCGATATCGTCATTTTTACAATCGGTAAGCGTTCTTTATGCAGCATCTTAATGGCTGTAACCGTAATTAAATTATCTCAGTTCAACTATCTCTCTTGCTGATATCCCCAACTTTCTCAAAAAATTGAACTGCATGATATTACAGCTGGCTTAGTGGTAATGCTTAGTCCTCATGCCCAGTTGTGGGTTGTCATATAATCAACGTAGTAGTTTATTCATTCATTCATTCGAAACGGAAAGCGTAGTTATTTGATTGAATATGAAAATTCACCCAGTACTATTGGTTTATGTTGACATACGCTAAGAAATAATGATAGCGTGTATGGATATAATTATTACAGCTGTTAAACCGAAGGGAATCCCACGTTATGCCAGTAATAAATTGTGGAGTGAATTAAATTATTTAAAACTACTTCGCAGGCAATAAATAAGACCAAATAGGTTCTGCACTGTTGGCATTAACAATAATAATTTCCATTTAAGGATGACTGTTAGTTATGGCATCCAAGATTTTATTTATTTCGCCCACGTACTTGCTCCGTTGCTATACCTGTGGATTTTTTTATGTTGACAGCGATAATTACTAGAAATTAGGCTTACCGATAATTCTATTGTGAGGGTATTGCAATCTATATACTACAGAAATGCAGTTTCATTGTACAGCATAATTATATATTGCATAGCATTACACCATCCTTATAATTATACTTCTTGAAATATTTTAGGTTACACTCGGTAGTTCAATTTAATGATAACTAAAGTTCTGGGTTTCTATCAGCTAGGAAGGTTTTCATAAAATTGGTGTTCGTTGAACAAAGAGCACTTCGCTAGCGCATGCGACTAACGAATGATTCTAGACTTGAGGTCAGCTGATTGGTGCACTTAATTCAATCCGGTTATTTTGAATGCCCCGATTCTTGTGCAGTGTGTGCATGAAATAATGTTTTACATATTGCGCAAGCACTCTTGCGTCACGCGAAAATCACCTGGAAGTCTGTTGCCCGTGTGAAGAGTGACGTAAAATCTGCTAATTTTCCCGAGTCGAGGGTTATGTACACATTTCCAAAGAAAAAACGAAAGCTTAATGCTCAGCAGTCGAGATCATGTCGAGGCGTAAGAGAGCTGGGTTACGTGAGTAGCTTCACTTAAATATATTATCATTCAAAGGAGAAAGAATTCCTGTACGAAAACTGTCACTAACGTCTTACCGATCCAATCAGTATAATGTTAACTTGGTTTTTATGTATACTTTGCAAAATAGTGAAAGTTTAGGGAAAGTTTTTTAACTCCTCATTGTAATAAGGATGAAACGGTTCTACTGAAATATATTTATTTCTTTTTAGTGACGACGCTGCTGGCACTCGTTGAGTTCGGAGTTATTCCAAATAATCAGAATGGTTTCTACTGCGATGACCCCAGCATTGCGTTTCAATTCATGGGGGATACCATCACAATTACCGTACTACTATTGGGAACTTTCTTGCTGCCCATAATTTTTGTAAGTTATAATTGTTTGGTGTGAACTGAGCGGGTATTCCAATTTCACTTTGCTGATAAGATTTTTTGAAAATACACTGTGTAAACAGTGGAAAATCTCTCTTTGCAAGACGTAATAAAAGTGAAATTATTCAATAAAATTTAATAAGAGACATGTATTCTACCAGAGGAAAAAATATTAATTTTTCGGGCATTAAAAATTGAGTAGAATGAGAAATGTAGTATTTGCAAAGCAAGGTGCCAAGTCAAAATATTTTGTAAGTAGCATGTTGCTGGAACTGGTTTTCATGTGTTAAACAGTGCTGATAAAAAGTGTGCAACTAAACAAGCTTCTGATTGTCACCGACTGTATTAATATTTAATTTTTTTAACTGCTAGCCAGTATTAAAAAAATTATTTATTACAACATTCTATGATAATGACGCAAATCCTTCGACCATGGTAGAACTTTCGGTCGATTATAGTCGACACTTTATTTTCTTTTAACAAAATTAATTTCAAATTACATCCTGTTATCTTCTCTCCATTAACATATGTATATTAAAATAAATTTTACGAAAGCTTTTTCTTAATTGCCATTGCCAGTTGACACATCACTGGTGGCGAGTGTTCTCGTATATCTTTAATGGTATCTAAGGAAAACAGCTGGTATCGGGGACACTGGATGGAAGGAAAGGCAGGGAACGATTTGCGAGGGAAATTTTTGGAAGTGTGGGAATAATATGAAAAGTTTTGGGAGCAGAGGGGGGATGAAAATATCTGGAAATTGGGGTAATTAGTGTATAATTTTGATACCTGGTGCATACCAGAAATCAAGGAGCCTTTTCTATTGAAAAATGAAATTGGAGGTTTAGATGCAAATAGCCTTCTTTTGTAGTTTAAATATGACTCAAGAGAAAGGAGCTGAGCCTCAGAGAATAATATCATATGTAATATTGGAGTAGAAAAGGACTGAGATTGGATGGATTGAGAGAAAAACATACTGCCTGGGATTTTTCATTTTTCAGTTCTATAGTTTTTTCTCTGGACCAGTGTATTGCTAGCTGCAATCCTGATGTACTATTTGAAGTTAATTCATTTACAGAGGTTACAAAAACTAATATATAGGTATCATCAGCATATAAAATTGGCTTAACCACCCTTTTTCTCGTTAAAACTGAGGGCAGGTCATTAACAAAAGTTTTTAGAAATACTGGAGCAAAAATAGAGTCCTGAGACACTCCTATGGATTTCAATATGCCTTCAGTAATGTATTCAAAACCACTGACTGTTAGGGTGACTGTATCCTCATGATCTTTTAAATACGACTGGATCCACAGTCTTGGTACCCCTTTTATTCCTTAAGAATGCAATGATCTATTGAGTCAAAGGCTTCGGTTAGATCTAAGAAAAATTCACTTATATCCTTCTTGTCTAGAGAGGTCAAAATAAAGTTAATGGCTGAATATGTGGCTGAAATGATGGACCATTTTTTTACGAACCCATGTTGATGATGTGATAATAAATAATTTTTACTAAAGTGGTATTTAAGTCCATTTAGAAATACTTTGGTGAACATCGACTTTATACCATTTGAATGGTAATTATTAGGATTGCTCTTGCTTCCTTTATTTGTATAAATAGAAATGACTTTCTAAGTCTTAAGAGGTGTTGATAAAATACCTTGGGAGAGAGATATATTAATTAAATAAAGTAGGGGTTCTTTAATGAAAGGGTCACAGAATTGTATCACAGAATTTAGGACTCAGTCATCTCCAGGGCTACAGTTTGTACACAGTTGATTCACTGCAGTACTTTTTCCAAGACATGAGTATTAGAAAAGAGACTTTCACTTCTTCGGATTTGGGAGGTGTTATTATAATAGGCATTAAAGATGCTTTGTTTACTGTTAAAATGATTGTTAGGTAGTGATGACATATGAGAAGGATATATTTGTAGAATAATAATAAACAAGAAATTTTTTAAAATACATTCACTCAAATACTACTAAATTATTATCCTTTATCATGTTTTTTTTCAGACGTACACCACAGAGTGGATATTAATCCGTTGTCAGTTTAAAGAAGAATTAAGTAGTGAGAGTGATGATGAAGAAACTGAGGGGGTGATTTTAGGAAAGATTTTCCCCAAGATTTCCCCTAAAACATGCTTGAAAATTCCTGCCTCTTCATCAGAAGAGGCTAAAGCGGCTTTGGTTTCCACCTGGCCTTGGTATAGAGAATTCCTGCTTGGTTTGGTTGTCAACTTCCTCATCATGGATGTAATGAAGGTATTAGTAGGGGAACCTCGGCCTCATTTCCTGGACACATGCAGACCAGACTTGGCGAAAAACTGTACTACAGGGTATGCCATTGTGATTCAAATACAGTAAAACCTGTCAAAGGTAGGATGGCAAGGGACCTCTTGATTTTTCCTTAATGTGCAGGTTTTCCATCTGAGACATTAAAACAATTGACATGGAAGTTCTTGGGAAAATTAGAAACAGGAGAGGAATACATGAAATGCCAAATTTATTTTGATTAGGTTAATAAGTTGAATTCAAAAATTCAATATTTATAGTAAAAGAAGTAATTTTAAAAAAAGATAAGTTGTGTACAAACACAGTTGATGTTAAAATTTTGAACACCTCCAGAGCAGGTTGAAAAAATTGTCTGAAATTTTCTTTTCACCTTCTTTGGACTTAATGCACTGGATATAATATGAACTACAAGAAATTCTTTCCATCTGCATTTCATGACTCCTGTTTTTCAAAGGGGTTAATTTGAGAATAAAAAAACTATCATTATTTCTGGCTTACAGATTTGTCTTATGCAAATTCCACCTTAAACAGGTTTTACTGTACCTATTTATCTGTATTCAGCAAGATTCTAAACAGTAATTGTATTAGACTTAAGTTTTAATGTCTACTAAATTGAGGTGCATACATCTTCTTCCTGCTTACCAATACCTCTAACTCCCTTTGTTTTTACGTACATGCATACTGTGTAAAGATAAGGACAAATGTAGTCTGCTACAACTTGAGGAGTTATTGGCTAACCCTTGAATCCTTTTCCAAATCAACTCAATTTAAGACATGTGCATTGCTAAGAAATTTCTATTCTCTGAGTAGATGGTATTAAAAAGTCACTATTGTGCAATAAGTCATTGAATTTTTACTTTACCTCAGTTTGGTTATAGTGCACTTTTTAGGATAATAAACATCATTGTGCATGTATGTGTGCCGCCAGATTTGCTATAGCACCCATGTCCGAGGTATGAACCCAACCTGCGAATAGTTTATTTATGGGCATAGAGTTCATGTGTACATTGGGGGGCATGCTCATATGTGACAAAACCAATGATTCAAAGAATGTCATTTGATTCCAAGGGAATAAAATTAGGATATACTTACTTGTTTCTCACTCTTCTTCTCAGTGCTCAAGAGTCATAGTATAATCAAGCATATTTACCTTGTTCTGAACCTTAATATATTGGAAAGGTTTTCTTTCATTCTTAATGTGATTTTTTTCTAAATTAAATTTGACCATTGTGCACTCAGAAGTCTGGCACGTTGATGCTGACTTATGAAGTCATGAGATAAATGACCAATTTATGGATTGGATACTCTTTTTTTCTTTTATTATGCAACTCATGATTTTTCCTTTTGAAATTTCCATGTATTTTCCATTCCAAGAATTTGCATGTACAAGCAATATTTATGGTTACCTGAAAAAAGGCAAGTTTTGTCCAAGTCCTATGTTATGCACAGTGGGAAAAAAAGCAAAATTCACAGTGGGATATTCATACTGTTTTTCTTTCCTTTCTCTTTTCGTATTTAGACTATATTCTATGCAAATGGATACTTAATTAACTTACTTATGCAATTCTCAGGTATGTGCATAGTTATAAGTGCACCAACACTTGGGACAGCATTTGGGAAGTCAGAGATGCCTCGAAGTCTTTTCCATCAGGTCATGCTTCTGTTTCTGTCTACACAGCACTTTTCATGATGGTAAGTAGATATAAGAGTTCATCTGTTGTAACTTGGCCAATTAGATATTAGGGGAAGGAATAGTTTTAAGGGGCATAAGTATGCCAGGTGTGATAATGATTGATTTTGGTTCTAGTATTTTGTTAGTAAGTACTGCCCAGTAAGGGCAAGGGGATTCCAGCACCCCTAGGTTTATTGAAGATTTCCATAACCTTCTGTTTTCCACTTCCCTTTATTCACCTCTGAACTGCTTTTCCTGCACTTCTTCCCTCATAGTAAGAATTATATCCTCAATTATCCTTGTCTTACCTGTACACAAAGATATTTAGTTTCAGTAAGTCATTGTGAATGGGATATAATCTTACTTGATCTAAGATTCTTTAATTCCTTTTAGCTTTTGACAAAACCCCTTTGTAATGTGGTATTCACTATAACATAAAGAAATATGTTCTGTGGAAATCATTTTTCACATTTATTTTAATGAGGTATTTTTACTTTAATTGTTCATTTATTATTTTCTGTTAACTCTCAACTTTTTAAGGAAGAAAATTGCTTATAAAATGTGCTGTTAAATGGAATATGAGATGTTGAAGGAATGACCAAACTTTTTCAATAGTGCACCTGCCAGCACAGAGGGCATATTGTGCATATCAACTGCACCTGCATCAGATTTCAATTGTGTATTGCCATTTGTCCGTTTGAGCTATGATTATTAATATTCCATCTATATCTGCTGAAGTAAGCATGTGTACTAGCTGTCAATTGGGCAGCTATTTAATTAGTGACATAATTCATCAGTTTAACCACCTAAAGTTTTTCAATCTAAATTTGATGGCCATATCTTACTGCCCCTTATGCCCACTTCCTCAGCAACTTCTCCATTGATTTCCAAATATCGCCCTGTGAATACTCTTGAAATGGTCATTGCCTGTTGAAGTCGAAGATCATCTAGGCATGTGGTCTTCATATGCCAATGTTCTCTTCTCTTTGAGTGATGAGACTTATGTTTGAGTGATAGTTGTAGGACTGATTCTGTGTGTGCAGCACTTTTCATGATGTTCTTTCTGCATCAGTAAGTGCTGTGACTATTTTCACCATAAGCCATGTTTTGAATATTTTTGTATGTAATCTCTCTTTTAAAAAAAGTAAAACATAAACTTAATATCCCCAATGTTTCAACAATCCGAAGACAAATTAGTATGTTGGCTTTAAGATTCAGGATTTTAACATGAACTATTCATAGTACTTGCCTGTGCTTACAGAGCCCTTCCTTATGATTGGTTAAGCAATTGAAATATCTTCGTAAAAGTTTTAGCAAGTTTGCTGAAATAAGTTACATACACATTGTTTTTAATTGTCACTTTTGTCAATGAATCAGGTAAATTATGCATGAGTTTGCCACCGCAGCAATAGCTTGGAAAACTAATGCTCATATCGGAAAGAGAAAAAGCTTCACTAGCTGGTTACATTATACATATATGCTCTGGGTGTCAGTTGTGTGCTAACAAAATATTTTTTGAACATATCTAATGTAATCATTCATCCCTGTACTAGTCTAGGAATTGAAGAGCTTTCAAGGATATTTTTCATACTTTTATATTTTAATTTTTCTATAATTTAAATTTAGTCATATATGATTTTTATTTATTACGCTGACATTAGATCCTTTCTGCCGAGTATGAGTTTTCTCCAATTTGCATAACTAGAACCTATTTTTTTGTCCCTTCCAAAGTCCAGTTAAACACTGACCATATCAAAGTTAATATTGGTGATTTTTTTGCAGTGGTTCATTCAGAAGAGAATACCTGAAACACCATCCTTCCTCCTCATCCCTTTCTTACACTGCCTTTGGTTTATGTGGGCCATGATCTGCTCTATTACAAGAATAATTGATCACAGACACCATTGGTGGGATGTAGTTGGAGGGTCCATCTTAGGAATTGCTGTGACTGTTTTCACCGTAAGCCATGTTTTGTATATTTTTATATGTTATCTTTTGCAATCCTGGAAAATTCATAATTGGGGAAAGTAAGTTGTGTACTTTTTCTGACTCTTTAAGTCCAAGCATAAACTAATCTCCAACTGACTGAGGGATAGTTAGCTAAAAAGGATTACTGATTGATAGGCATGTATTTATACAAAAGTAAAAGTGCAATTCTATTTTGAGTATGAAAATTCAATGTTAACATTTATTAGCGTCATAATTGTTACAAAATTTAAACTAATGACATGGTAAAACATGTACCTGTTTATATAGCTTATGTACTCTTCTTGCTGTATGAAATATCAGATTCTAGGAAACCTTAGTCTTAACAGATATGAAATAAAAAAGATGAATCAAGGGCATAATATGTAACACTTATGGAGGGGATCGGGTGAGTCATTTTTTGATAGTTCAAGGTACTAGAAAGGAGTTTAAAGTGTGTCACAACAGGCCAAACCTAGTTTATGATTGACCTCAATAGCAGTATGTTGCAATCACTTCCAGAATGGTCAGTTGGCTAGTGTTCTCTCATAACTTTATTGGACAGTGTCATAGAGGTACTGAAATTTTGCGTAGAAAAGTACTTGTGGTTTTTTACCTCTCTCACATAAGTACTTTAAACTTTTTCATTTTTAGTTACATTTTTCAGTATAAGTGTCGCAAAAATAAATGAGTGATTTGGATGAGAGGTTACTAACCTGGGTTGCCTTCATTTTTGTCGGCTTGGCAGTTCCAGGACATAAATTAAAATTTCTGAAGTGTAAAATTTAACAGCCAGGATTCCACTGTGCATGTTTGTATTTAAAAAATATTTCATGATTTTCCATATTTTCAAGGACTAATTTCCTTAACTTTCTTTGGGTTTCCATATTTTCTAGACTTGCGCCAACAAGCAAATCAATAACAGAATTCTGCAAAGTTCTCTAAAGAAATGAAAGTGGTAATTTTGGAACAACTGTAAAATTTCGAGCAACGAACACTGTATTGTGATAAATAGTGTTGGTCCTACCTTTTCTACAGTCAGAATTGCACGTCAGCTTCTCTGATTCATTACAACAACCCTACTGACAGAAATGATGTAGATCAACAACACATGGGTTTAACACGATAAGTATATCCATGTTCCCAACTTGTTTGGTGTTTCCGTATTCCTCCATCCACACTGCCAAAACTGTATAATTAACATATATGCTTCAAAACTTGAAAAAATCAGGATAAACTTAATGCTAAGATCCATATTTATTGTTAAGAAATCCTCTTGCTAAATCCTCAAACCTCAGTACTTCTCATGGCTATGTTTTTATTTACTAGCAAAAGGTGCCTCATGATGAACAAATGGAAAACAACTGGCATCAATGGAAATATCTTTGAATGTGAAGATCAAAATGTAGGGTTTCCTCAATTCTTTCTTAAAAATTCCATTACCATAGTTCAATTAGAGGTACCTTTTTTTAAAAAAAGTCATTAAATATTGAATTAATATTGCAGAATTCATGTCCTTTTCTTGTTGGGAAATCAGAGTTTGCCATTTTTATCCTGCATTAAATTTCCTTGTGTACATTCTCTGGCAGTACATACATATACAGGTAGTTTCCTGTAGTTTCCAAATTTTTGATCATCTTCGAGGATAGATATCTGATTGGCAGTTAACTTTGTTATGCATGCAATATGGGCAACTAGTCAACAAACCACAATGAGGGTGCAGTGATTTACAAAGGCCCATACCAAGAGTCACGTATATAAGGCTGCCTTCATTGGACATGATTGATGGCAAGGAAAGGCAAAGTCAACTTCAGAGAATTGACTTCGGTATGAATCGAAGCATGGTTAAATAAAAAATACTGGTTCTAAAGATAACTTCAAATAGGTATATAAATTGAAAATTTCTCATCTCCAAGAGAGATCTCATAGGAAACAAAGTCATCATGTTGTGACTACTATGTCTCTCGGGTCTCTCCCTCTGGTGCCTTCACTGGCAATCATGGCACATGCAGCCAATGGTTAGGGATTCAAGCTGAGAGGATTCAATTTTCAGTGGCAAAGGATGGTCTGTGTGCATCACTTTTCTTTCTTAACTACCCATAGCAGTTCTCTTGGAAGTCACTCTTGCAGAGAAGACCTTTTAACCCTAATTCCTTATATATACTTCTTATGAAAAGGTTATACACTGGGGGAGTGGGGTAAGGGAAGGTGGATGAGGCAGATCCCCCCATTTACAGGTCGGAATTCTTGGAATGAGAATCAGTGATTTCAATCTGAGACAAGTAGATCTCGAAGTGCTTTTCCCCATCCTTTGAATAGGGTGCATGAGATAGCAATTCAAACTTAAATTCATGAATTTTGGCCATCGCAATAATAGATTTGTGAGCTGATGCATTGCTTTATAATAATAATAATAAGTTTATTTGTCCAGAGACTGCATCATACAAAAAATTGTACACATAGTATAGGACACGTCAAGGCTTTAAATATGACTAGGCACGTCAAGACACGTTAAGGCATTAAAATGACATATTATATTAAATATAACAACGAAAAGTGAAGAGTCAGGCGTGATGTTGTGGAATCGAGACATAATGAAAACTTCGTTGCAATTTTCCACAGTTAAAACTTTATTGCCGACCATGGTTTCGATACACTGTATCATCATCAGGTGATGATGATACAGTGTATCCCATCACCTGATGATGATACAGTGTATCGAAACCATGGTCGGCAATAAAGTTTTAACTGTGGAAAATTGCAACAAAGTTTTCATTTTAAATATAACACGGCACGTCAAGACACATCAAGGCATTAGATATCACATATGATAATTAGATATAATTATAGGTAATTCACGTACTTTATTTGACGTACAATTTATGCTTACATTGTGATACATATTGTATTAAAACAATAATATCAATAATACACAATGTAATACATACATGGTCGCACCCAAAAGTGGTAGGACTGATTTTTTTACAAGACTTTTATTGACTATATACTTACATCAACTTAATAATCTTCAAAGTATGCTCCTTGAGCTGCTACACAATTAGTAAAACGTTGCTCCCATTCCCCGTATGCCCGCTGGAAATTTTCTTTGGGGATGCCGTTGATGACCCTCGTCGAAGCCTCTTGAACGGCCTTTATCGAGTCAAAACGTCGTCCCTTGAGCTGTCTTTTCATCAGGGGGAAGAAGAAGAAGTCCGGTGGTGCCAGATCGGGAGAATAGGGCGGGGGCGGCAACGTGGCAACGCCGTATTTGGCCAGGAGCAGTCTGACGACGAGCGCGCCATGGCAGAATTTTCGGCACCATCTTGGCGCACACCTTAAGCATAGCCAAATCCTGTGAAATAATGCGTTGGACGTTGGATACAGACAGACCCAACTGGTCTGCAATTTCTTCACTGGTTAAGCGTCGGTCTGTGTTCAGCAGTGTCCTCACTCTGTCCACATTCGTGTCGGTTCTTGCCGTCGACGGCCGTCCGGAGCGATGGTCGTCTTCAACGAGCTCCCTACCCTCTTTAAACAACTTGTGCCACTCAAATACTGTGGAACGGCTTAAGGCAGTGTCCCCATAAGCCTGCTTGATCATATCGAGGGTCTCAGTATCCGTCTTTCCGAGTTTCGCACAAAACTTCACGGAATAACGTTGCTCTAAATTCAGATTCATTTTGTTTTTTGACGCGGACAAAAAACTTGCTTCACTAAAAACGGTGTCCTCACTCAACGACAGCCCGCAGGCGACTGAGGTTGGTGTTGGTCTATTGCTAAGAGCCCCCTCCACCTAACCCTGCCAGGCAGACCCCATCCACCGCTCCATTTGCGCCAGAGAAAATCAGTCCTACCACTTTCGGGTGCGACCCTGTATACCTATTCTAAGTTTCATGTTCCATGAAATTCCTAATAGAATAGAACAAATTCCTTTGAAGAAAATCTCTCAATTTCCTTTTAAAAAGACAAATGTTTGTGCTGGATTTCAGGTCCTCATTTAGCTTATTAAACATAAGGAGACCCATAGGTTTAGGGCCTAGTGCGGTGGTTCTAGTTCTTACGTAAGTTCGGTGCAGATCATTTGATGAAACAACACTTTCTTCTTAGCTAAATCCAGCCGCTTTTGTTTGATTTCTTCGCTCAAATGTTGCAATAAGTTTGCATAATACTTGCCGTTGATAGTTTTTCCTTTTTCAAGATAGTCAATGAAATTTACCCCATGGACATCCCAAAAAAACTGACGCCATGACCTTGCCTGCAGATGAATTGGTCTTTGCCTTCTTTGGAGGCGGTTCTCCTTTTTGAATCCATTGTTTTGATTGTTCTTTTGTCTCGGGTGTGAAGTAATGAGCCCATGTTTCATCCATGTTAATGAAACAGCACAAAAATTCTGCTTTGTTGCTGTGAAACTTTGCTAAACACTCGATTGAAACATTTTCACGACACTGGTTTCGCTTGAGTGTGAGCAAATGCGGAACTCATCTTGCACACAACTTTCTCATGTCCAAAATTTTGGTTAATATGCGATGTAATGCACTTTTTGATTTGCTTACTATGTCTGTTAGCTCGTGCACTTTCAGTCGACGATCATCCAGTATCACTTTGAGGATTTTCTTCACCGTTATGGCAGTTGTCACCTCATTTAGTCGACCAATGCGATGCTCGTCTTGACAGCTCGTACAGCCTTGTCTAAACTGCTACCCAATATTTTACTGTTGTAAACAAAGGAGCAGACTCACCCAGGGTAGAATTCAGTTCAGGTTTTATATTGTTTGGGCTGAGGCCTTTCAAATAAAAAGTATTGTATCACATAACGATGACCAATTTTCTCCATTTTCACAAATTCACTGAAAACGTTCACTATTGATGACTGCCAAACAAATACGAAACAGCGTGGCATCTTCAAACTTAAAACATATGCTTTCTAGATTGCATACTTTCTAATACAGTGATATTTTTCAAACGACTACCGCCATCTCTAGATCAGGCCAAGTACTTCTGGGCCTTCTCATGTATATTATGGTTAGGCACAGGCTCAGGAACAATGTGATCAATTTGCACAGCTTTCCGGGAGCAAATGCAGACTCTGACCACAATTTGGTTGTTATGAAGTGAAGCGTCTGTTTCAAAAAGATAAGGCAGGGGCGGTAGGTTAGGAAATGGAATGTAGAAGCATTAAATGGATTGGCAAGGAAGGAGTATCAGCAGGCTGTAGAGAAAATCATTGATAAGGATAAAGAGCTGAGTACTATCAAGAAAAAATGGGAATACATCAAAAAAGGGATATCGAAAGCCTCAAATGAAACTATAGGAACCCATAATTTATTTATTTTATTTATTTATCGACTTAATTGGGCGAGGTTGAGACCTATAGTCCCTTCTTCCACCTAACCCTTACATTACAGAAATTATATTGAAGACAATCACATACAACCAAGCCCTAGATGGAGGAAAATCCACCTAGGCAGGAATCGAACCTGCGACCTCTGGGTTGATAGGCGAAGATATTACCCTGCCGCCACCGGGGCCGGCAATTTCCCTTAATGGGAAAAGGACAAGGAAACCATTGATCATGGATGAGAAGATTAGAAAGATAGATGGGAGAAGAAAATGGAATAATGTAAACACAGAGTTTGGCAAAATGAAGTAGAAAGAGTGAAATAATAAATTGAAATGGCTAACAAATAGAGCATATGACATATAGAGTAGTGGAAGATGCAGTGCAAGGATATGGAAAGTTTGCAGAGGAAGGGTGATATTGGCACTTAATACAAGAAGGTTGAAATATTATTATGGAGTAAGAAGGGATAATCTGTGTTACAGTTAGAGATAAGTCAGAGAAAGTTTTAATCGAACCAGGAAAGATCCAAGGGAGATGGAAGAAATAAATAGAAGCACTGTATTGTAAAGAACTTAGGCCAGAAGGTTAGACATAGAAAGAGAATATGACATTGGCCGACAGGACAGGTTCAGGCTTACCTGACTCTAAGATAGAAATTGCATTAAGGGAAATGAAATCAAATAAGGCCATGGAGGTAGACAGCATTCCCATGGAACTATGTATAGGTTTAGGAAAATGTGGGAGGAAGAGTTTTTATAGGTTAATTCATAGCTTCTTTGAGGTATGAATTTGGCCTGAAGACTTTGTAGGATCAATTTAATTCCTATTCTGAAAAAGGTAAAAGCTACTTCATGTGAGGACTACAGGACTATAAGTTTGATATCACCCATAGCTTAAGTGGTTCTCTGGATCATCAACATCTCCTGGGAGGAGAGGGGATTGCTGGGAGACATTATAAGTAGGCAGAACAAATGGATGCAAAGCATGTTGATTGGCAATGGAATGTTGAAGATTGTGATAGAGGGGAGAATGTTAAGTAAAGGAGGAATGAGCAGAAAAAGGATGGGAATGTTGGATGGTATGAAGGGAGCTAGGAAGTATATGGAGTTGGATGTTGAGTTTTGTTTTTTAAGGGAGGCAAGAGAAATATTTGGAAGTTGTGTCCATCCGAAACCTACCTTAACCGGTAGATTACTGAAAATATCATAATAATAGATTTCCAGCACTCAACTATTTTCATCATTGGGGAAGTATTCCTGATCATTACAGATTCAGGCAAGATGTAGTGGAAGTTCGTCATTATGAGAAATAAATTTGCACTTTTCCACAGATTTATGCATGGATAAGTGGAAATTTTTTTCTCATAATATTGGGGAAGTAGTTTTGCATTAAAGCATTGAAGTTTGGTGTTTGTTCGGTAAATTTTCAACAAATTTGTCCTTCTGTCCAGTATATAATATTTATTATGAAGATCCCCTAACCTCCCCCGATCAACTTTGATTATATCTTTATTAGATAAAAACACAGTGCAAAGGGGCATTACCTGTTGCTGATGTGGATCCAGAGGATGGGGACTTCTTTTTGCCGAGGCTTCCAACCAGGAAGGTTCGACGAGTCTGTGCAACTGTGTCAAGAGGGGAGAATAGCCATGAACATCATGGGAGGCAGCAGTGGGTTAGGCGTTTGCTATCATCATCATCCTCTGGCACACCTGAAGAAAGAGAGCTCAAGGATGTTGCATTGTCCTGAATAGGGGCAATGTGTATGCTGTTATGTATGCCAGGCTTGCTCAAATTTCCAATTGTTGCAGTGGGTATTATTCCTAAGTGTTATTTAGTAAAAAGTAATTACTTTCTTTATAAGTACAATGAGGTGGTTATCATTTCATCTGGATGTTCTCACTTGTTTATTCTGTAATTTTTTAAATATTTTTCTCCCATTTAATTTTTAAATATTTACTGAAAATAATGAAAATTGAGATAATATCTTACATGGGACCATGAATTAATTAGTTGTTGCTTTTTAATCCTGGATGTGACCATAAGGCAGAAACTTGTCTAGATAATTATGGGACATCCAAATATGCCGCAAAATGTATTGGAAGGGTGAAGGACAAGTTACAGGAAGCATGAGATCACACAGAAAGAGCTCCAGTTCCACATATCATTAAAATAGGGTATTTAAATACTCTAGCAATTGTGGCAGGACTACTAGTCAATTGTACTGTTGATCATATTGATTCTTCAAAACTCAGATGGTAAAATCTTTCAGAATAAAGTTAAAGGGCAGAGGACCAGGAACAACAGTATGAATTGACATTGGGGGAAAGGCAATGTCATGGTAAAGTTAGTGTCATGTGAGAGGATAACATTGAAAATTGCCAAAAACATTTGTGTCATATATGGACAGCTCCGTATAAGTTGTCTTATATATAAGCTAAAACATGTTGAACATGTAATATTCTTATATTGAATTGTGGCTATTTTTAATATGAGTGTATCCTTGTAATATTAGCACAATTAATGTTACCTACTCTGTAAGCCTAAATATCTTTACACTTTTTGGTAACACTACCTACCTCTTAAAAATGAAGTTGTCTGGACTGGAATTTGACTGAGGCAAACCGGTTCTATTTGTTATAAAAATGATTTGCCCTTTCTGGCTCCCAAGAGGGGGCCAGATTTATCTATATTTGTTGCACAAATATACAACACGTCAAATAACATTATACAGCGGCAGATATTCATCAACAGAGTGGAATATTTGCTTGAACAGATATTCGCTAATTCCAAAGAAACTGCGGGAGATGCCGCAACAGTAACTTTTAACGGAGTCATCCGCTAATGTGCATTTCAATGCAACAATTTCAGAGCGTAAAAATCATTCGCCTTGACTGGGACTCGAACCCAGCAGTGGCATGTTATTGAGATTCCTTACCTTGTCAGGTAACTTATTGAATAGAATGAGGCTCAAATGTTTATAATTGAATCACGTCTAGAAAACAGGATCATTCAGACCACTCTTGCTACACCCGAAGTATCCAGAGTATGGGTAGCTACTGGAAATAAATTGCTCATAATCAGTATGAGTAATTGAGTGAGTTCAAATTTCAAGAATTGTGGTCAACTATAATTCCCAAAATTAACCAGGATTAATTAATCTTCTGTTTTGGTTTTAACTACCCATGATTGCATTGAATTGATATTTGCCTTCTAATTTATATCTTTCATGGTATTCCACATTTTAATGATAGATTTCAAATGTCCCCACAATTTCTTTGCCATTGGAAAAAAAAGTGGATGCTAACACAAGTCTGAAACACTCACTCCATTCTATAGTAAAAAACATGGCTCTCTAGCTCACATCTCCATCACTCCGCACAAACTGATCTGTAAGCCTTCTGTAGAAAATTATCTATTGGTTTGTTAATCAATTATAGTGATAGCAATTGGCTATTTAAATAGACATTAGGTAAACCAAGATTATCATTGTCATTATGATCTTCTCTGTTTATTACCTAATACACATTGCTTCCCTTGCATATTAAGTAGTCACCTTGGTATTACTTATCTGGTGCCAGGGCACTATAGAATGTTTGATGTAGCTATTGGAGAAGCTTGATGAACAGCATTGCCATTGAGTGTGTGGCAAGGTGCCTTGCAATGGGGGACTGTGAGAAAATAATCTCTTTTATAAATGGGGAATGTTTGGAGATTCTACAACAAATTAGGGTTTCAATGCAATTTTGCTAAATATTCTACAACTATATGGTATTATTCACTAAAATATTCACTTCTACAACTGTATGGTATTTTTTTGTAATTTTTTCATTTTGAATCTTTAAGTTGTTCATTTTTAAGTTTGATTGCTTGCCTTGTGGACCATAATACTAGGGAATCTTTGAATGGTATAACCAAAATAAGTATTCATAATGGCTGGATTACTAGTGAAGGAAGAAACTCCCTTTTGTTTTTAATGAATATTCTTTTCCAACTTCAATAGCACTTCCCATGCTGACCCTTCAACCAATAGATGGCATAGGCAGTGTGATACAGAATGAAGTGATTTGAGAGAGATGCTACTTCGAATAAATTGCTATGATGTGCAGGCATCCAAATGTTCTTTGGAGAGGATATCCCATAATTTTACACACTATTTTCTTATCATTAAGTTCATTTTTTTTGTTAATGGTCCATGAACATATGAAAAAGAATTGAATGATGTGTATGTATTCATAATGATGAAGATCCAATACAGTCATATGATTGTCATCAAAGTACAAATTGAATCAGATTCTGGTATGCAAATGCCACCAGAAAACAACTCAAAATAAAAGTAAATTTTCCATACATAAATTTGAACTACATATGTACCTAATTTTGATATACTTTGCATGGAAAAGTGTCGTTGAGTGGAAGCATCACTGTGATATGATTAGGTGACAGTTATGATTAGGCATGGATTTATGGCTAGCTGGCAGCTGCCGATACGTACTCTCCAATTGAAGGCTAAATACTTTGGAAAATTACAATCACTATTTGGTTAAAAACTTCTCCACACATCAGTCCAGAACTCAACCAGTTTCCGATTTCTTTTGTCAACATACATGCCCTTCATGCTTGTTTGTGCATTTTAAGTATTTGGTATTTAAAAAAAAGTAATTTGATATTGAAATTTATGCCTTTCAAGAGAGTATTTTTTTGTGAATGTTGCCTGTTCCAGAAAATGTTTTTCACAACTTTGAAGTAACATAAAAATACTATGTATTACTGTATCAGGAATGACACACCTAAGTGTCAGGCTTGTAGATTAAAACTGTGACTATTTACTGGCACACACGTTGTCAGTAAAATGCTCAATCGAGCCTGAAAAGTGCAAAAAACTGTGATTTTTGTATGAACTTTGGTCTTTAAGCTGTATCATTTACTTATTAATTTATTTATCCCCATTAGAGAAAATGACACTATGTATACACTCTCTTAAGTAACCGATGTTGTTTCCTCTATTTTTGTACATAAAAGAAATTAGATATTCTGTACATTCTATCTTCTCTGTTACCGAAGTTGTTGCAACTAAACTTTGTTTTGTGTATTAAAAGTTAAATTTAATAAAAATATTATATCCAAAATTTTATGCAAACTACTTATATGTATACCTATATAAAATCCAAATATGCCTCCATGTTTGTTAACTTTTGATGTCTATACTGTCCAACATGTTGCTACTGCTATACATACATCAAATTTAGCATTTAATCTTTAATAACTACCTTAGGGACATGCTTCCCCACCCCAACAACCGTCACTAAATCTTATCCCTCGAAAGATGGATAAGTGTATTAAACCCATGTATTTACATTTCAATGCGATATTAACTGTGTACTTCGATACAATTTAAAAAAAAAAGTAATCATGTGTTTTCTATGGATAGAAAATTCTTTTCAGTGTGCCTGCACGAATTCGGCATTAATATTCTTTAACACCCAAGAAAAATACAAATCAGGTCCCCTTAAAGCCTACCCTCTTTGAGGTAATGAAAACATTTTAGCATATTTTATGCAATACCAAGTGCTTGGATACCATTTTTATGATAAAAATATTATAAATTATCTCTCAAATAGCATGACAAAAGTATTGTTCGCCAGCATCTTCAGGTCAATGTGATTCCTACTTTCTTGTGCATCTTATAATTGTATCTGTGGATGTTATGGGCCAAACTATGCATGCTTTGAATTTTCAAGGAAACCCTTAAGTCATCTTACCTATTACAGTTGTTCTGCTATTGCCTCACCTGACCTGACACCCGTTGCAACATGTCCTTGCAGCTCATGGATTAAGATGTAGATTATTTATAGTTTTGGTTTTTGTCGGGACTAACACAAATAAGAGCCTAGGTACGGCAAATATGAACTGAAACCACAACTGAAAGAAACACCTTCCTAATTGGGAATTTACTCATCTAACTTCAAGTATCAACTTCTTAAATTTTTCAGCAAATTGTCCTTTTTCCCCCATATGAAATGTCTCTTGGAAGTAATACCAGATGTTCTTAATTTCTCTGAGTAGCCAGCCTCCCTACTTGCTTCTCCTTCCATGCACACTTTTTCCCTCCATTCCCTTATGAATCTCATGCTTTAGTTTTGCCTAAAGTGTCATTGATTATTTAGCAAGTAAATGATTTGAACTGCATTATTGAGTAATTGAGTGGACAGTGGCTTCTACATCTACATGGGTGGTGAAGTAAACTAAAGAAAGCAAATAAGATTATCTTAATCTCGGTGAAATGTTAACATGCACATTAGCATGGTCACCATAAGGAAGCTAGACAACTCTATATCTAGCATCTATAAATTTTCGGATACCCAGGTCATTTCTATGTAACTTAAGTTTTCCAGGAATTGCTAAAATTATGCACCTAAACAAGAATGCTAACAATAGTGCAGAAGTTCAAATATTAATGCTAAATAATATTCACTTCCCATAAAACGATATTATCAGGATATAAATAGTAAATGCCAACATATTTCATTGCATAAAAAATAATTGCATAGTAAGAAATATTACTCGATCAAAGCATACATCTCAAGTTAGGAACATGAATTACGTGGGGTGCATTCCAAATCTTACTTCAACTAAGAGGCCACTTAAAGTTTGGAAAATTGGTTAAAATTCAGGATTAATTGAATGCAAATGACCTCAGCGACCTAGTAACTCTAACTTCAGAAATAGTAACTTTAATCCTAACCCGGCTAGAAACGTGAGAAAATTTCATCCACATTATTTGCTAGGAACATACCAGATCTTTTCTGAACGTAAGTTCTTCAAAAATTTAGGACTATCAGGAATATGGCTGAAATTTTTAATGAGCAGTGAATAATAAGGAATTCCACATGGCAGCAATGTTACTTTCAGTTATAAGTTTGGTACAACAGTGAACTTTGGTTATACCAGTGCTTTAGAGCCATGTTATACATCTTAGAAGGATACCGATATAAAAATCAACATGGTAAAAAGGCATTTCATCTTCAGTTTAATGAAAGTCAGAATACACACCTGCCACTGAAACTACATTGAAATTTAGAAGAGTAAAGCTGTTAAAATGTACAAAATAATGTTGAAAACCTGAGATTTTGTTAACCTCGAAGTAGAAATTATTGAAAACTCTTGTATTTTTATTATTGTATGGAAAGTCTCCAATTTCACTTATGTGAA
This sequence comes from Hetaerina americana, assembly GCF_022747635.1. Classification (NCBI taxonomy): domain Eukaryota; kingdom Metazoa; phylum Arthropoda; class Insecta; order Odonata; family Calopterygidae; genus Hetaerina; species Hetaerina americana. The sequence goes on from NW_027286070.1 coordinate 47,208,318, forward strand.
ATTACATACTTCGCAGGGCTTCTCATGTTAGGAAACACTAGTGCCTAAAGTGGCGTGGGAAATTAATTCTCATTAAAAACCTATCAATACCACCAATTAACCTAGAGTCTAATGTGTGCAATTGTACCTAAGCCCAGTAAAATCACTTCTATGCTAATGGGACAGTGAGAAATATAACAAAACCTTCCCTATACACATAAATATCGCAACTGTAGTTTGGAATTGAATCTTTCATTAAATAAACACTTCAGGCATTCCAAATTGATTTTTAACTGAAAAAAGTTCATTAACTTTTAAATGCCCAATTTATGGTTCACTATAATGATAAAAAGACAAGTCATATTCCTAATACTGAAACACCAATCTTTTAAAGCTACTCGCTGCGAAACCATTGTGATATAATTCAATCCTTTCTGCTGCCATTAAAATTCATTCAAAAAGGGAAAGGCTAATTCGAATAGCCATTCAGGTACTCGTACATTACATAATGATAATTTCCAAATAGCAAATGCTTAAAACCTTAAGTGACAGCTTATCTCTTCAGGTTTTTACATTTTATAATAACAGTCATCAGTTTGAGGTGCCAAAAGAGCCAATAGCATAGCATCAACATCCTTCATTGAAAAATAAAATACAATGTAATCAGCATCATTGATTGAGGCAAACACAACCTTCTATGAAATGATTCTTTCAGGGAGTACATTCAAATCATGAATTTATAAAGCTATGCAGTTTATTTTATAGAATTGGTTCTCCACAAATTCTCACATGAATCAAATGGATTTCCTGGATTTCCCTAGTTTTTATGGACAATGTAATTGCCACATTTACTAAATCTTCTACCCTAAGTCTCTCTGTTGTTTTTCAAAGACAGTCAATATGCAAAAACAAAATTATTTTCATCTTATAAATGATTTAAATATGATTCACAGACAAATTATTTGTTATGCATGTGTTTCACATGGGTTGTTATAGCATCCTACAAGAATGAAAAATTACTCAATCTCTGGGGTCCGTTTCTAGAAGCTACGAGTTGATGTAAAAATCTTGTAATTTGCATAAATGAAATCTGCTAATGTTAAGGTATAAAATTTTCTACTTTAATATCTTCTCCATTATGCAAATTAGAAAGTTTTATTCTACATAAAAGACTTCATCTTCGTTGTTCAATAGAAAAATTCACATTGACTTGTGGCTTTAAGAAATGATGAATTAAGCATGCTCCACTGAGCACATATCTTAAAATCCAAAAACATTGAATTCAAGGAAAAAAATGACTGAACAAATAAATAAGATAGAAACATTTAACTTTGGACAAAAAGACCTTGGAAATAAAAACTATCTATTGAAAGAGAAGAAGATAAATCTGGGGGCAATTATTCCTTTACGTTGATTCTTAAAGCCCTATTTGCTTGAGACATCTTTAAGTGGTATGAAACACTAATAAACACTAGGAAACATTTAATAAAACATAAAAGATGAACAACAATAATTGTATTTACAAGTCACATATGACAAGGGAATAGATAAGATAATACAGTTTACTTCCCATAAGTCACATGAGTAGGTATTTATCCTTATTTAACACATTCATTTGTGAAACCATTACATGACCTTTCATTACACAGAATTATGTTAAAATATAAGGAAAATTTGGTTCAGACTACTTACAGAATGGCTTTCTTGAGTTTTCAACTTCAAGTGATAACTTCTTATTGGAAAGCAATTGACTCAATACAGCATACATGCATATATATATATATATGAGTTACTTATTGAATGAGGAACAGCATCACAACATTCAAAATATAATTTACACATAAACACTATTTCAATTTTTAACAAAGGGTTATCATATAATGAGACCCCAAGTTTCAACATACTGTACAGAGAAAACATACTCTGGGCATTGAAATAGTAATCATTTGACACACTCAGCATCATTGCATCACAGCATAAGGGTGGTGTACACGTGGTGAACTAGGCTATCCTGCAATAACTAGTATTCCTGGCTAGGTTTCAGGAGGAAGATCTAGTCATTAGCACAACTTCTAATAAAACAGACAAAAGCTATGTCATATTTATATGACTACATGTAATAACTGAGACTCAATTATTCATTATTACCCCTTCCTCAACTCACACTACCTATTTCTTCAGTGTGTGTAGAGTAACCTTTATAACAAAGTTGAGGAAGTAATAATTACATTTTCACTCACCTTCTAATGTGTGCATGTAACTGCTTCATAATATTAAATAAAGATATAACTCTTAGCACACTTATTTGCTCATTTGATCATAGGTGTAATGAACTCATTCTTTTTCATTCAAGTGCAAGCACACATACACAAAAGAATCTTCATCAAATCACTTCTCACAGATTTTTCATCGTCAACACATACCACATTTTAGGGCACGTCGAAATAACAAGCCAAAGAGGTTTTATGTTGATAGTAAATTGAAGAAAGGGATAGGAGGTGTGGTAAACATCCCTCACTCATGTACACTTGAACCATTGAAATTAGATGCTATCCATGTCCCAAGTCTCATTTAGAAAGGCATAAAGGTTCTAAAGGCACCTCAACCAAATGAGGAGAAAGCAGCAACGCTCATAAAATGTTCAGAGCGACAACTGGTAAGATTCTCAAAAGTCTATGTCATCCAAGACAACTTCCATGAAGAGTTTCTCATTAGATAGCATTAAAAATGTCTCCACTCTAAATGATACAGTCATTATGATCTTCTGCAGTGGGAATACATGAGGCAAGAAGAAGTCATAATGTGTGAGATCCCAAGTGTTAAAACAAACACAATTTACAGAATTAGATATGAACGAATGAATGCAAACATGGCATTCATAATTGCAATAAATTGTAATTGATGGTTATTGAAAGATCACATCAAGAAACAAATCCTATATCTATGATATAATGGATTAACATTCTCAGTTTCTCAATCATTCTTCAGAAGGCCAGAGGAATAAGCAGGTAAAGAGTAAAACCTTCTGTGTAAGTCTCATTTCAATAATTCACACACTGAAAGTTTAATTTTATCATTCCAGGCTCCAATACACTCAACAATCTAAGCATTGAGTTCTCTTTCTGCATTTTTACAATTTTAAAAATTACACCCATCTGACAAAAAGAGCACAAAAGTCATTAATAGGGCAATAAATCACTCCTTTTCAAGTGATAATATTTCACAATTTCGACCCTATAACTTGTATAGTTAATTTTTTATGCATAAGAATTTAAGTATTTGCATCTGAATTTCCCATTTTATACATTAAAATATTGCCATTTCTTCATTTGCAATGTGCGTGTGACGTGTGCAAAAAGTATTCAACAAATGGCAGAGAAAATTTTCATAACAAATGTATAATGTGAAGTCTAGCACCGGTTATTAGCTCAAAAATTCAAATTTTAAATATTAGTGCTATTAGCACACTGGTAATGCACACATTATGAAGCCATTTTTATGCCATTTTCGTGATGTTTTACATATAATTGTTCTTGCTCATGAAATTCCTAAAAACACTACTGATTCAAACTTCTCAGGCAAACAAAAATTTTTCACGTCAAATCACTCTGATTTCTCTATTGTCAGACGTTTTGGACCACAATGAAATACCTATTTACAATAATTATCCTTGCACTATCATACATTTAAAATATTTAAATAGTTTTTGGTATTTTATGATATGGTTACAAATTAATGATTCAAAATCAAATGATGTGAACATCTAATATGGTGAAAAACTTATTAAGAAGATGAATGTTCAGACAGGAAACATTGACTTGAAGTAATAAAACATTAAAGTTAACAGATAGAAGGCAGTGATGATACCAACAAGTTGCATAAATTGTAACAGTTTCCCAAATTGAGTAGCATACGTATCATTCAATAAAAACAACTAATTGTCTCAAAAACGTTCTCATCAACCACTCAATTTCTCTTGCATTCATCCTCAATGCATGTACACATACTGTTTGGTTTGTAAAATAGGCAGATAAAAATTATATCACAGAACAAAAAAAATCAATGCTAAACACACTTGATGTGCTTCTATTTTAGTTGGTTCCCTCCTAAGAATGCATCGTAAATCAGATCCACCCTTATATGGTAGCCTACGATGCAATACAATATAACATATAATGACAAATAAGAGAGCTCTGCGTATCAAGTAAAAGGCCTCACTGTGAGTCATGTTTAACTTGCAGGGTTATTAACAAGTTTCAGCACCAGTTGTCACTCATGCCAACATGATTTATATATAACATTTGACGGATGTAAACTGGAAACTACAACTCCTTTGAGCTCATGAAAATTGTGCTACTTTTGGTTTAGGAGGGAACAGATGCAACCTGTATTTATTTATCTTTATACTTGCCACTTTCTGACACTAATTTAGCCCATTAGTGACCTGGCAGTCTAGGAATAAAAAAAAACCATCCCAAAATCTTACTTGAATGAGGACAAATATTAAATGAAAACTTGGATTTTCTCTTAGTCGAGGGAGTCTCCTGTAAACACATTCTTCAGTCTAATGACTTCCAAATTTTCACCTAGAGGGGTATACTGGGTTCCTTCCTACGATGTCAGTTGGAATGTCTCGAATTATTTATGTTAGCAGGCCAAGACTGCATCTGGTAGCTCAGGATGATGGCGTGACTATTCGCAAGCCATTCATTGTGGGTGGGTCTGCCTCATCAGTGCTACTCAGTGGTGGTGGGGGTAACTGCGGCCCTCGGTGTCGTCCAATAGCAGGAGAGTCCATTGATGATGAAGAAGACTGATTTGTGGCACTGAATGGGTCATCGCCCACTTTTACACTCGGCCCACTGCCCGACAACTCGTCAGCAAACGGATCGTCCATTTCAAAAGGATCTTCATATCTATAGTCTCGAAACGGATCCTCCGTGAATTCCAGCTCTGAGTATCGATTGGTTGAGGGAGCAGGAGATGCTGAATCAGGTTTCACTGCCACCGATCCTAACTTAGTCTCTTGCTTTGCTTTGGGCAGTGCCACCCAGGCCGTAGATGTTGAAGTCGAATCCACTCTGCTAATACTGCGATCATCTGTCTTTCCAGAGAACTAAAAAAATATTGCACAGGAATGGATGAGGAAAATGATGAGGGAAATATTGAGGAGGGGCGGAGAGATGAATGCAGAAATTGGTGTTTTAGACTTAAAGAAACATGGGGAAGTAATTAATACAAAATTAAGGCTATGACAAACGAAAATAAACAGGGTAGTGATTTTTTGAATGGAAAAGATCAAAGGCAAACAAAACAGACAGGGAGAAAAAGACAAAAACAAGTGTTAGACAACAATCACAGACATAAAAAAGTAATACTGCCCAAGAGTTAGTTTGAAAGCACACTAATATACAATTGAGCTGAATTTTAATCCAAGGTTCACATACATATAAATGGGCATTAAAAATTATACTACAGAATTATTTGCCATGTAAATCTGCCCCTTATTCCTCCAGATATACCAAAAAGCAGAAGCCAGAGTGTTATAAATATAAATTAATGTTATAGGGCTATAAATAAATGATCATCCTGGGGTTTTCATTTCTATTATTATTTAAATTATTCAAATAAATGATTCTTTGCATTTCATAATTAAGTTGAGAGTGAATTGAACAAACACACGAAACAGTTATTATTAATGAGAAATCTTAATACTAAATTGTACTTAGTAGTTACAAAATTTAAAAATGGTTTCCAAATGGCAAGCATTTGGAAACCAAATTTATAGACTCCCAGTGGTCATGAATGATTAGAACACATTTGATGAATCCACAACACAACAGAAATGGATGCAGCAGGCATGGATTTGATCAAAAATATTCCATAATTTCTCCCACTTGAACTCACATGAAATTGTTTTCCATCCGTTAAACAATAATCTGGATTCCGTTATAAGTTCAGTCAGTAAATTATTCAAATTCTTGTGTCAGGCAAAGATACATTAAAAGCTATGACATTCTGATAAACTGTCAACATTTGAATAAATTATTCATAGTCATTAGAAGGGACAAAATTTCATGAACATTCAATTACACTACAATCTATAATTACTAATTTTATTCAGGGTGCATAAAATAAAATGAATTTATTTTTAAAAAGTTTAAATTTCTGCATTTTAATGCATATCAGCAGATAACTGTTAAAAGTTACTGTCACAGCATTAATATGGTGAAAATAGTAGTTAAAGCTGGCGAACAAAAAGTACATACATCATTTTCAAATGAAATGAGAATGCTGATTAAGCAGTATTAGATTTGAATTGGTTAACAGAGAAATGGTTTGGCTTCAAATTGCCACCGAATAAATTCAACAAATAACACACATAATTGTCTGAGACTTAAAAATTAAGCCCTGAGCATTACATGGGATATCAAATAATAAAGCTAAGTAATGCAAAAAAGGGAAAAGAGATGGCTCACACCAATCATATGGTTAACTACTGTGCAAGAAAAACTGAGAAAAATATGTCTTTACAGCAAAGAATAAAAAATGTAGCCCTGAATTACGATAAAGAAAATGGCTCAGCAGCCAGTGACTTAATGACCTTATGGGTTAACCATTACCTTTACGGAAATTTCACTTTCACATATGAAGCAGAATTAGAGTCAAACCCAAGTTATGACAAGATGCATGGGACTAAAGGCTATTGCTCATTATAACCATACTTTTATATCAATAACTGAAGCCCTATGCATTCACTCGCACATCTTCTCTCTCCCTTTTTAGCACACACACATGTATTCAACAATATATGTTTATGCAGAATTGATAAAAAACAAAGATTAACATAAGCTATGAATTCTGCTATGAAATCACAGCAACTGCTGACAAAAATATCTTTAGAAATTGTCGCCACCAGGAATGTGGAAAAGATGTTGGAGAAGAGCGAGTAGAGAAGGACATACAAAGGCAATACAATAGCAGATCTTGTGAATCCTAGAGTCATTATTGTCTATGTTTGTTTTTTGGCTAAAATATTGGCTTGTCATGCCCAAGATATCATTCCCTGTACTGCTTATGGTTCCCCAAAAAGTTATGGCACCCCAAAAATTAAACAGCCTGGGTGAAGCTGAGGGTGTCCAGAGGCATCCCCTGGAATTGAGCTCAGGCCCTCCAGTTAGTAGTCCAAAAATCCACCCGATGGATTACCACATCTCCTCAATCAACAACATGAGTATGTATTGAATTTCAAGCTTTTGGGCATAATGCAATTTTCTGCTACAGCTGGAGTCAACCAGGAAGTTTATGAATTGATTATGAATATCTAAATTGCATTCCAGCGACTTGACTTCAAAAATGGACAAGTTATCTTTTACGTTTAAGTTATGCATTTAAAGCTGAGATGTATTCATCCTTAATTTCAGACAAAAATTCATTTCCAAATTATGTCTCCTAAGTTACACTTTCACGACATTTCTCAAGTTCATTGTAGAACAGCAGAACTGCAGGGGTGGCTAAAAAGTTACCATTTTTATATCCAAGATAAATTCTTATAGTCATCGGCAGACTAATATTTAATGAAAAGATTAGAACAGCTAACCTTTATTTAGTGACTTTTAATGCATGCAGTCATTATCCTCAACATGGAAAAGAGAATTCACTCAAGAACAATTAACTTTTTCATATTTTTGTAAGGTTATAAATACCCATTAAAGATCAATAAATACCTATTCAATAAGTCTTATGAAACTGAATGACTGTGATGGATATATGGAACTAAAAGGGATGATTATGATGGAAGTAAAAAATCAATGACTTCAGAACAGAGCATGGCAATGACATGAACAGATGAAACCAAAATTACAATCCAAATTTTCAGGCAACTAACCCATCCTTCTGGCAACTATTATGAGACTGATATATATTTAATTGTAAGAGAAGTCGAAAAGAGGCTTGACAAAATTGTAAACAGCTTACCTTCCCATCAAAATTTGCAAAATCTGCAAAACCTCCACCACCACCTGCACTAGAACCTGAGAATGGATCCACACCAAAGGGATCTTGAGTTGAGGAGGTAACTGAGGGAGAGACACTGTCACCCCAGTCAGCTGAAGGGTCTGGCACTGGGGAGGGGGTGGGCAATGGAGGTTGGGGTGCAGCTCTGGTGGCTCCACCTTGCGCCAGGTGCTTGGGAGGAGCTGGTCGTGGTGGGGGCTGCTTACTCTTCTTGGGGGGAAGGGCAGGGGTGGGGCTCTCTGGACGGGGGGCAGTTGGTGGGGGTGTTGGGCCTGTGCTTCCTCCAGAGGGAACAGCAGCAAACGGGTCACAGCCAAATGGATCCTTCCCAGACATCTGCCAGAATGCCAAAAATAATATAAGCATGGACTTCAAACAGTGAAAATATTTCACAGGAAAAAAATCTTATTTTGACTAAATTCAGATCGACTGATTCCACTAATTTCACTGCAAGCCTATTTAAGGGTTTTTGCATTATATTTACCTGGACTGGTTAAGACAACTACACTAACCTAAGGCTCCCAGAATATTGGAAGCAGATACATTAAGACATATATTATAGTAGAACAAGTAAGCCTTGACTGGTAATCCAACCCAGATCCCTTGATGTCCAGCCCGGTGCTTTAGCCAGTTAGGCTACCAAGGCATCCTCTTACAATCCTAAATTCAGACAGTAACCCGGGTTCAATTCCTGGTCAAGGCAAATGATTTTTACACTCTAAAATTGTTTCATTGTAATCTAATATATTTTTAGAATGGCTGTTGCTACAAAAATTGAACCATTTTATAAAATTCTACTTCAAATATGTTTAAATTAAAAAAAAATAGCGTTATACTCCATAATTCATACATAAAATGGTAGTAATAAGGCTCCACTGAAAAGCCAAATATGGGAGGTGTGTTTAAAAAGTAAGGTGATTTTATATTTTTAAGAAAAAATATTTATTTATTCTTTAATATTAAAGTTGTCTCCTACCAAGTAATCCCCCCAGATATAATACACTTACGCCAACGTATTTTCCAATCCTCGAAGCAATTCTGATAAACACTTTTTGGTATAGTCTTGAGCTTTTCCAGCAATGCAGTCTTTATTTCCTCAATCATTTCAAATCTCTGCCCTTTCATAGGTCTCTTCAGTTTTGGGAACAGGAAAACGTTGCAGGGTCCAAATGCGGTGAATATGGGTGGCCGAGGCATGACTGTGGTGTTATTTTTGGCCAAATAACCTCTCACAAGAAACCATGAGTGAGCAGGTACATTATCTTGATGCAAAAGCTATGAATTGTTTCTCCACAATTCCAGATATTTTTTCGTCTAGCTTCTTGCAAATGATGCATAACTTCAAGGTAATACCCCTTATTGACCGTACGACCTTGTGGTAAGAACTCCTGATGCACTACACCACTGTAAGCAAAGAAAAAAGTGAGCAATACCTTGACGTTTGATTGAACTTGGTGTGCTTTTTTCAGTCTTGGCCCTACTGGGTTCTTCCATCAGAACAATTGGGCTTTGGTTCCAATGTCACAACCATATGCCCCTGATTCTTCACCAGTTATGATACTTTTGAGCAAATCAGGATCATCACTCACGTCATTTAACAGCTCTTGAGCAGTGCTCATGCTATGGCCCTTCTGGTCAAAGTTAAACAGTTTCGGAACGAACTTTGCTGATACATGTCTCTTTGTCCAACACATCCAAAAAAATTTCATGGCACGAGCCAACCGATATGCCAACATCCTCAGCTACTTCTCTAATGGTGATTCTCTTCTTTTCCAAAACAATTTTCTTCATTGCTTCAACACTTTCTTCTGTTGTTGACATGATGTGTCCAGAGCAACGTTCGTCATTGGCATCTTCTCAGCAATCTTGGAAGAGCTTGCACCACTTACAAACATTTTTTTTTACTCAGAGCAGACTCACCGTTATGTCACTGTCAACATTTCATATGTTTTGGAGCATTTAATTCCATTTTTTACACAAAATCTGATGCAAATTTTTTGATCCATTTGTTTTATAGCAGAAAATTGCTGAGCATACCAAAACACATCTAACATTTGTATCTGTCAATAACGAACTAAATAAGCTACATATTGAAACTGTAAAAAAATGTTTGGGACATGTGTACCAACACAACAAAACAAAAAAATTAAAAATTGAATGCATATTGCCTGCAAAATTTGAAAAGTCACCGTACTTTTTGAACATACCTCATAGATTGACTTATTGGGACCAGGCAGAACCTCAATTTTGAAATTTGACTTCTCACTGCACACACTCATTAAATTGAACTATTATTTTTTGAAAAAATACAGGTGTGCATTCAACTGCCATGATCCTGCCATAAACATGATTATTAAGTAACCCATTATTAATATAGGCAAAGTAATCCTGAGTATGCGTAAAATGCATCCCATGTCTACATTCATTGTATATATAAAAAGATGCGGTCACCATCATACAGTAGTTGGAATTGATATAATGCAGATCTGGCAATAAATTGAGTTTTTCCCTTCATCGCACCAAGAACAAGTCCTTCATGGATTCTATTTGGAATAATTATATTTAATTAAACTAACTAACAATATATTTCTTAAATACGTACATCAACTGGTGTTTTGGATCCACCACTATCCCGAAATGGATCAAATGGATCGCTCGACACTGCAAATATAAAATTAAACCAATAAACAAATCACATTCTTTTAACATGCCTAGAATGAATTCACTCACTTAGTCTATGATAGTATTGCTTGGGTACTTAATAATACCCAAGACTAAAAATTTTATTTATAAATATTAGTTATATAAACAAGAAATTTCTGCCAAGAAACTACAAATATTTTTCAAAATAAGTTTCTTTTCACTGATTTCTCAAGTGATCATAGAAAACCCAAATCTTAAAAATTATTTGAATCGGCATTATAGGAAAATTATCAGGTAACAATCACTGTCATGTTTTCTTTCAGGTTAGCACATTATATTAAATACATTTTAATATTCCATTACATTCCAGATTTTTCTGATAAAATACCATATTTTATCAGGCATTATGAACCCACTCCATTCCTCACCAATTAAATAAAAATATCTTAAATAACTAATGGAGTAAATGCCAAGAAATAGCTCTTTTAAATAAACAAATCTTTTTCCCAGGAGAAAGCTGTCACAACAAATCTACCTAAGTTTAAGATGGTCTCAAATCAGAAGAAATATCACAAAATTAAGTCCAACAGGCATAACATGAAGCCAATCATTGATAAATGCTAAGGCAGAAGTCCAATAATTACGCAAAGAAAAGGTGGGAAAAAATACGTCTTGGATCAATGCACAAACTTATATTATTTAAAATATTAAAATTATAATATGGCCTATATCACAATCCATTAGGATATTAAAACAATATGTATCAATTGAAAATTTAGCCATCGAAAATACTACAGGAATAGATATTAAAATATGTACAAAATAAATGGCAGTAATGATTTAGGCCAAAATTCAGTAATATATTTTTCGAATTTGGATCCACTGTGAAATTTTTGTAATCAAATTACTCTCAAAAGAAAAAGCTTCATATTTCAGCACTAAATAAGTAGATGTAAGAGTGACATGACAATAAATGAATTAAGATACCGAGGGACCTCGTTAATTATGCTAATAAACGAGATGAAAAAGTTTTATACCACATGTTAAACTAAAATAATACACATAAATGCTGCATAACATTTCAGTACCATGCACTATTGGTTCTAAAATTCACAAAATACAACTATTAGACAGTCATGGGAAATGGAAGTATTTTTTTCATCCTATATTGACGGCAGGTATCTGTGCTGTCAATTTGATTCTAAATGAATTACCAGACATTGTACCCGCAATACAACATCACTTTATGACTATTTTCATATGGCTCACTTGCATGGCACAAATTTGACATCCAAGTAATTGAGGCAACTGAGGAGCACATCTAAGAGGATGTAACTTGAGGCTCTGGAGTGGGCAGATCTTACACTCAGGCCACCACTTTGATAACAACACGTGTCAGTTATAAAAGCATTAACATTTTGAGGATGTTCTGGTATACTTGAATGAAACATTTAGGTGATAAGTATAAAAAATAGATCTCATAACAGGCTTTGTTTATCCTTTAGGGGCCACTCCTCAGAGGGTTGCAATTAGGATCATGCATTTCCAAAGAGATCAGAAATTGTAAATAGGTTGGAATTATTACTGTTTATCTTCCTTCTTTTCCATCTTTCGTGTAGTTTACATTTCCCTTTGTGAACTTGATCTCTCAAAAGTTAAACTGATAAAGATTAAAATTTTAAGCTAAAGAATTGCACAACTGTGCCCCGAGTTCAGAACCTACTTACAAATCACAATTAATCATGACTACACAAAATATAATTTCAAATTACTTACCATTATTACTTGCGCCAAATGCTGAGGCAAAAGGATCAGATGAAAAACCATCCTTAAAAAAATAATTGTTCAATCAATATGATACAATGAAATATTTTCAAAGTTAGATGTGGTAACCTTATTCTATTAGCATACTAGAAGATGCACATTGACCATATTTATTTATAAACTAAGTCCTAGAATGAAACTAAATAGTAGCACATTTTAAAGTCTATTCTCAGACACTCAGGAAAGTGAATAAGAAAAGTAAATATTGCGGAAAAGTATTAGAATAGTCAGAAATTTGGAAAAGAAATGTACCACGAAAAAGTACACCTTAGGTGTGTCTATGCATGAATAACAAAACTTCATCACTGAGTAATATTATTTCACACACATATAGAACTTAGCATATAAGTGCTAATCTCAATTTTATAGGTGACGTTTATGTGAATCACCAAACTAGATGTAAAAAGTTCCCTTGCGTTAATCTTTTATTGCATAAAATATTACAAACAGTTCAAATGGTAGTCAATTAATGCAAGGTAAGAATTTTAATGGTTGTATGAAGACATTGAACATTTCATTTTCTTTCAAATATCTTCATAATAAGAAAACATGGATAACACTGAGTGGTAAATAATACAGTTTGGAAACATGAACAGAAGGTATCACAATAAATACACAGTTAAACCTTGTATTAAAATCAACAGAGCTCTCATTATCCTCTAATTTATCTCTTGGAACTTAAAATTGATGAAAAATCTCATAGCCCCATGGACGTGATAAAACAATTATTTACAATGTTTCATTCATAACACTACGTTTATCTTATACATATAGGTAAACTAAAAGTATTTTTGCTGGTTAAATGAGCTATGCTATATGCTAATCGTAATCCTGTGAGATATTCAATTTAAAAAACATCCAAATACACTATTTAAATATTTTCCTCTTGACCTAAATATTACATAAACATTTGAGTTGCACATATTTTTTCACTTATTCCCTCAACCACATTTTCCAAATTTCACTGCAATGTAGCCTTTACTTGATGTCTTAACTTAGCTAAGTATACTCTCAATTATTCGTTCTGTGAATTATCTATGCTACTTTCTTCCCAGCACCTTCAAGTTTTAATAAAATTACAATTGTAAAGATAATTAAATGCTTTGAAACATCGATATACTTTTAAAAAAAATACAAGTTTGAAATACTTTCCAAAGAAACTGCGGGAGATGCCGCAACAGTAACTTTTAACGGAGTCATCCGCTAATGTGCATTTCAATGCAACAATTTCAGAGCGTAAAAATCATTCGCCTTGACTGGGACTCAAAATTTCAGAGTTTAAGAGGACGCCTCGGTAGCTTAAGTGGCTAAAGCACTCGACCGGATATTGAGGGATCTGGGTTCGAGTCCCAGTCAAGGCGAATGATTTTTACGCTCTGAAATTGTTGCATTGAAATACTTTGGCTATCTTAAAATGTTTAAATGTACGAAATCATAAGTTATCAATTGTATTTACTGTTTTAATTTAAATATTTTCACACTGTCTGTGCTTTGCCATTAACATTTCCCTTGCATATACATATTAGCCCTGAGAATTCCTTAATCCCCTTTAAACAAAACATAGCAAACAAATACATAGTTTTGCTTTGCAACAAACAAATCATTAACAATCTCCACTGTATTATCTTAATTGGTATCATATGATAAAGAATCCATATAAACAATCCTTTGTTATTTTTTCTCCATTGCCTATCATTTTTTTTCTTGGGCTGCATTATTAATTTAGCTTCCTGTAGAAAATACATTCTGCTTTTTACTTTAAGATAGTTCTATGGTTCCTGTAAATCTATAATTCCACCTTTTTATAGTCTAAAAAATGAAAAATATACTTTCCATTAGCTAAAAAACTATAACTAATCATAATTAATGAAAAAGGAAGAGTGTATTTGTTTCCTAATCCCAATGAATTATTTAAAAATTATTTTGATTCGTAACAAATGTGCCATTTATATCACAGCCATATTTTCTGCATATTTTGGTTAGTCATGTTTTTCAATTATTCATGCTTCGTAATGCATCCATTAGCATGGATAGTCGAGTGTTTACTGCACTTCCCTAGTTTTATCAACCTATTTAGAGTTATTGCTGAATGATTTTAATGGAATACCAATAGTTTTGAAAGAATGAACATTTTTGCTATCATAAAATAATCGATAAATATAAAAATAATGGAACTCCCTAAAAGTGATTGAAATCCAGAGCATCAACTTTTCAGCTCCAAATAATACAATAACATTACCATGAATACACATAAAACTATTGGACAAATAACATATAATGACTACACCACCCTGAAGTGAAAGTTAATTTTGCAACTATACTAATAGTAGCAGGTCCTGAGTTTAAGCAGAGGAACCAAAAGACATAAATGATCCATGAATGTTGTAGATTAGAGTATTTATCATAAGAATTTATTCATTTTTGAACGGAGGCTGGGCTAAGGCAAGTTCCAAAATGATTTTCGAATATGTTAGGTCGGCAATCGCAATTTTTCTTGGCAATGAATATGAAATTGCAAAACATTTTGCAATGGAAGTATACCACTACTTCTCAACAATACTGGGCAAGCTAAAAATTTTTATTTACCAATGATAATCAGACTTCTATTGCTATGCAATGGAATTTTAGCAAAAATACATTATGCCAACTAGAGATTATCATCCTATGATATTTGGTTTGATAAATAGAGCATACATTTTGGCAGTCACACATTTTTAATTATAACTAATTTTTTATTCAGCCCAACTCAATTATCAAAACTATATCAGATAACACTAAGAACTAGTTTCCAACACTTTTTTGATTTAGCTTAAATGTGCAGTACATTTTATAAGTAGATACAAAATGAAATGACTTACTGAAGGTTGTGCTGCAAAGGCGCTACCAAAAGGATCTGAGGATCCAAATGGATCACTGGAAGACGGCTGCATGCTCCCTCCTTTAAAAGGATCTGTTTTGAAAATTGATATTAATTATAATATTATGACCAAGATCTTTCATTCATCACAAGAATTTTCTATCACAGCTCACCATTTTTAAAGGAATCAGCATGGTCGTTGTGAGAAACTGGTCCATTACTAACACCAAATGTATCAGTATCCTGGAAAAAAATTGAAAACGTTTTCATTTTCATATAGTGATGATTATGATTTCTGCCCCAACATTTTACCCTAAAATAAAAATTTGTGCAATATTTAAACATAAATGGGGCATTTTTTCAAATTAGAAAAATGAAACCCTTTTACAGTACATAATGGAACAGTGAATAAATATTCATAGGGTTTTATGTCACAAATCCTCTTTCAGGCATTCATTAATAAACATAGGCCATACACAAATGTATCAATACAAGTAATCATTAATATGGTTACAAAAGTTTTCTTAATTAGGACTTCAGAATTAGAAACATGAGCACACTCCAATGTGTGCCTACCCTATTCAAAATCCCATTCATATCAAAATTGAATGAATGTGAAGGCAACTACAGTTCACTTCTGCGACATTTTACTGAAGCACCGTGCTTACACAGCCCAGATTTGATATTCAAATACTTCATTTAATATTACAACCAAATCTACAAATCTTGACCCCATCCCTAGTTTTTTCATCTTGATCTACCGAGGCCATTAAAGTGAGTGAACTTCATTATAATTAACTTTGTATTGACACTAGTAAATCAGTGACGGACTTCAGTGAGACATACCATCAGATCATCAACTATAAATGAAATCAAGTCGAAAAAGAAAAAAAATCAAATTTTTTACAATGACGTTGACACAAGAAGAGAGATAAAAGCAGAAAGAATAGGAAAAAAAAGTCACACAATGATCCCAAATATGTCCATATGTAATGTTTTCTTTGGATATCTAGGTGAACGATAGAATGTTTATAACTTAATGTCAATGGAATAACTCAACTATTTCATTCAAAAATAAACCTTACCTGTTCATGTGATAATACAATATAATGGTTACATATAATCAATAAAAGCAGGTATTTTATCATGCGTCAATCGCTCCTCATAAAATTAACTATAAACATTGCATGTACTGATTTTCTGCAACTTATCAGACGAGTTGCAGCTTGCGGCATTGTTAAAATCCTTGGAGAAGTAGTCTGCATATTTATTTTGTCAGGATTGAAAATATGAGCAATACAATTAATCAATGGATTATTGGTAAATATCTGTTCAGTTATAATAACAAATTTCAACAGAACCTGGGAATATGAAAGTACAAATAGTAGATATTAAATTAACATTTACAGAAACTCCTTTTAAAAATATTGCAACATAATGCAAGCTAATCAAAGAATTTTTTCCCGAGGCATGGCATTAAGAGAAAGGATAATTTTTTTATTTCCCATTGATACAAAATAAAAGGCTTATATCAAGGTAAATGCATTATAATTAATGAACCTTTTTGGATAAAAATTGTAGATGTTTATATTCTTTATTATACTACAATACTGCAAGTTATTTTATTTGTAAAACCATGAAATAACACTTCCAAAACATGTATACTCATATACACATTTATAAGCAAAATATACATAATTTACACATATTTTATTCACTGCTCTCCTAAAAAAATGTATATTAAAGTTGAATGCATACTATTTTCTCCTCAAGGTCAGAAGTTTGCAATGCTCACATTATGCATATTCTTGTGAATTTAGAACCAAGTTACTCAGTATTATTTTCTATGCCTAAGTTTGAGATTGGTTAAACATATACACATCAATTTAAAAATGTTAACCGATTAAAGGCATCTTCATATAAAAGTGGAAACAAGTTGCACCCATTAGCCCTATGTTTGGGAAAAATTCGTAATCCATTATAATTTGGTCTCAACGGCACCAGATTTAAGATGCTCAGCTCTATACACCAAATAATAGGGAGTTAGAAACATGAAGTTCATATTATGTTTAATTACAATTAATTCTACTTACATTTATTGCTGAACCATTATTAGCTGCAGAATCATTTTCTGGTTCAGAAGCACTTGCACCTATTAGTTTGGCCACTTCTGGATCTCTGAAATCATCTGGTTCAATGTCTTCCACAGACTGTGGCACTAAAGAAACATCACCACTAGAAATAGCAGAGTCTAGAGTAGCTATTGCATCACCCATTCTTCTCTTCTGTTCTTCGAGTACTGAGATTTTTGCTTTGGCCTATAAAATTAATAAAGTGAAAACATTTATGTGAGGTTAATATTATATGGTAATACTTTATGATAATGTACTTAAATACAATAGATTATCAACTATAAGAATGAATTTTTACACAAGTATTCCTATCATGTTCACTTGTAGATTGGTTTCAAGAAAATAATCTTAATTCAAATTCACTCGACTCACTTAATAAAAAAATTGCAACTAACCAGAATCCTCTAATGACATTTCAAAAATGGCAACCCTTTATTTTTTTAAATAGTAGTTAAGAAAGATTACTCAAAAAGACTCCACCTACAAACTTGGATAAACTTCCTGAAGTATAGCCTGGTATGGTAATATAATTATACACCCTGATATAAACCTATAACAACACAAACCCACACCAAAGGCCACAATCGTGACCTTGAGAAATTGACTGACTAAGAAAGTTTGATAACATTTCAAAATGAATAACTCCTACATAATATCCAGAATACAAGTTAGAAAAAAGTGAATTGAAAAAGAATGCAATGACAAAAGACGTTATAAGACTGTGTATCCAACATAGTGGATTAACTCTCATCAAGTAATAAAGTTATTCCAAAATATTGTAAAACTTCTACCTGACTGATTTGAAGCTGAGCATCCTGCAGATGCCGCGTAAGATCTTCCACCCGAGCTTTGGAGCCTTGCAGCTGACCCTCAAGGTTAGCCTCTTCCTGACGTAGCCCCTCTAACTCTTTCCGACGTGCTCCAACTTCCTCTTCTTGTGCTTTGACCGTTGCCTCTTGCTCTTCTGCTTCCTTGAGTAATTTGTCCACCTGAATAGTCACAATAGAGAAAATGGGAAGAAAAAAAAGATTAAATTCCACACAAGGGATTCAATTCAATTATTTTCCTCATTGAGGTTTTCCTCCACCAGACCTTATTATAATGCACAGCTTGTGTTATTTAGGATATTGGTATTTTTAAATGATATTCATGAGTTGATGAGCTAATAAAAAAAACTCAAGTGACAGTGTGAGTGACAAAAAGAATCTTCATCATTATATCCCAGAAAAACTGACACCAGACACACACAAAAACAATTCTGGATCAAGTAATTAAGATACATCCTATAATTTTGAAGAGGAAATACAATCAATAGAGGGACAAATCAAAAATTGATTAATAGACTATTCTCCTAACTCCACATTTTATAGGAAACTACAGACGCTATATTTTTAATAAACCAGGTTAGAAGGGGGTTTGGCATCAGGGCTATTTCAATTGTGAACAAGATGATCAATAAATTCAACAGAATCCTCCACCTCTGGAGATGTAGAACAGTTTGAAATTTAATAGATTTTCGATAAAAATTCTGCAAACATTTTTTCAATTCAATAAAAAGAAATATAACTAGTATGAAACAGGAGAAGAAATATACCATGTATGAAATAGGTTCAAACACCAAAAATAGATTTAAAATTTAGGGCTTACAAATCCCAACTCGTAATAATATGGCAAATAAAAAGACAAACAAAAAAGAATCAAGTAATGAAGGATGCAATTGTTGCCTTTGTAATATATTTTATGGTTTTGGTGCAATCAACTCTTTTGTGGATTTTTTGCTTCACACCAAAAAATGATGGGTACCGAGAAACATGCATCAACTCATGCATTCTTCTCTCCAAACAAACTACAAAAAGAATCCTATTCAAGGAAATAATGTTTACTTCCAACAGGAAATTCATTCCAGGTCACAATCAGTTCGGTTTCACATCTATAACAGATCACACTGTTTAGACAATGAATGCAAAAATTCAAAACATGCATTTACACACATGCAGGAACTAATTATTACACACATATGCACTCTAAAATAAACAGGATCAATACAGGCTAATAACCAAAGTAAAATGTAATTTAAAAAATTATTATTAGCATAGAATTACTGAATAATGGAAATTATCTCAAGCAGTTACATAATTACATAACTGAATCGTCCACTCTGAACTCCAAGAAAATGTAAAACACTGACGGCAATCAAAATCAATCAAATAATTGGTTCCATCTTCTTTAGCTTTTACCTTTTACTGGGCTATAGATAGAAGTTTAAATTGATCAAATAATGTCCTTAGAATATAGAGTTGTTTGTAATTTATATTCAGGTGGAATTTTTACTTACATAAACTTCAATGAGAAGTAACCTGACTACTTAACCAGAAAAAAAATTCTATAGAAATCTTACCATACCACACACATTTAATGAAAAAATTTTCAATTTTATCAATGAACATGAGGCCTAAAAACCTCTCACAAACATAAGAATACCTCTTCTTGGCAACTAGATGGCCCCAGGAACAAAATGAACCATTACCTACACTAAAAAACACCACAAATATTTAGGCACCACAATATATTTTTTTTAATGAAACTGTTAGGACATAAATATATTTAGAGGACAGAATATTAATATCCTTAATTTCACATAAGCATGAATCATTGCCTCAAATTCAATACATCTATGGAGGGTAAATTATGGCAAGGGCTGCAAAGAGGGAATACAGAGACAAATGATAAATTGTAAGCTTATATAAGCTTACATTGATACGGCATCTGCTTCTTAGGAAAAGAAGATTTGCTACAATGCAGAAAACGCCTTATGTTCAAATATACAAAATGTGAACCTATTTTCATCGAGAACATTTGTCAGCAATAATAAGAAAGGATAACAGAACTCAAAATTGTCAATAATCGACCTCTGGCACTAAAATGGCTGATAAAATTAGCACTAAAAATTTACATCATAAATTATCTGGGAAAATTTACAGAGATCAAATGAAATCATGCTGTTACGAGTCAAATATAAAATTAGACTTTTAAAAAAGTTTGTTGGGCCCAGATAGGTCTAATTTTTTTTCTTTTAATAAAAAAATCAGTTTTAACAGTAATTAACTTCTCATGAGACAAGTTTGGATATCTTCAACTATGAGCTCGCATAGCATAGAAAGCATACAATCCCATCTTTTTCTATATAACAATTTTAATCAGAGTACTGAATTTTGGAAGACCTTCTTGAAGGAAAAAGGATGACTTCAATCAACAATTTATCGTAAATCTAACACTTCAAGGTTAATTGCTCTCATTTGTACCATATCTGGTAGTTATTCACATTAACTATTGCCAAAAAGAGGCTGTGGTTTGGAGTCAGTGAAGCTTCTTTTTACAAGAATGATTACTAGAAATAAAATGCCTTCAAAATATACAGATGAGCTTTGGCAATTCACAGTCACTGAAATGATTTTCAATGCCTTGGAGAAAGATTGTACAAAAAATTTTTGCCAATTACAGCATCAGACTGTGACTTTCAATTTCATTTTAATTTATCTATTCTGAGAAGTGCACTAAGTCCCTATCATCAGGCTGAGCACTGTTTTTTTTTTCAAATTCCACAATATTTTGAATAAATGAATTATTCAAAGAATAATTGCAATTTAATCAAGGAGAACTCTCCATTATATTAGCTACCCATTTATGTGGCTAAACCATTAATTTTTCCACATGATATGTATTAGAAAATTGTAGACAAACAGTACACCAATTCAACACAAAACCTTAATATATGCACACACATATACACTCCCATACAAACCACTAACTAAGCAACGAAAGGCCACTCCATCATCCCAAATTACATCCAACAAAATGGTGATCAAGAGTTTTATCATAATACCCAAAGATTAAATTAGCAAATGCAGATTATAAGGCAACACTCATAAACTAAACCATGCTAGCAATACTTAAAATAGCATATAGAGCAATATTAAAAGATTAAATCATGGAAAATATTTAAATGTCTCACTTTTTCTGCACCTCCATATTCATCTTGTTTTGAAGCCACCAGTTGACAGTGATTTTACAGTTCTTTTTAAATGAATGTATATATATATATATATATATATATATATATATATATATATATATATGTATATTAAAAAGAAGTAACGCTTTGAACAATCTGGATTAAAATTTACCTGCAACACTTCAAATTGGGTATATTTTTAATTCCGGACAATTATTACAAATTTTCATTTCATATTTGTATTTCACCTATCCACCCCAATTTGCATGATTTAAGACTGACATATTTTAATAAAATCATTCGAAATTTTGTTCACAAGCCTTAAGGCATGGAAAAATATTTTCACATTGACTCCATTTTTCATATAACCATCTTACGGCAAACCACATGACAAATAATAAAACATTTAAGAAGGGTTGAAAAATAATTAGAAATATGTGGGTATAAAGCAGATTTCCAAATGTTTCAATAGAGAAACGAAAACACATCAGCAAGAAAAGATTCCACTAATGTAAATTCTCAAAGTCCAATAAGATTCCCTTATTTCATGCACCAAACTGGTTCATATTCAATGTAAAATCCAATGTTTCAACAACCAAATAGTAATGCCACCGAGTCATTCTGCAAGACCATGCTCTAGTTAAATATCCCAACTGCACCCATTTTTTTGCAGCATGCTGTAGGATTTCATTCTGAATGCAATCCAGTAAACCTCATAAAAATTTTTGGCATGACGCCAAACCTTATGATCTTCAAATTATATAGTTTTCCAAGTTCACTGACATCTCTCGGTAATTACATACTTTTCGCAAAAATCTTTACCTGAATGTGTTCCTCTTCCAGCAGTAGCCTTATCTCTGTTAGTTCTCTCTCTAGCGAGGATTTCTACATATTCATGAAAGCAAAAAAATACAAAAAATTCATAGCAAAAAAACATGCAGGCAAGGTCAACATCCCAAATCAAAGAAAATTAAACAACAGAAAAATAAGCATGTCAAAATTCTAAAAAATTAGTAATAGAGAACAGCCACCAGTTAGAACTGCTGAAATTCCTCTATCACTGTTAGCATTATATTTCCATCACAAATGAAACTTGCTCACATGACATTTAATACCATTTTAGTGCAACCATTGAGACAAATGTTTTTTACCCATGAGCCTTATATCGATTTATAAGACAGAATAGCATACTTATGAACATCTATATCTGGACAAACGTGTTTTGTAATTTTTACAATTACTTCCTTCTTTCATGAGAATTAGCTAACAATTAGGCACATGGCACTTTGAAATTACATAATACATAGAAACTTTGGAACAAAATATTTGCTAACATACAGTATTCCTTAACGACTTAACTATGACTTGACTTCCTCCTCTATTACCATGACCTTGTCATGTCACTTGTAAGTAGCAAATTCATGGCAGCTGATATTTGATAATGGGTGATTGACTGCCAGCACACATTGAACTTTGCAAGGTAGGCAGCAAATGACAAAGATTATTATCAGATTCCTTAAACCTCAAATATCCCTACCACATCATTTTCACTCATCCTGATTAATTATGCAAAAGGGCATACAAGACTACGAGAAATTGTGTCAACTCTTTTTAATCATGTTTAATTTGAAATAAATATCACATATTTGTCAATGCCTAGGCAAAAGCTTTCAAAATCTGCCACATAAATATTGGACTAGTTAGCTCAGCAGATTATAATAATGCTAACCAACTTCTGCCATAGTAAAAGGGAAAAAATACACGTAATAAATGGAATAGATCTAGAAATAAGTTTTTTAAATGAAGAAATAACAATTTTTAAAGTGGACAAAGTTGGCACATGCAACAGAAAATCTTATGCTATTTGATCTCTTCTCTGAACAACCCCCTCCAAGCTCGGAAGGTATATAAACAAAGTTGTCTTCAGTAGGAACTACCTGATGATGACATCCAATATCAACACCCAAGTCGCATTTTAAATAAAGTTTGTGCAGAATCAAAAAGTTACTTCTTTCATTTCAATATGTTGTGCAAATTCCTTAAAGTTACACCTGAGACAACAAAATTAAATTCCATTAGATCTCATTAAATGTATTATTATGTATAAACTTTATGTATTAATTTTGAATATATATCCTTCAATGTACAACATTAGATACTACAAGCAAGCACAATTTTTTCATTAGCACTAGTGTTCCACAAATTATTTTTATATTCCTTACAGTAATCAGTTTATCTTGCCGACTCCGTATTGATGAATGCTCATTATATTTTTCTTATATTTTTCCAATGGCAAAAAGTATTTTAAAAATGCAGGAAATTTCATAGCATAAAAATCATTTGCCAGGGTCAAGCAAAACAGTTGATGAATTCATTAACGGAACTGTTTAGCATCTCCCACTGCCCTTTGCATTTTTCAACAGATTTTCTACTTAAAACTAAATAAAAATGGTGGCAACCTTGCTCAAAATCTACTAATGGAACAAGGTAAGATAATTCAGCATTTTATCCATAATCCAGTCCAATTCTTACGACTTTTCAAAGGAACTGAATGGAGAGAAACAATCCCAAATTCTAGGAAAATATTCTCACAAGAAAATTTTCATTTTTCCATGATGTCAGGACGTAATTATATAGAGATTAGCATCTTATAATGCAATACGTTTTAACAAAGTATGATTACAGCGATGAAAAGAAAACTGCTAGACACAATGAATAAGGCTGTGAAAAGAATATTGCCATCTCCATAAAGATTATTTGACTATATCCTGGCAAACCACCATGAAATTTAAGCAAAAAGAATTACACGAATAAAGATTCTTTAGCAAGCCAAAACCATATAAGCTCATTACCAAATCCCAACAATTTGTGATAGGAATTGCCACTACCATGTTCATTTAAAAATTATCTTACTCGTTTTTCATGCTTTTGAGTAGCAAAACCATGTTCATCCTAATGTTTCATACATTAAAAAAAAATCATTCCTTACATATATGCCCACATTTATGACTGATCACATCCTTAAACAATGAGTAAGTGTGCATCGTCATAACCAAGAAAAACAAAGCCAGCAACATGCAACGTAAGTGCAGCTATAATGTGAAGAGAAATAAATGAAATCATCAATTCAAAATGGGAAAAAATATAGACACAAAATTTATTTCCAACTTCATCATGTTTAATCAAAGAGATCGTGACCTGTAACTTGATTTATAGGGTAGTATTCTGAATTAAGATTCTCAATCGGCAACCATAATTTTAAGGAGCACATCAGACAAATCACAAGACAACTTAAGCATCCATGTCCCATGTGGAATCAGACCACACATGCCTAAAGCTCTATGAACTAGACTGCCTTATTTGGCATGATAACATTTGGGTCCACCATTATTTTAACTGGTAAATAATCAGATGCAATCTTGGTGGTCTGATGATTATAGTGCCTTTAGTGTGATAGATACATTTTTATACTGTATCTTGCACAGTTGGCTTTTTTAAATATCTTCTTGGTGTTGAGGGAATTTCTCCTAGTTTCCAAGGAGTCCCAAAGTCTGTTCTTGTAAGTTTCACATTTTACATGACATTTAATCCCCAGGCAATAAGAATGTTGTCCATAAGAAAGGAAACAGGTGCTTTGATGGGCCGACGCTAGGTCTTAATTCTGTTACTCTCATGCTTACTGTATTTAATAAAGACTTGAAACTAGCCTAAAGAAATGTTTTAAGGAAGCAAAAAATGTATTTTCATGTCTATATTATTTATCTACAGTCATTTGCAGAGAGGTAAACTAAAATGGACAAAATGCTTTTGAAACCAGATTTGACTGAGGAGCACAAAGGCCATATGAGATTTTGCTCTGATATTGCAGGCACATAAAATAACCCAACTGGCCACATGTGATGAGTATTTTGACTAATAGGTCACCTGTGAAGCGAGTGGTTTGGGGTGGAGGATAATGTGCATCGTTATGCATTTCATCAATTACTTTTACTTTCTCATCATACACCAGCTTTTTCAGTTAAACCACTCACTGTAATCGCTCACCGGTGTTCAATTTAAAACTCCCATGTATTTTAGCTAACTCTTATCTAGATGTGAAGCTCCCTAATTATAGACCCTCTGATGGCTAATAAATAAATGTTACAATGGCAGAGGTTTCAAAGTTCGCATTGTAAATACCAACTATTTGTTCCTTTTGGGAGCTATTGCATTATTTATAGATGTTTTGAAGTAACTTTCATGCTCACAGCAGGCTGCATTATTGGGGAGTAATATGATGCAGACCAAAGCATCCCTAATGGTTACACTGCTGAAAATTTACATTCATAACTAGCAAGTACCAACTTTTATCAAAATATTTAACATTATATCTTCATTTATCATCAGCCTTCTCATAATATTAAAAACAAATTTACCTTTTCAATATTAATCAATTAGGATTATTTAATTATAGTTTGCATGCAAAGCTTTTCTTTTTGGGGTCAAATGATTTTAGGCGCCCTATTTCAAACTTGCTAATCATTATGAGCTATTATTCAACGATTTAAATACTAGCTGTGGAACTTTCATTATCTTTTCCTTTACTATTACAAAAAAAAGCTTAAGTATAGCATCCATTATTTATAAGTTCATCTCTTCCTTTGCAGAAATTGAATTGCTTAAAAATAAAAAAATTGTTTGGAAATAGATCACTCCCTCCACTTTTGTACTTAATATAAATACCTCCTTTAACCTTTCGACTTTAAGGTCATAAACAGGAGCTAGAATAGCAGTGCAACTATGTGGTCAAATTATGATGATGGAGGGTGAATTTGATCGCCTCTGATATAAAGGTCATAAAAATTCTGCATTACTTAGATAAACACATGAATTATTGTCTCACTTTGGTAATTGTTTATTGATACTATTCAATGGGAACACTGAAAAATCAGTCCTTTCATAAATTATTGTACCTATGTTCACCCATATTTGGAGAAACTTGTTTGCAAAACATATGGTCCCTCAGAGTTCATCACTGCTGCTACTTGAGACCCTTAATAAACTTGGCACTAAATGGCTGGTTTTTATTCAGAATATGAAGATGCCAGTAGTAGCCAGGTCTGGATTATTAAGCATTTTCTGAATTTGAGGTATTTTTAATACCGAGTTTCATTAAATTAAATATGCTACAAACAAAAGTCATCATTAGATAATAATTAATTCAATTTTGAAAAATGAGCTTAAAAATATAACATTAATGAAGTTTATCTTTCAAAAAATCAGGCAAGCATTCTGATAAAATATGAATAAAAACTGCATCTAGTTATTCAAATCTATCTACAAAGCTTATTTGTGGGTAAATTTGACACCAATTTACAGCCCAAAATTAATTTTACAAATGGAATTTTAGCTATGCTATAAAAATTTATGTTAAGTATGAAAGGGTGGGTTATATATTATAAGTTGAGTAGTTTTCATGGGATGGCAATAAAGTGTTTAAAATAGCCATTAATAAACTCCACAAGTTGCATATTTTAAATCAAACAGCCACTGCCAAGCTGAGAATGAGGCACCATTCAAATATGAAGCATTATCATATCATATCACAAACATTCTCACTGTGATGCATTATGTATTCATGCAACCAACCTGAGAACTGAGATCATTTAGCCTTTTCTGAGCCTCTCCTTTCTGGTTCTCAAGCTGCTTGAGGGTAGCAGCTAAAGTGTCCAGTTCACTCTAAATAAAAAAATGAAAAGCAAATATATTAATACAAATACTGTTAAAACTGTTATTTTGAACGATTAACTGGCTGAGCTTATTTTTAGTTGGCTTTAATATGATGAATCCATTTGCTGGAACTGAAGGAAATTTTTTCATTCAGGTCTGCGATTAGTACCTCAGGTAAGAACACTAGACTGGTACCTAAGAAAGACTGCTAGGTATTGCTTGGTGCCAAGGTACTCGCACTAGTAATGACTCATTAAAAATATAAACAAGAATGGCAATTTTTCACATTTAATGATAGGGTGAAAATGGGTAGGACAACATAATTATGTAGGGAGACCAAAGACTTTGGCTTAAGAGGACATTGATGGATGAAATGTTCATTAATACTATTTTGCTTTAATGGCACACGCCATTTAGAATGTAAAATTGACACTGACACCATGGGCTAGAAAGGTAGGTACCAGTACCTAGGCACCTTTATATAATTAAAAATCCTGTACATGATTGTCATACTGCAAATGATGTAACCTTGGCTTCCTATGGAAGTGATGGACATGTGAACTAAGCTGTTTAAAAGAGCATTTATTCATTTGAAATTGATATACGTGGGGCGCAGTAGTCCAGGGGTAGAGCATTGGACTACTGAATGGAGGGCCAGGGTTAGATTCCCGGGCAAGCCTCTCTGGACACCTGCAGCTCCACCAAAGCTGTGATTTTTCGGGTACCCGATCTATCTCGGAAACCATTACCGGCACGGCAAAATGAACTGGCCCCACTAACCTGATGTGTGAATTTCACATGTCAATCTTAGTACTGGGTGAACTCTACCATCACCTACCAAAGCAACCTTCAGGTTGGTTGCTATACTCATGGTTATTTGGTTAAATTGATACGCACACTACATAAATTTTTTGCTAATTGATACTGAGTGGTAATATATTTCATAAAAACATGTGAAATCACAGACTACGGTCATGAACACAGCTCTTCAGACAGTAATCGCCCATCATACCACAATGGCAGTTTTATTACATTTAAGTACACAGTGGAGATTAACTACACTTATTTTCAAGATATTATTTTTTTCAATTACTCTTTTATATGCATTTGAATAAAATATCAATTGGAGGCTACAATTTTTGTTATCAGCAGTTAAAATATCACCCGTCTCCTTTATAAAATAAAAACTTTGGCAATTGTCCTCTATGATCAACCACAGCAGACATAGAGGCACTTATTCCTGGTGTACCCATGGACCAAGGTGAAGACATGACAGATTGTTGTGTTTCATCCGATCAAGACATGAATTGGGATGTACTTGAAACATTCAAACACTTCTGCTTACTGGGCATCTACCGCTGTGCTTAATACTCAACCTGTTTTGCAAAAACTATGATCACATTGGCATGAAAATGATGATATTATAAATGTTTAACTTCTGCTTCTTAAAGCAACAGTAATAATAATGAATACATTGGCAACTAACACATATCATAAGAAGAAATCACTGTCAGCTAATCAGCCACTGACTTTTCGGAATGCAAACATGCTAAGGAACCTAATAAGAATGAGGACTTAACTACTTATTTATACACATATTATGCATATTAAATCAAAACACCACTTTAGTGAAACAATGATTCCCATATAAATTAATGAAAAATATGATAGTGAGTTCCAAGCAAAAAAAATTAATTATGTACAAGGTTAATTCAAAGAAAATTATGCATACATTCTTTAGGATAGTGGATCATCATCATCTTTTCTTCGATCGTGGATTGAACAAACCTGGTACGCAAACCAGATTTTCAAAAACAAAAAAGAATCAAAATAATCAGTTTGACATTTATGATATATTCCTAAATCTTTTTTTTTACTAGGATTGCGGGTCATCTTCATTTTTTCTTCCACTGCAGAATGAACCAACCTGGAATGCGAACTTGATTTGTAAAGACAAAAGAGAAATCTAAGTAAGCCATTAATTATTTCTGATACATTCCTCATTCTTATTCACTAGATAGCTTCCTGGAGACATTTGTTTTTCCAAATCTTTAAAATTGCCAAAATACAAATCAGCATTATTATTTTTAAACTAATTTCTAGTGTCCACAGCCATTGGCAATTCTTCACACACATGTTACGATGCAAAATTTTACCAAGATCCCCACATCGTATAAAACCTGCTCTTCAGCACTTCACACTCCGTAGAAGGCTAATGGAGTTTCTCAATGGTAAGCAAACAGGGGTTTACTTTTCAAATTGCCACTTACATTGGTGCAAAATAGCAGTGCTAGATGGCCTTTCATTAGCTTGCAGCAGGGCAATGTAGTCTCCTTTGTTGTTATGTGTACATGCATAAGTTCTCTTTGGAATCTCCTTCCAGAAGAAACCAGTCTCAATTAAAATTTTGCTGCTGCAGGTAACCCTCAGAATCTACGAGCTACTTGAAGTCGCCAAGCTTCCTTCTTTGCCTTTCATCCATGGCTCACAAAGCCATGGATGAAAGCTCTTCTTAAATTACACACGGCATCCCTTAAATACTTCTTTGGCTATTGATGATCCTGGCCTCTTCTTAATGAGGTCCGCAAAAATTTCTTCGCCTTCTCTCACATTATATTCTTGTTAACAGTATCGCCAGGCAAATTCTTTTCTTTTGTCCATATAAGAAGCAATTTTTCAAGATTAATAATGTAAATTATTCAAAAAAGGGTCGCATTAAAGATTATTTTTCATGCGGACTTACAAAGTTTTATTTTGACATTGTTCATCACAGAATAATTCCACGAAGTTATGCCTGAAAAAATTAATTTAAGCAATCTTTCAACATCATTGAGAATACATTATTATTGGGTAGATGTCCTTGTCACTCTATTTGAAGCGAGTCTCCTTTAATTAGTTTATGCACCTGATTGTATGCGCATACTAGATCATCCACATTCCCACCTTTTTCTCACTTTTCAAAGATGTTACTTTTCATTACTACTTTTATGTTTATTCTTTTATGACTCTCTACTTTCGGCTTTTTCTTCAGGGATATTTTTTAAACTGTGCACAAAATTTTATTTAACTTTGCAGGAAAAGATCACAAATTACTTTTATGCTTATTCTTTTATGACTTTCTTCTTTTGGCTTTTTCTTCAGGGATATTTTTTTGACTGTGCACAAAATTTTATTTAACTTTGCAGGAAAAGATCACAAATAATATATGATCACAAGCTTCGAAAAATATGTGATCCCTAGAGAAACTAAGATTGCTATTGAAACTAGTGCTAAACATAAACTGAGAGAGAGCAGGCGAACAATTATTCTGGGAATTCCTCTCTCCTCATCAGTTGTTATGCGAAAAGTCACTTGCTAAGCGAGTAATTCTTGGGCACAATATTTTTGCTCTTTTTGTTAATTACTCACTAAGCAAGGTGCTCTACTATCGAGGTCACGCTGTACTATTCAACCAATTTTTTTAACCACGAGACTTGCAGAAATTACACACAAATTATAATATGAGGTAAACTCGACAGAAATAAGGTTAGACCCACAAAAAGATTTCATTAGACCATATTCTAACCTGTTTTTTTCCATTACATGCACTTCATAAGATAAATACTTGACCCTTTACATTTATATATTATAAGGTTGATTCATTAAACCTAATAATGTTTGCAGGTGCTCACAGGATACTTCAGAAGCAACTTCCCTTAGAGCATTACATAATATATTGCCCCATAATAAGGAATATTAATAATAACATAGGAGGGGTGCATTATAGTGTTTAAAAGACATCACAAATTCAATTTTCCCACATTCCCTTTTCGAATACTTAAAAATACCAAATTATACTCCAAAACATTTACCTGTAAACTCTTTATTTCGCCAGATTTTATTTTTATGTCAGCTTCCTTTTGAGCTATGTCTGTTTCAAGTTGGTGCTTCTCTTTAACCAATTCTTCTATTTCTTTTCCAATCATTTCCAGTTCTGGATTTGAATATGGGACAGCACTCGGTTCCTAGAATGATAGAGCAGTTCACAGTCATTGCTATAAATATTCTAGAATTCATAATTATAAATTGAACACACACAAAGGAGAAACAGTTTTAGTCTAATATCATAAATGCTATAGAGTAAAAAACATTTTTCTGGGCTGTGCAGACATCAGTGATTTCAGAAAAAACTTCAAGAGTTTGAGGCTTAACTTTGTCCATTATGTTAGGCTCATTAAGTCTATTATCCATTATGGAAAGAAAAAAATCAGACATGTTAATTCCACTTAATTTAAAGACTCATGAGAACAACGCAACATTTTCTTCTATTTTATGTTGTGTGTAAAATCTTTTTTCCTCAGAAATGCTACGCCTTCATTCTCCTATCCAATCCCAAAATGCCTTCTTTCACCCCCAATACTGTGGCCTCATGATCAAAGGTGAGTATATATGTAAGGTAAAGCTCGAAAAAGTGCCTGATGATGATACTACATGTTGAAACCCGGGTCGTAAAATTGAAAAATTAAGTGGAATTAGCCAAGCAGTTTTTATCCAGAAGTGATTTCCCTACCTAAGTATATGGGTGCAGGAGGGGTTGGACTAATATAATTATGGGACAAAACTGACAATAGTTGAGGTAGAGGGGAAATTCAAAAAGGCTGAAAAAATGAATAATTGGTAAATAAAAAAACTTCAACTACTGATTATTTAAAAGGAAAGGATAGGGCTTGAACAACACCTACATGTCAGAAATATATTACACCATTATTCGGTTTCTCTTGCTTGATTTAAATTTACCAAGCAATAATCAGCTATCTTCATGCACTTTAAATGGGTAAAGTAAAATCACCAAATCTGATTCACTCGTAATAAAACTGAAAGTATATATATCATTTGCAATTAGCTAATATTGCTATTCATAAAAAAATACTCATAGACAAGCATGTGGCACTTATATCTATGACTCATCAGAATTGTGCATCACAAACGCTAAAGGTTCTAAGAATTGAAAAAAATTAGAAAAATTTAAAACCCTTAACTGAAACCCAAACAAGAAAATTGTTATTTTATAATAATCTAGGATAAAAAAATGAAGGTCGTTAAAATAATTCAGCTGCAAGCAGCATTGATATTATACCTAAATTTTAATTGAAAACAATTAGCTATCAAGCCCCATTTTTCATTGAAAAGATTTAGTACAGTGAGAACTATTCTTCACCTGAGAATTACAAAAATTAAAATTACAAAAATTAAAATTACAAAAATTAAAATTACAAAAATTAAAATTACAAAAATTAAAATTACAAAAATTAAAATTACAAAAATTAAAATTACAAAAATTAAAATTACAAAAATTAAAATTACAACAAAACTAACAACAAGGGCTGTCCAGAAAGTAACGTCCATTTTTTGTGTAGCGTGAGGAGTATTGGAGGGTGCCAAATTTTCACTCTATTGATGCATACAGTAGGTCAGTATGCTTTGATCTGCGGTGGTTGGAAGGTTGTGCCACTTGTCATTTGTTTACAATAGCAAGTCAAAATGAACAATACAATTGAAATTTTCACTGAATGTGAATATCATTCAATGTTAAGGTTTTTTCGGATAAAAAAATTCAAAGCCGCTGACATTCATTTGGAAATTAGTGCTCTGTGCGCAAACAAATGTGAGGAGTGACAAGAGTTGTGCATTGGTGTAGCCATTTGTTTAAGAGTGTCTACAAATGTCAATGATGATTACAGATGTGGCCGCCCATCTGTGGTGAACAATGACCTGCCCCTGAAACTTGATGAAAGTTTGTGAAAACTAGCGTTTTATGATATCCGAAATCTATAGAAAGTGTTCCAAAGATTTCTAAGACTCTGTTGAATGAAAACAAGACTGAAGAGTTTGGCTACTACAAGCTTTGTGCCCATCTCGATGAAGAACTTCAAGATGCTGTAAACGGTTAGCTATGATCACAGGTGGCAGAATTTTGTGCCGAAGGAATTGGAAAACTAGTTCAGAGATATGACAAATGTTTAAACCTGTTAAGCAAATACATATTAAAATAGTATAGATAATTATGTAGTCTTGAGATGACAGTAATAAATTTCCTACTTCTATTCCAGTGTACTCTTTAATAGAATAAAAGAGGTAACTTTTTGGACAGGCCTCATATTAAAAAAAATTGGTGAACTCAAAATAAACCTGAAATTATTTAACTCATCTTCATTTGCCTAATATTGCTACTCATAAGAAAATACTCATAATGTAGGATATTTCAGGGTAGGTAAAGCAAAGGTATTTTAAAGAACATTTAATTCACCCAAGAATTCATTAGAGGGAAATTGAAACAGACAGAAGCAAAATAAAAATATTTAATGGAGAATGTTTTGTCCCATCCTGAACCATTTTTCCAGCAGAAAGGTTGGTACCTTTTTTGACATTATCTGAAAAAATCAGGATGGACACATTTCTTTGGATTATCTATTTCCTGGATTTTGGCTACCAGAGTGTCTCAAAAGAAAACCTTAATTTTTGATAATTTGTTATGATGTAATTGAAATGACAGCAAATCACGTAGGACAGCAATTGACCAGTGTCTATTTCATAATTATCCTATGATCCCACAATTCTGGAAAATGTTATCCAGGAAATTTTGACTATTTAGAATCCATAAATATGATCAGAATGATAAGGTGGAAATGGAGGCTTGTGCTTCTATTTCTGAGAGCTGAAGATGTCTAATTTTAAAGTAATTCCCTATATTTTCCACAGGATTTTTCAGGTTTCACTACAATAATTTATCTAAACAAGAATTCAATTGTTAAGAAAATCAACAAGCAGCTTGGAAATAACTCTGAGGCAATAGAATATCATTTCAGGGCTTCTATGAGGCTAAGGAACTACCACTCTCCTCGGTAGGATAAGCAAAATGAACATATAGGAAACTGTACTAACTTAAAAATCATACAATAACGATACTATAAGAAAATTACTCTCATCATATATTTTTCCCTATAGAAGAAGTTTTGGGGAACTTATTATGCAGTTTAACATGGTAAACTAGAAATATTCCTCTCCAAAATGTGTGTTCCTGAAGGCAATTTTTCTAGGATTACCACCAATTTCAAGTTTGCATAAAGTTTTATAGATTAATGAGTACTTTTAATGGAAAATCTCTTAAAATACTCAGGAAATCAGTCAACTAAGTATAAGCAAACATATAAACTAATAATTTACGTAAGTAAGATGAAAGCATTTATTTCGAGCTGAATGCTACTTCACTGTATTAATTTATGATTCTTAGCGCTTTTATCTAGTATAATAACTAATCAATGATGATGAACTACGAGTCAACATACCCTGCTTGGCTTATATAGACCACCCCCATTACCGGAATAGGGTACTTCCGGTCTGGCGAGTATATTTCGTCAGTTCAGGGTAGTTCCATTGCCCATTTTTTACGTCAGTCATCAAACGTTATTTTTAAATTATTTCACCCCAATATTGAGAATTACAGTCGTATTTGCACAACACCTCATCTCCGTACATCGCATCCCACGCCGATTCAGATTCGCAAACATTTTCGCGTAAATTTTCCGCTGCGCACCCTTTCACACGTCGTCAATTAGCTTACCGCTAATTTTACGGACGTCAAAGAATCACAGTTCACTCGTTGGTCTAGTTTTGAACCTTCAAATCAGTTTGAAACCTTCTCGATTTTGGGTAAATCCACGGCCTCGGAGAGAGGCTAACAGTACTGCGCTAAAACATGACGACGAGACATGACTGCCTGAGCTCCCAACCATAGGCTCGCGCTACATTATTCGTCAACTCAATTGTACCACTTCTCACATGTGAAAAACTCTTAGAATATGCCAATGCGTAACACTAGTTCCCGATCTAATTTATTTCATTTATTTATACACCCTGCAAGCCACTGCTAGTGCGGCAGAATAATTTTACCCAAACATTACCCTACCTCGGTCTAACAATGTATTTATGATCCCCTATCGTTGGTGGGAAAAATTACATCTTAACATGATCTCTCCTACCGCAGCCCGTTGGGGGTAATAAAACATTTTCAACATCACTGCTAAAGGGACGACCTTCCAATTTACGCAAGAGCCTCAATCTGTAATTTGACCTTCGCACGGAGAGCGATTCCCAGCATAGCTGCTCCAATATTTTGGATATGCAACCAAGTTTATCATTACTACGTTTTACAAATCTAGCTCCTCTACGCTACACGCGATCCAATTCGGCAATTAATCCAACTTCATGAGGATCCAATATACTTGCAGCATATTCTACATTAGGCCTAACCAACGAGATAAAATTTTTATTTGACATTATCATCACATTTACCAAGTACTCTTCTGATAAATCCTAATTTTTTGTTAGTTTGTCCACATATTCCCCGTATGTGTTTCACCCAGGAGAGATCGTGAGTGATGGTAACGCCTAAGTATTTAATTGAGTCTACACATTCCGTTTCGGTGTTCCCAAGGCAGTAGACGTTAGGGTAGGAATTGCTCTTTTTCCAAAATTGTATAACTACGCACTTTTCGAGTTAAATTATAATTGCCAAGTGTCACACCAGCGTTGTATAGTATGAAGGTCACATAACAAAACTGCTGTGTCTTCAGGATCACGGTTATCACGGTAAATCACTGCATCGTCGGCAAATAAATTTTACTAATTGCTACGGAGTCAATGTCGTTTAAGTAGAGTAGGCATAAAATAGGTCCGATAACACTTCCCTAGGAAAGACTTGGAGTAACTTCTACTACATTTGAGCTAACTCCATCTACCACTACTCTTTGTACCCGACCATTCAAGAAATCTTTAATCCTACCCCGGATATTTTTATCCATGCCATAAGCTTCTAGCTTTGCGAATAGTTTACTATGAGGTACTTTGTCGAAGGCTTTCTTAAAATCTAGAAAAATAGCGTCCACTGAAACATTGTTATCTTCCGATATAAGAATATCATGAACAAAAAGCCCAAGCCGTGTCTCGCAGGATCTACCTTTTCGGACACCGTGCTGATTTTTCATTAATAACTTCCGATTATCGAAGTATCTCACTATTCAACTATATATTCCATGACCTAGCACGAAATGATGGACGTGAGGGAAATAGGTCTGTAATTGTTCCGTTCCTCCTTGTCTTTGTTTTTAAATTTTGGTGTTACGTTAGCCGTTTCCCAATCTCTAGAAACCTTGTGATCTACCAGCGATTTCTTATATCTTATTTATATATAAGGCGCAATTTTCGAAGCTAAATCCTTGAATATACGAGCGGGTAGTTCATCGGGCTCGGAGGATTTATTAGGCTTGATATTTTTCAGCAAACGCTCTATTCCATTTTGAGATTTCAATTTTGGGCATCGGTTGACCGGCACGATTCGGTAAGCTATCCTTAGGTATTCTGTGAGATACGAACGAGCTTCCACTACTCGAAAACGCGTATTTATTTTAACTAAATGCGATATTTGGGAAAAACAACCACTAATTTTCCGTTTTTAAGTAACACTTTCTCTTTCCCAACTAGTTATTAAACGGTAGACTTATCAAACGATTACATATTTTACCAATAGGAAAACAAAGAATTTGGTACATTTATTATTATTATTATTATTCAGTGATAATACTGTTTTATTAATTAAATCAAACTTTATACTTTTCTTCCCCCATTAAACCTATTGGACTCTCTCCCCCTTTTTCGAGTCCACGACAATTTTTTATTGGGGGTTACTTTTACGTTATTTTAACTGAAATAGATATATTTTGTGAAATAAAACTGGAGAATTGCAAAGAAATTAATTTCACGACAAATTAGTAACGCTCAACAATACTATAAAAAATGTTGTCAAGTTTGTGACAGTTTACGCGAGAGAAAGTTTGCGTTGCTAGAAAACAAAAAACAACCACTAAGTAAACTTTTAATTCGAAGAAATGAGGTTTGATTCGCGAATTATTTTTGTAATACTTTTTATAACGCTACACGTTTGTGAATGCATAAACCTCATAAAAAAGCTGAAAAAAATTAAGAACTTTTACAAAAAGGTACGCGGCTAATAAGAAACATAAGTAGATTAACTTTCTCAAGATCTTCACAAAGCGCGACTATTAAATAAGATAACAATTGCTTTTAATTAAAAATGCCTTTGTATTCAACTGCTTATCACGACTATTACGAAATTCGCTTTTTTTCTTTGAAGAAGGCATCCAAAGGTCCTCAAGTCGAGGTTAATCGGAGGGGGGATTACCCAGGATTTAACAAAGACTTGAAAAAAAGTATCAAAGACCAATGGGAAGTTTACTACAGGTATTTAATTTCCCTTCGAGTGACCATCATGTGATTTTAACTAGTCGATTTTCAAAACTATGCTAATACACCAAAGTTGAATGAAATTAGGTGCTTGGAGGATGAATATGATAATTTCGGAAATTATATTTCCGCCGATGTGTCTGCACACACCGCTGAAGAAGGGAAAGCCATAAGGTAAACTTCTAAATCGGTAAAATTGGCTTTAATATGGGCCGTAGATTAATGCCATCGCCATAAATGGTGGTCACAGATGATTTGCATGGAAATCAAGATGGTCAGCTTAACAACTTCATTTCAAGGATCAGTTAGAGTCACCATCATTGCATTAAAACTAGCTCATATGAGCAAGTTTTATTGCAATTTACCTCTGCAAATTGTATGCATGTAAATATTAAGGTAAATAAATTAAACGAGTAAAAATAGCAAAACTGGAGAGCAATTCACTGACAGAGGTGAAAACAATAGAGGAGTATTTTAGTTCACATTTTCCAAGGATAAATCATGAACATTCAACAAATGAAATGCTCCGATACATATTTCATTAACTTTGCCATTTCTCCCATTGCCCACTTGGAATGATAGGGACTCGTGATAATTTTGTGCATCAATATTTAAAATATCGCATCCTTATAAACGTCACATATGCAGTACTACTAATAAGATAACTATCTCAAAGCCCCGGCTAATTTTGCAGTACTTCCATCCCATGACTGAGCGATTTCCGAGCTTGGCGATGGGCTCATACTTCTCCAAACAGTTGACTTCATGGCGTTATTTGCTCGTGTACCTTGAGCACATTACCCCCCAAAATCCACTTGAAAACTTTGGCCCGTGCATCTTACGAGTTGCAAAAAGACCCATACGAGTATGACGTATGTGTGAACGAACACCTTAATTATTTGCAAAATTTTTGCCTCCTCGTGCAACATGCATTCTTGGGTTCTTGTGTAACAGATATTGAAAAATTGACATTTTTTAACGTTTCACATTCCGTACATGTTCAGAGTTGGGGGACCAACTAATTTCCTATCTCAATGGTTTTCCCACTGATTTCTGGTTTCCATATATGAACACAGTTTGCATTTTGCTCAGGCTGTACAGAGGCAAATCTCGGATTTTACACATTTTAATCTGGTTATTTCATTAAGCAACCACACAAGGCCATCACACCTCATACATTCTGGGATGGGATAATATTTGCCATACTAGATGATCTCAATACTTAGGAATATTACTCTATTTGAATATCCAACTAAATAACACGTAGTCACACCATCAAATCATCCTCATTCATCAAGAGCAATCAGGAGAAAATTAAATAATTCACATTGCACATACAGCAGCATACGAGCAACTAACTACACTGGGTCTACTGTGTGTCCAGGACATGTTTAAATGTCCTCCACTACTCGAAGTAGTAGTTTTAGAAGAGGCGACTGACAGCTGAGATCATTTGCACCATTAGGAATGGATGGGAAAAGAAGAGTGGAGAGAAACCCGGAAACAGCATTGGCCTACTCTTATCAATAGGTGCCAAAGGGTCCGCAGTTTAACGTCCCATCCGACGTACATCGCACTCACTCAAAGTGCTCTCCACAAAGTACCTCAAGTAGGGATCAGGATACCCCTGAAAAATATGTCACCTCCAGGATTCACACCTGGGCCCTCTCTGTGGGAAGCAATGTATGTTAGCAACTGCACCATCTTGATCCCCCTCCTCCACCACTCAAATGCAATGTGCATGCAGATGACATGCGTACGGTATACCTTTATAATGATTTCCAAGTATGTGTAATACATCTAATGAAATCACATTTTTGATGTACTTAATTTATACCCTCTCTTTTTCACATTTATTCCTAAAATCTCCTCAACCAACTTTTCCCACACAACCACTAAAATATAAGTTTTCCAAGTTTCCCTGAATCATTTAATCCTTTATGTTCTCCGTGATTTCTCTGTTTGCAAGATTATCAGAAACCTAACACAATAATCCATTGCTTTATGATGCAATAATCCGACTCAGTAATATACAGCATACTTAAGCCAATCTATGGTATCAAATACATGGTACATGACCATAAAAAATAAGTAAAGCACATGTTGAAATCATGTATTTTCCCTTTGTATTAGTTTAAAGGTCATTTGTTAAACGTTAAATGAATATACTTGAATGCAATTATATAGATTTAAATCATCAACATTGGGACTAATCCAATGAATTCACATAGTAGACTATGGATATTCTACAAAAAAATAATTTCCGACAGAGTAAATAACAAGCATAAACCTACGAAGTACTTCTTTCACCTTCGATTTAACCATCTTTTTGGCACTTTTAAGCAGTTTCTTGAAAACTACCTAATTAAAATAAATTTCGTTCATGTATCAAGCCTAGAGTGCGAGCCCTGCTTATCTCCAGCTGAATCCTATTTGGAAAGTATTACCTGGCGAAGGCTTGATTCTTTTGAAAATTCTGAGAGATCACCTTCCCTTGGCACTGATATTTATGATGAGAAGTTCTTTAGAAATCCCGATGATGCACAGTTAGCAATTTTAGACCTTCAAGCAGGCCCAAATGGTGATGCTGGCCTGTATGCCTGCTACCATGCAGGAACTATAAAGGCAATTCACTTCTTGCATGTGGCTGGAGATGATGAGCCCATCATTCAGGTAAATCTATTTCTTCAAATGCTAACCAAATATTAAAAGATTTTTATACCTGCTCAAGTTACTTTCCATGCCCAATTCTGAGAAAAGTCATAATAATCATGAGGATATTTATTGGTATAACAAATATCGATGTTGGGGTTCTGTTCACTGTAAACATTATCCATTGGTCCACCAATAAGCCCTTTGAAAATTCAGGTGATGGCACTCATACCACGAAAGTTTTGCTTTTAGTAACCTCATTTATCAATAGTTGAGATTCAATACTACTCTGCTGTTTAAGTTTCAGCTATATCCATCACCTGGTTTCATTCTCATTGTTTCCAATGGAAGCAACACACTTTCTTGTATTTTGAAAAATAGAAAAAATTAAGTTTCGTCCAGTGATTATTATTATTAGTGCAGTATTCTATTTGAAACAATTCATACCGAAAACGATCGCAGCCGAGTTAGATGAAGTTCATGACATATCTGCTCCAGTGTTTGCAGCTGTTTACAATTGAGTTAATGAATTTAAACCTGGCCGTATATCCACAAATTATGCACATCAATTAGGACGTTTGAACGCGACTTCCACCGAAATTATTGAAAATATCCACAATATGGTTTGGAGTGATAGATGAACCATTTCACAAAACAGTCAAAGCCACAGTTATATCACAAGATGCAGTGTTTTCAATTTTGAATGAAAAATTGGGTGTGAAAAAAATCTAGGCTAGATGGGTGCCATGTTTGCTCTTTGTGAAGAATAAACACAATCATGCGGTTGATCCAGAGGCTGGTTTGGTGTTTTCCCAATGCAATCCTGATGAGTGTCTGCATCAAAGAATAACTGTGGACAAACATGGATACACTAATCCACTCCAGTAAATGAAGTCAAAAACAGAGGGTCTCTAAAGGTGATCTGGCTATAAAGAAGGCAAAGATGGTGAAATTAGCCGACAAGGTGAAGGTCACATATTTGTGGCATGCATACAAAATTATATAGATCAATGACTTGCAAAATGGAGAATCATATTATTCACTGCTATTGCACCGGTTGAACAAAGAAATGAAGTTAAATTCATTTGGGAGAGAAAAAAATTCTCTTCCATCATAAGAACACACCTGTGCAATTTTCAAAGGCAAAAATAACGATAAGTTCAAATGATCACATAAAATTCCCTGTATTCACCAGATGTGGCTTCCAGTGACTTTGCTTACTACCAAACTTGAACAAATGGCTCAGCGGAAAATGCTGAAAGAGGTCATCGCTAACACAGATGCTTATTTTGAGGACCCTCCGCAATCCTACTTTTTGAGTGGTTTGAAAAAGTTAGAGAAACACTGGGAGACGAGTAAAGTTAAAAGATAATTATGTTGAAAATATAAAAATTCAACAAAATTATGTTTATCTATTTTTTCCAAAAGACTTACTGACCACCCACATGGATTAGAAACCTTTGGAGAAGATGAGCTTCCCATTTATAGGATAAAGGGGAATTTTGATTAAGTTTTAATAATAATTTAAGCTCCATGCCTTTTAAGATTTAGGAAGGATTTTTCTCGAGTTTACAAAAAAATCACTGACAATAGATCCACTATTATTCCATTGGATAAATTAATAGATTCTGATCAAATTTTCATTTCCCTAAATGTGATATGAGAGGCATTTTGAATGTTGTAATAAACCCAAGATATAATAATTTTTATCACTATTATTTAAAAAGGGAAATGACTGAGATTTTAGGTTCAATTTATGACAACTAAACCTTTTGAAAGATTAAAGGCAAAAGATAATGGAATTAGACATCAAATCAAACTCTTTAATACCCAGGAAATTTAGAAAACGGGAGAACAATGAATAAAATGCACAAATGCTACTATTCCATTTCATCTGACAAAAATTTCTAAAAACTGTTGAAAAATTACGATTTCATAAATTTAAGTGTCTCTTGAGATGACATATCACCTTCACCTTCTGAGGAAGAGAACTGTGCATTGCTAACTTACAAAGAGAATCAAACTTCTAATTAAATACAATCATTCTTTCAAAATAGGATAAATGTACCTTGGACCAGAAGCAAGTTTCAATTTGCAATTAATTATTACACTGCAGGTTAAACCTCTGACTGCACCCAAAGGCCCACACCCAAAACCCAATGAAGAAGAAAATGGGCTCATTGCATTTACAGATTGGGAGCCATGGGGTCCTTGCATAGCTCCCACAAACCAAAAGCCTGGAAAATGTCACAGGACAGGAAAGCATACAAGATTTGGTGCTTGTAAAGTTGCACTGTTACATTTCAACTCTGAACGACAACAAGAAAACGGTAAGATTATTGCTATGACATAAGTATAATTTGCAGCATGTTCAACTTGAGTTCCAAAAAACCAAAGGAAAAAAAGGGAATGAACACAAGAAGAAAGCAATACAGTTCTGCAAGAGACAGGATTTAACCATAGCGAACACTTAATTTAAACACCACAAAAGGAATAGGTATACATGAATAATGCTCACAGATTCAGAGAGATATAGTTAAAAAATATTATGGTTAGCCACACATTTAGAAAAATCATGATTGATTCGTTTCCTACGAGCAGATTCAGATCATAAATTACCATAATGAAGAGTAACACCAGATTCAAGGGGATTAAACAGGGGAATAATTACGAGGAAATCTGGAAAACTATTATGGCCAAAGAAGCATGGAGGCACACACAATGCTAGGATATGCAGAGTTTAAAACAGAAAAGAGAATGGGTATATTACACATGATGGTGAAAACACTATCAGATGGTAAGAATGGAAAATACGTGCTCACAATTACGAATATCACCGGAAAATTATTAACTGAGGCACAAAAGATTTCAAGAGAGATGAAAGGAATACATGGTGGAACTATATGGTAAAGATTCCAGTAAGTTTATAAGTAGAAAGAGATAATAACATAGATGGATATGGATGGATGGACATCATTCCTGTGAAGCTAATAAACGAAAACGTAAAAGGAAGAGTTTCCATGGGCTAATTTGCAGAAATCATGAGGGAGGAATTTTCCTGAAAGATTTCATTAGATCAGGTTTGTTTCCATTCCAAAAAAAGGAAAGGCTGCCAATGGAACTATAGAACAAATATTTGGATCTGGCCAGTAGAAAAATGTTACTCAGACATCAGTTTAAGGATGGAGAGGGCAAACAATCTCCCACAGGAGGATCAGTTTAGGCTCAAGAATGGGAGAGGTATATGTGACGCCATGGGAGTAATGAGGTTAAAAATAAAAAGGAACATACAATAAAATCAGGAATTTTTTGTTTCATATATTTTACAAGGCATTCAATAGAGTAAATTATGTATAATTAGCGAAAAGTATTACAGAATATAGAAGTAGATTTGAGGAATAAACAACTTATTCACAACCAAGACTGCTTAGCTGTGAGTGGTAGATGGAGAGTTGGGATGAGCATTGTTAGGAAGGGGGTAATATAGGCGTGCCCTTTAACAGCTGTGCTTTTCAACAAATATGTGGAGAAAATAGCTATTAGGGACATGAGAAATACTGAAAAGTGAAGATAGGAATTTAAATTGGCGGTGTATTCTCAAAATCAGTTAGGTTCATAAATGATTAAGTTGTAGTCAGCCAAGGAGTTGCAAGCATTGCTGATAACATTAGAAAGTCAGAGTGATAGGTGCAGAATGAGAATAAATATTAACAAAGTGAAGGTTATCTGGTTTTTGAGAACAGGTAACACAAAAAAGCGGGCAAAAACTAGAACAAGTGGAGCAGTTTGTCTAACCATGAAATGCTTTGGGTCATGATGGTCAGAGTAGCATGGATTTAAGAAAAACTGCAATAGGCAAAGAAGCTTTCACAAGAATGAAGGAATCATTGACAAAGAAGATGAATAAGTATGCTATGACAGAACCCATAGGGAAACATTTTCCTAGCTCAAATTCAAAGCATGGTGGTGCCAAGAGATCCATCAACAGTGTGAAGAAAGGCTCACCCCTCATTGGCCTTACCCTTAATAGTCTAGGATTAAAAATAAAAAGGTCATGAAATTGGGGAAATCGTCACTTTCTAGACTACATAGCAGACCTGATTAAAGGCAACATTTTTCTTTCAGCAACTGGTCAGAAACTAAG
Organism: Hetaerina americana; assembly: GCF_022747635.1. NCBI lineage: Eukaryota > Metazoa > Arthropoda > Insecta > Odonata > Calopterygidae > Hetaerina > Hetaerina americana. The sequence goes on from NW_027286070.1 coordinate 47,252,585, forward strand.
TAACTTAGCCAATTGATCTAATCAAAATCTTCATCTCATTTTTCGGGAAAACTGTATTCTTATTTGACCCTAAGATTCTCCACTCTGTCCCTTATGTGGCTGACTATGTAGACATTCATGGCATGTGTTGGGTTTGCTGTAGCATGCCATGTGACAGAGGGAAGAGAGGAATAGAGTCTGTGAGACACAGGTAATAATTAGAGCAATGAGAGAAATTTTAAATTTTTTATGAATACTTTATGATACTAATTTCAAGTGCCCCTGCTCATTAATTTTCAATTGCATTCATCCATTAAATATATTTTCGCACTACCTTAATGCTTTTCAAGAAACTGTGGGAGATGCCACAACAGTAACTTTCAACAGAGCCACCACCCGTTAATATGCATTTCAATGCAACAATTTCAGAGTTTAAAAATCATTTGCCTTGACCGGGATTTGAACCCAGATCCCTTGATGTCCAGCCGAGTGCTGTAGCCAGTTAAGCTATCAAGGCATCCTCTTAAACTCTGAAATTTTGACATCAGATATCAAGGGATCCGGGTTCGAATCCTGGTCAAGGCGAATGATTTCCACGCTCTGGAATTTTGGCATTGAAATCTTCATGCTTTCTTTATTTCTCTTTTCCTCATGCCTTTGCTACCTCTGATCCACTTTTTCAGAGCATTCACAAGAGGTGGTAGGCAATTTTGAAAATTCATTTTCGCAAATTTTTTTCTTAAAATTTTAAGATCTCTTTGAGATGATTTGGAAGAATATGGACTCACTCCTTAATTAGATGCACTATGAGCAATTGTGTCCAAATGTATTAGTACAGGTACAATCAAAAAACAAAGATGGCATTGAATGGCTACTTGAAGTCCTAGTCCTAAAACAATCAATTAGTGCAGATAGAATTTGCTAACTTATGGAAGCAGCTTTTACAACATGGGTACTATAAATTTTCAGATTAAACTACTTTCTTTCAGGAACACTCTTCACATTCATCATGAAAAATTTAAATACCTTGGTATACTTCCATACTTATTTGCTCTAAGCACTATTTTCAAATGGCACTTAAGAAGTATACCAAGCCATTGTAACTCTCCATTATGAACAAAGAACTATTTCGCCAAGAGACATCTGACACCATTTATTAAAATTTTTGTATATTAGCTCTCCATATTATCCACATGACTTTCAACTATACTCATATCACATTTCATAGTCTCCCAAAATTGAAACCCTGTGAAGCAAAAATATAACAGGAGAATTTAGCAGGAAAAATATTCACAGAAAGGCTAGTGGTTTCATAGTTTAATCTATCTTGCAATTGTTATAATAATGTAGCTATATTTGTGGCCGGTATGAACATTTAATATTCCCCAAAGAAATCTGTAACAGAGGAAGTTAAACATTGGCATTGAGGGGACTTTAAAACCTTCACACAAAAAACCTAGCAAAAAATGTCATTTTCTCATACATTCCTTTGCTTTATATTTCCAGAAAATCACAACAGTTCTCTGAATTCTACAAATGATGATGATAAAATCAAAAGTGTTGATAGCAAAAAATTTAATAATGAGATAACAGAATTCCTTAGTATCTTTGGTAAAAAAGGTATACCTTGTCATTCACAATTAATACCAACTCTTAACTGGAAAAGTTTAGAAGAACGGCCAAATGAAATAATGACTGCATTTTGTAAGGTAAGATTCAGTTGAGATTTTTTCTATAATAAACTTTACTTGAACCTAACTATATTTTGTTCAATAAGAATTAAATTCTAAATCTAAAAAAAATCAAGGACAGAATCTCGAAATTAAAAAAAATGTCAAAAATTATGTTCCAATCACTACTGTTTTTTCCCATTCATGGAATATTGGCTCATGCCACTATTTGTCCTAAAAATGAATTAATTTTCCAAATAACTAAACTTTAAAAACTGCAAAACATGGAACATAATCGTGGCTATTATATTATAATTGTGCCCAATATGGCATCAGAGTAGGGAGGCCGGTTCCTTTCTCTGTGCCGGCTATGGTTTCACAGGAAGACACGGAGCCCGAAATTAACAAAGCTTGGGTGGAGCTGAGGGTGCCCAGAGACGCTTGCCTGGGAAATGAACCCAGGTCCTCTGGTCAGTAGTCTAACACACTGCCCCTGGACTATCGTGACTCCTCAGACACAAATATAATTAGTTATATCTATTATCAATTGGTTGGCAAAACTGATATTCAGTAGTTTAAATCCTTAAGAAAATGTGCCTGCAGGATATCATACCTGTACAAGCCCTTCATGGCCTACGACAGTGAGATGTTTCAATATGATGCAGTTTCAAATGATTTAGTGGTAGAAGATGGCTTCAAATCTGAACAAATTCATGGCCAGCAGAAAAAGGAAATGGACAGATATACACTTTAAGTAACAAATACTGATTATTCAATTAGAAACCCGCAGAATGAAATACATACTTTCTATGATTTCATAATGAACTATGAAATATTGTACATGTGAGAGCTAAGGTTGGACAACCAGTTGTATTTGCCTTTGGTTGAAACTAACACAGATACTTATGTTTTTCGATGATTTTAATACTAACACAAACAAAGGAGAAATATATCTATTCATTGAGCATTTTTATTACTGACAATTAGACAATTTAATGAGCTTAAGTATAAACGTGAGCCAGCAAAAATTACACATCATTGCTTGTATTCTAATGAATTATCAGACCATTTGAATTATACAGTTGTTAGTCATAAGATGCCTTAAAAAATTTCAGCTGCAGTGTCAGAGTGATAACACAGGAACAGATGGAACCAATGATAAAATATATTATGACACCCTGGAAAGCATCCCACCAATGGCCCTACCAGTCAAGCGAATAGTGATTTTCCAAGATACTCAAAGCGATGTAACTTTAAAATGCCCAAGGTTGGTAAATTAACCTTTTAAAAAAATATAATAAAGGAAACGGTAAGCTCTACCTCGAGCAGCATTATTGTAATTCAAACCATAATCCTGTAATTAACAGAATTAAATCAAACAAAATACAGTGACAACAGAACTAAATCAAGATTATACATTTGACAAAAATAGAATAAGTGACAAAAGCATTTATCAATGCAGGAAAAGAAACTAACGGATATCAAGGGAACAGACCAAGACATCTTTGGATTACACATGAAGCACTTAAGTTAATGGAATAATGAATGAAACTGAAGAAATGTAGAAGGTAGAGGGCCAGAATGGAACAGCACACAGGACTTGAGGCTCTTTGAGATAACATTCATACACGTTGCTACAACAAGTGCGGACACCAAAGAAAAAGTATCTTTCAAGGGAGAGATGAGAAATGAAAGTTGTATAGAAGATGCCTTGTATGACAAGAGATAATCATTATTTAAATAATGTTGAACAAACATGGCAGAATTGGAATGTTTCAATAATGAGATGACGAAAGCCCACTGATCACATATAGAATGTGTGATCAAAAAAGACCTGACTGATTTTATTCTCCGCGAACCATTCAACGGATCGAAATGAGACGCAGTGCACCATCTAGCGACACATCTGACAGCTAATACGAGCAGTATTGAGTTTGTTTATGTCGAGTCGTTACGCAGCAGCAGCAGTATCTATCTTAACCTGCTTGGCGCCAAATGCAACAGTAGCAATGAAGGAGCTAGAGGAACAGCGTGTGTGCGTGAAATTTTGTTTCAAACTTGAAAAGAGTGCTGCGGAGACATTTGGAATGATTCCGCAAGCCTTTGTTAATTTAGCTATGAGTCAAAGCCAGTATTTTGAGAGGTACATTGGTCTTAAATCGGGCAGAACCTCTACAGATGAAGATTCGCAAACGGCACGGCCTTCCACTTCCACAGACCCCTACCAGGTCAAATTGTTGAATGATTCGGTGCGGGCAAATCACCGCTTAACTGTTAGGGAAATAGCCAAGGAAGTGAACATTAGTTTTGGATCTTGTCAGACAATTTTGACAGAAATTTTTGGCATGGCGCGCGTCCCATCAAAATTCGTCCCATGGGTACTGACTGATGAACAGAGACAAAAACATGTGGGCATTTGTCAGGAATCCCTGGATCAAGCCAATGCTGACCCAGAGTTTCTTGAAACCATCGTAACCGGAGACAAAACCTGGGTTTACCGTTATGATGTTGAGACAAAGGCCCAGTCTTCTCAGTGGAAAGGTCCTCATTTTCCAAGACCAAAGAAAGCTCCCCTTCTTAAAGGTTATGTAGAGGCTGAGGGTCACAGTGACCCAAAAGATGCCAGACAAGTGGAGAAACAATGCATGGTGTTTCCACCACGATAACGCGCCGGCTCACATGATCGTGACCGAGTTTTTTGCCAGAACCGGAACTTCTGTGATCCCACAGCCACCCTACTCTCCAGACGTGGATTCATTAGACTTATTTTTGTTTCCAAAGTTAAAATCAACCTTGAAAGGGTGCTGATTTGACTCTATTGCAGACATTAAAACTAATTGCACGGTGGACCTGAAGAGGATCCCTAAGGCGGCTTATCAGGCAAGGCTCAAGAGCTGGAAGAAGTGTTGGCAAAGGTGTGTCGTCAGCCAAGGCATGTACTTTGAGGGCAAAAAGTTCGATTAAGCTGTATCTATCGAAATAAACAAGTTATTAAATCAGTCCTGTCTTTTTTGATCACACCTTGTACATGAAAACTTTAACTAGAAAAACAAAATGGCAATACAATGAAAATGAAAGCCAAAGAATGCTTAATTATCTTAGAATGAAGAAAAAAAAAAATACTTCCAAATGAAGGAACAATTTTATCATAACGATTAATGACAACTTTTAAAATTTCCATCCACTGTACAATAGCATGATACTATTTAGGGGCTAATATTTAAGCTGTCACAAATGATGGTGAAAATTTATCAAATGATATATAGACTGGCAATAAATGGTTACACCGTGAGTGGCAATCAGGAATACACCATTGCAGCCATCTCAACAACATCTATGCAAGATAAAATTTGTTTTCTCCAGCGTAACTTTATGAAATTTGCATAAAATATTGAAGTTAAATGAAATTATTGACTTCGTAATTCCACACCAAGAGTGTGGAAATAATTTCACTTCAATATTCATACAAGATATTAAGAGAGAGAGAGCCTTCATGAAATGCTCAACTCCTCGAGGACTTAAGAAAGAGGAGAACAAAAACGTGATTCCCAGGCACAGTTGTTGCGCCAGTTGAACTAAGTCATCAAGAAAAACATCCTCATTTGGCAAAAAAATTCTCTTCCATTAAGACAATGCACATGTCAACTTGTGCAGTTTCGATGGCGAAAATTATGGATTACAAATTCAAATTATTATAAAATCCATTGTATTTACCGGATTTGACCCCCAAGGGCATTATCTAATATCCAAACTTGGCTCGGTAGAAAACTGTTCATATCAAACGAGGTCTTTGCCATCAAACATGCCTATTTTGAGGACCTTCCAAAATTGTACTTTTTGGACTTATTAATGCTGGGAAAAGTGTACAGAGCTCAAAGGAGGTTATGTTGAAAATTAAACAAAAATCTATCTAAAATAATTTTTTTCTATTTTTTCCTAAGGCCTTACTGAAACATGCCATGTAGCATTTCATTTAATACTCATTCATGGTAAGAATTCTTTTTCACATTATCATAATGTTAGACGTGGGTAAACAGCTAATTGTGTTCCATTATTTTCTTTCATCATTAAAAAAATATAGTACATCAGTGGATGAGCAATCACCCCTTTGGAAAATTGGAAATCTGACAGTGAATTCTAGAGAACTTAAGACCATGTCCAAAGGAAGGTTATTTATTGATGTTAGAGACCATTTTCACATTCAATCACTGAGGCTACAAGATGCAAATATTTACAGGTAAACTATCAAAGATATGATAAAAACAAATATCAAAATAATACTGGTTCGACTATTTAAAAGTTTAATAGTTGGCTATTAAATCTAAAATGTTTCTTTATCATTTAATCGGCAGCTGTTGGAATGGTGATCATCTGATTGCAACAATGAAAGTGCATGTGATAAAAAAAGTAAAATTTACATTCAACCACCATTTAGCATTGATTATTATGATTTTAATTCTTGGAGTGATTGTGTACATATTTTTGAAAGTAATGGCAAATAGTATCACAAAGAAAAGTAATGAAAACTGAAAAGAACAACATAACCGATGATAAAAGGAATCTCACCCAAGAAATTAGTTATAAGAACTAAATGAGAAAATTAAAAATCATAAAAATGATCTCTTTATCTGTCAAGTTGATAACACAGTCTTAGGTAACATTGAGAAATACTAATTTTAATGATATTATTTTAGTGAGGATGACTTTCATTGCCTTTCCATTTTTTTGCTGGTTTTTACATTTCTCTAATAAGAGTAATCAGTTGAATGGTGGTGATTCTGTTATCTATATGGATAAGATTGTGAGAGAAAGAGCAAAATATTTGGAAATAACAGATGCAACTATCAACTCCAGTTTTAACGGACAGAATTATCAATTACATCAATACATAGAAGTGCATGTAAGAAAATTGAATTTTGCCAACAAAGAGATATTACCTTAAATCATAATGTTCAAATTCGTTCGTACTTGTTTGTCTGCCAAAAATATTTCATTAGGTTTTAATAATAAACGAATTGTAACAATTTAAGTGGATTTTTATTTTTCTGAATGGTAAAGTAACTTTCCTTTGTAAAAACTGCCTCAAACCAAAAAATGCCAAATCACACATTTGTCTGCAAAGGGACTAAAAATTAGACAAGGTTTTAAAACTATGAAAGATAAAGCTTTTGCCAGGGGAAACACAGCCATAAACTGAAATCATTTATGATTTATCACAGTTAATACCTGAACATGATGAAGAATGTTAACAAAACATTTCTTCATCACTGGTTCATTAAGAGATTAATGAAGACCTTCACAAAGTTTGAAGATGTTCATGAAATGGTTTACCTCTGAAGTAATGACCAACTATTTAGATAAGAGCATTCCTTACAAGAATTTACCAGTTTTAGATCATGCATCTGAGTATTTAGTGCATTGAAATTATCTTTACCCAAATATGAGTAGTCTATGCCTCTTAACAAAACATCTGAGATCCAAACAATGGATCTGGGAGTAATACACCTTTGAAGCTTATTTATCAACTATCTTTGTGATGCCGATAAATGCTACATGAAAGAGTGAACAGTTATTAAATGACTTTGGGTATTAGAATGAATGAACAGAATATATTTGGCTCATATTCTGAGAGTATCTGGTAATTGTGTTTTATGAAATGGAAACTTTCTTCAAAAGGAAAGTATAGGGGAGATCAATATCAACTGTGATTAGGTGAAAGCAAAGGTAAATTATACATTTCCCTATTGGGGGACAGCCACCATTAATGTAGATTAAAAACTTACACTGAATGTAGCTCATACTACCTACAATGTAAAATATTGGTGGTGCAAGGTACAAAAATGTTTAATAAAGATTTTACAGTAGATTTTTTAACTTAAACATACACAAACACAAAAGGAAACAGGCAACACTCACGGTAACTCCAGGAGCAGCTGCTGTTGGTAAACTGGAATTTACCCCTGCTGGCTTGGGCCTCATTGTAGGTGGTACCATTTCTGGTGTAAGGGCTGCTGGAGGATCTATACCTTGCAGCTTCCGTCCTATCAACCACATGGCCAAGGCAAACTGCTCACAGTTCAACTTCCCTAACTGCTTTGTGTCACACAAGCTCCTAAAAGTCAATTTAAACAGTGTAACAAAACTGCAAGAGAGCATTTTACAACTAAAGGTAAAGCTAATTTGTTGTACATGCAATGAATTACAAAAAAACACCTGGAAGCAAGTTTTTCCTTTTCATTTACCATTGAGAATCATGTCATAAATTATGTACAGGGCATGGCATGTGCAGCCGGACAAAGTTAACTTAGAAATTACCAACGTTTTTTTCCATATGTAGAGGTTGCATTGGCGCCTCAATAAGCTTTACATATGCACTGAACAGTCATAACCTCAAAACAGTGACACTATTGAGAACAAGGGCAGAGTATTACCGAATAGCCGCCATTATTGAAAGTACGCACTGGTTGATCTGTGAGAAAAATTATTTGGTTTTTCAAGTAACCAAGATCGATGATACATAATGTTATCACCGAGTATAATGAGTCAGCAAAGTCCAACAATGGTTTTGCAACACCAGTGAAGAAAACTCACTCGAAGGAGTGCATTGCCAAGATACCCGACGACATCTATCAGACTCGGGAGTTCACTTTTCAGGATCCACGGCAATTGATCTGGTAATTGTCGTTGGTTGTTGGTGTAAGTGAAAAGATGAGGCATCAAAACGTCGAGGAGGACCTACACTACAAGTATTACACCATTACAATTAGACATACTTTCCAAAGCCATGAAACACATATGAAGATGAAGTCATTCAATTGACTTGGCTTCCTTTGTTGAAAACCATACTGACTTAAAAAGTTTATCGAGTGCACTACTGTGATTATTCCATAACTTGTGAATGAAACCTTGATGCATTTTTACTCCTACATAAAATGTAAAAATTCCATGTCTCCACTTACAAAACCTGCCTTCCTCTCAACGAACATTTCTGTTTCTGGGTCCCTTAGATTTTGTAATATGGAGTTTTCACTTTGATATGAGAGCGAGCCTCTATATTTGGACAGATATGGTAGATACTGAACCAAACCAAACTAAGCAAGCCAAGATTTAACTTAAATTGAGCCAATCTATTGAGAGGTATAAACTGGATTTGAACCTGCAAGCTTCTCAAGCCAATACGTCCACCACACCACCTTTTCTCCATTAAATTCATGAAATATTATGAGTCTAATTAGCCCCATAGACTAGAGACAAGGTCTGTGGGGCTAACTTTGCATTCAGCTAAATTGGGACAAGTGGGGTGGAACTAAGAAACTAAAAGGTACCTTGATGGGATACAAATTCAGACAGAAGACTGTGATGAATGTAAAACAAAAAAACTCACTCATAAGAATAAACTAATAGCAAGGTTTATCTAGTTTCATGTAATGACATAATTTCCATTACATGATTTTCGTTACCAATACTTTTTCTAAATAACAATTGTACTTTCTTCTAAACTAAAACCTCTGGCGACAGCCAAGTTGGGAGAGCTGCCCTCTTTTACTTTTATGTACAAGGGATAAATGAGGTTAACTATGACTTCCTACTTTTACAGGCAGACTCCATCTTTAACCTGACAGTTTTCTTAATATGATCTAAAGAAATACCCCTAAAATGTCATTCTTGACATGAAATTAAGATTTACCGATGCCATAAAAAACTGGCCAAAACAATGCCTTTAGGTCCACTCAAAGAAAAACATTTTAACACTAAAAGAAAAACATAATACAGAAATTGAAGGAATTATTTGCCTACCAAATTTGAGCCAATACTGGTTGTGGTACATTATAGCGAAGGAACACATCTCGGATTTCAGCTCCAGAAACATAACCATCTCTGTCTATATCTGTTTGCCTGAAGAGGACATCAAACTTTGCCTTTTCCTCTCCAGTAACAACCCAATTCGGCATACTTGGAGTAACCAAAGGTAAAACAGAGGCAACAGGTGCTGCAGAAGGCTGTAAAAGGAATAAAATTCACTTAGCTTATACTAAAAATTAATTAAAAATGTCACTATAAAAACTTATTCTAAATCCTTCTGTACACTTAAGTAACATAATTTTGCTTCAACATTTCATTAAATCCTGACTACAGATATTTTTAGGCACAAATTAGAGGAAATTTAATTCATGCAACATAAAATAAAGCAGTTACATCCCCCTATTACAATAACTAAATTTTCTTTCAAGTAGCGTTTTTAAACATTAGTGAAAGCCTAGCTTAATGCTGACTAAATTGGTTTCAATGAAAAAATCTTAATAATAAATGACTTCCAAGTTATATGTTTACAAGGATAGAAATTTTTAATGGGTCTTTAATTTTGTCTTGCTCAGGAAAAATTGTCAATAACATTGGCAGTTGATTCTCCATCTCTTACTACCTTCTCTTTCCCTTCCCTCAATATTATGACCTATCACTTGTTGGTTTTATCCCCATGGTTCGCTGGAGTCATGATTAAAAAAGAGAGATTAAATGAAAGAAATTAGCAGTGAAATGATCAAGTAACTAGGGGCAGACAGCCTCGAGGAATTTTATTTTAGGAATTGGTGGCCAGGTTGATTAGGTCGAAATTCGAATGAACTTACATTTTCCAATTATGTTCCCATGTGTTTTTGCTTTGGTCATTTAACAGCTGAATGTGTAGGTGTGATTTGTTTAAGGATCATGGGACATTGTTAAGGAAAAGGACACCATCCCACTATTACAATCTAGCTTTAACACGATGTGCCATTCCTTGAAAGAAAGACACCCTTAAAAGACCATAAGTGAAAAACATTTGCTGTATTGTTCTAAATAAATCTTAGACTTGAGATTTTTACAGAAAATATGATTTAAATGCACATATCAAAATTTTACCATAATTAAAGGCTAATGTTGTAATATTTTAAAAAAGTTGTGTTGAAACTGCATCAAACGATGATTGCAATTATGTAATGTACTGCTGTGAGAGTTGAAGCTCTTTTGAAGTGAACTTTTGTTTATTACATAATTTATTTTAGTTCATACAACTAGTTTTCTCAACAAAACGCAGCAGAGAAAAAACTGAGAAAATTATTCATTCAATATTTAAGAGAGAGAGATGTCACTCTGACTTTTATAAGTTACTGAAATAAGATTATCTGGGGAACAATTCTTGCAAGTCCATTATTCCAACCAGCATTCCAATCCTTGATGATTCATTAAGTTAAGAAGACCATTATGAGTAACATGAACAAAAATCTCCAAATCGTTTCAGATTTTTAACCGCTGTACTGGTGCCAATGGCTATTATAAAATAAATACGTTGAGATTTCACAATTGATCAAGAGAGTTAATAACTCTATGGAGAAAATTAATATTAATTAGAGCTATGAAGACATTCCTGAATTTACAAACACACACCACATTAGCAAAAGATATGAAGAGAAACAATCATTATTTGCTTAATTCAAATCCCCATTTTGGTACTCAATAGAGTATAAAATAAATAAAACCTATTCACAGCCTTCTCATAATATTTTCAGGATGTAATCATTTAATTTTAATTCTTTGCCCCCAAGCTAACTCTTAACTTGAGCCTTTGACATGTCAATTTCCAAAATCTTGAAAAGTTAACACACTTAATGGTAAAACTTGCCATTTGCATTGGGCTACCACTGTTTATTGCAAGCCTGTTATTATTATATGCATGAGAAATTTTGGGCAAAAAAAAGAAAATATAGCCATTTCACATAATAGAACTATTTTTGACCAGTTTTGATAGGATAGGACCTGGATAACATGTTCACTAGGGAAAATTTAATCATTGACACAGATAGTTGTTTAAGATTTTTCAAGAAAAAATGAAAACTCATTTATATATACCAAATACAAGTTTTGCAACAGTGAATTGCACAATGGGGAGTGGATATTATTGCCGTGGTGAGGGTAGAAAGAAGATCAGAGGAGGAGAAGACTTGTAAGGGTACCAACTAGGGAAACCTTTTAATATGTAAGTTGGCCGTGTCACCATTAACTACTTCATTGAGGGTTGTATTAACTCCCTCTTTTTATCCCAAAAGTCTAAACCTAGATTTCACCCAGCAACTCTTTCAAATTGGCAATATAAGGGGAGCTTTGTCTTCATTAACTAGCTAATCCTCCACCCAATTTAGGACCATGGAATCTCCATTCCCAAAAAGGGACTAGTACACCAGTACCACCAAGTTTAGTTATCTAAAATAATTTGAATACCTCCCCACCAATTTCCTCATTTAGTACAGGATGTAGCTGTTTTACATACCTAAATTCCATGCTTATGCATCAGGCAAAATAAAAATTGTGTTTGGTATGTAAGGGCTTATTGTATCTTAATGATAACACATTGCAGTGAAATATTGTAAGGGGGGATCAAGATGATGCAGTTTCTAGTGTACTGGCTTCCCACCCAGGGGGCCCAGGTTTGATTCATGGGGATAGAAGACTTTTATCCAGTGGTATTCTGAGCCCTACTTGAGGTGACTTAAGGAGAACACTTTAAATGAGTGAGAATTTCATATATTAAAAGAGACAACTAATAAATCCACAGTTTGGAAGCAGAGAATGGAAGGGAGGCGGATTCTGGGATTTAAAGCTCGAGGCTACTTATCAAGGCAGAGGGGACTGTAAAATGAGTAAATAAAATGAGGAATAATGTCTTTTTAATATATCACCAACAAAAATTTTATCTTGACTGTCATTAGTTACTAGAAAAACAGAAAAATCGCCTTCAAATACAGTTAATTTCTTCCCGAAGAAAAATAAAAAGACCATTTCCTTTGTTATTGCATAAAATACGATGTAAGCTATGCATGCATTAACGGTACATTTGTCTAAATTCTAGGCAATACCAAAACTGGTCAAAAATCTTCCATAGATTCTATAAAATTAAGAATTAGCTTTGCTTAAGGCTCTTAGAACCAATTTCATTCTGCTATAGCCGAAACTAGTCCCGTCATGAATCAAGTAGCATAGACAACCATACATTCAGCACTTACACCTGCCAAGAACAAATTTATCCTTTCTACTGTTTTCATTTCGTTTATCTTTTTCAAGCAATTATTATTTACAAAGGGTAAATCAGAAATACTAAATGTTTCCTACAGCCTAATTCTATCGTTGACTCTAAGCTGACCAAATCTGATCCGAAAGCATTTCTCTAAAACTTCACTGCAGTGCAACAAACCCTTGGGCGAACTCTAATGACCAATTCGACTAATTCAAAAACTAGAATGGAATGAATGTCTTGATAAACAAAATTTTCTAGCCACTTATAATTTACCTAACTCAACATGCTTCATTATTTTCCTACCATTGGAGTAAATTCTATTACCTAGACAGATTTCAAACCTGCCACCACACTGATAAGGCAGGCAGATGATGCCATTGAAAATCTGAAGGTAAAAAAATTAAAGAAAATAACGTCAAGATTTACAAGGAACATTTTAAATTATATTCAAAGCCTTACCTCCTGCAAAATTATATAAGTGAATTATATACTGGATGACTTGTGCCATTTAGAATCAAACCTAGAAATTTATCACTGTAGGTTATCTTGAGATTAGTAATCAGTCACATAAGGTGTGATATAGATGGAAATTTACATTCATATAAGACACACATCTTTCCCCCAATCAACACTAGCACACAATTGTCCACGACAAAAGGAGTCCTAAATTAATCTCCTCTTTGAAATTTATATCTTCAATTATGTTCTTAGACTCAATTTATTTTTAACAATTAATTTCAGTATATGAAAATATGTACACACTCTGGCAAACATTGTTCATTGTTAACCATCTCATCAAAAAATGAACAATTTGAATTGCAGCTATTATTACAGGTAAACAGCAACTTGTATATAAACAAACGTAGCTACATAATTTTGGCACCTTCAAGTTTCTATTTTAATTAATGATGTATAATATATGATTTGGGTGAGGTTGCATGCGTACAGTTGCTCACAATATTTTTTACAATAATATTGAAATAACAGAAATGAAAAGATAAAATTGAGAAAAACAAGATTATGACCATTGGATATAATAAAATGAAGCAATCCATATACTTTCTTTGGGCGGTTTTGATAAAATAACATCGATTCTTAAAAGAATGTCAAAGGACTGTTGAATGAAGGATACGAGTCAAAGATGAATGTACATTAAATAGGATGAAAGTTAGCCACATATAATGAAAATCAATTATATGAGCAAAGTAGGATAGAATGCTGAAAATGTTTTTGGCCGAAAAGACTTTTAGCAGATAATCAGTATCCACTTTGCTCAACTTATTGTCTATATGCATTAAGACCTGATCACCAGAAATAATTTATCTTAAGACTGACATTTTATAGTTTATCACTTGTATCAATTCTTTGAAACAGGTTCCCACATGAACACCTTTAAAGGTTTTTGAAATCTATAATCCTTTATCAGAATGCATATCATACCAATGAGCTTTGGGAACTACAAACTTCCCTGTTCTTTAATGTTTTTTATCATACCTATCACCATACTTGATGGTATTTCCAAGGTGGATACATCTAAAACACAAATAATAATACTGAGTTATTTTATTAAAAATATACATGCATATTTGAAACAAACTATGCCTGATGAATTGTATGGTTTTTAGCTCAAATTAAATTCAATAATGCCAATTTTAACCCCATTTATTATGGCAAACAGGTATTTCATTACAAAGGTATCATCCTTAGGTACCCATGGATATGTGAGGTTGACAACTATGGATTGAAAACATCTTCATTATCAGCAGAAATTTTATAAATTGTTTGAATTTTAAAATGAATTTTTAATTCTTCTGTATCAAAAATATATTACATTTGTTAAACATACCAATGCCTAATATCATGGTTTACTAGCTTCTGAGCAACATCACAGCTTCCTTGAGAAACAAAATAAAAAATTAATGATAAAAATTAAGGATGAAATGAGGATTTGGGAATTTAAAAAAAATCCTATTGAATCCACAGATTCAAGATTTGAAATTTATCTTTATAAAAAAATTGAATTTTGAATCCCAGACATGCTGATGGCATAAGTGTTGCACCTTGGCTACAATCCCATGTCACATTTGTGGACGGCGGTTGCCTCCATATTTGTTCAGTTTGGTTTGTTTCTGGTTTATCTGTTTCAGATTGGTAAAAATTCCAACAGAAGGCTGCATTGCAGCATGGCATTGCAGCTGATTCTAGAATATATCCCTGTATAACTTAAGATTATTTCTGGTCAATTATTATGAAAGATAAATGTAAGTTGCCTTTAATCTGGCATTTAAAATGTAGAACCTGTTAACATGGCAATAGATTTTTACGCATCTAAAACATATTTAATTGCCTAGCAGAAATACCAAGTGATTGAGATATTTCTTTCCAATTCATCAAATGGCTGGACAAGATTCATCTTGATGTTTCAAAGTGTTGAAAATGATGACAGCATAATAAACCTTTATTCCAATATTCCAAACCTGACACTATTGCATTTTGACTATGGGAACCTATGTTGAAAAATGTTTCTTGCTGGCCTCACAGAATTTATCAATTAATCATTAAATATAAATGAGAAAAAATATTTTACAAGTTTAACATTGGACATAATGCCATCCTAGCAAGCTCATGAAGCCTCCTTGAGACAATCATGATGTCAACACTAATCCAACAGCATAATGACCATGATTAATTCTTTGAATGGTATCCTTCATAACAATTATCACACAATTTCAAATAAGAGGCAGAAAGGCAGGGGGAAAGAGTGAATCAGTGGAAATCGGCATTTATTTGTAACAGCTAAAATTCAACAGTTTAAATGCAGGGAGTAGGGGCATTCAAGACAATAAATTGGGCTATGGGTCATCCTTCAAACACAAAAATTTTAGTGAAAAAATTAAGAGGTAACTGTACACCAGAGAAGTATTTATGATAAGTTTAAAAAACATGCTTTAAGATGCGAGTTAAACTCAAACAAGGCCGGATGCTGAAATGCACTGCAATTACCGCGATTTAATAACAATATCACAGTTTTTGAATATATTACCACAAAACTACTGCTGCCTTCTTGTAGCAGTTCAGTGGTAAAATCAAACAATTGTATACAATGCTGTGTATACAGTACTGAAGGTGCATTGTGGAACACACTCAAAATATTACTTTCAATGATATTGGTTGACTCATTTCAATTATCAAAATTAAAATTGATTATTTATAACATGATAACTACAGTTAATAATGTTAAAGTATATCTCTTTTAGCTCTTCTGATATGAGAATATGCATTTGAACTTAAGTTCACAAGTACGAATATGATTCATTAACATGAATATACAAAGTAGCATTTAATAATTACAAAAAATGGGGCCTTCTAATACATGTGATACATAAAAAAAATTGAAATTTTGAGTCAAATTTGGGGATAAACCAACATATAAGACCAATTATTGTATGAGAATATACATATGTATATACTTATGCATAAAGTGCAAAAGAATAGGCTTATATGCACCTGAAATCGTTGAAGCACTTTTATGAAGAAAAGCGATTTCTTCATTATAATCAATAAAATTTCAACAAAGGAAATAGAAGAAATTACTAAATTTTGCTTGCCATAACCGAGATTTTGTAAAATATTATGAGAAACAATAAGATAATTAGGTATGAGATATAAGAATTCAATTATTACAGACTCCATAATCCCATTCTATGACAGAAGCCTACAATTAGTCATTCCATCACTTTCATAGGGCTGAATTGTCATCAGACACTCTCCCAAGTGTTTAATAAAATAAATGGAACACAACAATACTAAACAAATCCAAATTTCTGTGAAACAATTCATTTACTAATCACACTTGGACACATTAAAATGTTTAAATAGCATAGAAATAGCTTAAAATAAGACAAAACAGCCAAACCCTTTCAGTTCATCAGCCCAAATTTTGGATTGTATAAAATATGCCATTCCCATTAAGTCATACCCTTTAAATAAGGATTCAATTTAAGGATCTAATTATTGTGAAGTCATTATTTCAATGGAAATTTTACAGTTTAGCAAGAAGTTTTGTGCTACTAATAAATGTCCAAGGGACATGAAAGATTGCTTTAACTAACCCATATAGAAACCCATTGCCAGATTTCTTCAGATTTGCCTGAAAAATAAGTCTACTGCAATTGTCACAATTAGACTGAACAATCTTATTTTCAATTCAAACTGCAAAGAATAGTTTACAACTTGTCATCCATATATTCATATTACAGTTCATAGTGTCTAATCCATGGCACCAAATCATGTTAAAATGGCATATTACAACAAACTTAGAACATGGAGAAAGGCAGGACCAGGTGTTTACATAACAAATCTGAGCAATTAAAGTGAAATTTTGAGAGACAAAGAATAATAAATCAAAATATTCCAAGTTTAATTTCTCTGTGCCCCTGAAGAGTTAATCTGTCGACTTATGCATCAAAGCACGTGAATTTAATAATTAAAAGAAAAAAAATTACATAAAAAACCAGGAAAATGTTCAGTCATTTATAAAATATATGTCACCCATTTGACTTGAGCTTTTGAAGATTTTGATATCTGAAAGCTTTCATCTATTTCTTGGGAATACTTGCAAAATACCTATTTCTTCAAGACAAACTTGAGTAAATCAGTGTTCCTCATGGGGATAGACAGTAAATTTGTTTCAACAGCACTTCTAATAGCATCATGATATAGTTTTCTTCGAAAAAAAATAAAACATGTTTAAAGCAATAGTCAAAATACTGGCAATTTTAGGCAATCATAGATAAGCCACTACATACAATGGCAATTTGAATAGCCAAGAGTTAAGATAATGTAGAAATCAAACAATTAATAAGAGCATAATTTTTCATAAAATATGAATCAGTACAAGAATAAGAAATATCAACTCCATACCATCGCGTTAGAAGAGGTGACTACAGGCTGTTTTGGAGGATTGATGACTGCTGATTTGGTCCCATCTAAACCCATCACCAGGTGGTTATTATTATTATGAGCTAGCACGTCCACTTTCTTGGGGGGAGCCAACTCTGGGGGTAATACATTTGGTATACTGTGCTTATCCAGTGCTTTGTATACAAGGTGCATAGCCTATAAATAAGGAAATGAAATGCCTCCAATGAGTTTTCCATAATATAATATTTAAGAGATAATTTAAATCGGACATGTAACATCTTTTACATCCCATCAATTCAGCATTTTTAAACTAAAGTTGGCCCATAGCTTATTCAATGTTTTAAAGAAGTGAAAGTTATTAAGAAAAATACATTTTGAGCATACGAACCCGGAAAACATGCCAAGTATAGGAAAATGAAGACTCCAATATTCGACTTGATTAGTTCTCACAAAATTTCAAGTCCGCTGCTATTGGATTACAAAATATTCAATAAAAGGTAATTAAGAAAAAGATATAGAACTGTTTTAATGAATGATACAACTTAAAGATTAATTTTATACCTACTTTCTTAAAGGTGTATTTTATTAAATGAAATGTTTGCTACTGTTAAAATCAAGACTTTTAGTGAAAAAAGTTACTTCACAGAAATAACACACACAGGAAGCAAGGTGTAATTCCACATAAAAATATGGTCAACAGAAACTTCAAACATGAAAGGGTACCCAAAAATAAACGGAATTTTTTTTAAGGTTATGTATTTCATTATTTTACACAACAATTTTATCACCTTCAAAGTACTCTCCATTACACTTAATATATTTTTTAACCTGCAATTCCATTCCAGGAACATTTTTCAAACATTTGTCTGTTGTGATGCCTGACAGCTCCTCCCTTGTTTTTTTTCTTGACCACTTCCACATCATCAAAACGTTGTCCTCCCACATCCCTTTACATTTACAGAAACAAGAAGCAATCGCACAGAGCAAGAAAAAACTCTGGAAAAAAATCTGGGTCGGTTCAGAGATGGTCTTTCAATTCATGTCAAGTTTCAATTCAATTCTTTTTCGCTGTTCCGTCAGGACCCGAGGCTCGAACTTAGCAGGGACCCTTCTCACCTTCAAATCTTCTGAAAAAATTTGCTGAACCGAGCTCCACGTTATTCCATATAAGTTAATTATCTCTTCAGTAATCCATTATCAGTGTTCAAGCATGACTGAACAAACTTTTTCAACATTTTCGTCAATTCTAGAAGTTGACAGATGTCCTGAATGAGTTTTGTCATCAAGTGAGTTTTCACCTTCTTTGAAATGAGAAAACCCTACATACACTAGGGTTTTTCCAATAGCACAATCCTTGTAAGCTGTTTTTAACAACACCACAGTTTCTGTAGTGTTTTCCCCTAGCAGGATGCAAAATTTCACTGCTGTGTACTGTTCACTTATATCCGCCATGACGAAAAATGAGCAAGAGAAACTGCTCTTAAAAACAAATTGTTGTGACTGAATATAACCTTCAAAGATGACAACTATGCCTTCCTAGAACTTGGAACGAGTATCACTATCCTCACCTGGCAGAAGAAATATGTAATCAGTCAACCACAGCATTGTTCCCGTTATTTTTGGGCACCCCCTCGTAAGATCGAGTGGGCAAAATTTATAAAGGTTGTGTGTGTGCATATTATTAATCACATCACAATAGAAAGATGCGTGACATACTTACAACAATTCAATGCAACCCTGTACAACAGTGGATAACTTGAAGTGAGACTATTTACCAATTGAAATTTGACTGAAGGCAGAAAGAAAGACAAATTCACCAACTGAAATTTAGCTTTCTTTCAGCCTTTCATTTTATGTAGGTCAATATATTTTCAATATTATAAATAATTAACCAAAAACTTGGAGAAAACAAAAAACTATGGTAATTACTTTTAGAATAAATTTATATGAAAGTTAACTAATTTATATATCACTATGTAGTGAAATGGCTTAAACCATTCAAAAGAACGTTGTTATTCATTAATTAAAATTTACAAAAAAATACATGCACCACATTCTTGCATGACTGAACACTTGACATTATATATTTTGAATCTAGACAACAAAAACACTTTGCAGAATCAAATATGTTAAGCCATACTTGTAAAAATACCAAACACTTTGGACTAAAACATGGAAGGGATACACTAATATCTTCCACCATCAAACAACTAAACAGAAT
Organism: Hetaerina americana; assembly: GCF_022747635.1. Classification (NCBI taxonomy): domain Eukaryota; kingdom Metazoa; phylum Arthropoda; class Insecta; order Odonata; family Calopterygidae; genus Hetaerina; species Hetaerina americana. Next base: position 47,272,425 of record NW_027286070.1, read on the forward strand.
CTCAGTTTTACCACTCTTAAGTGCTACGAATATGTAAGACGAAATCAACATTTACAAGTGATTATCTTAATACATGATGCAAGAAAGTGCATTAAATCACATGTTATGTGAGTGATATGCCACAATTTTAGAAATGTGCTAACATTTTTTGAGTAGTAACACTAAATTGAGATTTACTTTTCTATAGATCAATTGAGAGCTAAAATTAGGTATTGTGACTAAAAATTATTCCGTCATATTATCTGTGAATTTCTAATTCTTTTTTTATATGTTTTCACCTGGAAATGCATATTTGATAACATGAACTGAGATGATAATACATGATGCAAGAAAGTGCATTAAATCACATGTTATGTGAGTGATATGCCACAATTTTAGAAATGTGCTAACATTTTTTTGAGTAGTAACACTAAATTGAGATTTACTTTTCTATAGATCAATTGAGAGCTAAAATTAAGTATTGTGACTAAAAATTATTACGTCATATTATCTGTGAATTTCTAATTCTTTTTTTATATGTTTTCACCTGGAAATGCATATTTGATAACATGAACTGAGATTTCTGCTAGAGCCACCCCTATTTATCCTCAACTGCAACCAGAGTAATTTCCAGCTTGTAGAAATTTCACCTCAGGTATTGTGGATGTAAATATCTAAGCAGGGTGATCATCTTCACATGAATTATAAATGTAACTTTAGTGATTCATCCCCTGGATTAAGTATGAATTGTTCAAAGCCACACCAAATAGGAGGAAGTTTACTATATACACATGATCAAGTTATTAGATTAAAAGTTACAGAAGTCAAAAGTATATTAATTATCTTCATCAAATCCTAGATTTTTATTCTCATTGTTTCAAAAGTATTTGATATGACCTCATGCACAGTAGAAAAAGTTTCCTATTCAAAATTTAATTGAATTTACATGAAAAATTATAAATTAAAATCTAATCTTTCACCTGGTTTTATATTGAATTTATTACATGTTCATCTATTTACCTAGTGTAATATGAGGTATCACCAGACAATGCAACAATTTCAGAGTGTAAAAATCATTCGCCTTGACTGGGAATCGAACCCAGATCCCTCAATATCCGGTCGAGTGCTTTAGCCACTTAAGCTACCGAGGCGTCCTCTTAAACTCTGAAAATTTTGGGGCTTTTAAAGGAACAAGATGTTGTGACGAAATACCGTACATACAATGTCACAGGCATTCGTAGTCGTGCGCGAGGCGCCACAGTCCACGAGGTTAAAGCCAACTTTAAACACTCCCGCAGTTTCTTTCGAATCACCAGACAAATTTTAAAAAGACTAAATAATGTGAATGCAGGTTAAATGAACCTCTGTTCTTTAAGTAATTGATCACAGTGATAAGGACCATTTGGAAAGATCAGATGAGAAGCACTGGAAGAACAACTGTACTTGGTATTACATACAGGGTTCGGCAGTTATCTCCGAACAAATTTCAATTAGAATTTTCCAACATATTGTAGTTCCACTGGAGGTCGCGATTGGTATTCTTGAAAGCTATAGGTATCTATTTAACAGCCATAACCTCAAAATGACCAAGATGTGACGTACAGAGTACAATCTAAGAGCCGCTATTATTGAAAGTGTTCGTGCTGGGCGTTCATCCAGTGAAATAGTTTGATTCTTTGGGTATCAACTGTTTACCATATTGTGGCCAAGTATAATGCTTCGAAGAAGTCTGGGGAAGGTTCCACTAACCCGGCAATGAAACCTCATTCAAGGAAACGCTCAGGCACTGATTTCAGAGGAATTTTGCAATTTTTTTGCAAATTTTGAAGAATGTCAGGAAACCGTGGCTGGTAACTGTGACCTCATGGAGACAATTTGTCTTTCAACAGGACGGTGCATCAGCTCATAAGAGTCATTTAGTCCAAAACTGGCCCACAGATAACATTGACATGTTCTGGTCAAAAAAGTTCAGACCCCGAATAGCCCAGACTTGAACCCCCTCGACTATTATGTTTGCATTGTAGTCGAAAGGGTTACCAATAAGACGAGGCACCCTAATATCACATCTCTAGGCACCACTATCATAGCAGCATTCCCGAATATGGACAGTGCCGTTTTAAAGAGTGTGTGTGATTGATTCAGGATAAGATTGGTGGCGGTCATTACAGCTTAAGGGGGATACATTGAGAAATGTTACTCTTTACAGATACCACTACTTGTATGCAAAATGATTTTAATTTTCATTTGTATTTTTTTTATACATTTACTTTTAAAATAAAGTTTCACTTGCTCGGATTTAACTGCCGTACCCTGTATACTATATATATATTATGCAAAATGTGTTTTGAAAAAAAAGCATTCAATGAATAAAAATATTTGCTAAAAAATGCATGAAAGTAATCAAAATAAAATAACTCAATGTACGTCCTCTTTAGATGTGCACCACCTAGGAGAGGATGCAATGGATTTCTGAGGGCATACATGAAATGCATGATACACCATTTGCAGAAAACTACAGGAAAAATTACATATAGATAGTTTAAGTAAAATATGATTAACCATTACTGTGTTCTTAATACTATGTGCTTGATCACACTGCAACATATGAGCACAAGGTAAAAAAAATTATCACTAAATTATTTTATATTTATTTGTTAAAAGGAATCCTAATTTTGGCTAAATGGGAATATTATTTCTTGGAAGGTTTTCAATGTCCACTACCTTGGACAATTGAAAACCCTCCATTTATTTCTATGCTTAATTATAGTGTAATCAAATGGGTTATACGGTTATGAAAAACATTATTTATCTTGTATGGTTCATATACGCAAATACTGAGTAGGTGAGCTAACTTTGAAATTTAATTCTAAAACTTACTCAAACCATCAACGTTGAACTTACATGCAAATATTTTCCAGTAAAACCTCCATTTGTGATTTCACCAAACAAATTTATTGAAAAATAGTGATATTGAAGCACAAAAAAAGCAATATCATAAAGTTAGCAACAAAAAATGATCTTTTTACGAGTAAGTGTCTGGACCAAACCATAAAAATTATAACTCCATACCATTTTCATTTCAGACCTACAAAAGGAATCACTAGTTGCACTGTACTGAATAGGTATTCCACGAATCAATACTTGCTGTTTTTCAGAATGAAAGGCTATATAACATGAACACACGTTTTACGGAATCTTTCCATTGTCTACGGGTGGCATCATGTCATGCATTTACATTTTAATGGAAAATAAAACTATAATTCTTATTCTAATTTTCCCACAGAACTTGCAAAATACCAACTGTCACATAAAAAATAAGAACTTTGGATCAAACATGCTCCAAGAAAAAATAGTTTTATTTCCCCATGAAAGACATAGTAGAGTATTCCAAGCCTACACACTATGTGGTCATTAACCAAACAATGTGCTTGGTATTGATTTCCATTGAAACACATGTGCCAATTTATCAGTCTAAAAACAAAAAACAATTCTTAAATTTAAGGCTTATTGCCATTAAAATGTAAATTATTATTTAAGGTAAGATGGGAGGGGCCTTTTAAAATTAGGATAGGACAATTTATGAAGACACTTGAGGCATATATCGCTAGATATTCCAAATATGTAAACACTAACAATAATATAAATTCTTAGAATAGGAATTTGGAATGCAAGAAAGGGTAAATTTACACGACCAGGACCGGTGACCGGGATATCCCAGGCAAGGCAAATGATTTTTACTCTGAAATTGTGGTATTATAATGCATATTAGCGGATGACTCCATCAAAAAGTTACTGTTGTGGCATCTGCCACAGTTTCTCACAATTTGTTAATTTCATTAAAATTTTGATTGCCTTGCTTTGAAATTGATAAAGCTTTGCATACCCCTTAATGACTCATACCCCTTGGGTGCTAATTATAAGTAAAGCTGGACCTAGAATGCAAAAATTATATTAACCATAAGACCTTGAGTATTATAAATCCAACTGAAAAATCACTTCTTCCAAACAAAAGTCAGTTCACCAAATCAGAAAGTTATTGGCACTACATGTTAGGTTTGGCAAATTATACTGGTACATACAGTACTTTTTTATAAAAATTAATATTAAATCAGTTCTTTGAAATCATGATAATAATTTACAGCAATCGAGCCTATGGCAGTTTTATAGGCAAACAAAAGGTTTGCCATTATCTTTCCTAAAAGTATCACACAAAGCTTATAATGACAATAACACATGGCTAATTTTGAAGGTTAAAAAATACTTTACCACAGTGAATTCATGTCTATCCAGCATTCCATCTTTGTCCATGTCTGCAAGATCCCATATTTTACCCAAGGTGTCTAGTGGCAGTTTGGAATTTATCATAACACCCTTGACCTAAACAAGAAAATAAGCCATAAGATGAAACATGTTCATTGAAAAAAGACACAAAAGTGAATGACTTTTTTTCAGTAATTCACTGTTGTAGGAGAGTTGACAGTACCCAGAAAGAAAGACTAAATGGATGTCAATATCCATTTGAAAATACTGAAAAATGACAAATTTTTTTAACTACATTCAATCAATATGCATGTTTAACATACAATCCCAAAGTGCGCGAAACAATAAGGGAAAGCTGGAATTGCATTGACATATTAGTGTGCTAATCAGAGCCCAGAATTTAGGATTGCAATTACGATAACGCCTGTGCTATGTTTGTGCTGGAACTTTCATTAGAGTATAGTTTGGAAATGAGAACTGAAAAACATGACCAGTCAATTAATTAATCACAATTATTAAAGGCTTAATAAAATGGTTACCTCAAACAATGAGCGCGGCTTTGACCAGCTTGGAAACTTGGTCGTTGAAATAAAAAAACCTGCGTAGATTGGGGGCTTTTAAAAAGCTTGTTTGGAGAATTGTTCCTTTAAAGCCCCATTAATTTAAGAGTTCAAGAGGATGCCTCGAGAGCTTAACTGGCTAAAGCACTCGACCGGACACTGAGGGATCTGGGTTCGAATCCCAGTCAAGGCAAATGATTTTTACACTCTGAAATTGTTGATTTGAAATGACTGGTCAACACAAAGAAAAATTTCATTTTTTTTAAATTAAGCAAAAACAGCAAATTTAAATAAAATCTCCTTCAGCCTTAATAAATTAGCACCACTCATCCAAAAGGAAAACTATTAACTGCTATAATGGTTTGTGGGAAAAAGAATTCCCTGACTGATCAACCACAACCTCTCAACCAGAATACTTTTCTGTAGAGATTCACGGGTATGTTACTTCCTTGTCTTTCCCTGTTTGTTACTATTCCTTGATTTTGCTCAATTTGAGTAATATTCTCGCAGTATATAGACCCTCTTTGAATGTGCTTGTGAGTGTGTCGGCTTTGTTTCTCCCTGGCACGACATTAATTACCTTAAACAGTCACAGATAGTGTGTACGTGGTCATAACCAGGACATTCTTAGCTGAGTCTCTTCGACCATGTGAAGGATTCCATTTGGGTTCGAGTGTGTGTATCTGTAGTTTGTCACTGGCAAGGAAGTAACATACCCGCAAACCACTACAGAAGGGTATTCTGGCTGACAGGTGGTAGTTGGTCACTGTCATGGAATTCCTTCTCCCACAAACCATCACAGCAATTTAAAGTTTCTAGTTTGGACGAGTAGAGCTAATTTATTACATCTATAGGAAATTTTCTTTAAATTGGTAATTTTACAAGGCCATAGAGCACAAGTTTCCCAGATTTTAAGCAAAAACAGTTCCTAAACTATAAAGTATTATTCAAATGAATGTACCAAAATAATATAAAGTCTTTTCCAAAGAAACTGCGGGAGATGCCGCAACAGTAACTTTTAACGGAGTCATCCGCTAATGTGCATTTCAATGCAACAATTTCAGAGTGTAACAATCATTCACCTTGACTGGGATTCGAACCCAGATCCCTCAATATCCAGTCGAGTGTTTCAGCCACTTAAGCTATCGACTGCTATCGAAGCTAAATGAGTTACTGTTGCGACATCTCCCGCAGTTTCTTTGGAATTTGTCAAAGTATAAACACCATAAGTGTTTAAAAGTTGGCTTTAACCTCGTGGACTGTGGCGCATCGCGCACAAATACGAATGCCTGTGACATTGTATGCACGGCATTTCGTCACAACATCTTGTTCCTTTAAAAGCCCCAAAATTTCAGAGTTTAAGAGGACGCCTCGGTAGCTTAAGTAGCTAAAGCACTCGACTGGATATTGAGGGATCTGGGTTCGAATCCCAGTCAAGGCAAATGATTTTTACACTCTGAAATTGTTGCATATAATAAGTCTTTTGAAAACTGAACTAAGTTTTCCCCAGTGGTTCAAATTCTTAATCAAAATTTTATCATGTAAAGTTACAATTACTCATTAGACCTCTAGTTTTCATACTAAGATTTTCCACTGTTAAACGAGTTCCAACTAATAAAACAAGAAATATATTACTGGAGTGAAATTTAGATGTTACAATCAATGTAAAAGTACAGTATTAAACTCGGTAAAAAAATTGGCCAATCCACAAAAATATCACTTGAAGTTTCACAGCTACAATAATTGGCATTTAAAATAGAAGCCTCTATAATTATATGCAATCAAAACAATTGGTTTTTGAAAGTTACACTTTTAAGAACAAGCACTGTAAGCAAGTCACAATTACATCTGTGTATTTCAGGAAAAACCAACATATTTTTGATCCAATTATTACCAGAACAAAGAGCATGCACAATTCTAAAAATTTTTAAACGTTCAATTGAATTATGACAGCTATGTTTTTGTTCAGTTTTCCCCGTACAAGAGAAAGGTTCACATTTGGCAATAATAATTACAAATTACAATAAAACGCTTATTTGGCTTGACATAAATCTCTAATAAAAATTAAAATCCATACCTTATTCCCAGGAAGAAGCCCATTAACAGGTCGCAATGATTCGAACAACTGGTCATACTTTGATCTTTCTGCAGGCTTGATACTCCAGTCACTTCCAGAATTTACCGTGGTAGCAATCGATGGTGGTATTATATTATTTGGTATACTGACTGGAATATCTCCCTAAAAAGACAGGCTAATGATTACAGGATAAAAAGGTGAAGACGAATTTTAAAACCAGATATTTTTAACAGTTAATTCCTGCATAGCACGAGTATTTCAATTGCAAGTACACAGCAAAATTATGATGGTAAAATATTTCCATTAAACCCCATTTAATCACCAACATTTACATGGTAAAACAGTGTGGCAATGAATAAGCAGGGTAGATGTAATCAAGTGAGGCAAACAGAATTTAAAATCATTGAAATAGTAAAAAGAGTGCTAAGTAAATCAACAACCATGGTTATTTTTCACCAATTGCCTTAATCTCATAAAATATGATTCACATTTGTTTGCCATTGTCATCTCATAATTTTATGGCATTCAATATCAAAAAAATGTTACATTTTTGAATAAGTTATGATTTGGATCTGCAATATAAGGGAAAAAATTAGGCAAGCAAGGAATTGGTAGAAAAATAATATGGTTATTGAATAGAATGAATGGAAGAAGGAATATCCAGTAAGTAGGAAGGAATATGCAATGGAAGTATGCAGAGTTGAAAGTGGATTAACTGTAGTGCCAGGTATCAGGTAGTTTTTTGTTAGGAAAGGCAATAAAAAATGTACCATTGCTCACTCAGTCTTTTTCCACTAAAAACCTGTCTAGAGGAATTTTTTAAACATCAACCAAAAGAGGTTCATCAGTTAGGATTTGGCATAGCTCTCTACATATTTTGCAATGGTCTTGCGACACTTGATAATAACAAAACTTTAAAATGAGGAAACTGCTTCATAGTCGGATGGCACCAGACATAATGAAAACTCATTCTCTAAACCGAAGAGGAGGTAGGAAAATATATGGGAAGAGGAGGTAAGAATCTACATGGGGACTACGGCCTAACCTCAGCCACCTGACTATAACTTCTAATCATCGACTATTCCCAATCATTTGCGCCTTAAATCAAATAAGTGGATCAATATAAACAATAAACATGAACAAGCAAAAACTACTCATCTGCTAGCCAGAGGCGAAAATTCATATGGGCATGAATGAAATTTGCACATTACCCAATTTCCACCAAGATCATCCAAAAGTGACTATAATTTAGTACTCCGAACACAGCATCCATATTTGGATAGGAAAGCATGCAACAAATTCACTGCTGTAGTGACCAACCCAGGCCTCTATATTGAAAGCCAGTTTAATGCCATTCACATCATCAATCCAATACAGATTTCAAGAAATTTAATGGTAGAGGAAATACAAGCCTCAATTAGCCTAACAGCAAGACTAATAATTATGTGTACCCTCTTTTCATCATAGAATATCTAGACTGATCCAGCTGTGAGAAACCATTGGACTGTCAGTAATCCTGGGAAGGAGTCCAGGGGGAAAAAAATAACCACAACTGGGCATAATTGATCTTGTCTCAGAAATTTAATCGATTGAGAATCTCCTTGGTTCACTCCCAGTTCTAATTTATCTAGACCCTTCATGCAGGAGTGCTTGGTTTCACCTGAGTTGCACACCAAACAATTTTATCTTGCAGACTTTTTATTTCTTCATGTTCCTCGTGATTGGATTATAATATTCCTTGTGAGTGATTAGCTGTATTTATGTTAATAAGAATTTCCATTAAATACTTCTACTACAATGAATATGAACATGGCAATTAAATTCACAGCTTATACAGCATAAAAGAAATTAGGAATCCACTTTTTTTAACTTCTTTTCCACATTGAGGAGTCACCTAGAATGTTTTGTGCCTAATATGAATCGAACACAACCACAAAATTTGATGTAGATAAATATAGGGCCTACATTTCCAATAGTACATTTCAGGATCAAAAGTAAACAGTAAGAACTCAAAAGAAATTATTGAATGCATTCTATTATTCATTGCTACTTTCCTTCAAGGTCAATGAATGGTTAATGACCTGTAGCAGTTAACACGGTCATTCACTAATTCTATTCAGTTAAAAGGTCAAATCACTTCTCGTGCATGATGATACGGGTCTGTTTTGTCAAAACAAAATTAACTCGGCACATGGAAAACATACTATACATATATAGGGCATAATGGGGGCACCTAACTAAAAAAAATTAATTACCAGGCCTCAGTATGCCATTAGTTCCTTCATTTACATGCATTAATATAATTTCATTTTTCATTCTAGTGACTTAAATCATTTCCTACATAAAAGATAACTTTTAACTAATAATTAACTCCTGTTACCAACCCCAAGGTTGGTTTGATATGTGAGACCAGCTTTATACAGAATTCGGGACTAATGGAAACCACTCATCAGGTGTGTGATGAGCAAGAACTTTTAGTCACTAATAGAATCGAAAATTATATTAAACATCATATATCACATGACATTCATTTTCATTCAGGCTGTTTCTTCAGTCTACAAGAACTTCCAAGTACTTCCCAATATTTTTGAAGCCCTGTTAACATGAATATGTTTGCTTATGTCCAACCAAAACATACATTATACGATAGAGACTATATAGGGTAAATGATATAGCTTTTCCAAAATTCCGGACATATAATGACTAGCAATAACCGCAAGATAAGGCAAATAGAATTTTTCAGTTAAATTGAAACTCTCTAAAACTAATTGGTAGGCAATGAATTAATTTTGTAAATAATAAATGTCCGAGAGTATGTATGAATGTGGAAAATATCACCAACCGGGGTCTTTATATGCCCACGCTTGTTACACATTTAATCAGGTTCTCAACAAAACGAATAATTTTATAAAACAAATCAATAAATTATGGGTAACCTGAAGTTATCTATCAAATGCTACTGCAAATCCCCGGACGCCTTTCAAGTACTTTCAGCGGATTTAACTCCTTTCTATTAATGATTGTTCTAATGTAAATTTATTTGACTACAGACTACAGCAAACAATTCCATGAAAAAATCGAGGTATTACACTGTATGTAACTCTTTCATGCAGAGTGGTTAATTATTGTTTTAGGTTTTCCATAATTCAACCTAAGAGTAACTACTTCCTCAATTCAAATTGATATGCTCATCCTAATGAAATACCGCATTCGGCAATATGATGTTCAATATTAGAACTACTCACCATTTTGGGAGGAGGAGAGTCTGTCATTATGCCTGCCATGGAAACTTCCCTTCCATTCTGTGCTAATGAAACAAGTTTTAGCGCCACAAAGAATCCGGATCTATCGAGGGCACCTTTTCCAGTAGGGTCTGAAAGATCCCAAACCCTGCCAAGAACGCCGTCGGGTAAACCTGAGCGTTTCAGGAACCGTGCTGCATCGGATGCTCCAACACTTCCCAGTCGACCCCCAGGGTCCACCTGTTATAGATACACACATTTGAATATATGCTTTGTTGTGAACGAATGTATCATCATAAATGGTATCAGCCATGACAAACAAAACTTCCAAATTTCACCATTTTGGATCACCATGCTTTGGATCGTTAAATTTTTTTCTATTCAGCCACATTAAATGCCGAATCAAAACCTGACGATGGTAAGAATGTGTTACTAATATATGTCATCATTGTAATTACTGGGATGACTACAGAATATCAATTGGGGCGATAACGTTTCCCAATTCATAATGGGTTATTCGAAGTAAGGCATAATACCCGAAAACTAAGGAACTCATGACTTCGCCTCAATAATTATCAGCAACTTACAATGTTATAATATGCTTCATAAATCCTGATATGGCTCCCAGCCACCTGAAATAAAAGAACCGTTTATATTAACCTTCTGTATTAAATATGAAAACCTTCAAATCGACCTCGTTAACATATCACACTTTACCGATGACAAAATTCAAAAACACTAAAAAATATTCAGTCGAAAGTGGGCAGGGCTGTCTAAACAGTAAATAATCTAGCACAGAGTGTCATTCAACAACAACAAGATTAATCAAACCCATAAACATGATACAGTTGTATGTATAATTACAGGGTATATTAACTTCTTCCATAACTTGGATATTAAATCAATGAAACCGCCCACCTCTGTTCCAACTTGACCGTTACGGGCATGAAATTTACACACAAAATTGACACACGCTATGACATGCAGAAATTTCATCTATTTAATCAGGCGTGGCAGAAAATCACATTTTAATTAGCGACATAATAGAAAATGAGGACAAGTGATACATGCTTAAAAAGAAATTTTCAAAGAAATTGGTATGCTCTTACTTGATTCGGAGACGGCAAGGCGGCCATCTTACAGAATACTACGGACAATTCTTATTGGATACTACGAATACAGTCATCCAATGATGACAACAATCAATACAGGAGCAGGCGGTAACAGGCGTAGCAGTTCTAGACCACCAACTCCCTCTATTACTGACAAGTGAGTTTCATTCGCCCCATTCTTGTTGGATTAGATATCCTTGATTAAAGACATAGTGAGAGGATGAGAAGGGCCGAACTGCCCACTAGAGTAGCTGAAGCCGATGTTGGCATTGAATCGGTGGTGAAATATTTTTGGCAATTCGAAAATTCATGACATGTTGGTCTTGCGCAAGGTTAGTCGATTGAATCTGAAAGACCAAATAAAATGTTCAATGTCGAAAGCAATGAGTCCAAGTGCTTTTCTAAGTGTAGCATGAAATACCATATTGTCAACACAACTTACATTTAAACGATATTTTACGCCGTTTCAGTCGTTCAAGCTCAGTAGTTCGTAAGATATCCACTAGGGTAAGACGTTAATCTCGAAGTTAACCTTTTGAAACGCCCACAACATTAGTGTAAAGTTGGACCCGAAATGTTTATAATTTACCTGGTCGTCTAAATATCTTTGCTAAGTAACAATCAGTGTAACTTCCCAAAGGCCTATTTCTCTGCCTTATGAGCGGTATATTTATCGATATTCCCATTTTGTAGGAGTTAGAATGCATCGTCATTGGCTTTATCTAAGAGGATTTTGCCGAAGGGGAAACTGGTCTTCTTAACATGAAGGTAATAGAACACGTCTTCAGGGAGTGCAAATGCTAGCTTTTTTGTGCTGAAATTGAAATTTTTGGGGATTATGAATAAGGTTTAATCATAATTCACTGTGCCAGCGTTGCAAATCTGATTTGAGTAGCGAACTCCGAAGGGCCTGACGATTGCGGGACTAACCTATGAGACATCAAGTCAATGCAAAACACGCAAGACGAGAAAGCTCGCTCATAAGGAACAGGCGTCGTAAAACTGTCCCGAAATTATATCCATGCTAGCTCACTTATCGGTCAAAAGTTCAATATTTCTGGTAAATGTTCAATGATGACCAGTGCATATATTCTGTATTCGAATTGTCATTAAAGTTCACAGCAGAGTTCAAAACCGTTGCCCGGCTTAAACTGGCACCGAAGTAAATGGAATTGTTTAGAGCGCAATCTATGCTGGAACATCGCAGTACCCGTATTATATAAAGGAAATTGAGTCCCGCCGAGGTGGACTTAAAATCCCATTCCTCCCTTGCGCAATTCACGATCAAGGTAGTCTTCCAAAAATTTTGAATTTTTTTATTATCGGCCATTTCGCAGTACTTAAAGAATTACAAAATTACAGATTGGTGTCCTAACACTCCCAGGGATACTATTATCTTTACATAGATGCAAAATGCAATGATGGGAGGTGATCTAGAGCCATTAAGGTAGCGAATGCCCTGAAAAGCTTACAGGAAACACTTCTTCCGGCGGGTTTGAACGCTATGATCCAAAACGAAATAAGTATCGTCCATTGACCCCCATGCTCTACAAATGATATGCCCACTCCACCTTATACCACCAGTCAACACTCATTATCAGGCCTGCCGACAATCGAACATAAAGAATTTAACATCCTGATGGATTTCCCTTTCGAGTTAGGAGTTCCTGGTAGTCCTTCGATCCACTCTCTATTTGAAAGGACACTTGGAATTCACGCGAGCTGAAAATTCTAGAACCATAAATACGATCCAATGCTTCAACATTCAATAGAATACTTCAATTCGGGCTGTTTAGAATGGAACTTTTCGATCCATACATTCCAAGTAAAAAGGCGCCCATTATTGCCAAATTTCTCTCCCCGTGGCCTTTGGCTTGGGGAGCAGATCACTGTTTACGGAGATCGATACGGAGTTTAAGATAAAGTTCCGTAACAGATACCCAGTGCTCCGCGAATGAGGTGTAGAGAGCCGTGAGAAACATTGAGCGAGGGGAAAAAAATAAGCGCCGAATAGCTCCACGTTGAAGCGATGCGTTAACGTGACATTCGAGTGGAGTCGGGACAGAGAGAATTAAAAAAATAAGAACTGAATCGCAGGCAGCCGTCCCATCCGGCCAATTTTAAATTTCACGATGGTGTGATAGTTTAGTGGTCTGAGCGCTCAGTTACTTAAGCCGTAGGTTCAAATCCCGATAATATGTTTACGTGGATTTCACACGCTGTGGGACATATCGTTTACTATTGTAGGCAGTTATTATTAATGGCTAATGTGCTCCTTGAAATCAACGGTGGATATTAGATTGAATGGAGTAAATTATCATGATAATTAATATTTACAAAACTATGCTTTCTTTGAAAACTTGTATGCTCACTGTCTTCAAACCAAACTGTTTGAGGACTGCGGGAAAATTTTCAGTCCACAGTTACTTTTTCTGAAAATGATTTGGTTATAAAGAATGAGTCCTAAACGTGTAGAGAGAGCTATCACTTCTGTACTACCTTGAGATGGTGTTGCGCACAAACTAATTGAAATTTTATCCGCGGGGTTTTGGCAATAGGCCCGCCATTGTGACGCTCGATTACATGATGACACAGGGGGGCAGGCTGTTTTTGTTTGTAAGTAATTGTTACGAGTAACAACCCAGCTAAAGCTTTGATCGTCTGAGGTAGACCAAAATCATTTTCCTTCCCCAAGTTCCCTATCGAAGAATTAGGCAGCCGTTATTTTTTACGGTTAGTTCTTATCTACCCAACGCCCACTACACCGTTTTCTGGGACTAAGTTTTAGATTTTCCTCGGCGTTGTATTTAGATATCATATGCCATTTGTTGTACCACTAAAACCAAATGCACATTTGTGTGACATTATTGAGTAGTACCGAATTGTTATCCGAGTCTATCGGTTTCGTTTTTCTTTGCAATTTATAAAATGTTTATCAATGACTGATTTATTGAAAGACAAATTTGTTTTGCGTGAAAACGGTCACATCCAACAACACCCATAACATTGCCATGCGTATGTTTACATTTTATTCTATTTTTTGTTGAAAGATCAATTTTTCAAACCATAGGCTGCAAACAAACGTGTCAGTTTATACTATATATATATATATATATATATATATATATATATATACATACATATATATACATATACATATATATATATATATATATATATATATATATATATATATATATATATATATATGCTTTCGTAGACGTAACACGGAAGTGCCGAATGGTACAATACACAGTAACACATAATATAGAAACACAAAATAATTACTTCTATATCTTCAGATGAAGACGGATTGTTTCCTTCGAAATATCAAGAAAATACGTGTGAGTTTTCTTCTTTTTTTTGTGTTTCTATATTATGTGTTACTGTGTATTATATATATATGAAGGATATATATAAATATATATCCTTTATATATATACTATATATATATATTCTTTATATAATTATATCCTGTATATATATATATATATATATATATATATATATATATATATATATATATATATACACACAGGATTGTACAGGATTATATATATATATATATATATATATATATATATATACCTGTATATATAATCCTGTACAAGTAGTATGTGCAAGGAAAAGTATGATAAGGCAACAAACGAGTGTGAATGGCCCAGAGGGGTTTTATGAAAACACGCCGGAGAGATAATTTGCGGTCCTAAAAAAAAACACGCGAAAGGAATGGAAACTCGAAAGAACTTTAATCGAGTGATATCCGTATCTCAGGTAATTAGTAATTTTGCATAATTATGCAAGCCACCGACTTTCTGGCTGGGTGAGTGTTCTGTCTTCTATGCATGATTCTCCATTTCTTCTACAAGGAGGGAAGAAGTTCATTAGAAGAACATTTTTTACGTATTAGTAGTATTACTTTGTTTGTGACTTATCGGGGAAAACACAAAGACGCGCTGTTATAACTATTCTATTAAATGTGCTTACTTACGATCACATGCAGCGTCCGCGCCAGCATAAGATATTTTCGTGCGGCATTTTCGAAAACTTCAATTCGTTACTTTTAATTAGGTATCCTTAGTTTCCGAATTGATGGATTCATTTAATTGACCGCGTCAATTAAATGAATCCATCATTAATAGAGCTAATGGATTACAAGAAGAGGGTTCAGTTTTGTCTTCCCTAAGGATTAAATATGTAACCTGAGAGGTATCCATTTAAAAATTCATCCGAAGCAGAGAATGAAGTTTACAATAAAATAATTTCAATAAATAATCTCATTCAATGAATAATTCAATAATAAGACTTTTTTAGCTGTTTGAAGTACCTCTCTAAATGGATACACTACGAATACACTTGTATCCACTTTTCCAAACCTATTTTGAATTTCTGCAAACAGCTCTCTCTCCTCTACTATGCCTAGAGAACTTAGTTTTTTTTCCTTTCTGTCCATTTTATTTTTCCCATTCCTCTCCCCACCCACATCTTGGTAGCCTAAAGTGTACACTTTATGACGGCTTACCTCAATGACTAACTACCGAGCCATGCAAAACTATGCGCCATATTAAAGTTTTCGCTAGTTTTTCCTTTACACCTTTACTGAGGGTGCCCGTTATCAACGTCCTCTCTCTTTATAAAAGCTTCTTTGCCTATCGAAATCATTCCTTTAAAGTCCTCTCTCTTTTAAAAGACCTAGGCATGTACTATGTTTATATCCACTTTGTGAACATCATCATGCCATGTCACGAATTTCTCTACACTCTTCATTTATTATTCGCTTTTTCGTGGTATCCTCCCGTAGGCTAATGCATCACAAACTGAAAATACGGTGAACCGTTAATTTTTCCGCCATCGCCGGCAGACTACTGATTGTAAGAACACGCCGAATTTCGAAGGTGGCGGTGCTGCAATTTCTAGGAAACTTTCGCGCTGTGCAGAATTTACGCATCGGGTGCGTACGCTCAACGTGGCAGCAGCCTTTCGGGCGTTGTTTCGACACCCAAGTTCCATCGTTCGAGACTGGAGTTTTCACTTCCAAGGTCAGTCAACAATGATCGGCTGCATTTGGGTTAGCGCGTGTCACTCCTTTTACGCTCGACGCCTGGTGACATAGAGACAAAAATGGAAACTTCTACCAGCAGCAGCAAATTTGACTTAATTAAACAACGTAATCGTTTGCAGTAGATGTCAAAATGTCGAACAAAATATGATGCAATGCATAATCCAGTTACATATCCATATTTTTGCTCCCCGAATCTCTTCAGCATCAAACTGATCTTCTCGTTCATTGTATCCATTGAGATTAAAATGAGAAGCACCACGGATAAAATATATCTACATATAACTCAGGCAAATTGTGTCGGACTTAACGTAAGTTATGACCGAATCTCGTATAATGTTAGGTAAAATACAAATAAAATTATTTCTTTTCTGCGCGTATCCGATGAAGGAAACGGTATCAGCTTGGGCCACATCATCATTCACCGACAGGCAGAGTGACATGACTAGTGACTGCATCCGCCCGATTAGAGTCTTTCACGGCTGATAAGTATTATTGGCGAATTTATTATAAATAATTATTACTGAACATGTATTCCAAGTGAATTCGGGACTTCTTCGTAAACTTCAGACATAATTCGAAGTGAATATCAATTATAAATTATATTTCATCAACTTCATTTCTATATCTCATCCAAACTGACAAGGAAATATTTAGTATGCTCATTTTCCCGAGTTACATTCTTTATCACGTTGAACATTACGCCTGGCTTGTTCGAAAGTGTCGTTGAGGACACGGCTACAAATCGAAGGAGAACAATCAGTCTACCATTAAAAATGGCAGAAACCACCGTCGGGACTCATATGGAAGCGTCAATTAGACGCGAACTTCCTTTCGGTATCTTGCGGTTAAAGCGTTTCACCACCTCCCAGTTCCCGAGGCCGCGAGTTGCGACGCGAATTTTCCCTGCTCGGCGACAAATACGGTAGATGCCTAAGCTGATTAAATTATTATCGACGACAGTATTATATCCTCGATCTATCTCAAGGATGCTTAAAAATGTATGGTTTCCGACGTAACTTCTTAGAGCTGTAAAAAACGTAGAAATAAACGCATTGCCATGTGGAATTTCAGTGTATCATTTTGTATAATAAAGGGCGCTTATCAAATTTGTGTTGGAGAAGATAAAAAGGAGCCTGTGTCAACAACTAAAGAGTAGATTGTCAGTATGGCAAGAATCCTCTTTGAGTGCTACACCCAATACAATCAGTATATATTTTGTAAATACATACGCAGAGTGTTAACTTTTAAGCATCGAAACACGTATCATGTTTATAAATTAATTTTGAATTTTACTATGTAGTTTTATCTTTCCTCATTAAGATGACATTTCAAGAATTTTTGGCTCCTAAATTCAACCTCTACATTGGACATATATCAGTCCACATATCTACAGAGCATTTGGATACAAACATTTCACAACCACGGAACTCAAGAAAATAATTACTATATTTGAAGAAAATTTGACAAATAGTAAATTTAAGAGCGTGGATCAAAATAAAGGGGCAGAAAAATATATTAGAGGAAACCTTGAAATTGAAGGTAGCTTCGAATGGTTCAGACAGAAACTAGGGTATTTTAAGCTAAAGAGTTAGCGTAGATTGGAGAATTTGGGGTTGAGATTGGAGGATAGACAAAGCACACCTATACACATGCAACATATAGTGAGGAAGATGACCGAAGCGTAGTTAGATATTGCTGAGAGAAGAGGATATTACACGTATATAGCGGCAGTTGGATGTTTCGAATGAGCATGCGGAGAAATAGGAAGGAAAAATATAGAAGTATGACGTGGGATGAAAAGTATGAGATGAAGAAGAAAATACTGTGGGAGAAAATGAGTTAGAATTTTACATAAGGGCCTGAGAGGTTGGTAAATAGGTGTACCTAATAGTTTTTAAGGCCCGTCCAAATGCTGATAATGATCGGTGCGGACTACCTCCAATAATGATAAATTTTTATCGACTAAATTGATCGGGTTTTGAGATCACTCAACGCAAGTTGCCAACTTTCAGTATTTGATACCCTTCAGCTGTGTGAACTCGTCCCTGGGGGACTACCCACGGCGATTGCAGCTGTCCATAAACATTGAATGAACCATGCTTAAAGATGCACTCCATCTAAGGGGGTAGACGAGATGCGCTGACGTTAAAATTAAAAATTTCGATGATGTATTCAAAGACTGTCTTCGCGTGATGCATGGACGACCCTTCAACGTGTTAGACGCGAAGATAAACGGCGCGCTAAACGGTACATGTAATACGAGTTGCAAGGAAGAATAAGTTATAAAATCCACCCGATTCAGATGATTTATGATGCTAGTTGAAAGAACTGAGTCAATAAAAACAAGCATAGAAATTCAATTGACAAACTTGATTCAATATGCGTCATAATTAACTACTTACATTTATACATGTAAAGTTGACGATTTCCGATAGTACGAGGGCGATTCGGAAAATACGAGGGTCATCCGGAAAGTAGTACCCGTTCGTGCCGCATGAAGTGCTGACGACGCGAGTAGCCGCTGGACGAGGTCAGATAGCTTCAGTGGCTTGTCTGCCTTCTCTGAGCCAAGTTGCGTGACGCTAGCATTGCCTGTGTTGTTTCTGTGATTGTTTACAATGTTTAAAAAAATTGAGAACGCCGCCAGTTGTGAAGTGAGGGCAGTGATTAAATTCCTCAATGCAAGAAACGTTCGCCCATGTGATATTCATCGCCAATTAAAGGAGGTGTATGGAGACAATGTAATGGACGAGTCGTCTGTTCGGCGGTGGTGTCGCAACTTCAACATGGGGAGGGGGAACACACACGACGATGAGCGTTCGGGGAGACCGTCTGTCATTACAGACTAACTGGTGAGCTCAGTTGACGAATTCGTGAGGAACGATCGGCGCGTCACAATTGATGACATCTGTGAGCATTTTCCCAATGTTTCTCGAACAATTGTTCATGAAATTGTTAAACACCATCTGCATTATGCAAAAATTTGTGCAAGATGGGTCCCTCGCGTATCTCAATGAGCTGGCGGCGAAGGACTATGCAGCAGGAATACAGAAACTTGTCACACGTTATGACAAATGCCTTAATTTGCTTGGAGATTATGTTGAGAAGTAGTTTAAAGTATCCTCTTTCAAATAAAATTTTTTATGTTTGTTAATATTTACTTTTGTGTCCTTATTTCACGAACGGGTACTACTTTCCGGATGACCCTCGTAAAAGTCTCCCATTTTTTTCATGAAAAATCAAATTTATCCTCAACTTTGCGTACGTCGTTGGAAAGGTTGAGCATTTAGCTATTTTTATACAAAGTCGCCTTGAAGATAAATAACTTTTTGCATCATTGTAAGCAGCTTTTTAATAACGGCGTCTATGTCCATAGTGAACAGGAATTTAGGTCATTCCCCATAATTTCCATTGGCTTAGTAATTTCAGGCGTAACTTAGTAGAAGTGATGTTCAAGTACTTGTACATGCAAAGATGTAAAGGGCCTGGTGTATACATTTAACTGTGAAAACTCATAGTACCATGCCTGTTACTTCTCTGAATGCCACATTTTTATTTTAAAATACGGTATTTGTACGGTAGAACATACTTAAGTTTCCTTTCATTGTGGATATCAAAACTGTCAAGTAGTTCCAACTAACTCCGTTAAATTTACTCCGTTGATGTATGTCGACGATCTAATGTTGTCCAAAATCGGGGCATTTATAGCTACAGAAAAATCCACTCACGACACCGGTACAAAAAGTTTGAAAGCATGACGTTTGGCAGACTTACAGTCTCAACCCGTCCGGTCGACGAATTCGCAGAATAGGAAGATATCCCAACTGACTTTTCGTTGGACGTGGGCTCTCTAATGGGCTAACATAAAGATGAGGATCGCGACTATGTGAAAGAAAATGACCCACACCTGCCGCATGTTCCGACAGAACCTCAGGAAGGTCCAGGGTTTCCGTTATTCACAAAGTATAATATGCGCCGACAAGTCACAAAAAATACTATGCTTGCTCATGATTAAAAGAGCAGAATTTGATCATGCCTCCGCGGTATTAGGTTTTGTCTCAGACGATTTCATGGAAATCATAGCAGTGGCTTGAGCAGGATGTTTTCCTTCCAAACGGCATAATCGGGTGGTGGGGTAGCATAGCGTGCAAATCGTTCTCGTACTGCCGATCGAAAGGTCTCGGGTCTAAAGTGTTGCCTCTGTATAACCGTGTATTGTGAATTTTATTAGTACGAAATTATTTACGGGAACCGGAGACGGTAGAGTGAAACACATCATGGGGCAAACATATATGATATTCATAATTCAAAATAACGATCTATTTTCTACTCTTTTAAATGGTACGTGACACAACGCGTACCACTATACTATAATACCATGTTCAATGTTCAATTATATATTATACTATACTATAGTGATTATTTTATACTATAGTGAAACGTGTTCTGTCACGTACCAATAAAAGTGTAGAAAACAAAGTCATATTTTAACAATTCCTTACATAATTTCAACGAAGTTACGCCTGATGCCATTGAGTTTATCTATGGTATTTATCAGATAATTAACTGTACCAGATAAGTAATCTCACCTTCCAATCCGATCTTACTGGAAAACTGGTTTGGTTTATTGAGAAAAAACTGCGTGCTGGTTGGATCCGGACTTCCTCCGACAGGGAGGAGTTATTTACAAAAGAAATATTATATTTGATATGCTTGGGCAGTTAATATTTAGAAAGAGAAGAGTAGATATCAGTATGAAAAAGTGCGCAAGAACAAGCGTATCTGAATGGAGAAGAAGAGAGTGATACTCAGAAAGTCGATCATGTAATAACGAAGCAGGATTTTGGTCTAGTCATCTCATTTTATTCCAGACGACTGTTATCTTATCGAGTTTTCAACAGAATGGCATAAAAAAGTTATTTAAACATTCTGTGCATTATTGAGTGGGTAATTCAACACAAATTGAGAAGAGAATTAAAGGTTAATTTTTCTGCTTAAAGTTCCTGGGATGAGGTAAGGTAAGGCAAGCCAATTCCTTGAATTTACCAACGCGTATTCCATATGTATTCAATTTAGTGCATAACATCGATCAGTAGTAGAAATTAATTGCTGTGGAGAAAGATTCGATTCCAAGATGTAATTTACATTTTGTTCAGCATCGATGTTTTCCGACATTGCTGGTCGCAATGGAAAAGAATTAGTCTACGTAAAAATTATTTACTGCATTTGAATTATTGTTTTATACTAGTTGGCATATAAAATTATTAAATAAACATTTTAAATTGAAGCTCACGACAAAAGTTTAGAAATGATTCTAAACTAACGAAATATTGACGGAACTTTCAGATATCGTTTATTAAATTAAAAGAAGAAAGAACATCAGCGGTTGCGAATCACCAAAAAAGCAGTAATGGGTTCTACACCACTGCATTAGGCCTTCGCTAGTCATTAGGTTTCACAGATGCCGAACCGCCAAAGTTACACAAGTCCAGTATTGGAAGCGGGACTTGAACCCGTGGCCATTTACAGGCGGGCGTGTGACCCGCCGGATTAACTCGGTCAGCGCGTTTCTATGACATCATTATAAATTATGAAACGCAATGGCAGACAGAACTGATTTATATAAGATTTGATAGCAATATTTGTGCATTAATTCGTAAATCGTACGCTGACGGTGTATAATAAATTAACCAAAAATAGGTTGATTAGTTCCTTAGTCTTTAAAGAAAATTCCCTTTCAAGAAACTAATTTCTCCTTCGTTGTTATTAATGGCATATCCTAAATGTCATTTTACATGTCATGCGCATGTAGTCGAATGTGTACCACCGTAAAATTAGCTCTGTTACTATTACTTCAGGTGAAGTGAATTCGGATTTTGTAATGCCAATCTGACCCCAATAAGAGGAAAGAAGATTGGCGTGAAACCTTTTTCAAAGTTGAAACAATCATTTTTGCACAGAAAACGTAAAATATTTGAATGTGTACCAAGAGCGGTGAATTCTATTCCATTGGCGTACCCATGCCCGAAGTGCTCACTTGCTTCTCCACACCAAGTCGTGGAGAAACAGTTTTTTTTGGGTTGTCAGTCTTTGTCAACAGACTTAATCGTATCATTCGAAATTTTCCATTAAGAAATAAACGTATTGTTTTCCACACGAGATTATCTGGAAGACTGATAAAGTTTTAACGACCTGATGCTCACCAGCTCTCAAACCAAAGTGCACTGCCGAAGTCCTTATTTTCGAAAATAATCACTGCATCACAAAACTCAACGAAACCGAAACATTCTCGAAGGGAGCCGATAAGAAAAATGCCACTCCGCATCACCGTAGTGCTGATCAAAGCTATTTAGCGCACGGCCAGCGCGCATTTCCCTGCTACATCTCTCAAATGGCGACGGTCGTGGAAATTGGGACGATTGGGACATAAGTTCGAGGAGCGTTGGCATTTCACGTACACCGTTCCGTTGTTTCTCCGAATGGCGTCGACGTAGATTGAAGTCTTCATCAAGGAGCTGTGATTTGACGCAGAAATTGACTTTTCGAGTCTATGAATACATAACTTTTAGCGATTCAAATTACGTAGACAACCTTGACTCCATTTCAAACCAATGTAGAATATTTAGGATTATTAATAATTTATTGAACTGAGCAATATATTTTAGCAATGCACATCATGTTCCAATGCCATCGGCCTGATTCTTACGCAAATATCACTTTTCACTCAAATCGACTGATTGGGCGTATTTCCTCGAGTGTAAACAAGTTTCCATTATAGTTTTTGCGAGTGAGTGGCACCGAAAGCCGATTCTAGGTCACATTCCACATTTATTTTCACAGCACCAATATATCATGGATGTTATAATGGTGGACTTATGGACATTTCACTATTGTTTTTTCGGGTAAATTTAAATGTTGGAATGAAATGTAATCCAGCGAGTTTTCATTTCTCTACTCTCGTTTCTTTTGCAATCCAATCACCATTGAAAATAAAGGTGCCTTGCCTATCCCCCTCCTGTACTTACACATTTCACATTCATGACGATGCTTTGGCATCCGGCAATTATGATGTGATTCGGGAGTTTCAGGTAGCAACGACGTTTAACTTTCGTGTAATCTGGTGAATAATGCATGCAGCACACTGTCTTCCAGCACACCTACCAACCTACTTGCAGATGCACGTCATCCTCGCCATGATTTAACGATCTCCTACTTTTATATTCACAGTTCATCCTACCATAGTTTTCTTTCCTCAGACAGTGACGCAATTGACGCTGTTTACCAGGCATTACGTCCCCCGAGCAGACTAGCGTCCTCAGCCCAAAAGACACAAGTTCGTATGACTCCATTGCATGCGCTAAGTACAAGCCCAACGATTATGAAAGAAGTGACGCTCCAATGCTTATTTAACCTCGTCATTCTCACATTCGATTTCCACTTCAGTTTCCTCTTTCCAAAACTTGAATCCTCACCTGAGTTCGAGGGGAATATGCCAACACGGTTCCTAATTAGAGCCAAACACATTTTTCCGATACTTAACATGCGGCGAAATTTGAGAGCGTGAGATAATACTTAGATTAAATAAATGTTTAACAGTGAGTGATTATATTTGTATGCGCGCGCACTCACACAAACGCATACATATAGTATAGACGCACTCACGAGAGCAATATAACGGCACAGTGGAACACAAAATAAAACAGGTAACACATAACACACAGAGGACACTCACATTGTGGATTGTTTGAGCTTTCGGCCTTCTCCGAGGCCTATGTCTTGAAGAAGGCCGAAAGCTCAAACATTCTAAAATGTGAGGATCCTTTTACGTGTTATATATTTTATTTTGTGTTCTATTTTGCCGTCCAAATGTTCAATTGCTCTCGTGAGTGCATCTACATCATCTATATATATATATATATATATATATATATATATATATATATATATATATATATATATATATATGCTTTCGTAGACGTAACACGGAAGTGCTGAATAGTACATTACACAATAACAAACAATATAGAAACACAAAAAAGGATTATTCACACGTTATTTCTTGATAATTTCGACGGAATTCTACTCCGTCTTCATCGGAAGATAGAGAAGTAATGCCATTACTTCATTACTTCTCTATCTTCCGATAAAGTCATTACTTCTTTATCTTCCGATGAAGACGGAGTAAAATTCCGTCGACATTATCAAGAAATAACGTGTGAGTGATCCTTTTTTTGTGTTTCTATATTGTTTGTTACTGTATAATATACTATATATATGCATATATAATATATACAAATTATAAATTTAGAACCTATGGCAATTAGATGGACTATTTCAAAATCTCAAGGATATAAAATAGAGGAATATAATTTATCTTTTCAGATTTTTAAAGGGAGTATATGCATCCTGGATTTATTCGGAATTAAACTCGTGTTTTCAAAACCAACATAAGACGTTTGTCCAGTTAGCGGTACCACCATTCCGCTAACCACTAACTATTAAGTTATCGGGATTCCATCCTTCTACCACTGAGCGCCGTTCAGCAGCGCACTCAGGGCGATGGGTCCATGGGGCTTCTTTCTTTCTCCTCCTACCACCAGAAATATGTTATATTAGGAACAAGTAAATATATTTAAATTATCAAACACGCCAAAACTGAATAACTCGATTAAAAATTGGTTATTCATTTCGATAATGACAAATCAGACTCCGCTGAAAATATACAATAACTTGAAACACTCACTTTACTATTCTAATATCATCACCACATTTTTCTGAAATCCAACTTCAAGTAACATTCGTGAAGAATAATTTGATGTTATTAAAAAAAAATGGAGTTTCATCAAAACATCAAGTTACGAATTTAAAAACTACACCCAGACAACACAATGAAATTGTGAACAATGCCAAGGTAACATTCCAACTGACAAGGGAAGGTTTTTTCATGATAATTGAAAAAAAGTTTCGTAAATTATCACACCGTTTTCCACTTAAGGCAAAGTCTTCTTTCATTTTCTCATAACTGCAGCTTAAAAATCGAAAAAAATACTCCGGTACTTGAACAGCTTCCTATTTGTTAATCGTTCGAGTATTTATTTGAAAGGTATTTATTATTATTACATAAATCTAGTCGAAATTAGGCAATTGTCCTGGCGGCAACGGTCACTCTTAGAATGCATATACATACACACACAAGGAGAACAGATATGAGACAAAATGCTCTTATATACTACGATGACAAGATTACCAACCGCACCTTTAGCCTTCACAAATAGGCAAGTTCTCACCATAACCCACCGTCCATCGCCACACTCAAGTCTATAATCACGCTCTCTTCAATTTTATATACCATTCAAAATCACGCACCATTAACACATCAATCAAACTTTAGCAATACAACTTCTCACGCCGTCCACATCACGTGCAAACAATATTTTAATAAACAATAGTTTAATAATCACTAATCAATTTAGCTATCACCCAGCAGCTGCTTTACACTTATTCTTAAAACTCCTATAAGTGGATGGAAAGGCATCAAACAAACCTCCAGGCAGCTGGTTCCATTCAACAATAGTTGTGTTTAAAAGTGTTTTTTTCTGATTTGTTTTTTGTATTCTCAATCTTATTTTAAAGTGTGGTCGTTTTTACCTTTAAAGTTTGGTTTTTTTATCTTTTTCCTTAAATCTTCCCTCCCTTCGCCATTTTTAACAATTCTATACATCGCGCCTAACCTACTCCTTCGTGATGAGGGTAAAAAATAACAGAAACTTCGCACTTCCACACACTTTTAATGCCCTACGACCATGGTCATTTCGACGCTGCGCATCATATATGATGATGCGCAGCATCGAAACCATGGTCGTAGGACATTAAGTGTGTGAAAATGCAAAGTTTGTTCTTTTCTACTCTCATCATGAAGGAATTCCACAAAGTTAAGCCTGAAACTATTAACTGCTCCTTCGTATTATTTGTAACCCAGTCACCAAGGCGATGAATGTCATTTTGAAGTATTACGCGGTATTTACATGCTCTTCCCCTCTGTATATAATGCAATCATCAGCAAAGAGTCTTACTAGGAGAATGTAAATTATTTGGTAGATCGTTTAAGTAAATTAGGAAGATTAATGACCCTAGAACACTGCCTTGTGGAACTCCTGCTATAACTTTGGCCTCTTTTAGAAATGCATCCTCTATATTTACTTTTTGAACTCTGCCTGTAATTAATTTTTTTCTGTACCCTCAAATCCAGTGGTAACGACTACAACTTTAACAATAGTTTATCGTGAGGCACTCGGTCGAAAGCTACCGAAAAATCAACGATTGCCGCATGAACATTCTTTCCTATATCTATCGCGTCGCCGACGTATTGGCTGAATCTCAAGCCGCGTTTCACACGAGTATCCAATTCTAAACCCATGTTGGTATGTGAATAGCAATCTATGAATCTCTTGCCTACCATTCCCAAATGTAATCAGCGATTATTTTTTCCAATATTTTGCCAACAACTGATGTTATCCTTACCGATTCTTGGCTATTTGTTCATCCCCGTTCTTTAAAGTTGGTGGAATTTTAGCTTTTTTCCAATCATTATTTAGAGTTTAAATAGATGACTCAGGTATAAAGCTATTGCGGCATCACCCAGTTTTACAATATCAATTGACATATTGTCCGGCCCCAATACCTTATTTTTTTTTACAAAATGCGAGTCTTCCACGTTAATACCGTTTTCTGCTGTTACCCTATTGAAGTTCTCTGTCGTTTCTGAGATATTTGGGCGAGCCTTATTTCTCTGTACTATGCCCCGAAAAACATTCGCAAGGCAGGAGTTGAAAATATTTTCTGTTTCTACTGTGTCGATGATGTTGCTATTACCGTCAGTTTTTAATATGTTCACTCGTTCCCTGTTGTCTTTCCTCGTTCTCATGTATCTGTATATAATTTCGCTGCATTGTCCTTCGAAATTGCATTGATAAGAAATTTTTCCTTTGTCTTTTTTTCCTCATTTAGGTCCCGGACCAAGGTGCTGTAATGCTGCGACGTTTCATTTCTCTCTATCTTTAATCTGCTTGCCTTTCTTGAGTTTTTCTATGGCTTTGTTGTAGTAGTCCGGATCCGTATTCTGTTTCAAATTTTCTATGCCGGGAGGTATTGGGTGTTGAGGAAGTCTGCAATATAATGCAATATTTGGCTGCAATATAATTTTAATCATCATTCGTAGCATTCACACAGTGGGAAGAATTTAAAAACATGAATAAATAAAATGCTTGGTCAAAAATTCGTCACTTTATTTGCAAATTTCCGGAACTGTATCACTCGTGGATTTGACTTCATTAATTGAAAACTTTCACAAGGTCGAAAGAATGCTCTTATGACTTAGTGTTAGCGATCAAATATAACATGCTAGTGTCTGACAACTATAAATTATCCAAATTTCCCATCATAATTCTTTCGTTGTGAAGGGAGAAGTCCTGCTTTTCTCTCCTAAGAAGTATAGCATGACATATTTTCGTGGGCTTGAATAACTAACAAGTCAAAAATCCAATCTTAATTCTTTTATCTAAGAAGATCACCGATGCACAGCTTACTTTCCGGAGCACCCGCCTTGAATGAATGAAGTAGGCAAAACGCACACTTTTACATATCCTCCAGATATAAACGTCGTAATTCTGTTCGTGGGGGAAAACTACGTACGCCGTTGTACATGCACAATACTTCTTTCACAGTAGCTCCAGCTGAGTTTATCCAGGCCTGTATAACGACCCGACTCGCATATCCCCTTCTTTGGTCACACGCACACATGGCCTTAATACCCCTCAGCAAACCCCTTCCAACACTGCTCGCTCTTCCCTCCCCCATCATTCCACCTCACGTAACCTCCAAAGTATATTCACGGCCACATCCGATTTTCTCTCGTCCCTGATGGCTCCATAACGCGCCGAAACAAGTCTATACTAAAAATCATCGTACCCCGAACTTGAGCCGGATGGGATGGGACTTACAACCCGAAAATGGGCCTTGTAGAAGGTTATTTATCAGAAGAGGTCTAGCTAGTCACGTACTTATTCTATGCACCTAGGCACTGCATACTGCTAAAACGACAAAAATGACACTATATACCATTAAACCTCATACCTGTATGAAATGAACAACATTAACTCGTTCTTTAGCTCTGTATACCTACCTTGATTCCATCTAATTTCCTCCATCTCTGTCAAATTCCAACATTCTCCCCTCCCTTATTACTATCTTCAGCATCCCACTGCCTCTCAGTATCATCTGCATCCACTTGACCTGCCTTCTTCGGGTTTCTCTCGAAAACCTTTTCTCTTCCCCTACCGTACAGAGAACGTTTTCGTTTGTTTTCCTTCCTTAACTGTTTTTTTCCGTCGCAAAAGGCGGAAATTGCACCTCTTCAAAATGGATTTTCTCTAAGCTCCAGATTGAAATGCGAGAAAATCAACTCCAAACGGACTCTTTAAATATCCGCTCGAACTCGACGCATCCATCCTCATACACATGCGAATTCCTGCATTTTTGCTCGGGGGGAAGGAGGGGGTGACGCCCTCCCCCCCTATCTGCTTGCCTTACCCCACAATCGATTCACTTTGAAAAAAAATTCAGTCGCCATAACGTTCATTCTGATTGAGAACAAACACGACTTGGAAGATGTTCAACTTACATTTTTCTAAATGGCCTCTACGATGCAGGTTAAATGGCCCATCTTCAAGGTCGATGATTTGGTCATTAAGGTTATGGTAAAATCCTTCACGGGGCCTCTTTAGCGCAGTTGAAAAGAAGAGTCAAAGGCCCACTCTATCAAACGTTGAGCTGTAACTCTTGACGAATTACAGTGAGCAAGATCTTGAAGGTTGGGAGCTCCGAGGAAATTTAGGTGAAGCTCCGCATAGCTCGCTCCATATCCCAACGCGCCTTAACGCTTGGGTAAATATGAAGGACACTAGAACCACTAATACAAGTTTTCCGTTCCGACAACTTAACACTAACACACTCTTCGATACTCTTATCGTTGCAATTTCGAATCACATGAGGGTGCCGATACTTAGATATTTGAGGTAACATTTATTTAAACATTAGGGAGCAAAGAATGAAGGCTACTTAGCAGGAGAACAGAATCATTTTCCAATTTTAGAACAATTAAGGGGGCGAGGGTTTACTGTAGGAAAACTGAACTTTTAAACCAAGGCATCGAATTGAAAAATATCTTTCAAATACTACTCATATTACAAAATAAAAATATCAGACAATGAAAACATTTACGGGGACAAAACAACCGAATATGCTAGTAAGTACCACAGAAATCGATTTGAAACACTAAGGCACGCACGAGTAGATAACCCGGCAACTATTGGCTTGAAGCACAAATCATTTACTCGGGGCCATAGCACATTTTCTTCCCGATTCGCATCACCTTAATACACACACAACGCAGCCGTTTATTTGGTTAAAAACGCGAAGTGAAGGCGTCCAGTTTCATACTTTAACAACCAAAGCAATAAAAAGTACGGATTTTTGGGAACTAATTTGAAGGATCAGCCTTCAAAAATAAGCATTGGAGAGGCATACGATTTTCAACTTCGGTAAATGTTACCTCGAAAAAATACAATATATTCGTCAAATAACATCAATAGAGATAGATAGTCACAATTTCGATCGAAGGACATTAACTACCACGATTAGTTCAAAGTATGATATGACACATGTGCAACTACATATTTTTGACATAAAAATAATGGAAAGGGTGTTCGACTACCTCATCACGGTAGTATTGCATGCAATTTTATTCTTAATTAACGGTAGTAACCTAACACCCCCCGCCACACGCCCTTTCGGGGTACTGTGGAGATTTTTAGAATATGTATAATAAATTCCATCATTCCGAGAGGACATAATCATGATAAAAATCGTTCCTTTAGACGTACTGAAGGTTTCTGTGAACAGTAAGCGAAACATAATTTCATCGCCCCTAATGCTCATTCCGGCTGGTTCACACCACGCGACCAAACCACCTTCGAAAGATGACACTAAATTCCAGTCCCTCCTTGAACAGCGTGAGTAGAGATGTACTGAATATTAATTCTATGACTCGGATTGATTGATTGATAGAATGATTACAATCGAAAAAGTACATGATGTACTTTTCCGAGTTTTCAAAAACGCAGGAAGGCAGGGGGACAAACATCTCGCTAATGAAATTTGACGCTAGCATAATATTATTTAGAATATGTCAAGTAGGCATAAGAGAATCCGTGATTCATTTAAAAGAAATGGCATTTTAGTAGTAAGACGCAAAAGCCCGGCAGGCATAATCAATAACTGACGTCCCCTCTTGGAGTTTATGTCACCATTATTGATATTGCATGAAATTAAATACATTTGGAGAAGACTTAAGCTAAAATTGGAAATTACAGACCCCTTGAAGACGTGGCAGGATTAATTAATTTATTTCCATGGATTAGTTACAACTATATTAACCATGTCCTCATCACAAAACGCGCAGCTTAAAACGTTAAGGGAATTAGAGACGAACGGGGAAATGAATCCGTAACATTGGGGTGATAACGTTTCTGGCGGATGAGAAATACATTAATTGCACTCCAACATGGAGAATCCCCGTCACGGACTATGCTACATTAATCAACTCATTCTGCGACATGTAGTGTTTAACTTACAAGCTGTCTCCAGCGAAAGTACTCTCTACAAAATGTAAGCATCCCAACATTACCCTACCGTACACCAGGTAATAAAGGTAATGGAGAACGACGACATCCAAACTCTTCGTAGAAGGTCAATGTATGGATATGCATTGGTCAATTCAGCTTTTCGTCACCATTCCACGGCCGAAACGCTACGAACACCCCTTGATTTCAAAATGACATAATTATTTGAGCACAATTACGGATTGTATAAAACCCAAAAAAGCAGACATTTAAGAACTTTTGGTGGTCATTCCCTTAAAGTAGAACTATTTCTGCATTATCACTCATTAATATTCTCCCCTCTAAGTCAGTGTTGGAGTGAAGGAGGTAAGATTTGTCCCCCCACCCGCCGAGTTCTGAAAGGGGAGGGCAAAATTAGTTTCCGTCCCTGGGAGATCTAGCCTTACCACTCCACATCTCGAAATATCACCCCACAACAGCTATTTCGCATGAAATAAATGATACAACATTAATTCGACGAGGTAGCTAGTTTTAAACGCAAAGAATGTCACAAATAAGGGAAGTAACCCAACAGTTTCGCATTTTAAACTCTCCTTTCACGAACTTTCAATGTTGTCAACGTTGCTATAATTACGCACAATTTACTAGTGCCTGCGTCCGTTTTTGTTCATTACTTTTGAACGAAAGCGTAAAAAAATCTGCGTCAATTACCCTTACGCTTGATCCTACCGAGTACGCGGCCAAAGTTCTGGATATAATATCAATGACGTCTACTCCCCCTCTCCAATACTGTCGACCGCCCACACGTCTTCTCACAGCCTCCCTCACGCTGGCACCAATGTGCTGGTCTGCTGGTTCAAGCCGTGCTGCCTATTTTGGGAGGCCGTCCTTCGCCGGTGGGCGGAGGGGTAGGGTGAAAGAGAAGACGGTGGAAGTATTGGTCACTGCGAGTAGTACTCTCAAGGCACATCAACGGGGTATGCGAAAGCTCGCGTACATTCACTAGTCCAACGTTACAATGCAACAACCCAATTCCGGCCATTTAGGTCAAATGATTGTGGTTGCAAACTCTCATCTGAAATATGATTTCGCCACGTTAAATTTGAGCTGTCACACTATAATAATTAATTAATTATGGCGTTTTCATGGCCGTCACAATTAATAGTCATGAAGTTCAACTAATTTACTCTGAGGAAGAATCACAAATTCGTTCTCCGTGTTCCTGTATTTGAAACAATTTAACTCTTCAAGTCGAACTCTCATCTCTGGGGAAAGTGGAACAGGGATGACTATTTTAGAACGGGTGAGTAACCACACGCACATCTGTTGGATACCGGACACCATATCCAACAAAATAGGAAAAATATTTCACCATATATCACACATTTAAAACCTTGAGATGTTACGCTGAAATTTATTAACACATTTGCAGCAACAAGTGCTGGAAACTAGTACTTCGGCACAGCCGCTCTCATTACACGTCTTTCCGTGACCAACACACTACGAATACCACTACTCATTCGTCACTCAACGAAAAGTACATGCAAGTCGTATTTCCACTCCTAAAAAAACTACCCAGTGAACGAATGTTACCTTGTCATCAATAAATAGGCAAGATGGAAAAACCAATTGTCTAAAATGGCAAATACGTGCACATACGAATTGCATTCCGCCCGTGAGGGCAACTAGGCAAAAGGTAGGTTCTGCTTTCCATTAAAACACTTATATTCTCTTAAATATTTAAAATCTTCGTCATTTATTGAAATTAAATATGGAATATTTTATCGATTGCGTAATTACATACATTTATGGTCAATAGTCCATGTTTTGAGACTGCACATAGCAAGAGATTTGATAACAAAATTACCATGCTCAAAAGCTAACTTAACGTTTGAAGTTTATATATACAATGACACATATTACAGTAATGAAATCACACCCTCTCTTCAATAATTTTTTGAGATGCTTGCCAAAAACATATTTGGTAGTGTTAGATGACACAAATTGAAGGCATGAGAACCAAGTGAGTTCGCCACCGAGCTCCTCGAAGCCTATACAATTATATACAAGCATTAAAGCAGCCTTGTTCTTAGAATTAAGGCCCAATAAAAAACACTCAGGACCATAATGTACTAAAACGTACATAAATAAAACTCCTTTAATTCCGGAGGAAAGATACGACCACTCGACATGAGATTTAACTCAACTACGAGATGGCAGAAAAAAGGGGCACATGTTGTTCACGAAGGAGCCGTCCACCGTCGAAGCGATAGCAAGATCTCAAAGTCCTCCAAATCCAAAATATTTTAATCCCTGAAAATTCAATTTGGGAGCGTGTCATAGAGGTTATCCTTGACTGACTGCGTCATTGTGTCTGGAAATTTGATGTCAAAGGCAACGAGGAGGTCACCCTTCCGCGCTGAATCTTTGGGGAAAGGAAGTCCTTTACCGCGGAAACGCTTCACCGTCGTAGGCTTCACTACTTCCTGAGTAAGGTTTAGGGAGAGCTTCTCATTCGTCAGAGTAGGAACTTCTATTACGGTCCCACAAAGTGCCTGTGGAAAGAAGAAATTGAAATGTTCATGAGGATAATAACCCTAGTAACCTTGATACGGTAACTGACACGAACACTGCTATATTAAAATAAATATAACCCGACCACGAGCATAAGTTTAAATTTTGATAGTTCGCGTACCAATATCTCAAAAAATCTATATTTAGTCTAATTAATAGGCGTCTAGCATTATTATTTGAAATAGAGAAACAGTTGCACCAGAACACATGCACGTAAAAATAGCAATAACGTACTAGACATATTCCAAGGCCTTGTAAGAATTTTGGTCAAGGTTGAGGAAAAACTTTTATTATTATATTTGTACCGGCATCGAACTGACCGAGCGCAAATTACACGTCCGAATATGGAGCAAAATTTAATAATTCGACAAGACAACACAGTCACTAAGTTCAATGCTTGGATGTAAAAGGGTGCTTCAAAACAAAGCTGAATTCGAAGTTCACGAAAAATGGGCGAATGCAGGGTTCTGATCCCCGATTTCTCCTGATGCTACTTGACAAAGACAGAACATAATTTAATGACAACAGATTTAACAATCGGCTAGGGCATACGAATGCAGAACACCTGATGCCATCATGTAAAAAGTGAAAGCGGCGTTACATTAAGTATACATCACAAAGCCTTGGATGCTTAATATTGAGGCCAAACTGAGAACTCGATAAGGACAATTCGCAAGACGACCATGAATCCGTTATCCTACTTCAGTGAAAACGCAAATAAGGACGACGCGCTAAATTATTTGAGCATTAACTACAATTAACGTCGAACATAGTACAAGCACTGTGAACGCTAATATTGTTAATGAGGCTTCCTCATGTATATATTATTACATACGTTAACGTATCGAAAATGTGCTTACCTCTTTCAGTGAAATCTTTGCTGTGTATCTAATGTCACTCCCTTCTCTCTTAAACAGTGGGTGAGGCTTATCTCTTATTATAAAGACAATGTCTGCAGGAATTTTGGATGCTCCCTGATCACCTTCCTTTTGGAAAGTTATCCTAGTACCCGCTTTCCATCCTGGTTTCACGTTTATCGTTAGCACCTTATCTTCCTTCTGCGGAGGGCCTCCTTCTGGTGGGATGACACGTCGTGATATCTTCATCTTTTTAGTGCATCCTCTATAAACATCATCCAGTGCCACGTACAAGTCATGCTCAATTGTGGGGTCTTGCACCAATCTATCTTTGCCTCCTCTCCCTCCGTCTCCAGAACCGGGATGAAAGTTGAACGAGTGTGAACGGAAAGCGCCTCCAGGACCAAAAGGCATTCCACCAGAACGTCCCATTCCAAGGTTTCCAAAGGGATTATCCACGTCCATGTCATCATCATGAAAGAATATATTGGCTCCGGAACCTCGAAGCCCTCCTGGCCCACCGCATCCACCCCCAAGATCAAAGAAATTTGGGAAGGGGTTGTCCGATCCAAAAAACTGGGCAAACGTTGCACGTGGGTCTCCATGGTATGAATACGAGAATGCTCCACCTGTGCCACCACCGCCTGGCATTCCACCAGAACCGCCTGACATTCCCCCTTTCAGGCCTTCTTCTCCATATTTATCATAAATGTCCCGCTTCTTCTTGTCACTGAGCACTTCATAAGCCTCTGCCACCTCCTTAAACTTTTCTTCGGCTCCAGGACTCTTGTTTTTATCTGGGTGGTACTTAAGTGCAAGTTTGCGATAGGCCTTCTTGATCTCATCGTCCGTTGCACCTTTCGCAATATTCAGTGTTTTGTAGTAATCTCGACCCATCTTCCGAGTCTAAAAGAGAAGAAGAAATATACATAATCGGTTTAATATCGGGAGGACATTTTTTGCGTAGCAAAATTATTGTTAACAAAACGCATTGACCATAAACAATAATCCACGATTTTATTTGCCCTAAGATCCGGCATAAACAGGCAAAATTTAGGCATGATGATAAGCACGTCATGGGTTGGCACAAGTCCATTTGTAAATTTTAACAATTGGACATTGCGTGTTACTTTAGCAGAAAATAACGGAATTAGATCAGCGGGCATTCCTGATTCGAAAAAAAAACATTTGGATGGTAAAAAGGCTTTCTCCTTCAATGTTATTAAAGTGCTCAAGGAGACTAAACCTTCGCAGAAATATTATCACTTGCCTGAAGACCCATACGTTTTGGACAAGCTGCTTCCCTGGTTCGAAAATGTTACCAGGCCACCCTTTCTTTTTGTAAGCCTATGTATGCGCGAATTATGCAAAAAATATTGTAAATTAAATCTAACAAAGTAAGACTAGAAACATTTGAACAAGGAACAGGTGGTATACTAAGATTACAGAACAATGGTCGATAAGAGGTAAGATAATTTACATTGGACATCAACTTGGCTCTCTTAAATTACCCCGAAAAAGAATACTATACAGATAATTCGCGTGACCGTTTCCCATCACCGTGGGACAAAGATGGTACAACTTAGGAAATAATAGGTCGGATAGATCTGATGAGGGAACTGAGCTGTCTCTCGTAGTTAAAAAGCGAGTATGAATTTCCTAGGATACGCGAGTGTCAATAGCAATACCAAAGAGTGAAAAGCGATGTAGTTGGTGTATGGATTCACCATCAGGATCAACAGATGTAACAGTTTCCACGTTACTATTGGCGAAGTAGACTGGGTGTGACTTATTAACATTTAGTTTTAGGCATTTATTGGCACACCAGTTCGAAAACAGCTACGATAGAGTTAGTGAAAAATGCAATAAAAATAATTGAGACGAGGTAATATTTAATCTTTACAATCCACATATTGGACTGGATTAATATCAGTGGGAAGAGGAATATAGGGAAGCCAAGTTAGGTGGCAAAGAGTTGTGCGGGTGGAAAGAGGTGGTGGTGGTTTCCAGAAGCAAAGCTGAAAGATGACAGCAAGTTCTTTGTCTCCAAGTAGCTTTCTTAAACACACCAGTACAACATTTTTCCAAATTGACTAAGAATAGATATTAGTCTAAGAACTGAATTTGCGATTTCTTTCTTGTACACGAAAGGATTAAGGATAAATTCGTAGAGGCAGCGAACTGTTAAATAGGTACAATAAGGGGATTTAATCTAATTGCATAACAGACGAGTTAGATAATTGCAAATTTCATGGAACGTGCACGGAATTTAGAACGTGACTCTGACATATTAGTCGGTTCGTGGCTAGGAGGATGATACAAGAAAAACGAAGTATAAGATGAGCGAATACGTTTCAGAATTAAACAGTCAGTATGGTGATAGGACATGGAGGACAAATGAAATATTCATCAAAAGTCGTAGTCAACAGAAGAGGATCAGAAAGAATAACACCAGAACTATCTTCAAACATCGACAGATAAGATTTATCAATAGTTTTTAAACTATTAATTATTTACCAAATACCTTAGAAATATTGTGCAATAATAAAATTCGCTCGTTATTATAATTTCGTTCAGCTTTCATGAGGGGCAATTAGATTTACCGAATCATACGCCCTCAAATTGCATGCAATACGCACAACAGAAGTGACCGTTTACAGTTTGATGATGTCATCTTTTTCAAGTAAGAAAACTAATGGCTTAACTAGGAATATTACTTGAAAGAGGTACAAACCAGATAGTAATCCAATCGACGATGGAATACCACAACAGCTTCCGGCCTTATATTATCTAAATTCACTTCCCTCAGTCACAACGCACCTTACCACTAGGACCAACTGAACTGAACTGAACTCAAGCTTGGGAACGGGTAGGCACAGGAGACTCAACCTACGCTTCTATATTCCGGAAGTTTCCAGAACCTACCTCGCTTCCAGAAATGAGCAATGGAAATGAGAATAATGAGAAGAGCCTCTTTCATGCCATCTAGCGGATAGTTTGATAAGGTTTCAAATCACTGAGTCACAGTCTCCAATGTATAGCAAAGATGAGAAACTCAACGTGGTTTTGGTATTCAGCGATAGCAGTTCTTGGTAATCATATAAACTAAAATTTTATCGCCAAAATGTAATGATATAAATTAAAAACAAAATTACGATCTTAAATTTTTCTTTTTTAGAATCCATCAAGAAAATGAAGCCGTATTTATTCACATTTTGTAGTTTAGTTTATATAACCTCCGCTAGGTTTGCTAAATGTGCAACGTGTCTACTACATGCATGACTTTTGATAAAACCCAGGGACGCTTCAGTATTTGAATAAAGTGGTGTTGTGAGAGGTTTCGGTGATCTTGTATTTTAGGATCAATTGGAGATTCCAATTGCGAAAAAATGGAGGCAAGTGTAATTATTTTGTGATGCATTAATAAAATAATGATAAAAAATGGCAAACATTTACGCCGGCCTTTATTAATATTTATTCAACTCATTCTAGCTGGAGCTGGTTAGTACATCATCTGCTAAACCGATTGGGACCCTCAAGCATGTGAGTATTTTTCATCACTCTTTCGTTAGCATCCATGAATATTTCTTGATGTATAAAAGTCTTTTAGCAACCCTGTATAGGCATTGTCAATTATTTGCGAGTGCAATAGCAAACAATTACTATATCAAGCAATTCAATGCTAGCATTTAAACTTATTAGAGCCTAAGTTATCTCGAAAGTAGAAACTTGGGTAGCGTAAATTAGTTATAACTCCAGGATAGAATGCACAGACGGTAATGGGTAGATTCCTATCAATGCCTGGAAGAAGATAATTTTAAAGTTAGTACTTCACATGTGGATATAATAGCACGAAAAAGCGTACTTTATAAGCTCATATTTGTGACAATTTTTTATGTAGAATGGTT
Organism: Hetaerina americana; assembly: GCF_022747635.1. Lineage (NCBI taxonomy): Eukaryota > Metazoa > Arthropoda > Insecta > Odonata > Calopterygidae > Hetaerina > Hetaerina americana. The sequence goes on from NW_027286070.1 coordinate 47,310,734, forward strand.
TGAGGCGTCACTTTGTGGAAGCGATTCATATCGGAAAAGAAAGACTTTGTTATTCCACATATACGTGGAATGACTAAGGATTTCTTTTCCAAGAACTTTATTGTTTGTTATGCCTAATTGTGGAATATGTTCAATCGATTACAAATAATAGGCAGTGGAAATGGATAGTAATTGAGTAAAGGACTAGAGGTAGAGCGCTGGTCTACGGACCGAAGACCCGGGGAAAGCTTCTTAGCTTTACCTAGGCTGCTTAATTTTTCGCCTGGCTTGTCTTTCTGAGAAAGCACGGGGAACAGATATGGCTCCCATAACCTGTTTGAATTTCAACTCCGTTGGGCTTAGTACTGGGTGAGAATCACTCTCACCGTCGAAGTCTACCGTCGGGTTGAGTTGTGTTGGTGAGAGAATACCTGCTTTCACCTCTGTTATCATTTGCCTCCGAATACCTGTTTCTCATCTTCAGTTTTTACTATCCATTTTCTTACACAACTAGTACTATTAACTGAAACTCAATTGTGTGTAATCCGGGAAATTAGTACACTGATGTTAATGTTTATTCGACCGCTTAATGTGAACTTTCAATATATTTCAGGTCAGCCCATCATCCACTGTTAAGGAAATTAAGAAAGAAATAAATAAATTAAAGAAGTCTTATAAACCAGAAAGGATAGAACTTCGTTTGGAGGCCAAAGGGAAAGGACTGAAAGATGATAGTACATTGCAATCTTCTGGTGTGCAAGGCCGATTGTTTATTAAAGATTTGGGACCACAGATCGGGTGGAAGACAGTATTTTTAGTAGAATATGCTGGGCCTCTAGTTGTGTATTTATGGATGTATCAAAGGCCATGGCTATTTTTTGGTGATGGAGCTGCGGAACAACCAATGACTATAACTGCACAGTACGTTTTTGATAGTGAATTCATTAGGTTCCCATGTTTTTGAAGTCATTGATTAGGTCACATGGATGTATTCACTTACAGTATTGCTGCTGGATGCTGGACATTCCATTATGTGAAGCGGCTATTGGAAACATTATTTGTTCACCGATTCTCGCATGCCACAATGCCTCTTGCCAATCTATTCCGTAACTCAGCATATTATTGGCTTTTCACAGCATATGTTGCTTATCACATAAATCATCCACTGTATACATCTCCTGGTTCAAATCAAGTGTATGGAGGTCTTGCCGCCTTTATTGTAAGTGGAATTTTAATTATTTTTTGCTTATATTTGCATGCTGTTGTATTTTTTTAATGTCAGTATTTACATTCTTGCAACTCAGGATTATTTCTTTATCGGTGTCAATATAAGGATAAGTAATAAGCGTATAGCGTGAAAATACGGTGATGTTTTTCTCTGAAAATAATGGCTCAAACTATTTTAATATACATATTGCTATGCATTTGATAATTTACCATATCTACTCATAAATACTCTTTGGCTTCTCATTTTGGTAGTTAACGTCTTCAATTCCTTTATTAATGGAATGATACAGTAATAAAGTGACTGCATTATTTTTCCACTAGATGGAAATATTATGTCAGAGCAAAAAATCATGATTCCTTTCATATGGTTTTTCAATGCCATTTATTGTCATGCCTTTGGAAAATAGATATTTAATAATTTATTTGTTCAATCTTCTGTTATTTGCTTTCTCATTGACCCACTAATTGTGATAATTGATTGTTTGCCAAACCATAGAGAATTTGAGCCTCTCAGTGGCACATACCTACTTCAGCTGATTTGATCATTTGCTGATTTTGCAATCTAAAAAGCCAAACCAATGATAATCCCATGCATATTGCTTGAAAACATCGTTATCATTTGGTGAAATCGGTGCTTTTTTCAAGTGAATGCAACTGAAGAAATACTATGCAGGAATGGCTAATACATATTAAAATCAGAAAATGGCCTGAAAAAATCATTTTTACTACTCAAAATCTTTTCTTTAAATTTTCCTCTCCCTTGTGCATCTAAATGTATGCTAATGGACATTAGAGGTTTTCAACCTCCTACCTTTAATCGATAATGACTTTTTTTGAAATTAATTGATAACTCGCATTTGCGAAATTAACATAAAATTCAAATGACATTCATTTTCATCTCCAAAATCATTTTCCCTATTTTTCTTTTGTGCATGCAAGATAAAAGGCAGTTTTCTGAAAGTTATATATTGATCCTATCAAGTTTCCTTGTGCTGCAGCTATGATGGAACAAAATTTTGATTTTAGACATAAGCGACACTATAATATTAAAATTTACCTGAGCATTTAATATTCAATTGGTCAATTACTTTTCATTAGAATTGAAGCCTCTGTTCATCCATTTTTCTCATTTAATAGCTCTGTGAACTGGGTAATTTGAGCATCCATTTGGCTCTAAGGAATTTGAGGCCAGCTGGAACAACAGTGCGAAAGATTCCTGTAGCCACTGGAAATCCATTTACATGGCTTTTCAGCTTTGTGTCCTGCCCAAATTATACGTATGAATTTGGATCTTGGCTATCATTTACAATCATGACACAATGCTTACCAGGTTAGTATGTGAAATGTGTGTGTAGTATGAGTATTGTTTTGCCCTAAACCATTTGAGAGCAGACTAAGGTCAGGTGTAATTTCTTCAATATGAAAAGTACAGAATTCAGACTAAATAAAGGTACGGAAAAATAAGTTACTAGTGCTTATTACATGTATGCAAAAGATACCAAATCTACTCTTGGTACTCCAAAAAAGGATGGTTAGCCAACCTTGTAATAATTAATTTTTTTCCTGGAAAGTAGATAGTCCCGCCATATGATAGTGCTTCTGGAGGTCGTGATTGGCATTCTTGAAAACTATTGTCATCTAGGTAACAGTCATAACGTCAAAATGGCTGAGATGTAACTTGCAAGTGCGGAGTACAATGGAAGAGCTGCTATTATGTAAAGTGTTTGTGCTGGGCATTATATTTCGATTCTTCTGGTACCCCAGATCAACTGTTATTGTGGCTATGTATAATGCTTCGGAGTGATCTGGGGAAGGTTTTGCTAACTTGGCGAGGAAACCTCATTTGAGGAAACTTGCTTGTCTGGATTTAAGCAACGTACCCTGTATATATACATATATTCATTCATTCACTCACATGGAAATAGATGTAAAGAAAAGGGATAGGAACACACCCAAAAGACGAACACATGAGAGATGGTAATGGTGGAAGCCAGCAGATCACAAGTAAAAAAATATTTCCTTGACTGCGACTTTAACTCCAGAAATTTCGACTTGCCGGTCTGATGCTCTAACCACTTGAGCTATCGAGTAAACGTAATATACACTGTAATCTGGGAGTTGTTCATGCAACCAAGTGCCCCAATTCTTTGGGTGGAAGATGGCACTTTGGAGCTGTTTCATCCACCACAGGAGAAATAGACAACACAAGAGGAAAGAACAGTAGGAAAAGCAATCATACAATGTCATAAAGGTTAGGAACAGTGTGATTTGTGGCAAGCATAGCCAGGAGGAGTAGAGGAGCCACATTGGCCTAGTACATATTCAAACATGAAAACCCACCATATGGCGAACAAATATTCATTCACATTGAAATGGATATAAGGAAAAGGGATAGGACCACTTACAAAAGACAAACACAGGATAGGCGGGAAGGCCCAATTGAGCAGATCACAAGTGCTAAAATATTTCCTTCGTCTCCTGGCCAAAGAGAATGGAGGCAATTAAAGAAAAATGTCCATGGCCTTGAAAATAAAAGAAATAATTTATAATTGCTGACCATCCTCCAAAAGTCCTTTTTTAGAAAATTTTGGATTTGGCAACTGATGGAACTAAATCTCATATTTAATACTTCTATTTTATTCGTATGTTTTATTTATTGATAAAACCTTGGGGGAAATATAATTCAAATTTGATTTGGTGGATCCCTTGAAGCAAAGCGTTGCTGGAAACATAATTTGTTGAACTGTCCGTGTAATGGGAAAGCTGTAATTATAGCTCCAGTAGTATGCATGATAGGTTCACCCATGGCAAATACGAGGGTCATCCGGAAAGTAGTACCCGTTCGTGAAATAAGGACACAAAAGTAAATATTAACAAACATAAAAAATTTTATTTGAAAGAGGATACTTTAAACTACTTCTCAACATAATCTCCAAGCAAATTAAGGCATTTGTCATAACGTGTGACAAGTTTCTGTATTCCTGCTGCATAGTCCTTCGCCGCCAGCTCATTGAGATACGCGAGGGACCCATCTTGCACAAATTTTTGCATAATGCAGATGGTGTTTAACAATTTCATGAACAATTGTTCGAGAAACATTGGGAAAATGCTCACAGATGTCATCAATTGTGACGCGCCGATCGTTCCTCACGAATTCGTCAACTGAGCTCACCAGTTAGTCTGTAATGACAGACGGTCTCCCCGAACGCTCATCGTCGTGTGTGTTCCCCCTCCCCATGTTGAAGTTGCGACACCACCGCCGAACAGACGACTCGTCCATTACATTGTCTCCATACACCTCCTTTAATTGGCGATGAATATCACATGGGCGAACGTTTCTTGCATTGAGGAATTTAATCACTGCCCTCACTTCACAACTGGCGGCGTTCTCAATTTTTTTAAACATTGTAAACAATCACAGAAACAACACAGGCAATGCTAGCGTCACGCAACTTGGCTCAGAGAAGGCAGACAAGCCACTGAAGCTATCTGACCTCGTCCAGCGGCTACTCGCGTCGTCAGCACTTCATGCGGCACGAACGGGTACTACTTTCCGGATGACCCTCGTAGGTTGAAGGGTAAAAGATAGACGAAAGGTGGCCCATGGAGCCTCAGTGAGTGGGCTACACAGGTGTGTCTGACCCCAGCAAGGCAGTCATTTAAATGATGATGTCATTTTAAAACTGCCATTGAGGAAGGCATATTTAGATATGCCTTTTCTACCTTGACCAATAACTAAACTTTAATGATAGTATTTGTTAATCAGATAAAAATTATATTTTAATATAAATAATAATTCCTATTAACTTATTTATTCCTAGTCATCTTGACAGAAGGTATTGTTTTTTGAAGGGAATAGGGAAATTACATCAATTGAAGTGATTGAGTGTAAAGCTTTATTTTGCTGAGGTGATCCCACGAAAGCCATTATTTGAAATTGAAATAGTTAACCTTTCCATTGTTAGTTTCTGTTCAGTTAGTTTCGATTAGTGTGGCATTAAAATTAAATTTTTCATGAATATTAAGTAGTTGTTGCAAGGAGTTACATTGCCCTTGTATTGTATTATACTTAATTAAGTATAATATTTTTGGTAAAATTGATGCACAATAAATCAACGAAAAACCCTATGCACATTTTGTTGCTTAAGACCAGGCAAATGACAAGCCCTCCACTTTTTCAGCATAAATTCATCATAAAAATATAAGGGTAAATGCAAAAAAATAATTGATTCTTTAATCGTCAATTTTCATACTTGATGTTTTCCAATTTTTTCCTTTACTTGAAGGGCCAAGAATTTGCATAGTATTTTTGTGCGCGAATTACCTTTTCTCTTATTAGGCAATTACGTGCATTTCTCCCACGGTAAATTTTAGGTCAAGGTGGGTATTTTCTTGACGTAACAGTTTTCATTTGAAAGAAGATCTTGATATAAATAAAAATCACAATGTGGAATCCTTCAGTAGTAAATTAACATTTGTGAAAACTGAATGTCAACTGCTAGTGCTGCATGGTTAATTGTGCCGCCCGAAAGTGGATTCTTTCAAGCTAGCACAGCATGTCTATGCATAAATATGAAGTTTGATTCACATTGAAATGAAAATGGTTGTTTTCACACAAATATTTTTTTATTAACTTACCATGCCAACTTCTTTTCAAAGTGACAGCTTGAGTTGTTAAAGGGGATCGAGATGGTGCGGGGGCTAATATACTGGCTTCCCACCCAGAGGGCCCGGGTTCAAATCCCGGCAGTGTTGAATATTTTTCAGAGGTATCTAGATCCCTACTTGAGGTGCTTTGTGGAGGGCACTTTGAAGTGAGTACGCCATCCATCAGATGGGATGTTAAGCTGCGGACCCCTTGGCGCCTTTCGTAAAGAGTAGGCTAATGCCGACGCCGGGTTTCTCTCTGCCCTTTCTGTCCATCCCCTATGGCGCAAATAACCTCAGCTGTCGGTCGCCTCCCATAAATACTGCTACTACTTGAGTTGTTAAATATCAGGCTTAGTTTTTATTTTAATCCCAAATGAATAAAGAAATGAAACATCTTTACAAGTGTGAACTAGTAGCTTATTAGCTAAAATGAACATGTCTCAATGCATTATTTTATTAAAGTTTCCTGTTTTTTCCACTTTCAAAATTACTATGGTGGATTAATGTTTTTTCTTTATTTCAGCTGGCATATTTGCTCTTGCTGGAATGTATCAGATGACAGTATGGGCCATTGGCAAACATCGAGCTTACAAGAAGGAATTCCCAAATTATCCCAGGAATAGGAAATCAATTATTCCTTTTCTCCTGTGATTTTATTATAAAAAATTGAATATACATCCTGATGTATCTCACTTTGGAGCTATTGAAACAAAACCCTATTGATTGTACCAATTATTTTTTCCATCTTTGGAAAGATTTTTAATTACATACCATGGTTCACTGCAGCCATTATTCATAGGTGTGCCATTATTGTTATATGATTATTGTGGATAAAAGGAAATTTAAAAGAATCATACTCAGTTTCTGTGGTTGTGTTTACAATAACATCAAAATATATGATTTGTTTATATGGGTAAAGGTGACATGGTTTACTTTGGTGTAGGACCAGTGAGACAAACTAAATGAAATCTCATTTTAAAGAAGTGGCACATTCCTGAAGTTGCCTCAGCTCAATATTGGTTATTGTATGATAGGTTTTTAAAAAGACTGGTTTAAAAAATATTTTTATTTAATTGTTATTCTCCAACCCTGGAGTTATGTTATTTGTATAACAGAGGTTTTACTTTCATTAAACATTTGGTTTTACCTGAAACCTGATTCTTGCGATTTTTGTATCCAAATGCTGACCCTGCTGCTAACTGGATTGTGATGTTCCTGCTTTGGCAGTTGCTTGCTCGAAAGAGCTTAGTTTTGAAGTCATGCGGTCCATTTCTTCCTTTTGTACTTCAACAATCTGTTCCAAGTGCTAAAAAAAAGTTATATGGTAATGTATTTTCTCTTGAATTCAATGATATATGGTGTGGTAAATTGAAACCCTTAGAAAAAACTTTTCCACCCTGTACCATTTTGAGATTGAAACAAAGTTCAATTTAACTCTCCTTCCAATTGCATGAGTTAACTCTGTTGTTAGCATCCAAAGAAACCACAGTCAAATCATCAGTTTATCAAAACAAAAGTTGAGACTGATGGTAAAGGTGTCTCACTATCATGTTAAAATTTACCATCGGTACATGGCTCAACAAATGAGGGAAGGATGGAAGCAAAAGAAAAAAAGCAGGAGTTTGGTATGTTTGTTGTGAAAAAGGCAAATATCTTCTCTCACAATCTGTCTGATTATTCAAGTCATGTGGCTTACTTGGATGAAAGTTTTCAAATTGGAAGCAACAAACACAAGATCATGTAAATGGCAATTATCATTGGCTTATTGTGTCATTATCAGGTACTAATGACCAGCATTGCCAATGTGACAACCAACATCAATTTATAACAGCTCAAATTGATTAGCAAAGCGCATTGGATGAGGAGCAGTCTCCTGGATTAAATGAATTTTTGAATATGGGCTGTAATTCTGCTTTAGTTTTACAAAATATTTTATGATGTTCTTCGGTGAGTTAACATCTTTGAAGATTCGGGTGGAACTGATAGTTAACGGTTTAAATTTAACCAAGGCCGTATCAAATTAAGATTCAGGTTACCTCAATCCTCTTTGCATAAGATTCATGTATTTCTTCATTGCTCATTAGGGCTGCTTTGAACTTCATTTGGGCCTCATTTATACTCTCACTTTTTCCAGTTAATCCAACCATTGTTTCTATATCTTGAATATGTTTCATTGCTGCTTTCAACTCAAATTGCATTTTATTCATTTCTGTAATCAAGGCTGAATTTTCCTGTGGGTACAATCAATTAACTTAGTTGAGGAAGTTTTCTTGGGTCTGCCACCGGGTCAGGGGTTCCATGTTGGCCGACGTTTCGATACCCGACTCGCTTCATCCCTGAGGACGATGCACGAGCTGGGCATCGAAACCTTGGCCAATATTGGATCCCCTGACCCAGTGGAAGACCCGAGAAAACTTCATCAAGAATATATGCCGGGAAAGCACCAGATCTTAATTAACTTAGTCTTTGGTCAGACTTAGTTATGTCAACTGCTAAACACTGATAACTATGAATATACATATGATAAAATTAAGTAATGTTGCAGACCTGGTAAAATTTTGCTGAGAAAAATATTTCAACATCAATGTTAAAATTCTTAAAAGCTGCAGAAAGGGAGGGTTTAGAAAAGTAGGATAGGAGATAGAAAGTGCAAATCAGGTGGATACTAGTTATAATTAGAATAACATGTAACAACATTTTGTGTTACTCAAAGTAATTGAGTCAGATTGAAAAGATATGAAGAACCTTTTATCTTGGTAGAGCCTCTTGCTTTAATTTGAATTTATATATGCCTACTGGGTGCTACAAAAAGATATGGAAGGAGTCTTCGGATAGAGGGCATGATATTATGGTGAAAGGTATTAATGGAAGGAAGATTGATATGTACATTAACATTGATTTGTTCATGTGTGTTTTGCGTGGGTGCTTTATGATTGGCAATAAGAATGAAATGCAGTGCTGATTTGTGTTAAGGGGCTCAATCACAGCTCAGGACATCCTCAATATAATAAAATGAAGAATGTCATAATAATTTCTGATTAATGAGCTCTCGGGGCAAGCGTGGGCACTAGTATTTAAACTGTTAGGAGATATTTGATGTGAAATGAAAGCATACTAAGTGTTGAGTGACTGCTATATTGAAAACAGTAATATCTGAGGTGTGTCTGGAAAGTATCCAGCCATACAATATTTTGAGAAAAATACCCTACCTAGAACAATTAGGCCTTAGTCCCATTCAAAGTACCCCCCTTGGGACCTCACACACATCCCATCATCTCCTCGACTTTTCAAAACAATCGGCAAAGTCCCATATGGTCATCAGCCTCACTTATATACATTCTTTAGATGCATAGACGTAACTTTGGCATTCACTCTAAAATAGTATATATTTATCTCGTATTAAAATAATGCTTGCTTTTAATAGTCAATATTCAGTTTATTAGTTTTCTGGGGTATAAATAGTTGCCCAAATGAACATTTTCATTATTAACTCCTACTTTTGCCGATATGATCAGCTATCATGTTGTAAAAAACAGCTTATAAGACAGTATGAGTAGGTTCTAATATCAAAAATGATCGCACATACACTTATGGTAAGTAAAGGGGTGGATTAGTAATGCTCTTGGGGGATATGAATACCTTAAGTTGCCAAAATTCCTAACCCGCAGGGATAAACATTTTTTGTCCAAGGCATAATGGGGGAGTGACTGCCACTGGGTAAGAAAAATGGTGTCCTCATATAAATACATTGTAAATGTCGGAAATGTACTTCCCTCTGCATGAAATGCATATTAAATTTATTTAGTTGAGGATACTGTTGTGACATATGTTCTGCATTTTTTGCAAAAATTACTGCTACCACATATTAGTGTTTCAACTAATATCCACTGTCAACTTTCTTTGCCATTTGCTAATACTACAGATGTTCAGGGCTGGATATATTTCTGTTCTTATTTCTAAAATTGATTGGATTAAATAATTTGAAAACAATATTAACCTACTATTAATAGGCAGAAAAATGCTGGGAATGGGTAAATATAATTAAAAGTTCGAGGAGAAACTGATAGCAACATATTATTATTATTGGCATTCTAAACTGTTAAGGTAGGTTTTGGATACAGACAGCCTATAAAACTATAAGCCATGTATGTAATTACAAAATAACTTCACTTGAAAAACACAAAACATTACTTAGCAACTTGTTTTACACAATTTAAAGTGTGATTTTGCTTTTAAGGCTATTATTAACTTAGATGATTGGCTGAAGTGTAGTAGGGAGCTGCATTGTACTGGACCATTTAGCCCCTGTAACATCATATAAGCTATTTCACAGCATTTCCATTTTTTAACTGCTAAACTTTTTTAGTTTTCAAATATTAAAATAAAGCATTTGCTGTCTTTCTATGCAGTGACTTCAGTTGTGTCATTCAGGCCCAACATTTATTTGATTAAGGCAGAATTAAAGGTAAGGGGACCCTCTCATAGTACATAGAGGACAGTTTATATTCTTATACTTACTCCAACCAAACGGAAGTGGTCCTTTTTACTTCTTTCAGTTTCTTTCTGCAATTGGCTCCTCAGTGTTGCTATTGTTCGTTCCAGGTGCTCACGTTGACGCTGAAATTCCACTGATGCCCCAACATCTTCCTCTTTAGTCTTAACCACTGCTTTATCTTTATTATATTTCATATTTAACTGCTAAAAATATCAAGCAAGACACTGTTATCTGTACGCCACAGACAAATGAAATATTATTTTATAGTGGTTAGCACTGTACGGTATGTATTACTAGTGTAGTAATAGGCATGCTTCACTGAAAACAAATGTCGGGATCGAATTGAAACTTATTTCCATAGTTTATGTCAAACTACATGTTCAGCTTTAGGAACTACTAGGAATAGAAAACAAACACCCATTTGGATACATGTTTCAAGTTGAAGTTGAGGCTGGCTTAAATGAAGTTCTTGGGGTTTTTTACGTGCAAAAACCTCAGGATGAATTATTTCCCCTAAATGACATTAGTTACCAATTATGTAGTAAGTAGAATAAAAATAGCTTGGGAAATGCTGTAGCATTAGGAGAGGACTTGAACTCTAAAACTTCCAAGAGTTCCAGGAGAATGCGTTGTATAAAGATGTGAGGATGTGAATATCAATATGAAGATCATCAATATGGGGATCATCATGATATTGGAAATGACTATAAACTGGAGATTTTATACAGATAGAAATAAATATGAAATTGTTTGATTCTATTGAACTTGTATTTTTCCATCATTATATACTACTTGTAACACATTAAATTTATATTTTGTTGCCAAAGGATTTTAAGGCAAGATTATTATGAAATATCGTTCAATTCTAAGGGTGGATGTCAAAATCCATAAGTTTATGAATGCAGATTGAAACCTTGTGTGTATTGCAAAATTGCATCTGCCCTAAGCAGATGCAATTTTGGTAATCATTTCATTTTTCACAGATATCCCTGGTGAGAATCAGTAAATATTGTTTTAAATCTTTGGAGATTCTAGCATCAAACTTTATTTATGCTTTAAGTATCACTGACAGGTTTTAATAGATATTTTTAAATATCTCATCTGACTCAAAGTTCATAAAAACATCTAATGTTTGGTGCATTTCATTGAAAATTTACTACTGAATTTTTGGGCGTACACAATATGTAGTTATTCAATGGAATAATTGTGTACTATTCTTAAAAATGTTCATAATGAAGTGGTATAAAATCAGTAGAAAGTCATCCCATGTGAAAATCACTCGATTTAAATGAAATGCTTACTCAATCATTTTGTTCATTTTTTATGCTTTCATAAATTCCCTTGCCAGGATTGTACCTTGCTCAAAAGTATATCCTTTAGAAGGAAAGTAGAATTCTAAAAGGTGCTGGTCTACACTACCTTAGAGAAAAGTCCTTGGAATTTCAGATACTATATTCAAATAAAATATATGCCTTCGATATGTTGCACCAAAAAGATCAGATTCACTATCAGAAAAAGGAGTCTCTCTGATTTTAGAGGTCTGTGAAGTGGAAAGGGAGGAATCAGTATAAGAAAATTAAATGATACCGCTTTGATTGGGGTGAAAAGGAAGGAATACCAGTAAGGAGTGGACACAGTTCTGGATAATGATTAGCTGATTTTCAGCATCAATAAGATATTAATTAGCCACAGTAAACAAACCAAAGGTTGTGATAGGTGAGAGTAGAGCCCACATAGTATGAACTAAGCCCAAGTGTTTGAAATGCACACATCAGGGTAGGGGAGACAATATCCTTGTGCTGCCTGTGGTTGCCCAGTAAGATCTGTGCCGGAAAATTGACACAGCTTTTGTGAAGCTGAGGGTATTCAGACCCGTCATGAGAAATCAAACCTGGCTTGATTTCTCATGATGGCCAGTATCCCAATGCTCTACCATTGGGATACCATGCTCCATCAGAGGATGGATACAGTAAAATAAAAGTGTGAATCTAAAGTAGGATTGAAAAGAAAAAGAAAAAAACCTTTGATTAAATAAGAAATATTTAGGATGGTAGGAGAAAGAAAGAGATGAAGATTTTAAGCATAATTAGTAAGGAGAAAGCACAAAGGGATAACTGAACTACGGTGAGAAATTGATAAAGGAAAAGAGGTGTGGTAGAAAGAGTAGTGTTGGGAAATGGGGAGTACAGAGACAACATGAAATGATTGTGCTGTACAGAAGGCTTTAAAGAATTCTTAGAGGGTAAGAAAGGAAAATTTGTGTACAATATGAGAGATAGAATAGGAAATGTATTGATCCAATCAGATAATATTCAAGTGAATGGATCTCATGATGTTTAATCTCAAATTCATAAGAGTCGAAAATTGCAAAAATCAAGCAGGAGAGTAAAATGTATGTATTGTTTTCAATTTTTGAGAATAGGTAGCATATCATAAAATAATGTAGGCACATTTAAACAAGGTCAATTCAAACCAAAGTATGAATACTCATTTACATATTGTAAATGTGATGCAAAGTGGATGCATATATTATTATAATTGAATTGATGTGTAAATGTTTAGGCTTTTGATTGCATTTTTGAATTAGCATGGTAATATGTATATTAAAATATAATGCTTACCTTTACTGACTCCTTAAGTTTTTTAGGATTCTGTATGAATCCTGATGCATTGTATATATCACACTGCATACGCTGACAGAAGGTGTTCAAATTATGTGCATGAATTCTTTGATTTCTTAGTTCTGTTTCCATTCCAGACAACTTATCATTGTAGTATTTCATCTTCAATTCAAATGTTTCATTTCTAGTCTGCAATATTCCTAGTTCCTTTTCCATCTAAATAGGAAATAAAAATGTTAAACCTGAACCACAGCAGAGAATACATGTATGCTCTTTATCAAGTGAAATATCCACATTACATATTATATGAAAAAATTGAAGCTCGATGTTTAACACATATATTATGACTATGATGGATCCATCCTATTATGAAATTTCATTTCACATGAATAGCATCAAGCAAATAATGCTTATGCATCAAGCAAATAATGTTTATTGTTCATACGTACATCTTGTATTTGCTCCTTTTTCTCTTTTATTTCTCTTTCTCGTGGTTCCTTCTGGTTCTTCAATTCTGTTATCTTAAAATTCAGTACATATTTGTATTTTTCTAGCTCCTGGTTTTTTCTCTTTAGCTCATAAATTCTTTTTTCCTAGTGGATGTAAAAATTAAAGTACTGAATGGACATTGTTTACCGAGGGATGAATATTTTTGGCACAAAAATGAAATCTGAGGAGAAGCTAAATAACACCAGATAATTATCAAGGTCAATTGAGGGAACCAGATTAGGAACTATAAGGCAAAAGTGGATGATGAAAAGTATTTTTAGAGGCAATGATAGAATTTCATGATGTTGTAAAAAATTTTTAGTATTAGTCCTAAACTTGTGACCAACCAAAAGAAGAATGCTGAAATTTAGCCCATGTTAATTGATTACGTCTGCAAATAAACTCAATGAGTTACAACCTTTAAAAAATAAATAATATCATATAAAAATTCAAATCATAAAAGGACATTTATTCTGTGGGGAATCAGTTAATGGCTGAAGGTGCATACATTTTAATAAGATTCCAATATATTTTTAAGTTAGCAGTGACACCATATTTGATCATAACTTAGGGAATTTTCAATTTTTCCACCTTCCTCTGTGTAGTCAATATTTATAATGCATTTCTACTGATTTTGATGCTTGCAGATGCCCACAAAATTTGCTATGATGCAAGTCCAACGAGAACTATGAATGCCATTATGATCTTATATAAATGTCTGAAATCAACAAGTTAGGTACTATAACCAGGGTGTAAATTATTAAATAAAGCACCAATCTGATTCAAACACAATGCAAACATCTAATTCAGCTATTTAGCCTTCAAATATTCACTGGGGGTGTTAGAGTGAGAAAAATTAAATGACTTAGCCAAATACATACATACTCGTACACTCCATGATCACAGGAAGGAAAACACATTTCAAGCCATGAACTATGATTAAACATTAACTTTTGATAGTACTTACCTTCAGATGAACACTTGTGTCCCTTTCTTGTATTTCTTTCTTTAAATCTGTGATATCTTTCTCCAGGCCATGAATTGCCTGCTTATACTTTAGTTGCTCTGATTGTAAAGTTTGCACTTGATGTATAAATTCATCTATTTCTTTCTGTGAACTATAAGGATATTAAATTGGAAAAAACTCATAATACTTGTCATACATTACACATCTTCTAGATTATGGGAGATAAACTTGATAAGGTTGTGATTTTGGAGTCCAGAAAAATATGATGTAGGCCTCATGAGATATCAAACATTTTCGGAGAATGTGCATAGATGCTCTACAATAATTTGGCATATTTATCTTGAAACATTAACTGACCAAAGGAATAAATTCAGATGCTAGTTGAATGACACCATCCAAATTTAATATAAAACTGCTTTGATAACAATATATAGCATTTTGCATTATACATCTATATAATTAACTCTCCTAAGTTCATGCATTTAATTTTTATACTGCTAATCACACAAAAATGAGACAGACAGAAAAATGCAGTAAAATGGGAGAGTTGGTAATATTTTGGGAAACTAATAGCCTATTTTATTAATCAAATTACAACAAATTTGTATTTTTAATTTGTAGTCATTCAATCAACTCTTTAAAAATGCACATAAAACATAATTCTGTAGCATTTTAAATTTTACTTTCCACTGAGTTGTTCCATATGCAGTTAACTTTTATACAATTTTACTATAGGCTGGCTAATGTATCACAAAATTGTCCATTTTAGTCCTCACCTAAATGTGTGTAACATCTACCCTAACATCTTCCAAAACATATTTCAAATTTTGATATACAAATGCATATGTGAAAACTGGTGCTTGTCAAGACATTTTATTCATTTAATTGGGATTTTTTGTTTAAAATAAGTAAATTCTTCCTTTTCTACCAAGTTCATGTGTCCTATAGCTCTTCCTTCCAAAAATATTTATCCTTCCCCTTAACCACTTGGTCATACACCTCCCTTCTTATTTTGAGTGTGACATAATATACTTCAATAATGAGACTTCAAGGGACTAAAACATAAACATGACACCATTTAAATGAAACACTAGCACTATACTTTTTACAAAGCATGGCAGTAGAATTCTCATAAGTATATGATGGAGTACATGCACAAACCTTAGTAATCTTTTCTTCATTGCCCCAACTTCCCCTCTTAAACGCATATTGGTGTCGTGCTCTTCCTTCAGCAAAAGCTCATATTTTGCTTTCAATTCTATCATTTCACGATCCACATCATCTTCAATTTGAGCCGTAATTTCTTCATGTTCTCTCTCTCGGCATAGGGCTTGTTTGTTCAACTTTCAAATTTATTGCATATATGAAACATAGATACAAATGAATCAAAATGGATTTTTAATGATAGTGAGCAACTAAGCAGAAATTGAAAATAAAAATGAATAAAATTTTTCATTATTGCTTAAAAATCTGCGTTAGTATGTAATGGAATGACTAATGATGTCAATGATGATTTTTTGAAAATCAATTTTAAGGTATTCTCTCTCATGTTTCTTACATTCTCTTATTTAATTTTCACTAGTGTTCCATGGGTTTCATAATGGTATACTCTTCTTCAATATTCAATCCAGTACTTATTTGTACCTTTTTTTAAATTTTATAATGAATGCTGAGATTTTCAGTATTTCAAAGACATTGTATAATATGGCTGTATGATACTAATTTTACCAGAACCTTTATGTGAGATCCTGGTGAGGCATTTGTTAATGCCTTGGTGACTTTGAAGTGTTTATTACTTTGTAGCTTTGTTGAAATATTTTTAGCATGTAGGTTCTAATAATCAAGTGGTTTGAGTGCTGATGGTAATGCACAAAGAGAAACACCATGAAAATGTGAGTGAACAGGAGGGGAATAACAACTGAAGTTCAAAACCTCAGCAATTTTTTGGTGTTGGTTTTTTTGAATTTATTTGGCTTCCAAGATTAAGTTTCTGGCCATAGCATAACTGAGTTTCTGGCCATAGCATATTTGAGTAAAATTTCCAGAGGTAAATTTACATATGGGGCATATCATTTCATGTTTTTTTAAATATAGCCCAACACTGAACTCCAAACACTGAATGTTACACTTCTGGAACTTGTTTAATCCATCTAAAATACACAGAATGGCTATTATTTGCTTACTTCGGCAATTTCGATAATTTTCTGGTTAAGCTGCTCATCATGCTCTTCATTCAAGTCCTGCAGGGCCTTTTCCTTTTCTTTGGTCATCTCAATAAACTTCCTGCCAGAATAAATAAAAGTTTATCCATTTCTAAATTCAACAAATATCTCTAATTCTAAAGCAAAAACAAATAAGACCCTTAGTCGCTAATTCAGAGAGTTATGAGAACTCGACATGCACTGTTAAACAAGGCGTTATGTTCATTTGATTTCAATTAACAGCAATGCATTGCTGTCTTCATTCATTATCATCCGCTGATTTCTCAGCATATGATAATGAATGGTGATCTCAATCAGTACGATGCCATTTTTATTGCCACATCATATTTGTGTCTTATTTGCATAATACCAAAGTGCCACCTTTACCTGACTACAGTTTTGTACACTGGTATCATTAGAAAATTTGAAAACAAATTTCTAATAATATTGGACATAAATTGCCGAATAATAATAATTTAATGAATATGTGTAACCATGTATATAAAATATCATTAATAAGATGTCATGTAACTTCTGCACTAGTAATTTATAGTATAAATCTTGACATAAATCCTGGAGCCTTATTTTGCTTTCCAAGTTCTGACTGTTTGATCAAGCAATTCAAATGCAAACACATCTGTGTAAGATTCTCATAATAAGAGCTACTGACAACTTTCCTCTTAAGTTTTTCCATGGCATAAATATTGGGGGTGGACGGCATGAATGTAGTTTGAAATGTATTTAGGGGTATACTTTGTGAGTAATGGGGGACCAAACAAGAACATATTTCCATTGGAACATTTGATGGCAATGCTTATGAACAATTACATAGAATATAGAATATTCAATTAATACTATGTTTAAAAAAATTTTGCATTTAAAGACTTTGAAATATTCCTTAATTAGGTGCAACTAACTTCTTGTGCCACTCTTTCTGTAATTTTCTGTTTTAATTACTCTCAATGGAATCGAATGAAAGTAAATGCACTAGATAAATAGATGTACATTTAACCAAGTCATAGAAATCAGCCTAAAGGTTTTTTGACATTTCTGGGTAGAGCACACTTAAAATTAGGCCCAACAGTGTGCAAAATTCACACATGAGAGTACAGAGGCCAGTTCCACTCCCTGTGCCACCTGTGGTTTCCCAGAAAGTTATATTATTTGGCAATCTACTGTTTAAGGTACGTGACAGATGGGTATCAAGTTAGCATCATTAAATTTCTTAGCTTTATCATAACCTGATACTCCACACTCCATTTAACTGCTCTGCATTTCCTTAAGTGTTCAACCTTCCATCCTTCTATCTGACATGTGACTCCTTTTCTACATATTCCTTCCCTCTGTTTAATAACATTCTCCCATTTTGCATTTCATTGACTTTCAACATCCTCTACATCTGTTTTTCCTACCTCCTATGGATTTCTCCCAATAGTTCTCTTTCCTACTCCTCCATGTCTAGTACCTCTTTTTCTGCTTTTCTTTGCATCCATTTTAATTTTTCCATCCTCCTCCTCACCTGCAGTTCAATAATCAATCTATGCTTATCATCTTCCTCCAAAGATCAAGATTCCGTGCCATACCAAACCACCCTCCACAGCAAAGTTTTCACTAATCTTTTCTTAACATTTTTACTCAAGACCCCCATAATCAGCTGACATCTCCTTTAGGGTGCTTATTTTCCTTATACCATTTTGATTCTGATGCTCCTTCTACTTTGGCCATCTTTGTTCAAAACACTTCTGAGATAATTTGTGTCTGCTATAGTTGTTTCCCTCCAATTTCCTGTGTAAACAGCTCTAGAAGTCATAGGAACAAACGAGACCTCATCAAGGTTGCAGTCCTTGGGGAGGGCAATAATATATGGCCCCTGAAAATTTTCAGCTCTCGGGTGAAGTTGAGGAGCTCCAGAGGTACTCTGGGCGCCCTCTTCACCTGAAATCAAATTGAGGCTCTCTGGCCAGTAGCCCAGCACTCCATTCACTGGTCTACCTGAGCCCCATCAGCTCATTAATATCACCTATCTGCATGAAATAAATTAAATTTTCATCATTGAAATCAACCGAAGAACTACTTTTTTCAGTTTCAGTAAATAGTACTAGAATAATAGCATCATCATCATATGCAATGAATCTATGAAAGGTAGGTTCTGGGGGCATCTAACAAGTATTATATTTTGTTTTACACAGACTTTCTCTTTCTTGCCAAACACTATTTATTTCTTTTGTTTCACAAGCATTTTACCTACATTCATTTCATTCAAAAAGTCTATTTCCTCCCTTCCTCTCCTCCGCAGGGTATCATGCCTGCCCAGAATTTCACTGAGAGATTTTTGAGCTGATACAATACATGGTGAGTAAAAATATTTTGCTTCATTAGTGCAGGAAATTACACTTTCTGCCTAAAGAAAAAATGTTGAATTACATAAAGTAAAAGTGACAAGAGCATAGAGAGACATGTAAAAAAGAGAGGTTAATGCTTTAATGAGAAATTTTTATAAAATTTCTGAAAGTGAAGCATTTTGGGATCATTAACTTCCCACAGTAAAAATGTAAATGCTTGACCAGAGGAATGAAAAATACATAATCTAAAAGAAGGAAATATTACATTTCACAGTCATTCTTCAGCTGCTGGTGGAGCTCCTCCAGCTTTTCATATTTATCATATTCTATTATTAACTTGTCATTGTATTCTGACTCCATATTGTGAACTCCTGTCTCAAAGTTGAGCTTCAGTTTTTCCACATTTTCATTTAGAATGCTTATTTCATTTGCATGCTTAGTTTCCATGGCCTAAAATTTGATGAAACATTTATGTATCCACATCAGTATCAACTTGGTATGAATAAAAACCTCATTAGACAGATAGAAATTATAAATACTTAATCAGCAGTTTCTATGAGATATCTACAGGGAAATTATGCTAACATAAATTTTATTATTGTGATTTTATTATTGTGGAGTATGTGGAGTAGTATGATCAGCTGTACAAGCCATCTTCATATACCCACCATCCAAATGAGGCAAATACTCTTAACATCTAACTGTATGATAATATGTATTTATTTACTAAGAAATACGAATGTACATACATAATTTAAGACATGAAAAGGATAGAAACCATTCAAAAGCAGCAATAAAAAGGAAAACAATTTAGGGTGGGATCCATGAAATGTTACAATGTGTATTATAAAGTGATATTATCCTCTAACACATGTATCTGAAACAAAGCGCACATGGTAACATTGAGTTTTAGCTGTCACTCTTAGAAATTTGCCTTCACCTTCTAGCTGCAGAGGGACCCAGAGTTTTGGGAAGTACTAAACTAGCATAAATTTGTTTGAGATGAAGTGGAGAGGCAGTGAGAATCATTGGGTTGATATTAAAAGAGTAATTTACAGTGGGGGAGAGACGATATAATATGGAGTGGCCATGTACAAAATAGGGAACTTGGGAAGAGAACATTGAATGTAAGGAAGGTGAGTGAAGGAATTGAATTGGTAGAGATATGAGTGTAACCAATAATCTAGAAGAAATTCAGGTGTGCATGCCAGCAAGTAGCCCCTGGGAGGAAGAAGTTGATTGCATATGCATTTGTTTATTAGATGAAAGGTATTTGTGCTTGGAAAAAGTACTTTAGACTCTGCAATGATAGTACAATCATAGTTTTCAAAAACAATATAAAAGCTACTTCTTGGTCTAAAACCTTCTATAAGAGTTTATGATCTTGTAATAATAGTGCAAAAATGCATATTTATTCTTTTAAGGTTAAATGACATACAAATGAGGAAATTAAAAGGACTATGATGATTAAGATTGACTTGATAAGTCCAAAATTGCAGTGTTCTCCTAGGTTCCCACGTGGACAATGGTCAACTTTTTTTTCTACTTTTAAAGAAAATACGAATAAAATCTAACCTCATTCAACTTCTTGATATCTTCCAGTTCCTTATAATATGAATCTTGAATCTTCTGTAACTTTTCTGAATGTTGATCTTGAGCCTCCTTCATTTTGAAGGCATGCTCTAATTCCAGATGATTCACACGGGCAGTTAGTTCTTGGATCAATTCCACCTACAAATGGATGATATTATATATATCTAGGTCTTGATAATCCATTTTAGACCATTATTGAAGTATGGAAAAGTACCTAATATGTAAATTTATTATTATCATCTAACACAATAAACAAGAAAATAAAATATAATGAAATCTACCTATTAAAACATTAGGCACTTAATTTAATTGTAAGAAATTTTAGAGAATTTTTAATTTATCATGTTTTGCCTCAAATGAATAACCATATATTTTGTTTTTGGGTTTTCCTCCTCTTGTTGGTCATCCCTGGTGGTAGCCATGCCCCCAGGGCCCTGGTTATTCATTGTTGGCCGGTCATTTGGTTTCCATTGGACTATATTCTTAGAGCTAATACAACACCTATGCTTAAAGTGAGCTTGAACCCATCTTAAACGGAAAGATGGGGAACTTCTTATGTAAAATGTATCAAAGACATTTTTTTCCAGAACATCAACCAAGTTCACTGATTTTTCTACAAGAGTGATATTCCCTAAGTTTTGCAGGTTTTCAAGGATTTACAGGCTGGTTGAAGCCTTTAATAATAAGTTTTTGAGGGTCATGCAAGTTGTAAGAAAAACTAGAAGAGACCAGT
This sequence comes from Hetaerina americana, assembly GCF_022747635.1. NCBI lineage: Eukaryota > Metazoa > Arthropoda > Insecta > Odonata > Calopterygidae > Hetaerina > Hetaerina americana. The sequence continues at coordinate 47,332,031 of NW_027286070.1, forward strand.
GATGGCTTGGAAATAAGATAGTAATTAATAATAATAGGAAGATATCAAGTAAAGAAATTAATACTGGATAGGAGATAATGGAGTTGATATCTGCACAATAAATGAAGGTCTACAACTACCAGTACGTTTTTAGATTGATGAAATAATTATATTTCTACAAGTGTACCAACCCAGGAGTATTCTGTAATTTGTAAAACTCTCTAACCTAAAATAAGTACTGTGTTGGGATACAGTACTCCTGCGACAGTCTTGTGGTTACTGAAGTTATCAACCTGAATGGTTGTTCCATAGATGAGAGTTATGTTCACTTATTGCTAAGTCCAATATGGCATGTGCATTTCACACATTAGAGTAGGAGAGCCACTTTCTTTCCCTGTGTGGCCCATGACTTCTCAGGAAGATCTGGTTCACAATAAATCACACAGCTTGGGTTAAGCTGAGGCTGCCAAGAGGTGTCACCTATAATCAAACTTGGGTCCTCTGGTCAGTAGCCCAGTGCTCTATCCACTGGGCTACAATATCCTCAGTATTGTGGTTACATCTCTAAAGATATATCCTGCATCACATGCATAAGTCAATAACATGGAGATTTTTCAATGTGTGGAAAGTAACTTGTACAGTACTTCAATTGTCCATAAAATTGTTTATACAACCCATAGGTAGTAAAATTGTGTTTAGCAAATTTCATATATCATCTTGTATCACTGCACATATTTGTCAAAAAGAAACATACTCATATTCAGGTTATTAATGATCTAGCCTAGATTAACAATAAATAAGTCATTTGAAGACATTCAGTATATTTCCAACCTTGTTTTGAAGATCCTCTTTGCCTATTAGTATATCTTTAGATTCTATAACATCAGTGCCCAATTTAATCAATCCTGTGACTTTTGCATCTACTTTCCAGATGCAAATGGACCCATCCTCAGATGCTGTGATGATGTGGCGATCATTATAAGACATTTTCATCTGAAATATAATGATTGAAAGGAAAAATATACAAAAAACAGAAGGTATTAACTCACTGAATCAAAGTATTTATATATCCTGAGTTATAACAACTCTAATTGGAAGTTGATATGCTATTAAATTACCTTGACAATTAATTCATTATGCATGTCTAATGGCTCCCATTGCGAATGATCGGTCAGTGGTAAAGCTATTGAAATTAATGTTCCATTGCTGTCACTCACAAAAATCATTTTGTCTGAGTGAGCTTTCATTACCATATTCAGCTTCTTGTCTTCCCATTTATATGTTTGTAAAACCTATGTAAATATGTGATAAGATTAGTTTTAATACAATGGATGTAGAACAGACATGTGATTAAAAAATATAATTGAATTAAGGAATTTAAAAATAATTTTTAAAATTCTTGGAATGCATCCAATGATGCACAGTAGACACTGCATTACATGCTCAAACTACAACAAAATAATCTTGTAAATGAAAATGATTATCATAAAACATAATTAAAATCATAAAAAATTAATTCAAAATATTTAAATGGAATAATCATGAGAACTAATGTCTAATGACACCCATTAGCACTAATGATAGGTAAATTTGATTCTAGAAATGATAGTTATGCTAAGTTAGGTTGTTTTCCCCAACTAAATTATTATATAAGATCATAGCCTTCACTACTAGAATCAAACCTTCCATAAAAAATTATTATATTAAAGTGTTACTACAGTGTGTTACCCTTTATACATTCAGTAGTCTTTCAATTAGGATACCCCAAAAAGAGCACATATTGCAAAGGTATGAGAAAATTTGGAATCAGAGAAGGTGGCCCATGAAAAATGATTCACAAAAACCAACATTATATGCAGAGTTTACTATGCGTGTGATGGAGATACATTTAACCTTTCGCAATTTATATGCTCAGTGCAGAGCCCATTTAGGGAATTTCGGCCACCTCTTGCTATATGGCTCTATATTGGGGCTTCATTTTGGTTTATCTCAAGTGACCTGTGACTTTGCTGAATAAGAATTTAGTGATAAAAAAATGTCAATAGTGGAACTGGAAGAATGGGAGGTTTAACCCTTTTGCTTTTAACTCACTCCCTGGAAACTTACTCCTCACATGTGGGGAAAAAACAGAGTAACAACCATGAAAGACCTAGGTTTTAACAGACCATTAACTAAATTACTCCAACCACTTTCAGACTGTAAAAAATAAAGCAATGCCCCTATTAGGCTTTCTTTACCGCTTCACAGAATTAAAGATCCAATAGCATTCCATTCCTACTTTTCAAAAATTGTCCTTCCCATAGCATCATATTGCTCCCCTATGTGGTCCACCCCAGCCCCAACTAATCTAAAATCCTTCGATTGTATCTCTCACTTCTTTGCCAGAATAGTAAAACACAGACTTCCACATTTCTACAATATGCCCTCAAATGGTATTCTGTCTTCTTTATCCCTTTATAGTCCCCAAAACCACACACTTAAAGCTGATTTAAAACTCTTCCACAACATCCTAAACTCAACTTTTGATTGCCTTGAACTTTTCTCTCTTCAACTTCAGGATACTAACTTGATCCACCCACACCCACTCCCTATCCCATCTTCCCATTCCTAGGATACCTCTCACTAAGTGCTCACCTTTACTTCACCTCTCCTCCCTTCTATATTCACTCCTTCACACTGTCAATCCCTTTTATATATCATGTAACTATTTCTCCACCCAAGCTTTATCCCACCCATCAACAAATTACATACTTCCCCGGTCCATGTTCGGTTCTCGTTGTTTAATTTAATGCTGTTATTGTATTTTGTCCTCTTTCATGTTTTCATTATATTTTTCACTGTCAATTGGTGCTACTGCTGCATGTGAATAATGTTTTAAAATAAAATAAAATAAATAAAATGAAAAGCTACATTCACAGCAGTCTACCATGTGAACGTATTAGGTATGCTCACAGTAGCACAGTAGCAAAAGGGCCGTAGTAATATATTTCTAGTGGGTAATTCAGCCTGACCTTACAGAAGGGTGATGACAAGACCCCTTTGAGCTTGCCCGCCCCCAATATTTTGGATACTGCTGAGTCCTTGAACTGACTTTGGCTTCATGCATAAAAAGCCACCTGAGGCTTTTCAAAAATAATCTGGAATTGGGAAGTTGGCCATTGAAAAAGTATGCCCAACATAAATTCTCCTTGCATTATTTTATATACTCTATTTGTGACCAAGCATTTCACACTGTAGACCATTTACATATAAAAACTTATCATATATTGCATATAAGTAATTTGATATCAGAGAAAGTTGTCATTGAAAAATGATGTGCTTCCTTTACAATTTAGAATAACATATGTTAATCTTCACTTTATTCTGGTTCATTGATTTATTCATCACAAAATACATATGTACAGGTGTTACCTTACACACACACACACACACACACATGCACTAAATGGGGTTTGAGAGGTACAGGCTAATTTTAAGAATAACATGGATAATTATGGTATATGCATGTGTAATTGAAATATGTATTTGATTTTTAAATTATTAGGATTCTCTTTGAATTGGAAATTCTGATATTTTCATCAACCGCTAATTCAAACCCCTGACTATTTATAGTTTTCCAGAGGATACAAACAATTATGCACCAGGATGAATGGTAATCAGTTTGCATGGCACCAAAAATAGATTTAGAAAAATTTTAATGAAAATATTAAAATGTTTCAGATGCAGTGATCTAATGAAATTGGTTGGAAGTCCCTACATAATTAACTTCTGAAAATGTGATTTTATTAATTTAACACAGTATGTTGAAGCATTCTTTCTCAAGGCATCCTATCAAAAGATTAATTTATCACATTTTGTTCCTTAATGACTAATTTTGAATCTCTCATTCCACATGAATTAACAAGGTACCTCCAGTAGACTTATAGTTTTTATAGATAAACCTCCAAACCTTTGATTGTGATAATTCACAAAGTCTTCCATCTAACCCTGATGCATATGTTGCGTTTCCATTAGAAGTGATGACAGCATAAGTAAAAGGTTTTGTCAAAGATACAGTTTCTGCAATTCTTTTCTTTGATGGCAAGTCCCATTCATAAACATTTCCAAAAATTCCACAGGATACTAGTTGGTAATCTGAACTAGTCCATGACAGACTAAGTATCTGAAATTAGAAAAATGTATTTATGCATAAGCTTACATTTTTCTGGGCATATGATATTTCAGTAAATTTTATCCAATCAATATGGAATTTGCTCATCTATCATAAGGGACATCATGGAAAACCCCAGTTGATTTTTATTTCACCTTCCATCATAATTTATTTGTTAGCAAAATGCCCAAAATTGGATGACCAATAAAATGATATATCAATAGTGAGCTAACAGGCATCATTAGTAACTCTGCCCGCCTAACTTTTACATATCGATTTTTTTCACAGCTTTAACAATATAGATGGGGAATTGTAGTTTCAACAAATGCTGGTGCCTGACTTAGGTCACATCAGTTATATCACAAGTAAAATTTTAAATAATTGCAATATAATGAATAAGATAAAATGAAGTCACTAAGATATTATTTGAAAGTTCAGTAATTACTAATGTGGCATAACTTTAAGTAGGCAAATAAAAGTATGATAACTGATTTAATGCAATTTATTTTAATGCTCTAATACTAGTTCTAAAATATATTAGTACAGTGTTCAAAACAAATAAGTTTTATTTACAAGCTAAGTACACTATCAATAATCATACCTAATTATATTCAAATTTGCTTGATACTAGAAGGATGGAATAGGTCATTTAAGCAATATGTTGATTTTCGGTTAAAGCACTTTTGCTTGCTGCTTATAATTACAATCATTATGAAAATTGAAATGGAATGAAATATGCATGTATAATGATACTAAATGAAATGTTTGCAGACATTTTTTTACCGGCACATATACCAAGCGGGGCAGTTATAAGTCCTTTGACTCATTCATTTGGACCTCGAGTACAACCAGCATGTATTCCAAAACTTTGTAGATTTTAAGAAGGCATTTAACAGATTAATCTGGGCACAATCAATGAACATTTAGTAGAAAAAAGGAGTAGACTGGAGATATATAAAATTTATCTTGCAAGTGTATGTCTCAGAATTAACAGGTATGGGTAAAAAATGAAAATTCAGGTTGGGCAGTGCTAGGAAGGGAATAAGACAAAGCTTTCCATTATCATCTGTTCTTTAAAATATATGTACATGGGGGAAATAATTAGGGAGGTATAGAAAGGACTGGTTGCTGGAGGGAAAGTAGGTAGGGAACTCTTCAAATCAGTTAAATTTGTGAATGATTAAATGTCAGTTCACCAGTCAGTTAAAGGGTTAGAGGCATTACTTGGAAGATTGTGGAATTAGTGAAATAGGAATGGGAGTAGAATTAATCATAAGAAAGCTGAAGAAATGGAATTCTCTAGAAGTAGAAAAGCTAAGATAAACAATGAAGTTAGGGGATATAAACTTGAGTAAGAAGAGCAGTTAAACTATTTAGGAAGAATTTTGGAGGAGGGCAGACAAAATAGAAGGGGAAGAATTGCATTACATATCGAAGCACTTATGCAGTGGTTGGAGTTGATGACAATATCCTAGTATAGAAGAAAAAACTAGTGAAAAATTGAATATGAATTGTTTTGCATGGCTCAGAAACTTGGCCATTGAGGCAACAGTAACTGTGGATTAGAGGCTTCTAAGATGAAGGTGTGAAAGAATGGGAAAATCAAATTGGGGGAAAGGAAAACCAATAGTGACGTTTTAGGTATTAAGTGGTACTAGAGGGGAGAATCCAAGGAAAGTGAGGTAAAGGGAGAAAAAGAACAGGCATTTAGAATGAAATAAAGGGGGAAGAAAGTATGCAGAGTTAAAGACTGAGTTATTGTAATATGTAGGGTTTTAGCATATGTTGTGCCTTGTTAGTCAGGGTTTATGTATGCAGTAATGTACAGTGCCTAGGCTTATCAAAAACCTACCCTTAGGTGGTAGACTACTGCTAATCATAAATCAGAGGTTTTTATATAGCAATGATTACTATCTTTAGTATTAATGGGCACTTAGGCCGTAATACATGTGATTCAGTTCAGTTTGTTATTGTGTTCAAAATTTTATACCTTCCTGTACATCTCCTAGTAGATTTTTAAAAGAAAAAAAATCCCCAGAACTGGACGTACAAAGTTCCAGATTAAATTTTTGCCATTGTCATGTTTGCTTGATCCTTTCCTGGTTTTTCTCAGACTACACAAGTGAATGCCCGAATTCATGCATCTAAGTGACCTTCTATTAATATATTTGTCTTAGGAATGACTAAGAGGGGGAGTTTGTCATGCTACAATGTAACTGTAAATCTTATAACTTGTAGAAATAAGGAATTGATAATTTATTGAGTGAATATTGAATTAATAATTCTCTCATCCTAGATGGAAAGGAATTCAAATGCTGGAGTTACTCCACGATCTCCTTTTTGCCTTTCACCATTGCTAATATGTATTTGGCAGGGCAGAATACAAGAATCATTAATTTTTGGTGGACTTGAGCATCTGAGGTGTTTTACCGTAGCTATTTAAAAATGTATCTGAGATTAAACAGGAAAATGCTTTTAAAGAACAGCTGTCCACGCCAATGAATGAAATTGATATTCCCAATTTTGAAATTCATGATGATGAAAAGGTGAGCAGCATATGACTGCACTAGTCATCCTTCCTTGAAAGCATATATTTTCCGCATTTTGAAGGCTGACATGCATTATTGAATTACCTATGCCCCTCCAATGTTATGCATGATACTTGGATTCTACAATTATGTTAATTAGTAACCTTTGTTTTTTGAATGAATGACTCATATTTAACCATTTATTTCCTTATTTTGAAATGTTATCCTTTGTAATCCCTTCATTTTATGTAATAGAATAAATTCTACCAAGTACACAAAGTGCACAAAATTCAATGAAACTAAGGAGTGTATAAACTGTCATAACATGTTATTTTTTGCATTTCATTTCAATCATTATTGTTATGGCAACATTAGCATTAGATAAAAGGAGAGCGATCTTGGAAAAATAATAGAAGCATAGATAAATCAACTCAGCAAGAGATTATACCACTCAGTATTGAATGTTTTTTTTCAGTGGAGCTACAGGCATTATTATTCATTTATTCATTGGCTATTACTGGAAGGAAAACTCAAGCAGTTCAAAAGGTCAAGGAATATGTAAAATTACATATTGGCACTATTGCTATGTGCAATAGTGCCAATATCCACCACATTCTATATCAGTATTCATGCAGGAGGTTTGCTTAAATAATAGAACAAGGATCATTATGAGAAGAAACATTTGATTTATACTTGAACAGCTATTGTAACAAATTCCATGCTAATGTGGCAGCTATTTAATTCTATTATTGACTTAGTGTTTTCTCAATGATTAAAAATATGCCACACATGTATGTGAATTTCATGTGATATTTTTATGAGTGCAGGGAAGAGATAAATGCAGGAAGGAGGAAATGGGGAAAAAAAGAAGAGGAAAAGAGGAGGATACAGTGTGGGGAAGTTCGGAAACAAGGCAGAGTGAAGTAAACAGTACTATTTAATACGAGAGAACCATTTGTCATATTGGGAGTCAGGGTGGGGTGGCCATTTTCAATTTATTATTACTCAAATTTATTTAGGTACTTTTATTTTCAAGAGGATCCATGGAGACTTTTCTTGCATTATATCAGAGAGTATACTACACCAGTTTGGAATAGATTCTGGAACTCAGAATGGTCAATCAGGCTCAGTGCATTGAAAATAATATACACATGATCAATAAGCATGAAGCATTTAACTTATGCAACCCCCATAAGTTGTTGGGGTACAGAGTATTCATCATAGATAACATTCCATCCCTCTATACTATATGTTCTAAGGGAACTTATTAGGGAAGTGGGCTTATTGTATCTATAAGAATTTAGTATCTAAAAATTAATACACTTAATCCAGAGAAATTGCAAACTCTAATTTAAATAGCAAGAAATTCATAAGACATTAGTAAAATATACAGTTTATTTATTTGGTGTTAACTGAAAGAATATTCATTGAAAGTTCTGTAACAAAAAAAATAGGCACTGCTGTAAGCATAAGCTCAATAGAGCATTTATAAAAGTAAGAAACACTCCTGAGCCCAATAACCTCCGGCTATCATTTTATGTGTGTCGAATCTCCCACCATCCTAGGATTAAAATAGTAATCATTTGTAAAATAATAGGATTCAGATTGTTCATAGGATTCAAACTTACCCTTTTCTTATGACCCTTAAAGGAGTATAACAGATCAAATGTCAACGTTGAGTAAATATTGATGTTTGAGCTATAAGTTGCTGCAAAAAGGTGGCCACTAGAGCTAAATGCACATTCATTGCACTTTCTAATAGATATTTCTCGTACTTCTTTTAGGTCATCTATTAGCACGTTCATAAATCTAAGTTTATCTGAAAATCCAATGACCACATGGAGGCCTTCAAGGAAAAGGAGAAATAAATATAAGGCAAACAAAGTTTTAAGACATTAAAAATAAAGGCATAGCTTAAACAAACAAAATTTGATTTCAGTCATGCAGTTTGTAAACAAGAGTACATGGTATTTTTGTTAATGTGTCTGATTTTAATCTAAGAAAAAAAATACTTGATACTGATATTTATCCTTTCAACATGAAAGTAGGAGAGTCACGTTTATATAGGGATGTTCTGAAAATCAATACCAGATATATTATTGTTACCATTATTAATATCAAATAATTGTAAGTCTAATATCAAGAGAATGAGAGCAAGTAAGCTTCAATTAGAAGCATAATATTGGCTGATAAATATTATTAAGGTTCTACATACTAATAGAAGTCCCTAAAGTCTTTAGAACTGAAATTCAATTGATATGCAAAATGAAGTACATAGAATGCACTACCAAAAATATATGAGTTGAAATTCAATAAATTTATTTTTAGAACCATTAAGTTAACTCTCACATCCTTTTAGTTCATCAAACATTCGTTAAAATGCAGAAAAAGCATTCTTGCATGATCACCCTTGCATTTATACTGGCTGATCACATTAATTACATGCCCACCAAATAATTTCAAAATGTAAACTGCAAGTGCAAACCTCAGTAACCTGATTAACTGTGCTTATGTTGTCATGATTAATGAAAGCTTTTTATATGATCATGCCTGTTTATAAGTGTTGCAAACCAATTGAATTACCAAAGCCCACAGCCAAAGGTCAAGTAAGATTAAGACTTGTAATTAGAATTGAAATGCCATTGATTGCAGAAAAATAGATACATGGGCTCGTCATGGATTTCATGCTATGAACAGAACTGGTGAAGCCATCCTTCCGACTTCCAATTCTGTAAATAGCTAAATGGGTTATCTGGGAATGCTGGTTTATGAAATAGGTACTTCTTACTGGTAAAGTACCTCGCAATGAGGTTCAGTGGCAAGAATAATGGCTCAATATTCCATTTCGCTATAATAATCAAATGAAAACAGAAAATTGAGTTTCTGGATGACTCAATAGAATGGCATGAAATCTGGCTGACTCTCAGCTGGATGGGATTGCTATTCTTGGTCAAATTGAAAGACCACTCAGGTACCTGATTTGACTGAGGGCAAAAATGGGTTTTGTGATATTTGATTACATGTGATTTTCCACATATTTTGAAAAGAGCTGCTGAGAGCACGGAAGAAAATATTGCTAGTAGAAAAAATGTTAATCAATTTTGAAAAAAAAGGCATTTTATACTGAAATATAGTCCAGTGCCAGGGCTTAATGAAATTCCATTACCATGATAGGAAAGTAATAGAATATAGACTTTGCAGTGACCGCTGCCTCTAAATGGTATATGCATACATATATTTCTGTATGTTTGCATATGTATGTTATATAACATTAGTCCTGAAGATGGCACAGTATAATAAAACTAGTTTCTAATAAATATATTTTCTGTGGTATTCAAAGCCCAATAGTGTTAATTTCCTGTATGCAACTTATTCTAGTACCAAAATATTATTTGAAGACACAAGTCTAAAGAGGCTATGAGAACTTGTAGCCACAACATTATTCATTGAAGCTTAAATTTTTTTTTTAATTGCTGGTCAGATTAAAGAAGTATATCTTTTGTGGCTATCTTCCTCTATTGCACAATAGGTATTTTATGATAATAAAATAGTGGTCATAATCATCCCATCCTGTGGATGAAATCTATCATAAAAAGAACATATATTATTAATACATCATATTGCTTTTAATTGCAGATAGTACTGAACATAAGATGGTATTTGAGCTGTATCATAGGAATATATCAGATGTATAAAATGGTAAGGGAAGTACGCCATCTTTTATAGTTTGCCATGAAGAATTTCATTGATAAAATATGAAAAATAGAGTGTATAATAATATGAGTCTATTTCATATATATTTTATGTCTAGGTGAAATGATATTATCAGCATGATCACAGCTAATAAGAGCTATAGAATACAACTTAAAGCTTAGGGAACATTTGGCCTGTATAATTATGATTTTTTTCATTATTATCATGGTAGGATTACATTTTAATACATACTACCTTGATCAAAAAGTTCCCGGAATAACCACCGTGTGGCGCTCCCATCGTTCCGATTTGAGTTCTGTTTTTTTTGTTAAATTGGTACATCTGTTGTTGATATTCCCTTTAAATCTTAGTGTCATAACTTGACATTTGCAAAAGTTACGGTCGGTTTTCGGTATGTCCATCAGTGCTTCCTGCGATTTTTCCATTACTTCCTCTCGGCTGCTAAAACGCGTTCCCCGTAATGGTTTTTTAACTCGATTGAACAGAAAGAAGTCACAGGGAGCCAAATCAGGTGAATTCGGTGGCTGTTGGATGGTATTTGTTGCATTTTTCGTCAAAAAATTACGAATAATGATAGCACTGTGCGACGGTGCGTTATCATGGTGCAAAATCCACGAGTTTTCTGCCCACATTTCTGGTCTCTTTCGGCGAATTGCTTCACGCAAACGTCTCATAACGCCCAAATAATACTCTTTGTTTACTGTCTGGCCTTCTGGCAAAAATTCATGATGCACTACACCGTTGTAATCCATGAAAACCGTCAGCATTGCCTTCTTTTTTGACTGAAAACGACGTGGTTTTTTTGGTCTCGGCTCATTTGGTCAACGCCATTCACTTGCCTGATGTCTGGATTGCGTGTCGTACTCATAAACCCACGTCTCGTCTCCAGTAATGATCCTTTTGATGAATGTGGGATCGGATTCAGCCTCGCAAATCATGTCTTTTGCGACGTCAACACGGTCTCTTTTTTGCATGAAATTGAGGTCTTTTGGCACCAACTTTGCTGCTTCTCGACGGAAACCCAAATCATTAACCACAATGTCTTGGGCGGATCCATAGGCAATGTTCAAGTCCTCCGCTATTTCTCTGATGGTTAATTTGCGGTTATTGACCAACATTTCTTTTACTTTATCAATTTTTTCACCGACTTTCGATGTCGATGGTCTGCCACTGCGTTCATCATCTTCGATTGACTCACGACCACTTCTGAACCGCTCGTGCCACTGGTAAATGACCGTTTTTTTTAGAGAATCGTTGCCGAAACACTTTTCCAACATTTCCAACGTCCGTGCGCCACTAAATCCGTTTTTTACGCAAAATTTAATACAAGTTCGTTGTTGCAAATTTAAATCCATTTCTGAAATGGTAAAAAATCGCCAACACACACAGAGATAGATGTACTCTTGGCTACGTAACTTTTGCAAATGTCAAGTTATGACACTAAGATTTAAAGGGAATATCAACAACAGATGTACCAATTTAACAAAAAAAAACAGAACTCAAATCGGAACGATGGGAGCGCCACACGGTGGTTATTCCGGGAACTTTTTGATCAAGGTAGTATTTGCATGAAATAAGCATACACTCAGCACACTTTTGCTGTGTGGGTTGCACTTCGGGAATGTTTTTTTTCCTATAGGGCTTTAATATTGGAGTTGGTGCAATTTTTAACCCCTTGCTAGTGGAAAAAATATCTTATATCAGGTAACACAGTATAATTATAGCAATACATATATTCTACCCAAAATTATTTTTTAGTTGTGCAGTATGGCAATGAATTTTCTGTCGAAAATGACATGAAAATGACCACTTTACTCTTCGCTCTAATGAGAAATGACGAAGGGAATCCCAAAACAAAAGTGAAGATGAGTCAATTAAAGTGTTCCAATGGCTTACATACTGGATAGAAGAATTAAAATATCATTTGTCTGAGTGTGAGATTTATTGGCAATGAATTAAAACTAAAAAACACCATTTTATACATCTACATTTTTGTTGTATTATGAATTTAAAAAAGAGATATTATAACACCAATCATTACCAATATCTATTTTTAAATTGAAGTACTAAACTTACTGAAGAAAGAAAAATTCTACATATTCCAATTGAATGAAATAGAAGTGAGCTGAGTAAAACATGTAAAATCATCAATAGACTTTCATTTTAGAACTTCAATTGGGAAGCCATCTACTTTTTCCAGCAATGTTAAAATTAATTCATATCCTCAAAGACGAATATATTACCAAACAGCTCATTATAAAAGGGCACTACTTAGTTGGAGTTGAGCATCAATGTTAATGAAAAATTGATAGCATTAAAATATTTTGAGAGACTCCTCTTAAAGAAGCTTTCATTTTTAAAACTTACCAGTCGGATGTAGATCAATACAAAACAAATCATCTTCAAAATACTTCAATAACTCTAAAGTTGCTGTTTCATAGTTCCATAATCGAACTGTTTTGTCAAAAGCACCACATGTCACAAATATTGGCTTCAACATGCATACTGCAAGCCCTGATACTGGTCCATGATGCAAATTCTCTCCCATATGCTGCAACATAGTTATGCGTTCCTGGCAAAATATATGTATGTGCATTAATGGCAGGAAGTAGTCATGGCCTGGTTTAGTTTTTTCGTTGCACCTGTTCTTTATGCTAGAACCAGAACCAAAAGTGAAATGAAAAACATGATCCAGAACCAAGATTACTCTTACTTAGTTTGGTTGTTTTATTCAAAAAACCTCATATTGGATTATAATATCCATCACATAATTTCTAAGATCCCATGAAACATATTTAGGAGAAGTTATTACTATACCATTACCCTTTATACAGACAATGCACTTTCTAATGATTCAAATGCCCCCAAAAAAGCTTATGTAATGATTTGGAATCGAAGAAGTCAATCCCTAGAAAATGATTCTTTGGAGAAAATAATACATACATAGCTTCGTTTATCCTTAGTGTGATGAAGATACAAGTATGTATAATTTTTGACATTGTAAATTCTCATATATAAAGATAGATTCATAGATTCCGTGTAATTAGTTTGGAATCAGTAAAGATAACTACTGAAAAAAGATGCATAAAACTAGTTGTATTGAAACATTTCATCTGCAAACTGCATTCTTGTTTGGTGATATATACATCACAACAAAAGTAGGCATAAGCGTACGTATGCACTTAATAGGGTTTGGGACTTGGTTTGTAAGTTGAAAAGTCTCTAAGTAAAAATTCAATGAACCCATATGTCAAATAGTAATGGGAAAATCAGTTTCTTGAAATTTAGGCAACATAAGGTCATGTTTTTCATAATTTATTATGTGCATGCTGATTGACAAACATTATTATCTCTGAAAGTTTGCCTGGTAGAATGGTTGCAAGCTGATCTGGATATTTACTTTCCTTTCATTCTGAGTTATTGAGAATCTGTTGTACCTATTTCTCATTGTGTCGTAATTGTTAATTAGTTATAGATATGTTGTCCATCATTAATCATGTTCAGTTAGAATCAATTACAGTATAGAGTTCAGTTTATACGAAAAATATACATTTATAAAGACGAGGGATAAAAAACTTTCCCTCTTTATGTTGTACTTATACCTATCAGTATGTTCTGAGACTGCCCAGTGTTAGCTCGTTCTTTAGCCCAAAAGTTAAGCTTCTTCTTTCGTTTTCCACGCATCAGACATACAGCCCATTTGTCCACCATGTCCAGCCAAGTTAAAACTTACTCATAGAGCTAGAGATACTCATGAGTAATCACACCACAAATATATTCCAAAAATGATTAGAAGAAAGATAAGAGTAATTGATACTGAAGTACTGTGAAATATTCTCTATTGTTGCTATCATTTTATAAATGTTTTCAATGCACCTAAATGAAAAAGTAATTTTCTCACCAAAATAAAATGGAAATTATATGCTTGGGTCTACATTAGTCTGACAAAATAGAAAACATGATACCTACTTTCCTACTAAGTAGTGCCTACAGACAAAAAAATTACTTTAAATATATAGCATATTTGAATTTTGAAAAATTACCTGTCTTTCATCAGCAATCCAGAGTTGAGTGTAATATAATTGGGATCGACCTGATGTTGCAATTAGCTCAGTTTCAGCAACGTTAACACAAATTTGGCGAACAGCATCAAGAGCCATTGAGGTCAAAGAGGAAGAATCTTTCCTTGTACCGCTTGCATCCTCTACAGTTTGAGGCCCTGATGCCATGGAAACATTTCCTAAGCTTACCATATCCATCACATCAGATCCTGGACTGATTAAACTTTTTTCAGATGGGATTGCTAATTCTGAAGAGCTGTGCACACTTTCAGATGGTTCTTTGGGCACAACTTCAGCTTCATTACTATCCTCTAATGCCAAATCAACACTGTCAGAATAATTGGGAATCTAGAAAGTAAAAAAAAATAGGATTAAATTTTTTGTGATTAAGTAAAAAGACTCATGGCCGCATGCACAGACAAAGGCAAAGAATAGGGAAATCCAAAAGAAATGCTATCAGATCAAAAATGCACATATTTAGTAGAAACAGCAAATCCTTATTTTTACAATGACAAATGACATCTCTGGACATAGTGTTAAATTCTTTTCATAACTGACACCTTGTTATGACCACATCGAGCGATGAAGAAAATTATTTTTGCTAATTATTGGTAGATTTGGGATATATTTTTCACATGCATGATTACCTTGAAAACATGGCTTCTTCGATAGCGGGTATCTGATTCACGCCAAAACACATAAATAAATCCAAAGCCATAACTGAAGGCAAATCCTTTGCCAAAACTAATCATTGCATTTAACTCCATCTTTCCAGGTTTACTACCAAAGGGTTCAAGTGCAGCCTGTACAGCATCTTCCAAAGTACTTGTGTTTCTCACTTCAGAATCTTCTGGCGCACTGTGGTAAACAGGAACAATTAAAATTTTACCAAGTTACAACCATCACTCCAAATCTAAGTAAAAGGATAAAGCTGAGTACTGGAAGTGATGGAATGAAGCTCACATGACTCTTTCCCGGATATTTAGGTAGGTAACATCCTTAACAAAGTGTGTAGCCCTCAAATCTCCATCCTCCAAAACAATTAGACGCCCATCTCGAGTTCCTGCTAGAACTTTATACTGTGACAGCCAGCAAAAGGTTGTGATTTGAAGAAATTCACTCTTAGAAAAACCTACTTGATTCCACATTGTTTCTGTATATTGTAAGAAACGAAGGCATCCTGGGCCACCAATGCAGACCATTGAAGAATCTTCTGGAGAAAAAGTAACCTAAACATAAATAGTTAGAGAATTGATGATTGGTTAGGGCATGCTAATATTTATTAATGAGAAATTAAAATCTTACCTGCAAAAGAGGTCCTGGATTGACTGGATTTTGAGCTTTTCCAATACTGTCCACCCTGCCCTTTTCAATACTGTAGCACAAAAGAAGCCAATCAGGTTGCCCAGTAATTCCTGCTACCAGTTTTCCATCATGAGAAAAAGAAATGGAAACAAACTCTACAGCTGATGGTGATTCTGTGCGTGACACACTCCACACTTTACTTCTTTCAAGCTTTGATAGATCATAAAGGGATACACTTGGAGGGTCTCCTTTCTCTGCAACTGCTAACATTTTCCTAATGAATTAGAAGGATTATATTTTATTTTTCTGGAGAATTACTTTGGGAAAAACTCCCCATTAAGATATTCATTGCAAATGCTCATTTAGTATAACAGCAAAAACCAAAGGAAGGTAGCAAACATAACAGTTTCAGGTTTAACTTTGTATAATTCCTTCCTTATGAGGGTAAAAAGAAGCTTTACACTTCCACAATAAGTGGAAGTGTAAAGTTTTTTTTACCCTCATCAGGAAGGCAGCAAACAAAATATAACTCCCTATTATAATGAAATCATATGCCTTCTTATCTTTGGTAGAAATATTATGGTTAAAAGTAATAAAAATATGTAGCATGTATAGGTTTAATTTTTATTTTACACTCTTTTCAATGAGATAATATATTTATAGTTTATCCACACAATATTATTATTGGCATAATTTGGCAGTTGGATATCTACCCTGCTGCCAGTCAACCAAAGTTTAAAGAGGATGTTCCTTAACATGGAGAGCATATACATTTTTAACCTTCATCATAATGACATAAGACACTCCTGGTGGGTTCCAATGACATTTCCTTCAGATTCCACTGAATTGTTCAATCTGGTGATACCCAATTACTCTGGCAAGGGTGTTGGTCCATTTGAATGGTATCAATGTGAATATGTTGTATCATCTTGCAAATAAGGATTGAAAGCACTGAGCAAGTGTTTCTCATTGTGGGGAGTTGGAAATGGTAGACTTCTGAGAGGTTAACTAATATCTTTGTTCAATAATATTTTTTTAGGCGTGGAATGATATTATCTACAATTTAACTGCCAAGTAATTGAAGTGAATAGACACAGGTTGATAATTTGGCATTTCCAATTTTTTCTCTTTCTTGTAAATTGGGATATGGTTTATTTTGCAGCAGTCTGGGAGCATATGAGGAAAGGGACAAAATATGCAGTGATAAATATGTTAACGCTCTTCAAATAGGGAATAGGAAATGTTATCAGATCCTTGACCTTGTTTTTACATGCATATATTTTAAGATTTCCATCATTCCATACAAAGAAGGAAAAGATGCAATTATGTGAACATGATTATTTAATAGAACAAGTGGTTTTGTATAATGCTTGCACCTTAAGTATATACTATGCAAAATGTTTTTCAAACAGGTGGGCAATTGCTTCTCACCACAAGCTTCCTCTGTATATATTTTGGAAAGCAGCTGCATTTCCTTAGCAAGTTTACAAAATTTCAAAACTGATTTAAATTGCTTTCAAAGAGTAAGAAAAATAAAGAATACACACACAGGGAATGATACCGTAGCCTCAAACATGATGACTAAAGCAATTATTTTTACTTTTTTGATCATAAGTACTATACATAGGCAAATACAGTAAATGCTCAGTGTTATCAAAAAATACCTCTGCTAACAACAGCTAAATTCATCATCAATATAGAATTGCATTAATTTGACTTAGTTTTCTTACCCTTACACTGTATGAACAAATTTATATACACTCTAACTCACAAAAACCCACTAATGATATGAAATGTAAAAATCCATCCTCTTAGTAGATACTAAGAAGGCACCTGAACTTCTTCTTCAATCATGACGTAAAATGAAAAAAAATGCTACTAAGAGAAAAGGTGAGCCTCTTATATAGATATTTGTTTTTTGTTTTGATGTGACCTGTTAAATGTTTGAATGAAATCACATTGTATACATGTATACATTGTGGCAACAGCTTACAAGATACAAGTTTTTTCATCAAACTCCTAATGGATGTGTCTATGCATGCATATTGTCTTTTCCCTGGCAGGTGTCCGTTTCTAAAATCATAGAGAGACTGTAAGAGTTTGATGCAAAAAATCTCGGCTGTATTTTCTGCAGTAGGACCACAAAAATTGTAAGTTACATATGCAAATTTTCCAAGGGGTTCCTTCATAAACCAGAAAATACACATATTCAATCATTGATAAGCAAATAAAGAAACAAATTTAAAAATATGACGCTTGTAAACATACTTGTTATGCGAGAGACACATGACAGTTATTGTACGACATTTTTCTGGAAGTTTTATGTACTTTTGACGATTGGTCTGAAAGTTATGAACTGCAACAACCGCACCAACTGGATAAAGGACCTCATTATCCTTTAAGTAATGTGCATTTCCTCTGATATCCGATTTCAATCCAAATATAAAGTTTGGAATTACAGTCGGTAGGGTCATTCTGTGGCACACTATCGTGAAACACCTACTTACATATCGGATTCAAAACAAGCGGGGGTAACTAGGCAACGAGTTTACAGAAAAGGCGTGGAGATGGAGTTGCCGTAACTTCCAATAATCATGGGAGTGTCTGGACATTCTACAATACGGAGAAAATGTGCACCTGTTTATGTGTGGAGGATTCGAGTACACTGACGGTATCTTAGGAAAAAAGAGACCGACTTGGACTAAAACGTGTCCAGAGGTCGAAGTCAGTTGGGTGAACCCCTCAGCCGAAGAATGAAAAAGATGGCTCTCCCGAAATTGTTGCCTTGCATCATAAAATTAAGCGGCTCTGATGCACAAGATTTATTTCAACTGTCCATAACTTTTGTACCAACCACAGCATTATCACGGAAACAAAACTGGAGAAAGGCTAATCATTGTGAAATCGCGTAAACGTCACATAGCCGCAAAATATAAAATATGTGAGGGGAGGAATTTGCGGTGTTTTTAAAAAACAAATTCATTTACAATGAAAGGCAAAATAGCCCACCAGTTTTCATGAAAACTGTTATTTAGATGGTAATAACCATCTTCTTTATGAAAAATAGTTTGTGCCTTGAATCGAGGCAAACACTGTAACACAAAGCTGAAAGGTGGAAAATAAATGGTGCCAATTCAATAGATCATTATTTATTTAACAATTACAGAATCAAAAAATAAAATAAAATGCGCGGAAAACATGAATATTTGAAGAACAGACTTCCGTGAAAATATAATAAAAGTGAAAAAATAAAACAACAACAAAGGTTAAAAAATGGATTTATAATAAAAACTTATTACGCAGTGTTTTGATAACAGATCCTACGATTTCTCTAAAATACGCGTATTGAATTGATTTTACACTAATGATAATGTACACCATAGACAACAGCCAGTGCCTCAATTTTAAGACCAGCCTCAATCCCAACATGAGCACAAGTTCAGGGTCAACTACGCAAATTCTGTGAACTGTGAAAATTCCGGAAGTAGTCGTCCTCGGATTGTTTAAGATATTTCCTCGATGACGATTCATATATAAATTATAAGAATAAAAATATTTTGGGATACGGGATAGGCGTTCGATGACACTGGCATGGGGCTGGCAGAGGTCCTACCCCGCAGAAAAACTCAACCCCCACCATTTAACCACTCACGTCACTTATTAACCAGAGTTTTACTCGGTCGCCAACGAAGATCCCTGGTGGGCAGATGGGCGGTATTTTGGAAGTTAAATTTGAAAAAAAGTTGTGAATGCCTCGACCGTTCATGCGAAAACTACCAGTGCAGTTCTGCCCATCAAAATAAAGACCAAATTGGCACTATGTGTCACCTTTCGATCACTTCCCATTAACGGCCATTATCTGTATACAGTACCACTGATTGCAATCCAGCGGAAAATACCAGTACAGTTCATTCATGGAAAACGTACACTCCTAAATAATGCACTGCTGGACAAACGTTCCTCCGAAGACTCAGGCTCGTAGAGAGAGTCGTTCCTAAGAAGCGAGCCTTTGCTACGGAACAGGTGAGAACGAAGAGTTCTGTACGAGAGTCTTAAGGATCTCTTTTTCGAAGGGACTCTTTGCACAAAAAAAAGCAAAGGTAAACAAAGGTCGGCCCAGAGTTCCCTTTGTTTTGGCAGCTAACACGAAGCAAGTCTTCAAATGCAAAGGGGGCTTTTTTTCCATCTCAGTACGAAATAGGCGCGATCACGGCAAACGATTGCGAAGGCAACATTAGACAGGTGACTCTCGATATGGGCCTGATAGATGACCCTCGAGTTTCTTCCAGCTATTCCTGCTATTCTCGGTAGTGGCCAAGCGGACTACTTGCTATGAATATCGGGCGACGACCATCCCCTTTTAACACATAGCTCAAGCATTTAACGCCTGAGCCTCGTCCTTTTATTGACAATTTGAAGTAAAACTGGGGTGCATTAGAACTTCCATCGGGATGGAACTTTCCTTGCTAGCCTAAAATAAAGGTGTTCTCTTAGGAACACACAGCGTGTAATGCACTACACTTTAGATGACAAGGACAACACCGACACCAATACCAACTCTTCATGATTTGTAGTGTGGTGTTTGAGTATGATCTCTTGCGTGTCCATGAAGACATTGTAAGTGATAAAAAATTGAGATGCAATGCTAACACCGCTGTGATTTTTTTACTCATGCCCTACCGGCGAAGTATATTTTTAAAAGTTTTTATCAGTACAATGTCTAGTTTCACCATACTTTCATCATTTCTTTGTTCATCCAGTTTAAATACTTCTGCTTTTGGCATACATATCTGTCTAATTAAGAAAAATGAATGAGCCACACTAGTTGTGTGAAGTTCAAAGAGAACCATTTACTTAATATGATACATACGTTGTAATCTAATTATACCAGTTGGTAGAAAGGACCACTAAATAAGAATTTTCTGCCGTCATTGATTCACACATCAACATTTTGAAAAATGTGTAGGTCTACATGAAGATTATGTTGAGAAGTAACCAAATTATCAATATTATGTTGTACTTAATTAGTTTTTCAGAAAAAAATGCAAGCAGCATATTCTAAATGAGGCCTAAACAGCAAAAGATTACATTTCTCTTAACCTTCTCGTTATATTTCCCTCATTAACAAATCCCAAATTTATTATCTTGTTCACATATTCCACATACATGTTTATATTTCACCCAGGAAAGGTTGTGAGTAAGGGTAACACCTAAGTTTTTGATTGAGTCTACTCTCTATTTTAGTATTTTGATGTAGCAGACTTTTGGGAGGGAACTATTCTGATTCCAACAATTCATTAGTGAATCTGGTGTTACACTTCATATGTACTAAATTATGATCTGAATATGTATCTCAACTCTCGGGAGACTGTATGAATTCATCATACTGCTACTAAATCTCGAAATCTGCAGATCGTAGCACCTGCAGGTTTCAGGTGCTTTGAATACTTGAATAATTCCAGCAGGATTATTCTAATTATGTACATGAACTGCAATTTTAGATGTGTTTAGAGAAAATATCTCTCAATTTCTAAAAAATGCATATTTAGTACACCATTTATGAGCAACAATTAACATAAAAATGAGCAATACATTAATCATATTCATAAGGTGTTTGTTGAATTTCAGGATTTACCGGTTTTGTTAAATTTATTTGATTTTACTTATTTTCTTGAACCAAAGATATTTTCATTTTAATGGCATGGTTTCCAATTATTTGCCATCCAAATATCATGGATTACCATTATCTTGCTCATTGAGAGAGAAATTAGTCCAACAGTCTCAGTCTCTGGGGGATGAGTTCTACTGTAAGACATGAATTCTGGCTCAGTCAGTGGGTAAACACATTCTCTGCAATGCCAGGGTGAGCATTTGCAGTTTAAATATGCTTACCTCATTGGCCATTAATAAGTTAAGCATTGATTTTTTAAAAGTTTTTAAAAACAATTAAAATTAATTAAATTCAACACTGGGCTTCAAAAGAGCACTGCCTTCTCTGGAAATGACAGAAACTTCTTCCCAAATATAGCTACCACTTCACACTATGAAAATGATGTATATTCAAAACTATAACCATACACACAGTAATCAACATGAAGGCTGGTTTGGTAGGTGATGGTAGAGTTCACCCAGTATGAAACCTGAAGGCATTTGTAATTCACACACCAGGGTGGGGGGGCCAGTTCCTTTCCCTGTGCTGGTGATGGTTTCCCAGGAAGATCAGGTACCCAAAAAATCACATAGCTTGGTTGGAGCTGCAGGTGCCCAGAGTGGCTTACCCGTGAATCAAACCTGGGCCCGCTGGTCAGTAGTCCAATGCTCTACCCCCTGGACTACTGCGACCTGTTATTCAACACATTAGCATGATTAGGTGGGAAAGAGTATTCCGTATGTATAAATCCTAATGTTAGGTGATAACTGTTTGTGCCTATCCTGATAGCAAAATGGACCACCATTTCAGTCTTGCAGTTGATAAAAGGGGATTGACTGTAAATCATTTGGATTTGAAAATTAGTATAAGCATTTTATTGTTTGTTATCCAGGTGTATTTTATACTAACCCAAAATGTGGAAGGTTTTCACTTGGAAAATAACTACCTCTCTTCAAAATTGCCTATGTCTCCTTTCAGTCTTTGTAACTGTGATGGACAGAAATTTATGACAGAGTATCTGCAGTCATTTTCCATATGAATTAACACAGTCTGTATTCTTATTAATCTTTTATCTGATGTTATCACATTGCACAAGCAAAAAATTCCACAGCCATGCATCTTCAGAGATTTGATATCTAGTTCTCTCAAAAACTTCCTGTCAACTTATATCATACAATGAATCAGGTAATAATGGGTTGGGTAGTTTGGTGAACATTAGTGCAAACTTTTAATAATAATGTTATAATCTTAACCATACCTCCAATGACACCTCAAGTAATATCTTTGGGTCTTGGAGAGCCTTTAAATGGTCTGGGTTTAATTCTTCATGACTGAAGAAAAATGCAAATTGCTCCACCACTCAATTGGAAAAATGGCTCTTTACTATGCAAATTGGAATGCTCTGGTGATTCAGGGTACCAAATCTTAATACGGACTTCTTTTATTCTTTCTTGTTTTCCCTCCCACATTTTTTTTTCAAAATTTTATCCATCTCTGATGGAAAAATTGCAAAGAATCAAATTACAATCAGTATATTGAAATGTAATGAGATAATTGACTTTGTAATTCCACACACTTTATCGTACACACACACACGTCATCATCAGGACGTTCAACGTCCAAACCTGGGTCGTGTTTTTAAATAAAGTGTGTGGAATTACAAAGTCAATTATCTCATTACATTTCAATATGTTATGCAAATTCCACAAAGTTACGCCTGAGACAACAAATTTTACAATCAGTATAATGAATTAAGTGAGTATATAGATTCAATATTGACTTACTTCCTGACTAACCAGTAAAAGTGCTTAGGCACTTGCCAATTTATGGAAAATCACATGACCTTCAAGTTGTAAGGTATAATATGTAATCTACAATGGGTAGTGGCCAATCTTTAGCTCATGCTTTTAAAACATTATTATTTTTGAGCAAACAAAAAATCTGATTTCATGATAACGGTGCTTGATTCTTGAAATTATATTATGTTTTTTCGTATTTTTATCTCATCTACAGTAGGTCCATATGGGAACTAAGAGACTAAACAAATTAGAGGAGCATTGGACTCTTTCAAAAGTTTTGACCATATATTTTGGTACATATTCTTTCCTAAGGAACAATGTTGGGACTTGTACTTCTTTATATTATTCACCCTGGGAATTTTTATTTTCCATATCAGGTTTTATAAGTAGTGGGGGAGGATAGAGGATTGTTGGGATAAATCCAAAGGAGGCATGAAAGAAGGATGTAGAGCATTTTGATCTACAATGGAATGTTGAAGGTTGTTCTTGAGGGGAGGACGTTAGGGAAGGGAGGTAGGAAGAGAAATAGGATAGGCATGCTTAATAGGATGAAGGTAGGGAGGAAGAGAAAGTGGCTGAGGAGGAGTATATTGTAGTGTTGGATATCAGGTTCTGTTTTGTTAGGAGGAAAAAAGGAATGTATCATTGTTCAGTCTCGCGTATATGCAAAACTTACCTAAAATGTTTGAATATCAATAATAATAATAATAAGTTTACCGAATTAATAAAGTTCACCTAAACTCTTACAAGTTGGCAAAATATTCTTCGTACTGCTAGGAAATTAATCCACAGGGCATTGGACATCCCAAATGGATATGATCTTTTCTTTGCATCAGAAACTGGACATCTCTTGCTCATCCATTCATGTGCTGATCTTTTCCCTTTGCTGGAACAGCTCCTAGAACATAGTGTGTCTTTGACTCTTCATTCCTGCTTCCTTTTTCTTCAAAGGTGTTGATTGCCTAAAGAATGGTGTCTATGGCTGATACTATTGACAGACCTGGTGGCGCATTGTCCTCTGGCAATGACTCTACCCTAGGAAACCTGTATTCAATGCAAAACGAAGTGCTCTCTCGGACATTAAATTTGGTTCCAATAGTAATTTGTCAATCATATCTTTGCCCTGCTTTCAGTCTGCTCTTGTACGGTTTTTCAGAAAAATTGCCAAATGGGATTTGTTTTGGGGCCAATATAAAGTTGATACCCATTTCCTCTTCTTGTTGTCTCCTGCTACTGGTATAGAACTTATAGTAATCGGAAGCAACTAACTAAGTGGTGAATGAAATTTTTTTAGAACTTACATAAACTCTTTGAAGGAAGATCAATAGGAACTAATAAATGCTTCAACAATTCAACCTGTTAATCGATGTACTATCGTAGTTACTACCGACAACAAGTTAGCATAATCTTTCTTCGTAGTTCTGCCAATTTCTAAAGAAATAGGATCTGCCTGGATTTTGTGTGATCTGATTTCTTGTAATGAGGTCATATGATGGGTCAGCATTGAATTCATGACCTGCCGGGTTAAATACAACCTGTATAACGTTCTAAAAGCTGAAGTAAAGTGGGTTGCCTACCTTTTTAGGATCTTTCCTATAATTGAAATACATAATAGCACTTCCGTCATCTTTATTCTTCAGAGGACCCACGATTATGACCCACTGGTACACACATTTATGGCAAAAAATATGAATTTTTGAGCAATATAAGTGGCGTGGTAACTTATTGGTAGGTATTTTCATTGCTGACCAAAAGTACAAGTTCAAATGCGGCTGTCGCTTGCACGATGCACCATCATGTTCACCCAAGTTACGTGACTTCCTGAGAAAAAGTTCTGGGAAAACTGCAGGTTAGTGTAAGACATGGAACTCTCCTCTCTATTTTGATGTGTGAAATTAATTACGGCTTATGAATTTCCCCGCCTAGAACGAAGTGATTTCTACCAATTATTCAACCCACTTACAGGTTGATCCCCGTGGAGAAAAAATATGGCAAAATGATAAGACAAGTTTTTGAGTTCAGCCAATGTAAGCTGAATCCATTTATGTACCGTATAATTCATCAATATTTCCTTCGAGTAAGAAATTTCCTCAAAAGTATTATTCCGTAAATATCATATTATAGCAAAACTCGTAAAACTGAGTAGTTTTATATTCAGCATTAGTCTTTGATCCACAACTTAAAGTTATTTGCATGGATGTGTAACGCTAGTAAGTGCACATTATCAGGGAAAATGTTTAGCTGGAAAATGGCGTAAACGTCGATTCATTCTTTCACGATAAAGCTTCAAAGCCTCAAACATATCCACCCGTAACTTGTAGGAAAACTATTTAAAATCTTCGGCGAGACTCTTAATGGATTACATTAGGGGTCGTATATATTCACATAAACACTCTGAATAATGTACTTATGTTTACGATAGTGTCTCAATGTAAAACTTTTTCTACCCTTCACGGTATCTTAAGGTTCCACATTCCATGGATGAAGGGATGTCTTTCCGCTGAAAATGAGGATTTTCAATAAAATATTTTTTTTGGCATTCAAATATTTGAATGGTATTGGAGTATGCCAAAAAAATCACATTTCCCTGAAAATGGTCCCATCCAAGTTGCCAATCGGTGTCAACCAATAGATGCAGATGTTTTTTAGAGGTGAAAAATATCTACCTCTGCCGTCGTAGCCATGAAGTTTTGAACTTTGTAAATCTTCCGGCACATTTTAGAAGGAAGCCGCAAAAGGACACAAGAATGATTTCAGTTCTTTGTTTTTCACATTGGTTATTTAAAATACATATACTATTATTGCCAAACATTTGGTAAGAATTGTTCAATGCCACATCAGATAAAATTCCCACCACCAAATAGCCTTGGAATATGTTAAGGAGTAATACTCTGAAATATTACCAAACTGCTGCTATCGTCCATGCGTTGCTAATTTTTATTTCTGGCACGTGAGGGTCCAGTTATACTAATTTTGGTCCAAATAAAAATAAAACTTTTGGAAGTAATGAGTGACTACCCTGAAATACATTTTCTTTCTATTTTACTGCCAATGCACCATTTTCCGTTGCATAATTATAGCTCTCCTGCTGCTGAATTTGCTTACATTTCTATCACATTTGACGGACAATAGTTCAGGTTACTAGAAGATTGCGGCAGTGCTTGGTATTAGAAGAAATCACGAGAGAAGAGGGAAGGATATCTGTATGTTGTGCTAGGAAATATAAATTACTGAGATACTACTTATTAATTTAGGCTAGACTGTGCTGGTTAGTAAGTCGTGATGTATAATCCATAAGGCCAAAATTTTAGTGCCCAGCTACGGTCACGGGTGTTGGGTGAATCTGGAAGGTCTACCTCTGGGGAACCTAATAGCTGGGCGAAAGTGCTTAATCGGAGTCCTTCGAGCTCAAGAAACGAATACACCGAATACAACAAATATTTTAATAGTGCTTGACGCAAACAGAAAAATCTGTTCTACCTCGGGTTACAGAACCTTTGGATGATAACTTGAAGAAAGTCGATAGTGGTAATTGACAATTGGACTATACTAAGATGCAAAGTATTAGTATTTCCGCCGGATGTCAGAGAGATGCCAGCAAACTATTTTGCATGTTCAACCCGGATTTTATTCACTAACATTGCATACTTGTAGTCGTATCCTGATGTAGCAGGATATAATTGCACTGTAGGATAAAAATAAAACTTGATATGTGTATCGCACTCTATGTCCCATTAAATTTATCGAAAATATGATGTCTTCCGAAAAGTAGGCCAAAACTCACGTCCGCTGCTTAAGAGAAGCTAAATAATGAGGATTAATAGAGTGTAGAAGTGTCCGCATATTTCATGCATGAACATTCTTCGTTTATTCTGATCTCGAAAAGAAGTTCTGGCGGTTAAAAAATCATGTAGGATAAAAGTATTCTTCGACTACTATTTGATCGGATTAGACTTGATTATTGAATAGAACGTGTTCAAAGAAGAGTGAACGTGTAGGTTTTCTTTTAAGGATTGTGTTGGTTTGTACAATATTCTGGATTAACTGGGCAAGAGGATGGGAGAGGCAAATGGGGTTGTGCTAGAGGAACGCGAGTTAAGGTGGCAATTTGATTTGCATGTTAGCTCACTAGAAACGGCAACGGTGGGTGCTCCGTCAGTAGTGCAGAAATTGTTTGCAGAATTAGTTTCCTTGGCAAAGTCAACGAAAACCAGCTGGCGATTCGGTATGTCACGTAATTGCCTAAAATGAATTTTTCCACTACAGATTTCAAATTTCTAGTTTCATTGTTTGTTCATGAATATATTTACACTGACTTTTGTTATTGATAAATTGCCGTATCGGAGTCTTCATTTTACTAAGTGGGTTATTATAATAATCGCATACAGAAAACTTAGGTGTAAAATATTTGGAAGAATAAAGCCAGATTGCGAAGAGTTGAAACAAATTAAATATGAGAAACAAAAATGTCGATGCCGCCATATTATGTGATCGTCGTAAATTTTATATTCGATGTTTACAGGCTTAACTTTATGGAAATCCACTATCACTGAAGTAAAAAAAACAATGTATATGTATTTATGTATCTTTCCCCATACTTCTTTATTTTATTGTTTTTCTTCGCTCGTAATTTTTTTCTCGAAACTCTTGGAGTTACATATATATATATATATATATATATATATATCCGGTATTTCTATATTTACACACACACTCTCATATATATATATATATATATATATATATATATATATATATATATATATATATATATATATATATATATATATATATATATACCATAAAAACAGTAATCAACCCGAAGGTCGGTTTGGTAGGTGATCGTAGAGTTCACCCAGTACTAAGCTCGACGGCGTGTGAAATGCACACATCATGGTAGGGGGGCCAGTTACTTTCCCTGTGGCAGTTATGGTTTCCCAGGAAGACCTGGTACCCGAAAAATCACATAGTTTGGGTAGAGCTTCAGGTGCTCAGAGTGCCTGAGGGGCCCGGGAATCGAACCCGGGTCCCTCCGGTTAGCAGTCCAACGCTCTACACCCTGTACTACCGCGACCCACACATATGTATAATGTATATGTATGTATTTCGAAATATGTATAGATATATATATATTCATATTGAAATTTCGCAAAAATCGTTTAGTGGGAAGATTATGAATTCCTTAAAGGGACTGACTAGTCGTCAATTCACTTCACGCAGCAAGATTAACAAAATACCTAATCGTCCTCTGGAATACTTTCGTTATTTAGAAACATGTTTACGACTTTGCGACTTTCGGTCCTTCTGTAGGTTTCTCTGGCATGAAATTTCAATAAAAGTGTTTGGTATTGAGTTTTAAACCTGATTGCCTCATCAATTTTTTGCAAACTAGCAACTTGCAAGATAGCAATATATGATTCCAGATCTTATTTAATCCACATCGTTCAAGGGTAACCACCGCGAGAGAGAATTTCGGTTGTTGCTTTATGAAATTCTCTATTTTGTTTTTGCCTACTATTTCGACAATTTTTATTCTAAACTTCCTTGGAAACGGTGAGTCGTGTTTTGTATAGATACTATAAGTATGATCGTATTTTCTAAAATATCTTCCAACGGTATTAGTGATATCATTAATCAGTCAAATAATGAGAATATTATAAATACACATATTTATAAACATCTATAAGCATTACTGTCGGTAAAGATAAATAAATTTTAATTTGACACGCATAGAGGGTATGATAAGTCTCTTAGTGACTCAATGATTTTCTATTTTCCGACCGGGTATGCATAGTGAAATACATCCGATGCCCAGAAGCACCATTCTTCATCGACCAATGCAATCATTACGTTCAAGAAAGAAGTAACTAGGACGACACACATGGCTTACCTAAGATGCACACCATCATCAATCGTTGGTGAGACGTTTGGAAGGTCAAGGTCGATGTTTGAGTCACGTGATTCTCATCAATCACCTCATTGCCGTGGCCTATGACGTATGCATCAGTTTAAATCTGAGTTTGGGCATCTAGAGTAAAAACACTAGAGGCGTTTATTTCCGCTTTGAAGAATTTTCTGGAACGTATCATTAATTTCGAGTCAAATATCGGGCCCTTAGTTTCAAACCGTTTATAATACTTTTCATATGTAAAATTCAATTCAGATTCTGATACTGAGCGATTCAACTCATACAATGATGATGTGATGTTGAATATATGATGCAGACAAAATTGAGTTCATTGGTCAGTGAAGACGGAATTACTACCGCTTCTAACCAAGTTTACCCGGGTCTTGCGCCTAATCAATATCTACATCGCATCCTGTTTGATGCAAGCGAATGGTTACAAATGGAAAGTAGGGAAAATTTACATTAAATTTGACTTAATCCTTGTATTAAAGATAATTTTTTCCCATTCAAGATATTTTTGTCACATTAAAGTTCAAAAAGAGAAGCATAATCCAAAGCATAACGACGAAATACCCTGATTCAAATTTGTATAAGCACATTGGCCAACTTTTTATCTTATTTTTTCATCAACTGGGGCTATAAATTAGAAACATTGCATGTGCGTATCACTGTTGTGCCCATGCCATTTGAGAGACACTATAACAGTATGGCCTGAGCACATACACATAACTTGGAAATATTTAACGAGGCACACCTGCAAGACACGGTTATATTCCTTTCATTCGTGGAACAAGTAAAATCACTGTCAAGATTCATTTCGGTTTATTAATTTCCTTTCGTTGAATTTGGAGGGATTTTCCTATATTAAAGAAGCGAACTCTCATTTTAATATCAGAAGCATGTTGTGGTTTCAAATAATACCTTGTCGCTTGTAGTTTAGAGGATTTTTGTCATAGATAATATATATTAAAATATGTGTATTATGCACAACTGCGGTCCATGCGATATTTTTCTGGGTGTTCCAAAAAATCCAAGGGTAAGTGCCGTACTACGCCATCCTGGAGGCTTCACATAGAAATAATCATAATTATGAATTAAATTAATAATATTTAAACATCTATTTCCCTGATGAAGCATGTACCTAGAACTTAGAGTTGCTTTGCGGTAACGACTATGATTAAACAAATATGAGACAGAGCAATGTTTGAATTTTTTTTTCATGAACGTGTTTTATTGATTATTTATTGAAAGAATGAACACAAGTTCTTAGAATTCCGACGCAATCAACCACGCATTAGTTTATTTGAAATTAATAATAAAGTGAAGGTTGGAAAATGGGAAATTTGAATGAAATAGAAAACATGGGCATGAGTAATAGGTATTAATACAGAAGGGGTTACGTGTAATCTTTCCCCCCAAAGTATTTCATATTGAAAATGTGTACCTGATCGTTGATACACTAACGAGTGTAGGTTAAATATACTTCCACTCTCACTTTTGAAGATGACCTAATATGACCTTGATGCAGTCTTTACGGAATGGTCAGGGCAAACTATGCTATTTGGTTAATCGAGGGTAGGTCGCTAATTGAAGCCAGGCAAGAGTTATGGAGAGGGGAATATCGGTGATTGATTTAAAAAGGATTTATTGTTTCAGCACAACACCCTGTGAGATCAAATATACAAGTGGAAAATTAAATAAAACTTGGAGGAATACGAAAATACTAAGTAAATGCAATATCGTACACTCATCGTGCATAATATGATCCAATACAATACGCCTGCGTTTAACCAAATAATGTATGATAACATGAAATTTATGATACGAGTTTTGTGTGAAAAATAATTCCTAAAGCAGGAGAGACACTTGACGAAACAATTATTTTCCGAATAGTAGAGAGTACAATTTATTCTTGAAACTTTCCAGCGAGGAAGAATTTTTTTCACTCTAGGGGGAACAGGTTCCAGAATTGGATGGCAGGTTACAGAAATAATTTTTGAATTGCAGTTTTAAGCCTCGGAATGAATAAAAACATTGAGCAATTTCTAATTCTCATTTATTCGCATCTAAATCTTTTTTCAAACATATTCATCAAATATTTAGGTTCTATTTTGAATAGGGGGAATTAAAAGGTTCCAAGGAAATATATTCTCCTTAGCATGGTTTAATGGCATCTCAACTGGAATACGGAGATATGTGTTCAGAAGATTAAATACGAGCCTAATGCATGAGATTACAATTATAGCCCGCAGTAATTTTAGATTTAAATTTTCATTAGTTTTTGAGTGCATTGAGGTTTAGATCTTAATCAGTGTGCAGCAGTAATCGAGACCAGGAAAACCAATGTATCTTTCTAATATTAAGTGGTATTCAGTTCCTGTGAAATTTAAGTTGATACAGTATTATGTATAATTGTCCACTCCTATTGAAAATTCTGTCCAACCTCTCCTCTGTGGGAGGTGTATTGAAATTGAGTGAGCCTTACTCAAGTAGGGAGTGAAAAAATCACATTCTTTCTTGAATAAAACCCAAATCATTGCTCTGGAAAACAAGAAAACTATACGATTATGAAAAACTATTGGATTGGAAAAACATTTGATCTCTCTGTTATGAAACTTTTGATTTCATTTTCATAGAAGAACTTGAATAAATATTCTTAAGTAAAAGTTTCTAACAGCGAGAGGTCTGTAGACTAATTAGTGGTTAATTATTCATTTGGCAAATGAAAAATGCACATACAGATTGAGTTGTCCAATTATCGATATTTGATTATTATTATTTAGCTGTAAGTAAATTGTCCAATTCAATAATTAGAAAGAGCCCAAATTCGAAGTAGTAATTTGCAGTAATGTTTCAGAATGCTCCGGATTTGCAAGAGAAAAATACCTCATTTTTCCTTTGGATTCCACGGCTATATACAAGCTATGGTCCCCATTTGAGTACCTATATCCGCGTAAGAGACTTGGTCTGACAAATTCTTCCAGATGAGCGAAGGAAATGATTTTTTTAGATTTTTCTGGATAAAAAATTCTTTATATTGGGAGTATGGCTCAAAACTTCTAAAGGCGGGATTCATTAAAACGGATGTCTGATATTTTTTTGCAGCGTACTGTTTCGGCGAGACCGACTGCTTTTTATTTCGTGATTTTTCAAAGAGATATGGTTCTGCTTCAGAAAATAGGTCTTTGTCGGCACGTTCTCCGGTAATGCACTCAGCAGTTTTGATTAATGCAGTACTCGACTCCCTGGATAATACAGACAGCAATGCTACTTGAAGTTGCTGTTCGAATTATGATATCTCAACGCGTTTCACTAATTCTTTTTGCTGAATAATATATGTGTTTTGTTGAACAACCAGCCTAATAATACGTTAAATATTTCGTGTTTAGTATTTTTAATTTTTAGCTTGATCTGATGAAAGCAATAATATGACTTCTATTTATTTTCAGTTGACGTGACAGATAATTTCAACAGCAATGACGTTATTAGTCTTCCTTGGTGATGACCTTGGGTTAATAAAATATTTTACAAACGTTTCCACCTGTAAATGGTTGAATAGTGTTAACTCATAGGCATCATATGCAGATTTGGATGCGGAAGTTTTTGTCACTAAAATCCCAATCTATTTCTTCAGAGAGTCAGGCTTGTTCCTTCTTTATGGGAGACATAACCAGAGTTGTTCAGTGAATCTGCATTGGATAATTTAATACCTGACATGTGGGAGACCAGAAATTATACGAAAGAAATTTTCTTATTCCAACTAATTATTTCCTACGAATTAGGAAGGAAAGAGGACTACTTTGATTTATGAAAATACGAAAAATTTTCGAACAATAAAAAATGAGTTATAATGAAAAAATTCATTTTCCATGGAATGGTGAAAGCAGAAGTATGAAGGATCGTTTACAATCCTGTAGGATAATCAAGAGTCCTTTATTTATTTTCAATATATAATGGAAAATAAATAAAGACGCCTATACATACAAAAATTTCATTTACGGGGAAATGTTGACGTTTTAAAAATGTATTAAAAAGATACAGATAAAATATCAATTTAAAAAAAATGTAAAATGGTTCGAGTAAAACTTTAATTTTTTCTCGTTGAGTTAAAGATATAGGGAGCGTGGGCTTGACTTTGTTTGTCAATCGTATGAAGGGAGAACTAGTCCTCGAACGATTTAATGATGGTGTCTATCTGCCTTGCTTTATCCTGTGGATCAATTATGCCAACATAGTGGAGAAGCCACTAATTGTCAAGCAGGAAGTGAATTTAAGAAATATTTTTTCAACTTTCTTATTGTTGGATATTTTATGATGAAAGACTAAAACCTTTGTTCAACCACATGGACGTAATCTGTCTTCGAAGAAGAAATCGTAGTTATGTAAACACTCTTGCATCCTAATTTTGACCTATTAATCGACAATATTAATTATAATATCCCCCGCTGGATTTTAATGGGCACTTAAGCTAGTAGAAATGTGTATTTAGGAGAAGATTAGCATATTTTATAGAATGTGTGGCGTCTGGCAACAAATCAATTCAGGGATTATTGGATTTTGATTCCAATCACGTAGGTAATTTTTCCACTGACGATCCTACGAAATGGTGTTTTAAGAACCCACGGTACACTATACATAAGTATCTAAAGGCTAGGCGTCAAGGCTATTTATGGAAAACAAAGAATAAAAATTGTACTGTGGCAAAAGAATGTCACATTCACCCATTGTAGTATGTGCCAAAATTATCGGTAACAACAGTGGATCTCTATGGTGACCAACGGGTTGAAAGTTAAAAAGTCGATCAAAATTCACGTTTGAAACATTGTATACAACGTTTCCCAGGGTATGTGGACAAAAATTGACAAAATAAGAAATTTCAACCTTCTAGCAGTCAAACTTTAAATAAAAAAACACTGTTTTTAACTTGAAAGTCAGCTTGATAGCAAGGGTGGAGTTCACTTATTACTAGCCCAACGGCGTGTAAAATTCCCACTTCAGTGTAGGGAGTCCAGTTCCTTTCCCTGTGCCGCCCATGGTTTCCCAGGAAGATCTGTTGCATGAAAAAATACAGTTTGGGTGAAGATGACGGTTTCCAGAAGTTTACATGTCTCACTTTATCTTTTGAATAATTCAATCTTTAATGAATGAATACATATTATAATAAAAATTAATGATTGAATCAACGAATAAAAAGAAATGGTACTACTACTACAGAACGGAAAAACCTTTTCCACTCTCATCAATTAGATCCGATTTTTTGTGCTTTAATTCGGGTTTCTGGGTTAATATTGGAATTTAAGAAGTTTTCAAAAATATTTTATTTTTACTTCAAATATTCATAAAATGGAAGAAATCTTGGTTATTTGGTTTTAAAATTAAAAGAACTGGGAAAAATGGTTTTTTCGAATATTCTTATTTAGGCAACTCTCGTGTCGTAGCCAGAAACCGCGTGTGCGTGGATAACCCCAGAAAGATTCAAATTTATTAACATTTTTTAAATAAATGAATTTATATGTTTATTAATTTTTTGCTAATGAAAATTATATTCAAGGTTAATTTAAGAGAAAAAATTGCACGCTTGAGATATTTAGTTTATAAACCAGCAAACTTGAAAATGAGATCACTTTTTTCCAGGGGCTTTCTTAGGTATGTCTAAAAACTGAAAATTTCATTTCAATTGCCTCAATAGTTTAGGATAGGATTTTGTACCCTATATTTTTATAATCCCAGTAAAAACCTAAATTCCTAATATGATAATCATTGCGAAAAGAGAAATTTAAGGAAGGCAGGGTTAATACGTACAAGATATATTGAGACGACAGGAGATCCTGAAAATGGAATTAAGAGGGAAAATTCTTGGAAAGCGAGGTAGAGGGATGAGAAGAGAAGGTGTTTCGGATTAATTAAGGGGGTTTGAAATTATGTAGAGCTAAAGAACGAGTTAGAGCAGTATGTGTTTAAGGATAATTTGCGTCCCTTTGGTCAGGTTCTAGGAATAGAGGACTGTGTAGTTTCAGGGTGCATAAAATACCTACCCTAAGGCAGCAGATTTCAATCATAAATAATTATCATCATTGTCGTAATCACTTATCTAGGGAGTTAGATTTCAATAGATTTATCTCCTCTTTCCTAAAATGATCGTCTTCGTGTAACGCCATTCTCTATGAATGAATCTTTCTGAAATGCGACGGGATATACGGTTTTATTCGAAGGTAGAGAGAATTTTCAAGCCATGAGGCGCACTTGAAGCCCATCACAGGGAAAAAAGAGCTCTAAAACTTATCTGTATGCAAAAAAAGGCATGTCTATATCAATTGTGAACTGCATTACAGTAATATTTACCTTGGTGGTGCTTCATGAGACATGATAAGATGACCTTCAGGTGGAAATAATACTGGTGGGTAATCGCACAAATGTCATCCGATGTTCGTAGTTTATCTTTGGACTTGATGCACATTTACTTATTCTTTCTGGGTTTATGTTAAATCTACATCTATACATTGACCCGCATGCCGTCATATGGATGTGTGGCAGGGGGTGTTTGATCTCCAGCCATACTTTATCTAGTGCAACACTTCCATAAACACATGACACCCCGAAAACCACCGATAGGTTGCGTGAAATGGGAGCGAATGGAGATCATTCATGCAATCCGTTACACACATTACAACTTTTACACTATTAGTAACTATTCCACTGATTACACTAGGAGCTCAAATGAGGAATCCCACCAAAAAGGGTGGGCTTACATGCTCCTGACTATTTTTTTGTTGAAGTTATGGATGCCAAGAGTTCAAAAGTTCAAAGCCATGACCATGTAATCACATCCATTGATTAGAAATGTCCAGTGGTCAATATTATCGTAACGACAGACGCCAAGTGTGGTCACTGGAAGTGAATTATATTACAATTTTCAGTACATACTTAGAATACATGAGTTAAGAATTATTAACGAATGCGTAACTAAAGCAATAAATTACACACTTTTTACGAGTAACTAAGGTTGTAAAAGGAAGGATAGAGTTTTATACAATGACGCTACTCAAATATAATTCTCTATCTCGCGAGCGTTTACGACGTACTTTCGCTATATCGCAATTTTTGATTATTGAAAAATTAATTTAAATTATTCGTACTTCAAGTCCTATAAACACTGTCCGTGAGACATAAAATGTGACATTGAAGTGAATTTTGTTTCCAAGATTAAAAATATTAAAATGTCTACTTGTAAGCTTGAATATTTTTCAATGCAACAAAATACTGTCATTTTATCTACTTTTCAATTTAGTTGATCAATCACTATTACTTGCTAATAGCGTGTGCCGTAATTAAAAGTGGAAACATGGATAACAGTGGGAACATGCGGACAATGTTTTTGAAAGTAGAGAGTAATATGAAATGACGAATCATAGAAAATTTACTCAGGCGTTATTGATCAAGTTTTGGACAGATTCTGTGTGGCCATTTCCTAAGTAAGGCCTAACTAAGACAAAAATAGTTTGGCCGGCTAACCACAAAAAGATATTTTTAGAAAATTTTCTTAGCCTATTATCGGTCAAAATTTAAAATTCGTGCAAATTTTCTTCGTTGGTAATCATTCCAGCTCTATTGTAATCGATCATAAATGTGGAGGGTTTTTATGATTCCGAATTTACTGTTCTCGGCTTCAAATATTTAGTTCTCGATGATTTTTTCATAAAAGTGTAGGGCTCCGAAAGGGCGAATGGTAATTTAGCTTTCTAAATTATCGATGATGTATTTGTGTGCCACTGGAAGGGTTACACTTCCATTGAATTATTTATAAGAGCTTTTTGCCCTAGGTTACTACATAAATCACCTCTTGAGAACAAATTCAAAACGGGATTTCTCGGATTGGGTCCCTGGTCCCGTCGACTTGGAGATGGTCGGACTTTCATTCAAGGCACTTAGACACACGAGGGCGTCGCCAGGATCAAAGTCCGGAAATGGGAATGGCCAAAAGAAACACTTCCATTGTCAGTCGCAGGACATGCGTGCGCAATTAATCACTTATTTAAGTTACTATTCCCTCCGTGGGGGAACCCTTCCCACGGACTCCGGCGCTCAGTTGTTTCCTGTCGTGTCATCGTGTGACAATTGCTCATCTCGTCGTATTGTTGGATGCTTTCGCTAAAGTTTTGTGCCTAAAGAACGGAGGCAGGGACTCTCTCATGGTAATAATGCATGCCTCCACCTTTGCTGTAGTAATTTTCTTCGCCAGACCATGACCTAAGGAACCCTGAGCTAGAATTACTGTTACAAATGCACGACGCGCATAATTTTGGACGAAGGACAACTTGTGTGTACAGGTTTTCTCAAACAGGCAGTAAGTTTCTAACTTCGGAGTTTTCCCCTTTCTCCTTTAGGTTATCGACCTTACCTGGAGACAGAAGGCAAGGCTCCATGTAATAGTCGTTGATATAAGGGAAGGTGAACGAAAGCTGAGGATATTTTCGCCATTGGAGATCAACATCTACAAGTAAATCTATAAGATTCCCCGCGACCAACTTAGAAGGTGTATCGCAGGGGGTGAAACTACTAGAAGAAGTGGGCTAGGGTTGACGGAGATAGGAGCCTTCCAACGGGTTAAGAAAGGAAAACAAAATCGACCAAATATCCCCGAAAATCACGTGCGAGTTGATACCCTGAAGAAGAACCGACCTCACGCGCATACACTTGCTAAAGCTAAACCCCGTTTCATACAAGTCTCAATTCTAGCCGCCACAGAAGCTCGCAAATAACATGGAAAGGAACAAAAATGAACATAGCCTACCATCTTAGAGGTCGCCACCAAACCTTTATAAGTAATGCAGATCTGGAGAGCAAGAAGAGGAAATTAACAATAATACGAAACAAGTCATGCAACCTGAGGTCCCCACCTCCACAGATAGGGGGTAATTTGATAGAGGTAGGGTTTTCGGGGAATAAGAGGAAGGTGGAGGTAAACACGATGTCGGAAGTAGATTACACTCCTAATGATACACTCCAAGGGGTTCACGATTTAACGTCCCATCCGACGGACGGTGTGTCCAACTTGTGCTCTCTTCTTGTGCTCTCTCCATGGCACCCAAGAAGGGATCGGAATGCTTCTTAAAAAATCTGCCACCACCAGAATTCAAAATTGGACCCTCGGCGTGAGAAGGCATTACAAAAAACAACCCTTTCAACTAAAAAATTCCATTGCATCAAAATATCGGCTTAATTGACTAAGGTTATAAAAAACTGGGAATTATTCTGTATTTGGTTCAACTTTTCGGTCATTTCCGTTGAATTATTTACCCAAAGTACTATGGTGTCTTGGTTTTAAGACACCTACATCCATAGAACATTACCCTCCAAGCAACCCCTGCAAGGGCATTTGACGGGGGTTTTAGGGCACCACCGATAATATAGACTACAAATAATTGAAAAACAAAAGAATGGTAATTCCCACCTACAAAGACGAAAATGTTCATGCAAAACTTATTTTAACTTACATACAAATACATATGCTAGCAATTGTTCTCACTTGTAATTCGCTTTTTGCGGATATTTTTACAGTGATTTAGATTTTTTCTAGTATGACTCCCGATAGTCCGATGAAAGAAAGAATATTTTTATATATAATACTGCAGTTTATCTCGCTTATCATATCTTTGTGGTCTAGCCTATCCAAAGAGTTCCAAAGAAACTGCGGGAGATGCCGCAACAGTAACTTTTAACGGAGTCATCCGATAATGTGCATTTCAATGCAACAATTTCAGAGTGTAAAAATCATTCGCCTTGACTGGGATCCCTCGGTAGCTTAAGTGGCTAAAGCACTCGACCGGATATTGAGGGATCTAGGTTCGTATCCCAGTTAAGGCGAATGATTTTTACACTCTGAAATTGTTGCATTGAAATGCATATCCAAAGAGTGTTGGGCCATAATAATTCCCTTAGTATTGCAGTCAAATTCGTGTGTTCTCAACTCTGAACTAAAAGGTTTACTTGTTCCCTTCGCATCTCAAGTCACTTCCAGACTAGTTCCGCTGGAAGACTGGTCACATTCTCCTCATCGTTAACATTTTTTTTTACTAATATAGTGGAGCGGACGTCTGTGGAGTGGTTTTGTTACATACGAGTATGCCGCGGTGGCTTTAAATGGGAGGACAGCGTAAAGATGCGTTTGCAGGAAAATGGACAACACGAGAGTCGTTCCATTTGTTAAATAAAATGATTCAATTGTTTAAACGGGCGAGGCGACCGCGCGACCGGAGTTGACGATGATTTGACTGCGCACATGGTGCGCCGCTCTCGAAAATCAGGACTCAGTCTAATGCGACAACAACAGCAATGTTGGAAACAATTCAAACTTGCGACCTATTGTCGACGTGAAAATTTTATCACTCGAATCGGATGCACTAAATCTCGGGAACGCCAGAGCCGATTTTAGAATGAATCAAATAGTGTTTAGGCTAGTCCTATTTTGCGTTTTATTTCTAGTGAAACATTATTTTTTTACATTTAAAAGTGACCATACCGGAAAAAGAGCGTTAAGAGAGATCGGTTTTCGAGCCGTTTGTCCCGATATTAATTTTATTCGTTTGACGTTGCTGAATTCTCTGTGTAATCAATATGTAATTTTACATCTGCACCTACAGACATACTCCGAAATCTTCCGAATAGATGATTGTAAGGGAGTGTTATCACCAAATGGGCTGGTTAAGGGATAAGGGAAAGGAAGGGTGTTTAAAGAATTAGGAAAAAGAAAAAAAAACATTCACTAAAATCCTTGAAATGACGTGCAGGTCCATATACTAATGAAATATTATTCACCGCATACTAATGACAAACTTGGCTCCAAACAAGTTTTAATTTCACCACTCCAATTTTAATGTTATTAAGCATTTTATATAATAGTATTATCTTACAAATTCCAAATTTGTATCTAAGTTGTATTACGAGGGTTTTATATCCGAAATTATTTTCTCTCAGTTCCTGTATAGCGTAAAATCATAAAGCAATATACTCTTTATTCTCACATTGTTTTGAGATTATGCAATTTCCTATTATCTGAATCTAATTGTACACTTCAGACTTTTAAATTTTATGACTACGTGGCGACGAATACGAAGCAAAAAATGAGGATATTGTTTTACTCTTTAGTCGCATTACCATCAAAGGCGCGGTTTTCCTCTGTGCACAGTGAAATTTGCGACCATGGGTCTTCAACATTAATCTCTTATGATCCATGGTAGCACCTTAAAACTGTTTTATAGGGTTTCTTGGGGTTTTAAGAGAGCCATTCTTAATCCATTGCGTAAAAAACAATAATGTGGGAAACTTGAGAAGATCCATGATCACGCTCCTGGTTTCCAGTGATGATTTCTAGTTTGTTCTATTACCGGAGGAAATGTATTATTTATGTCAGTTCCGTGGCATTAATAATTTGTATGATGCGGTTTAATAATATTATCTCGGAAATAATAAAATGAATAAATTGGTGCCGGTCGGAAAGCTCCAATCATGGTCACACAGGAGAGCTAACTGACTATTTACCCAAGAAATGGATTCTTCGTCTGTCGTTTTTAATCTCACGTTAAGACATGTAAAAAATGTATACAGTAAGGGTATTTCTGCAACTTTGGAACTGAGATTATGTATTTTCCGTATTCGATTTGAATGAATTAGAAACAGAAATTTTGACTTAATTTTTTCATTATATTATAATGCCATATATGAGCGGAGCATTATATTCCAAAAAAAGTATTAAATTTTCCAAAAATGGGAAAATTAAGTCACTTGGTGCGAAAAGATAAGCTCGGCCCACGTTAATTTCATTTTTCTCGTGAAATGCTAAAAATGTGGAAGCTGTTTTTTCCTCACTGATAGTGTATATATGCCTTAAAATTGATCTCTAATTTTGCAGAACAAATCGGAAAATGAATTTCAAATTTCACTATGACACACCTGAATCACATTTCTTCAGCATTTCCGTCACTCTTGCCAACTTATTTCGTGTGTTTAAATTCATTCCATTCATTGTACCAAAATAATACCTACCGTTATTTTTAAATCGTATTCAAATGGATTCTTCCATTTCGCCGTGGACAAAAAAGCTTTGTGGTCCATCTGAGCCGCGAATAATTTCCCTAAAAACCATACGTGCGGAAAATATCTGCTGGAATATTATTTCGTATTAAAGCCGAGATACTATTCTCGAGAATTCCTTTGGATTGAAAAAGTAAATGGGAGGAGCCGATCGCATTATTTGCCTTCGGTTCAATATTAAAATTTTATTGTAAAGAATCCAAGAGCTAAACCTCAATTTGTTTTTGTTTACTGCGGAAGAAAAATCGTTCTGTAAGTCAATCCATACATAGGGCAAAGAAAATGAGGTGAAGGAGGATGTCTCGAACACACTTCGGTAAAGTTTACTCCACCATTCTTCAAAATTGACTTTGAGGGCACATAGTATCCGAATCCATCGGGAGAATTGAATTTCAGCTTCTACAAGGATGGAATTGCCAGAATTTTGATGCATTCTGAGAAACTAGACCGAGGAAAAGAAGAATGAAAAACTCGGAAGCTTTACATTGTGAGATCATACGTACATGTAATGAATGTCAATCTACGCGGGTATACGAGAATTTGATATGATTGAAATGATATTTGAATTATGTGCCTATCTTCTGTGATTCTTTAAGTTACAAATATAAGCCATAGCAATAATAAAAAATGTAGTGTTGTGTCCAACGGCTATAAATTACCAAATAATAAAGTAACCGAAAGAGATGTAATTTCTTAACGTTTTGAATTGATCAAAAATAATTTTTGATTAAGATTTGGTCAAAGGAATAGAATGAACAAGCAAGCCGATAGGAACTCGCCAGTTGCAGGGAGTGTGAGTTGTCATTTTAGGTAAATTGCTTTCATTTTAATTAGAGATGCTTAATTCAAATTTGCGCATAGATAAAATAGGTTTACAGGACTCAACTCACTATGAATTTGGTGTTTGTCACTTTCTTAAAAAAATCTTCATAGGCGGCTCTACCGTAATATTTAGTGTAGATGAAGTTCCCCAGGGGTATATGGGCCTCTTTTTGCCTTAATATACATTAATGACTTAAGCGCACACGTTAGTAGCAATCTTAGGTTATTTGTAGACGACACGGTGTAGTCGACACGACACAGGGAAATAAGGAGCCAACCAGATCGCGAGCTACTCTCTCGAGACTTAGACACAATCTCGGAATGGTGCAATAAATGAAATTTTGGAACAAAGGAAGGGGTAAACAAGATATAAACTACAAAATTGAGTGAGGGTTCAGCACTGACTACAGCCAATCAATTTAAATATTTGGGGGTAGTTCTAACACCATGCCTTTCATGGGGAGCACATATCAGGGCAATATGCGGATCAGCTTTAAAGAAACTCGGCTTTATTGAACGGGTGGTGGGGAAACTTAATGAGAAAGTTAAAGAGAGGTATTATTTTGCTCTAGTTAGACCTCATTTGGAATATGCCGAAAGCATTTGGGATCCTTGGGAGAAAATTTGGCAAAAAAATAGATGAAATCCGGAGAAAATCCGACAGATTCGTTAAGAATTGTTATAATAAGAACAAAAGTGTGACAGGTCACTTAGGGGATTTAGACTGGGCCTCTTAAAATACGAAGAGAACAAGCGAGACTTAGACTATTAGAAAGGTTCAGAACAAACGAGTTTAACGATGACACTAACGGAATTATAATGGCCCCACACTACTTAGGTAGAGCAGACCACAAAGATAAAATAAGGGAGATAGATTCCAGTACAGATATATACACATACTCATTCTTTCCCCGAAAATCAGAAATCATAATAGTTAGAAACCTAAGTCACTTTAGAAATATTAAAAACATTGGATTTACTAGACGGAGCATAATTAAATATTGCAAAGATATCAGGTATATTTGTAGGTGCATGCGTATGTTGGCTGGTAATTTGTGTGCTTGCATGTGTGTGGGTTGTAAATGTTTTTGCATGAATACATACCATGTTTTGTTTGTGGGTTGTACACATTTGTGACTTTTGGATGCGTTTTTTTCTTAATTACGGGTGGTGCCACAACACCCCCGCCACACGCCCTTGCGGCAGCTTGCAGGGTATTAAGTAGATGTATATGTGGATGAATAAATTAATTTTATTTAAAGAAAGTATTCATTTAAATAGCGCTGTAATGCAGAGGTGAAATAAAGCCCCAAAGTTGTCAGGCCCGGACGAGGAATTATGATAAATTTGAAGCACCCTTGGCGGTAAGACTACCAAATGCGACGCTGACTTCCTTCTCTGATCCCTCGCGGGCGGTTGACGGGACCCTTTAAGAGGAGCGCCGGTGCCCGAGAGCGTCGTGCCTGCCAACGCCAGTCAGTCCGTCCGTGTAATGCAGATGAATAGTTGATGGGATCATCGGCGTGGAGGCCCAAGGCTCTTCACATCGAGTTTCCTGAGAGCAAGGAAACTCAGACCACCCTTCTTAGCAGGGCAGCTCTTGCGACGGGGTCAGCTCGTGAACTCGCGCGGTCATTGTCGAGGCAAAAGAACGTTTCAATTAAGCACGACACACTAAACTGACCCGAGTTCTTGAATGATTCCGCACAATGCTCCCGCAAAACTCCGCATG
This sequence comes from Hetaerina americana, assembly GCF_022747635.1. Lineage (NCBI taxonomy): Eukaryota > Metazoa > Arthropoda > Insecta > Odonata > Calopterygidae > Hetaerina > Hetaerina americana. The sequence continues at coordinate 47,375,769 of NW_027286070.1, forward strand.
CGTCCACGTTTGGGGAGCGCCAGGACGTTGAAAAGACGGATAAAGAGGGAGTTCCATCAGTTCGCCTCCTGCATGGCTCTCGCCCCGGGGTGGAATTCCTGTTCCTTTTTCGGTCACATCAGATTCCATCTGTGGCATTCATACGTACGCGTTGAAGCGTGCGGAGAATGGTTGATTGGTAGCGAGTGTTCATCAAATGGTCCTTTAAGGGATCATCCCTAGCGTCTTTCTTACATTATAGGCTACCTCTGGAGGTGAATACAACTTCATTTCCCTTGTTTGCTCTCGCACAACCTTTCAACTGCTCGCATACAAATACTTCTCACTGAAGATTATCACCAAGCACTAAGATCCTCCCAAATAAGTCATCCATTTTTGTCATGAACTTTCAGGAAGCATTGAATAGGGTTATGGAAAGTGTGGGGAACGCCCTTCCCTGTTAACCCAAAGGTCGTGGGTTCGAGTCCTGCTTCGGGTATGACTGTTTTTGTGGGACGTTTGTGGTTTGGCTTCGGGGAAACCTGATTGACAAGGCAAAAGCTTATCAGAATCACAAGGGGCGCCCGGATTACCAGGGGTATCCGGATAGCAAAAATAGCGAAATTCGTGACGTTGCACAGGTAATATCGTAGGAAATAAATAAAATAAATTATATTATCTGGATCATGTTCGAGTAGGAAGTTCGTAATAAATTACTCACTTATAATCTTAAGCAGTAATACTTAATATCTTTGTTATATGATCCAAGTAGGTATTTTCATTAGTGTCGTGGCTTTAACGTGACGTCAAGTTGAAAACAATTGAATATACGAGGGTCATCCGGAAAGTAGTACCCGTTCGTGAAATAAAGACACAAAAGTAAATATTAACAAACATAAAAAATTTTATTTGAAAGAGGATACTTTAAACTACTTCTCAACATAATCTCCAAGCAAATTAAGGCATTTGTCATAACGTGTGACAAGTTTCTGTATTCCTGCTGCATAGTCCTTCGCCGCCAGCTCATTGAGATACGCGAGGGACCCATCTTGCACAAATTTTTGCATAATGCAGATGGTGTTTAACAATTTCATGAACAATTGTTCGAGAAACATTGGGAAAATGCTCACAGATGTCATCAATTGTGACGCGCCGATCGTTCCTCACGAATTCGTCAACTGAGCTCACCAGTTGGTCTGTAATGACAGACGGTCTCCCCGAACGCTCATCGTCGTGTGTGTTCCCCCTCCCCATGTTGAAGTTGCGACACCACCGCCGAACAGACGACTCGTCCATTACATTGTCTCCATACACCTCCTTTAATTGGCGATGAATATCACATGGGCGAACGTTTCTTGCATTGAGGAATTTAATCACTGCCCTCACTTCACAACTGGCGGCGTTCTCAATTTTTTTAAACATTGTAAACAATCACAGAAACAACACAGGCAATGCTAGCGTCACGCAACTTGGCTCAGAGAAGGCAGACAAGCCACTGAAGCCATCTGACCTCGTCCAGCGGCTACTCGCGTCGTCAGCACTTCATGCGGCACGAACGGGTACTACTTTCCGGATGACCCTCGTATGTTTCTCACCTGAAGTATTAAGAATGCATTTAATTTTTTTGTACATTGGAGTCGGATGAAATACGAATGGATGGACCAAAGGATGAAATACGAATATTCATGACGTGTATTGCGTTAAAGCTCCTTATAACAGAAAAATTCTCAGGGTGAACGGAACACTTATGGGTCGGTCGGATCAAGCATGAGGATTGTAGGCTTAGCACCAATCTTTTGAAAAGTAATGCAGATTTTTTGTCAATGCTATTGCAACCGTCGATGTTTACGAAGCACATGGCAAAGAACACGCATTTTAACAGGATTAATGTACTCAATAATCATTTGAACTAAACGTAAGGGATAGCGGGAGAAATTAAGAAAAGATCAATATTTGGGTATATCACGCGCGATTTTCTGAAACAAAATTCGAACAAACTCTGGCTACTTTAGGGTACCAGGCGTACGGAAGGGTAATATGGGTTAGTGAGTAAGCTCTGCGAAGAGAAACTGCCGGGGTGAAGCAGTGGCTTCTGTTTGGTATCGCACCGTAAGGTGGCTCCCAAAATCTCGGGCGGGCGTCCGAACGGGCAAGTATAATCGTAAACCGTCCCGGTGAATGAAGTCTCACCTTTACCGGTCATTGTACATAAGAAACGCAAGAAATTGAAGAAAGAAATATGACTGAAGTGAAAGTGTGGTTTGCGAGAAGAAAAAACTTAAAACAAGGAATAAAATGTGAAATTTTAGCCTAACAAGAAAGGTAAGCCGTCAGGGAACGGCTTTTTACAAACAAGTACAAATATGAACGTCAGTAACAGCACTAACGGCATTTTTCTAGCATTCTGTGCTCAGAGTCTGCCGGTGGGCAGACTCTGAGCACAGAATGCTAGAAAAAGGAAACGGAGGCAAGGATTGCCCATTTCCCACAGCAGGAAATCACACTTGGGCAAGGGGAAGAGGGTGGTAGCAAGACCGTGAAGTGGATAAAATGATACCAAAATAACATAGAGGATGGAGGAAGAGACCCGTCCGGCCGTGAAGCGGCTTATTGCTATCAAGAAAATTTAACGGCAGCAAAGTGGGCGAAATGACTAAAAAGATACTCTGTGTGCCCACCCATTCTTTTTATTGCCATGAGGCCTTCTTTAGCTACTGTATTGGGTCCTGGGCCGGATTATTCACGGGTGGGCTGACCTCCCCCATTCTTTCTTCTCTCTCGTCCATCAGGTCAGTGAATGCCCGTCTCCTCCGACTTCTTCGCTCGATATAGACTCATGGATGGTTCAATTTCACCAGATATTCCTAATTTCGGTAAAAAACATTAGCCTATTTGTAACTTCAAACATCAGCGTAAACGAGAGCCTCAGCCAGGTTGGGAAAACCATGTGACGGGGATATGGGCTAACTGGACTCACTTGCGATTATGTCATTGAGCATGCAAAATAGTCAGGCTATTTTGAATTTTTAAAACCAAAAAATTCCAATTATTTGATCGCGAATTGTGCGGGAAAAAAAGGATATCTTAATATATGGAAGATAGTTCATTTTGCCTAACTTTTCATCGACCTCTCACTCAATAATTTGATGTGGGTTATCATTACACATATTATTCGTGCGAGTTTCAATTAAAAACTTAAATTAAAGTGAGGTTTTATGTACGTATTTCATGTCTAATTTCCCAAAGTATTTATATTTGAATTTTTTGTATTTTGCTCTTTTGACCCCAACAGCTGTTTGCAAATTTTTTTTCTAATTTAGACTTAATGGTGTAGTAAAATTTGAGTGAATACGATTTCTTTGTAAGTTTCGACGAAATGGAACCGCGGTAAGCAATCAGTGCATTTCCGCGATGACTTCTATTCATGGCGAGCAAATATGTATCTTACTTGAAAACGACGCATAAGGGATCCACTTCTCCCACAATGAGCTCTCGGAATCCGCTTTGTTCCACATGATTGCCCGTGAATAAAAAACATATTTTCCATATATGCTAAGTGGGTGAAACTGTGATCAAAATGAGATGAGTACTGGATAGATGATTCGAAAATTTCATGATAAATAAATAAAAAGAAATAAAGAGAAAAGTGAAGAGAAAAATAATCAAAGCAACGCCAAATTCTGACGAGCCAAAAATGTTTTTGCTGTGCGGTAATCAAAACGACTTCTCTCTTTAGAGGTTGAACTTTGAGATTTTGTAAACATCATCACGTCATATTCTCATGCATCGCAGAATATTAAATGTTTAAAATACCAGAGATTATGAACGTACGGGTTTGGTGATCTCTAATGTTTTCAGAATTTTTACATTTTTACTGGTACAATTTCATAGCAGAATCTTACACGTGCGATGGATAAGGAAACTCGCAGTTTCTGAATAAATTAAGTAATTGAATAAAATAGCTGCAATGAGGTTGGATTTGAGCGCATATTCCTGTAAGTTCTATTGTTTGTTTTGCGAAGTGTATATAATTTATTTTATTAATTTGTACATGTAACGGGAAAAGTTTCTACTAATTGCTCTCAGCAAGAAATTTGGTTCTCAATACAGATTTACGAAGTTTCCAATCCACATCAGTCAAAATTCCTCTCCATTTCAAAGAGGGCTCAACTTACGGGAATTAAAATACTCGAACAGTGCGAAAGTGTGGTGGATAAGTGTATTAAAATGTATGGAGAGATATTATGGGATATTTGAAATAAATAACATTTGATAATAGATACACACCAATTGATTGGGCCGCGCCGGAGAAAGTGTTAATTTAAGAATCAGGTGAATTTAAAGTTAAATCCGCTATATTCGTGAAAAGCTTTTATAGATAATAGGATGAAAGGCGGACTTTAAAGTGTAACAGGGCCTAGGATCTGGGCTCATCAATAATTTACCTTGATAAGTATATTACAGTAAATAATAATATAAATATTATAAAAATAAAGAGCTGATCTTTTAAAGTTTGTCATTTTTGCTATTTCTGGTTACAGGAAGATTTTTTTCAAATTCTGGTAACATGAAGTTTTTGGAAACATCCCTTGGTGGAACCTTGGGTGGTTTGAAGAACAAAAACACGCCGGTTATTTGCTTAACGTAATATTATTTTTAATTGTTATAAATTTTATTTTATGAAATCATATTTAGTCTATCTCCAAGAGGATTTCGTTGCAAAGTGGCAAGTTAAATTGCCTCTCAACGAAACTGGATAACGAAGAATAAAAATAAAATAGGAATGTGAAATTGCAATGTGCTTTTTTACCACCAATAGCGAAGTATAAAATTTTATGCGATGTATTCCTTTTCCTCTGCCATTCTCATTTGATCTGTTGATTGAGAAGGCGTAGGGTGTTTATCTTGAATTAACCGCAAGCACCTAAAATCTGAAGTCCACGCAAGACCTGTAGACAGAACAAGCCTGTTATGAGTCATTTCATCCTATTCACTTTATGGGTATATGGGTAAATTCATATCTTATGTCTGATTCATACTCTTCCATTTTTCTGTCCACCTTCCTATCCTTATTGAACTCTTTTGCTTTATTTATCGCAGCATTCGTGTATTGGTTTTTGTTTCATACAATTCTTCGCTGGGAAGTCATAATTCATTGCTGATTTGATGTACTTCTTGCACCATCTATTTTTTTGCTTCAAATTACTGATGCGACTCTTTGTATGTTCTCTTCCCATGTCGAGATTACTGCGGGAATACTTCATTCATACCCTACTATTCACCCCCCTTTCAATTGAGTAATGGGATTCTATATTTGTCCTTGAAATTCCTGTCTCTCAAAGTGTCCCATATGCCATACCAATATACACGTGCAGCTATGCAGTATAATATGGTGGCTCTAGATACCACATGATGTTGCTAATTTATTCTTGGGAAAAAGGTTAGCTGTTCCACAGAATAAAATATTTATTAAGAATCGATTTTCCTACGCAGAAATCGGGTTTTACTCTGCTCATGTACAATTTTGAATGAGTTTTGAAATGAAATGGTACTCATTTCTTCCTTAACTCCCTTCAAATATTTTATTTAAACAAATAAACGTATGAGGTAAGACAAATTATGGTAGATGCTTTGAAATAGAATGAAAGTGAAAAAAATATTTTATTCGGTGAAACGAAAACGTTTTTCTCACATACAGCAGTAATATTCACCAAAATTTTGCACATTTAAACCAAGTAAAATAATATTCACTTTCCTATAGTCAGATCAGTGTGAACACACTCCCAATTCTAATTCGTTCGACATTTGTTCATACGAGTAATAAATAACAAAACTCAAATCACCGCTAGGATAAAAAATTATTAATTTTTGAACTTATTGATTTGGTTTGACACGCAATGGAATATTTTGTGAAAACCCAGGAAATATTTATAGGTAGTACCCATTTTATGCTTGCATTTGTCTTCCGAGACATATGTACAATTTCAATAACTCGTAAGTTTCTAGGAGTAATGATGGTCACATTTTCATTTTACGAATCCGGAAGGTGCTGATGACTATTATACCAATGCCTTAACTGAACAAAGAACAAAAGATACGCAGAGACTGTTTATTTTCCCTGGGAAATATGTTGGATAACAACTCCCCCAAATTTTTTAAGTGAAGATTTGTTGCCAAACGCTATCGAAAATGCCATCGAAAAAGAAAAAAATCTATCCGGAATCACAAGCCCTCTCTCACAGAAAATTAAGCGATCCGATTTTGTTCCCACATAGAAATCGAAAGGGATTGAGTAGAGGAACTGAATTCCACCCGCCTTATCGTTTTCGTGCACGTTATGGAGCACATGGCACGTGAGGATGCCACATTATCGTTTATTTGCGAGGAATCTTCGTTTTCGGTGGCCGGGGATGGGAGTTGCTCGCGGTGGAATGCTTTTTCCCCGAGGAGAAGAGCCAAATATATTAAGAATCCAACCCAATGGATCCCTTCACTCCACCCTTCAGACGCATCAACTATAATCTTTACTAGAATCCCATGCAAGCATATCGACTTTTTACCTCGAATTGCCCCATTTAGTCTGCCGGATGTGCCTCCTATCGCTTCATTTGCTTGATCCCTGTCGCCGGGGTAGGGACAATGAATAAGGGGGTTTGGAGTTATGCTGGTAGGGAGGAGTATGGATTCTGGGAGGGAGGGGTATGGGGCATCGAAAGGGGGAATGATACCGGAGGGGGAGGGGCGAATGGCGATGTGAAAATTGGGGTACGGAGAGAGAGAGGGGGGGGGAAGATGAGGAGAAAGGAAAGGGATGAGGATGGAGAGGGGATGGTGTATGGGAAGGGGGGAAGAAAGAGACAAGAGGAGGAGACGGCATTGGCACGGGAATGAATGAGTAATATTTTCATCATGGCGGTCTGGTGGGGGTGGAGTGGAAGAGTTCTGCGACGGGCTGAAAGGAGGAGCGGAGAGAAGGAAATGAGAGACATATTCAAGGGCTGGGAAAGAAAGGGCTGTGGAGAGTGAAAGACATGCAGAAGAGTAGATGGATGTAATGAGAGGAGTGGCGAGTGGTGAGGCATTGAGGCCACATGAAAGAAAATACTCCATTGCGAGTTTATGTTTGAATGGCGATCATGATTAAACTTCATCCTGTGATAGCACGTAGCGGTCATGTTTATTTAATGCAAATGAGCACCAAAGATCTCTTAACTTACGGTCAATCATCATCAGTCAGGCATTTATCATGGCCCTCTCCTCTTTAATTCCTGTTTCTGATCATCATCATGCTAGAAAAATTGAAAATTTAAACACCATTGCTAAATAAAATGAACCTTTTAAGTTTGCTTTAGCTGGAATAGCTAGGTGAACGAAATAAATTTTTTTCCTTGCAAATATATAAATAGAATTTTCTTGAGTAAAAAAGAGTTTCCATTTATCAATTTGAGTTTATTTTTGAAACCTATGGGCTTAACAGATGGATTTAGATGAATTATTATTATTGCGTTTCGAAATTTTCCAGTAGTACCAGTATTAATTGTATTTAAAGGCAAAATTTTAAATTATCCATAACTCCTCGCGTGGTTAAATTAATATGGCACCCTCTTACATTTTTATTTGAAAATCACCGACAAAGATTATTATAGTAATAATTCGTCGCTGCCCTCTAAATTACCCAGATTTTTACGTATTCCTTGGTTCCTTCATGGGTTTTTTCCTCCGGGTACTTTCATTTTTTGTTCTCGTATTTCGTTTCTATATTTCCTAATCTATTTACTCTCTGTCTCTCTCAAACCAATCCTCTATTTCTTCCCTTCTAACTTCCATGCTATCGCGATTGTAGGTGAAATATTGTAATTTAGAATGTACATATTCATAGGAAAATTATTTTCTTACTTATTTTCGAAAGAATTCTATCCATCCACTCTTTAGAGAACATCTTCAGTAGTCACTCGGTCTATTTCATCTTTGGTACTTTCTTCTAGCCTCGAATAAGGGTATGATACGCCTTTGTCATTTGTGATTATTCAACCTACCAAGCGTTCCAAGAGCATGACATTCGAGGGATGTATCTTAAATAATTCAAGATACTTTCACTTGGCTCATATTGTTTTTCGAGCAATCTCCGCCTTGACGTTAGGAAGATAAAAAGATTATCTCTGGAGTATTTCATTCGAAAGGCTTTATTCCTTTCGCTTATCAAGTTAGAGGATTAAAGAGTTTCTGAGTTTTGATGATACTCTATTGACTTAAACACGTGATCTGAAGTCGTTAAAATAGTTGTTTGATCACTCCTGTAACGACCTGAGTGCTTCTCTACTTAATAGTCTTTATGGTCTCCGTATTCACTCATTAATTGAGATCTACCCCACCCAATTTGATAATGCGGCCCCATTGGATTATTAATGTAAAGTTAGAGATCTGCAAAGCTTAGAAATTTGATTCTTGAATCGGTTGGATCATTTGATTTGCTCTGAAGTTCAAAAATTCGATTAATTTAATTTGTATATCATCCACGTCCATAGGCTTATTAGACATTTCAAATTCCGTCCGCATTTGTCTACGAATATTTAAGTTTTTATTACAAGAATTTTGTGCATTTAAGCGAGAATTGCTTTTATTACCGCTTGTGAATAGAATGCAATAATTTGCCAATATTTTTTTCATAAGGCCATCAAAATAAAGGAAATTCAATAAATGTCCAAGTAACTGAAATAGGACGTAAACAAATAGCATTGTTGCAATCATTTTGATGAGTATTCATATTTTATTCTTTATTTTTAAGCATATATTTCACAAAATGAGATATATATATATTGTTAAATCAATAAAAATTTGGATGATTCATATCTTTCTCCAAGATTTAAGTAAATAAAAACCCAAATTTAGTTATTTTGCCTTTGTATGCGCCATTAAAAAATGTGTGAAATGCCGCGGCAGTTTTTTAACGGCGTCATTCCTAAGGTGAACTGAAATGCAGAAATTTAATAGCGTAAAAATCACTCGCCTTGAAAGAGACTCGTACCCGGATCCCTCAATTTGAGTGCTATGATCAATTAATTTCTCAATCGAGTACACCCAGGTAGGTTAATTGATTAAAGTACTTGTCAATAAATCAAGGGATTCGGGTTCGAGTCCCGGTCAAAGCGAATGGTTTTGACATTGCGATTTCTGCATTTATTTGCGAAAGATTACAACAAAATTGCTCTGTTTTCATTTTTCATGCAAAAATCTGACGGGCATAGTATCATTTCATCGATCTTTCGATACATGTGAAATGACAATTTGGTTAAAATAAGTTTCATTTCAAAGAACAGATTCTTATGGAGTTAATATTTTCTCTTCAAAGGTTTATCCAGGATACCCTTTTTTCCCTAATCCCCAATTTCCTGCATTTCTGAGTCAAACTTCCCATTAGAATCAATACTTCGTCTCCTTCAGCAACACTTGGCAAGGTACGGTGAATAAACATACTTCACAACATCGCGTGTATTTGCCAAAATAGTAGACAGATTCTGACTCTGTTCTTAGCTTTTTATCTTCTTCACATTTTGAATGTTAATTTCAGTTCAAGGGAATATTACGTTCAGTTAAATGTTCCTAAAAGGAGGTAAATATATAAACTTAGATATCGTAATTTTGTTACTGGACTGATACTACTAATCAGCAAGGTTTTAAAGTCATCTAATCAGTAAGGATGGAGGTTCAACTTTACAGCCAAACTTTTCTTAATTTTTTTGGCTTCGATCTGAAAAATAATGGGAATCTAAGTATTTTAACGGACAGCGAGGGAATAACAGTGACAGCTGAGTGTCATCAGTTGTGGAAAACATCAAAATAAAGTCCCTTAGCACTATCAATTTCTCGGAAAGGTGATCCAGTATTTATCTGGGAAGGAACACACAAAACTATTTACTGTCTTAGTAAAATTTGGAAATGATTTACTACTCGCTATTCAAGCAACAAAGTGTAACTCGGAGAGATTTATCTCTGTTGGGACTGGGCGCCACATTATAATATGACTAGTATACACTTAATTTCTAGGTATAATGCACAAAATTTGATTTTTATTCGAAAGGTCAATGAGTCAGAAGATAGCTTTAATTCATGCTTTAAGAAGAAGGCAATGTTAAAAAAAAGATTTTCGCATAAGTCTCCAAAATATGATAAATTTCCAAATGAGCACCTATTCAATTTATTTTGTTGACTGAAATAACAACTCTAACTCTATTTCATGACATTATCTTAAATGAAAATTTGTTTAGCATAATCAAGTATTTACATTTCTAAATTTTCACTTCTGTTCAAGTTGCCACACAATATTGTCAATATTTTGTATTGACAAGAGTCTAGCTGTTCAAAATGTTGGTTGAGATAGCCGATGAACTTATTCAAATGGAAAATAAATGAAAAAAATTGCTTCTAATAACTTTGTTTGATAACCGATTAATAACTTAAGAGGGCATTACAATGTCTATTTATTTTTATCTATTTTCATTTGTATTCAAGTCAAGACATGATTCAATTTGAAGGAAAATTGATGATTTGTAGGTCACCATGGCTAACTGACCCTGAAAATCTGTATTTAGCCTAAATATGTTATTCTACCAGTGCTCGCCCACAGTTCACAATACATATTGATTTTCTATCTTTGAGAATTTGAGTTCTAGTTTATAGTGATCATTAAAATTATTTCAAATTTAGGGAAATAATAGAATATTTATAAGAAACTTAATGATTTGGCATTAAAATGCTTTCAGGATATATATTCCATCATCATAAATCATCACCAAACTCAATGTGCGATTTTGGTTCTGCTCAATTAGTAAGTCAGATCGTCATAGAAGACTACGCCCACTAGTCTTGAATGGCGAGGGAAAATTACACGGGTATATTTCAATACTATTTTATAAAAGTTACAGGAATGTTTTATCCATGTCTCGAAGAATGAAATAATAAACCATGCTAAAAAATATAATTGAGTAATTCTCTTCGTAACTCTTCGAGTAAAATATTGGTGTTTAAGGAAACCTTAAATACTTATTCTTTTTCTTGGAGTTACATTTAGTTGTATAATAAGATCTCCATTCAGTTTGAGAGTCATTTTTCCAAGCTGCGGCGAATGAATGAAATTTTAATAATGTATGTCATAGATACTAAAAAAGGAGACTGCGGAAATGGATCCTCCGATAGAATTTGACCATTGATAGAATTAGACTGAAAGGAACACAAAGGTGTGTGGTAAGCATTAAAAATAAAGAATCAAGTGATGGAAGGCTTTGATGTGAATTGATACTCCATGAAATTTTACTGCAACGCGGAGAGTTAAAAGATAAAGAGTTAGCGGACACATTTCAGGACTACTACAGGCTGTTACGAAATATAGATATTGGTACTTATTATAACGGCAGTACATGTTGACTGAAAATTTAATCAATACTAATCTAAAATTGAGTTATTCAGGTTTGATGAGGTGGAATTTAGACATAATACGAATAGTAGCAATTCCCCATTAGATAAGTTTTATTATACCACCGGGTTTCGATGAATTACATCATTTTCAGGTACTTTGACTCTCTAAAGATGATGTAATGCACCGAAACCCGATCGTAAAATAAAATTTATCATGTGGAAAATTGCCACCATCCGTTCTATGGTATTAATTTATTTTAACTAAAAATACTATTCTCCACTTTTAATATCAAATTGCCTGGTAGGTCTGATGAAAACCAGTTTAAATCTCTCAAATGGTATAAAAATTACCTTTTTGTTCAACATAAGTAGATTAATCTTAGAGCGAAGCGAGAAAAACCATCAAAAAATCTTAATGCAGTGCTACTATCGAATGTTCCAGTATGATGTGTTGCAGAAGGGTCTTTTTGTATTATAGATAACCTTAGTGAGCTAATCATCAACATAATAACAGTTAGGATTGTCGCTATTCATAGATTCTTAATGGCGTTTTAAAATACAAAGGAGAGAAAACGAAAAAGGAAGAAAAATATCTTCAGAACAGGCACAGAGGTGGACAATTTATTATTGCCTAAGTGGAGCGATGTATACTCCGAGTTATTCATAAATTTCTTAGGATACAGCGATGGAAACATAATTTTGTACTTCAAGGTATCATTCATTATGGAGACGATTTCTCACCGATGCGGCGCAGTAAAGAAACTCCGTGGGGAAACATCGCCCGCTCTCCGGCGGGCAACTGTGTTGCATTATCCTACAAAAGAACTGTGGGTTGCGTATTATCCATGAAACTGGAACGATGCCGAAACCTTTCGTCATATTTACTATTCTTTAATTTATTTTGCGGATAAAATGGCCCGTGAGATATAATTTCAGACAAAAGTCATCAAAAACCTTGAAATTGAGGAAAAATATTTCATCAGAGAACTCTTTATATAATTATAAAGAAAGCAAAACACTTGTATACGAAAACATTGTGTGCGGAATTTGATAGTGGGTGGGTAGCGTTAAATTGTGTAACTCCTTTGTGATAGGTAGAAAAGGAAATACTTTGCTATTCCACTCAGTATATATTTATTTGCAACCAATTTTGATACAGATGATCACATAGATATAGGCCTGGTGATGGTACACATTATCGAAACCGGTCGTAAATAAATGTATATCGTATGAAATAGCGAAGTATTTTCTATTATGAGTAGTAAGCTGAGACTGAGATCAGAGACATTTATATTACCAAAAACTGTTTATTTCCTTTAAGGTTAGATCGTATTTCTGCAGTAGCTGATATATTTTATTTTTAATTGATTATGAGTTTTTGGGGTTTTTAACTGGGCAGGTCTACTATGCACACTACTACATCCTCTATCGGGAGGCGTTTACTGCAAAAATTTTATTGAAGCGGGAAGTGAGGTGTTAAGACGTGGAGGTCAATGACGGGGTTCATTGCCCGAAGATTTTTTTTGCACCTCCATTTTTCTCACGAACCTCTCCTTCAGATAGGATGAATTGCTATTGACATTGGCATTGAAGGACATAGGTATCAATAGAAAAGTGCTACCCTCTTTATATTTGAGCAAATTTAGGTGAGCGTAAAATTCGCTTACATTATGCCATTTTTATAGGTCACATACAAGGGTCTGTCCCAAAAATAAGGAGTGTTTTTCGAATCGTCTTTTTCAACTCAAAAGGAGTTATCCACAAAGATTTTGTACCTCAGGGACGAAGAGTAAACATTAATTTTGACGTAGAAGTTCTCGAAAGGCTGCGAAAAAGAGTGCAACACGTCAGAAAGGAGATCTTTGCCAACTTGAGGTGGCACTAAGACGGCATACCGTCCCCCACCGCCTTCCTCGTGACCTAGTGCCTGCCTGCCTGACCTAGTGACTGCCCCGGCCGCCCTAGACCTCCGATGTGGTATCGCCGTAATACTTTATGTTCCCAAGGCTAAAAAGTAACTAGAAAGGCACTTATTTTGGAACGCTGCAAAACGTCAAAGAAGCCGTGACAAGGGGCTTGAACGAGGTTTCCGTCGACGCCCTCAAAGGAAGCGTACACGACTTGCAGAGGTGCTCGAATCGGTGTATCAATGCACAAGGGTGCTATTCTGAAAATAGTTGGTAATTAGTGCTTTCATTTGCAATAATGTTTCTTGCGGATTTATTCTGCTTATATTTGGAAGAGACCATGTATAAATTTGACAGTTGCTATTTTAATTATTTGGAGTTCGCTATCGTTATCTTCATCTATATATGTGAGCAACAGAGCATAATAGCTCAAATGAGGAAGGGCTATAAAATTGAATAAATCGTCGGTGATCATTATGTATCATATTATACAGATATTACTAGCATAAATGAAATTATATTCTTCTTTAATGAAAACGTCATATATAATTCAGGTTTTTTTTGAAAGGTTGATGATATTTACGGTCATCAGGTCGCTATGTAAATTTACCATTTTTTAGTCGGGATTGGACGATTTTTTTCCGTTAATTTTTGTCAGGGTACCTCGGAAAGAAGGTATCTGATACACTAATAAGATATCGATCGACAGTACCATCACACCAGGGGAAGGCATTGAACTAGAATTTAATTGAAAAATGAACTCTTGCCTTGAACTTCTGAAAGACATTGCAATTACTGACTGTAACTCTGAAGCTTAGAAGTCTTCTCAGAAATATTTTATTTGAATTCCATTTGTATTTACCGTTTGTCTGCAAAACTGTAGTTTTTAGCCGAAATAATAAACCATGATAAATATCTGGTGGCGCATATTGTGATAAAAGATGTATTCGGGTCGTTTAATCTTTCACCCACATCTCGTCATCCCTTCACTTTGCACGGAACAAAATTACAAAGAAGTTATAAAGGATCAAGGCAAATATTTGCCCAGTGTAGTCTATGATGGAATCAAACAATGGTTCAATCTTGAGGGAGGCTCATTTAAATTTCTGTTTCGCTGATGTAGGGGCTTATTTTCTCCGTGGAGGAAACGAGGTTGCTTCCAAGGAAGGAATTCATAGAATTCTAATAAATACATGAATATTGATGTAATATGTATATTCACGTGAGTCCTGTTTAACTTTCGGTTGTCCATGACTTCGTTTCTAACCAAAAAAGAGTATCATATTGCCGCAATTATACTCGTACGTTGAGAATACGTGAAAAAACTTTCTCCGCTGTGATACAAAAGTGCAGCTTTTATTTAGAATGAGTGGTATTCTCAAATCCTGTTAAAACCGCAAAGGGATACGTTTTCTGTGAATAGGTATAACATAAGAGAATTCAAACACTTAAGACCCAATATTTGCGGAAGGCAGATGAGAACAGTAGTCGGACCATCAACATCAAACTCAAAATATATTATTTTTTTTATAAAGTAATCTTGTTGTGGAAAGGAAGAGCTCGAGGAATCCCTTTCACTCCATCCCCTTCCTTTCCTTTTCTCAGCCTCAGGCATTAAGACCCCTTTTTGACGCCGTGGTCACGTTCTAGATGTATTGGAAGGCCGGGCTTATGGGATGGCTCCAGCACTTGTAATAGGGGTGTGGGAGGAGATTCTCGTTAAGGATGGCACAAGTGGGATTGGAAGGGTGGGGTAGGTATAAAGAGAGAGGAGGGCTGCCGAAAAAAAGAAAAATGCAACCTTAAAAATCACTGTAGTTTTGCGTACGCCAGACCATGTAAAAATCAAACGTTTTGCACATGTGATATGATATTTCTCACCATCCATAAATCTCAGTTAAATTAGATGCCCCTTTTTGTATTCTTAAGGCGTAGAGAGGAGAGAGTACTTGAAGACACTACTGTATCTTAGAAAACAGAGTTGTGTAAGTATTTTCAAGCCTTTTCAGAAGCTTCCGAAATATTTTTTAAATGAGTAATGGCGTATTCAAAATGATTTTATCATATGCCAATGGTTGTGATGAATTTTTTAATTACTGGAATACATCGATTTTTCGCCTTATGCGAATTGAGATTAAGTCATGATTAAGTACGAGGGCAAATTTACGACAGTAAAATACTTGACCTTTATTTATAATTCTTTCATCCTGTCTCGTTCGTTTTTCATTCTAAGTGTGTTAAATTGTCGGCCCTGTAGTTAAATCTCTTCATACTCAAACCCTCAGTATAATTGTAAGTTTTTTGGAATGTCTTTTTAGGTTCCTTGATTTCTGCTGGCGAATTGAGCAGGTCCTAATAGAACAGGTTGGTAGAACATTACTGCTAGAAATATTGACGCGTTGGCAAACTTTTGTACAGAAGAGTCTTGTATTAAGAGAATGCACACCCTTGATATGCAGGCCTTCTGTAAGAAAATGGTGACGAAAAAGTCTTTAGTACTTCAAACAATGTGCAGAATTGGTGATCTGACCCAAGGATTGCTTTCAGAATCTCACTCTAGAGATGCACTAAAACTACTGGCTTTCATTTCCAATAAAAATTTAATTTCAATAATACAAGTATTTTTATTTATTTAACGGAAATACTTGATTGGATTTATTTGCCGGTCTCGCATACTCTGGTACTGTCGGTCACAATTAGTAATAAAGTCTACGCTTTTTTGACACACAATTATCCCAACATTATTACGTTCAATGAAGCCCTTTTAACATTAAGTAACAAGGTAGAGAAAACCTACCTACGCGGGATTTGGACTTCCAGATTAGGAGTTGACGACTTCAACCATCCATCACCGATACAGAATGAGTTTCACCGATATTGAAACTTTAGCAAAGCTTCTACTGTAGTATCCATATACTGCTGACATTTACATTGTAAACTTAAACTAACCTACTTTAAATAACTGAATTACCAGTAATTTGGCTTGCTGACCTTGTATCATAATGCAATACATCCCTCTTTTTCTCATTTATAACCTAATTACTATCCATATTACGATATTATAACTATGAATTAGTTCCTTCATGCCACACACAAGGCAACAAAAATATCTGATGAAAATAAATTTCACGCCAGACCCCAATCTCGGAGGCTGCATGAATATAAGCAATGGAATGCAAGGCTTTGCCATTGTTTTGGACATAGGACTTAATTTGTAATCCCATTACTATACTTAACGGTCTCATTCATAAGGATGATTGGATGATAGTAGTTTATCAGTGGAATATAATGGTAGGATACTAGGAAGTTAGGAAATAGGCAGACAACAACTGCATAGCCCATAATGGAATTTGCTTCAAATGTGTGGGGCCCATACAAAATTATTCAAGATAAAAAACTGGAGAAATTCCAAAGGAAAATGGCCCGTTTCGTGCTCCGAAGATATAAACGCAACGGCTGTGTATATAACTTGATTCAATATTTGGCCTAGAACACCTTAAAGTGGCGCAGAGCATCAACATGATGGGATACCTCCACTTATAAACCAAATACGGGAAGTAAGGATTGGGAAGAAGGAAAGGAGGTAGAATACCAGGAGTCTAGAAAAACCCACTTGGTGATCTAGCTTAGTAGCAAAATTTATTCTCTTGTTGCTGTGAGTTTTTATGGATCAATTTTCTTGGCCTACTTACGTCTGCTAAAGACTATCTTCATAGTTTTATTTGTGCTTAAATCGATGTTTTACTTTCCCATCTACTTCATCATTTATGCTTGAGTGAATATTCCCCAACATGCATGAACCTTAGGCAACCACCTCGTATTCGTCCTTCCATTGAATTGCAATCAACACTAAGATATTGTCATGACGGCAAATAATTGGTTAATAATTGCCTTTAATTTGAGAAAATAGTTTAAATATTATTATTATTATTAACACTCTAATGTTTAAGACAAGTTTTGGATGGACAGACTCAACAATGATACATATCTTTGTCCTTCCTATCAAAGCAACCTGAAATCAAACTCTACCATCAATATCATACTTTCTTCCTCTCTTAATTTCTTCCAACATGCCTACCTTTTTTCACCTCTTCCTCGTTTATCGAACGACTCGATTGTTCTCCTTTTTGTCCATGTCAACTTTTCCATCCTTCTCCACACAAACAAGTACGTTTCAAAAAGCCTCCGATTAAAACCTGTCATCCTGCTTCAGCGACCATGTTTCCGCTTCATAAAAACCCAAGATTTATGTAAAAGTGTGAACAAGTTTTTCATGACAACTTTAATCAAGATCCCTCAAACCTATTCACTTCTCCTCGTAAAAGTAGTTTTTAGGGGAAGCGATCGACGGCTGTGGTCATTTGCACCATTAGGGGCGGACAGGAAAAATGAAGGGTGGAGAGAAAACCAGCGTCGGCATTAGCCTACTCTTAACGAAAGGGACCAAGTGATTCACAGCTTGACGTGCCATCCGACGGACGGCATACTCACTCTACGAGTAAGTACCCTCCACAGATCACCTCAAGTAGGGATCGGGATACCACTGAAAAATATCTGCCGCCGCCGGGATTCAAACCGGGCCTCCAGCGTGGGAAGCCAGTTCATTACCCCAGCCGCCACTCCATCTAAATCCCCTTTTCTCCTCGTAAAGGCTTTTTTTGCCTAACGCATTCATTCTTCTTATGCTCCTACTACATTGACGATATTGGTCCAAAGCACTTGCAAGATAGGTTTAAATGTTCCGTCGGCTCTAGTTTTTTCCCTACAATTTTAACGTTTACTTTGTCCATCCTCCTTAAAAATATCATAATATTTTTGTTTACATTGCTCCTTATTCCATACCTACGTCAAAGATATTCTAATGGATTCATATGGCATATTTTCCATTCACATAGTTAACATAATTAGTGGAACATATAACCTACATATACGACAAAGAGGGGACATGGTAGTCCAGTGAACAGATCGGTGGGATACTGATCGGAGAGTCCAGGTTAAATTCTAGTTGATTCCTCTGGGCACCTTCAGCTTTATCCAAATGTGTGATTTTGCTGGAAATAGATCTTTCTGGAATATTATAGACGGAACAGGGAGGGTAACTGGCCCCCCTACTCTGATGTGCAAATTTCATACACCGTTGGGCTTACTGGATCAAAATCGTTATTTAGGATAATTAAACCGAAGACGGGAAAAGCGGTAGATCATAGAGATGAAGAGAGATGTGCGTAGCAAAAGACAGCGAGGAACAAAGCACTGTCTTCAACCTCTCTTTCTGCTTGAGTGAGCAGGGATTTACATCAAAGAATTCCTCTAACGCTGCTTGATTTCCGCCCATTAAAGCTCATCATTTTGCAAGGGTAATAAGGAATCGTGAACCATAACGCAATCGTGCACAAAGATGTCGGGCTAGGACTAGGTCCAAAGGTGTGCGCCAATTCTTAAGCATTATTCAATGAACGCAGTTCATTCCATCCTTTGCCTTTCGGCTAAGCACTCACCCTCAAAGAAGCCAGAGTAATAGAAAAAAGGGAGAGAAAAATAGTGTCTTTTGCCGAAAATTGTATACTATTACACGTAATAAACAGATATGCTGGCACTTATCCCCAACATTTTTAGTTTAGGAAAAAATATGAAATTCCGCAGATAAAGATTGTGAATAGAATGCCACGTTTTTAAACTTACTGCGTTCTGTAAATATTATAAATCTAGTTTTGCAACCCTAGTCAGTTACTGCAGTGATATAATTACAATTCATACTATTCGTTGATATTTCATAAAAAAATACAAAGCTGTAAGTATAGTGGCTTCTACTTTTTTCTGGGGTTCTAAGTTTTTAGGTAAATATGCTCTTACAAAATAGGTAATGCAAACAATGAACCAGAAATGAAATGAACTTGTCTCAATTGAAATAAAAATCACGTACACATTACTGATTAGTTCAGGAATTTTGCCTATATACTCACCTATTATCTACGTAAACTTATTATTTATTAATTCAAAGGAATTTCAAAAACTCAGTTAATCACGGAATATTTGCGCCATTTCATGGCACCCAGTTGACTAAGCACTGTTTTAGAGTGTGCAGGGAAACGAGCGATGGAATAAAACTATGCTTCATTCAACGAATCTAAGTCGTTAAATCGGATTTCGTGACGAAATGAACATAACACGTACGTTTATAAATATTTCCTTCTTTTGATTCGTTTTTACATTAGTGACGTCAATACATAGTTGACCCTAGGAGTATTAATTCACATATTAGTTAAAATAATGGGCCCTTTAATGATGCCATAGATTAAATTGCAAGAGATAGTGATTGAAATAGATTAGTTATTGAAGAATAAGTTATTTTATTTGTATTGTATGAAAATAATTATAAAAAAATAATTAGTGTAACGAGCGAATAGATTGCCTGCATGTAAGTTTTAACTTGCTAACGTAAAATGGATAATATCAAACCAAAATTAAATAATAAGAGGTGTTATATGCATATAGACATATTTTGGCTCTCAAAAAGGTTATATGGATTCATATTAAACTAAAGTCAAGAACGAATACTAGAAAAGATTGTCAATGTTGATAAACTATTCTTAATGTAATTGAATAAATCAGTAATTTATAAACGGATTGAAAATGTTGCATTTAATGTAAATATGCATCGTTTCACCATTTTATTTTTTTCAAACCACAGAAAAACATATAAATTTATGAGAAGAATCCATCATTTTTGTATGGGACGTATTTTTGTATTGCTATTTATTTTGAAAATTATCAATACGATGTAATGAAATTATCCAATGTCAAGGCAGAATTGAACAGATTATCCTTTTTAATTTCTAATGATAGTCTGAAGACAAGCTTTTCATTCTTAGTATTAATATCAATGTTTTTGGAATACAAGCAAGCACGTTGATGGGTATCCTTTGTTTCAAATACCTTCGAAATCAATTTCCAGCGTATCTGGGAAAGTGAGGTATTTCGAAAATACCCAATAGTGGCCACGCGAAAAAATTGAATGCTTGAAAGTGCAGACTCTGGTTTTACAAGGCGGCAACTTATGAGCCCTGTGCGGGTCGAAGCTTATGCTTTCGGAGCAGCGCAGAGAGTTCATCGGCATTCATGAATTTGGTATGCATACTACTACGTAGTCGTAAAGATATTCTTTCCACGGTAAAGGATTTGTTGATATTTTAAGATTAAAACTAATGTTTTGTACGTGTTCCATATTTACGCATCGATCCAATTGCAAATCAGGCTTAAGCTTTCATGTAATTGCCAAGGTGAAAGGTCTTAACAGCGTGTAGAAAGATGAAATTAGGTTTGCTATGCAATAGGTTATCTATAATTTGAACACTCACACGCGAGAGAACTATAATCCTCAAAATTCTAGGAATCCAAAAATGAGTACTTTCCAAATTGTGCTCGGAAAAATCTGAGTTTTTCACCTTAAAAAACGCTTTCTACAAAACATATTATTTCATCACAGAATTGGGATTCGTAGTTTTCAATTATTCAGAAATAAAACTTGGTGTCTCTATAATCTAGTTTTAATCTTAAGGTACGATAGGTGTGGTTGTTCGGATCGGTTGCGTACGATATTTTTTCCCATTTCATACCGACAAAAATGTTTGTTTTGTATTCCATCACCGAACTTGCCAATCACTCACCTACCACACTGGTGCCGATTGCCACTTTTACCTGAAATCTACAACTCCAGCCATGCCAATAAAATGCTTTCAAGTGACGTACTCCCGTACTGTCTGGGTAAATATATGTTTCAAGGTGCACAATAATCTTTTATATAATATCCGTAAACCGATGACTCATCACTTGTTATCATCCTGGGCTAGAAGAAGATTTCATTCTCATCAGCTCGATCAAACAGTTCCCGACAGACTTGAACTCGATTTTGTTTCTGGCCTGCTGTCATCAAGCAAGGCACGAATTTGCCTGCGATGCATCGATTTTGAACTCGATGCATCCTCAATTTTTCAGTCATGATTTCATAGTACGAACCAATTAAGATGCCACACCGATAGTTTTCAGACAGTCAAACGTTGATTTGCACGAACGAGATCGTTCACTTTCTCGATGTGGGGGTCATTAGTCTACACTGATGGTATTCAGAAACGCTGGTCGACTTCCGCTGATTGCCGCCCCTTTTTGAAACAGGTAAACTATTCGTATCATAAGGTATATTTTAAAGAACCCTTTCCATAAGACTCTGCAATCAACTCAATAATTTTTGTGAAGGATTTGGAGAGTGTCACGCAGAATTTCAGAGAACAACGCTGCGTCTTCGAAGAGCTAATTTCCGCGGATCCGATTTTTCTCCGCACTCCACGAACACTCCTTCACATAAACGGCCGTAACTAATCAACAAAACAAGATATCGTTGAAGGCGGTTATTCGCAAAGTTTCTGCGGGCACAACGCCTTCAAGTGGATTAAAAAATAACCAACTGGAGGCGCTCTATTAAAAAAGTTTGGGAATCTATTGAACCGACATCGTATACGTTATTTTGCTATAGGTGCTGCATACTGAATAGCCGAAGAAGTTCTATAAATATTTTTTAATGAACGAAATACCCTATTGAGCCACTACAAAGCGCTAGCGCCGGACAAAGGAAGAAAATAATGCAGCGGGTGAGTATGAGGTTCTTTTAGTGAAATTAAAAACGTTGATCAGAAGAATACGCAATTTTTTTAAAAATCTCTATTTTCAAATTGCACGAATGTTTTGTGTTTTGGAATGAGATTCATTTGTGAATCGCAGGAAAAAGGTAGGAAAAACTATGGAAAAACATAATCTTTAGTACCTCACCGTTTTCTAGAAGTATTCATTTTGTAAGTTCGTACAATAGTATTAGCCTGAATAGTTTTGTTCAGCTCTGTGCTGTCACATTTTCTTAAGTTCAGGGAACGTGTTCCGGACTGTTTGGAGTTACCCATCACTGGGAAGATTACAATGAGACTGCGGTGATTCCGGTTTCCTATACTTAAAGCTTTATTTCCGGACACTTACAGAGGTATACCAACAACATTCTTCAACCTTGAGGCTGGTTTGATCGATAATGGAAGAGTGCATAAGGTTCTGAAGTCCAGAAGAGTTTCATAGTCAAACATTAGGGTGTGTGGACCAGATCCTTTCCTTTATGTACACATGCGGTTTCCCTGTAATTACTAATCTTCCGGAAATAACTCACATATAGTATGTTTGGAGGAATCCAAGGACCTAGTGGAGCAACCCTCCAGCCAAAAGTCAAACGCTTTACTGACTACATAGACTATTTCTGTGGCCTTGAAATGTGAAACTTATTGAATTAAACATTATTAATTTTTCGGCATGATTGAAATAGTTCTGAAATATTGATATTCAACGAAAACAATAGATAAATATGACAGAATTTACCTTTAAATTCTGACGTTCATATATTTCTGACATTGAAATTAGCAAAAGAACTGGCATACTTACAATTATGTTGAAGCTAAGAAAGAGAAAAAAACGCTTTTCACGCATCGTATTCGTTGTTGCATGCACATCATATAATAAGCTAAAGTTTGCTTGCGGTTGACACATTTTGGATTTTTGACTTTAGTCGTACTAAACTGGAATTTAAACTCAGTGTGTACGGCCTAAAGATATATTGGAAAATCTGCTTACAAAGGACTATTCGAAAATCCAAAGAATATAGGTCATTTGCTGGATCACATGTAATAAATCAGCATTGTTTAAGTCCGATTTTTTGAAAATCCGAATTTGAAAACCGAAAGTTTGAATTATTCGAAAAGTGGAAACCCGGATTATTTCTTAACTTGATAATATTACCGGTTTCATTTATACTTTGATCATACCTCAAAAAACCTAAAACCTACCTGTAGGTCCAGTTGAAAATAAATGGAGAAGTATTACTGGCAACAACGCTAGAAAATACATGGATTATGCCAATAAAAGCTGTCACAGGATGACAGAAATTCTTAAACTCTTGAAAAAAGAAACAACAGAGAATAAATATTTCATTTAACAAATCCGAAATGAAGCAGAAGTAACTTGAATAAAGTATGATTAACATTAGTTTGGGGAATTTATTGACTCCAGACGAAAGGAGGTCTCCTTTTCTTTATAAACTTCATTCAGGCATTTATTCATTCCCTCATACAAAGGGTATAATAAATAAGTACAAGGCATAGGTGCTTTTAGAACATTTTACAGCAGATATAAATTTAACAAAAGCTTTTAAACTGGTTTATAACTCCTCGAAAACAAATTTTTTTCATCAAAATTTTATTATAACCCTGAAATAATATTTTTATCCAAAAAGAATATATTTATCTTCGAGTACTTGTAAAATGAGGTTTATTATATTATTGCCAAAAATGGGGGAGAGAAAATATTATTCAAAATGATATTAAGTCATTTTTTCTTTTACCAATGGTCACGAATATGTGTTGAATACTATTTATAACTACCATTAACGATACCGAAATCAAACATTGACCGCGAACTTCCGAGGAAGGAGGGAGAAGACTTGGAACAGCAAGAGAGGTTGAAGAAAGGGAGGAAGAGGACGAGATGGATCTATTCCCGCTCGATACACTGCTTCACTAAGAGGATTAGCAAAACGCGAGAAAGCGCTCCGGAGCTCTTAAAGCTTCGGTTTAGGGTTACGGGAAAGCTTTTTGTTCTCGCTGAGCAAAGTTTTCCATTAGAGATGGAGGGAATGGAGCAATGGCTCAGCAGTGGGCGCCTACGTACCTATTCTGTGAACAATAAAATTGGCTGCTCGGCAAGGCCGGAAATATCTTCGATTTACCCAATTCGGACATGTCCTAATCCTTTTATAAGTTGTACGAAATATCCCAAGCTGGTGAGCGTGCATTTTCCGTATAATGAAGTCTCTAAAAATCTTTCGCCCGTCGACCATCGGAAAAATAGTTCTTTTCTAATAAAAGTTCTTTCATGTGAGTGTGTGTGTATATAAATAATTAAATATAAATATATATATGTAAATGTGTATATATATATATATATATTTATGATGCACTAAATTTTAAGATATTTATTAAATATAAGTAAATATATTATATATATATAATATATAATATATATATATATATATAATGTATAACACTTAGCACTAGTGGACACAGACAAAAACACAGAAACACACAAAAAAAGAGACTCACTATTTTTCGAATTTTCGGTGGTCGTTGCCACCTTTATCAAGGAGGAGAGGGACAGAACTGAAGGGAATACGAGGGCTGGAGCGATGGATGGAAGGGGAAGGTGGGGAGGGAATTCCGAAGGGACGGGTTTGGAGGGGCAGCGTTAGAAGGGTGGGGAAAATGTAGAAGGTGATGGGGGTGGAAGGGGGATGAAAATATAATTAGAACAGGGTAATTAGTGCCTAATATTGATTCCTGATCAGTTCCAGGACTCCAAAAGCCAGATGAAGGATTGCTCTAGTGTTTTCAGTTTCAGAGGAGGATCAGAGGGTGGGAGGGATGCTATGATTGATACACTATAGCATTTATCAAAGGGAGTGTTGTGTTCGGAGGCGTGTTTGGGGATAGGGAGCATGTCAATTAAGGAAGAGTTTTTGCATGAGGCTCGGTGGTTGTTGATTCTGATATTGAGGGGTGTGGTGGTTTGCCCAATATAATAGGCAGGGCAAAGTTGGCACTTCAGAAGGTACACTACATTGCTAGAAGTGCAAGTAGAGGAGGGAATTGGTGGGAGAGAGTTAAAAAGCGGGTGGGAGAGGGATGGGATTTTGGTTTTGAAAATAGGGCATGTTTTACATCTGGGTTTATTGCAAGGCGTTGGAGTGGTTTTAGGACGGGTTGGGGATTTAAGGAGTGGATTTGTTGATTTGAGGAGATCGGATAGGTTGGCGGGGCGTTTGAAAGTAACTGAGGGGCATTTGGGAAAAAGGTTGGCGGTGGCATTATGATTTTTTAGGATAGGGTAGAGGTCTTTCAGGATTGATCGTATAGATTCTAAGATAACCGGGAAGTATGTAGTGCAAATTGAGAGAGGGTGGGGTTCTGCGGTGGAGGAAGGTTTGGGAGTGTACGCATGTTTACGGATTCTTTTGTTCAGGAGGGATTCGGGATAACCTCTTTTGAGGAGGGAACAGTGTAGACTTGAAAGGAAATAATCAAGGGAATCAGGGTCACTACAAATTCTGTGTCCCCTTGTGGATAGGGAGTAAGGAATGGAGCGTTTTGTGTGATATGGGTGGCAACTATTGTAGTGTAAGTATTGCTGTTTGTTTGTGGGTTTAATATGTACAGAGGTGTGAAATGTTTGGTTTCTTAATGTAACATTTACATCCAGGAAGGTGATTTGGGAGGAGGATACTGTAGAACTGAAGGAAATAGAGGACGAAGCATTGAGGTCGGAAATGAAAGCTTTCAGGGAATCGGTACCATGTTGCCAGAGGAGGAAGATATCATCGATGTACCTGAGCCACAATAGAGGTTTCAGTGGTTGTTTTGACAGGAATTTCTTCTCTGCGAGACCAAGAAAGAGGTTTGCATAGGAAGGGCTGAACCTGCTACCCATGGCACAGCCCTTGATTTGCAAGAAGAATTTGTCGTTAAAGGAAAAGGAGTTGCGGGTGAGGATGAACTCGGAAAGACTAAGGAGAAAATCTGTGCTGGGTATGTGTGGCTCAGGGCGTTGGGAGAGGTAATGTTTGAGAGCGGAGAGACCTTCTAAGTGGGGAATCGATGTGTATAGGGATGTTGCATCTATGGTGGCCATAATGATCTCAGTATCTGGAGGGAGGGAGGTTGATTTTAGCCTTTCCAGGAAATGGTAAGAATCGATGGTGTGTGACGGTAGGGAATGGACTATCGGTTGGAGATAGTGGTCTACAAATGCAGAGATTCTTTCAGTTGGGGAGTGACGGGAGGATAAAATCGGACGACCGGGATTCCCAGGCTTGTGAATCTTTGGAAGGATATAGAAATGAGGGGTGCGTGGGTGGGAGGGGAGAGGAGGTCTAGGTCTGAAGGAGATAGACCCTCATTTGGCCCGTTGGACACGAGAAATTCAAAAAGTTCCTTCTGAAGTGCGGGGTTTGGGTCTTCGGGGATTTGCCGGTATGCGCACGTATCCGAGAGTTGCCTGTCAACCTCCGTTATGTAATCCGTAATGCATGTGTGTGTGTGTGTGCGTGTGTGTTTGTGTGTGTGTGTGGTCGCGGTAGTCCAGTGGGTAGAGCGTTGGACTGTTGACCAGAGGGTCCCGGGTTCCATTCCCGGGCAAGGCACTCAGGGCACCTGCAGCTCCACCCAAGCTATGTGATTTTTCGGGTACCAGGTCTTCTTGGGAAACCATAACCGGCACAGGGAAAGGAACTGGCCCCTGACGAGTGAATTTTCACACGCCGTATTGGGCTTAGTATTGGGTGATCTCTACTTTCAGCCACTAAACCGACCTTCGGGTTGATTACTGTGTTTATGGTTTATGGTATGGCCAATCGAAGGTCGGTTTAGTAGGTATATATATATATATATATATAGCTACTAAACCACCCTTCGGGTGTATATATATGTATATATATATATATATATATATATATATATATATATATATATATATATATATATATATGTATATATATAGCTATATATGTATATATATAGCTATATATGTATATATATATATATATATATAGCTACTAAACCGACCTATATATATATATACTATATTTATATTCTTTCTTCTTTCACATGGAAATAGACCCATGGGTTTAATATGTCGCCAAGTGCCCCGATTCTTTGGCCAAGAGATGGCATCGGGGGCTGTTTAACCCACCAAAGGAGAAATAGACAACACTCAAGAGGAAAGGGGAACAGTGGCACGTTTCATGGCAGAAGAAATAACCAGAGCCAGAAGGGGACATATTAGACCCACGGAGCCCTAAACAAAACACCAATCCACTTTGCATATGGGTCTTCCAAGACGAGCCAAATCCGACGAAAGTGATTCGTACACGAAGGACAACGAAGTAAATGATCGCCTGTTTCATTAAATGAAGAACACAATGTATATTTCCACTGTTCTTTATTTACGTACAACTAGTTTCACCGCTTGAGCGTCATTATCAGGTACCGAGGTACCTGATAGTACCTTGGTGGCTAACTCGATAGGTACCTCGGTACCTCATGATGGCGCCTTAGCGTTGAAACTAGTTGTATGTAAATAAAGAACAGTGGAAATATAGATTGTGTTCTTCATTCAATGAACATGAACTTCCACAAAGTTGAGCCGAGAACAATTTAATACTAATGGCCTGTTTCTTCGGAATAACTGAAAATTTAGCAACCGTACCGTTAGAACAATGTAGAACCGTGAATTCTGAGTAGTATACGAGCATTTTTTTGCCAAAAGTGATCATTGAAATACGGAAAAAGAAGCGGAAACGTAGGATCATTCTTCATCATGACAATGCATGCTTTCTCAGATCGGCTGAAACAACTACCTATTTGACTGTCCAAAATGTCCAATTGATGGGTCATCCTCCATACAGCCCTGATTTAGCACCAAATGACTTCTTGCTATTTTTATGAAAAAAATTGTACATATATATATTATATATAATATTGTGCATATATATATATGATACACTCATTTATATAGAAAAATATATAAGGAAAAGGGATAGGAACACACACAAAGGACGAACACAGGAGAGGTGGGGAAGGCCAGCAGATCACGAATGTAAAAATATTTCCTAGATCGGGATTTGAACTCCGGATATTTCCACTTGCCGGGCGGAGGCCCTTAACCACTTGAACTATTCAGGGACACTGAGATCTGCGATGCTATATGCAGCCAACTGCCCCGATTCTTTGGCCAAGAGATGACGTTAGGGAGCTGTTTCACCCACCAAAGGGGAAATAGACAAGACATACATAGGAAAGGATAGTAGTTAAGGAATCATACAACATCATAAAGGATAAGAACAGTGCGTTTCGTGGCACGCATAGCCAGAGACGAGCCAAATTGGTCTAATATGTTCCTATCCCTTTTCCTTATATCTGTTTCTATATAAATATTTGTTCGCCGTTTGGCGGGATTTCGTGTTTTAATGTGGCTGTGTGTGTGTATATATATGTGTGACTTAAAGAATTCATCACAAATTGATGTTCTTAGCTATTCCAAATCTATTTACACTCGAAAGAATGTTAAAACATCCCGTAAGAAGCCGTGAGGGTGGATGGGGGGTGGGGGCAGCTATGCATACGAAATTGCAGTTCATTCATTTAAATATATTTTAGCTAATGTACAAAAAATGGAGTATATACATACGAAAATGCTTACCAATATTATTAAAATTCTGTATTCGAGGTTAAATAATTGATTTTTCTACCAAAAATGGTGCTCGTTTTTTTCCCGATGTTCGAATCTGCTAATTTAATTTGGTGGCATAATAATTTCCTCGGTATGGCAAGAGAACTCGGGTGTCCTGAACCTTTCTAAAAATCCAAGTTTTGCCTGTTCTTGTTGCGAATCAAGGGACTGCCATCGTAATACTTCGATCATCCCAAGACGCTTACTTTCTTCTAGTAGCACAATGCTTGAGAACATTTGTGTCAGAATAAAAAAGAGACGTTTCAGGCATGATATGGTGGACTATTCTGATTAATTAAAAATTGGCAATTTACTACAAAATAAAATTAAATATGACTGGTTTCAATGTAACTACATCATCATCATCAACATGAATTGACGATGATGTAGTTATATTTACACCGGTCGCATTAAATTTTAATTTATGGAAAAATGTCAATTTAAAATTTATTTGTGTCCGAGTTCCAACGGAACTTTTCTTAATTCACAGAGCGACACTAATTTTTGTTTGGAGAGTGATCTAAGAAAGATACGAGGGTCATCCGGAAAGTAGTACCCGTTCGTGCCGCATGAAGTGCTGACGACGCGAGTAGCCGCTGGACGAGGTCAGATAGCTTCAGTGGCTTGTCTGCCTTCTCTGAGCCAAGTTGCGTGACGCTAGCATTGCCTGTGTTGTTTCTGTGATTGTTTACAATGTTTAAAAAAATTGAGAACGCCGCCAGTTGTGAAGTGAGGGCAGTGATTAAATTCCTCAATGCAAGAAACGTTCGCCCATGTGATATTCATCGCCAATTAAAGGAGGTGTATGGAGACAATGTAATGGACGAGTCGTCTGTTCGGCGGTGGTGTCGCAACTTCAACATGGGGAGGGGGAACACACACGACGATGAGCGTTCGGAGAGACCGTCTGTCATTACAGACCAACTGGTGAGCTCAGTTGACGAATTCGTGAGGAACGATCGGCGCGTCACAATTGATGACATCTGTGAGCATTTTCCCAATGTTTCTCGAACAATTGTTCATGAAATTGTTAAACACCATCTGCATTATGCAAAAATTTGTGCAAGATGGGTCCCTCGCAAGCTTACAGATGAGCACAAAACCAAGCGTATGGCTGCAGCACTGACGTTTTTGGGACGTTATTCTGATGAAGGAGACTCTTTCTTGACTCGCATAATTACTGGTGACGAAACATGGGTTTGTTATGCATCACCTGAGAGTAAACGACAGTCAATGGAGTGGCATCATGCTCATTCACCAAACAAACCAAAAAAATTCAAGACAGTTCTGTCCACCAGGAAACTCATGGCAACCATTTTCTGGGATCGACGAGGTGTATTGCTTATTGATTTTATGGCCCGTGGAGACACTACTAATGCCAATGCGTATTGTGAAACATTAAAGAAATTACGGCGGGCAATACAAAATCGGCGGCGAGGTCTATTGTCTACTGGTGTCATTCTCGTTCATGACAATGCCAGGCCTCATGCAGCTGGGATAACACAAAAACTTTTGCAGCAATTCAAATGGGAAACTTTCGACCATCCACCGTATAGCCCGGACTTGGCCCCTTCAGATTTTCATCTCTTTACAAAGCTTAAAGACTTTTTGGCAGGAAAAAGATTTGACAGCGGTGAAGAACTTAAAGAAGGAGTGACCCTGTATCTCAATGAGCTGGCGGCGAAGGACTATGCAGCAGGAATACAGAAACTTGTCACACGTTATGACAAATGCCTTAATTTGCTTGGAGATTATGTTGAGAAGTAGTTTAAAGTATCCTCTTTCAAATAAAATTTTTTATGTTTGTTAATATTTACTTTTGTGCCTTTATTTCACGAACGGGTACTACTTTCCGGATGATCCTCGTATCAGTCTCTCACATTCATTGATTGCATATTGCTTATTATTATATTTGTAGTGGCTAAAACTCTAGTGTTTGCTGCAACAGTATCGGGTGGTCAATTTTACGTAGTTATGGATAAAAATATTAGGAATTGATCGGTATATTGAAAACAATCAAAAAGACTCATTAATATCTAAGCCATAAAGCATAATTTTTCTGATCATTAAAATGGTGATCCATTGATTAAAATGATTATGATACACTAGATTTGACTTAGATTAAACATACAGTGATGTAAGTCATTTAGTATGCTAGAAATAATTGAATACAATCTGCATTATTCCATTAGTTATATTCATCTTAGTTTCACGTAAATGCTATTTAGATAGTTTGCTGTTTTCCTTTTTTAATATATCTTTCTCTTGATACCATGACCTAAAGAATCTACCCACAAGAGTATTTTAAGAGAGTATTTTGAAAGTTTGGTGCGAAGGCAGACAGACAGCATCACTGCCAATCATTTCCATCTGTTGGTAAAGCATTTTTTATGAAAAGAAAACCGCCTTAAAAGACTATTGAGTAAACATATAAATATTATGATCATTCTGCGCTTTTGGTTAGAATGATTAGAAAAAAATTTTCCAACCATTTTGAAGAGGACACATTTGCAGAGGTGGTATTAACATCCTGGACTCCCTATTGAGGTCAATACTTCATTAATAATTGTGACATCCATGAAATTTTGATAGATTACAGAATAGTGGAGGCTTGTGGGATTATTAATGCTGTCACGATCTCGAGTGCACGAGAACTAGTATTATTATGTATTAATATTTAAAAATGAGAAAGCTATCCGAAACATGAGTGACGAGATAGCTTACAGATGACCTAAAAATAAATTGTGTGACATGCTCCGAGGCTAGTTTTGCAGCTTTTTGTAGCGAAATCTGCCAAACTTCAGTTGTCGTTTCGTTACTATGAACGAAATTTGGAAAATTCAATCCACGCCTGAAATCAAGAATCAAGCCTAGAGACGGGTTGGCAGTGGGAGCCTGCACAAAAGAATAGTATGCATTGTTGTTAGATCGTTTGAAAAGCAATATTAAAGAAGAGCACCCAAAAATGGCCCACAAGAAATTTCTTTCCTCTCACGACACTACACCAGCTTTCTCCTTTACAGTTGTGGCCAAAAACTTGATAGGGTTACCATTTCAACCCACTCCCACTAGCCTCATTCTTTAGATTCGGCTCCCTTGGACTGACACCAGTTCTTCCATGTGAAAAAATGGCTGGCGGGTAGAAAATTTTATTCACACGGTAAGGTGATCGCGGAAACAAGCACCTATTTTGCAGAATGGGGGCGATCGCATCACTTGAAAGGGGTCAATAAACTGAAACATCATTGGATGAATTTTACCCAAGCTTAAAAGGAGTCTATGTCCTATGTTGAGAAATAAAAAAATAATTTATCTGGAAAAATTCAGTATTTCTCATTTTGGCGCGGACGTTTCAAGCCACCCTCGTATTATGATCTAAAATAGCCAAGTCTGCTCCAGTAAATTCCATCCTAACTACTGGATCCCGCCCCTACAGATCCTTCTCTCTTTCCTCGATTTATTTTTGAATCGCTTCTGAGCGTTCTCCCTCCTCACACTGACCTCAACCCTCCTATCCTCTGACTCTACTCTTGCGTAAGATTTTCAGTCTCCCGTGCCCTTTGTCATTTTTTGAAGGTTTCGCATTCAATTGATCTCTCATTGATCGTTCAATGTGTTCATTCAAAGAGGTTTTTCTCCTTATCACGAATTATTTAATTAATTCCCCGTCTGCCAATAGGTTTTTGATTTCTGATCCGTCCTTCGCGTTTATTTTACCTGTCTGATTAAATCACTCCGATTTTTGTAGGGAATCGCCATGCCGTAAGTACCTTCGTTTAGATTGTTTTATTAATTGAATTACCGCAAAAAATAAAACGCAGCGTTTTTATATCCACCCTTTTTAGGTCTCTTCTTCGGCCAGTTCCGACATCCATTCGACTTAAGTCTTGTCCTTCCGGCCGTGTCTCCCCACCGTTAAACCTGAAAATTTAGCTTTCCCTTTGTGTTAATATCTGTGCTACATAAATAAGCCGTCAACCATCTTGATTTCCCACTTCTCCGAAATCCCGAAAAATGACGGAAAAGATTTTCTTTGAATTTTAAGGAAATCGCATTTATTTTGAGCATAATCGATTACTTCACCTATAAATAAGGTACCGAAAACGTGTTAATAGTATGAAAAACAATGAAGTCTATCTTTATATCATTATTATTTCTAATTATTAACTAAAGTTATTCATCCAACATTAAAAAAATAAATCATTTTATGATTTGTATTAGATAAAAAAGGATGAATTTGGAGTTGGGTTAAAGCCATTGGTCGGTTATCTCCACCAGTGTCTGACGATGATATAAAGCATTATTATTTTATAAAAATATTTGAAACTTTCAATTTTCTTACCATTGATGCAAGTGGATTACCAATAACTCTTTTATTACATATTTTAGGTTATTAATAAAAAGCGCAATGCAATATTCCACATTTTGTTTTCAAATTATCAACTGGAAAAATACGTCAGGATAATATTGTGAGTCTGCTTGAGAGCCTGATTTGGATCACGCTTTACACAAGTGTTTTTTAATAGCATAATTCAGCACTATTTTTTTTAGCAATAACTTCTTCAATATTTCCTTTCGATATTTGAACTGATTGATAAACTATTACTGATGTTTGGATTAAAGTAAATTAAATGCAAAAAATGTATTTTCTGATAAATTTTATGGCTTTTAAAAGTCAAAGTGGTATTATCAATTAATTTATTAAATTCTTTAAATCTAAAAATCGTGTGAGATACCATTGGGAACATTATCAATACACATGAATCAACAAATCCTCGTAAAGGAAAAAATTGGTGATTCTCACTTTGTAAAAACTGTTGATAAAAAATAACCACTCCTTACAATTCCCTCAAAAAATACCGCGCTCTACTTTTGAGCGCCCAACTTTAGGTACTTCTTCGTCTTTGAAAGGTTTTTGAAAAAATGTACTGGATTTTGTACCGTGAGTTAACCTCAGATATATAGAGAAGCTGACGAATCTAAAATGTATAAAAGAACTGCGGTTACTCCGGCAAATGAGCGATTGAACCCGACCCACTTCTCCGATGTCTCTGAAGCCACTCAAACAAGGATTCCGCATCCTTCTCCTCCTGACTTCTCTCGGTACTTTTCCTTACCTTCTTTCGCTTCTCTATCGAATTTTCTCCTTCTCACACCCCTTCTTCCCCTCATTCCATGAAACTTTCCCCCTGTGTTGGCTTCCAGCAATTCTCACCCTTAACAAAAACGTGATCTCTGCTGCCGCGATCATCTTTCATGGTTTATTTCTTTAGTTTTGGCACTTTAAAACTTATTAAATGAATCTGATAGGATTCATGAATTTTCTTGAAACCAGATGAGTTCCGTTGGTTTGAATACCTATGGTAAAAATCTTTTTCACCAATCAAAGGGTGAGTTGGAAGTAAATTTTACAGAAAATCGAAACGTAATAGAGTAACTCTATTTATTACTTAAAATGAAATTTTAGTTTTCGTACTCATTTAGATTCCAAGCTGAAATAACACTGCAACGTACTCCTCGCTCCTCTCTCGGCAGAAATAAATGCCAAAATTCGGTGGTCTATTGATGCTGAACTAATTTGAACTTCCTCGAAGGAAGAAACATTTAGTTGCCTACGTATCGGTAACAAATGAGGCTTAAGATGAAGTACATAAGGGAAATTCAGCACTCCAAAGACCCCATCACAACGGCCAATGATTTAAGTTTGTGCCGATCCTCCCGCGTGAAGAACGTCGTTTGCAAACCTAACTTTCCCCAACTCACGTCTCCCGTCTTCCACCCTCCCCTTGAATTAAGTTTAGAGGATGGATATTTTGAAACACACTCTTCGTAATAACAATGGTCCCTTTTACTTTGACTTAATCCGGCGTAAGACTGACAGCCGTCTAAAGGGTTATCAAAAAGGATTCAGGAGGGAGTGCAGAATGAATTTCCATTACCATAAATGATTTATTTGGACGTGCCCATTGATTGCTGACCTGATGTGCTTTCTAAAACGAGAAAATATACAGAAAAGAACTTATGGGAGAAGCTGAGAATTTGAAGGACATTATTAAAGTTAGCTGATTAATGTGTGATTAATATAATTTAATGTAGATAGTTGAAGCTAGGCTCCTGTTGTGATTAAAACGGCGTTCACTGGAAGTTTGTACCACCAAGTATGTGAATTCTTTCTCCAAGTGATGGGTAGTATTTTAATACACTTATATTTTGACTCTTCCTCAAACCCGCGAAGAATAATTAGAGAGCTGATAATTAGTATGGATTTATCAAGTAAATATAAAGTGTGTAATATAATTCCAAAAAATTCTATTCCTTTTTCGATTTCGCATATGATAGTACTAATATATTAATTATAATCTTCAGTTTTCAATTGTCCTTGAAATAAAATAGAACGTTTAAGCTTTTAAAATGAGCACATCTGCAATTTAATATTGGTGTGGCATAGCAATTCTCCGTAGTGTGATGAATCAATGCAGGTAGACACTCGAAGTCCATATCTCATATCTATGAGGAGACTCATTTGTGAAAGGGAATGCAATGCGACGCACGTATGGCACTGCAAAATCTCAAAGTCTGGCACTTAAGTCTAGTTTTCAAGACAGTAAATAAGATGAGTTTACCGGTACTTGAGAAGCTGCTAGCTTGAGAATTTAGACAAAATAGGGGAGTTGCTCGACTGAGGTAACTCCAGAAGACTGGTGTCGACACGTTTAGCAACGGACATCACAACATGGTGACAATTAGAGTGCTACTGAGTTAGAATTATTTTTCTCCTTGTTGAAATCTGCTCTAGTATCATAGCTTTACATTGCAATAAATCGTACTTCCACCTTCAAGCCACCACTAGGGTGTGTGATAGAGGGTGATTACGAATCAAACTACTTATGATCCAAAACACCTTCACCCCTACTGCGGTCGGGCGTTACTCTGATCCCTTATCCATTCTGAAAAAAATCACATCTTAAATCAATCTGTTCTGCCCTTAATCTCTCTAATTTTATGTACATGATTTATTTCAGTACTTCAGTTCAGTATTTTATGTAAATGATAATTTCAGTCGGTACGTCGAACTTAAATGAATATTTACAAATAAATAATTTTTATTTTTCAACATAAATTCATTTAAGGCTTAGACATGCTTCATCCCACGATGGCTCAGTTTATTGACCACTTTCAAATAATGCGATCCTTCCAATTCTTCTAAATAGTCAACTTTGATTAATCGAGTATCTATCAACAAAACATGGATTTCACCCATGATTTGTGAAGTGGGGCATTCATTCTCCAGAGAGGGTGTCAATATCCTTTTGTGGATTCTTTTTATTTGAAAAATTTATATGCTTACTCTTACTGAGATTAATGCCCATATTATTATTTGCAACCCAGTCACCGAGGCGACCGATGTCGTTTTGTAGTGCTACATGGTCATGTACATGCTCTACCCGTCTGTATCTAGTGCAATTATCAGGAAAGAGTCTTATTTTGGAATGTAAATTGTTTGGTAGATCGTTTACGTAAATTAGGAAGAGTAATGGCCCTAGAACACTGCCTTGTGGAACTCCTGCTATAACGGTCGCCTCTTCTGAAAATGCATCCCCTAAGTTTACTTTTTGAATTCTGCCTATAAGAAAATTTTTTATCCATTGTTTTACCCTCAAATCAAATGGTAAAGACTCCAACTTTAACAATAATTTATCGTGAGGCACTCGGTCGAAAACTGCCGAAAAATCAACGATTACTGCATCCACATCCTTTCCTTCATCTATTGCGTCGCCGAAAAACTGGCTAAATCCCAAAAGCTGCGTTACACACGAGTATAATAAGTTAGCCTTTTCCAAACTGCTTGTTACTCTTTCACTTCTATCATTTTAAAGTGAATTAATTGTTGACATATTTCCCTGAATCTCCCTGGAGCACAACAAAAATTCTCTTTTACTCTCTTTCAAATTTTTAGTTTTTTTTTGGATTTCCTTAAGGCTTTCCGAAACTGAATCTTGGCATTCGCCCAATATATCTTGAAATCATAAGTTACCTCATTCCTTTTGTCGCTATGGATATCATCCCTAATATTTTTCATCTTGACGTGATAGCCTTTGACGTCTCAATACTTTTCTAACATCCATTTTGTACCGTCTAGTTTCCGTGTTATCTTTTATAAATTTACTGGAAATGAACTTGTTATCTGCTGATCATGTGATCTGAAGTAAGTGATTTCACGTAGCCGAAGTATTTAGGTGGTTTCTGTCTTTCTTAAAATTAGAAAATTTACTCGGTAGCACGCAATTTAGGCCATTATAGTCCCCATCTTTAAAGTAAATTTTTCTTTTAGGCTTATTTCTGACCCGATGAAGCGAAACCTTAGCATTTGCTGCCCTATGGTCACTGATTCCTTTGATAGTTTCAATAGTTAAGACATTTTGGGGTATTTTAATGAATAAAAAATGAAGAATATTATCGCCCCTAGGCGGTGAAGTGACAAGTTGATGCAAGGATTTCAACGTAAAAGAATTCAAGCGCAGGTATCTTCGTCTATACCACCCATTGTAAAACTATATGTGCTCCAATCAATAGATGGGACATTGAAATCTCCACCGATTATAAGGTCATGATGTTTATATTGGGATGAGAAGTCTTTCATTTTCTGATTAAATTTTAGTTTTGAATTATCTTTTTCACTTTGCAAAATGCGCATGCATAAATTCTTTTGGATTCAGGACTTTAAATTGAGCACCAAACGCTTTCCAAACCGTTAACTGGAATTACCTCAGCCTTGCTGGCACAAGAATTTTCAACTGATAAAGACGCCGCCCATGATTATATTTACTCTGAAATTTCTGAAAACGGTAAAGGATTTTGGAAAAATTTCCCCGACGGCGATATCAGTGGGTAACCAGCTATCTGCCCCAATGATTCCAAATTCTGCCCCAATAAGTAATTATATCTACGCCTGTGCTTTGAATAAGGTGATGACAATCTGCGACTTTGTTTTTTAAACTTCGACTATTAACTACCAATACAGTTAATGCTTCCTGTAGAAGACTTTAGGGACCTAAAATTTGACCTACACGCTGAACTTCACTTTAATTTGAAAAGTCCCTCAGTACTCGAATATCCTACCCGCTACCCACCTGGTCCCCCAAGCGTGTACTAAACAGGTGAAGTCAACAGTGATGAGGTCACTAATGGAGAGGAACGTAGGATGCAAGCATGCATTTTAACGTCTGTTTGGGAGATTCCAACAATGCATTCGAAGGAGTTTACTGGTTGGAATTAATTAATGCAATAATAATAATAATAATAATTTTAGTGGTAATTAAGTTGGCATATAATTGACCTCTTCAACACATCAGACATATTAAACAAAGTAGCACATCAGGCATATAACACATCGCAAAATTATATCCGTTTTTTTATGAAAACTAAATTTATTTACTGAGTACAGAGCTTTTGTGCCTAGGCATGAATGAAATTAGGAATAAAAGAGGTCTGATAACACTTCCCTGGAGAACTCCTGGAGTAACTTCTTTTACAGGGTTTGTTTAAATTTGGCAGAGCTAGATTTTCTAGCAGTCTAAGGCAGTTGATTAAATAATTTTATACCAAAGTATTTCCAATAATGCTGTGAATTGGTTTATCTGCAGTTTCATATGGAGAGGTGTTTAGTCATGTAATTCACGACTTGTGGGAAATATATTTACATAAATTATATTTTACGTAAATTAAATATTTCATAGACATACATGCTATGTAAAGTAAGAACATTCATTTTAATAAAAAAAATGGTCAGCAGTGTACTCTTGCAGAATATTGAGTAATTTTCTTGGTTACTTTTTGTAGAACTAAGACAAATTTTATAACTGAAGCATAGCCCCAGATTTACAGGTCATAATTAAAATTACTAGTAAAGAAAGCAAAGTATATGGACCTTTGGTTCTCTGTAGTGATTCACTTGGTAAGTTTTCTTAGGAGATATAGCGCCATTGATAATCTCCTGCTGATAGAACTGGTAGGTAATTTCCAGCTCAGCTGAGAAAGAAGATGAAATTCCAATAATTTTATCTGTTTATATATGAAGCTTATCTGTAGCCTGTAGATTTCACAGACTGTTCAGGTGCGAGTGGCGGATGGAGAGTCCAGACGGGCAGAGTTGGGAGTGTAGTATGAGAGGGGTCAATATTACCCGTGCTGTTCAAAGTATATGCGGAAGAAATGGTATAGAGGCATGGGAAAAACTGAACATAGGATTAAAGGCGGTAGGGAATTTATAAAATCAGTTGGGTTTGCGAATGAGCAAACTTTAGTTTGTCAGACAGCCAAGAAATTGCAAGCACTGCTGAGTCCATTGTAAAGCCAGTACAATAGGAATGGGGTGAGAATAAATGTAAGCAAAACGAAGGTTATACGGTTTACCAAAGAGTGTGATAGTATAAGTTAAATATGTTAAAATAAGAGTTCAACTCAAATTGATTAACCAAAGTACCTATATAGGAAGGGTTCTGGACCAAAATGATCGAAGGAGTAGGGACATAAGTTGAAGAAATACATTGGGCAAAGCGGCTTTTAGAAGATAGGGAGAATTTATGATTAGGACGTTGAGAAAGGGCGATAAAAAAATGCTCGCAAAACATTAAAATGTAGCGTTGTTTTGTGCGTTGCGGAAACATGTCATTGAAGCAGGATGATGGGCATATATTTGAAATGCGGGTGTGGAGAAGGATGGAAAACGTAAAATGGACTGAAAGGAAAACAAACGAGGAAGTTTGGCGGGAAAGAAGATTGTTAGGAGAAATCAAAGAAATGCAGGAGAGATGGATGCAGAGCCTTTTGATTGGCAATAGGATGTTGAAACTATAATAGAGGGGAGAATGTTAGGAAAACGAGGAAGGGGTAGGAATGAAAAGGATGGCCATGTTGAATGAAATGAAGGGAGAAACGAAGTACTCGGAATTAAAGAGGGGCTAAATGTAATGTTGAATATCAGGTTTGTATTTACAAGAGAGACAAAGGAATTGTCGCTGTACCGTTTGATATTTTGTGTTCACCCATAACCAACCTTAACCGGTGGATTACCAAAAATAATAATTTAATTTTGGGAAGTTCAAAAATAGAGTTTTCTTTAAAAGGGGGGAGTGGTTTCTTAGTGTTTGATCGCTATTGACTTGCGACTGTAAGTGTGACAACGCTTCGATATATATTAAAGCAACGGTACTTACGTTTCATATAAGAATAAAATATCTCCTTAACTCTAATGCTTTCAAATTTTCATGATGCTTATATCATGTTGACTAACCTCGGAAAATTTAATACCATTGATGATACCTCAAGAAAAAATAATACCATTGATGATACCTCATGAAAAAATCATGAGGTTGACTAACCTCATGAAAAAATATTAAAGGTGCATAACGGTGCATAAGGTAAACTTTTTTCGCTTTACAAATTAACATGCACGAGTAGGTACCAATCACCTGACTTCGGGAAAATGAGGGATAGAATGAATTTCTCAGCGGGTATGATAGGAGGGGGGCGATTGATGGCGGAGCAAGGGTAAGCAGCAGGCAGACAGGGCTCCCGGCCTGTGATGGAACGGCGCGAGAGAACGGACGGAAGGTCGACTTTATTTGGGAAAAGCTTAGCCCATCAGATCCACCATTACACTGAACCCTTTTGCCGAGGACAGGAGGTTGTGTTCAAGCGGGAAGGGTTCGAGGGAAAGAGGCAAGGGATGAACGTGGCAAGGGTAAAGGGCAGTTTAAATGGGAGAGAGGCGGGAGTTTGTGAAGACAGAGTAGAAGATTGAGGGTAAAGGAGGGAATATCCCGTTGTCTCATTACAGCGTCGTGTTCTGAATTGGCAGATTCCACGCTTTAATATATTAAGCTGCTATTCATCCTGTTTCCTACACCAAACATATGCGTATGAAATTCTATTGTAATCTCATATTATCATATTTAAAGCGAAGATGCAATCAGAATTGGTGTTCGGTAGTGGTTCTTTGTAGATATTAATCGAATTTAAGGCCGGAAATGAAATTATTTCTGGTATTTTAAACTGGGTTCATTGAGCCTTAACCGCGTATCGAAAACTTATGATCACAAAATTTTATTCTCCAGTAAAAATAATTTGATTGAATTTTACACAATAAAGCTTAATAGTCTCCATTAATTTATTTCCAAAAAGCACTAATCACAATCGTTTATCCTTGATTTTCATTGTTATTTACAGGATTTTTTCAAAGAGTTTCGTCTAATTGGAAGTGAGCATAAATGATATAATATTCGGTGTTAATCGGCACCTTATAAAGGAAGATAATTAGCAACTTGTGATGAACAGACTATTTTTCCGTATTTGCGTGTAGGGGACGCTGTTTATTTTAATATTCTTTTTCCAATAACTCATGGATAATATTCTGCTAAATCAGCAATACTCATTTTCCATGTTAATAAATATCTCTTTTAATCATAGCTCAATGTTCCTTTAGATTTCTTGCAGCAAGGGGAAAAATATCAAGCACAGAGTCGAGTTTTCGCCATTTCAAATCAATTTTAGGACGCCAAAGGAATGGTGTAAACATTAAACACAAAAATATGAGACTTTCCATACCAACCATTAAAGCCTTATTACAAGGACAATGTTGAGTACCAAGGGATAATTCATGGTGAGGTATCTCGACCCAAATTTTACATATCAAGCTCTATAGCGATTATATGCCATGAAATTCCCCGCTAATTCAATTCACATAGACCCGCGTTAACAATAGTTAAAATGTGAATTCCCCTTCATTCTAGGCACCCATAAAAGAAATCGTTTCGGGCTCTTAATGAATCTAAACGGTGAGATGTTTCCTCCCTGCGAGCCAATTACGAGTAAAAAAGTTTTGAAATATTAATCCTGCCCCGCACGAGAGGGTAATCTCCTTAGACAAGTTCTGGGTCTGGTACGGTTCAACCGTATTCACGCACACAGGGGAAATCTAATTCCGCGGAAATGGCTACTCTCCCGTCGTCATTTGAGGCCTGGGTGGCAAGAGATAATTCAGGATGGGGAGGAGGACGGGCGGATGGACGAAAGGGTGGGGGGTGGTAGAGGGGAGGAAGGGGAGGAACTATGGGAGGAGGGGGGGAGGAGCAGAGGAGGGTTAAAGCGGTGTGGGATCGTGGCACCAGGGGAAATGAAAATCTGCGCAGCCAACTCTTTATTGCCCGGAGCCTTTGCCTCCGGATTCTTTAAAAGACGTTTCCGGGTGCCTCCGTGAAAGGATTTTGTCGCGGGAGAGCGTGAAATCGAGAGGTGGGGGAGTCGTGGAAGGCATTAAAAGTGCACGGAAGCTCGGTATCGCGTCTCTCTCTCGCTCTCCCTTCATCACTTGGAATGAATACGGTCAGGAGACGGCCACATTTGGCGTTCTATCCCCAAAGGATTGATGACGTTTAGGAGCGATCTGCGCAGGGGCGAGGGCATTTAGTAGAGCCGTAAGGTATTTGTCCTTCGTGCGGTTTTCAGGATAGTACTTCGCGACCAGGTCCAAAATTTATGAGACAAATGGCTTTTTTCGTAGTGCCTCGGAAAGAAAATTCTCTCAGAAGAAGCTTAATGTAACCTCGTTCCAATCTTTAGCCGCGGACTTGCTATGTGGTTCCGTCAAAAATTGCCCCGATTGGCTTTTAAGGATTTGGCTGAAAAGCAGCACAAAACTTCCAATTTACCCACTGCCTTGCCAGTTGCTGGGGCTAACAAAATTTCTGATCAGTTATTTTTGTATAATACCTAAAAGCTTTTCTTATTAAACGTTTCGGGTTAGAAAATATTATACGAAGGTTGCTATTTATATTTTCGAAAAAAAAGGTTGGCGATGCAATAGTTTCTCGATGAAAGGGAATAAAAATAAGTCATTTGGCGCTAAATCAGGGCTGTACGGAGGATGAACCATCAATTCGACGTTTTGGCCAGCTAAATAAGTAGTTGTTTCAGCCGATCTGTGAGAGCTTGCATTGTCATGATGAAGAATGATCCTTAGGTTACGAGTGTACCCACATTTAGGACACTTGGGTTTCTTTGAACTATAAAGCATCCACCAATGCACGTTTTTGCATCCGTTACACCCTCATCGCAGGTTTCACTCAATTTATGATGAATTTCGATGAGTTTTAAACCAAACAATGAAGAAAACGTTGTTCTTGTACACTAAACTACGCCGTTATAAGTATTGAAAAGCGTTGGATTACTGATCGGAGGGCCCGGGTTCGATTCCCGTGAAAGTCTCTCTGGATACCTGCAGCCCCACCCAAGTCATGTGATTACTCGGGTACCAGATCTTTTTGGGAAACCATAACCGCCACAGGGAAAGGAACTAACTAACTAACTACTCTGATGTGTGAATTTCGCACGCCGTCGGGCTTAGTACTGGGTGAACTCTACCATCAACTACCAAACTGACCTTCGGGTTGAATACTGCGTTTCTGGTTTTATATAAATAAATTTATATACATATAGTTGGTGATAAATATATTAAATTAAGCCCATTCATATCTTTCTATGTATTCTCAGTTACGAGAAAAACATTGATACACCTTAGATCTTGAAGGCCTCTCGTAAAATGGAGACTGTTCTTAACGGAAACATACCATTTTGCGAATTAGTTAAACTCTTAAAAAGAAAGGATATAAGCTTCAAAAAAGCTTGAATATGGATTTGGAGGTGAATGGCAACGAAGAATAGGAAACTCTAGAGGACTAATGATCAAATTCTTTATCAGTTGATTGAGAAAAGATTTATTAAGACATTAAGACAACAGTAATAGTTTAAGAAACGCTGATTGGGCGTATAATAAGGTGCATGGGAACACGAATTTTATTCGGTCCACCTTGCAAGGTAAATTTTGTATAAACACATTCTTAACATTGCCGTAATTCCTAGCTTCGGCTAACAATGGTGATACCGCACACACAATTGACTGTTCTTCAATTCTTCATGAATTTTC
The DNA here is from genome assembly GCF_022747635.1 of Hetaerina americana. Taxonomy (NCBI): domain Eukaryota; kingdom Metazoa; phylum Arthropoda; class Insecta; order Odonata; family Calopterygidae; genus Hetaerina; species Hetaerina americana. Next base: position 47,419,416 of record NW_027286070.1, read on the forward strand.
ACCTCCCTTTATTTCATCCAATAGAGCCTATTTATTTCCTATCCCTTCCTCGATTGCCTGACGTTGCCCCCTCTTTCACAATCGTCAAAATTACATCACCCATTAAAATGCTCTAAATTAACCTTACCTAAATTCTTTGGATTTATCCTAATAATCTCCCCTTCTCCCTCACGATGCCTAGTAATTCATACTTTGTTTTCTTTTCCGTCTACATTTTTTCCATCACTCTTCACTCGCACATCTCAAAATCCTCCAATCTACGCTTTCATTTTGCTTTAATGATCAAGTGCCTTTTTAATCAACAAGTTATGACGAGCCTCTTCTTAACACCCTTACTCAATATCCCTCAAATCAAATTTCATTTCATTGTGAAAGCTTCTTTGCCCAACTCAATTCTTCTCTTTTTCTCAATTTTCTCTACTACGCTGACCATCTGTTACCATTTGCACTTTGTAAATTTTCTGACAGAACTCATGACGAAGGTTTTTTTCTTTCGGTATCCTTTACAAGAAATGAAACTTAGGGTGTATAGGGTTACCAACCTTTGCGATTCCCAAACTACTTCATGCAGAATTTCCTGCTAATGGTTACGGTACTGCCGTTCAATTTTGGCACATCTTTCCCAGAATGCCACAAGCTCGGACAAATCAAACTCGGATCCGTTTTCAATATTCTAATCAAATTTGCTGCCCTCCCGAAGAGACTAAGTTGACAGCCAGCATAGCGCTGCTTACGCATTACTATTTGAAAGCTTAATGTGCTGTACTCACACAAGGGTGTTAGTGAAATGTAAAAAATAAAATGGAAAAAAATTGCAAATATTTTCTAACAAATGTTGCTGTTTATCATACCATAATTCTTTTCGTTGACACTTGAAAGTTATGGAAGAAGTGTGGTAGAACGAAATAAAAAGTACTTGGAAAAAAAGTGTTTCTTTCGTAATCAGAAAGGCTTCTTTTAATGACAGTGCCTATCTAAAAGGGAGAGGAGTGAGGAATTTGTATAAGATTTTTTGCTATTAGCAGGACACGTGCACGAAACTATTTCAGCATGAAAAAATTCTTCAAGTTAAATGGACTGAAATGTTTGAGGAAGCATATAGTTTGGGGGGAACGACAGTAAGAGAGATAATACGGACGAAAACGCCATTTTCGATATTTGTAAATTTTTAATGGAAAGGGATTTAATTGATTTAATGTTACAGAAATTTTGGGTGATTGTTTAATAGAATGAACATTTTAAAATCAAGGCTTGGCAAAGGATGAAACTGTAAATTTTAAACTGCGTCCTGCACGTCTAATATGGAACACATGGGCTTGAAAACTGTTGACATAATACACCTGTTTGAGGAATATTTCTAGGAAAATTGATACATCTGGTTGGAAAGACAGTTTTGTGCCGGCATAAAATACTTAAAATAAAAGCAAATTGATTTTGGAGAGCAGACAGTGGCCGTATAGGGTAGCTAAACCTCCCGCCCTTGAGCCACAATTCGTAGTTTAAACTCGGTGGGGAGTTTTAGCGGGCAGAGATTTTGCATTTAGAAGGCCACCTCATTTTTTCGTTCAATACTGTTTAAGGGTAATAAGCTACCATAGTTCCGTACAAAATTACTTCACCGCCATAATTTAAGCTGAAGGGCTCTGGTGTGACCTTTTGTTTCTTCCACAGTGTTTATCGAACAATGGCAAGTGCCACTAATATTATTAAGAGCTCAGTTAACCATTTCGTAACGACTGCTTATTGGTTCGTTTCCTTTGTTATGTGAGATGTAGGTGTTACTATGGAAAGTGATATTTTGCTAAATCCATTTCAAGGAGAGCAAATGAATGCACGCAGCGAAATACAAATAACTGGGTTTTAAAGCATTAAAAATAAACCAAGTGTGTCAGAAAGAGTGGGAATGATTTGCTCACTTAGAGAAGTTGAGAGGTTAAAACCCGAATCAAGCTGACAGAGAGGTTAATGGCGTTGCAAACGTATTTTACACAAGCATTGCGAAAAATTGTGTCGAGCCAATCTAGTTGACCAATGTTTTGCCCTAATTAGCCATTCAAAGTCAAGTGGCTCCGTTCGAGAAATGGACGGAAACGGTGAGGGGCTTGAATGAATGGTTCGGAGGTCGATATGTGCACTAGTTCGTCCCCGGGAGCGCAACGCACGTAGTTCAAGCGACGTGTTTACATTTTCCGACCGCGCGTCACACCCTGACGAGGGCCGTGAGAGCGCGTGTGTTCTCGTGAGTGCAAGTGCTCTCGTGCGGCCTATCCAAACCCCTCCTCCCCCGCCCTCTTTACCGGCCGCTCACGCCGCCTGCTTCGGGAGCGTGTTATTATTTCTCCCTATCCCCGGCCCCGCAACCCCTCTGCCCACCCCTCTCCACCATTTGATCCTTCCCCGCCCACTGAAAGAGGGGCAGGGTCGTGGTGAGGCTCCCACGCTCGACATAATCCAAACCTTACCCCCTCTAACCACGTTGTTAAGGGAAAATTAATTTTCACTGCGCCAACCAATTTCAGAAGGTTTTGTTTTCTTTCCGGCCCTCGTTGCAACCCCCTCCCCCATTATCTCACTCTTCACCCCATATTCGTCCATGAGAACGTGAATTTCGAGGAAGAATCGGGAACTTACTTTCCTTAGTGGTTTGATGGGAGGGAGGCAAGGAGAAGCGGCGCGAAATCTTTCCTTTCAATTGTCTCCCCCCCCAACCCACGATTTTAATAGGCATTTTTAGCCCGAGGCCGCGAGAAGTCATTTTCGAGGAGGCAGCTTGGAATCCTTCAGTGAGTTACGGAAAACATTTTAATTAACTACGATGTGACGAATGCAAATATTCATATCTGGTAGTAATGCTGAAAAGAAGCTGCCAATAAGTGTTTGAAAGGATAAAATGCCCTATTTTAATGCAAGAAAGAACTAAGAATAACGCGAATATATTTTCTATCCAACATCAATTTGAGGATAATCATAGAATGAACTATTGTATAAACAGATGATATGAGTTATTTAAATAGCAGAAATAGTTGGCTAGAAATAGGATCATCTAGGATTTATATTTAAGAAAAACTTGCGAAAATATTTTTCCACGTTGAGTATCATTAAGAAATCCTAAGTCTGATATTAATTTTTGTGCTTAAATGGCATTTTACGAAATTGATTGTTTTTGTTGAATATTATTAGGTATTATCGGTTAGGATTGCTTAATTAAGGGCGAAAAAATGGATCTAATTGTATGCCCTAGGAATTCCGCTGATGTATTTTCATTAATGGAAATGCCATGAATACCCATATATTGTTCTTTTTCTATACTATATTACTCTAACAAATCCAAGAAATTTATTTTTCTCGCAACCTTAAGTACTATAGTATTCACGTTCCCGACAGACGAGAAATCTTCTATTTTTCCTTGGAATACTGTCTCAGGAGGAAAGATTTTAATCGATTTATCGCTTACATGAAAATCTATAACATCTGAACGAGAAAGAAAGGAATAAAGGACATAGGGTACTCTTCGATACTTATAAGTCGGTCAACGACAAAAATTATAAAGCCTCCACCGAATTTATCACTGTTATGGTTGAAATATTGACCGCTTAGCGGGCAATTACGCTGACCATGATCCCTATTTCTGAACAAAATTTCTAATACCACAAATGCAATCTTATTTTTAGAGTATTGTGGGAATTGCTAGTGCCACGGGAGCGGAGTTAGAAAATTTAATGATAATCAAGAACGCTAAGGACGTAACAGGTCATCATAAATGTTCAACACGCTCAATATATATACTTATTGATAGTTTTTTAATTATTCAAATCGATTTTACAAATATTGAAAAGAAAAGTTATTTTATTTTTTATAATTTTAGGTTTCTCCTCCTTTCACAACTAACATCCGTTAGTGGCGACTGGTTTTAATTATATTAAAAAACTGAGGTCTTTTCGATTCGATATAGTTTGTACATTAAAAGTAAATACTAAGATTAATACTTAATAGTTGATCGAGACTTTTTCCGAAGGATTGCGAAGAGATTCTAAGTCTACAAACTTTGGATCAGCTGGAGGGAGTCTAAATACGACGTGCAACCTGTTCGGCTTAGTTCTCTGAAAGTTTTGGCCAGAAATAAACCTCTTATCTTTAAAAAAAATTTTTGATTTTTAAAAAAGTCAACCATCACAAGATCGATTTTTATATTTGAAATTTGATTGGAATTTAAAAAATATAACTATCGACAAATCGTTAAAGTGGGATAATCATAATAGAAAAGAAAAGGTCAACATTTGCCTTTCCTGAATTGTTTGCTGGAAACCTTGTGTAATCAGTAGCCGCCAGTATGATGAATTCCATAACTTGTTTCCCGTACATTTTTCTAGACATTCCTCCTCTACTCCTTCCTGCCATGGCCTTATTTGATACTATCTACAGCATAACATTACGTGCGTCCTGCTACAGAATATGATCCATTAATTTTCATCATCTCGTCAGTTCGTGCAGATAGAAAAAAAAGCATGACAAACGTGAGCGTAGCAATAACCACGGCAATGAATCGGTGGAGTATTTTTAAGGTGCTTTCATTAATCCATATACCGACCAATTTGGCACCATGGGCTGTGGCGATGTATTATTTGATTAAATTTAGCAGTGTGTTCACATATATCTACCCTTCTCATTGTGACACGGGTGTTCACGTTTGGAGCGTGACCTCGCCGCAATTTCCGCATCCGATACTTTCTTTTAATTTTTTTCACGAGGGAAATTCCACAACCCCTAGTTCGCGTATCATAAAATTGGTCAAATTACGACGGGAAATTGCCCCTTCGCCGTTGGCCCCGCGGGGAAACCCTCTCGGAGCGCCCTTCCCAGCTTGCTACAATGGGCAGATGTGTAAGTATATGTATGTGTGTGTGCCTCGCCTCTTTCGCTCGCCACCCCAATGAAAGGCCGACCAACCATCCATTTCTGGAGTCACACAACTTGCGCCTGGCGTTACGTCGTCTGTAATCGCCTTACATTTTGCGCTCCTCCATCTGACGCTCACGCAGCCACGGAGACTACTTAGCGGGAACTTTGGAGAACTCGTCCACCCCTTATCTCCCTCCCATCCTCCCAGCCCCACCTCTTCCCAGTCACCGAGGTTCCTTCGTTTCCTCCCTTCCCATTCCACCCTCCTGACCTTCCCTATTTATACTCTCCTTGCCGGCCGTGTCATTAAAATTTCTTACTCCCAGCCTCCAATCCCTTCCACCTAATCTACGAGATAACGGAGCAAAGAAAACTAATTTGCCGATTAATGGTTTTATGACTGAAAAATATTGAAGATTTTACTGTGCAGCATGCGTTCAGCACGCTTAATGAGGAATGGTTCTTCTCATTTTAGAATTTTTTATTTGGTAATTACATCTTTCCAATAAGATTATGCTGAAAAAATTCCGAGATCCAGATGCAAATTTTTAAGTACTTTTCCTCATCGTCGAAAGTAGTCTATTTGAAGATTTCTAGCAGTATTCACCAGTTTCGTTTCATTAATCTCTTTTGCAGTAATTTTTATGATTTAAAAGGGTATTATCTTAGAAATTTTTCCACAGGGGATTAACATTATTGTTATTGGTTCTATTCGGATGTTCTTCCGTCCTTTTAATCATTGCACTCATCATTTTCATGAGCCCAATTATTTTATTTAACAGTCTTATTGCTTGGAATGCCCTCAGTCGGCTTCCTTCCTCAACTATTCTGCGTAGGATTCCCTCGTTTGTGAGTTTTCTCCATCAGTTGACTTTTATCATTATTCTTTCAAAAAGTGTTAATAAAACCAATATACCTACTCATTTGACTGCGGTTTCTCTCTCCGCACCTCTCTCACGTGAAAGTCTAAAGATGTTAGTGTAGCCATAGTTCTTTTTTATTTAGACTATTTCTTATGAAAATACTGGAAACGCCATAAATGCTCTCAGACTGCGGTAACAGTAATTAGAAAAAAATGGTAAAAATAAGCGTTTTAAGTGTGGCAGTGATATTTCATTACCCTGAAAAACATGACAGTAGGTAGCACAAAGTTTGGTTTTGACTTGTTATTTCTTTTATTCAATATCCATGTACCTAACTGTATGACTGCGTGATATGTGGCAGTCATTGCCTCGTTTAATCTCAAATGTAGTAAGATAATTAGGTGAAGCTTTCGTTTTTCAACATATTGAAATGCATTAATATCCAAATTAACAAAAAGCCAGAAAATTATTTGGCCTTTAAGAGGAAAAAACAGTTTCTTGCTGTAAAACTTACAGAAATCACATTTTTCAGAGATAAGTTTATGTTTATATTAAGTTTTTATGAATAAGAATTTAAATAATTTACATTTTTTGAATTGGATTCTCAATCAATTAAATCTAGTTTGTACCTTATACGAGATGCCTGAGTTCGTTTCAATTGTTCAAAAACACCTGTCTATCTACGATCAGGAAATATCTATAACTCCTATGTTTAAAATTTGTTTCTGGAAAATTAAATTCTCTCTTTTATAAAATGCGAATTTTTTTAGTTTAATGTTTAGGAATTTTGGGTTGGATGTAGTAAGGTATACAATTTGAAAATATTTTACCAGTAGATAAGTCAACGAAAATGAGATTAATCCTGGCAATATATTTTAACCATTATAATGCAACTCGTAAAATTATGAGTTTTGGCAATTGATTGAGCATTGTGATGTGGAATTATCTATAAGAGGGACTACAACTGGATTAAGGGATTAATCAGCTAAAGTAATAAAACTAATAATTTGGGGTATTGTTTATAGCCTCTAACCATGGCTCTACCATGGTTTTATATAAACGAATCATCAGACTACGATTTTTTATCCACCAAAGCGAAATGAATTATTGCTGTTTCTAAACCTTTCCTTTAATTGAACGGTTTGTTTTTGCCTTTGTATAACCAATTTTATCATTATAAAACGTTCTTCTTGGTGCATTGATTGAACTTTCTATCATTTGGATTTCATTTGAATGCGTTGTTGAATTCGTCGTTAAAAATTATATATCTATTTCTTGTTGTCATTATAGTTCCTTTACATCCCAGAAGGTAATTCAAAATTGCTCTTTCTAAGGAAACTAGTGGTAGTAATTATGCTAGGCAACAACAGAAAGTATGGATAGGTTGTTCATCTCAGGATATACTGCCGAGGAATACGGAGTATCGCTAACTTTTAGTTATTACAAACAAATAATTGAGATAAAAGCTTAATTTTTATTTGTTACTCTGGAGACTTCTTCTGTTCAGTCACCGTCCAGAGTTATACATTTCTCTCAGCGTTTCGTTACCTTTCGAAGGTCGTCATTCTAGAAATCAGCAAATTGCGTCGAAAATCATTATCTCTTGAATGACGTAATTTGTGTTCTCAAATATCCGACCCTGCCATGCTTTTTTGAGTTATAAAAATAAGAAAAAAGTCACTTTAGACAAGATCGGGAGAATAGGGTGGATGTGGCAAAATATCAAAGCCATATCGCTTTGATTGTCGGTCGCGCTGTGGTCACGATTGCAGGTCGCGCCGTGTTTGCTTCTTCTGAAAACGAGCCAGTAGACGTGGAAGCCAGCCGACATGCTGACACCTTTGCATTTACAGTTCTGCGCGAATGATTTTTCCCAAACTAACATTTGCTCTCCACCTCAGAACTGTGCCATATGGCAGTTAATCATTTCCATAAACAGCCATGATTTCATCGTGCATTTCCCCAGGCACTGTAACCTTTCAAATTAGGTGCATGATAACTTGAGGAAAAGGCCCATTAATTTTGAATGGAGTTATTAGACAGGTATAATTTTACGATTAAAGCAAAGCAGAAGATATTCATATATATAAGAACTACATGCATAGCATTAAATGGCCGAATTGGATAGCAATACTTATCATTAATCAATTCCTTATTGTGCTCTTTCCGCGAGAGACCTTTAAAACCCAACCCGCTATCATTTTATCATCACGGTTAGTTTCAATGTCGAACTCATTGCTCATCTAAGCGAGTATTACTAAGAATCTTTAAAATCGGAGTTAAGACTTTTAAAAAGTACGTTTGAGTGTGTGCTCTTTCCTAATGGGAAGGTCATTAGGAACCTATTAAGTTTCGTTGGTTTATATTATCCTATTAATAAAATGAAAAAATACATTATAAAAATTTAGATGATAAATAGGTTTCCTTCGTCAACATTGTTCTCTTTTGCCTTTCCCTATGAAATCACTAAAAATGTATTCTACAAAATAGAGTTGTCTAATGCTAATGGTTCTAAAATCTTGTGCCGTACCCATTATTGGCAGATTTTGTCCACTAAAATTACGGTAATCGAGAGGAAATTAAGTTTACTCAGTGAATATCTTCTTGTTATTACCTTCATAGGTTGGTATCGTTAATGAAATTTCTTGTTACGTTTTCCGCAGGCTAAATGCATATTACCAACGTCAAGGACGCAGTGAAACATCACGAGAACCAAGGTTATGGCAGTTAGTGCATTCACTTCGGGAAGCGTCGTGCATAGTTTCAAAATTTCTACCGCCTCGCTGCGCCGAGAGGAAGTGGAGTTCACTGGGTTTCAAACCGAGCCTACGAGGATTGTTTCCTCTTCTTTGGGAACTGGGGATGTATGTGACATCTCTGGTGCATCCATTTCCGGTAGATTTGATGACATCTTATGAGTAGGAGTATTAATCCTAAGATATGCAGATTCGACTACCGCTTAAAGGTTACTGGAAGTTTAAATTTCTCCCCTAATTTATTCTAATTTTTCCAACAATCTTTTTTACTTTCTCTAAGTCCTCTTTATATATTTATTTTGGAAATAGTTGCTATTTTCCTCTACTTTTTTTCTCACGAAAAACAACGGTCATCTTCTATATATTACGTGATATCATTTATTATTATAGAATTTCCGTCTCTTTCGTTATTCTTAATTTAGGATTGTCTTAATTAGCTTACTTTCTTATTGACGAGACGTTTGTATAAATCCTATTCCGATTTCCTACGAGAATCAGTTAGTTCGAACTTGATGCTGTCTATTGTTCACTACCGTAGAGCATGTTTAATCGGAAGCAATGCGGTCACATAAGACCCAAACGTTCACCATCTACATAGCGCTTTTCTTTAAATATCTTCAGAAATTGTAATGCTAGTAATATTCAATTTTCTGTCGTACATCCTGCGTAATAGTACAAGTATGTTTAAATCAATTGTCTTTAAATATACCACAAAATTCATTCTTTATCACCTTCATCCTCGTCAATAAGATTCCATTAGGGGTCTATCGACACATTTAATGACGTTCCATAAAGCAAAACCTACCATAATGACGTCGACGTCCTATAGATATTGCACCAGATACCGACAAAAATTTCAAGGCATCTCTCTGCAGAAATGCTTATCTTTTTATACCGACGACCATGACGATTTCGACGGTAATTTTTTTTTGCATTTCCTCCCCTAGCATTTCCGCGGTCACTCCTACTCACGGAGGAGCACGTGTCTCCTCCTCCATCTCGCATTGGAGTGCAGCTCTATTCGGATGGGATTAGCGTCCGGATGAGGGACCAAGGGGTGACTCATGGGGATGCGGTTGGAAGCTGAAAGACCTCCTCCTCCTCCGGGGAAGAAGGGATAGTGCGACACCTCAGAACGTTATCCGAGGAGGACTCGACAAACCCGTGAGTTGCCGCGCATGAAAGCTCTTACGTGCAAGTTTTCCGTTCGCCCATCGCCCGCAATTAAATTGCGCTCCCAAGGAACACCCGTCCGATGAACGCCTGGAGATGACACGTGAATTTCGACAGGAGTTTCGAGGGGAATTTCTAATCGAGTCATGGTTTTCTGGCCGTTCGTACTAGCGTGAACGAAACCGTGAAACCTTGAAGCAAAAGGTTAATTTCGAAAACGTATAATTATGCTCAAGAGCGCGGGGAGTGTACATTATTGGCTGTTTTTGGAAGAAACTTATTGGCCTATTACATTTGTAAATTTTTTATTATGTTAGAAAAAAGATTGAAACTTTTAGGCGGTATTCTTATTCTATTCTTAACTATACTGCTATTGTAACTTGTAAGTAATTGATGAAACAAATTAACATAAACTTCACCAAATAAAAATTAATTCACGAAATAAATTGTTGTCTCGCATATGTAGTTAATTGATGATGTTTAACTACCTTCACATGTATTGGAAATTAAATCTCAGATTATTATGCAAACCTACTTATTCTTAAAAAAATATTTCATGTTCAAATTCAGAGGGTACCAAGATAAACTGTCCGTTACCGTGGGTATAAATGCAAATTATCCTTTGTCGTCCCTGGGGTATCAATAAAAAGTAACCATTCCATCCGTAATAATTTAGCGAAGTCCTCGGGATGACTTTCGAGCTTACAAAATGCTTTTAGTTTAAATTTTATGCATAAATACAGCTCCAATTTCATTTAATATTATTATGGAATACAGGTCTACTAATAAATGTATCAAATACCCTAAGCTATGTTCTGAAAAAATGATATCGTTACGGCCACGACGGTCAATTTGTGTGTAACAGAAATGCGTATTATTTTAGTTATTGTTCTCGCACAAATCATTAAAAAGAAAATCTGGCACAAATAGTTTAGAGTAATTTCCATTTCCATGTATATATGTATTTATTGATTTAAACCGAATGATTTCAACATGAATGGGTAGCATCTGAATCCAAAATCCGATATTTTAATCCTGTTTGAAAATCATGAAAATTCATACTTCCAGAAATAAGTTTACTAAATTAATACGTCTCTTTACTGTCCTTAAAATGTAAACTGCAGTGAGGTTTTTTTTTAAGCGGTAGATCGGACCACTTTTCTCTTCGCATTTCCGCGAATAGATAATGCAAAGAGTTAATTCAATTTAGTACTTCCGTGCAAAGTAACGCCTCACGAGTTCATTTTACCTCCATGAATTATTGGCGAATCAACTTTCATTTCCCCTGGAATTCACCTCCGTTTACCCCCACTCACCCTTGCCTCACTTTCTTTATTCGCACTACGGAGCCTGTTGCAAATTAGACCCTTTTCTCCGCCTATCTCTCCATCCAACCCTCACCACTCACCCCCTCCGTTTCTCTTATTCCTCAAGCTCTTTTGGCGTCATTTGTTTCCTCCGAAGAAAGCGGGAAAATTTATCCGAACACCCTCAAGGGATGCTGGAGGTGGCTAAATATCAAGGCGCCTCGTAGGTAACAGGGGATAGGAGCTTTGCCTCGGAATGAGGCGTCGCCGCCGCGTCAGAAATTCTCGATCACTTGGGCGACGACGGCTGAGCTTCGCTTCTGGCCCTAAAGGCTCCTGGGCCACCACGCGCGACGAACAAGATTAATTAAGACGTTCAAGGGAGGGATTCTATTTATCCATCCGAATGATTTTCATGGTAGCACATTACGCAGGAGGTTGTCAGCAGCAAATTGATTTTCTTACGTGAAAGTTTTCCTCGCAGCTCCTTGTTTAGCTGGGACCATTCCCAGGCCATTGGCTGCATTGCGGTTCTGGGAGGATTTGTGGTTGCTATTTTGTTAAGACTTCGGCGGAGAGAGGACCATGAATATAAAATCCTTTCAAAAGATTAATCCGCACCTACCCTTCGTTTGAGAACTGCATTTATTCCCTCGGTTCATATCTGGATATTTCGCCGGTAAATTTGGCCAAGTTGTTTCATATTAAAAAATAAAATGCATGGATCACACTCTAGAAAAGAAAATTGTTTTAAACAGCTTTGATCTTGTTTCATTAGAACGCAGGATATATTAATCATTTATTTTTCTCAAAATTCGTCATATGAAATATTGCGTCAAGTTTTCCTTAGGTTGAGTGTTATTATCAGTAGTCTCCCGGTTTATGGTAGGCTGCTGATGGACCCTGACCTTAGACGCTACAGTAATCGTAAATCCCAATTAATACGAGGGTCATCCGGAAAGTAGTACCCGTTCGTGAAATAAAGACACAAAAGTAAATATTAACAAACATAAAAAATTTTATTTGAAAGAGGATACTTTAAACTACTTCTCAACATAATCTCCAAGCAAATTAAGGCATTTGTCATAACGTGTGACAAGTTTCTGTATTCCTGCTGCATAGTCCTTCGCCGCCAGCTCATTGAGATACGCGAGGGACCCATCTTGCACAAATTTTTGCATAATGCAGATGGTGTTTAACAATTTCATGAACAATTGTTCGAGAAACATTGGGAAAATGCTCACAGATGTCATCAATTGTGACGCGCCGATCGTTCCTCACGAATTCGTCAACTGAGCTCACCAGTTGGTCTGTAATGACAGACGGTCTCTCCGAACGCTCATCGTCGTGTGTGTTCCCCCTCCCCATGTTGAAGTTGCGACACCACCGCCGAACAGACGACTCGTCCATTACATTGTCTCCATACACCTCCTTTAATTGGCGATGAATATCACATGGGCGAACGTTTCTTGCATTGAGGAATTTAATCACTGCCCTCACTTCACAACTGGCGGCGTTCTCAATTTTTTTAAACATTGTAAACAATCACAGAAACAACGCAGGCAATGCTAGCGTCACGCAACTTGGCTCAGAGAAGGCAGACAAGCCACTGAAGCTATCTGACCTCGTCCAGCGGCTACTCGCGTCGTCAGCACTTCATGCGGCACGAACGGGTACTACTTTCCGGATGACCCTCGTATCACCCAAAATAACCCCGTAGTTATTTTTAAGTAGTCTCCTGGTTAAGGCAGGTTTTGGATAAACACAACTATCAAATAAATATTTTGTGACTCTCAACGAAACACAGCAATCTTCTCGGCATCAATTCCTTCTTCATCTCTGATTACTTCCTTCCTCCATTCATCCCGTCCAACATCCCTATCCTCTTCCTGGTCTTTCCTCGTTTGCCTAACCTTCTCTCCTCTATTATAGTCTTCAAAATCCCACAACGTCAATACACCCTTCATCCATTTTTCCTACCTCCATAGGATTTCTCCCAACAAACCCCTCTCCTCGCCCACTATACCTAGCACTTTCTCATTGGTTTTCCTCTCGGTCCATATTACCATTTGCATCCTTCTCCACACCCGCATTTCAAAAGCCTCCGTTCTACGTCTATCATCCTGCTTCAGTGACCACGTTTCCGCGCCGAACATAACTACGTTCTATATCGAAGTTTTGACCAGTATTTTCTTAACATCCTTACTCAACGTCCCGTTCATCAACTCCCTCCTCCTTGTGAAAACCTCTTTGCCTAGCGCAATTCTTCTCCTCACGTCCCTAATACTTTTATCATGTCGGCGCAAGACAATTCCGAGATACTTAAACTGTTCTATCTGCTCTAGTTTTTGCCCTCTTGTTTTAATTCTTGACTTCCCCTCTTTTCTAATGTAAAATCGCATAACTTTTGTTTTATTTATATGTTTTCTCATCTCGTGCCTATCGCACTGAATTTCCAAGTCACTAAGCAATTCTTACAACCCCTTGGGTGATTGACAAACTAAAGGTTGGTCATCAGCAAACCTAACTTATTTTACCAATACCCCTCCGACTTTTATTCCTACCTCCAGTTCTTGTCATGCCTCTTTAATCATTTCCTCCACTTACATGTGGGTTGCTATTTATATTTTCAGCCTAATAATGAAAAGACGGAAATTAATGTTGAAAATGGGTTTATTGTTTTTCGAAATATTCTAAATGATGACCAATACACTTTCGTATGCGCTCGAACCAATTGTCGTAACAATTTTTCCACTCGAATTGAGGTACCTCGAAAACTTGGTTTTTGAATGCATCTACATCCTGCTGATACTCCTTCCTTGTCAATCCATTTATCGTAATGCTTCTACATTTCATTTCTTAACCCGCCGCCCCTACCTTTCTTTAAAACCCCATAGTACATATTAAATGACTCTGCTACTCTCTGCCTCCCGTCATTTCTTTTACTTCTTCCACCAAACTTTCCAGTCTCCTTTCTATTCAACACCCCCTCTCTTCTTTAACTTCTCCCAGCAGCTCTCTTCCTCTACCATGGGTAAAACTTCAGCGTTGGTTTTCCTTTCCTTTGTTTATATTTTCAATTATTCTGCATGCACATGTATAAAACGTCTCTGATCTATGTTTATGCCCCATCGACTTAGTTTCTGTCCAAAAAAACTCAAAATAACGCTCAATGTTAATGATATCGTAATTTACGTATATAAACCTCGGAAGAATAGTCGTTGAGGCATGAGAATAAATATAAATTGGGGGCTTTCAGTGTCTGTACGAAACAATTAACAAATTCATTATAAACCTTTAAAGAACGAATATTATGCGACAGTGTGGCAATTAAAAAATATTTCAATTATTTTCCCCAATTTTTATGTTAAGTAAACACAAGTTAAATGGAGGAATCTTTCAGGGGAGTCCTAAACCGAGAAACCATTTTTTCTGTGACCTTTAGCTGGGTAAACTAGCGATTTTATAATTGCTACATTTAGTGTTATTAATATAAATGAAATGGATAAGGAAATGTGATGATCAAGACAATTCGAATGTACGTTAATAATAATTAATATATCTGGGTGATATTAACATGATGGTGGGTCTGTTATGTTTACAGTGCGGAATAATTTTTGTTCGCATAGTTTCATTTTTTATTTGGCATTTATATATCTTACAATATGAGTCAATTCTTGAACTAGAGGGAAATAGGTAAAAGTGAAATAAGTTAATGTGATCTTTTGACAATTGATTAATCTGTTTGATCGATTATCGATTATCAAGGTTCTCTTTACAGAAGAAGTACAATTTTTGTCTCCCATACAATATTGTACGGGAAATTGATATACTTTTAAAATTTTTGATCAATCCAACGGATGAGTATTGTTTTCCGTTTTATGACTCTCTCAGTGAATTGAAAAATATTCCAAAATTTCATTAATTCATTCATTGCTTCTGCAGAGGACGTTTCTATTACATAATGAAACACTTTATGAATGTTTAGCACAGCTAAAAAGAGATTTTATTAAACGAAAAAAGCTGATCCTATATCGTAAGACGTAGAGTTTTAATTTGAACGGCGTCAATTTAAATAAAAAAATAATTGATTTGAAATATTGCAATTACTCATGATTAGGATGCATCATATTCAGTCAAATAAAATACAGACATATATAATTGGTTTTATTTTGGGAAATGGATTGGAAGTCATGAGTCCATACTGGAAGATTAATTTGTCGTTGAACTCGGTCAAAATTTTTCAAATAATGTAGCAACGCCTTTTGTTTTTCTAGCTAGTCTCAAGCATTTTAAATTAAATTTCTAACTTCTTTGATATATGAAAACCAAATTAATCATTTAAAAATACTCATTCATATTTTATTTAATCGCAGAATTAAAAGCAATGCACAATAAAATAATTAAAGATCCTATCTTGAAACCCTAAATGAACTAATTTGCTAGTTTTGTGTCCATTAACACCCCTATGGCGCAACAGTGTGGTATTTATAGCTTTTTACGGTAAAGTGACGAAAGCAAAAAGCCTATTCATGTTTAACGACCAATTTATAAGTTATAATAATAACTACACGAACAGAGTGGACAAAATGTGGGCTAAATGTACCATTTAAGTAGTTTTCTGTTGTACCAATTGTAAAATCTACGTAAAATAAATGCATAATTCTTAGGAATATTTTTCAAATTTTGAAGATCGAAGATTTGTTTTTGCGAGTAAAACATATTTCTTCTCTCTCGAGTGGTTTCTCCGATAAGAATCTATTTAAAAAATTCTTTTATACAATAGTGACTAAATAATGTTTGAATTTAAATTATGCTGAATGAATACTCAATGAAACATCGATGTTTGCTGCACCAAGATTACAATAAAATTTAAAAATATACGCCTTAGAGTGGATAGAATATTATGAAATGCAATGTGTGTATTGACATAAACGTTTGCATTGTTTTTTTTAATTATGCGTAGTTTTAATATGCCCATTTTACTTCACTCACTTCTTCTCAGCCATTGCTTATTCCTATTGGTCTTGTGTAACTACATGTATACTGCGACCTTTTCCTTTCCACAACTGCAGGCATTTTTAGATCGTGGCTTTTAGAATGCAGTTATGAATATTCCTTTATTTGTTCGTGCATATCATTCATCTTGCGTTTTTGAGCAAGAAATTATAATGGGACAGACTCTATATAGCGTTAGTAATCTGCCAACACTGTGAACAAGTTTAATCAATTCAATGACGCTAGAGTAGTGAAATTGGACAAGGTATAAAAAATAGTAAATGAAATCGGATAGAGCAAATAATTTAATGATTTAGGGCAACAAATTCATCTCCTCATAGATACAACAATAATCTTTAAGAAAATAATGCTGTCTTTGTGGTATTTTTTTGTATCATAATGTTGATAACTTTTTCATCAGTGGACTGAAGAAAGAAGTCATAGCGTTATATAAAATAAAGCAATGGAAATAATGTTATGAAACTTTTATACTTTTACTATAGGGAGGCTATTTATCTGCTTAGGCTTATTTAGTTAGTATAATTTATTTTTGCAATTTTTCATCCATGTGATAATATTATGTATACTTGTTCATCGTTTGGTATTGATAAACAGCTGTCATATTACTGCAAAACTGTCACTTAACTGCAAAATGAGTACTTATGCTCTATCTAAACATTTTTCATGGATATGTATAAACATTGGGTCATTTACATGGTACTATATACACCTAAAAGTTTACTCAAATATCTGACGAAGATTTTGTGACCTTCGGATCGGAATGGGAAATTATCTTGGGACACCGTATCAAGGTTAACAGATTACGCGCCTGTGAACCTCTCTTCATTCCATTATTTACATACTGAGGGAACATCGAGTCGTTACCTAAAATGTTATCAGACAATATGAAACGTGAAATGCTCTCATAAATTCTCCTCAGGAGGCGAGTCGAAGCTCCATGACAGAGAATTTCTTAAAAGGGATGAGCTCGCCAAGCAAAGATATTCAAGAGGGACGGTGAAGGAAGGAGCAGCTACTGACTGACAGATGACGCTGTTTGCGAATCACTGAATGAGATAGTGAGACCGTGGAATATTTTGGGAGGGAATTCTGGGGCACTCACCATTAATCCATATGTAGTCAGCGCAAACCCAAGGTAATATAGTCATCAAAGTGGAAAACTTTGCTCGTCATATTCCATCCGATTAAACTTAACCTGAGATTTTTCTAGTTCGATATTTTTTCATGCGCCAGTAAATTTGATAATACACCGTGCAAAACTAACGCAACCATTATAATCTGCCAATTTGAACTTTGGGTGAAATTAAAATTTTACAAAAAGCATTGTGACTTGATAAAGAACATTAGTTATTTTCTAGAAATCATTCTGAGAAAAATTAATTTAGGATGTCGATTCAGACTTTAAAAAAATCATTATATAGTAATTCGTTACACAGCGGAAGAAATAGGTGTCAGGGGGAACGTGCAATGTAGTGCGGAATTCACACGTCATAATTTAGAAATCCTGGCTGTAGATTCCTGCAGGTAAATAAAATAGAGATATATATATATCGATAGAAG
Source organism: Hetaerina americana (assembly GCF_022747635.1). Taxonomy (NCBI): domain Eukaryota; kingdom Metazoa; phylum Arthropoda; class Insecta; order Odonata; family Calopterygidae; genus Hetaerina; species Hetaerina americana. Next base: position 47,436,993 of record NW_027286070.1, read on the forward strand.
CAGTCAAGAGAGTAATGTAACACTTGGACATCACAAAGGAATACTAAAATATACAGAGAAAATACGTAAAAAGACACACATTAAAAATAGTTTGAGCTTTCGGCCCTCATTTAGGCCTTCTTCATACGTTTTTTCATGCACATTTTTGTGTTTTTTTATTCCACCCAAGTATTTTATATACCATATATATATACATATATATAAATATATATACATATACCTGTATATATATATACCTGTATATATATATATATATATATATATATATATATATATATATATATATATATATATATACCTGTATATATATATATCAATACCTATACATCTTTGTCATACTCTTAATTTCAACTTAATTAAATCATGCTTCTATTAACCTCAAATGATACCTTAAAAAACATCCGATGTATGTGACAAGTATGCGATGGGAGATATTTAAAACATGACAAATTGCGTTAAATATTGAATTAAAAATACAAACATTAATCCGTATTCACCGAAATAATAACGTAATTTTCCAAACGATTAATGATGATAAATTAATGTGTCAAAGCTTTTTAAGCGGGAATTACAGTTTGGAGTTCAGGCTTTAAAAAATAACTATGACCCGTTACATGGTTTTAGACATCGGTTTCAAATGGGCATATAATCTAGCAAAGCTTTTGACTGCAGTGATTAAGTGACGCTTGTCAAATACACTAGCGGGTAGATAAACTATGATTTTTTTCATTGGAACTATCTAATGCTTATTTCTTATGATACTCTATACCATATATATATCTATAATTATATATATATATACCACTTTAACTCTTTCGAAATGTGAAACAATAAAGTTAATACAGCTATAAATATTTTCCGCAGCATTAGATTTAATCGCAGCGGATGGCACATCATTCTTTTGGGGCTAATTTTGTATTTGAAACTTTCTAGGGCCTCTATTTGAATCGCTTATAAAGCTGTGTACATATTATGAAGGGAATTTAGCAATAAAAATTGATGAATTTTCCTGCACGGTAGCGATGCGGACCCTTTGACGACTGAAGTACAAACTTATGCAATATTAAACACTTTAATGAGGAAGTTACCCTGGGGCACGGACTCCTTGCAGTGGATTCGGGATCATCTGTCGATGGATTCCCTTATCCAACAGTAATATAGGTCAAACATATGACTGGGACGTAACGGGGAGGAAGGAAAGAAAATGAAATAAAATATTAATGTGAACGTGCGGTCTAATTAGAAGAGTTACGCTCCGATCTCTCAGATGACTCTTTAAGGTGGGAGTTAGCGGTGCCTGGGAAGCAGAAGTTTCGGGAGGATTCCGGGGTGGAGAGATAAAGGTAGATAGAGTAATGCCTAATTGGAGTAAAAACAAATAAATATATATTCTTATCAATTAAAAATTGCTTTGCATGATCAACGACAGTAACTATACTGCAACGCACACGTGAGGTTATCGTGGCTTCAGATCGTGATACTTTAAAAGTTTCACATTTATAATTTTTGTCAAGATATAAGATATTATATACGGTATCGTATTCTAGGTAATACAATTTAATGTAGGCTGATGGAAAATGAGCAAGATACGTAAAAAATGCAATGGGTAGTAACATGAAAATTAAATTACTCTGAATTTTTATAAATAAATAAACATGTCTGTTGATAAATATAAAAAAAAACAAGGAAACAAACTTAAAAGTGAAATAATGGCATAAAATACAGCATAAAATATAACGTTTTTATTTACCTTTAAAATATGCAAATTCAAATACATTTAAATTTCTTTAAATTTTATAAATAAATAATTATGTTAGCGATTTAAGCAGCAAATGGTAAGACGCTGCATTGATTACGTGACGACTTGTTCCATAGAGCTGAATAAATATCCAGTACGATGGGATTGTGAGTTATTACAGACGCAGATTATTCTTTTGAGGTGAACACTCAAAGAGAAATTGTAGCATGTTTCATTGATGCCGGCTCTTTGTGTGAGAAATATGAAATTTTATATGTATGTATATATATATGCACACACACACACACACACACACACACAAACACACGCATATATATATTATATATATATATACACACACACACACACACGAGGGTCATCCGGAAAGTAGTACCCGTTCGTGCCGCATGAAGTGCTGACGACGCGAGTAGCCGCTGGACGAGGTCAGATAGCTTCAGTGGCTTGTCTGCCTTCTCTGAGCCAAGTTGCGTGACGCTAGCATTGCCTGTGTTGTTTCTGTGATTGTTTACAATGTTTAAAAAAATTGAGAACGCCGCCAGTTGTGAAGTGAGGGCAGTGATTAAATTCCTCAATGCAAGAAACGTTCGCCCATGTGATATTCATCGCCAATTAAAGGAGGTGTATGGAGACAATGCAATGGACGAGTCGTCTGTTCGGCGGTGGTGTCGCAACTTCAACATGGGGAGGGGGAACACACACGACGATGAGCGTTCGGAGAGACCGTCTGTCATTACAGACCAACTGGTGAGCTCAGTTGACGAATTCGTGAGGAACGATCGGCGCGTCACAATTGATGACATCTGTGAGCATTTTCCCAATGTTTCTCGAACAATTGTTCATGAAATTGTTAAACACCATCTGCATTATGCAAAAATTTGTGCAAGATGGGTCCCTCGCGTATCTCAATGAGCTGGCGGCGAAGGACTATGCAGCAGGAATACAGAAACTTGTCACACGTTATGACAAATGCCTTAATTTGCTTGGAGATTATGTTGAGAAGTAGTTTAAAGTATCCTCTTTCAAATAAAATTTTTTATGTTTGTTAATATTTACTTTTGTGTCTTTATTTCACGAACGGGTACTACTTTCCGGATGACCCTCGTGTGTGTATATATATATATATATATATATATATATATATATATATATATATATATATATATATATATATAAATATCTTCGAAATGGAACGCTCTTCGGCGACGCACAAATATATAAAAACACAGATGTAGATTTTTAGAATATAGAGACACAAAGAAAGGACACTCACAATTTGTTATTTGACGTTTCGACAGTACGGCTGTCGTCTTCAGAAGGCGACAGCCGTGCTGTCGAAACGTCAAATAACAAATTGTGAGTGTCCTTTCTTTGTGTCTCTATATTCTAAAAATCTACATCTGTGTTTATATATATATATATATATATATATATATATATATATATATATATATATATATATATACACTCACACACACATATGGAGAGAGAGAGGTAAAGTCAGATGGATAAACAAGTCTTCAACCCCTACCTCCCACCTTTATCTAGCTCTCCTCCCATTTTCAGTAGCTTCGGCTTTTCCCAATCGCCTCTCTCCCACAACCACTCTCAGCACGTGGGGTCACCCCGATTTCCCCACATAATTATATATATATATATATATATATATATATATATATATATATATATATATATATATATATATATATATATATAATTATACATATGTGGGTCGCGGTAGTCCAGGGGGTAGAGCGTTGGACTGCTGACCGGAGGGGCCCGGGTTCGATTCCTGGGCAAGACACTCTGGGCACCTGCCGCTCCACCCAAGCTATGTGATTTTTCGGGTACCGGATCTTCCTGGAAACCATAACCGGCACAGAGAAAGGAACTGGCCTCACTACCCTGATGTGTGAATTTCACACGCCGTTGGGCTTAGTACTGGGTGAACTCTACCATCACCTACCAAACCGACCTTCTGGTTGATTACTGTGTTTATGGTTTTATATAAATTTAAATATAAATATATTTATATTAGACCCAGTAATTTGAAAGTTTCACTTGAAAATGATATAGCACATTGAAACTAGTCGAAAATAAATCTTTATTGCGTGAAAAGTTGCGAGTTTTCGTCTCTGTTATTGTGGTGTATCTATTTCACATCAATCCGTTAAAATATATTATATTTAACTTAAATGAGTAAACTTAAACATTTGATTTCTCCATTTTCTAAAATCAATACAGGGTCTGAAGTTGGAGCAGCAGTTATTTAAATGATAAATAGTTTTTAAATGAAACTTTAGAAAATACTGAACAACGAAAAAATAAGAACGAAGAATTATTGGGTCTAGGAAGGTATTATGTTGGAAACCATTTGTATGAATACATTATTCCAGTTATATGGAAAGAAATCGGCACTTTATTTTTACAATTATTTCCATCCGTCCATAAACCTTCCATGTTCCAGAGGCCATTACCTGGGTTAATGGAGACAATTCTTTACCTCTCTTTTAAGTACTCCACTTTAGTATTCTTTTATTTAACTCCTACTATTAATTTGAATTTTGTCATCCTATCATATTTCAAGCCACCTTTTAGTTTTCTCTTATAATTCCTTTAAATGAACAAATTAGATGATTTCTAGGTATGGAAATTGTTCTGATTGATCTTTTGTGAGTCATTTGTCGGGGTTGCGTTTGTGGGTACATGCAGTGTTAGAAAATGATATTATTTATTTTATTAGCGTTTTTCTATATTTTTGGTAATCAAATAAATTTCATTTTTAGTTAAATTTGGATAATTTTATTTTATTTACTTTTGTGGAGCGCCAATCATACAACGATGACCAAACCACCAAGAAAATATTTACGTGCACCAACCCACTGGGTCTTCAGCTGTGATTTCCTAATTTTCAACACTTGCGTTATTTCATAGCTACCGCTTTAGTGTCTCAAGTGCTTAATCTCAGAAAATATGCTCATATTTTATTCTGGGAGTAGATACTGAAGTCCAGCTCTATAAAGCCTACAGCGTCTACTATATACCTTTTCAGGATGCACACCGTTCGCGATAATTCAGCTGCAAAAGTTAAAGACTCGAGAGTAAAGATCCATTTTAGAGCAGCCTAATATCAACTGTTAGCTTGAAGAATATATGGCAATGTTTATTGATACATAAACAGCAGGAATCGGAGTGAGTTACGTCTCCTTGCCATTTCCCTCCTACGGTTCTTAAAAAATTCTGAAATTCAGAAAATATTCCTGCTTACATTTCAGATGGGCTTGCGAAAAGGAAGCACCCGGGATTCGAATCGAGGCCACTCCATCCAATACCCCAATGTCCTAACAATTAGACTGCTACACATATCAAGCAGGACCGAGTTATGGAATGGGAGGTAAAAATAAAGGCACCGAAGCGATTAAGGAAGCGAAGTTAGCCGACGAGGAATAAGAGAGGGAAGGATTCGATTGAGGCAGGTGCGGGGTTGGAATGGGAGGGAAGGCCGGGGAGCAAGATGGATGCTGCGATGAGTAGAGATAGGAGGAGGCGCAGGTTGGAGATCCAAGAGGGGAAGGGACAAATGGTCCGGAGAGTGGGACGAGTGATGAAAGACAGCGGGTCTCGCAATGGGAAGATATAATAATTATCGTGGTGCGGGTGGGCTCTCGGGGAGGCTGAGTTAAGTGTGCAGGAAATTGGTGACGGTTGCGAAGAGCCGCGCCGGCCAAACCTCCACTTACCCCCACCCTTCCTACCCGCGCTCTCCGCCCTCCCTCCCCATGACTGTTCCCGCGCCCTTTCTAAGACTCTGCCCACCACGGCGTAGCCACTTTCGGGGACTTCTGCCTCCTTTTTGAGAGATTACACCGGCCCGGTTTCCTCTCTCCGTAATACCTGAACCCCGCAAGCTTGAATTTTGAAGATTAGTAGATTAGCCCCGGGGTGATAACTAATCATGATTTACCATGGTAGTATCTGGAAATAGTACGCATCCTCCGTTCCGATTGACGTCCAAGCCCCGAAATTGCTTCACCATCAGTCTGATTGTGTGGACACGGCGCGTTAAAATCTCATTTCAAGGTTACTGGAGGATATCAAAAAAGGTAAAAACTAATGAAAAATAATGGTAGTCGCGAGAATAAGATAGTACAAAAAATATTCATTCAATTACTACCAATTTTTTCGATAAGTATAAGAGAGAGATATTAGATGTTAGGCCTTTGGATTTGTGTCGTCATGATGAAAATGGCCCGAGATATTGATAACTATCAAAGATCTATATGCACGTAAGAATATTCGAATATACACTTGAATGTTAAGTTTCCTTCTGCTCGAGTATTCTCTCAGCGAAAGAAGGCATACATTGTAGGCCAGTAGTTGGGACACAACTTTCAAAGTTTTAGATATCTTTAATTCTCACATCTTTGAATTGCGATGAAAATTTGTGTTTTTAAGTAAGTAATCACTTTCCTTGGGGGTTTATTGTACAACGTAATCCGAGGCACATAGGGTGGAAGACAGCTGAGCGTATAGGGTGAGACAGAATGAACTGTCTAGTTTTAAAATATCACTGAAGAGTGTGTAACTAAATTAACGGAATAACAGCAGTCGCATTAGCTGGAAGAAACAACGCCATTTTTAATTATTACCATGCAATGGTCTGGTGAGCATCGAGGCTTTGCCTTAGAAACGTTCTTTGAAAAAAATGCGGCGACGGAGAGGGATTTTCGTAGGCGGTTTGATTTGACTCGTCATGGCAGGGTTCCTGACCCTAAAACCATTAGGAAATGGATTAGTAGTGCACGGGCGACAGAATCTACAGTTCCTAGAGTATAGGTCACCAGCCTGGTGAGCTAAAAGCGTGCGGACACCTGAAAACATCGTGGCAGTGAAAGCGTCCATTGAACAGTCTCCATCGCGCTTTTCGCGGAAACATTCTGCTGCTCTTGGAATATCGCCCAGAAAGGTAAGGCGAATTTTACACTCTGACCTTCACTTACACCCCTCCAAGATGATGATTGCTCAAGAATTGAGTTCAGAAGACTGGCTGAAACGTACAGACGCTTGCAATGTAATCTTAAACGCTGTGCGACCCGACACTATTCTGTGATCTAGCGATGAAGCACATATATGCCTCTTCGGCTCAGTATATAAGGAAAATGTTCGTTACTGGGCGACTGACAACCCTCGCAAACTTCACCCAAGACCTCTTCATAACCCCAAAGTGAAAGTTTGGTGTGCTGTGTCCTCATCACTTTGTCCCATAGGTATTATTGGGCCTTAATTTTTTCAATCTCGAGGTTAAACTGTTTCTGTTAACTCTGTGCGCTATTGTGAGCTGCTGGAGAACTTTAAACTCCCCAAAATGGAAGAGTATGGTGAGGAATATGATATAGAAGGGTTGGTTTCGACTGTTGGTTTCAACAGGATGGTGCTACGGTTCATACCACCCCTCATTCACGCCAAATCCTGTGAGAACAATTTCCCAGATCGCCTGATCTTCTTACGAGGGGATGTTCCATAGCCCCCTCGCTCCCGAGATTTGAGCCCATGTGATTTTTTCTTTGGGGTCATCTCAAAGCTGAGGATTACAAAGTTCGACCAAGGACATTGGAAGCTCTTAAGGAAGCAATCACAGATGTCATCGCTGAAATACTGCAAGATATACTGAAAAGGGTTTTATAAAACATTTTTGAGCGACTCATCATGTGCATCGCTCACCAAAGTCATCACCTAAATGAAATATTTTTTTTAAACCTAATGAAATATAAAGTGCATCAAATTCAGTTTTCAGAAGTAAACAATTTTTTTGAATTATCTTGGTTGGTTTTTTTTTACAATAAACCCATCAAATCAGAAAGTGCATTCTGCTTCACCCCGTGTAAATAAGCTAATCCGTTATCTTTGGCGATAAAATGGCTACGATGACAAAAGATACCGTTGATGTTTTATGGAGACTCGTCTGTCACTAATTATTGCTATTTTAGTTTAAGGGTAAGTTTTTGATTAACACGGACTGAATACGGATACTTGCCTTTGCCACTTGTAACAAAACACATCGAATACACCCTATATTGAAGATGCCCTAAGTTTTTTTAATAATTTCCTGCTTCAAGATATCTATAATCAATCCCTTCTTATGAAAGCTTCTTTACCCAACGCAATTCTTCTTCTTATGCTCATACTACTTTGAACATCGCGGTCGAAAACACAACAAAGATAGGTAAATTCTTCTACCTGCTATAGTTTATGAATTTATATTTTAAAACTTAACTTAGCCATTCTCTTTCTCGTGAATCTCATGACCTTTTCTGCTAACATTCATTCTCGTTTACATTTTTTGAAGCACTCACCAATGCCTGTAACCCCTTGATTAACTGGCTAAATAAAGCTTGATCATCCATTCGAAAACCAGTTTGTATGAGTTCCTTGCCGTCTGTACCTCATATCTCCAGTTCTTTTCATGCCTTTATTACTGTTTGCTTTCCATTTCTCTTGTATTATTAATTATTTTACTTCATAGAATGAAAAGTATGAGTGATAATGGACACTCATATCTTAGCCCTCTTCCCAACAGTGCCCATCTCCGTCCCACATCCACCACTCACACTTGAGCGTTCTGTCATTTACTGGCGATTGCGGATAAGTTGTCTATTCTTCCGATCTAATCCTATCTTCTGTAAAACATTAATTAGTTCAACATAATTTACTCTATCCAACACTTAAAAATCTACGAAATGAAAAAAATCCTGGTTGTATTTAATTTTATCCCGACTGAGATTACGTTCCTTTCTATTGGTGAAACTGCTATGGCCTCACATTGTATACCTCTCCTCTGCCGGAATCCAAGCATATCATCCTCTAAGTAATCTTTTACCCTCCTCTCCATTCTCTTATTGATGATCATAAGTACCACTTTAACTCTCTGCAGAATTAAATATGTAGTTCTATGGCCCTCACATATGGGTGACTTTCCCTTTTTAGGAATGGTAACTAAAACTGATCTGAAATAATACTCTTGGCCAAATTTATCCCTCGTATATGATACGAATTAGTCCATAATAACACATCCTTTCACGTTTTCCTGAACCTTTGAGTAGTCCCGCGGGAATGTTGTCAATCCCCACGGCTGTAATTAATCTCAATTCTCTTAATGCCTTTTCTAACTCGCCATCGAGTCGAGCCTAGGACTGTAGCAATCCTCATCTACGTTCTATTCTCTTCTACTCTTATGTCTCCGATCGCTGGCCTAATATCGTTACCGTTTGTTTCTCCGCATACTACTTACATTTCTCTTAAATCTTTTTAGCATCAAATAATAATTTCCCTGCATATTCTTTGATATTATGCACAGATTTTCCCTTCCAACATCCTTACAATAGTGCCACCTTTCCGTTCAGTACACCAATTTTACCCTTACTTTGTAAAGTTTCCATATCCTCGCAATACCCACTCCACCACGCTTCATTCGCCCTATTAGTTTCCAATCCTCATTTATTATCAATTCTTTGTACTTTATTCTAACTGGGTTAACGGTCATCAATGTTCTACTCTCATCTTCTAATCATCTAGTCTTTATGAAATTCATGGCTTCTTTATTATTTTACAATGAGTATTTAACCTTGGTATATTTTTTGGCGGATGTCGATGCCTCTTTTTATAATTTAATTTAACTATATTTCACTCGTCTCCCTTTCCTTACTCCTAATTAAATCTATAACTTTTTCATGCTGATTTCCTACCATCCCGGGTAATTCTTCTGCACTAAACTTCCTTTAACCATCTTCCCTGACTTACCTTCAAGAATCTAAACATTTTCAAGTCCTTTTTTGTTGCTAAATTGAATTTTATTATGCTACATTCTCAATATACACATTATTTTCCTGATTCATTACTTTTTATCTCAATAAATAGCCATTAGTTTGTGTTTAGCGAGTGATTCTGAGCAAGGTATTCTGTTTATATAGTATAGCGATGGCAGCGGCACTAAGTTTTAAATAACGTAAAATTCAATTATTGGAACAATATTTACGTAATTTTTCATAATTAAATCGATTACTTATTGCTAATGTTACATATTTTCGTCTCTAATGTATGCCTTATGTCTACGTAGGGATGATTGGAAGGAAAATTTTGTCAAGTGAACAATTTATCTTTATGTTGACCCGTCCATAAAAGCGTTTGTTAACCAGCGTGACACGTATTTCAGCGTATTATTGAATCATGTGCAAAGGTGACGTTTAAACGTCAATGCACCAGGCATACAGCTCAATCAACGACGCGAGATTTGACAGTGTTGTGATATGCTCACGGCAACTACATCTGGCAACATTTACCTCTATTTGTTCTAAATAATTGAAAAAAAATGGGTATTGAACTTATACTAATAAAAAACCACGTATTATTTCCCATCGTGGCATAAATAGACAAATAAAAGCTATATCAAAATAACCATACCAAACAAGATTATATGTTTGTGTAATAGCCCAGTAGGTATTGCTATTCATCTGAGGGTCTAGGATTCAAAATAGAGTGACGCCCTTGAACTTTTGAACCTTTGAAAATCCCAGCCAAAGCCAAGTTGTGAAAATGCCGGGTCTTCCACAGGTAGCAATGGAGAAGGAATTTGTGGCCTAAATACGTAATTTCACGCGGGTTACATGCTAGTAAGAGATAAGCTGCATCATTTACTATTAAAACCAATTGTATGATTATTTTGCTCAGTTGGAGACAGCATTATTTTAAATCTCCATGACGTGATGCTGACGTTGATTTAGACATTAAAACAAAAATGTAGATTTGAGTAGACGGATGCAATGCAAACTGAACACATATGCATGCATATTAGATAGATAGATGGAAGTATTTATTTATGAAGACATCAAGGAACACTCCATCTGGAGTTTACACTGTCAAAATGGTCCGCAGCTTTGAAATTCAGTGCGAAACATAAGCAAAATTTTTCACTTCACATCAATTGTAACTCTACAATGAACCAAATATTGTCACCGCATGAACCTGAAGATGGTAGCAAAGAGATGCAAAGCATGATGGTATGTAGGTGTGCTTGGGTACTGACCGCTAGTGCAAAAATCAATATGCCGTATTCCGTGGAAGGATTTAAACCGGACGTTTTTTAGGCTAGCATATTTATTTTACTTTTTAAAAAGCAATCGCTGACTTGTGGTTCTTCAGTTTACTTTCCCTTACTCAAAATAGTATCCTGTAAACTGGACTTTCGCTGGTTTCTCAACGTTTCCTTCATGGCAGCAAAACGGGACAAAACCCCTCTCCTCTCCTTTTTCTGCAATGACCCACTCGTGCTTTCCTTCGACCTCCTCTCTCCAACACCGATTACCTCCTGAATATTTAAGCAATCCAATCTCTGCAGACTATACTTTTCCCTTGGGTAGGCTTTCAGAAGATGACTCCCATCTACCCTAAGGGAATAATACTCGATTGAATTCTTTTCTTCTCTCTTCTGTGATGGACCTTGTAGTACATGCTGTCGTCAAAATTAATTCGCAGAAGTAAACGTAGGCTCTTAGTTGAAGTCGAGTAGACCTGGAGTGCAATAGCATTTCATTCGCGCTCCTACATGTTAATATTATACCTTACCCACGACTTTGACGAAGGCAAATTTTTATTGGGTGAAAACACTATAATATTGTGCTAGGAATAAAACCTTGCTTACAAGGCCAGGAGATGGCTTATAAACTATTAAAAAGGCAATTCGGAGAAAGAAAAACAATATCGCAAAATATCCGAGCCGCAAATGGATGATGGCGATATTGGGGAGAGATGAAAGGAATCCATTGAAGCACTATATTAAACTCCCAAACCACTAGAAGATGGCTTAATTAAAGATGAAAGCATGATAGGTAAAGACAATCTGGGTCCTCAGATATTAAGAAGCGGATTCGACAAAGCCGTGGCAGACAACAAGGAATCAGAAGTTGACAAAACAAACGAAGTAATCAAGGCACTCGGAGTCAATGGAATAATGCCCTCTATGAAATAATCAAAAATAGAAACCAGAAGACTTCGAGAAAAGTATATTGATTGCAATACCGAAGTAACCGAAAACAGATAAATGCAAAGAACACAGAATATTGAGCCTGGTGACTCAAGCATCAAAAATCCTAGCTCGGATAATTAGTCAAAGAATAGAAAGAAAGATAGTTGGAAACCTCTCGGAAAACCAATTCGGATTCAGGAAAATCTGAGGAGAAAGAGAGGCAATTCTCAGCTTGAGAGTTCTGGCCAAAAAAATGAGACACGTAAATAAGCCATTGTATGCGGCATTCGCGGACTTGTAGAAGGCCTTAAACAACGTCGAATGGAGCAAAATGTTCAAGATGCTTGAAGCGCTATGATTGGACTACAATCACTTAAAAAATAATCCATAGCCTCTACCAGAATCAGGTTAGAACAATACAAACGAAAAATAAAAGAAAAATAGAAGCCAAAATAAACAAAGGAGTAAGACCTCATGCAACCTCTCGCCAGCATATATTCAAAGTATACCTGGAAGAGGTAATATAAGAAACACAAGAATTGGGTATCAAAGGAGTCACGGCAAATGGAGACGAAACGACATGCTTCGGTTTGCAGATGACACCGCAGTAGTGGTGGAAACGCGAGAGGACCCTCGAGCAACTCTTAAGTGCTATGGATCAAGAAATTGGGGAATAATATGGTGTGGAGCATGGGGCTCTATGATTCCAAGACTTGGAACATTGGAAAAGAGGACGAACGAAAAATAGAAGCCTTGGAAACATGGTGCTGGAGGAGAATGCTAAATATTAAATGGACACAAATTAAAGATCGAGGAAGTATATATATATATATATATATATATATATATATATATATATATATATATATATATATATATATAGAAGAGCAGAAGAAGGTAGGGGCATATGGAGAACTCTACGGCACAGGAGAAGTACAGGTAGATGGATTGGACGTAATTGGAGGCACAATGGATTAATTAGGAATATAATAGAAGGAAAAATAAAAGAGAATATTCCACGAGAATACCAAGAGACATGTACATAGGACAAATTAAGGAGGACGTAAAACAGAGAAGTTATCAGAGATTGAGGGAATTTGCATTGAATAGAGTATAATGGAGGGCTGCAGTAAAACAAACCTAGTATTAAAATACTGATGATGATTACAAGGCAAGGATCCTTCGACTTGTGCAAACTTTGTCAATTATTTGGAACGATTCAACAAACTACAATTATTGTCCTTCAGCCGAATTCTATGTCGAGTGGTCAGGTCAGTAACATATCAACCTAAGCACCCAGATGACCTGGGTTTGAATCCTGCCTAAGACATGGGCGTTCGGTTATTTCTAGGGTTTAGTTTCTATATGGTGCGGTCTAGTAACACTCATTAAATTTCTTTTAATCTAAATTTTCTTCTGAAATTCGATTCTTATTACTGAAATTTATTTCTTGTTACTTCTAGCGTTGTGTAAAAATTTTGTTTACCCTTATCCTGAAACATAGGCCCATAATGTGATGAATAGCTTCATCTAAGAAATATAAAAGGCCAGGTACCCTAAAATGTGAATCAAATTCACATTTTAGGTTCACTTTTAAATAATTATTGTAAAGTTTTATAATTATTTATCGAAGGAGTCCAGTGATTATTTATCCTCTAATATTGTCACAGAGTAAGTTGGTACCAGGAGAGAAGTATTTTTCTATCTTGACACTGACCCTATGAAATATTCAAAATATACATGCACGACCAGAAAAGCTAATAGGCTCGCTAAAAACTCTGTGGAAGAATGGAAATCGTAAAGCAATATTTTTTAGAAATGGTGTGAGAGGAATAGTCTCTGAACATACGAAGGTTTTGTTAATTCAAACTATTTGCAAAAGTCTTGCTATAATATTTAGACGACGCGGTAAATAATCCACACTCCAACTCCTTCCCAGAAAAAAGTTACAAATTCAGGAAAAAGACGGAGAAACAGAGGGAAGTCACTAGTTTTCCCACCGGAAATTTGTTAACCTTAGTGCAAAGAAGAAGGAAATCTGACTAACATTGTTGAAATTAAATTTTTTAATACTTTGAACTTGTAACCGTATTAGATAATTAATAAAATGAATAAAGGGCTTGAAATTAGAAATATTTTGTGGCGCTGAGACGCAGAAGATTTAATTTCAATGAAATAATCCTAATTTTACATGATGAATGCTAAATAACTAACCCTGTGAGCAATTACTATGAAAGAGTAGCACTCATAACTATCTGATTGTTTAAAAGAAATTATACAATTAAAAAATATTTGGTTTTTAAATTCAATTACAAATGACTTCATGCCAATTAGCATATCTAAAATTTAAATTTGAAACATTTTGTACAAATATTCACTTTATTATGAATCCAACATATTTTATATTTGTTACCGTTGCCTCGAATGGTTTTCGAGACACGATATCTCTGAAACTTTTACATTTATCTCAAAACGCATTACGTTCCGATTTACCACAATTCGCGTCAGTCAACACCATTGATGAAACCCATGGTTCGGATAATTTATTTCGAGTCGGTATTGAAATTCGCGGGATTGGAATTAGAATAACAAATTTACTCTGGCTCATAGTTTTTGTGTCAAGAGGATTCCACTCCAGGTCTTCCAACAAACTTCTTCTGAATCTCCATTTTAATCTGCAAAAGCTGCTCCCAAAAACGATTTTTAATTATGCGTTCAGATGAACTGGGAAATCTCAAAAATAAGAGAATGACTTGGGAGAAAAAGAACGAGCATTACATTAAATAAAGTCTTCTTCTCAAGGTAGTTCAAAATTAACCTCCCGGTGCCTAAAAATAAAAAAAAGAATCCGCGCTTAATATTCCCTCCTTAAAAATCCCATAAAAGGAGGTCATTACAGATAATTAGAATCGTCTTACATTCTAAATCTCGAGTCAGATGAGACAAAATAAGAGTCAGGTGAGACAAAGTAAGTCGTGAGGACCGTAAATGTTTGGCCATTTATACTTTTGTTTAAAAAAGAGCAGTCAAATTTGTTAAGTAGTTGTTTTTGAATTATTTAACAACTAACATTATTAAAAAAAATAATTTTAGCTCTTAAATAGCAAGGTATACGACAAAGAAATATACAATAGACAATTATTGGAAAATTCCCTCTGCCTCAAATAGTAAATGGATTTCTATTTTTTTGTTAGCTGTTAGCAATAATTCTTTGGAAAAATATTAGGTGACGGCTTAATCAAGATTGCCTTGTTCGAGGGCACTTGAATCTTTCATTTTGTTGAGACAAAAGATGATCAAAGGGGGTTGACAAAGTGCAATGAAAAATTAGTTGAGGACGGATATCATTATGGATAATAACCTATTGCAATGGTACCCCTGAGGCTTTTTGTAATCATGACTTACGCCATTAAATGTTGGAGAGATGGGGGAGCCAAAGTAAAAAATAACCCAAAAGTTCCACGAAATTAAAAAGATCGACGAAAATACCTGTATTTGTTGAAATGAGATGATTGAACGTAAAGTTATAGCTTAAGAAAAAATAATAATATTTATAATAACTTCTTTAAACAATTTATAGACATTATACAGTTTATTCATTATACAATTTATAATTCATTCAAAATAGAATAGTATTGATATTAGGCGTGTAATAAGAGTGGACACGATTTTCAGGATTTTGGTTTGATGGGGATTGGGTTAGCCATCGAATTTGGATTAGGATACCTCTGCTTATTGTTAATACATTCATTAAGTATACATTTTTAAACAAATTGTTGAGGCATTGAGATTCATGTAAGACTTAATTAAACCATGTTTTGGTGAATATAAATGTTAAAAAATGAAAATCATTCCCACACTATATGTTTTTAGGACAACAAAATCATGCATATTATGCACAGTAAACGAGAAACATTTTAAAAAAGAAAAAAAAATATTTTCCGAAATCACATTGATTGCTTTCATTAAACTATAGCGGATAACAAAGCATTTATAAATTTATCATTTACATTTAAAAATTGTTTCGAAAGTTTATTTTGGTTTATAACGAAAACAGTTCTCCATAGGCCAATCGTATCGATTTCCTGTTTTTAAATTATTATAAAAATAAGATTTAAATCATTTAAAATTGAATTTTTCTTTCACGGTGAGGAATTTAGGCCTCAACTTATCATGAAATAAATTTCGGATCATGACCCCTTACATCCATTTCCGATGCATGTCGTATTTTTTTCCACAAGCAATCTTCTGTAGGAAGACTGCTTGGAGTAGCATTCGAAAATTCTCGGTAAGGAATTACATCCCCGCACGGCTAAAGCAAACGTATTTGCAAGGAAAGGGATTGCCGCGAAACAAGATTAAAAACCAATTAATTTTTTATCCATCCCCAAAAGTTTGGGCTTGTCGTCGATCATAGTTGCGAAACAACGAATGCTTATGGCATTTCAAAGC
Organism: Hetaerina americana; assembly: GCF_022747635.1. NCBI lineage: Eukaryota > Metazoa > Arthropoda > Insecta > Odonata > Calopterygidae > Hetaerina > Hetaerina americana. Next base: position 47,453,219 of record NW_027286070.1, read on the forward strand.
AATATGATATGTATCTTTATTTAAACATCCAGCTAGGCAATTTTAGATGGATTAGAAAAGAATGAAGTCTTATTTATTATATCGCAGGTGTATGAAATATTTTATTGTATATAAAAACATATATGTCTACATAAATTATGCTAATAACTGAATAAAGGTGACTTAACAACTTAAATGCTTTTACAACTATTTCTCCAAATTGTAAATTATATATGATATTGAAAAATATTTTTAAATACCTGTGGCAAATATTGATCAATATAAGTTTAATAATTATGTTTTCGTGTACGTGCCTACTCATGCTGAATTCCCCAAATAACGCTTTCATCTTTCAAAAATGTTAGTTTGTTCAATCGTATGACTCTTTATTTTTATGACATTTTACAATTTATTTTTATAATTATATTAAAACCAGTTCTTCAGATAACAACATTTTCTATGACATTAGGTAGACAGGCATAAGGTATGGCATTGATATAACATAAAAACTTGGAGAAAAGTTTTGTCTCTCTCGTGATCTAACTGTGAACTCGCGCTCAACCTCAAATGCTACTCACATAAAAATAATGAAACCTCTACGTGATGACGAATATTTTACTAAATAAAATAATATTGCAATTAATTCCCATTTATGCACCCTAATAAAGAATTGCGTTGAACATTCTAGCGGAAAAGCCTAGGATAAACCGAAAACGGGGTGAATTTCCCCGGTTTTTCATATTATAAATCAGATAGAGAGGAAATATTGGAAGAACTGGAAATTCTACTTGTTACGATATGTTAAAAAAACTTTTTCAACGAAACCGTAAATTTTACAAAGAAGAGATACCGTATGAAATCGCAGAGCATTGGAAAATTTATGTTATCTTTTGTATGTCCGGCTCTAGTAGCGAGTGAAGATCTCTCAGTGTCTTTGGTTGTCGTGTTTTTCGATGGGAACATGATTGTTGAGGCATGCATGCAATAGGGGTGTTGAAAGAACAGTAGATATGAGAGGCATATTCATAAAGTAAGGGCCCTATGCTTATATTTAAATATTGGCGCCTCAGAACACAATTATACTCCTGCAGCGCCATCTACTGATTCATTGAGAAGCGATAGCAGCATTTGTTTCGTTTGAGAAGTCATTTGCTTGTCCGTGCAGGCAAACAACACTGTCCGCGACAATCGTTTATCCCACCAGCCATGAAGTGCGTTCTGTCATACGATTTTTGTATGCAAAAGGATTGTCGGCTGCTGAAATTCATCGGGAGTTATGCCTGGTTTATGGACCTACAGTTATGAGTGAAGGAAAGGCTAGATAATGGTGTCGTGATTTTTAAAATGGACGAACAAATGTCCATGACGAAGAACGAAGTGACAGGCCCAATATTCGGACCGATTAAATTGTTTCGCAAGTGGAACAAAAACTGCGATGTGATCGCCGATTGACGATGAATGGCCTGGCTGAACAATTTCCTCAACTTGGACGCACTACTGTCTACAATGTTGTCACGGAAAACCTCGTATACCATAAATTGTGTGCAAGGTGGGTAGCGAAAATGCTCACCGACCACCACAAAGAGCAAAGAATGTCCAATGGACGAGATTTTTTTGACTTTGACCACCCATCGTACAGTCCTGACCTTGTACCTAGTGACTACTTCCTCTTCTTGCAATTGAAACAGTGGATCGGCGGACAGCGTTTCGAAACCGAAGAGGAACTCAAGAACGGTGTTGTCAATTGGTTTAACTGTCAGGCGACGAGCTTCTATGCAGAGAGAATAAAGAAGCTGGTGTAGCGGTACGAAAAATGCTTATAACTGAACGGCGATTATGTAGAGAAGTGAAGTAGGTTTGTAGCTAACTAAAAGTGCCGATAAAATGTGTTCCACATGAGTATATTTTTTTCTGTGACCAAACGGCCCATATTTTATGAAAATGCCTCTTACACAGAGGTAGTATGTAGTTCACGCTGGTACAGACACCCGTGTAGTTCAAGTAGGATAAATATTGTGGTCCATGTGGAAGTAGGATGTGTCGATGAGTGATGGGAAATGAAACGGAGCTGCGGGACAAGCTGATAATTGAGAAGTGAAACTAAACATTAAGAGAGCTTGCTAAAATGCACGCATTATATTTCACTTTGCATGACTGGCCTTGAAGTATGAAAGTGATTTTTTATTGCACATCCTTAATATATTGATCACAGTAATAATTTGCGTGAATCCTCACGAGAACACCTCTCTTCTGAATCAGTCAACCCCCACAAGTTCCCATAGAGATAGGGTCTCACCGCTGAGGTTGTTCAACGTAAATGCCTGTGGGGAATACTTGACTAGATCGCGATTGGATTGAATAAATAATTGGCTTGGGGTCGTTTTAATTTTCCAGTCAAAAACACCAATTTCCTCATTACTTGAACGATCTAGGAAATTGATCAGTTTTTTAAAACTTTATTCGTTCATTCAATGTCCCCTGTGTGCAAGGCCACCTGAAGGATAAGGGAAACCTATTAATTTATCGCGAGATGGTTAACAAGATGACCGGTACAAAATTCTAGAACAAAGCCTGGTTCCCGCGACTCCATGGCTAGACCCTAAATCGAAATTTTCAGTTTTGGATAACGGCAAGAAAAAAGAAGTGCGCCACAATTTAAAATCACGGAGGCGATCGAACGGTGTCCGAGGCATCAGCGCAATCAACTGTGTTATTGAAATTGTTTATGAATATTTACGAAAAGCTGGAACGTCCGGAAAAGAAATATGATAAACTTCACGCTGCTAGTACTGAATATCCAGAGAAGCGTAGGGCTGCAAGCGTTAGATGGAAGTTAGTGGTTGGGATAACAACCGACTTGAGTATGAAATTGGTATTTTAACTGTATAAAAGAAGTTAATCACAACCTTTTTTGTTATCCTACCCGAGGTTGTAATTAAGTTAAGTTTTCACTGATGTCACGGATTGCCAAATAAGGTTCATAAGGTTATGGAGTTAGAAAAATGGAGGTTTTGGAGGAAATAAAATTATGGAGGTAGAAAGATTAAAAATATATGCAAACGCGATCATAGAGTGTGTGCAATGAGGATTAGTATTACGTATGCTGATAAAATAAGTGCAAATTACTGGCCGGAGACAATCTTGTGTAACTTCCAGGAACGGTTGAGAGTCAAAAGTTAAATTCTTGTCGCATTTTCTTCAGATTAATACATTGGGTATAATTATGAATATACTTGTAATTGAAATCTTACTTTTGAACATCTACTAAGGATAATTTTGGGATGATTGATACGATCAAGCGAGAAAACACCGAGGGAATATACCGCGAATAGTATAGCGGTGACTTGCAATCCATCGAAGGAAAAATTTGAATAAGCAACACCGACGATAATGCGAAAATCCCCTCCGGTTTTCCAAATCTTACTGAAGAGTGCATATTGGTTCGTAATGAGGGAAATTATGGTTAGGAAATGGTTTTGAGACTTCAAAAATGGCCACATAAATGTGCATGATTAAAAACACAGTGATATGCCCAGTATCCACACCAGCAATTAGGGTTCTGCCAAGAAATGTTCGACTCTATGGATGCGGGAATAGAGGTGGATGCTATAATAGTCGACCTGTCAAAAGCCTTTGACAAAGTTGACCACGATCGCTTAATGCTTAAGATGGGCCAATTGCCACTACACACAGATGGAAGAGTAATCTCTTGGGTCAGAAATTTCATGGAAGGTCGAACACAAAGGGTAAAATTAGGAGAAGTGTATTCTGAAAAAGCAAGGGTAACATCGGGAGTCCCACAAGGAAGCGTACTTGGCCCGCTATTGTTTTTAATATATATAAATGATCTCCCAATAAATATTAATTCTCAGATTAGACTTTTTGCAGACGACTGTATTATCTACAGGAAAGTCGAAAATGACAGAGACCGTGACAAACTTCAGAGGGACATTAATAAAATGGCAGATTGGGTGACAAAAAATGGTATGGATATTAATGTTAACAAATGCAAATCCATCACTTTTAGCAATAAGGTAATTGGAAACCATAGGGAATATAAATTCTCAGAAAATGTCATTCCTAGAAGTGATACTGTCAAATACTTAGGTGTATATTTAACTAAGGACTTAGGGTGGGGGCTAAATGTGGAGTACATCTATAAGAAAGCTTTCAAAACTCTTCATTGGGTAATGAGAAACCTCAAAGGGAGCGTTAGAGCAACCAAGGAGAAGGCTTATCAGACCCTAGTAAGGCCAATTTTAGAGTACGCTTCTCTTGTATGGGACCCTCATGAAGAAGGTCATATTAAAAAACTGGAAAAGGTGCAAAGAAAGGCTGCCCGATATGTACTGGGGAAGCATGGGAGGATGGAGAGTGTGTCTGACATGCTAGAAACGCTGGGCTGGGAACCTCTAGAATCTAGAAGAAAATTAAGCAGACTTTGTGGAATGTTCCGAATTTTGAAGGGGGAGAAAGCTTGGGCAGATCTTAGGAAAGAGGCGGGGAACCCAAATTTTATAGGCAGAAATGATCACAAATTTAAGATAAAATGCCGGGCACAGAGGACAAATAAAAAAAAATTTTCTTTTCTAAATAGAACAATTGTTGAGTGGAACACCTTACCTGCAAAAATATTCGAGCCCTTTCCTAACAGAGTGTATACTTTTAAGAATAGATGTAAGGTATATATATAAAAATTTGATTTATGTGTGGTGTATGGTATTATATGTTATAGCTTAATTTTTTTTTATGTATCTTTTTTTTCTTGCTGGTTAATGGTTGTAAATGGGATGAGGATTCACTTGTTTTGTTAAAGAGATCTGTGTTTGTCTGGTTTTATGTATTATATTTTGCAATTGTTTGGGACTTGTGTGCCACCTGACAGTGTCTATTAGCACATGTGTATTTATAATAATAATAATAATAATAATAATAATAAAATCGTTCAACAAGTGGACCCCCTAGAGCGGCGGTTTAATCGACGATTGACGATTATAACTCTGGCTGATTAATATGTTTTAGTTTGACGCACCAATTTATACGCGATTGTGACGGAAAATTACAGATACTATATAAAAAATTTTGTGAATGGTGGATACCGAAAATTTTTACCGACCAATACAAAGAACAAATTAATTGGTGACATAGGCTGTCCGATTTGGGTATACTTTTCTGAAATATTTTAAATAAAAAATGGATTAAAGTCTTTTCCACCGGCAGATGGCCGCATATGTGTTACTAAAAATTACGATTTAAATGCACTCACTACAATAAGAAGTGAACATGAAAGAGTCACATTCTTTTTTTGCTATTAAATCATTTGCAAGTGCACATTATGACTAATTCTAAGACTTGAGAAAACGCTTCGTAAAGTGTAAACAACTGCTGCAAAATTCGACAGACTCCGATAATTAATATATAAATTAACTTTAAAATTGCATCATTAGTACGATAAGGCTCCTCACAGGTTTATTTGTTTAAAAATAAGTAGATCGACTGATAGAGTGGTGATAAAGACTCAGACTGATAGACATTGGTGACTAGTTACAGTTCCTAGTTAACCATCAATTAAAACATTTTATAATGAATATATTTATTTATGACCAAACGAATCTATCTTAAATGATAACCCTCATACAAAAATTTAGTAGTTTCAGGCGTGATATAGTGGAATTGGAATGCAATAAAGAACTGCTAGTAGCAATTTTCCACCAGAGTAAACTTTTGTACCACCAGGTTTCTATGTATGTCATAATTCTTATATCGGAAGCTGATGTGATACATTGAAACCCCGATCGCACAATATATTGAACCTAGTTGAAAATTGCTACCAATTGTTCTTCATTAACCGTCATGCATTTGGGCTTCCTCCACTTTTTTAAAATGATTTCCTATGTCACATAATCAGAAATTTATTTTGCAATTTTCGAAAAACATTAATAAGTTATGTTTGTGGCACACATCTAATCAGGATTCTCAAAGATCTTAGACTCTGAATGTTTTCAAGAGTTCATTTATTTTGAACAGAAAATTGATCTTTATCTAGTCCAGCATTCATCTTACCTTCTGGTGGGTATCATATATATATATATATATATATATATATATATATATATATATATATAATATTGGTATAGGTCTGGTAGATTAGCCTAATTAATAAAATTAAATTAACTAATAAATAAATTTATGGAAAGAAAATACAGATTTTATAATACCTGCAAGCCACCGCCAGGGTGTGTGGCAGGGGGTGAATACACACCAGAATAATTTTACCCGAACATAACCCTACCGTAGTCGAACAGCATTATTATGATCCTTTAACTTTCGCAGAAAAAATGATATCTCAAATTTATCTGTTCTGCACTTAATCTCTCTAATCTGATCGACATGATCTCTCCTACCGTAGTACGATGAGAGTATTCAAAACATTTTCAATATCACTTCCAAAGAGACGTCATTCCAATTAATGCAAGAGCTTCAATCTGTAATTTAACCTTTGCTCCGTGAGTGATTCCCAGCCTAGCTCCTCTAATATTTTGTTTACGCGACTACGTTTTACTAATCTAGCTCCTATACATTGCACGCGATTCAATGCGGCAATTGCTCTAACTTCTTGAGGATGCCATATACTTGCAGCATATTCTAAATGTGACCTAACGAGCGACAGATAACAGTTCTCCTCAACCATTGCATCACATTTACCCAGAACTCTTCTAATACATTTTCCTTTTTTGTTACATTGCCCATATATTCCCCGTATGTGTTTCACCCAGGAGATCTCGTGAGAGAGGGTAACGCCTAGGTTACTACTACTATTTAAGTCTACACATTTCATTTCGGTATTCCCAATGCAGTAGGCGTTCGAGAGGGCATTACTCTTTTTCCAAAAATTCATCACTACGCACTTTTGTAAGTTTGATTCTAATCGCCAAGTGTGGCATCAGCGTTGTATAGTATTAAGGTCACCTGATAAAGCTGCTTTGTCCGCAGTATTACGGATATCACGGCAAATCACTGCATCGTCGGCAAATAAACGTATCTTCCTAGTGACTACGGAGTCAATGTCGTTACCGGAAAGTAGGAATAAAACAGGTCCGATAACATTAGATTTTCCATGGTTGCCAGGAATAAGTTCATATCTTTTGGAAATGTATGCTTAAATTGTACTTTATTATAGTGTTAAGTAATAAATCAAAAATCGCAAAACGCGGTGTAAATATTACACTGGCTAAATGGAATTTTTAAGAAAATTATGATGCCAATATAGCACACATACATTCAGGAATCAAAAAGAGAAGTTCACTAGTGATGTTGAACTTAGACGAAAGGATGAATCGTAATTATGTCATCCATCAACTTTTAAATGTAAAGACACTAAATTGAAGCAACATAATGAGATGTAAATTGGATAATGTCTTCATTATCGCATTGCCAACGCTCTTATTATATCGGTAAGCTATTTTTATATTGCTTTTATAGAAGTGTTTTCCTGAATTGGAGCATATGGTAGGTTTTTAGATGATACTTGAGCACAAAATAAATATATTTCCTCGTTTAGATGACAGAAGCACATTGAGTAAATGGATAAGCTCGTCATATGTCGCAGCTGGGAAATGTTCGCGATAAACATCAATCCTTTAAAAAGCATAAAAAATAAGACTAGAAAAATGAGAAAACGAGTTAAATGTAAAGAGTGGAAGGAGGTGAAGCCGGATGTAAGAAAATAGGAAAAAGGAGAGAAAATATCGCTGAATCCATTAGTGCAGCAGAGTATCTCCCTTATTTATCCCAATGGACCGATCTACTAATGCAATAAGGGACTTTAATGATTTATTTGGAGTCCTAAATCAAATAACGTGTCATGTACCTTTATTTTCGCCTTATTAGATAATATTAATTCAAGAGAGGAAGACTGAATATAATTTAATTTCACATTTTTGAGTTGGTGCTTTGAACACCAAGTATAAAAACGTACCTCATGACCTTTAGACACATTCCTGTGCCCTTGAAGACTCGTACTCGACTACTCTTTCCTGAGTCAAGTCCACAGATTCGCATGAACTTGACCCAAAGGAGTTCGCGTAGGATTCGGCTAGCTATTCCTTCTCCTTCGCAATCATACCTCCATACCGGGCCGGAAATCCCGAATTTAATTTTTGAGAATTGCATCTTAAATGACAAAGCAAACTTTTTCTCTGTCTTTGGGAGATTTTTTCTATAACTTTGAATATAATGACTAGAAATTATTAAAACAGCCAAATAATTTCATTCATTTTACCTTAAGTATTTTTGTCAAAGACGGGCGAAAAGCCTGCATTAAAAAGTTTAAACTAAATTATTAAATTAAAGTAGAGTAAATTAAAAATTAAAGTAAACTTAAAGAATGTACTTATGATTTTTGTTAAATGGGTAGCAAACATCTTCTAGCCTCGAGGTTTTCATTCCCAGACGATGAGTATTGTACTAGCGCCTCAAGTAATAAACAATGAAATTTATCATGGGTGATATGAAAAAATGAGATATTCAGAGTTTGGAGACATTACTTTGATTCGGTCCTTAAATTTTAGCATGCGATTTGAGATAAGAACATTTACGTTGCATTATGCCATTAAAACTACAAGAATGCTATTATTAAAGAATGTAGGATTATGGAAACTGACTATGTTGAAGATCCTCAAGGAAGAGGGTGAAGTTACATTTCTGGAACTCGTTCAAGCTCCTAGTGGTAAACGATGACTTTCCATTTTTAACGCGTCTCCGCTAGCACCGAGCAGGCACTTCGATCGGAGGGGCGAGGTGGGAGACGGGACCGGTGAGATGAAGCAGGGATGGAGTGGGCTTAGCTGGACACGAAGCGCGTCGCTCCATTCAGACGGCTCTCGTGTGGTGTGTGCGGGGGTGAGCAGAGGGGTCTCCTCCACTGTCTGCTTACTCGGGGCACCATCACGCTCCAGCGGGCTCTTTTCGAATACAACTCTTTCGCTCCCTCACGACCCAAACACCCCTGCCAACCCCTTATCGATTTCTTCCCATCTCACCTTTTCCATTCCTCTGAGGAGGACGCGAACCCAAATCCACCGCCAGTTCGGGGTTCATATTGGCTCCATGAGGACGGCGGATCACTGACCTCTAAAGTTATCGCAGGGGAATATGAGATTTTCACATGCAAAATGATGTACGTTGGTTTGTTGTAACTCTCAAATGACATATGTAACCAGCTATCTTAATAATTTTTGGCGTTATTGCTTCCCAGAGAATTTCATTCGGAGTTTATTTGTATTTTTAGTTAAATTTTTCCCAATTGAATTATTTGCGGTTTCCGCTTCACATCTAAAACGGCTGGGGTCTATTTTATACCCCTAATTACTTCTACGTTTTTATTTTTTAAAACATTTTCCCAAATGATATTACTTGTAAATTACTTATCTTTGCAGCCCAATTTCTTCTGTGAGTGCATTGGTAAAATTCATTAAGCAAATTACAATCAAGCGATGCAACCGTATGTCTTATTCTACGATGCTGAAAACTTGTGGCTAACGCTTTGTTGACAGGAATGGAAAACAAAATTCTGTGAATATTAATTTGAACTCACAGTGCTAGGAAACAAGAGTATGTATGATTTCAATGGTTTTGAAAAATTGAATAACAATTCAGAAGCATTGAGTTGAATTAAAATTTTAATGCTAAAATTTTTCCCTGAAACAGATACTTAAGGGCATAACAAAAATTTCAGAGCTATGATTTAATCCAAAAATATCAGCAAGCCTTACCATAAAACGGCCACATAGAATATTTCGGAATTCGGAACTTACTCCATTGACCGTAGCAAACAAAATTCATGACTTCGATTCCTTGTTTTCCAAAATTCTGAATGTTACCGCATAGGTTTTTAAACACGTGACCGATTGTTTCTTTTTTGTAAATATACTACCTCAAATCTTACGAAACGTTTATGACGTTCTCGACAAGTCATTCCTTGGCTATGACCTATTATTTTTATAAAATAAAATCTAAAGCACGATATTTCATTGAATTGTATAAGATAAAAAAAATAAAATATGAGAATCTTGAAGGTAGATAACCTATAACCATACTAGTCCATTAACGGCCCTTTTGCCAGAGTTAACTTATTTTGACACACATTCCTGTTTACCTTTTCTTTTTGTTTGCATTGATATTTTCTTCTTGGCACTAATATGAATATTAACTGGTTTTATTTTGATTGCTTTTTTATCAGTGTTCATGCAAGACGAGAAATTGCTGAACTCTTGAATTGAGAATATATATTTGCTGAGTTTGCTCAGGTTGTTGTCACGATGCATGTCTCTAATATTTAAGCTTGTTTTTGACACAATTTATTTAAAATTTTTTATATTTGAGAAAAATTATGGTAATATTTGCAGCATTAAGCTTTTGTTCGTGCATTAATAACGTAGGATAATAAAATAAATCAAGGACTACTAAATTAACTTAATTATTTTCCAGATAGAAAACCAACCTAGAATATAAAAGATGAGATTAAAGGGAAAGCATTATGGACCACCATTGTGGACCTTAGGATTGCAGTAGTTAAAAGTAAATGCAAATTTTAGACCTTGGATCCTATCTGCCCGTCGCTTTGATGTTATATTTCGCCAACTGAATAATCCAGTGTACACTGATATCTTTCGTCAACGTTTTAATATGGACGATTCATTATTTATATATTCACTTGAGTTTGTATTTAAATACGTATTATGCGATGTTAAGAATTTTTACGTCCGATAAGAAGTTTATTTTCGGATAATGAGATATCCTTGGCATAAAAGAAAGAGTGATCTAGATACCTTAGAATTCTGAATGCTTAAGAAAATACCTATACATTTTTATAAGTGGATCAGAGAAGACACTACCGGGCATTATCCCATCATTATACGTTTCTGTGGGTTGAACTGTGATGGCGGTCAATTTTTAAAATGAAATCTTGAATTGATCCTACCATATCGGTTTCCTAAGTTGTATGAGCGAAATTTTTTTCATCGAAGTTTTTCTCCCAAATATTTTTAAACTGAATTAAATTTGCAATTAAAACATTTGCCATGTGAAGTGTCATTTTATGTGTCTGTTAGAAGCCAGACAATTATCGTAAGTAATTAAAGAATAAAGCTACACTTTTCTAAAAAGTTAATACGTAAATCATTTAAGGAAATATCCAACCAAAACTTTAACATTCTGAAACTGTACTAAGATGAATTGTTGCACCAATTATTGGACGCGTGAAAATGTTGAATATGAGTGCTAGCTGCCGGGCCGGTAGGGTTTTTCGTGAAATTACTAAAAATGTGAAATCAGGAAATATTGCCAGAAATTGCATTAGTGCATTGAGTATTGATTACCACGTGAATCCTGTTTAATTGTATCCTTCCGATCCTTGCTTGCTTCATCGCGCGTCAAAACTCTCAAAACGTTGCCAGAAAGCGTGGGTCCTCACATCAATCGTACCTAATGCCCTAACACCACTTATCAACCAACCAATGCGCGCACGAAACACTTCAAAGCAAAGCGCAGAAAATAATCGGAAATTGGATATAGCATTGCTTTGGAGCGCTTCGAAGGAATATAGGAACGCCCTTTAATTCACCCTTCAAGATGTAGATCTACAAATCTAAAATATGCATGCTTGAATTTATTATCTACCATATTAATGACAAAAATATTTCATTTCTATACCTTAATCATGTTAACGTTGGGTAGTTACAAATTGCGTTCCTGTTAAATCACTCTTTCTTTAAATTCAATATTATTGTATACATATCGTAAGGTATCTTTTTATTTCTCTTATACACTTGAGCAAACACATGGGAATAAAATCTCGTTGGTAAGGTATTGTTCGGAAGCGTCCTTCAAAGGTTTTATGGAATGTCAATCTAGTTTTTATGTGATAGTTTCATGGTGATTTCATTTATGCAAAATGCATGCAAAGTATTTATTATTTCGAAACATTACATTCCAAGATTTGAAGATAAAAGTGTTTTTCTTTCCAGAAGCAGCATGAATCTTAGTTCATGCAGGAAACAAGTGAAGATTGGAAATACTGACTCTCAATATATAACTCGCTCTGATATGTTCATGACCATGCAGTCGATTTTCAATTACATACTGAAGGCCGCTTGTGAAAGTTTCGTGGTTGCGCAATAAAAATGTTCATAAATAGTTTTCATAAAGCGAGATGCAATTTCTCTTACACATTTCAGCTTCACGTAGACTATTAACACATTTTTTTATGAATTGGAATTTTCGAGATACTGTTTTACATTGTATGTAGATGTTCAAATTAGAATAAACCTTTATATTGAAAATGGAATATGTTAAATATTATGAATATACGGTATAATAACGATACAGAGGACGAGGATATTCACTTCTCTCTGCTTGTGTGACAAGAAGCACATTTATTTTTCTCAAACATTCAGATTTTTCTATTATTCGTGAATTTTTATTCAATAAAATATGTTTTAAAATTTAGTGCGATGAAGATTAAAATCAATAATATTCTTATGTTAAGGAGTGACGAGAGAAGAATGAAGGCATGGAACCTTTCTTCTCCCTGCCGGTTCGTTTATTACTCAATTACTACCTAAATTTATGAACGGTTCCACCTCTACGTTATTTGGACAGACATTTTGGTCGAGATGATAAAGTAATAATCTTTTATGTGAGACCAAAAATAAGGACTTTTGTGCAAGCTTATCAATGCTAAAAAAATTGTAGACGGACACATCGTGACTAGCCGGTGAATTTCATTATTTATAGTTAGCTATTATTACTAGTCAATGGCAGAGAAATTATTTATTATTGCTATTAAAACACACATCTGCTGATAGACAGTGTCAGGTGGCACATAAGTCCCAAGTAATCACAAAAGTTAGTAGATAAAATTATTCAGTAAAACAAAAGTACACTTAAAGGAAACTTCCAAACAAATTTTTTTCACAAAACAAGAGAATCCCCAATTATTAGACCTGGGCAATTAATCAACACAATTCGCGGGTTTAATTGCGGAACGCTGTGAGTTAATTCATTCTAAACCTCGTGAATTTTTATTATGAAATGGATAAGAAATTTCTATATTAACATCAATTTCTTGAGGTAATGTTTTACGTTTTTCATGTTCATGGTACATGATTTAATCATACAGTATTCTTGGAAATCATACATCTCCATGAGACACTTTTTGCGTATTTACTCGTGCTACATTCTTGGAAGTGAAAGAAAAACTTACTATACATACACTGTTCATGGACAAGTTAGTCGATGAAGTTGAATGGCTTGAAGAAACTTGTCATAAAATTTTCAATTGATAACAGATTGTTTTGACAAAATATTTTTAGTCGATTGGATATGTTATTTAGGTGTATTGATCGGTGTATCATTGTTTGTGGGAGGTTCCAGAATACCTAATGATGCCAGTTTTCATTCATAATTTCTGAAAACGTACAAGTTTTCCTATTTTTTATTTCAATTAGGATTCTAGACAACCCCTCAGTTATTTGCGAAAATGTGTGGAACTTGCTAAGGATGTATCGTGAGTGTCTTACTGGATACTTTCGCAATACTATTTCAGAATTTGAAAGATTTTGTATCACAATATTAAGAACTTAATTTGAATGATAACGTGTGAGGTAAAGCGTCTATAAAAAAGGGTTTTCATAGTCTCTCTCATGCCACAGTTACAGATGCAGGCATGCAGTTCCTGGATTTGATATTTCACATTGCTCTTCTGAGACCCGAAGTCATAAACATTCAAATTCCATCGTCTAAACAACCCATAAGGTACTCGAGTATAAGAGTGTCTTGACAGTCTACGTTTTTTGCATAGTAACGTTGTCGTCTGAGTGGTTAATTGGAAAGTTTTAGCTTTGTTTGGTCGTCCAATTTGACATGAACTCTACCCCTAGCTCATAGCGAAAAGAAAACGAGAATTCGAAAAATATTTTCTGATTTCATTATGAATTTGACTTGTACATGCAGAACCAATCTATCCATTCACATTATCCGCAGTTTTTCCTTGTATATTAATATGATGGAACACTGAAACAAATATCTTTTTAGTAAATATCCTTTTTATTTATTTGATGCCATTTATCTCTCAATTATTTTCCCAAAGCATTCTCAGCTATAAACATTTTTAAATATTCAAACATTTGAAATCTTGAGCCAAGCTTCCCACGATTCTCTTTTTATTCCCTCGACTCTGTCCGCGCCCAGCAGTCCAGACGTAACTATTGATTTCATAGGTAAACAATATGTTGACGATTTTACTCAGGTCTCTAATTTTTCTCTAACCATTTTCGAAAAGATAATTGCTCAGACTTCCACTCAAAATCCCTTGTCGTCCCAATACCACTCAGCATCAACTCTAAATTCATTAATATCTGTGATGAACAGGTGCATTTTCTTGATTACTAAGTCGTAGAGGAAGGCTGACAACAGGTAATAGCACGAATTTCAAACATACAGTTTAGAATTTCGCCAGAGAGGCAAGGGGCTGTCAAGGGAACACGCAAATGTCGCATTTGGAATTATTGGATGCTACAGTCAATTTCCTGCATAACCACGAATTTGGAAATCAGCGGGAACGTATCACCAAGAATAGCTTCCACCGAGTTCGATTGTAAAGAGAAAAAAATAATTTTGTCATGTTTTGAATATCATACAACTTTAATTATACTGTCTGGAACGTTAACAGTATTACTGTCCCAGTAATTTGATGGTATTATGTGGAAAGACTGCTAGGAAGTCCATTAAAATGTATTTTACTTTCGGAATTTGGTATGATAGCAGCAATTCACCAAGTGGTGCTGGTGAACAATCATCTTCAATGAGATATGCGAGCTCGTAGCTTAATTGATTCGTCCCGTTCAGATTAAGTTTAAAAGTCACCATGAATTCATGAAACGTACAATACCATTAGTGTTCAAACATCGGTCGCTCGCAAATATCGCTTCATCGTCGACACCTTTTTTCACACGCGGAATTTCCGGCGACTACTCAAAATAATAGTTATATTTATACTAAGTGTGGAGGCGAAACAGAACGTTAGGACAGCAATACGATGTTCTCCTCTTATCGGTTATTAATTTCAATAGGTTTGAATACAGTAGCCTTAAGGCTACTGGATTCAAACCTCTTGAACTTTTGTCGAATGTCATTTATGTCCCAAAAAAAATTAGCCATTGATTGGAATCTCATCATAAACCGGTTCCTCATATTTGTTTCCATGTCGCGTATTCCAAACAAAGGTTAGCGTTGATTTTACTGAGCGGTCCCTCACCTGCGCGTATATAGTTTAATGATTTCAATGAATTTAATGAATTTAATTATATTTTAATGATTTCCGTTCACACCCGTATTTAATGTACTCTGCATTTCCCATTCACTGCCATTTCCTCAGAGGTACAAAGCAAAGGAATTTAAGATAAATTTATTCTTTAATTATTACATTGAACTTTATGTTTGTGCCCGATGATTTCTGCTGCTTCATTTGAGAATTTCTAATGGCAATATTATGTAACATGAATGTTTGCCCGGAAGTTTGTTAGTTCAGCAGTCCCTTCTCATCACTATGGTCTTGCTAATAAATGAAATGTGAAGTTGATAAATATTCTCTACGTTTTAAAATTTAACTAGTCAGTCCTTTAGCATCGACTCATGCTTTATTACTATGTATCTACTTAGGTGTATTTCCTTTGTTTAACCAGGGTTTGCATTTTTTTGCTACCAGTACAACTGCCCACAACTTCTGCTAATGAAATATTATGATATTTCACGAAAGATAATCCGCTGAACAGATATATTTATTTATTGATTAGTTGACTTATCGCAAATAAAACACAAAAAAATGGAAGAGATAACTAATAAGAATATACTCCATAATTGAAAATTTCTTTTAATGTAATTTTTTTATGTCTTTTAATGACTCTTGACGCCCTTACTTGGCGCATGCGCTCATAAGATCTAGGCAACAAGATCTTGTAAGCAAGACAACTGTGATGAAAGTAATTTCTCCACTCTGGAAAATATCGCGATTCACTTTCCTTTCTTCCTTTTAGCTGTAAAATTTCCCGTATTGTGTCTTTTTAGATTACATTTCACATCATGTAATCAAGAATTTCGGATATTAATCTTAGAATTCTGTTTACAGAATATTAGTATTTTCAAAGAAGAGGATTACTTTACTCTTTATCTTCCATATTATGACAAAAGTGGTAGTTTTGTGAATGGCATAAGAAGGTCTAAGAAGAGGCTTTGGTTACTCTCAACCGGTTTTGATTTTTTCGGTATTTTATAGGCGTGGATGAAATAGGCAATATTTCAAAATAATCTTGTCTCCATCGCGGTTTTATCCACCGTAGGAATCTAAGATACGCGACACGATAAGCTAAATAGCCACTTATCAAAATTCTCTTCGGTTTAATGACAATAGTTTGTTTTACGAGTATATGCCAAAGGAATGAACTCGTTCATCTTTTTCTTTCCATTAAACATAAATAAGTTAAATGAAGTTTAAGAAATTTGAGCGAGTAGTTTCTCCTACAATAATGATTAGTTGGAGCGGGAAGAAAACCATTATTCAACGTTCAGCTTATCATCATTATCCTAGCATTTATTTAAGTATCACAAATGTATCAGTTTTGAGTTCCGCGTGTGGGGTCAGTTTGTATTTTTCTTCCCTAATGTAATTAAAAGCGTTAAAAGAGTCATTTTATTCAATACTTATGTATTCGACGGAAAAGCTTAATTTAACGAGCCCTAATGCTCATGGGTAAACGTGAGCTGACGCCCAGGCTCCCTACCGCGGTCACGCACCCTTGAACCGTTGACCGCCTGGTGTTCCTAATTACATTTGCTCACACGATTTTCATTTGACTCGTCCTCGAGTCGTGAATTAATTCCACCGATGGAATCAGAATAAATATGGGGTTAATGAGACAAAGACTGGCGCCATATGACTTCTTGCGAGAGCAACGATATAGAATTTAATTTGTAAAATATGCTTCTTGATCTCCGAAATGAGGAAAAGGAGTGTTTAAGTTTTGTGAACATTTAGTTGAAACAATCATTATGGTTACTTGAAGAGTATTTGGTTGAATTATATTCTATTCTTCTAATCCGTAAACCAGATAAGACAAGATATCATCTACCGACTTCATATAATTATCCTTTACGGAGGAGATACAGGAAAGGTGTTATCGTTTGCGCTGCCTTTAAGTTTGCTGCATAACAATTTTAGTATTTCTGTAAACACTAATATTTCCTGGGTGCAGAACCAGCCGATGTTTCACAAAATACTCGATTTGGAGGAGGGAATCGAACTCTCAATCATTACAGAGTAACAAAAATCATTTTTCAAGCAAAACCTGAGTTCATAAAGTTTACAAATATTTTATCAATTAATTGTTGCACTTTGAAATTTGTCGATCGTGGTTCAGTATATTGACCTACTTTCTAATGTATATATATATAGGTAAATCTGCCAATAAGTTATTAAAAAAATACACTGCCGTATTTATTCCTGCCTGAATGAATATTAAAATATCAACTTAGAGTAATCAATAAGACCGTGATTGAAAGCGGCGAATTTTTTGCCGATGAAAATCTAAATAATTTGACTGTGGGTTCCACAAAATAAATACTTGGTCAAACTTGGATTAAAAACATACTGCCAGGTGAAATATTAAAAAGGAAAGATCCGAAGAAATAATAGCTTTTTTTTAGAATAAATCGAATGCAATTTAAGAACAGTATGAATAAATTGAGAGGGTCATGATAGTTCAGTGGAAAGAGTTTTGACTACTGTCCCGGTTCGATTCGGGTGACGCCCCTAGACACCCTCTGGTCTTCAGCCAAGCTGTGGTGATTTTTCGGGTACCAAATCTTCCAGGGAAACCATAAGGGACCCGGCGAAAGAGACTAACCCTTGTGAGAGAATTTCACTCACCGTTCGGCTATCAAACAAATATACAAGTTGACAACTGTGTTTTACATTGAGAACATGAGTTATTATCAGTATAAAAAATGATATAAATAAATAAATAAATAAATAAATAAATATATATATATATATATATATATATATATATATATATATACATATAGGCTATCAATATCTAGGGTGTGATCATAGAGCTTAACTATTTGCTATAACTGCTGCCGTTTTCCAAAATTCGATTTTCCTCTGCACCAATGCTTGCTAATATTAAATTTGCAATTCAAGCGAAATGACTAATTTAAATGCCCAGAAACCTTTTTTATTTTATACTACGGAATTTGATGAATGGTGATAGAATACCTAATCAAAAATTTCTGGATGGTGGTGTTAGTCAAGACCGACGTTTAAACAGCTTTATCCGCCATTGTCTTAGAGGTGATGTATCTCCACCAAGATGAGATACTTATTCTACCTGAAGACGATGACTATCCGGTAGAAAACGCGGTCTCTCTTCATCCAGTGCATTTATTAAGAAAATCTTTTCTAAAAATTATAGTCATATATAATTTTCATAATACATTATAGTCATAAATATTCCTACATTCCGCGGAAAAAGATATTTATTTGCAAACACTTCATCAATTTTATTCATTGCATCACTATAAATTCATTAATTATTTTTTCTAAACGCGTCAGTAAATGCAATGAAAGTTTTAGCAATGTTGCCTTACATAATGGCATACAGTTAACATGTTTACTTTTAGAATTATTTCGTATGTAATATATTTTATGAGTTATTATATTCCGTTTGGTATATTTTTTTATGAAAACAAGTCAGTGAATTATTAAGACATGTATATTTTATTCAAAAACCTCGAAGGAAATATCGAAATCAGCCAAAATAACTCTATCGAAGCATTTAGTAGGTAAATATAATAACACCATGGTGATAAAGATGTTAATCTGTAGTTTGACTGACTGCCACTTTGTGACATTCTACCTGAGTAGTCATGATTCGTTTGGTTCGCTCCGTTTTGTGTTGAACTTATAAGATTTTTTGGCCTGTTTTGTTTCTCACTTTCATTTAATAATGTTATAAATTTACATATATATATACATAATTTTATTTATTAATTTTTATATTTTATCAAAATAAGTAACGATCAGTTTAGGTTGCCGAAAGCGAGTTGACCAGGGTTGCCAGTGCGACAATAACGCCAATAAGCTTGAAATAACCCAAAATTAATTTTTTTTAAATATTTAATTTTAATGCATACATTACATCGATATTCTATTTCTAATTTTACAGATTCTCAATCCTAATACACATAACAGTTTTCTTTGTAACTGTAGGTAATGATATTTTTATATGTTCTCCGTAAGTTTAGGTGATGAAATTATGAGCTGAACTATTTTTGTTTTGATTGAGTCTTCCATATGATGCAATAGAAAATTCTTTGCAATTTTTTACCATTCGGAATATTCATAAAACGAGGACGTTAGGATATATTATTCCAATTAATAAAAAATGGGCAATATTTTCAGCTACCCGCACAACTTGTATACTAAATTTTGGCAAAAGAATATGCATAAATTGGCGGACCAGTTTCATTTAGACGAACGCGGTACGTAGCCCGTAAATTTGCCCCTAGTCGTAGATGATGGTGAGTGTACTGGGCCCTTTTGGATTCAATGCTCTATGACGAAGGGCGGAGAAAACATTTTTGTTGGAGAGAATGACAAATAAGGAAGCATTATAGAGCCCTGCTACTATCGTAGACCTTTGCCATTGATCTTTATTCTTGAGAGAGAATGTTTTCGGTGAGCAATTAGAGAATGGTAGATAGAGGAGATTATATAAAACTTAAGCAGGAATGATTTTAATGAGAAGGAATGCTGGGATAAAGAGAAATAATGAAAGACATTTTGGAAGGCATGAAAGAGGAGAAAAAAAAGAGGAAATAGCAAGGAATTGTTTCAAGGCACCTGGTATTTGTCCTATACGTAGAATTGAGCCCTGCAGGAACACACAGGAGGAGCGGGAGATGGAGCAAATCCGGGGTAGAGAGAACCCTCCCAACGAGATGAAGTGGGTGGATCAGGATGGCTATATCCTCAAAAACCACAACCAGTGGTCTTAATTTCATTCTAGTACCTCTTGTTTGAAATTCTCTGCTCAAACACGGCAGTATTGGCCAAATCTTAACGATTTGATGAGATTAAAACCCCCAATAAGCGCCTAATTTACGCGAATACTGATTGGAATATGCGGGAGAATTCACGTTTCGTGAAGCATTAGACCAATAAGGGCGTCCGCCGTGGTATACCGTTGGAATCTCGAAAACGCCGAACAAACGGATGTTTTCGTGAAATACTCGTCCTGCCATTGAGGCAGTGGCATGTGCGCCACTACATAGAAGCTCCTGCTGAACATGGTCGTTGAATTTTAGGGCTCTCTCTCTCTAAGTCCACGAAATAATGTAATAGTATTGTTCGGGGACCGCCTAAAGCGTATCTGTTATCAGTAGGCTGACAATAACAATAAATAATTCTCAATCTCAAATCGTATCTCTTACGTACGTAAACAAAGCACATAAGCACTCCGTGTGAAATATTCGGAAACCGAAGTAGGTCAAAGAATACGCCTTAAAATGCAGGAAAGAGTAAATATTGAGTTCCAAACATTGAAAATTCAGTCGTTTTTATCAGTAGGGGAATAAAACTCGTTTCTTGCCAGACTTAATTTCCCCAAATTTTATTTATTCAGACTCAATTTGGTTAAACAGAAAGCATCACATTTTAATCTTTCAAATGTCACAGTTATTGATAGTTCTTATTTTTTATTTCAGGAGGTTAGCATTTTATTTTCAAATATTTACTAGGAAAACACTACTCAATTATTCAATTCTCTTTTCGTAGTGTCCGAGGTGCATAGCTGCATGGTATTGTTCTCATTCAAGATTTCCGCCAAAAAAAGATGTTTCATTTTTTGCCCTGAGGAAGTTCTTTCATTATTAAAGGACAACTGAATAATTACACACCTTTGGCCATTAGCATGCTGTAAGAAAAGTATTGCTTCATGAAGTTGGAAAATTAGGCAATTTAAAAGAAATAAAAAAGGAGGAATGTTTAATGCCATAATGTGAAAGAAAAGAAAATACCTTATAACACTCGCGGTGAAAAATGTATTCGTTTTGTGGAAAATAAAAAGGTGTGACCGAAATTATGATTTCACGATTACAAATTTGTTGGCTCCAGAGGCCTATATAAAATTTATGAAAATTAGATAAATGCGTGCGCTATTTTTATAAACAAAATATTTTAAAATGCATGTAAAATTTATAGTTTTTCTCTAAGAATACGTATCTTAATTAAAATTAATTTTTACTATAATACACAATTAGTTAACGTTTTTAAACCGATATAACTCTTTTATGATTCGTTTTAGAACGAATATATTCTAAAAACTAACATCGGATTGATAAGGAATTCATAATTAGCGAAGACAGATGCAATAGAAGACATTTGGGAGCATTTAAAAAGGGATATCCAGAGTCGCAAAAATACTATATACACATACATAGGAAAAGAACGGCGAACTCATGAATTACAGACAAGACTATCAGAAGATGAGGGAAGAAAATGGAAGAATTTAAACTCAGTTAAGTAGAAAGCACAAAGAATTAAATAATTAAATGAGGTGGGAAAAAACAGAGCTAATTTAGGGTGATGGTAAACGGAGTGTGAACATGCGATAAGTTTACAAAGTATGAGTGAAATTGGTGCATGGAACAGAAAGGTAATGATATTGTCCTTATGTCCGAAGGAAAAATCTGAATAAGGAAGGAAAATTATTGATTGATTCCGAAGATATCAAAGAGAGTATGCAGAGGAACAAATGGTAAAGACATTAGGCCAGCAATCATAGACATTGAAAAGAGTAGGACGTAGATTAGTATAGCTTAGGTCGAGGCTCAACTCGATGCCGGGTAAGAAAGGGTATTGAGGAAATTGAAATCAAATAAGACTGTGGGGATGGACAACATTCCCACGCTACTACTACTTAAAGGCTCAGGAAACCGTTGGAGGAGTTTTTATGGAGTAATTTGTGGCATTTATGAGAGAGAACTTTCGCCGGAATATTGCATCAGCTTTGTGTTCGTTGCCATTCCAAAAAAGGAAAAGGCAGCCGTATCTGGGGACTGCAGAACTGTAAATTTGATTTTGCAAGCAGGTAAAGTGGTTTTTAGGCACAAAAAGAAGGGAGAGTAAAGTAAAGGATTGCCTAGCGTATGATCAATTTGGGTCCAGGAAAAAGGCAATTGTATTGAATGTAATAGCAGAAGTAGGGTCACTAATAGAGGGCAACTTAAAATACAGTCGGGAAGTATTTGTCTGTTTCGTAGATATCAAAAAGGAGTTTGATAGTGTGAATTGGGAAAAACTAAGGAATGTATTGCTGTAAGGAGACGTAGATTTGAGGGATAGCAGAATAATCCACAACCTGCGCAGAATGCTCAAGTGCGAGTGGTAGATGCTCCATAGTGCTGGATGAAGATTCGGAATGTGCAAGTTCAGGCAAGAGATTAATGAGCTAGACAGAATGAGTGGGGTTAGACGGTGTGTCCATTTCAACCCGTAAATTTCAACATAAATGTTGAGGATACGGTAAAAAGGCATGGGAAGAACTGAAAATAAAAGTGAAAATTGATGGGGTGCTGACTAAACGGTAAAATTTGCAGAATACTAAGATTTAGTTTCCAACTCAGACAAGGGGAAAATATTATTGCGCAGTGCATCAAAAATCTGTATGATAGATATGGGAAGATGATTAATGTATTCAGAACAAATGTTATTGGATTTTAGAGAAGAAAGAACGCTGATTTAAGTAAATTTGGAGGACAAAATTAGAACAGGAAAAACAGTTAAAACAGTTTATCCACCTCGTATCTCGGAACTAAGTATTTTAGACCAAGATGGTCATGGTAGTGGAGAAATGAGAGGAAGAATTACGTTAGACAAAGAAGCTTTTAAAAGGAGAAGATAATTGGTGAAAGGGTTGGGGAATACAAATGTTAAGAAAAGGTTTTGAAAAAAATTGAAATGGCGGAATAATAGGATTTGAGGTTTGATGGTAGATATAGATTGGAGACTTTTGAAATGTGTTTATGTAAACTGATGGACAAAGTAAAATGGACGGAAAGAACAACAAACAAAGAAGTGCTAGTCATGTTAGGGACGGAGAATGGACTGTTTGGAGGAATGGAAAGGGGGCAGGAAAGGTGGATTCAAAGCATTTTGATGGTGAATAGAATATTGAAAACTGATTGAGGTGAGAACGTTTGGCAAGCGTGGAAGAATGAGGCAAACGATAGGCGATTTGGGTGGAATAAAAGAAGATGGACTTGGTGCCGGATTGGAGAAGGGTTCATTGTAGTGTGGCGTCAGGTTTTATTTTGGGCTATACTATGTAATGTAGTTGTTTTAAGTTTGAGATCATCCAAAACCTACTTTTATCAATAAACTAACAACATTAAAATAATTATATATGTCTATGTATACTATTTTCAGTGGTCATAGGGATAACCGAAAAAATTAGTTCCCCTTTCCTGGGTGCTTCTGTTTTTCATATGTGTCACTCCTAGTTCGTTAAGAACGCTTGCATAAATCAATTGATAAATAGATATACTTATATCATTACCGAAATTTACGCATATGTACAATGCATATGTTTGTAGTTCATTTCGATTTTATGAAATAACTTTGCCTAACTTTCGATAGTAAATTGACGGATCATTACAATGTATCCATTGCCTACACTGTCCATTTGATTGTCTACTACTTTCTCTGATGGGAAATAATGGGGGATTTCATTTAAAAAACAACTGTTTTCGGGTTTCTCTATGTTTAGGAGAGTATTTATGGTAATAAATAACTGAAATGGTATCTATTTAAAAATATGCTATACTATTTCACGTAGTTATATTAATTAAACACTCATTCAAATCAAAATTTGCCAAAAGACGAAAGGCGTAGCTATGTGAAAATGAAATGTGTAGCTACCTTTGCGAATTCCTTTTATTGTCGATAACACCGCCCATTTCATTTTTCACCGACCAGCCTGTCAATTCAAGTTTCCGTCACGAATGCTAATTCCGCGCAAACCAGTCCGTCATTTCCCGCACAGTAACGGCATACGCTTAAAAATACAAGTCCTCCGCTCGAGTAATTTTATTACCTCCCAAATCGCGCATGGAATTTTATAGGAAGGGAATCACGAGGAATCAAATTAGGAGAGTGGGAAGTGAAGGAGGGATGGTGGAGGCAGTTTGAGGGGGATGGACAGAAAGAGAGTGAGAAGGAGATAGCATTGGCGATGAAGGGAGGAAGTTTAATTCGGAGGTGGAAAGGACACATATATGGAATGACGGACAGAGAAATGGGGTTATTAAACTGCAAATAATGACCAATTGCCTGAATCGACCGAAGCAACTCCAAAAAAAAAAAAAAACTGGGAAAGGCATTGACTTCCGTGTGTGAAGATTTTTTAAACCTTTTTTTTTATCTCGTCACTCCTATAGTCCCTTCATGTTGATTCGAGTGTTCAGTTGAAAGGACTGCCAAAATCTCATATCTGGTCGTTTTCGTGTGTCGGAGTATCCCCTTGATCAATCAATGATACGGAAAATATGACCCTGCCCCACTTCAACCACGTAATGAGTCTTTGTCCGAATCTCAGACGGGAGTTCTCCTTTTATTTTTACCTCAATCTTGACCTTGTTATGTGATTGTTGAGGAGAACTGAGATACTAAAAAGGGTGCAGGGATAGACAAACGAAGGAGGGTCATACGAGATAGGGAAGGTAAGGACGCTGCTGGTGTAAAAGCGAAAAAGGTAGTAAACGCAAATTGAAGAAGTCTCCCTGAGTAATGGCTTCTGGCGGCGACCAAAAACCAATCTCTGAGCGGTAGACTCCCGTAATAAACAGAAGTGATCCAAATAGAGGGTGGCTGTTTTGAAGGGAAGTGAACGACAAAGACATTATGCCAGTATAGCATAGCTGTCTTTCGAGCCAAAAAATTGAAGCATCCTGCTATATGTCCCGGGGATAATATGTATACAGGATTAGTTTTTCAAGAACAGTATTTTAAATTCTGTCAACACTACGACGGTTTCATCTCCCCGAGCTAATTGATGAAAAATTAAAACCGAGGTCGGTAATTAGTGATCATTAAATCAATTTTCAAATTTATCAAAATGACATTAGTTCAATTTTGAAATGCCTTAGTACGGCCAGAAATGAGTATGCCTCAGTAGTTTAAGTGATCTTATTTGGTTTGTTAAATATTGATACAGGTCCTGGAAGACATAGCTTTGCTTGTAATGGCGGACTTAAGTTTTTTATATACCACCATTATAAATAATATATTTTAATACATTATTTTTGTAAAGTTTAATAATAATTCAATATCATTTCTTATCAGTTGCACGCAACCAGTGAGAGAAAAAATTTAAACATATAAGGTCAGCATTATAAAAACAAAAATGAATGCTATTTTTAAAAATTAGGTTTAGAATCTTTAAAATAAGTTTTATTCTTAAAATTCATTTTATTAATATTTATAGCCAAAAAAGGGACTAAAAATACGGACAGAGTTAGATACTCCTGTTAAATCATCATGATAATTAATTCTGGTGATAAGTTCATTATATTCCCTTTACCTTGCTTACCAAACATTCTCCCATCTGATATAAATTACAGATTCCGGTGTGATGTGGCGGAATCGTTCCATAATAAAAGAGATGAAGGCTATTACAATTTTCCACTTCATAAAGATTTATTTCCGACTAGTTCCAATGCACCACTAAGTTTATCAAACGACAGAAATATATTAAATTATGAAATGATTTCGTTATTAACGGTTTCGTCTTAGGCATGCGTATAAATAAAATTTGGTTGGCATCTAGGTTAAAGCATCCACTAGGTCTTAATGTAGTTGCTTTCTTTGAAGTAAAGACGACCTGTTAAGTGCGTTCGCAGAACCTTCAATGATCAAAGCAGGTATTCTCAAAGTGTACCGGAGTTTATTAATTTTAACCATAGCCTTCGTTTTTGCTTTCCTTTTATAAACACAGATTTATTAATTTTCCCAGCAGACAATGGTGTATGGTTGCCGCTTTTAAACATTAAGTTGACGTTTGCTTCTTTAAGCATTTATAGGCGGCCCTTGGTTAGTTTCAATTTGGAACTATACCGAGATGAATTTATTTTTGCGACTGTCACTTTATCTAGTGTAATGCGCATATTAACACTTAATTTGGTTGATTGATTGGATATTTCAAACTTGATGCTAGCGAGATAGTAAGTACAGGCACATATGGAACAAGACAAAACAAAAAATCTGGCATCATCAATAGTTCACCGTTCCAATTGTTTTCGAAATAAAAATTCATGAGCCCCTTGTGTAAAAAGCCAGCGGGCATCCTTTGCTCCACAACCCCACTCCCCATCGCTCAGTTGCCTCCCTTCCACTCATCCCTGCTGCAAATCCGCTCAACCAAACCACATTTCTCAACCTGGCATTCGTTTCACTGCGGTCAATGTCTCGGTCCTGACCTCATTCAGTGTCAAGCATTACATATATCATTATCATCAACGTAATGGTCATTCGATTGACCGAAATATCGATGTCACAGAATTTTGTCTTTAATAATATCAAAAATAGTCGAAGGAATGCTCAAAATTTGGTAGAATACTAGGTTGACGTTGTAGCCTAGTGAGTAGACCGTTAGGCTACAGACCATGCGGTAATAGTAGCAGTTATTAGGAGGGAGGCAACCAACAGCTTGAGTAATTTGAACCATTAATGTTTGATGAGTAACTTGGCTTAGGCAGGATTTTCAGGGAATCAGAGAGGGGTGGGAAGAAACCCGGTATCGCCGGTATCTTAATTAAGAAAAGATGAAAAAGGGCCTGTATTTTACATCGCATCCGATGGAAGAGGCATTGCACTTGAAGAGTACTCTACATGTAACTCAAGCAGGGATCGAGATGCCTCTGAAAAATTCACCCAATGACATGATTCTGATGGACATTGATCCCGAATCCTCGTGGTATTTATTTTTCTCTCTAAAAATATATGGAATACTCATCCTGGTCCTGCTAAGCCAGTCAGTTCTGGCTTGACAGCAGGTGTCAAGCAAACAAAAAGCTTAAAGTGCATGCAATTATAAAGTTACATGCATTGTGTCACGTTTTGTTCCAAGCTCTAATCCATTCTGTATAATAGCTAGTTGGGAAGCAAGTTGCATAAAACACCGCGCCACCCTTATCCTATCCCTTTAATTGAAAGACCCGGGTTCAGACCAGAACCAAGTCTTTGTCCTCCCACCTCCATTAACACAAGTTTTGTACTCTTTGAGTACATGATCAACGCTGGAAACCACAGGCGGTACAGAAAAAGTAACTAGCCCCTTCCTTCCTACCCTGATGTGTGAAATTTACACGACGGAGAGTTCGGTTTGAGGTGAACCCTACCCTCAACTATTAAAACAGCCTTCGGATTGATTGCTCAATTTGTGATTTTTAACTCGTGTTAGCTCAGCTTCTGGGATGGGAATTGAATATGAGCATGATTTACATCTATGCAATTCAATTTATTAGGCTCAGACAAATATGGTGAAAAAGGCATAAATTTCGCTTTAATAAATGCATTTAATGTATGCTATAAGACAAGCAAGTTCTTCGCATCAACCTTTTTTACCATAAAATATTGGAACAAATATTTGAAAAACGCAAGGGATCATAGTAGGTTATTTATTTTATTACCATGGAATATTTCTATGACTACATATAATACATGTTTCTATTACTCTTTCTAAATAATATTACGTGCATAATATCGCCTAAATTACTAAAAATAATGAAGGAAAAGTCTGAAATTGGCCCAGAAACAGTTTAGACATATTAATGACGATGGGAATATACTTTAAAGCTTATTCTTTAGTAGGATAGGTAAAGTAACAAAATAAGGAATTCAAAAAGCTCTCGTATGATTGTTTTAAGGCTAAACTTGATTTCTGAATAGGATATAACTGAGTCACCATTTAGCAGTAGTAGCAAGAATACTAAAAAGCGATATTGGTACATGAAGAGTAATCAAGATGTTTCTATTTTAGGTTTCTGTTAGCTTTTAGACAGAAGCGATAGTAATTAGTAATCTCAAATACTCATCCTCACGGGAAGAAAAGGGGATATGGTCAGCTTAAAAAGTCTTACACAAAACATGAGTAGGTTAATTCAGAGAGAGGGTGAAAAAAGTTTGAAGGTTAGTTGGAATATACAGTAAAAGCAAGGAAGGGGCATGCGGTAAGGATGACTGCTTTTTTAAATCATTATTGTCAACTAGTGATTAGTTTGTGAATTTAAAAAAATTACATAATGTATATCATAGAAATAAGCAAATAATTTAGAAGCGCTAGTATGAATTATCCCATAAAATATTTCAAATTATTTCTTTCTATAAAAATTGAAGTCGGAATCAAATAACTTGACGTTTTGAGTGGTCCTATAAAGTCTGACATATACTTACTTACCTGTCTTTAATTTTAAACTGATTATGTTGCACCTATCCTAAAATTCAAGTCTTATTGCAATACATATCAATAAAAATTTTGCTTATCCTAGATCTAAAAGTTTGCAATAGCTGCTTCAACTTAAAACTGAATAATTCTCGGGATTAAATTTTATAGGTACGTCATACTCTATTTCAGCTCAGTAAATCAGTTGATCAAGTTTTTGTTAAAAAAATTAATCATTTTAGCAAAATTTAACAATCTCGCTAAAAAATGAGAGATCTCACCGTCAGTGCAGACCTCTTCCTTTTAAGCAATGTATCATGATATGTCCCACAGAATCGCCGACAAAACCATCTCTTAGCGGTGCTGCGCTTTTTGAAAAAAGAAACGAAATTTTCTTGAAACCGTGAAACAATCGGAAAAGGTGTTAGCGGCGCTTGCGCGCCGACAGAAACCCTGGTCTCCGGGGGGGGGGGGGAAGCAAAGGACCGGATGGATTGGGGGGGTATGAGGTGGGGGAGCAGCCGGGGAGGGCTTTCCTCTATCTTCCCCCTCCACTCCCCTTCCCCACATCTCTTTCCCTCACCATCGGCTATTTCCGCCGCTACGCCGTCCCCCTCTATAGCTCTATCCAGCCCCTCCAGGTTTCACCTCGCCTCCAGCCCGCCCTTCCCCGCCTTCGTCGTCCCCTTAACCCTGCCCGACTGTTTTCCTCGCCACTCAGTCTCTGCTTCGGCAGTGGTTGCGTTTGACATGTGGCAGGACGCTATATGCCCGCCTCTTGTCGGCCCGAGACTCCGAAACTGTAGCGAATATATTCCTGCGTAAACGAGGGAAAACTTCCAAGGCCATTTTTATCGAAGGGAAAATTCGTTTATTCTGCTCCTGCATTCGGGGACGCCGGTAAGGTTAGTATTGTTCGACTTTTTTTCTCTAAAGGTTAATTTTTTTTTTAACTTTTGAAGGCGGATATTGATTGGAGAGAAATTCGGCCCTTATTTGATTTGCGCGTCGTGAAATGATTTTGTTGTTTTCGTTGTTGAATTATGCTCAAAATTCTTGGCTCTGGTGCTATTATCCTGTGAATAATTCCGTTTGCTGATTGCTTGATCTTTCGCGTAGCTACTCCGTTGACGGTGGGAAAGCTCTTGCGTATTTGGAAGTCGTAAAAATATAGTTTCTTTTAGGACGCTTCTTTTTTTGCAATGACTACAATTTCATTCCGATTTGATCTTTTCTTTGACAATGCGTTTCGATGGCTAGTATTCCTAATTTCCGCAGCCCAAAGAATAACGGCTAACTTTCTAGGACTAATTCCATAACTGGATTCTCAAACTAACATTTTACCAGTGAAATAATATTTCTCTTCGGAGTGCTTACTTGCTATAGAAAATAAGACGACGTAGTGCACGTATCTGTATGCTGGAAAAACCCTAGTCTTAACATCACTCTGCTTTTTCCATTTCTTTACTTACCACAGATTATAAAGTAATTTGTTATTCATATTTTGTCCAAAACGCTCGCTTATTTTTGTTTAGTTTTGTTTTTCTTCACTTTTAAACGAGCGAAAGAGGGCTAGGCATGTTACAGGACCCAATTTTGAATGTCGATAGACTTCCGGCATCATGTAACTTTCGTCAAGGATTTTCATGTTACTGAGGCAGCTGATGCAACCTTACTATGGTCAAGACGTGGGTGCGTTTATTTGTAAATGTGCTACTCTTAAAATAATATCCTGAAATTTTAGACGCTGATAGTTTAATTGATTGTTTTTTCCGTACTGTTAATATTTCGTATTTCACTTGCCTCTTATCCGCGGCAGTAATCCGTCAAAATCAAAATGAACATTTACAATAACTCCACCTATTTAGTGGATATAAAGAAATTTCATTGCACTTAATCTTAGATAAATTTTTGGCAGATTATAAAGAGCATTTAGCGGAAAGAAGGATCAAACGTCAACCATAGTTTAATTACGCCTTAGATTAAAAATGAAATACTTAGATCGGGACGACATCTGCAAAATTTATATAGTGCGGAAATGGCTCGCTAGATTTTGCCAGGAAATACCACGGAATGGGGATTTGTATAAGGTCAAGGTTGGCCTTGTATAGTCGCTCTCTCCTCCCTTGCGCTTCCAACGCATCGCTCGGCTTTCGGGGGACAAAGGAATGGAGAGGAGTCCGCGGTCCATCGTCCATCCGTTTGGCTCCTCGCCCCTTCTGCTAGGTGTTTAGCGGGCGGAAGGAGCATGCATTCTCATCTAGGACTAGCAGAGAGATCTCACTCAGTGGAACCAAATAGAACGTCCTCTAAGGACGAACTTCTCACAATGCTGCATTCAATTCTCAACCCTTTTGTTTAACCGAAAACATTTTTGCTAACAGGAAGTCGATACTGAACACTCCCAACCAGGCAGGTGAGACGAGTCCCTTGAGTCCAAAACGAGTATTAGCTTTTTTACCCCTCACTTCTTTCGTAAAAATCGGTCTCGGCTCATAGAAAGTTCACAACAGCATTTCAGCCGAGAAATGAATGCATTATGGAAGAATTCGAGTTTCTCTCTTTAATGCGTAACGCTCGCGGGAATTTGATTGGACGATTCTTGGTAAAACTTGATATTCTTTTAAAGGAGCAATGCTCAGCTTTGGTTTTTATTATTTATTACCTTTTGTAATAACAGGTGATACCTTGTATTACGTGAAAGGGATGGTGAGGTTTTTCCATTGCATTTTTATTGAAAAATAATCCTGGGGCAAAATGCAGATAAACGCTCGATGAGGGGAGCCTGTTCATTTTTTACGACCACTTAAACAGATAAATATATATATATATATATATATATATATATATATATATATATATATGTGTGTGTGTGTGTGTGTGTGTGTGTGTGTGTGTGTATGTGTGCGTTTGTGTGGGTCGCGGTAGTCCAGGGGGTAGAGCGTTGGACTGTTGACCGGAGGGGCCACCCTCCGACCACCCTCAGACCACCCTACTGTATGTATATATCTATATATATATATATATATATATATATATATGTATACATATATATATATATATATATATATAACTTCTTTTACGTATCTTCAATGTCACCGGCTAGAAATGAAATTACAGAAATCCATTCGTTGTCTTTCATTCGTACTTTTCGAAAGAAAATTAATTAAATATACTGGATAAAATTTTGCCATTTTTTTTATTTTCGCGAACCGTTAAAGATAGTCAAGCCAATTTCTCATGAAAATCCCCAAATATTGTGAAACTGTTATGAAGTTGAAATACACACATTTTGGAGTTATTGATTATCTATCGAGGATAAAAGCCGTTACATTAGCATTTGCCAATCACTAACGTATGAAATTGAATGATTGTAAGGCATAGAGGAAGGAGGGCCTTGGTAAATGTAGAAATCATGCCAATTTTCTTTTTCTGTCTGAAAATCTCTGAACCACATACGACTCAAATTTGAATTTTAAAACTAATCAAATTCACGGCGCTAGCGACAAGTTATGTGGGCACAGCTGTCATTTAGAGCATTTTAGAACATTGATAATAAAGAACTGAGGAGGAAAAGACTAGTCGAAGGAAAATTTTCTGCATTCTGTCTCGCCCTAAGGTAATGTGGTGCTCACAGTTTTACTTTTGGTGAAAAGAGGGCCGCGATGACATTGGAAAATAGTACTCTGGACCTTGAGTACCGAATTTAAAACCTCGGAAACACTTCTCTCGTCTTGAATAAGGAAATTTTATTTTTTTCTAAAATGTTTCCATCGACGAATCATCCCATATCGAATCTGATCACCTATGAAAATCACCATACATATATCTCTTCTTTGCTTCTGATTTACCCGATTGAAAATATCAAAATAATTTATAATAATAAAATTTCCTTTTTACACTCAACATGAAACCAACGTATTAATCAATCACAGGTTTAATGTTAAACAATTAATTTGGGACTCTAGATAATGTATAAAAAGATACTTATTGCTTTACAAGAAATTTAATTTAAATGAACGCCTGTATTTTTTAACTTTCCGCACAAAATATTTGCTAATTAATGATATTTTAATAGTGGATTTCCCTTTGACTCAGATGTATTACATGAGTTTCTTTATTGATAACTCGAAATGTAAATATTTGCGAAAAAATTTTTGTTAGAAGGAAGGGAAGGAATAACGTGGCTTTGATATTTTAAATCGTAATATAATTGCTTTTCTTGGGTTGTTTGGAATTTATGGAAGTTCAGTTAACGATCACTAGGGAAAATTTCACGAGTACATAATTCTGTTATGAAACAAAAGGAAATAGCGATCGATATACGACCCGCGTAGTCTGGCTCACTGCGAGTAAATATTTAATTCATAATCCACGGGAAATTTTGGACTGAATGAGTTGCATGCATGCTCTCAATCTGGGAAACAATATTCAATTGATATTCTTCTATTTACGCACTGAAGAAAATTAAAACTCTATTTTTGTGGTTGTCGATTTCTTCTCTCTGGAGCTAGAAGACTAACAAACGTATATATACTATTTCCTCAGTAATTATTAATTGTTTGAGGTGCATTTTCTTCCTTCTACTAATGAAAGACACATCTGAATTGTTCCGTTTAATTTTTATCCAATGTTTGCATTATACCATTAAGTTCAATCATTCTTTTTCCCAGAGGGGTTATTTTAACTATTAATTTATCTTCAAAATGATTGTTCAATTATTTACCATTTTTACTGGAATGAAAAAATAGTGATTGATTAAATCAAAATTTCTGAAAAAAAAGACTAGAGAAACCGAAGTAACGTTCCCCACTTCTATGAAATAAGAATAATCAATTTTGATATACCTAATGGAACATTGTTTCACCGGCCATGCTTTCTTCTCTTCCGTTGACACTTTAGACTTGGGGTAATGGGTTCAAACCCTCTTTTGGTAACAATCGGGTACCAGTTTGGTAAAAATTGACCAGTGCAAATTTCATCCATTATCTTACGTCAAAATGAAAGATTTTACGGAGCGTTGCGTTTCTTTATCGCTGTTCGGATTTTATTTCGATACATGGGAGCTCATTTTTTTGGACGCACCTAAAGCATTGACGTGCTAAGTTCATTTCTTCACTTAAGTGCTGCGTAATGAATCCTTTTCACGTCCACCTGAGTTTTTTTGATGCACGGTGAAGTTCAGGTTAGTGGCAAGTGAGGTTGCACAAGTCCCTTAAATCCCTAGCCTCCCAGCGGTGCAAAATCAAAATTGTGAAACGCAGCATTCGGTAATCGTATTTGTTTTAATTATTTGCGAAAATGGAATGGATTACTTGTACAGCGCCTACGCTTTAGAGTGATTAAAAAACATATTGACCTGACTTGAAATTTTAACTTTTACAGTACAGCCCTTTTTTTTTAGAACCACCCGTCGTAATTGACAGCCCGCTAAAGAGAAGTGTTTCATGTGATGAGTTTTTAGGTAGTTCTGCCCTCAAGCTACAGAAACTCAGATAGGTGTTTTGAAAATTTCATCAAAAGTCTCTAAATATAAGTTTATCTATCGGAAGTTTTAATTAAACGTTTTTGCGCTAGGTTTATCGTATATTTTTCTAAAAATAAACTCAACATGATCTCTTATGGGCGATGGTATCCTCAAAAAAATATAATGTTTAAAAATGAAGGGATATGCCAGTTTTTCACAACCAATATTCAACAGGTTATTGTAATATTTTGCTATCGTAAATAAAAATCTCCTCCAACATTACCTCGGCCGATATTATGTTTTTTGTTCAAAATAACTACGAGCATGTCCTCCTTTCTAGTTGTGACGTCGAAAATGGGGCATTTTATGTTCGTAATTATTAACATGTTTCCATATTTTTAGTTAAAACCATATTTTGGCTAATGGCTGCAAAATAAATATTATAAATTTTTGAAACATATTTTTTAACTATATTTTGTTTTTGGATAATTTTAGCATTCCTCTTTTGAAAAACAGAAATGAAATATGATAAATCATTGGTTAGGTACGCCAATGACTATTATTTTCCTCCTAAACTGTTAAAGCGCCATTAGATATGGGTTTTCAAGTTTCGCGACTGATTTGATGATAATTTAAAAGTTAATGGGAAATTTTTCTAAGCATGGATTATAATTCTGGAATATTATCAAGCTATTAAACTAATAATATAAGCAAGCTTCTGTAAACTTAAATGGTGATAAGTTTTCATTTATTATACAAATAAGTGTATGAAGACTATTTATATCCCGAACTTTATTTAGGCTAGCCTAGACTACCTAGTATGAATATTATCTTAAGAAAGGTAGACTATTAAGGAAAATGTGTTCAAAATATTTAAAAATTAGTAATGTACTTAGAGACGATATTTAGGAATATTGGTAAGGGTGAATTTAGGAATGGGTGCTTATAGAGTTTCACCAATAAATTCTTTTAATCAACAGTATGATGGGAAATTGAGTCGAACACTATTTAACATAATTGCTAATGGTTAGTTATTAATTTCTTTTACATTCATAAAATATTTGCTCGATTACGTATACTATATGTTTTACTATGGCTAATTCGAAGAGATAACAGATTGGTAATTTTTCTAACGGTAAGATGATTGAACACATTTAATTAAGTACAGACCATGTATAAACATACTCCATAGAACTGTATACATAGATAACTTAAAAGCAATACGAAGTAACATGCGTAACTGCATTATTATTGGGAAGGAGAGTTTGAATTCATGCACTATCGGTGAGTCAGCCGAAAACATCAAAAGAAGTTATGATGTCACAAATATTTTTGAAATTTCCTTCTAAATAATTTGAGGGTTCGAAAAGGTTTTAAAAGGTTACGCAATCAGAATTGTTCACTCTTTGATTTCCCAATTCAAAAACTTATATTTCGCAGTGTTAGGTTTCATTCTATTGCTTATTTTAAAGGGATGATATTCTCTGCCGAGATATATCAGATTCTGTACTTCTTAACTTAAGACCAAACTTTGTCTTAGTTGATAATTATTTATATTATCGCAAAATATCTTTCTTCTACAAGGTGCTGCAAATTGACTTCCTTCTTTTAAACGCAAGACGCTTTCAAAAAAGGAAGTTATGTTGCCGCACCCTGTATTTCCTAGTGAAGCTCATAGTATTACTACTAGATGTTGGTTCCGCTGTCTGTTCTCCCAAACCGTTTTAAAAATACCTGGAAGCATTCCTATTTCAGCAGTGGAACATGACCCACGTTCCAAATCACGATTTGTGGTCGAGCATTGATTGCTGTCGATCCATATTGGATAAAAGGAAACAGTGCATCGAAATATTTTTTATAGAAAAACCTATCCTTGTGCTGCCATCACAGTAATGCAATTTGCTCTGATTGCAACATTGCAATGCGAAGCAGAGGCCCGGATGTGCTCTATTTGGAATCAATAAAACTTGTAAGCTCCTAAACTCTGAATTCATCGTCGTAGATAAACGTGTGGACACTTCAAACGGGCCCCAGCGAACAGGGCCGAAGTATGGGGAAGGGTTCAAGGCACTTCTAAGAATAGATAGTAAATACTGTGTTCAGTGCATCCGTGATTATGGTTAAATTAATACAAGAGCCCCGTATGTTTCCCAACCGTGGCGGAACACAAAATCCGAGCAGAATTAACCTTTTCAGAAAAAAGTCATTTATTGTATTGACTCACATCAAAACAGTGAAGTAGGACGCTTGAACCTGTTAAGGGTGCATAATTTAATTTGTCCTCTGGGTGTCCAATTCTCCAAACGCGTATGCGGATTACAACGTCTGTCGGCAAGGTCGCCTACGGTGAGTTCGTTCGCCGCGCCCTCCGTGAAATAGTTGTCGGCGGACAACTTGAACTACTAATTCTTCTCCATTACACCATTTAAACGTCCATGCCAACGTTATCCGTGCCGGATGGCATGTTGATGAAAATACGAAAGAGGTATATGCTTTTAGGAAATTCAGGATCTTTCATCAGCTAGAGAAAAGTGAAATAATATATTTCGAAATATTTTAAACGTGTGAAAATCATGGAGTGTTACCTTTAGCTTATGCTAGTTGCCATAAATGTATGAAATTACTCGGCTATGACTAAAGACACTTGGTAACTTCCCACGCGTTTGTATAAATTGTGAACCTCAGTTTCAATATTTGCAAGTCGTTTTGAGGGAAAGATATCTTTCGTTTTGAAAATACCACGTACATATTGAAATTGCGGTCAACAACGTGCGTAAAATGTTTAAGGAAATAGAATTGTATATTTCAATTATAAATATAGAGTGTTTGCTCTGAATTCGGCAATGTTTTAGTTTCCGAAGCTGAAAAGATTATACATAAATAAACTAAATGCAATTATTTAGATGACTTGATATATTTCTCTTTTGGTGATGTAAGCAAGCTGCCATGGGATAATCTCCTTTCCAGGTAATCAATAATGGTAGGTGAGCATTTGGGTTTTACGGAACTAAGAATTGAGGCGTATGGAATTCACGAATAAACGATAAAGAGTGTCAAGTTCCTCTCCCCGTGCGTTAGCCTTGGTTTCTCGCGAAGAACTACTGACCAAAATAAAACAACGTTTGGGTACTTTTCATTGGGTTTTCTAAAACCATTTGAGGGATTTGAACCTTAGACCCTCCCGCCAGTAGTTGATCTCTCTATTGGTGCTTGGAAATCTCAAACTAACTCCTTTTGTCACTCTCGCAACTATTTAGCACTCATCTACTTCGTCTGCGCATGATTTTTTTTTATTTGGCCTTTCATTAAGAAAATAATAAAATGGCCAAAGAATAAGTGAGTGATGTTAAATTTTTTGTTGATACCTCATCATTTTGATTCACAGATTCTGTTTAATTTATGGCTTTCCAGC
Organism: Hetaerina americana; assembly: GCF_022747635.1. Lineage (NCBI taxonomy): Eukaryota > Metazoa > Arthropoda > Insecta > Odonata > Calopterygidae > Hetaerina > Hetaerina americana. The sequence goes on from NW_027286070.1 coordinate 47,490,633, forward strand.
CTCCGGAAGTAAATAAAACTAAATTATCATTCTATTCTGTTAGTGATTTGCTGGTGAATTCATTTTTTGCGAAAAAACAAACCCTTGAGTCTATTTTATTTACGTTCACATTCCTTCTGTCATCGGACTTACTGATTTAGCGAGCCGTAGAGCGTTAGTTGTTTGTCTCCAATAAAAGAATACGACTGATAACTTTCCAATAAAGTTACTTATAATTGAATCGTCATACGGTAAATCCAGAGAATTATAGGCCCGGACTTTCTTAAACCTCTGTGTTACTTTGCACTCTAACAAGTCAGCATTTTGCTACCCAAATGCATTGAAGTGTGGAGGCCCTAGCCTTAAGGTAAAATTTAAATTTAGACAGCCACCTTCAAATGAAAATAAACTCCTTTATTATCTCCGCAAAGACTCTGTAAATATTAGGAATTTTCTAAATCAATAGATTAAGCTCATTTATAACACTTATACCAAACGTTGTTTTGCACAGTATAACCATGTACATGTATATTGAAAGGTTCTCGATCGATAGTAGTAAATAAGAGTTATATAAAATTTATACTGTTTAAAATGGCCTTTCTACAGTGTTTGGTAATAAATTAGAATATTTAATTTGGAATTTTTGACCGAAGATTGATTATCTGATAAATGAAATTTTCATGCATGCAATTGGTACGCGTATATATTTACTGTTTAGTAAAATTTTTAATAACTTTTTAAAAGTGGCGTAGCCAGAATGGTTCGGATCCTGTCATCAGTAGTATGCTGCATTTTGTTATGATTCTCTATTGACACCTGGGAGTTCTTCGTTAATGACTCCATATCATTTGAATTATCAACTATCATATGACTGTATTATAACATATAATGATAGTATCTGAGACTCTTAACTTTATTCTGCAGACACAGTGGAAAGAAAGACCACCTTGGTGTTCCTCACATGAGTATTTCGCTATATTTTATGTTTCCCCACGGGGAGTCATATTCGTGTACCTTTTGGGATTATATATGTTTTAGCTAACTATTTATATTCCGTCCTAGTAACCGAGTCACCAACATTTAACCAACATCCATGCTTATTTGCGTTCCCTTGTATTCACGTACACTCGAAATATGCACTAACAATATTTTCAGCGGCTCTCCAGCCGAGTAGGCTATTTTTCTGGCTTGGAGATATTTTTTATGACGTGAAAACCCCAGACACGAAATTCAAATGCCTCTGTTTTTCTCTGTGATATGCACGTCGCCATTCAGTGAACATCTCGTCGAATCAGGTAAATATAATTTTACTTCAGCTCTGTTCCGAATAATCTGATTATTTTCTATCGTCTCCTACCCTTTTTCGTTCAAAAAACTGCATTAGTTTTTCTACCGAGGGCAACAAACTTCCTACACCGGGCCGAATACGATTATTTTGATTTTCTAGTCAAATACTTTTATGTTTTCGTTGAAAAATAACTATTTGGGTGCGCGGTTCACCTAAAACATTAGAAAACTAATTAAAAAGTATCCATCGAAATATTTAACTACTACATCTTGGGAAATAGATATGATCAGTATTTCCAGCCTAGGAAATCTGGACCATATCATTTTCACAAGAGTATGGCTAATGTATCACATTTCATGTAACATTATGTGCATTGTAAGGTCATCAAGATAAGTAATTTAACAATATTTTATCGTCTGCATGTTCTGTAAAGAAAATACTCCGAAGTGTTACCAATGATGCGAAATGCTTAGTGAATTACTTACGCTAATTATAATACCGGAAATTATCATTTTGGTCTTAAGAGGTTTTAAGTTCATGAGTACAATCTTTTAAACAATTATTAATATTCATACTGAAGTAATTGACTCTTCCATTAGAAATATCATTAAAATTTCCTTGTTCAAATGCAATTCCAAGTTAATTGGTGGTCGTGGTGGCAATGGTAATTGTATGCCATCCAAAACCTACTGGTCGAGTTAACTCAGTTAAGGTACAGCAACATTGAGTACTTATAGAAAGTTAAGCGGAGGTAGTTAATGAGGTAATGAGACTAGCCATACAAGATTCAGATAAAAGCAATTCAAGGGATTTCCTAGTAATGCAAACGCTTCAAACGGCACAGTGTGATCTGTACACAAAACAAAATATGAACTTTGATAACAGTAATTAATAGACATTTCTGAATTGCCTTACAATTTATTTGGATATATTTTTTAACATTTATTAACGACCAGTTGATATTTCAACTCTTGAAAATAAACGCTGATGAAGTAAATAATAATGACGAAAATCAACGGCGCGAGGAAAAAATGTTTAAATATTAATGAGAAAACACGTTAGCAGCGAAGAATTTTAATGGGATATTGATACGAAGGCAGCAGGTCGGGGTAGAAATTTCGTTTTAGCTGGCGAATCAGATATTTTTTGAGTTAATTGATTGCTTCTCTGATCGGCTGGCAAAAGAATTCCATTTTTGTTCTCATGTGGATAACTGCCGTCCTGTAAACGGGCTTTGAGAACGCTTATTATGCATCCAGCTATCGAGTGCGTTCTATTTTTATTCTATACATCCTCCCAATCATCAACGCGCAACTATTTTTAACCAATGATTTGGTTTCCCCCAATATATCCCAAATTCCATAAAAGAATTTCAGTAATGCCTGGCTTTAGCGTGAACCAAGTTCCTCGACCTTTCTTTCCGACCTCTCAAATGGCTTTCTGTTCTAAGCACTGCCTATTTTTTCTAGTTTTTGTTCCCTTTTGCACAACTCAATCTCCATCTCCCCGTGGGTCTCGAGTTATCAATACTAGCGTATTTCAAGTGCACCAATCAAAATCAAAAATGCTGGCACAATTGATTCATGGCGACGTTTTTTATTTCTGAAATTTAAATTTATGCGTTCCCCACGGAAGGGTCCTTCTTCCCCAGGACATGAATTGCAGATCTCGAGATACAGAAAATGACGTCAGCCATCGCTCGCTGAGCGCGGACCGAATCCTTTGCGAATTAAAGCAAGCTCTTGAGCGGTCGATGCAAAACTTTTTCGTGAAAGTAAACCCTTCTTTCAGTAGTCAGTACTTTCCGAAGATATTTATTCACTCTGGCATTTAGATATTCGAGTGTGTGTACTTGTCATTTGCATGCGATAATTTCTCCCGTTTTTTTTCTTCACGGGGGATTATTTAAGCTTAGGTAGACGAAAAAAAAGATACTCCTATGTTAAGAGGGTTCAGAATATGCGAAAAGTTTAAAATCCCTGGGTGCTCAAGAATAATTTGATTCCTTTTTATCTCAGAATGACTCGTGGGAAATTTAAATGCAGTCAGTACACTCTTACCTTTACGACAGGGAGGCCAAATTCAGCATTTTGATATAATTTTACGAAATTCAGCGCAAAATATTCTTAAATGTGCAATGATATTTGTGTTCGTAACGTTGTTAAGATTTTTCATCGGCGCTGGAGACATTTTCAGTAATCATGTCCAACTATTAAACCGAGACAAAAATCATTTTCCTAGTGTGGCCGATAACTCTAGTATAATTAGCGGATTGCTAAACTTAGCTTTTCCACCTCTCTCCTTGGCATAATTTCCTTTGGTTACACTACAGTAATATAAGAACATGGCAGAAATAAATTGTTACAATGATTAACAATGCAATGAAGTCAAAATGCAATTTTTCAGTGCGACAGGGGTGATAATCAACATAAATAAAACAAAGGCTATGCGATTTTCCAGAAATAAAATAGGAGGGAAAAAACTAGGGCAAGTAGAACTGTTTACGTATCTCGGAAGTGTTTTGGACCAACACGGTCAAAGTAGTAGGGACGTAAGGAGAAGAATAGGCAAAGAGGCTTTCACAAGGAGGAGGGAGTTGATGACAGGGACGTTGAGTAAGGATGTTAAGAAAAGACTCGAAAAATTTTGATATGGAGCGTAGCTATGTACGGTGCGGAAAGGTGGTAATTGAAGCAGGAGGATAGACGTAGATTGGAGGCTTTTGAAATGTGGGTGTGGAGAAGAATAGAGAAGGTGGAATGGACAGAGAATAAAAGAAATGAAGAAGTACTTGGTATGGTGGGCGAAGAAAGGGGTTTGTTGGGAGAAATCCTATGGAGGCAGGAAGTGTGGGTGAAGGGCGTATTGATCGGTAGTAGAATGTTGAAGACTGTAACAGAGGGGAGAATGTTAGGCAAACGAGGAAAGGGCAGGAACAGGATAGGGATGTTGGACGGGATGAAGAGAGGAAGGAAGTGCACATAGATGAAGAGGGATCTGATGTACAGTAGGTTGCTGGATTTTGTTTTTTTTAGGAGTCACAAAATATTTATTTGGTAGTTTTGTCCTTCCAAAAACCTACTTAAACCGGTTGATTACCTTATAATATTAAATATAATGTAATTTATCGGGAAATGCCATTCAATAGATTATATTTATTGAGGGCGCAATTTCGTTCTTCATTTTTGCATCATGCCATCGGCAGCCTCCATTTGGAGATTTCTTTGTTTTTTATTTCTCATTCTACCTCAGAACATTAGCATATTAAGTGAAATAGCTAAATTCAGTTTTCTTACGCCCCTGACTACAAGCAGGAAATTAAGTTTTAAAAACTTTCGAACGAAGTGAAAAAGATCGTCGCGGTTGAAAGGGCCACTGGAAAAGAAAATATTACGTGAGCAGTTCTAGAAACTCTTGGCCTAAAATTCTGGTTAACAAATCTTGATCTTGGAGGACTCTTGATTTTGATGACGTCAAGGTTATTATACTATCCATATTTTTGTTTTATATTTCACTGCTGGTGACACAAAATGAAAAAAATTTGGGCAGCAAAATATCTTGGGTTAAGTGCGTTCACTTTGTATTGATGTCAAATAAACAATTACATTCTAAATTTTGCTATGCAGTTTTCACGAGAATCATCATTTTATGCTCATGGAATATTTGTAAATCGGCATCGCACTTACTGGATCGATTTTACAGATACCCTCACGCAACTACTAGCCTTTTCACCACGTCTTTAACTAATGAATAAAAATTGAAATATCTTCATTTTGTAATCCGTCGCGTTGGTATAAATTAGTCCACCATTGAATTAGCCGCTGCAATTCATAAAAATCTTGTTCTTTGTGGTATCTTTGCTAAAAGAAACAAATAAACAACTTGTAATTTGCCTCCTTTGGATGTACTTAAGCTACCCTTTTCCCTCTCCCACCATTCTTAATATTTCTTGGTTTGTTTTTCCTACGTATTTATTCATTTTACCTTTTCCATCCTTTTGCACACCCACCCCTCAACAGTATTCAATCTACGATAATCAACTTGTTTAACAGATTAAGTTTCCGCACCGTACAAAGCCAAGCTATCAAAGTTTTTACAAATTTTTCCTCAACATCCTCATGTTTCCGTCATCAATTTCCTAATTGTGGAACATTTTTAGCCTAGAAAAGCATCCCTTTAAAAAAAATTGTTTTCAGAATTTCACATCATTAACAAACAAATGTAGGTAAAATATCCTAAAGTAACTTCTGATTGTTCAGTATGTATTTGTATGGGACGATTAAAATTTTATTCAATGTAATGCTCCTAACTTTACCTAGACAACCAACTTGGACTTCTCGTCCTGCCATATACGCAGGCTATCATCATGTATTTTAAGTGGTAACTAAGAAAGTGTATGATCGCTGTGAAGTTCTAGGGCCTATAATTTGTTTTGCTCTACAATTTGACTAATGCACCCAGAAGCTACTCCAAAGCTCTAAGAATATTCTGATTTGTAGTCTTAGAAGTAGCCCTTCTCCTTAACTTCTTTTCTTACCTGGAAATGCGTGTCTTTGTTTTAAATTCTGACAACTTCGCTACTTGAGTGTGATTTGTGCTCCCATTGTGTGGGGCATAAAAGGGAGAACAAAACCTCAGGTAAGAGGAGGCCCGTGATTATGAACATACTTTCGAATTATACAACTGCCAATCCAGGAGAAGAGCTGAATCGCCACGTACACGCGATTGTTCCTCTCTCATATTTTAAAATACAAGCTGAAACAACGCCAGTTGTTGATTCCCATGATTCAGCCTAATTTTCGCGAACAATGATAATTAGTTTGTTTCATATGCGCTACTGAACGGAGCTTTGAAATTTTTAAATACAATTATTACAAAGGAGAGTAAGCAACTTCAGCATTGGAGCAGGTGAACATATCAATTGCAATTTAAGGATATATTTATCATTTAAGCTTTTATTTTGACGTGATTGCTCAATAAAATGAATTGAAATCGTATATCGAAGTTTCATATCGACATGCCAAAGCGGAAAAAGTTTTACGGAATAGGCAAAATTTGAATAACTTGACAATTTAACATAATTTAGCTTACACAATAAGACTCCAGTCGCTCTCCGTTTGTGTCTTCTCTGGATTTGATTAAACTCACGAGACCAATAATTTTCAATATATTAGCTATTTATTCTAAAGTATTTGAACGGGAACATTATTCAATATCTAAATATTTAACTTGGCTACAGTGAGGCTACATAAAATACCTGTCAAACTAGAGATTTATAAAAGGTCTTTCAAATACGAGTACACGTATCATTAAAAAACAAATAATGACAGACAAATCGTAAAAAAATCATGGTATCAGAAGAAATAATAGAAAATTTCTAATAAGAAAAACTACTTTTTGTGAAACATTCATGTAACATTTTATGTTCAAAGAAATCAACGAAAATGAAATGTGCAAATGAAATGTACAAATGAAAATGTAACATTTTATATTCAAAGAAATCAACTATGATTTCTTTTAATATAAAATCGAAAAATGATATAGCCGTAACTTTTCCAGTAGTAGCCACCACCATTTTGGTTTCTTTTTGTGTTGGTTATACCGGAGAATTCCACACCGAGCTCTGCTTACAGGATAACATGATGTAGCCAATTTTTATTTTTTTCTTTCTATATTTATTCATCTTCTCGGGGCACTGACTTTGACTGCGGAAAAACCGGTACGGAATTGTCCTACTGTTCGGGTTTGAGCAGTCTCGGAATCCATCGCGGACAAACACATCTCATGTGCAATTTTTCTGTTAGCCAAAATCTTGATGAGAGGCCATGAAAGTTTCATTATTTATGTTAGCCCTCTTAACGCTATTTGTCAATCTCTTCTCATAATGGCAACAGCCGTGTTAATATTTACTTCCTTAAAAGCAGTGACTGGCGCTCCAGGTCAACCTACTTTCGAAATTAGTTTCATCTCTTTAAGAATTTAAAACCATCTATAGCTGAACGTTACTTTCAAAGGCTTTTTTTTTGCATTTAAGCCTCAGTTGACGATTTGCTTGGGCAAAAAGAGAAATTATAAAACAGTGTTGTGTGCTACCTCAAACATTGCTGTAGATGTACAGAACATGTTTCAACTTGCAACGACAACCGCTGTCGCTACACTAGAGTCAGATCAATGCAGCTGGCACCACATACATGTATATCGTATATACATGTATGCATATACATGATGCATTAAACTAATAATTAGAAGTAAATTTTAACTTGTACCCCAAATAATTTGCGAATAAAATATTAATGATCAACTCTTTATTAGTAGTCCTGTATGCAAGAAAAAAAGACATTTGAGATGCAAAAATGTTTAATAATTTATTATCCGAATACCATGCTAATACAATGCATCTGATAATAATTAATACCACCAAATAATGTAGAATCAACTGAAATAAAATGAAGGAACATAACATTTTGAATAGGACGATATATTTTCATTCATAACATACTTTATTTATTCTCTTTTCTCTAAAAAACAGTCCCATCCCATATATTGTAAAAATATAGAGCAGAAATTATCATTGTGTTTGTCATTATTTAATGATTCATTGCATAATAATTATGGCCTATTAAACTGGCCTATGAGACTGATAAATGGAGGGTTTGGAGCGATCTATTTTGTTGGAAATACCTGAAAATCCAAGCGATGACTTTCTGGTCACTCTAAGTTTTTTGTAAGCCGAATGGCGGCACAAGGGGAAAAAAATGGCACTCCTGCTCTGCGGTGTGAAATTCACACCGCAGAAGGTCGTATTTCAGGAGGAGCTCTATGCTAGACGATTCAAAGAAAACTTCATATCAACCTAGTGTGTATGTGGGGATATGAAACAAATGTGTTATATCTATGAATACACGAAAAAATTGGGCAACTGAAAATTGTCATGTTGACAACAACGATTTTAGAAGAGTTTAATTGGAGAATAGACACTTTTTTTTGGATAGGATTTCGCGAAGGTGGGGGAAAGCCTAAGGCACTACAACATATCGTTAACCAATATTTTCCAATGCGTTTCCCTGTTCTCTATTGAATCGGGAAAAGATAATAAAGGCCGGATAGGGTGGGGTGAAGGGGGTCAAAATAGAAGAGCGGCGCACGTTACACTCGCCCCGGGGAAAGAAACTACTGGGGTCTTCTGGACATTAGGATACTAGCGGGAGATGAAAAACCGTCGGGGCGATTCGGAAGCAATCACTTGCTCCGTTGGGTTCGAGTTGTGCAAAAATAGTGAAGTTTTTTCATCTCTGTGCATCCTTGCCATGCAAGAAATATGGATACATGAATTTGGCCATATGCTATCCACACTCCGATTAATTTCTTTAGAGAAGAGTTAAATATTGAACATATATTTTGATGGCTGCTAATTAATCCCTTACTGGAGAATAATGCCGTTTAAATTTACACCTACTTCGTGATGAACATTACATACATTAGATTGTAATTAATATTTTTCTTGTACTTATTTTTTTCCATTTCACGTACTGCACATGGTGCTCCGTTTTCATAATAAGATTGATATTTCTGTTCCAAATGGAAACAAAAACGTTATCATGATAAACTCAATATCCATCCATTCTACTGCGTTCACTTGCCTTTTCTTCGAATACGGAATCTGTCCAATAAATACGCGAACTGAGGCCATAAATATTTTATTTTGCAAAATTTAGTCAACATCGATTTTGCCCCTCCAAAGTACTCTCCATTCATACTCTCCAAAGTACTTTGTTGAACGAATTCTAACATTCCACGAGGCATTTAAATAAATCGGGTATTATTTTCCACTAGTGACGTCATTTATGAACTATTATTTTGATCTTGAAGAATTATAATACAATTCAATAAATTAGAAAAGCATATTAATTAAATTTGAGAATTACAATGGAATGCACATAAAAATTTGTATGTCACACGGTCGTGTTTTCACTGGTTTTCCGATGACTATGTAGTTATGTGATTTCTGTTGTGGGATCACTATAATTTAGGATCAGTCAATCTGAGGAGTGTACATTTTTATAGTTAACACGTTAAAAAAGAACAGCAGATAGGAAGTTTGGTGAAAAAGGAACATTACAAAAATTCTAGGTTAGTAAAAAATGTCCCAGTGTAGAAGAATTTTAAGGTTGATACTATATCTAGGATTCGCATTCGTGCTATCCCAATTTCAGTTGTAAGTGCGATTGTACATTCAGCCATCTTGAATGCGTGAAAACTTGAACTTATCATTGTCTGCCTTACATTATATCTCTATGGCACTATATGAACATCATGTTATTACTTAAATGTGAAACAGGTTCGCAAAAACCACCTTCTCACCTTAATATATACATGTCAGCGTCAAACTTTGGCCAAAAAGACAGGAGTGTTCGAGACGAGCGTTCTGCAAAAATAAACAATTACTTTATTTTAAGATTCTTAATGTTAATCACTATAAAACTATTTATTTTAAATAGCTAATATTACATCACATCTACATCTACATAGTACCCCGAAAGCTGCCGCAAGGGCGTGTAGCGGGGGGTTTTAAGGTCACCACCCGTAATTTAGTATAAAACCGCATGCAAAACCCACAAATTCATCCCAACCTACTCACAAAAAATCATATGTTTTCATGCAAAAAGCTTTACAACTCATATACATGCAGATACATATACTATCAACTAAAACACGCATGCACCTACGAATATAGTATACCTTATGTCTGCGCAGCGTCTAATCTTGTCCTTAATTGCAAATTGAGTGTCTTTAATATTTCTATTATGACTTTGCTTTATTAAAATTATGATTACTGATTCTCCGGGGAAAGAATAAGTATCTGTATCTATTTGAACTGAAATCTATTTCCAGCATTTTATCTTTACGGCCTGATCTACCTAAGTAGTGTGGGGCCGCAATAATTTCTTTGGTGCCTTTTTTAATCTCGTTTGTTCTGAACCTTTCTTAAAGTCTCAGTCTGACTTGTTCCATTCGCATCTCAAGTGGCTCCCTGCCTAATTCCCCTAAAAGGCCTATCACACTCATCTTCTTATTATAACAAATTTTCGCAAACCTGGTGGATTTTCTCTGGACTTTATCAAACTCTTTTTACCAAATTTTTCTCAAGGATCCCAAATACATGCGGGATATTCCAAATGAGGTCTAACTAGAGCAAAATAATATCTTTCTTTTAGCGTCTCATTAAATTCTCCCAACACTCGTTGGGGGAATTTAATGATGGGGGAATGAAGCCGAGTTTTTGTGAAGCGGATCCGCATATTGTCCTAACATTGTTCTTTTTGACATCAAAGAGGAGTATAGTGATACCTACCGTAAATTGAACAGTCTTGGTATAATTTGTATTGCGTTATGACTACCTTTCTACTGCCTTGGGAATAATTCCGTGGTAAAGGCAGGTTCTTTAAGAGTTTATTTGGGGAATCTCAAAGCAGGTGATTGGAAGGAATAAGAAACACAATTAAGTGGTTACAAGTGGTAACTCGGCTGCCTATCTGGTAGTGACAGAAAACAGGAGATATATCAAGGAGGAATAAGGTTTTGCTTAGAATTGGAATTGGAAAGAGTGATTCCTGAGCGACGGATAAATGTAAAAATCGAGGAATAGCCAGCTGATATTGTCTGATTGATTAATCGAGTCAACGACTACTATATAGTTTGTGAATATTGAAACGCTGCTCAGTATCCACTCCAGTGGAATTGATACTGATATGTTTGTGTATGTTTGTGCGTGAGTGAGCGCGCATGTTTGCATAGTTTGACGTTTAATCTGTGAGCAAGGTTTTTAATTGACCAGAGTATGATTTTATATTTATTTATTGGAAAATCGAAAGTTTTCTTCACGCAAACGCCCACACGCTTCTGCTTGTGGGCGAGCGTCTACAGTACATCGGGCAGGAGATTATCGGGTGAACGAACCTTTTACGTAATAAATATTTTGTGATAATTATGGGGATACTCAACAAAATGATGTTACTTTAAAATACATCATGTAATTTTAGATATAAATACTCAAAGACTGTTTCATACTGTTTACGTTCAAAATGAACTTATTAACTTAATGATTGTAATCATTTCACTGTGCTAGCACCATTTGAAAAGTGCATGCATAATAGAAAACAAAACAGTTCATTCCCGCCATAGAAGGGTTGAATTAATTGAGTTAAATTGAATTATTTAATGCACATAAAACACTTAAAAAACCTAAGACGCCAGTAAATAATTAGTTTTACGCTATCAAATGTAATCTAATTGAAAAAAACCCTTTGGTAACCCGAATGAAAGGATAACATTCATTACATATGTTGTTAATATGCGTCAAGTGGTCGAAGTTATATGTGTTAGCAGCTGTTGACTTTTAAAAAAATATGGAAACAATGACATAAAATTTTTATTATAAGTGAAAGATTCCTGATTTCTTGTTCATAAAACTTTACGTGCACCAACTATTGCTTATGGTTTTTAACATTATATTAAATTCTGGTTTAGGTGTAATCAATTGTTTAACATAAACACATTGATAGTTATAATATATATAGGGTTCGTCCGGAAAATAAGTGTACTGATTTTTTCCCGCCGCTCCAGGCGCGCCCAGCACCGCTCTGACGGGCTGCGATTGGAGGGGGGTATGTTGGCAAGCGACGCTGAAAAAGGCAGTCGGCTCTGAGCTGTGGTGTAGTGAGGAGCTCTGTTAACGCGAACCTCCACGCTCGACCCACGTCACGGAACGCGATGCCGAAGTTTTTGGAGCAGCGTTATTCCATCAAATTTGCGGTAAAGCTTGGGAAATCGTCTACCGAAACTGTCGGTATGATTAACCAGGCTTACGGGGAGTCAGCCATGTCCAGAAACATGATCTTTCGGTGGCACAAGATGTTCGTGGAGGGCAGAGAAGAGGTCGACGACGAACCACGGCCTGGATGCCCATCAACGACACTCACCGACGAAAATGTGCGAAAAGTTCGCGATGTACTGAACTCTGATCGTCGTCTTAGTGCTCGGATGATAGCAGAGCAGTGTAATGAGCCAAAAACAATAGTGCACGAGATTATTAGGGAGTAATTACAGATGCGAAAAATTTGTGCAAAGTTGGTGCCGAAAGTGCTCAGTGATGATCAAAGACTCAATCGTTTGGAAATCGCGACACAACTAGCGGATCACTGCAAAAATGATCCACATTTTTTAGAGAACGTTGTTTCGGGTGACGAGACGTGGATCTTTGAGTACGACCCGGAGTCGAAGAGACAAAGTGCGGAGTGGCACACCCCATCATCACCCCGTCAAAATAAAGCTCGCATGAGCAAATCTCGGATCAAGGCGATGCGCATTGCCTTTTTTGACAAAAGGGGAGTCGTCCACTACGAATTTGTACCTGAACGACAAACTGTAAATGCTGCATTTTACGTCCAAGTGCTCGACAGGCTTCGAAAACGAGTCGCCCGCGTCCGGCCAGCGACCAAAAACATCTGGCGGCTGCATCACGACAATGCGCCGTCTCACACCGCGCTTGTCGTGTCGGACTTCTTGGCCAAGCACGGCGTGGCAACGCTGCCGCACCCGCCCTAGAGCCCGGACTTGGCACCACCGGACTTCTTTCTGTTCCCGAAGATAAAGAGGAGTTTGAAAGGAACGCGATACGGGACTTGGGACGCCGTCAAAGAGGCCGTGACGACGTGTCTTCGAGAGGTTCCCGATGATGCCTTCGCGGGAGCGTTCCAGGAATGGGAACGCCGCTGCAACAAGTGTATCGACTCACAAGGGTCCTCTTTTGAGGAATATTAGCTTAAGATATGTAAAAGTGTAATGAATTTTTTTTCCTGAGCTCAGTACACTTATTTCCGGACGAACCCTGTAGTGTCACTCCGGAATAGAAGTTTTCCCACTTTGTGAATAATATTGATAGGCACGGCAATGCGCAGTAGGTATTAATTCAATCAATTAAATGTTAATCTTGTAGTAGTAGTATTTAGGGGAGGCGACCGACAGCTGCGGCCATTTGCGCCGTTAGGAATGGACAGGAAAGGATGAAGGTTGGAGAGAAACACGGCGTCGGCATTAGCGTACTCTTTACGAAAGGCGCCAAGGGGTCCGCAGCTTAACGTCCCATCCGACGGACGGCGTACTCACTCAAAGTGCCCTCCACAAAGCACCTCAAGTAGGGATCGAGATAACTCTGAAAAATATTCAACATCGCCGGGATTTGAACCCGGGCCCTCTGGATGGGAAGCCAGTACGATAGTCACCGCACCATCTCGATCCCCGTTTTTATCTTCCAACGTTAAATTGGACAACCGTATGTTCATCACTAAGCATTATTTGAAATTAAGGGCTGAAAATATCCACTAGGAGTGGACGACAGGCGGTGAAAACTAGTTCGGAAAGGAAAACACAAAAATCGTTACAATCATTGGAGTTCCTAATACAGAATAGCTCTAACACCGTAACCATAAAAATCTAGGGAGAAATGGATTAACCAATATTAACTCAAGTTATTACGACAAAATCGGCAGCTAAACATCGCAGAGAGTAAAGTGCAGTCACAGCCGATTAACCGTGTTCGATAAAATAACTGAGTGGAGAAATTTCTGGGGAGAAGGGCGAGGAAACTTCGTACCATGGCTTTAGAGAGAGACGGGGGTAGTAGAGTCGAGGGAAATAAGTCGGCTTGGGTACCCTCATGTAATGATAACGCGAGTACGAGCACTTACAAGAAGGAGGTTGTGTGGAATTTCGGGATATGACTGCGGGGATCGGGTGGGATACTAAAAAGGACGGCAGGGGGGAGGGGAGGCAATACGCGGAAAAAAAGACTCTTTCCTCCGCCGCATTAATTCTTTTCCGATGGTGCCGCGCGCGCGGGGCGCAGCTTCAAAAGGGATGTCGAGTGGGACGTTTTTCCCCGGAGTACTCGACAAGATACCGATTTCCGCACGGTTTAAGAAAACAAGGAGAAATGAGTTCCAGAACGAATGAGGGAGGGTGGGAGTGGAATGAAAATGAATGGATTTGATTGGTCAAAGCACATGAGCTAAATTATTCAGTCGTGGATCCCCGCTCGTCATAGATGAATATTAATGGGTTCGTTAGGACTTCTTTTGAGATCGATGTTCCGTGCGTGTAGCTGGCACATAACGGTATGGTTTACTTAAGTGGGGAGGGGACGATATTTTCTCCTATTCCCTCCCACATTTAATTTACTCTCACAAAGAAATAATTTCATCAGATTTGTGGTGGTGACATTGATTTAGATTACTCTTTAATTTGAATGGAATTCCTACATTTAAATGGTATTGACAATCGACGAGATTTTCAGCTTATTTTTTTTAAATATAACTTTTAAAATGCCATGTTATCGAGTGTTCATCAAAATTCACTTTCCGAGTTTTGAAATGTAGGTCACACTTGTCACATTCAGTCCACTAATGCACGCCTAGTTTTTATCACCGGAAACCTAATTACTGATCGACACAGATTAGATTTTTTCTCCCAATAAGAGATAGTTGATAAGGGTAAGAATATGAGAGATGGATGATATGGCAAAGAATATCAACATCCTTATTTGTGTTTCTGAATTCATAAAACTTCGAAAGGTACATCGAAATTTTTTTCCAGAAAATTTCCTGCGGTAATAAAGAAACAAGCGCATTCTTTTTGATGGTGCAAAACACATTTTATGGTTTCAAAAATCTACAAATTTCATCATCAAGGCGTGTTTTCATAATTAACGGAGAGAAAGGCTGTGGTAAAAGTTTCAACAGATAAAGAAGACACGTTAAAAAGTACCTAGATCTTTCATTTGGGCTGTAGATTAGAGTATGATGTTACTTAATATAGCTGTAAGTATTTTCACAAAGAACAATTGCTCATAAAACCAGTAACAGTACTGATTTAAAACCGAAAACGCAATATAGAAAAAATTTAAATGCCACTATTTTTTCACGTGAGTCCGGTGCACATTATTTATTATTATTGTGTAAGTAAAGATTATGATGTTTTAAATATACAGACATTAATCACTCTGATAATGAAAATGATCACATGATATAGCGGAATTAGTAAATTATGGAACAAAATTTGGTGCCACTCGAAGAAAATGTGATATTGGAGAAGAGCGTTGATTTTTGCGGTATATTAGTGGTTGACGTTAGATTTAATTGTAAGCCTTCGTACTTGTATATACTATGAGCATTGAAATATAGTATAATAATTATACTTTAATAGGGGTTGGAAAAAATTTTATAAGGTGTTATAACTGAAACCTAAGGTGATACACCTGAAATAATTATTTAAAAAATTACAGCGTCAATAGTGTTCCAGCCTTTTTGTTAAAGCGATCGATGTCTGTACTCTAAATTAGTTCGAAAATGTGGGGAATAATAGTTGCACTTAGTAAGTAAAAATTGGCGTGGGTACATATATATTATGTATGTATGCTATAATATGTATATAATATATCATATAATATAATCACTTTAGCTTGGGTTGAGCTGCAGGTGCCCAGAGTGCCTTGCCCGGGAATTGAACCCGGGACCCTCCGGTCAGCAGTCCGGAACGCTCTACCCACTGGACTACTGCGACCCGATATAAATAAATAAATATATATATAATTATATATACATAAATATTTACACACTCACTGTTTTGTTTCATTCCCACCGGAACATCATATTAGTTTGTTTTTAACCTTAAATGTAGTAATATTTTATCCTTAAATCAACCACAGCAATCAATCCAAAGATACTTTTATATGTGAGAGTAGTTAACCTAAAATAAGCCTAACGGCTTGTGGAATTTCCGCATCATCGTAGGGAGACCGATTCCTTTCCTTATACTGCTTATGGTTTTCCATGACGATCTGGTACCCGAAAAATCACTCAGCTTATGTGAAGCTGAGGTAACCCAGAGGCCTCATATTGAATGGAACCCTAAACCTTCGGTCAGATCTAACCACTATACTACAACTTCACCCACTGTATCCTATGTTAATGAAATAAAACATTTATTATCGCAGCGATCGTTTCCAAGTTAAGCTTCTGTGGCTGCTCGTAAAAAAATAATATAAATTTGTCATTCTTTTTAACTAAATTTGATGCGAGGACCGGTATGTATCATTAATATCGGCGATATGAACATTTAAGCACTAAACACTAAATACAGCAAATAAAATACTACAATTAGTATTGTCGAGATGAAATAGGCATAAACAGCAAATGATACCCGATACAAGTATAATTTCGTTTTCCCCGACGCACCGTAGTGAGGAGCTCTCCACCGAGTGGTTTCGGCAACCCATTTCGCATTCATTGTGAGCGCACTTCGATCTGAAACAAGGAAAACTAAGCTGCACTCAGAAGGAAAAAAAAGTGAACCTGAAGGGGTGTTGTGGAGGGAAGCGTGTGCTTCGCGGCAAACTCGAGAGGAATAATTGGAGGTGGGGGGAGGAGATGGTGATGAAGGGGAGTAAGTGAGAGGGAAAGCAGAGCGAGAGTTTTTTTGGGGTGTACGAAGACGAGGGGAGGGAAGGAGTGGAAGAGGTTGCTGAAAGATTCGGGGAAAGTTGCTCTCCCTCCGTCGCTCTCATTGTTGCTCCTCGACGGGGAAGGATTGCGCTCGTGGTGGTGATGGTATTGACTTGGGCGAGGGCGGGAGGGAACTGGGGGATCGAGACCGGGCGGGTGATGGAAACACCGCCACGTGAGCTGGGAGAGATAATGATGAAGCGAGCGGACTCAAGCCACAGGAACAAATTAAACGAGAGGAAATGTTGCCGGGTGCGAGACCTCCTCACGTCTAGCTATACTTCAATGGAAGATAGTCATAGTTCTCCGCCATTGACATGCAGCGGTATAGTCGATTTTCCGATGATACTCTTGATGCTACATTTTCCTATTACCTGCCACTAGCTAGACGTTACAAGGTGCGCTTTTAGAACCATACTTTCTTATCTCTGATTTTTAGACTAGATATAGCTCGTTAACCGTAAACTGCACTCTCGATTGAAATACCTAGTGTTGCTTTTGAAAGTGGCATTTAGGAGAAGTTCAGTCCATTTGCTGTTTTAGAGTTTAAATAAATTCCCAGATGTACCTTAATGATTTTGAAAGAGATAATTTTAATCATCATTGCTAAATAAATAATTGTGATAGGATTCTTAATTAAGGCTACTTTTATGATATGAAAAATGTAAATAAAGAAAATCATAATAGTTAACGCAATCAATTTTAGATTTTCTTGTCCACTAGTGTTAATTTTAGTGCAAGCTGAGTTATATACTTTGGATTTTTGTCATAAGAGAATACATCAATGCACTCACATTAAACACTGACTTACCAGAAAAAGTAAAACTTACTTTCGTTGATGAACTTGGTCAAACTGTCACTTACATATGCTATCGAAGTATCACCAGTTATTAATAAAGGTATTTGGACTCCTTCGATCTCTCAATGGGGGGGAAACCAACTAAACGCTTGCTGTAGTTTTTACGGTGAACGTTAGCAATTTGAAAAGCCCTATGAACATCATAATTAGACTGCATGAATTATGAGTACTCATGTTTTAATATTTTACAGAGAACATTTTACCAAGTGAAAATAATGCTGACAAGAGAACAAGAGACATGATAAACTTATCATAAAGGCCTATCTAATATTAATTATATATTAGTAAACGATAGGTCAGATATGAGCTTTCCTGAATATGTTGCCGATAGGCAGAGATTAATAAAATAATCGCCAAAAGAATCTTTTACAGGCTTAATCGTATTATCAACATTTAGTTTTAGGTTAATTATATATATTTATTATATTTAAAGTTAACAAACGTGTAATTATACTGAAGTTACTGCTTCATCATGATGGAGTTTTACACAAAAATCTACTGACCTGTCGATGAGTTCTATGAAGATTGTCGAACAAATAGAACCCTGTTTACACATTCCCTCGTCCCCTATTTTTGGAACGGTTTCGGATTCAAATTATGACGAATACGAATAATTTAAATTTAATGCTGTAGTCTTTCACAGTATATTTTTCCATGAAATATGAGACATTTAGCTGAACGTGGATTTAAAAAAGGATCGCCATAGATTTCTTCTCAAGAGCGAAAGGCGAAGAGAAGATCGCCTTGTCTTCCCCTCTCCGTGACGGGATTTGACGTGATCCTGGGCCAAAAGAGCTTACCGTATGATGAAGCGGTGGCTGTCTCGGAAAGATGGCAAATTGGGTGTCACTTTTTCAGACTCCGGTAAATGTCTTCTCCGAAGGGCGCGATATGAAGATGACGCTGTGCTGAGCAATAGCAAATTATAGCGACCGCCACTTTTGTGCATAGCCCACGCAAAAAAACCGGAGATGCGAAAAAATAGATCTCGATTCACACACTGTGGTTTCTAACATTGAGACAATTAACGGATATTTTCAATACATTATTTCGCTTTATTCAAAAATAAACTGTTCTTTGCAAAATCAATAAAAGAAGTACCCGCGCGACTGAATCCCTATTGTGCTTTGAAGATTAAACTAAATTGTTTAACGAGGATAATATTTGAAAACGTTTAACTTGAAAATCTAGTCGTCATCTATTTGTCGTATTTTAAGTTTTGTTTATTGTTGATAATTTTGCCGAATATTAATAATAGACAGAGTAGGTTTTTTGGGCATTCGTCCGCGTACATTGTTACGTGTAAAAACAAAGTTACGTCGGCTTTCCAATCGCCTTCTTAAGAGAAGCGTATCCACAAGTCATGGAAGTGTTTGCAAAAAATTATTAAAGAAATTGTGCATATAAATTTTGCATTAAGGCGAATATATTTGTGTACTCGAATTAAGGTTAGTCCAAACAATTGATTCTTCCATTCATTGATCACCTTACTGTGATCACGGTATATCATTAGATTGCCTGACAGAATTTCGTCAAGAACTTCAAAACTACCCTGAGATAGAAATCATTCTATTCCTAAATTGTATTTGACATTTAAATTTGGCACAAAGGAGGAGAAGGATCGGTGATATCTTTGCAGCGTCAAGTCAAAAGATAATGTCATCTGCTTTCAGTATGCATGGTTCGGTGCACGTAGTTTTTTTCTTTTCATACGTATCTTCTTTTCTATTTCTATCACCCCACACTCACACCCCCTATTCATGTCTCCAATATTATTCAATTCTAACTGAACCAATTTCCTCTCTCTCTTTTTTTAAGTAAAATATCATTTGTTACGTTCCTTTATCTAAATATTTACTGCTTTGAGGTAGCTCATTCTTCTAACAACGAAGATTCTTGTGCCACCATATTGTATTTTCTCATCTTATCTTATTCTTCCTTAGAAACAATTGTTATACTGCTTTGAATTTCTCTGCTCTTTTTAAACCTTGGAGAAAATTTCAATACCTGGAACGTTTATTATGTTTTTCCAAACCCAATAAAGTTTTTTTTAATGAATCTATTATTATAAAGTGTATTTTTAATGGAGTAGCTTCGATTCGAGTTGTTATGCTAAGGCAGGAATGCAGGAATTTCAGTGAATTTGGAGGGAGATTGATGCTAGTTTTTGCTAAAAAAAATTGAAGTATGGACGGAGTCAGAATTTAAATTTATTGCTAACATATTTATAGTATAGGCTACTAAAGTACATTATAGGAATATTTAAGCATTCTCCAGTAGCACGTTTTTCCACGGCATTATTGTAGATGTTTCAAAGGGAGCAGAGGCAACCTCATTTGACGAACTGCACTTCTATCATAACTTATATAAAAAAGGAGTGCAAACAAGAATGTAGAGAAAGAAATTGCATGTTAATTAAATCTTGAGAAAGCAAACCGGATGTTTAACTAAATCCTACTCGACTACTTGTTATCCCTCTTGGATTTGGATTATAGGGAATACACTTCCTAAATAAACTCCTCAAGAAAGATGTATTGCGCCTATAAAAACTGTAGGTAACCCGAAATAGCATGACCTAGTTCAGAGGCATCACAAAGATAAATTTTAACTTCCATTATCCCACTTTTACCAACACGAACCTGGTCTTTTCCCAAGAACAGGGAAAGCGTGAAACTGACTACCATAATTAACGTGGGATCGCGTGATATAGAGTTCAGCCGCAAGGTTTGCTCTATTCCCTGAACCATGGAGGGTCTGCTAGACTCTTATCTTAGTTGGGATAGAAATAAACTGAATGCAAATAAAACATCCTACAGGAATACACTTTCTGCCCCTCCCAGGGGCAAAATCCCGGTGATTACAATACCCTGGTTCAACGGCATTTTAATCTAGGCGCTTGGATCAATCATCTGTTTTTCTTCCTTCTTCAGACACCCATTGTTTCATTGCATTGAGGGTAGCTACCAGTGACGGCGAGAGGCATACTCTATTGAGTTCGTTTGTGGGAGCGGTCGACAACAGACCATCCAAAAAGCTCCGGAAACAAATATTTCTATTTTCAGTAAGCACTCCCGGTTAAAGTCTCTCATGTTAATTTATAGATACCAGAATTTTCTGGAAAATTACTTTTACTAGTTGTACAGTGAATCCAAGTGTAGGTCTTCACCTACCAAATTGAAAATTATAACATTGCGTTTTTATTTATGGGAAATGGGCTAGGTACGAGTAAATATAGTATGCCTGGTTGTTGCATTCCGAGTTTACACAGAAGAGCACCGAATTTAATCTATTAGGAATATTGTCGTAATCAGCAGTTAACTAGTTTATTTTTGTTCATATTAACCAGTTATATCCTTATTATATATAAATAATTAAGTCATTCCTAATATTTAGTTACAATATGTTTTTGCAGAATTACTGGTTTGGTGTTTTTCTGCGCCGAAACAAGGTCATTGAAGCAAGATGATAGGCGTAGATATTAGGGTTTTCAAAGATAGGTGTGGAGAGGGATGGAAAAGGTAATTGGATAGAAAGGAAAACAAACTAGGAAGTGCTGGTCATGGTGGGGTAGGAGAAGGGACTGCCGATAAAAATCCAAGTAAATCCAAGTAATCCAAGTACAAATCCAATCCTCCCTTCATCCCGTCCAACATCCCTATCCTCTTCCTTCCCTTTCCTCGTTTGCCTAATATTCTCCCCTCTATTACAGTCTTCAACATCCCACTGCCGGTCAATACCCCCTTCATTACAATTCACTCAGCAATGCTTGCAACCCCTTGGCTGACTGACAAACTAAAGCTTAGTCATCAGCGAACCTAATTGATTTTATGTATTCCCCGCCCACTTTCATTCCTACCTCCAGTTCTTTCTATGCCTCTTTAATCATTACCTCTGCGTACAGGTTGAACAGCAACGGTGATAATGGGCAACCCTGCCTCACACCTCTTCCTAACACTGCCCATCCGGTCTCCCCGTCCATTTGTTATATTGTTATATTAGATACTGCATATTCCCTTTTAATTTAAAGTGTATCGCAAATTTTTCTCCATTGTCAATTAAATGCTTAATTCTTTCCCTGCAGAAAATATTTGCTCTGCAGTCGCCTTGATGTTACCTCCAGATTTCCATCCAGCAGCAACTTTCCTTCGCCTCGCCCTCTGGCAGTTACTTTTCTTCCCCTCACCACATCCGTCTCGTCATCCGTAAATTTCCTTCGTTCGCCCTCGGCGAACATTCCCTTTAGCCTCTTCTGAAATTCCATTTACGAATCCTCATCGCCATTCGCTCAACGCGTCGCCTGTATAATTTCCCATTTCCCGGCGCCTCAAAGAAGACCAGCGGATTTCGCTTCTTGCTTTTCCGCTTGGCTGGAAAAGCGGGACTCACGCGAACCGTTAAAGCTGCTTGGTTCAAGATTAAAAAAAAGCTATGATCTTACGGGATGCTGTTTGAGGACTTCAGCAGTAAGATACATGTTTTAGATAGCCATCTATGACAAACGTAACTCAGATTTCAGTGGGACAGACCAAATGAGCTTTCTCTCTGTGTGTATTGCATTTGTGGATACGTTAAACTTAATGTGTTTCGGTTTTGTTCGAATTCAGAAAATATATTCACCACGTACGCTCACAACATCCAACTTTAATCAGCTCCATCGTTGAGAATTTAAAAATGTAACCCATTACGTGATATAATTTGAGGCACCGAGTGGGAAGACTTAACTACGTGTTTCAGCGTGGATATAATTGGATAAATAAGCTTACCGCTTCTGGGGGCTTTACATTGTTTTTGGATCAATTTAGTTTTCAGGCGTACCCTTACTACGTATATTAACCCCAATTGAGTAATAGTACCGAGGGAAATATGAGCTTAATGCTATCTAACACCGTTTTACGATAAAATCATTTTATATATTTCTGGCCTTTCGCTGTGGAAGTATGGTATGTGAATGGAAATCATCGCCCATTCCAACAGATTTTTATATTCCACCGGCTTCGGATTCAACTTATAAAAGTCTCTTAAAGGTATCCCATATTCTTCATTCGTAGAAACCGTGGTCGATGAATAAAGTCTTAGTAAATGAAACCTTATGTAAGAGTAAATTATTTTTATTTCATAATAAAAGTTTAAAGTGCCACAAGACAATCATGATGCACCGTAAAAATTCACATGAATTCTAATAAATTAATTGGTACAAATACAATATAGGATTAATTAAAACAGTTACGGATAACAACGGAAATGAAATTTGATGAATATTTATTTTTGCTTCAAATTTATCCCTGGCATTTCATCCATTAGGGTGAGAAGTCCATTTTTACCGCAATCAGCTTACATTTGCTACCTCGCTAGCCCGGTTGTCAACTCGTCACCCGAAAATCAGGGACACATGCTTATGTTTCCAAATC
The DNA here is from genome assembly GCF_022747635.1 of Hetaerina americana. Lineage (NCBI taxonomy): Eukaryota > Metazoa > Arthropoda > Insecta > Odonata > Calopterygidae > Hetaerina > Hetaerina americana. The sequence continues at coordinate 47,513,724 of NW_027286070.1, forward strand.
AATGGATAAACTCTCCATGGATCTATTACATCTATTTGTTTCTTTTTCAACTCTCTCCTCTGCTCTGTATTCAGATGAAAGTATTTTTTTCGCAACCAGTCACGTGGAAACCGAATATGAAAGTTCAGAGAACGATTCTACTATTATTACTCAGTGTTTCTTCCTCTCTCTCTTAAGCCAAAGCTACAGCCTCCAACCCCGCAATCCTCTCCCACCTCAAACCCTGCGCGTGTCCTAACCCTGTTCACCCAACTCCAGCCCACAGACCCTCCTCCTCCCGCCCTCAACGCCATCACCCTCCCTGTTGCCCAAAAACTTTTATCCTTCCACTCCATCCACGCTATTTTTCCGTTTTCGCCCCAAATAAGGTGGTGTCCCTCCATGTACCTCAATCTCTCTCTCTCTCCATGTGTCTCCCATTTGATCTCTCTTTCTCTCCTGCCTTCACTCCTTTGTCACACCACTCCCCCTCTCCGCAGCCATTCTACTCATTTCCTCCTATCCCTTTTGTCATGTCTGCGGGGACTTCACCTTTCCCGGCTTACATTCCGGCAAGCGACCTCCTCAGAAACTCATTCCAACCGCTCGTGCGGAATAGAAAAGTTTTATGCATTCTCGTTCCCTCCTCCCACCATCTTGAATGGATTCATTCAGTTTTCTTCTCCCCTTTTCTCTTCCCAACTTCTTCTTTTCCTTACCACGTAGGTGTCTCATCCTCCTATTTCGGCAGTGCAACCAAGGTAGCTAGTAGCTCTGCCTTCTACCCCACCGTGGGTGAACCTATTTCCAGAGCTGTGTTCTGATGCGAACACGTCGTTCCCCATTCGATATTGCCTCAGCGCTTTCAATCAGTTCTCCGGAACCAACGGTGTTTTTTTATTTCGAGGAGGTGCACTATCGTATATTCTGCCAAAATCAACGGATCTTTGATTGTCTCGGTGGAAACCGGCGCTACCAACTAGAGTTTAACCTCCATCTTTATAATTTGGAGAATTTTATTTTGTTTTGTATTTCTTCCCCTAAATGAAATGTCGATGCCCATTATTGTGCCACTCGTGTGAGCGGCACAATAATGGGACGGCAGAATAGAGCACAAATAGAATAGCAAAATTTAAAAGGACACTCACACGGTAAATTGTTCGAGCTTTCGGCCCTCTCAGAGGCCTTCTTCAAGTGAGACTGGAAATATCATTTTCAGAGAGAGCCGAAATATGTGCTAGGATGTGGATGAGGAGTAGAATGGAAAAGGCTTAATGCACATACTCGTAAAATTAAACAAATGAGAAGTACCAGATATGATAGATTATAATGAATCAGTTATTCATCATGTTCGACTTCCACCACATCACGCCGGAAGCTACTCAATTTGGAGAGGAGATTGTTGAGAGAAATCATAAGGAGACAGCAAAGATGGATGGAGAGCCTTTTGATTAGGAATGGGACGTTGAAGATAATGATAAAAAGGAAAATGTTAGGCAAACAAGAAAGGAATATTATTGGAATATTAGACGGAATAACGAGAGGTTCAAAGTATGCTGAATTAAAAATATTATTATTGTAGTGCATGGTATCAGGCTTTCCTTTTAGGTGAGGCTTAAAAACAAAGATGAGGTTGATTTGCCCGTCTATTCAAATTTATACCATAAATGGATTCCTACATAATAATAATGCTTCAAAGGATAGATAGTGACGTGTGTTATCATCACATATTGATACATTGCCAATAGTTTTTCAAGAGCACTGAATTTATTTTTAGGCTTAATAATGAAATTTTCTGAATCTAAAAAGATTCTTTCATTATAAACATTTAGATGCATACAGGTAAGTAAATATGAAGTGAGTTCACTGATTATTCACCAGGAAAAGTTTATGAATTGATTCATAGAAGTTGCTATGTTAAAAGATTAATAGAAGGTTTATATTTCTCAATCTTTTCTGTAAAGGTTGCGACTTAATCAACTTAATTATGCACTCAAGCTCATCTTTCATGGAATAAATTAGCATTTATTTGGTGGATTAGAGTTTTTGAAATGAGTCTCTATAAAAATCTTCTCTTTAATCTCATAATCAGGTACTTCAAGAGGTGGCCTTGTTTTTTTTTCCAACGATCCCATCTCATAAAATTTCGACTGAGGTTCGTGCAGCTTCATCACAAATTCAAATGGTTTGCTTGATTTAAGCTCTCTCTTTCTTTCTCTTCGCCGCGAGACTCTAATGCCTGAATTTCTCGAAAATCGTCGGAAGAAGCGTCATTTATTTATATCCTCTCTTCTTCCTCTCTCCCGGGAAGCCGATCAATGTCCTTTCGCGGTCTACGTGCGGATCCATTCCACCCCCACGCTCTAGGAGTCCTGCCTAATGAACTGGAAAGTCCACGCTTGAGACGTGTTGATTAAGCTCTAAGCTATTGAGCTGAGCTTTCGGTTGAAAGACCGAGACTTGTCTCCCTGCGTGAGCGTTGAAGTGTGCGACGTGGCTCATTTCCACGTACTCTTTGAGAGTATCTCTTCTTAAGGATGGGGTGCAAAGTTCCCCCCTTCGCTCATCCTCCTTGCTCTCCAGAGTGGCATGCGCCCTCGGGGAAGGGATTCGGTGGAGAAGGTCAGGTCGAGAGGGTTTCTCCTCGGGGTTATCGTTTTTGCCATAAAGTATTGTGCCTGCCAACAAAGGTGTAGATCAGTCCTAATGACCAAGGACAGTTTAATCATGTCTGCTGTTGCGGATATCATTCCCTTTTAACTCATACTCTTTAAGTACCCTTGCATGACCAATTTAAGTTGTTGGGATTGATTTTGTAAACTGCGTATGATACGATTGATAAGTTGTGATTAATACGTTGTGCACTATTTCAGCTAGCACTTTTGTCTCAAAACTTATGAAATTAAAATAGTATAATATATATTCTTTTCAGTGTTTCTCATAGTTTTTTCTTCTCTCATTCTTTCTAGACCTCTATTAATCATTCATCTCTTCCTGGAACCATTTCATGTGCACCATTTCTTCATTGATTCCAGGCTTTTTTCTCTGCTGCTGTTCCATATTCCATATTTCTGGACTCTTTGGGTTCGGTTATTATTGCTTATAACGTTGGAGTGCTGTTGTTATTTTGGCATAAATGTCTGATATGCACTGTTTTCGTTTATTGTGCCCCTTGTCCCCAAAAAAATCATCCATCTACTATATTTTGGCTGCCAAAACTCATCGAGTAAAATGGATTGATTTAGTGAAGTTACTATGTAAAATTCTCTTTGATATTCTCTTTATTATGTTCATATACAGATTCCTTATTCCCAGATCACCTAATCTTGAAGTTTATCACAAACTGCCCTTCCACTGACATTTCAAGCACCTAAGTATAGACATGATACATGCATAAGCGACCGACATTTTGAATAACAGGCGTAAGAAGTACATAATCGAGTAAAAGTTGAAGTTTAAATTAATCGTTGCAACTTTTAAAAAAATCAGCATTTATCGTGGAGGTAAAAATACACCAGATTATTTCTAACTTTTCATGAAATCACCAAAAAGAGTTTAATCTAAGTCCAACTTTCTAAAAGCATTTGATCCAGCTTATAGTTTCATAGCATTACCAATGACTTCGAAAACACGAATAAATATTTGAAAACGAGATAAAATAGAGGATAATGATCAAAATGTCATGTTGTAAATTATTCACGTTTAGTTTGTAAAGCTGATACTACAGAAAAACACATATAGTGTTAGAGTACTCAAGTTCTGAGATATGTTGTCAACATTTTCACATGTTTGATTACTTACTCCTTATTGTAAGAATAAGTTTAATAAATGAAAAACGACACTGAATTTTGCCCTGCAATTGGGAAATATGAGGAATGTACTGAGTATCTCTAGAGGCATTTCGAGTTTATTACACTCGACTAATCAGGGTACATTGATAGAATATCGTCTACTTTATATAATTAGTGTGCGAGGGACTATTTGAAACTATTAATTCATGAGGGTAGCATCCTACTTTCCCTCTCCTCTTCGGCGCTTAATGAATAATGGCTTTCAGTAGATATTGAGCTATTCCATATCCTCACCGCAACATCTCGATTACGCATCGTTTCCGTTCTCGTTAGAGCTTTAATTTCCTGCTTCAACACACCTTTCATTTCCACCCTTTTTCCCGATTCCCCTCTTTCACTATTCCTTCCCTTCCAAACCAATCTGAGTGGGTTGCTATCCTTATGAAAGACTTGTGAACGCTGAATTTCCCTTTATGATGCTATTTTATGGTCTATTTGGCCTCCGCACATTTGTGCATTCGACATATCGCCCACGCACGTATGTTCCCTTTTCGATGGAGAAATGATCAAATAGCCATACTATCCATTCCCAATGAACTAGAGCAACCATGGATATTTATTTTTATATCATTGAACGAATAGATCAAAAGTTTTTTTCACTTTTCAAAAATGAATGCACGGTTTTGAGTGAAATGAAGTTTTTGATTTAAGCGCATTCTACTAAGTGAAGTATTTAGCTGCCGGAGCTGTATATCTACATAGTATTCAGTAATTCATCACTAGGGTGTGTGGGCAAGTAGTGATTCTACACCAAGCCTGCAATATCTGTATTAAATTTTACTTAAAAGTTGGTTACCAATTAAAAGCAAAATATTTTGTATTCAATGTTAAATATGGTTTCATGCACTACAGACTCTACGGGGAAATACTTCTTTTCGCATGTGGAAGGAGGTGTCAGAAACAAAAAGGAAAACAATGCTAGATAAGATAAAGACAACATTAGGCTAGGCTACTTGGAAAGAAAAAAAATAATACTTTTCCCCAATGATTATTACAATTCCTTATCGCTTGTGGGAAACATTGAATCTTCAATCTATCTGTTCTGCTTTTAATCACTCTAGCTTTATTAACGTGGCACAAAAACAAAAAAGGTTACATAAAACAAAATTTTATTAACTAGAATAAAAAAATGACATTTTTCCTTACACCGCGGTCGTTTGCGGTTATTCTGATTCCTTATTGTTTTCGGGATAAGTGAAATCTCAAATCTGTTCCAGAATTAATCACTCCAATATTTTTATTATCTCTCCTTAAGCGCTTATCAGATCTTCTCATCTGTCCTCTAATACCCTAATTGCCTCCCCACGCTCATTGCCTCCTCAAAAAATAATTTATCTTCTGACATGCAATCAGTACCCTTCATTTTACATAGGCAAATGCATTACCCCTTTATTCATTCACATGAACATATCACCGCTATTCCTGTAATTCTGCCTCACTCTCTTCCCTTCCTATCTCTCACACCCGAATTCCTACAACCTTTCCCTCGATCAGTGTTTCTTCCGAACCATCCTCAGATCCCTACCTAATGCCACAAATAGAGAGGTGAACACTCGAGAATCCTCATATATATTATCATTCCGATCGTTTGAATTTCTGACCTGGCTGAACTGTCACCGCTAGATCCTTATCGCTTTATTCCTCCCTTTCCAGCACACCCTGCGCTCCCCTCGCCCCAGCCTTCGCATTTCCTTCACCCGAAACCTTCCAGTTTGACCTGAAGAAGACCTCAGAAAGCTTAAACTTGGTGAAATGCGAGTGTCCTTTTTCATGCTTTCTTTCTATTTATATTTTTTTGTTTTATTTTGACGTCCTAATATTATATTGTTCTCGTGAGTGCTCCTACATGATATATATATATATATATAACTGGCCCCCCTGCCATGATGTGTGAATTTCACACGCCGTCGGGCTTAGTACTGGGTGAACTCTACCATCACCTACCAAACCGACCTTCGGGTTGATTACTGTGTTTATGGTTTTTTTTATATAATATATATATATATATATATATATATATATATATATATATATATATATATAGATAAATCTGTCTCGGTATATATCTCGGTATAGATATAGAAACACTCACAAGAGCAATATAACATTTGGGCGGCACAATAGAACACAAATAAAATAGCAATACTTAAAAGGACACTCACGTAGTGGCTTGTTTGAGCTTTCGGCCTTCTCCGAGGCCTTTTTCAAGTAACACTGAAAATTTTCCTGAAGGCGGTTAGAGGTCTGGGGGGGGGGAGATGGTGCAGGGAATGCTGGGAGGGAAATTAAAGATGGCGGTTAATGGTGGGAATTTTGAATGATCGGAAAGCTAGTACATACGCGGATTCTCGAGTCACCTCTATATTGGTGGCTGACTCGGGTAGGAATTCTAGGATGGTAAGAGCAAAACACTGGTCGAATGAAAGGTTGTAAGAATGTGCGTGTGAAGGGATAGGAAGAGAAGAGAGTGAGGCAGAATTGCAGGAGTGATGAAGAATCCCCGGAGTATCTAGTAGGGCAATAATTCTAAGAGTTAATACACGGGGAATCTCAAATGCAGACACTTACACTGGAATGTGAAATCTTGGGCCGCAAGTCGTTAGAAGTGGCTTTCAAGATGACATGTTAGCAAATTAAATTCAGCGTTTGACGGACAAAACAAGACACCGAAGCCAAACCCCTATAAGTAGATTAGAATTTTAAATAGTTAATGGCGAAGTGTATGTACGGTTGCATGGTATATTCATAGCATATGAAGATTCATGTAGCTTGTGCATAATTTACTTGCAGATGTAACTGGAACAGAGACACAGGGGGCCGATCATTTTAAAAATCATGAAGAGATTTACGACCCTCGTTGTGGTTGAATAACCATAATCCCTGCCATACACCCGAGGGGTAGCTTGCAGGATACTATGCAATATGTTGTAATCTTACCTGTTTACCAGACTTGAGTTTGGTGAACCCTTCTTTTTATATGTTTCCCCAAATAAGACATTGTATTTCATTTCAATTTCAAACTTTTTTTTTCACTTTCTAATATTTTGATCGAAACATCCGCATCTTTCCTTTGGAGATCCACTCAATTGGAAAACATTGCCAGAGAGCGTCGAAATTAGGAATATTAGCGAAGTCATTACATCATGAGATCTTTATTTCTATATCTTGTTGATACAGAAAATGCTCAGCCATTAATTATTTATTTTGGTGAAATGTTTGCACACATCAAATTATTTAAATTTTCATATCACAAAAGATTATACAGCAGTGAATTGAAAATACTCTAAGGTTTGAAGTGTCGAGATACGTGTCACTTTACGTCTCTGGTCGTTGCCACCTCTATCCCAATCACTTCACCTTTCTCCTATTCGTTTCCAGCAGTTTCAAAAAATACCTACCTTCCCATGTTTCGTTCCAATTTTCAACTCCTCCTCGCTTGCCGTCCATTCGTTTGCGCTCGTTATAGCTCTGGAAATATCTCGTGGGAATCACAGGAGAGGACTGTATTGCCTTGGCCTCAGGACTTTCAAAATCCTTCGAAATGGGGGAGGAAGGTTTGTTAAGCGAGGAGAGGTCAGTTCTGGAATCCTGAATAGCCGCCGCCAACTCAAGTGCTTTGAGAAGTTCGGCAATTCTCCTTTTACGTGGCGTCCGGTCAACTGAAAGATAAGGCAAACTATTCTCACAAGTGAAAATAGGAGAGACTGAATTGGAGGAAATAGTTTGGCTCCCTGTCCACCCCTAACCGAGTTTCCTTCCTTCCCCTCTGTCCTTTCACTTTTCACCCTCCACTTCTTCATCCTGCGCAGTTCTGCGCCATCAACTTCTGCGACAGCTATACCTCAATTCATCCTTGCCAACAGGAAGAAACCCTTCTCCACGAAAACCGCATGTCAAAACATTCGATTTCCCAACCTTTATATCCTTGCTTGTCTCACGCAGCCTTTCCAAAGGGCAGCTGTCCCTCCCCCTCACCTCGAGCGGACTAGAAGCCAGTTTGGCCTTTCCTTCACATCCACCTTTCCTTTAATACATGATGCTTACGAGGAATGTGCTCCTCGATGAATGATTGCTCCGTTTGAATGCTTGAAAAATAGGACGTACGAATGCTGGCCACCCCGATGCCTCTTTGCTAACCATTGGTTCACTTTCTTATACCCTTTCCAAAATAACACAAAACTATTAATTAATCATAGTTGTTCGTTGAAAGGACTGTCATTTGGTTGCAATTATTCCCTTTTAAAGTAAAGAAGAGTGTGATTTTAGTTATTTCAGCTTTTTCGTTTCTACTTGCATGATTAGAGTATTACTTTCATCTTCTTTGTAATGGAATGAAAAGCACATGAGCGAGAAAATGGTATCTTCCCGAGAGTTATTTCGTAAAAATTATTCATTAAATCAATATATATATATAATAAATAAATAAATATATATATAAAAATATATATATAAAAAATTATATATATATATATATATATATATATATATATATATATGACATCTAAAACTATTTTGAATGCGTTAGAAATTTGCATTTTTAAGTAGCAGGTAACAAGAATTATCAGGTATAACCCCATTAGGTGGAATTGAACGCAAACTGAATACTCTTTCGCTCATTATTTTATCATTTCCATCCTGTAAAAATAGATAATTTTTCAGATGTTTGAATGGAAGTTCGTCCTGATTGAATATTTATGATAAAACATTAATGAAAATAAATAATTCCTGCTCCAATTTTCTTATACATTTAGTAATGTAATGCAAATACACAAGAGCAATTCTGAATGGGAATAATTACTAGTTTGAAATCAGCCCGCGTCATATCAATTTTGTTTTCCGTAAAACATATTAATAGACTCGAACTTTTAAAGTAATTTTTCATTATTATCCTTACAGCGAATCATGGCAAGTATCCAAACAACAATAAATTCATGTACTTAACATTGAATTATTTGACATGGATTCAATTTAATTTGATGATCAGTTACTGAATTTGGAGTCACATAAAGTTTATTAGTCTCTTGAAAATCTCGAACACGCATTTATTTATCTATTTGAAGCGGAAAATGAGATTTTTAGCTGGCTCATTTCTGATTTGCCTACTTCAAGTAAAATTACGCGTTACGGAGTTTGAATTTGAAAAAGCTAGTGCTCAGTTGACTCAACATTGGGTTTATTTATTGCTATTTTATTTTCAGCATGAAGTATTTGAAAGTTAAATAACTACCCCCACAAATATTCATAGATGTTAAAAATTAGATTATGATGGGTCCATGAAATAGAATAGAAATTATTGAACATTTTGAATTTATTAATGAAAAAAAATTGGAATCTTTCTCAATTGACGTCGAATCTTACTTGGGTTATGTATCTCTTCAGAGTAAACGAATTTTTCCCGACACCCTTTCCTACTGCTTTACTGGTGCGGCATTTTCCGCAGTTTCTTTGGAATTTCTTAAAATGGCTTCTCTTCATCTTTTGAGGAATTGATTTATATTTTAGAACCATAACCAAGAATTTATATGAATTAATGCATTGAGAATCTTTTTCTCAAAAATTAGTTTGCAAAATAACATATGTATTCTGCGTTTCGCATTCTACAAATTAGTTTACGGTTACACTTGGGCGAAAAGGTATTGATACAAAGAGGGAAAAGAGAACTGAAAATGCATTTCTGTATGCTTTTAAAACATTCATAAAACAATTAAAATAGTCTTAATAGATTCACAATCTGAAAGAACACCGTATTGCGATATTTTTTTCAATCTCACACTCCTATACAATCCGATTATACCCTATCGCTCCACGGTCTTAGCTCATTTCATAAAATTGTCTTCAGTTATTTTTGTATTGTAAGACACTATTACCTAGAACACAGTGATTGCCATCAAAGCGAATTGTGAGTTTGCATAGTTTTCAGTTACATAATAAAAAACTTAGTTCCTTATTAAATTTTGCAATATTAACTTATTATTTTGGTTTAATGTGGGTCGCGGTAGTCCAGGGGGTAGAGTGTTGCACTACTGACCAGAGGTTCCCGGGTTCGGTTCCCGGGCAAGTCCCTGGGCACCTGCAGCTCCACCCAAGCTATGTGATTTTTCGGGTACCAGGTCTTCCTGGGAAACCATAACCGGCAAAGGTAAAGGAACATGCCCCCCTTTCCTGATGTGTGAATTTCATACGCCGTCGGGCTTAATACTGGGTGAACTCTATCATCACCCACCAAACTGACCTTCGGGTTGATTACTGTATTTATGGTATTTTGATTCAGGTCATCAAAATAAGAGAAAATAATACAAACAATATAAGAGAAAATGTACATTTGAGTTATAGTTTCTTAGTATTGTCTCTTTATGATCTGTATCTTCATTAAAATATATCAAATCCAGGGTCACCTTTGTGTCATCCTCCCATCACGTTCGGTAATGTGGATTCCCAGAAAATAAAGAGATACTATTTGCAAAAAATCACCAACTACACCAATGGATAGTGACTTGAAAATCCCTGCTACTCACCCGCTTTGAGAATTACATGGCACAATTCAAACTTAGATGACTAGTACGAAAATGTTATTTTCTAGTTCGACTTATTAGCTGTGTAGTATAGAATGCTGCTGACATTCTATCGGTTCGTATTCCTCGAGTCTCAAATTTTACTAAGGCATTCGAAATGGTTCATGGATCCTATGGTGCATATATCTGGAGGTGGAAATTAGATTTATCTCGCACTAACGATTAAAAATGCATTTGGAAGGTGACAGAAATCATCTTAAAGCAATCTGACAAAACTGAGCCGATTCATTTCTTTCCCTCTAATTATAAGGCGAGTGCACCTAACCACCAGTTCAATCCTGAAGCATTTGATTTGGTTTTATTGTTTCGTTTACATTCAGGAGGTCAAGTGGGACAAAAAGAGACTGTTGCGGTCTCAGCATCGGGGCCATATTGGGGGACATTATTCGTTTCGCCCGTTCCTATCCACGTCTTTGTGGCAGCCCAATCCCGTCACACCCTTCCAACCGATGGTGATCCAGCGACTGTTGAGTCTGTCGGCAGACTTCCTCAGAGACTCGGCGGAAGGGGACGTCTGAGCCTGGGCGCGGACGGATCATTTTGCTCCCCATTGTCCCGCCGCTGCCATCACTGTCGTAATGAGATGGGAACGAGCGTAAGGGCTCGGGTCTTCCGGACTGAACGGTCGGTCAACAATGCGACCCCTTGTCCCGTAATAAGGACAGGGTAACGGCCGTGTCGGGTTTCTTTACTCCTTCCCATTAAAAAAGGAAAAAAGTGAGGGAGGGAGTAAAAAATAATCGAAACAAAAAACGGAACACGGTAGAAGAGATTGGGTGAAGCCAAGCGACCCTGTCGGCCCGCGAAACAAATTATCAGACATTTTTAAACATGCGTACCCGTGACGTCACCCGTGATTTTCTATCTCTCTCCCTCTCATTACTGCTCACCCGATTCAATGCGTCCCCTTCTCCTTCGCTCTTTCTCTGTCTTCCCCCGCCCCCTCCCTCCCACCCCACACACACCCTCTCTCTCTCTCGCTCTCCACTCCTACTTGCGCCCCCTTCCCACTCAAACTTCCTTTCTTTATCCTCACGAAACAATAGAGGCTCGCCTTCGTGCGACCTCAACCGAGTCTCTTTAAACCACTTCATGGCACACTCTCTTAGCCATTGCTCCCCTCCGTCCTTCGACGACTCATGCCCACCCCCACCTCTCCATGTTCTGCTTCCTTCACTGCCTCCCTCGTCTCTCTCTCCCCTCATCCCTTTCGCAGTAATTTAACTCCACCTCCTTTGCTTGCTCTCGGCGTTGCCTCAAAACTAACGGGAAAAAGAAATGCGCTCCCTGCTTAGACGGAAACACAGTGAACCTACGAGGCGATCCCATGGCGCGTGGCGCATTGTTTGGGGTCACTGGGTACCCGAAATCATTCTGAAGTGCTCGAATCTGACGTAGGGCTTGCCTTAGGGCGCATGGGCAATGGAAGGTCGTCGTGATCAGGGAAGGTTCAAGATAAATGGGTCTATAAAGATAGTTAAAAGTCTAGGTTTTGGCGTTTTTATGGAAGGGAGCTAGCTTTAAAGGTATGTATCCACCCTTATGAATCCATCCGGTTTGATACTCTACACAAACACCCGAATATGGTAAATACGAGGAGGGTAAAATAGATTTTTTCCATTTTCCCCCGGTTAAAATGTAATCAAATTCTTCCACCCCATAGTCAAAAGTAGTATTAAGTAAAATGCCCCTGGCAGAATTACACGTTGTTCAGGATATACTATTTCCAAACTCAATACCAGCGGATCTATATAAAAACATCCAATAACCCGTGTTTCTCATGGGATATTCTTAAATAGTGATGAGTTTTCTCTAGTTAATTTCGATCTCATACCTCTCCTGAATTTAGTGGGATATACAGTTGAGCTATTAAGATTAAAATTTCTCTACTTAGCGCAGCAGGCTTTATTCTATTGATCGTTCGAAAATTACTCTTTCAGGAATCAAAGAAATCTTTCTGAGGTATTTTAACCAAAATGATTTAAGATTAAATATGTGTTATCAATGCTCATTGCTATATTACTGGATTGATTGAAATATCCCTATTAAATATTAAACTATTTTTTCTATTCAATGAAGTTCCAAAAAGATCCAAAATTTTTCTCCAAAATTTTCTTTAGATGGGTAGTTTAATTAGAAAAGGAATTTCATTTAATGAGGCGCGTGAACATTGCGCGTGGAAAACAGTGAGATTAATATGAATGAGATAATATTCCTGGGTAAAAGTAATGGTTGGTAACCAAACTGTAAGTATTCAACCAGTAATAATTAATAGCATTTGATATTTGCTATTCCCCGCTTCATCTGTCATGCAGGGACTGGAATATTACGAACGTCCTTTTCTTATCAAAATTTTGGCAAGGTTAAAATGGAGCATTTGGATATAGTGAATGATAGTGAATGTTAGACTTTCTATTGCGTTTCATGGCAAAGTTATTCATGGATGTATTTACAAATTGTGCTTGTATGATCAATGTTTCTGAGTAAATTATTTCTCTGTCGAAATGTTAGGTCAACGTTTTCGCCTTCAAGTTTCAGGGCAAATTTTGAGGTTAAGGTCTTAAGATATCTTCCAACGGATACCATGCAGTTTGCGTGATTTTATAATGTAAAAAAGTCAATATAGGAAATCCAGTAAAATACCTAGAAGTAATTGATCGTCTAATTTCTCTCTATGGAGCAACAATTAATTGAACATTTAATACCTTAATAATAGAATTATATTCTAATAATTTTAACATTCCAATGATGATTAAATCTCTGGTAGCACAATACAAATGTATTACGAACGTATCCACTTTAAGATACATATAACATTTACAGGACTGATAAAAAACTTGGAAATTAGATTCAAACTTTAGAAAGTGTGCAGTGATGAATTTTTGGGATTGAAGTAGTTCTCTATCAATCGCTAATAGCCAAAATAATACCGAAATAGAGAATGTTATTGAAGACATTAGGCATTACTCTTAGTACTCGATTAAACCCTTCAGGCGTTACTCTTGACCGCCACCTCACTTGGATAAAACATACACGTGAAATATGTGGACAAGCTAGCAAAAAATCAGAATTTTTTAAAAACAATATTGGGGAAATGTGACTAAAAGATGAAAGAGCAATGCTATCTTTCGATATATGTGCCGCATTTTGAAGATACTGCTCAAATATGGGATTCTCATGAAGTTGGATTGATTGCTGAATTAAATCGTGTGGAGCAGAGAGAAGCTTGATTTGTTGAACGCTGTTGCGGTAAACTTAGTGGTGTATCTAGATTATTAGAGGAACAAGGTTGTAAATCACTCTCGGGGCGAATTTTAAACTACAGATTAAATCTCTTGCTCAATTTGGAGCATATTCCTTGAAGATGACGTTGAAAATGTACCGTCAACTCCATCGTGCTAAGGCAGGACCGATCATGATAATAAGATTGAAGAGATTACGTATAGAATAGCCAGATGTATGACGTCATTTTTCTCGCAAACTATAAGGGATTAGAATAACTGTAAAATACCGCTTTAAGGGCAAAATATTATTTAAAACATTCTATGGGGCATTAAAGTTATATAAGAAATTATATTTCTATGGTACCTAGAATTCAGTCGTTCATTTATCTAACCATTATTTTGTGGTTCTTCTTGCTACTGGTTTTTCTTTTCACATGCCTAGAGAAGTATTTTACGCCTAGATACAGTAATGTATGCTTCCGTGGTTAATCTTAATTCCAAGTACTAATCTTAATATCAAGTACTCTTCATATATATATATTTGTTACCAACAATTTGAAAAAGTACATTTTTGATCACATTCGATGTCTGCCTGGCGTTTAACCACACCCTGACACCCTAGGGGTACTACTTGCTCGTTACCATGTTGCTGGAATACATTTATAAAGGTATTTAATTGTTTCGTAACTCTCCAGCTGTAAAATTCCTTGGCAACGATGCCGATATATACCATGCAATTATCCAGTATAATTTCTCAAGTTAAATTAAAAGAACCATTCACCTACATCTATATCTACAGGGTTCGTCCGGAAAATAAGTGTACTGAGCTCAGGAAAAAAAATTATTACACTTTTACATATCTTAAGCTAATATTCCTCAAAATAGGACCCTTGTGAGTCGATACACTTGTTCCAGCGGCGTTCCCATTCCTGGAACGCTCCCGCGAAGGCATCATCGGGAACCTCTCGAAGACTCGTCGTCGACCTCTTCTCTGCCCTCCACGAACATCTTGTGCCACCGAAAGATCATGTTTCTGGACATGGCTGACTCCCCGTAAGCCTGGTTAATCATACCGACAGTTTCTGTAGACGATTTCCCAAGCTTTACCGCAAATTTGATGGAATAACGCTGCTCCAAAAACTTCGGCATCGCGTTCCGTGACGTGGGTCGAGCGTGGAGGTTCGCGTTAACAGAGCTCCTCACTACACCACAGCTCAGAGCCGACTGCCTTTTTCAGCGTCGCTTGCCAACATACCCCCTCCAATCGCAGCCCGTCAGAGCGTTGCTGGGCTCGCCTGGAGCGGCGCGCCCAGCCCAGGAGTCAGTATACTTATTTTCCGGACGAACCCTGTACTTAATACCCCGCAAGCCGCCACAAGGGCATGAGGCGTGGGTGTTAGGGTAACAACCATTGATGACGTGTACACAGACTCCATTAACGAACTCCTATTATTATACATATTTCATTTTTGAGATCTAAGAGAAGTGATAGTCTACCAAATAGAGCCTTCATCTATTAACTATGGGGTCCGGTTTTCGAACCGGGGACTCTAGGCACACACGGAAGTACTATTTCCGCTGAAACTGTGGGGTCTTTTGGCAAATTTTCCTTCTTAGGAAACCAAAGGAGACGCAGGGAAAAGCTTGCACCAGGATGTGTGCAATTTGTAAACAGTGTTAAGAAAGTTCTGCAAGGCTTATTGGGAGGTTAAAATCAACCTTAGGTAAAATTACTATGGTTTTTTTAGACCAAATAGATATTTTTTTGCTCAGAGATTACGAGCATTTTATTGATAATCATAGGCATTCGATTTTAACTGCATGCAGTTAAAATTGAATTTAATTTTTAAATGGCAAATTTCATGCAAATTCGAACACCTAGTATGTGTAATCGTCTTGATATTTTTCCATCTGTCAACTTCGATGGACTAGCAAATTTTTATTTTCACTTTAACTTCTATCTACGTCAGAAATCATAGCTCAAAATCTAATGGCATGGAGCGCTCTATCTTGGGTCTCCTTTATGTTTTTAATTTGGTTATGTGTACAAAGGGAAACATTATTGTATTATGTTCAAAGGCCAATAATGTTCAAACGTCTGCGCGCATGGCACAAAATATCATGGGACGATCCCTGTTGTAATAACTTAGAATATAAATTGACATCAATCACGATCTCCATTAACTCCTTTAATTTAAATACGGTTTAGTTTCCATTTTCCATTAAATTTTGCTAGAATTTTCCCATAATTATAACGGTGAATATTTGATGTATATGTTAATATTTTGTAGAGATGGAGTCCGATTTTTTTATCAATAAGATTTTTATCTATTTAATATTAATTTAAGAATTTATAAACATATCAATTGCCAGGAAAATTTAAGAAAATATCAGATCGGCATGAGGTGGTGTAAACTACAGTATATTATTCAGCTCTAAATAAATGCAGAGGAAGTGACAAAGAATAAATCATATTTCATTAATTTGCGCGAAAGTAATGGGGATAGGGTATTTCATAATTATTAAATTCGTAAGTGACCCTTGTGAATCGAAAAGTTCATTTTTTTCTGTCGCAAACAAATACGATATTCATAAATAAGGATTTGCTGTTGAACATTCACAAAATACTACCTCTTTTTATAGTCTCCTCGATTCAGTTGGCCCATGGGATCAATAGATTATAAATAATTATGATCGATACGCAAATACAAGTGGCCGCTAGTCCACCGTTATCATTCATTTCATCAAGGCGCCTCTTTGATACCATTGTTGCCTTGGACGAAAGAGCACTTAATCGTTCTCTAACCCAAGGTATTATGCATACATTAATGCAAGCTTTCTACCACTTCCTAACTTATATCAGCTTTAGATTTATTTTTAAACACTAATGGTGAGTGTTTATATCTTTCAGACGAGTGGGGGGAAGCGTGAATACACTCAGTAGCGTTTCTCGAGGGGTCTTTCCGAATGAAAACCCGATTCTTGAAACTTTCAACACCGTACTGACCGTGTTGCTTAATCACTGGGTTCCTTTGGATTTCCCTCTCATCTGCCTATCTTTATCCTTTTGCTACTTCTCTGTTTTCTTTTTAGTTCCTAAAAAATTATATCTTATCACGCACAATCCTACTGGTTGTTTCTGTCCTGAATCCTTCCCCTCAGGAATTTGTTCATTTTTACTTTCTCTGTATATGCCTAAATCACCGATAAATCTTATCGATTTTTATATTCTTCACCGAAATTCATCTCCAGTTCGTCCTATGCCCTTTTATTACTTTTTTCACGCATTCGTTCAAAAGCACGAGTGATGATTTTTCCCCCTTTTACCCGTATGAATCGTCTGTCAATCCAATCTATTCCAATCTTTTGTAATATGTTAATAAATTCTAATCAAAATACTCTATCAAACGCCTTTCCGAATTCTACGAAATACACCCTAGCTAAATCCTATTATATCATAACATGTTCATTTCTATTATTTACCTCATTAGTAATATTGTATCACACGTGCTTATGCCTTTCCTGATCCCAAACAAATCATCCGCTGAGTAATTTTGTGGATCATATCATTTTTCCACCAAAAAGTTCAACATTCTTTCTCAATGTTTTATTTAGGATATGTGTTAAAGGAATTACGGAGTCTGACCCAGTTAGTACTTGCTTACACTATTGAAGCGGAAGGGGTTATATTTGAAGCAAATATATATGTTTTAGTTAATAGTAAGCCCTATTGCCGTAGTTTTTGCATCAAATAATGTACAGTATTAAAAATAGGATATAATTGCCTTCGGGAAAATACAGTCAAGATTCGCGCGTTCGTTAAACATAAAAATTGTCAATTCCATAACGTTCCAGAATTAATAACGTTATATGAAGGCATATTTTAATGATGAAAACGGACGAATCATGAATATGTCATGGCAACCATTAAAATTTATGAGAATAATAATAAGATAACTAATATCGATGCATATAAACTATTGAGGGAATGAATTTATGTCTTTTTAAATATGCGACTTAAATTTACAAAATGATGTCATGTAATTGCGATAATATTATTGATTTCCCTGCAGTAATATTTACATAATCACAAATTTCAATGAGTCATAAGACTTCTGTGCATTTTAATTGCATTGAAATTTAAATATTCCACTTGCACGCCTTTGCCAATGACGGAGCGGTGGAGGGGGTCTGCCTGGCAAGGTAAGGTGGAGGGGGCTCTTAGCAAGAGACCGACACCAACCTCAGTCGCCTGCGGGCTGTCGTTGAGTGAGGACACCGTTTTTAGTGAAGCAAGTTTTTTGTTCGCGTCGAAAAACAAAATGAATCTGAATTTAGAGCAACGTTATTCCGTGAAGTTTTGTTCGAAACTCGGGAAGACGGCAACTGAGACCCTCGATATGATCAAGCAGGCTTATGGGGACACTGCCTTAAGCCGTTATACAGTATTTGAGTGGCACAAGTTGTTTAAAGAGGGTAGGGAGCTCGTTGAAGACGACCATCGCTCCGGACGGCCGTCGACGGCAAGAACCGACACGAATGTGGACAGAGTGAGGACACTGCTGAACACAGACCGACGCTTAACCAGTGAAGAAATTGCAGACCAGTTGGGTCTGTCTGCATCTAACGTCCAACGCATTATTTCACAGGATTTGGCTATGCGCAAGGTGTGCGCCAAGGTGGTGCCGAAAATTCTGCCATGGCGCGCTCGTCGTCAGACAACTCCTGGCCAAATACGGCGTTGCCACGTTGCCGCACCCGCCCTATTCTCCCGATCTGGCACCACCGGACTTCTTCTTCATCCCCCTGATGAAAAGACAGCTCAAGGAACGACGTTTTGACTCGATAAAGGCCGTTCAAGAGGCTTCGACGAGTGTCATCAACGTCATCCCCAAAGAAAATTTCCAGCGGGCGTACGGGGAATGGGAGCAACGTTATACTAAGTGTGTAGCAGCTCAAGGAGCATACTTTGAAGATTATTAAGTCGATGTATGTATATCGCCAATAAAATTCTTGTAAAAAATCAGTCCTACCACTTTTGGGTGCGACCCTGTATTGCTTTGGAGAAGTCTGGGGAAGATTTTGCTTTCCCGGTGAGGAATCATACGAGGAAACCCGTACTTGTCCGGATTTAAGCGCCGCACCCTGTATGTGAATCAACGTTATTATTTGCTGAAATAAATTGGAACAAGATGCCAGTGTCAGGTATTGATCTGCAGACGCAAAGAATTTCTGCATTTATGCTTTTTTTAATCAAGGTCTACTTTTTTGAAACTAAGAAATGAATGCCTTCTATGTTGGTGGTTTGAACGCCAAAAGTGGTAGAAAAACTGTGTAGTTATGTAAATCACTCAGGATGGTAAAATTAACTTCTCAAAAATCTATGGAAAATGATTAAGAGAGAGATGTTAGCATACTAATTATACTCCCATCTAATTGAAGGGGCGTAGATTAACCATTACTTGAAGACTGCTTTATTTCGCGCCAAAGATATTGTTTAATTTAAAAAAATAAATTTTCCGTTCTTGGGTGCGCCCTAAATGATTCGTTAATACAGACAATTTTTTGCTTTCTCGACGGCTGTCATGTCAATTTCAAAGTTATTGACCTCTTCCAAGTTACTTATCCATTATAATTGATGGAGAGAATTATACGACGTCGAGCTTCTTAAGATTTCGTTGCTCCAAGAGAAAATACAACGTTTCTTGGATAAATAAGCAATTATTCGTGCCATTACGTATCCAAACAATTTTTTGTAATTCATTTTGATTTATTTAAACCCAATAATACCGAAATCTTTCAAAATAAATTGATAATTTAAAAGGAAATAAGAAAATTCTTAATATTACTGGACTTAATTTAAGTCGGAAATCTTTCGCTCATCATCAACATACTATACGATGTGCACACGTTCATGCCACCATTATGGTAATTACTGATATGCAGGAGCTGGTGAATGAAACCGGTATGAGTAATAAAATAATGCATAATGAAGGAGCAAAAATGAACTGTTATGATGAAATGACCAATTTTTTTAGTTCTCATACATATTTGTAGGGGTAATGTAATTTGGATATATCATGAACACCCAAAACGCTCTTATGGATATACTTATTCCGACAGAAATAGTGTGTGTTGTTTGCAAGTAGTATCTCGCTCCCTTTTGGAGACCAAATGAGCAGTGTTCTTAGTATATATGTATAGAATATATGAATGAAATCCATTCCTCTTCACGTTCAAA
Organism: Hetaerina americana; assembly: GCF_022747635.1. Lineage (NCBI taxonomy): Eukaryota > Metazoa > Arthropoda > Insecta > Odonata > Calopterygidae > Hetaerina > Hetaerina americana. Next base: position 47,533,591 of record NW_027286070.1, read on the forward strand.
CTTGTTTCATTAATGAAGTTAACGGCAAATGTAGGAATTCACGCTGAAGATTGCATTACCGTAATTTATTTAACTACATGAGTTTACTGAGTAGCTTCAGGCGTGATGTGGTGGAAGTCGAACGTAATGAATAACTGATCGTAACACTTTTCCACTTAATATCAAGTTGAAAAGTCACACTACGATCAGTTATTCAACATGAGCAACCATATTTCTCGTGTGATTATTCCGAATGTTCTTCAGTTTCGGAAATAAATGAATAAGGTTACATTAAAATTAATTTCTCGAGGAACACCCGCACGGAGTAAGTGAACTAAATAGTTCCATGTTAGATATTGGCCACCAATAAAACCAAATGAATTCAATGAGGATCGATTATATTGATTAACGTAGTCAGTTGTGCCATCATCAACATAGTTCGTCGATGCCAACCATGCGAAGTCGAAGGGAAGGAAAATTGTGACTCCGTGAATATTTATCAATGCGCGCATCCCCAATTTAACTGTGATAAGATTTGTATACAATGTTGTCCATTTGTATCGTAAAATTATATGGATTTAGACCCTTGCAGTATCCGGTCTCGAGCTGCAGAGCGCAGCTCGTAAATATGTTTCTCACATAAATTTAATATATGAAAACTGCAAGATTTTCTGGTCCCCTGAAGAAAGAAACCCCTTCAGTGTGCTTCCCCATCACTCATGGCTGCTCAACACCGATGAGCCGAACGTACTGCCGCCGGGGAGCAATGCGCCGTGTTGTTGCGGAGGTATAGCGGGTAGGGGGCAAGGCGACAGGGGAGGGAGATGGATGGAGGTCGAGTGGCGGTTTTGATGGCATATAATCCACGTCACATTAGGGTTCTCCGGAGGCCGCTTGCCGATTCTGGAGGCGGCCGTGGCCGCTCCCAGCGACTCGGTGAGGTGGAGCGAGGGGGGGAGAGAAATAGCAGGTATAGTTAAAGCAGAAATTGCTTCCTTCGACCGAGAGCATTGTGCGAAAGGGGAAAGGTTGGAGTTTACCTCGGGTTTTCGAGAGAAGATGACGGATGGATTAACTGACGTGCATGCGATACCCAATGGACGGATTTGTAAAACTTGAAATGATGTCTATACGATCGTTATGTCAGAGGCGGAGAAAAATAATGGATCGAGATGGTTCCTTTTTAATATCATGAAATGGTTCACAGAAATAACTCATTTTAATTCTTTGTGCAATTGATTTATCAGGCCCTCGAGCAATTATTATTTTTTTCGCGAGCTCATATATCAACGTGCATCATTTCATTCAGGTGTGAAATTGGAAGATCCAATTCCCTTAGGTGATAAATATTCGCAAGACACAAGGCGATCGATACTTGTTAACCTATGAGCATGTTAAATTTATAGTATAGCACCAAGTTCTGCCAAGAAAATCCTCCGAATATTTTTTGGAGTATTTTCGCTGCAAAGTGAAATGGCACACTAGTTGGTATTGTGTAACTGGTAGGAGGACCTAAGTTCAAATCAAGGTGACAATGTGGATCCTCAACTTCAAATAAACTGCGTATCAGATACCATATCACACCGGGAATCTAATGGCGGTAAAATGCTACTTGTAACTGGACCCCTCTACCCGTATGTTTGGATTTTACACGCCGCGTTTAAATATTTACGATATGAGTTACACCAAACCTACAAATACCAAAGAATTTCGTGGGACTTATTAATGTGGATGGGTTTCGATTTCAAATAAAGAAGGGAAGTATATTTAAGCAAGTATACATTAGGTTGGAGGGATTTTCATACAAGTGAGGATCTAAGCAACTTTTAATTTAACTATTTTATTTCTAATGTCCATTTCCCATTGTTACCGATCTCATTTTAAACGCTGTTATGAAAACAAGGAGATGCATTTTTTGTTTTAAAAACGTGAGAAGTTTAAACATATAGCGACAGCTTCTTTCCATAAAGAGTATATTGGAGGCACTGGATGCCTATGAATTTCAATAAAAATGATTACTTTGTAACTAATTTTGTGATCAACAACCAATCCTTTAAAAGTTATCGAAAGAAAGATGCATTAAAGATACTGATGCTTGAAAGAGGAGAACTAATTGTAAAATATATGAGATAAAAGGTTGAACATTTTCTACAAATATTACTTATGATAGATTATCTCAGTTAGGACTGTAATAGATTTCATCTGTAATGGATTTCATCCGAGGGCTTAGCGCGCGTTTCAGGAAAAAAATACATAAGAAATCAATGCAAATTGTTTGAAAGTATTAACTGAGGACATACAAGTAAAATATTAGAAGACTGCTTAAAACCGAATGTTGATAAAGATGCAATAAAAGTGATATAATCAGGTAAAGTTTTGAAATTAGCCTGCTTTTTTCATGTGCGGTTCATGCGATGCCATGAAAAATATATTTTACAACCTAAGGCATAAAACCAGTATTGCCTTTCCAGAACGTACCCATCACATTTTTTTCCACAAATTCACAATCCTATTATTCATCGTCAGTTCCGAATATTTGGCGATTTTGAAATTCCTCATCAGCATGAAGCGGGGATCTCTTGAGAGCGCAATCGGGCAGAGTGACGGGAATCTGGAAGCGATCGAGATGGGCGGGCAAACGCGTAGATGCCTCCGTGAAAAACTCCTCTTCTGGAATATATTTGTCGGAAAAATTTCAATGGGAAGAAAATTTTCTGCGGAAGAGTATCCGTACGGTCCGTGAATAAGGAATGCATGGAAGAAAAATCCGGTGGTGTTCCGGGGATGATTTGAGTGATGTGCTACCGAAATTGGGGCGGCATTGAGCGATAAACAAAAAAACCCCAGTCGATGCGTTAGTTTCCTTATCCTCTTTGCCCCCTCTTGTCCTCCACGTCCCTTCTTTTCTTTTTCATTCTCCCTCCCCCAACCCCCACAAAACATTCTTATCTCGTGGCGCGGTCGCCGCCCTCCTGAAACCCTCGAATGCTAGCCTCTCATCCCCTTCCACTTCTCCCACTTGCTCCCTCTCCTTATCTGCCTCTGTTCCTGTCCCTTTTTGTTAAAAAATATATGCTATCCCACCCCTCCTCCTATTCTATTTCCCGAATCACGCCTTCTCTCTCCTACTCTCATTCTTTCCATGACCCTTCACACACCACGCTCACAATGGTGTCAGATCCTTTCTTAATTACTCCTAAGTTTTCAGAACTTGAAGTGATTTCAACAATACCCTTCAATGTCTCGCGTTGGGGTTATACAGGGGCGCCCATATTTTAGGCCAAATCGTTCTTATATAATCGCTACGCATGCAAATAAAAAAATTGGGTGGAAGGACGGAATCCTGATCCAGCCATATCTACGTCGGATATACTTCGTTACTGTATCTCGTCTCAAAAGTATGATATACTTCCATAAAAAATTAGGAAATGTTTTGAAAACTCACACCTTTTATTAATATTTTATACAGACGTTAGGTCCATAAGCGTTTGATAATTCAGTCTACCGAATTTTATTAGCAACCATCATAGACCTACTCGCATTTCCTCGCCTAAACTTTGAAACGCTGAAGAATATTCGCTAATTTTACAATCGGTCACAAAAGGCATTATTTGAATTCATGCCGGTTTATAATCAATACCTTAATATTTACGGGTTGGAAAGTAAAAAAAATCCATGATACTAGAAGTTATTCCTGGGATAAAGGGAATAATGATATGTGATGTGTGGAAGAGACAATTTTACTAATGCTACACTATCAACCTCTTTCATTACAAAGCATGAAATGAAATTTACTAAAAACATTGAATGTTTACTGGGCAGAGTAAATAGAAATTACTAAAATACTTTCAGCACTGATTAAATTTATTTCTTATTTTCACATTCGTTTCCAAGTTTTTCATTTAAGATTTTCCCTCTTCTACGCGGTAAACATGACCCCAACAGTGTATTCTCTCTGACCCGCCGTTCTGCCGGTCAGCTACATGCCCTCGCCTTCCCAACTCCCTTGCCCCCATTATTCCTACCGCTCGTGTCCCATCACCCCCTGTAGTCCCACTATAACCCCATTTCATAATATCCCACCCCTCCCCCACACCCTCGAAACTTCTCCTCAGCCCTTCGCGACTCAACCACACGCTTCCTCCCGTCCCGCGGTCATACCTCCCATCCTCCTCCTCCCCCCCCCCATCGGCCACCCCCTTTCCCCCCCAAACATCCCACCATTCCTCCTACACCCCCTTCTGCTCGCCAGGTGGCTTATCGAGCGTCTCACGGATCGACGCTCTCCTCTTCGCCTCCCCTTCCCCGGCGTGTATGCCGGGGGAGAGGGTATTGGAGCGGGGGGGGGATTGGGGTTTCCTACGAGGCGTCGTTTCCGAAGGGACCTCACCTCTGGAAGGAGGTGGTACCAGAGTTGAGGGGAGGTGGGGGAATGGTGCCGAGGGAGGGATTGGTGTGAGAGTAACGTGTACTAATAAATCTTTCGCCCGCCTATCTATCTCAGTAAAGGTAGCTCCCCCTTCGTTTTCAACCCCGCCTCCTCCCTCCGCCCTCTCTCCGTCGCCGTATCCTTAATGCGCCCCCACCCGTCGCGCGTCCGCTCTCCTCGCCTATTCTCCAGTAGTCGGCTCACGTGTCCACATGCAGTCTCGCTCCTCCTCGAGTTCTTCGATTCACTTTCAAAACGCTATGTCACCTTCGATTCGGGGAACGAACTTTTGGCTGCTTCCGTGTGAACTCCCGATTCGACTTGCTCTCGGAACTCTTGAAAAAGTTCCTTGTCCCAATATTTTCTTCATGCATTGTGATGCCAAAGAAATTAGAACTTCGAATACCCAGTAAAGGTGGATGCTTCATCTGTGCGAAGAATTTATCTTGTTTTACGCGTGTAATCGTCGGTGATGATTCGCAAGATGTCCTTCGTTGATTTCAGTGCGTCATTGACTGTGGTTAAAAACCGATATTCACCGGATCATATTTATGGGGTTTTTATATGGCTCCGTTTTTTCGGGCGACGCTCCACATTTTACGCCTTTTATCTAGAAGAGTGAAAATGCTTGCTCGAAAGGTGATATCTCCCCTCCCTAAGGTGGGTGGAAATAGTACTTTGGAAATGCTTCGTTTTTCATAGGTACTTTTACATTTCAAAGACAGAACTCGAATTATAAATGCTGAGAGAGTAACATTTTAAGTTGAAATTTATATTTCAGCGTATATAATTATTAATGATAAATGTTAACTGGCTTCACAAATGTAGTTTCTGTGATTGAAATGCAATGATATAGAGATGAATAGTGTTACTTATTGGCAGAAAAAAATGAAGATAGAATATTTTCATTGTGAGAACGGGAATGTATGGATATTGCCTAGCTTCAAATCACAACTTGGACAGGGACACTGAGGGGAATAATAAATACATCAATGGAGGCATCTATACCTCGGTGAAAATACATTATTTACTCTTTTCCAACACTAATCTATACATCTCTCATTTTTATTGGCACAAATTATGGATTTAAAGATTTCATTAGCCTTGAGAGAGGACTAATAAAATAAAATGAAAACTCCTATAGCCGTAATAAGTTAGCACCACTCGTCCCGCAATGAAAGCAAAATTTTGTCGTTGTATTGGTTTGTGGGAAAAGAAATTCCACGGCAATGACCAAACACAATCTCTCAATTAGAACACCCTTCTGCAGTAGTTTGCGGGAATGCTACCTACTTCCTCGCCTGAGACCAAATACAGACACAAACCCCCGAACCCAATGGGTATCATTTTGATGTGAATTCAAAACAAAGAGAAACCAGCGGTGAATATTTCTTTGCGCGGTGACGCTATATAAGGACAAGCTATTGGATTTCGGATCATATCCTGTTTACTTGTTAGAGTGCCCTGGAAGCTGTGAGATAGCAAAATACTTGAAAAGGACATTCCCTGCTATTTATCGTGCAATGCTGGAGAAATGGGCTAAGATTCTCTGATCAGGATGACTTCTTGAATGGAGCTCAAGAGTGCCATAATTTACGGAGCTTATAGAACGAGTAATAGAAAAATATCTAGAAAATTTGCTGACAGTCACATCTTTTCTCAAAATGTCATTCGCTTCTTCATTTAACTTTTGAAGATAGAGTGCAGGGCACTTTTCGAATCAGTGGAGTGAATAATTCTGTTCAAGATAATACTTGAGCACACATCAAGTGGTCAAAATGTTATGCTCCGATACTCCAATCTTCAATTTAGATTTTCATATAGTTTTATTTCAAAAATACAGATTCGACAATTTAATCAGAAAAGTGCCAGTACCCTAAAATATTTCACGGTTATTTTCATTACCAAAATCACATTAATCATAGAATTGCTACTTTCATTTTAACTCAATTGAAAAATACGTCGAAGTTTGCATTTCATTCATCGGGATTAATTGAATTAGATTGATTATCTAAATAAGAGGAGTCAGAAAAACACATTTCAAATGACGAATTTTTGGCAAGGGGAACGGGATGGAGGGGTGGCTAATGTTCTGCTTCCCACACATTTGATTCCCGATCCCTATTTGAGATGGTTTTTGGAGAGCACTTAAAGTGGAGTACGCCATCCGTCGGATAGAACGTTGAACTATGGATTACTTGGCGCCCATGTTAAGAATAGGTTAATACTAAATCTAGGTTTCTCCTCGCCCTTCCTATATTCCTTTAACAACCTACACCAATCGAATTCCCCCCCGAATGTCCCAAACGATCTCAGCTGTCGGTCGCCTCCTCTAATAACCTGTATTACGGGTATGAGAAGTTTTCTTTTGGCTTCGCTTATTAAGCCGCCGTTATCTAATCATTACATTTCGTGACGCCGCATGGGTAAAAATTACTTTTTTCGACAAGGTCGTTCATCGGGATGTGTGACAGCTTTGCTCAAAGATTATTTTTAGCGTAAGCGTCAAAAGGGTTCCTTCTTTTCATCGTCGCAAGTGCATCGATCAACCTCATCTTATGAATCGAAAGATTCAATCGTCTCCTAAGCTCACACACACTCTCCTCTATTGGTGTCGTCGGCTCTTCATCCCAAACCCCCGTTTCTCCCCGCTCATTTCGAACCCAATTTGTATCCCCGGAGCCGTCGGTGAAATGAAAGGGTTTCCCAACGCCTTGTTAAGCAAGCTGTCGATCCACAAGGATGGTGAGATAGGGAGGGAGTCCGCGGATGTGTGTGAATCTGCTGTTGAGATCAAGGGACTCTATCATGGCCGTCGACGCGACCTTAGGAGACTTACTCCTCTTGCCTCCTGCGGTCACCTCCCAGTGACTGCTGGAGCCTAGCTGTTCCTCGCACACGTGAGAGCCTTTGCCCCTTCTTCGGCACGTTGAGCATCTCTCCCCACTGACCAACAGAGAAAAGCCGGAGAGAGGGAAGCCAATGAGGAAAAGGGACCATGTGAAAGATTAATATAGATAGAAAATTGTCTTTTAATTACAAAGGTATTGAAAAATTAAGCCGGCACCTTCTTTCTTTTAGCCTATTGAGAAACACGTGGGGCAGTGTATATTTTGATTTTCTAGCTTTGTTTTTCTGATTGGTTGGTGCGCCAAATCTTTGCATTTCCATATTAACGTAATAAAGCCATCCGGTCCAGCAGGTTGATTCAATAGGTATGGGCTAAGTTCATATTTAGACCATATTGGGTATGAAATTGACAAACTTAGGGTAGTGCGCTGTTGTTTCTTTCCTCATCTAACTCACATTGGTTATCCTGAAGTGAGTAGGGTTAAATTTTGATGATTATGGTGAAGCTGAATGTAATTCAAACGTATTTTGAAAAAATATTCTATTTTACCTGTGAAAAATTGCATAAACATAAGTTTACTAAGAAGGATAAGATAGATGGCCATCCAGCATTTCAAAAGCCTTCGGACGGAGTCAACTAAAATTTGATCTAAATATCTCAATGTAATGGATTTTCAGTTATTCCCTCTAGTTCGGCATAAAGAAATTAAGTTTTTGTACTTTTTCAGTTTTTTAAACTGTGGACGGAGTTGTTATGGTTTATGGTTCTATGCATAGCTAAACTTTTAGACCTTTTTTATGCGTTTGTGTATCACTTGAGTTCCAAAAAATCAAAAACTCAACGATAAAATGTCAAAAAATCTTGTCAGATTTACATCAACATTTGATAGCTTAGATTTAAGCCCAAGCTGATATATGTCAGCATGATCATTTTTTCATTAATTAATTTAATAGGAAAAAAAGAATTTGGATACATTCCTACCGCAACGTAGTTGGAAACCAGCAACCAAATCAACTTTCAACGGAATATTGCTAAATATTTTCAAAACTCTTTCCTTCAAATTTGCATTCATATAATAAGGTGACTATCATAAAAAACTAGCTTCTACTCTGCGAACATTTTTCTTTGCAATAGTAAAAGAGTGTAACAGGTTATCAGGCTGTGCAATAATGCGCACAACTTACGAACTATATTTTCAAACTGATGGGATAATTTAGTTAGGTTAATCGAAGAAGGCCGTCGCCAATCTCGGTTGATAGGTTTGTGTATGGCCTGATTTATTTTTAACTATTAAACTGAGCGAATTACATTAATTTCGATAGTCAATGGATATCCTTGGCGTAAGACGGAGCGTGCACGTGACATGGGCTCAGCAACAAGGGTGTAGAGTCTCACTGGCGCCAACATAGGCGGTGTTGGAGGAAGAATTAGATCCAGGTGTTTGGAGGTGAAGTTTGCTGATGTTGTACCTTGAGGACGTAGGTTTCCGAAATTCCTCCTGAGGATGACGATTTCAGCTCGAGTGGCCCCACTTGGGCTGGTAGAGGCTGTCATTTCGGCTGCTCTCGTCTCCGTGAGCACGAGAGGAGGAGGAGTTAGCGCGCGCTCAATGTAATTTACACGGCGTCACGACACCGCAGCGCCGATTCAGTGCCCTCCGAAGCGTATGACGCGGGCCGGGTGTGGAAGCGACGAGTGTTCGCGCGAGAGGGGAATCCTTGAGTCAATCGCTGCCACCGAAACTGCGGGGAAAGGGAAATTTTATGTTTTTTGATGGTACCTGTCATCCTCTCATCTCAATGCCTTTCAGGCACAAGCGCCTCGCTTGTGGGCCTCTTATGTCGGTCAAACTGGAGAATACCGAAGACATCCAAAGCCATATGACGTGTTTTGGTATTTTCCAGCCATATTTTGGTGTTTTCAGAGATTATTGTCAGCCTTAATCCTTCCCTTTGATTAAGGTAGCAGGTACGTGCGTCATATGAGAAATTTAAGATAAATCAACGTGAGTATTTATACCTCCCGAATATATCTATTAATTATATACATCTATTAATAAATACCTATTAATATAATTTATCTATTAATGAGTATTATTTTATATCATATTAAGAATTTCTTTTTCACACCACATGAATTCAAATTAATTACATAATCACTAATTTTGAATTGATGCATTTTCGGGTATATCTGTAAAAAGAAAAACGTTGAATATACTTTTTTAAGCATAGAGAGATTGTAACTGTAACTGGTGAGCTTCTGCATTTTTTAAAATTTTTTTGCACAAAAACTTTAAAAAAAATGAAAATTTATTCCATTAGTGAGAATTATCGAGCGAGTGAGTATTAGAGACATTTATTGGATTCAGCCGAATATTAGATGTAAATAGGCTTTATATGATATTTAAAAACTCGCTTAGCCATACGTTACGTAACAGTGAGACCTTAATAAAATTTCAGCTTCAACAGAGAGATTAGTTATTGATCAAGCAATTATCAAATAATAGCACGTGCAAGCATTTTATTATTTGGTGGAATTAATTATTGATAATTTAATTAGAATCAATAAGAAATAAATTCACTCATACGTTTCCACTCACGAAATAAACAGCATTTTACGTTCTACTTTGGATCAAACTCTTTGAGTGATTGAGCGTGGCATGCAAATTATAATATAGCATTGAAATGATAACCGGCCCTATGTACTCATCGACCGTTTGAACTGACTCATCCAATTTTCAACTAGATCTTATAAAAGGTGTTAAGATTTTTTGTTATTTTGGGCGTTCACCTTTTAGCAATTTCAATAAGCTTATTCCAATTTACAAGAGGTCTATGGAGAGGACACTATTTTGATAATATCTTGCGAATCATGTATTAACTTGACCTATCATTTACAGAGCCATGAATCAAGTAAGCACAATTGACTCCCATGGATCGATAGTTCGTAATTTTGGAAAGAGTTCCACACATTCATTATTATTAAATCGAAATCCTCGTACCCTATGCCTCATTTTGCCAGGTCCCTCCAGGTAATTTGCACATGATACACACTTAAAAAGATACGTTTCAGCCGTGATATGGTGGAGCATCATAATTAATTAAAAATTGGCAATTTTCCACGAAATAAAATTCATTAATGCCACCGGTTTCATTTTAACTACATTATCATTAGGTCTGACCTGACGACACACGTTAATGATGCGCACTTGTTAAAAATGCAATTTTTATTCATATGATTCGCAAGTAGCACTTTAACAATAGGTGAAATCTCTCGATTCCTGGTAATAGGTGCTTCTCTCCGACGACTAGCATGCTTTCTGTGAAGCTCAGTGAGAAATAAGGGCGGGCTACTACAATTTTAAAGAATAAATGAGAACTTGGTGAGTTCAATACGTTAATAGGAGTAGGTGATCTATGGAAATATTTAATTTACCTACGTATTCCTTTGGAGAAGGAAAATTATTTAAATATGAGCTACAGATACTATATTTGTATTCAAGACTGATTAATAGTTTACACCACGTGTTTCTACTTATTTTTATGACAACAATAATTTTTGGAAATACACTTTACATCTGTTTTTACAGGATTTTTGAAAGACCGATTTATAGGTTTTGAAATTTGGTTTGCCTAGTTTTGTTACTCATCATTTTACTAACGATCAAATGTTATCGTAAATTACTTGTCAACATCCAAGTAAATTTTCGTATTTTAAACTAGGTTACTCTTTACTTGTCAGTTATCTAAATGAGGTTTGTGAAAGAGAAGAGAAATTATTTAGATCTTAGCAAAAACCGAATAGCATACGAGTGTCATTTAGTAAAAAAATGTTGAAAGTGTTTGTTCAGTGTTTTGTAACTTTTTTCCTATTTTCATATGATCACACACACTAAGGATGTTATGAACACAAATCGGAGAAGTAAAAATCCATTATTGTGTTCAATTTCAAGAGGAAGCATGATCAAAGTATATATTCTTACGTATTTCTATTGCAATATTTAAAGTAATTTCATTTGAAATCTCTTGTCGGTCCTTTTCCAATTGAAATGAGGATAAACGTGGTAAGGATAGAAATTATTTGAATAAATTGGTTCAACTCTCTGCATCATACGTTCACTGACGTTTTAAACCCATTTTGTTTATCGTCCTCTTCAGATAATTCATAAATAAAATAGCTAAAAAATGACGCTCGGCTTCAAAATAGAGTCAAATTGAAAATATAGGAATCAGATGAAGCTTTGTGGATGTCGCAATCACTTTCCGTATTTTTGGCTGCAAACTATTATGAAGACTGTCCTCAAAAGTCCATCCTAGTGTAACCGATAAGAATTCTCATGACTCGGACCTTTATTTTTTCTTTAATTTCATCCATTCATTACACCATTAGATGTGAATCGAGGGGCCATCTTTAAATCTCGATTTTTTGGAGGGATATATTCATTATATTGAAGTTGAACATATGCCTGTACGCACGAAAATTATTCTTGATTATTTGATTGATCTTACAGAGATTAGTAGGATTTATATGCTGCAGTATTGAGATGTATTTTATAAATGGAAATATAAAATAGCGATACTGGTAGCAGTTTAAACGATGATAGATGTTTGATGCATGCGGTAATCCTAATTATTGCAATTAATTTTGTTGGTATATCGACGTTTGGAAGCAGCTTTAATAAACAGAAAAACTTTCATTTCTTGTATTTCTTTTATAACCTCGTTAGTTTCTTACAAGTCATTGAAATACTTACCCTTTTTTCTGGTATTGTAATTTGTACAAGAAAAACGAATTACTCGTAAACATTGTTACTCTTAATTAAAAATTTGAACTCTGCACAAAATTACGCAATCAATAACGTGTACTTGACATTGACATCTTAGAATAACTTCTGCTGGGTTACAAAAGAGTTTTCTGGTCCTGAGGTAGTAATTTACATGGAAATTCGGCTAAAATTTTTTAAATCTATTTTTTGTAAAGTCACCAATTTAATTTTCTTAACGTGGTTTCAAAAGGTATTCAAAATAAAAATATATTAGGTTTCCATTTTAGATCCAAACTGAAAAAGTAATCATCGCATTATAAAAGTAACTGACTTAAACCAGTTTTAGTAAAATACCGAGGGATATTTTTAAATTTCAGCTATATCTCTTCGAGTATCAAGAGCTATTTCAATTGCCTACTTACATTAAAGTTTGTTTTATCAGTAAGTAAGTTATAAAAATAAAGTCAATGGAAAACTCTTTTATATGAAGATGGACATTATACAAATTCATCTGCCTGAATGTTAAAAATATAATTCACTCACAGTGAATCAATACCAATGTAATTACATGTGAAAGGTAATCAAATTGATATCGAAAAGTAAAATAATGAAAAATTTCCTTGTTTATATTAATAAGAAGTAAATTATAATTCAATTATCCACTGATATTAACTCAACAATCATTGAAGTGTGCGGAAGCTGGATCTAAGAGTCGATCTTGTATACCTTCACTTATTTTTTTACTCCTTCCTGAAGACTATACATGTAATGAGCAATTTTTCTCAAGGACCTTTTCTACGGTCCTCACAAATATAAGTTTTCATTTTTCCTTTCTTGCATGAGTGGTATTTGACTTTTCACGACCACTGCATGTAACGTCTGATATGCACTTCAGTCCGTTTAAACTGTGGTTATTAACAAATCCGTCGTTATGGGGTGCGTTAGAATACGAGGGAACTCAAAAACTGGTATCAATAATCGGTAAATATACCGTAATTCGTATATTATCCAATTTAGTTCGGGTACTATGTTATCCTGACTTGATTTACAAATAAAAAAGAAATGCTGGTTGCACGATCCACAGATTAAGGAGTAAATCATTGTTACAAACAGGCATTTTGACAATCATGGCATTAAAACAATAGTAATAGTATGTTGACGGCAATGGCTTTTCCACTGGTTGGCCATTCCCTACATGTATTTACAACAATCAACTCGCGAAAGGGTTAACACTATATAGGTGATCACAGATATAGTATTAACCCTTTATATAGGTAGGCACATCCCTAATCCTCTAATACGAGAATGAAACATTTAATGATACGAAAGTAGTTTAGTTAGTTTACTAGTTTACTTAGCTTTTGTTGGTAGTAAATATTATTTTATATTGACAGGTATTTTGTTTTTATATCATTGATTCTAAGCGATGTAGATATTTCAGTGCTAGAGAAAGGAATAATAATTTATATCTATCTTTTTTTTGTTTGAGTATCACACGGATGTGTTGGGTGGTTGGTGTGGACAAATCGAAGTTTTAGTCAATCAATTAATTGTAAGGCTATTCCATAGTTTTCTAAAAATTCCATAGTTTAGGGTATAAAGAGCAGAAGTATAAGAATATTCTGTTTGAAATGACTTTTTCATTACATCTAACATTAATTGAAGTCAACTCTTTCTCATGATTATTTCCCTTAAAGTTTGAATAACTTAATATTCACGAGAGATAACGTTCAGTGTTGATGTAGAAAATTAAATCTAACATTATCAATATTAAACAGGCCAATGCAGAAATTTTCTCGGGTTATTTAAAAATATAATTGCAGCCTCTACACACGGCGCTATAATACGTCCATCACGCAATCAAGTGTTAATTAAGTTTACTTAGTTAGTTAATTAAGTTAACCTAATTTGAGGATTATATGTCTGAACCTCATTTTCTTGATCTTATAAGGAAATTATCTTTTCCTTAATATACTAGTATTTTCATGAAATTTATATGCATGAATCTTTGCCATCCGGTTTTTTGTAGATGCAGGGGAACGTCGGGGCTTTACATTTGCTAACTCCCAATGATTTACTTATGTTTGATGTCAAGAATAATGTCGGGAAAGTTATGTGCTTACTACTTTATGTGGCTAAATGGCAACTTTATCCTTTAACCTACCTAACAAAGAAAGAGCTTCATAAAAATTAGTTGAAAGCAAATTTTATTAGTTATTAACGCATGCCTCTTTGAAGAATAACTTAACAACAAAATGTTTTATCGGAACCAAATTTACGGTGTAACTGAAACACATTCGTTTTTGAAAGAAATATTCCTGGGTTTTGTAAATTACTATAGATTTATACATTTTCTAGTTATTGATATTATTTTTAGTCCAAATTGATAGTATTTTAAGTAAATATTGACATAAAAGTAAATAAAATTAAGATACTCATATTATTAACAATAATCAAAGCATTCATGGGGTTGCATGTTTACGTTTCATTTCTTGTGCATAAAGACACCTTTATGTTTCTTTTAATAACACTCTTTCAAAGTTACAGCAAGATTAAAAACAGAAGTTAGTTCGTCAAATAACATTCTGAATATACTTAACTGAGTTAAGATAAAATATGTACATGCTATTGTTGGAAACCCCTCAAAGTTGTGTGGAAATGAGTCTGAAATTTGTGGCATTGATATGATCAATGTTACAAACAGCCAGCCAAAGTTTTAATGTGAAATCCACCCATAAAATTATTCAAATCATGCAATACTATTTGTGAGCCATCAAACAAATAGACTCTGATTAAAGTTCACTGAGATACACGATTCTGAGTCAAAACTTACGAATGGTAAGATGGCGTAAAATAGTCATTTCCCGCTTATGGCGATGTATAAAAGGGTTGCTCACCTTGACTTTTCAGTTGTAGTTCCTTCTAAGGTATCATTCTTACCACTTTCACTTTGTTGAGGTTCAAGATTATTTCAGAAAAGTTCTCGTGCTGACTCTTGGTTAACAAAAATCCTCGAACGAAATTTAACAATGAACAGCATGCCATTTTTTTCAGAGAGAGAAATTCAATTATTCGAACAGAATAAGTTTTTATTAAGTATCCCTCATTTCATCTGCTTGGCCACCGGCGACAAGGATGATGATTTTAATGCTATTTTTAAAGCAATGCGTAGCCGCAAATGGGACGGGAATAATCCTTCGTAAACGACTAAGTTTTCCGCCTTAATCTAAAGTGCATATTCATGCGGTGTATGATTGATTTCCATCGGTGAGATTCATTGATGTCCTAGAACGAAGGTTTTTGTACTCTTAATATACCAGCTTTTTGTCGGCTGAACGGCTGTCAACTTACCCTGCTGATCATTGACTCAGCACACTCGGAAGCCGACGAATAATCGAGTGCGACACTTTCTCCTCTTGACATTAATCGATATTACTTAAGAGCCAACTTTCAAAAGAAACAACGCCAACCCAACGGTAGCCCCCAGAAGATGTGCGAAATATCGGCTGTGCTAACATCATCGCAAAGGGTTATTTATAATATCTGAGCGATCTATAATATGTAAAAGGCTAAGACGTCTATATGACTTTCAAATTTCAATTTTGGGATGAGAATGTCTTAAAAATTTTTAGCTGGAGACTTGAGAATTTTCTAAGAATAACCTTGTAAACATGTGCCTCGTAAAAGGGATGAAAATTTAATATGTTTAAAAAATATCAAGGCAATTGGAAAACGATATAATTAATACTTATTCTTCGCTACATTCGCATCTTTATTTCCGAGTAAATACTTTCCAGTAGTGTGCGTCCGTATGTTCCAATTACCATTTGTGGGCAGATGAATGATGATATTAAATTTACTTCTAAATATGACTTTAATGCTACCTAAGAATATTTTGCCCGCTCATTTTGAATGCATTATTCCCTGTAATATTTCATTGTAGCACGTTTGAAGAATATAATGATTCGTAATTACTCTATTTCACAGATGCTTTTACAAATTAGTCTAAAAAAAGTATTCCACCGCTTCGTACCATGTAGAACTTAACGTAAATTTAAATAACGCTGATCTTATTTTTTCATTGATAGAATTATCATATCAACTTTTCTGTGATCTTGTTATATTTATAGCATTGTACTTCTATATTAATACTCGATCTCTTATTGCTCTGGCTAATTTGATGAATCTCTTCTCATCCTTTTTTAGGGACCCGCTTGCTCAACAGAGGTACCTTTCCGTTCTACCTTCTCGGAATCCAAGGAGAACTGTGGTACTGCCAACATATATCGGAGATATCCTGTAAGGTATGATGTAACACGTATTAAAATAAAGGATTCATGCTGTTTCCGCGTGGGTGTGTCGATTGACGTTTCGTCCCCTGTCCTGAAAGCGCCTTCACTTCGACCTGAAGACGCCTCCAGGACTGGGGGCGTTAGAAATTGGAATTCATTTTTGTATCCTTTAAATTATCCTCATTTTAATGCTAAATGTTGCAGAAGTGTTATGGGAACTGAATGTAGTGCTGTGGAGGACACTTTAATATATAGTTTATAGAATTTATAGATATCTATGAATGAATTTATTAACTGCAGCGTTTGGTTTGAGATGCATCCCTTCAATCGATACTTGCAAAATGAAAGGCGTGGTAATCATTCGCCATTTGCAGGAAACATGGGTTATGAGGGTTAAAGTTTTCCAATATTACTTTGGCATTCCATGCAATAAATTATTTATTATTGGATTACCCTTCGCAAATGAAAGTCTGAAAATCGTCATGAACTGTCCCTTCAAAGCATAAATAGTGCAGCTTTTTAAAGGACGTGAGCACATTAAGTACATTGTGAGTGAAAGCTAAATTTAGAAATAAGTATGGAGATATACTATAAGGAGAACGAATCGAAATTTAAGTTTATTTTATATTTCATTCAATTTTTTTGGAATATTTTTTATGAGAGTGCTGATTTAGATGGTTAAACATATTTAAGACTGCCATTTTTCATATTTCGGAGGATTTCAGGCTACTCTTTTGAAATTCTAGGCGTGGTTGTTCCGTCAGCACACGGACAAAGCCAATTTAGATTTGGTAAGAACGTGGCTTATTTCGCATTGAAAGTAAAACAGTTGAAATTAGTGAAAATGATGTAATGTCTGTCTTTTCCGCAAAGAAAAAAACAGCGCATTTCCAGTCGTGCTTTACGGCCGCTTTAGTCTCCTATTATATTTATATTGGTCGTAATTTTAAGTTTTGTTCAGGAATACGTGCTAAAATTTGAAAATTAATCTGCTCCCTGAATATATTGACGCTAGACCTCATAGTTTTCTGGTTAGAGAGAATGCTCGGCTAATTAATAATAATATATAATAATAATAAAAATTGATAATATAATTAAAAATACTTATCCGTTTTTACTATTGCGTTTGTCGGATGGTAATCCATATTTTACGTATTAAAGGATAGTGCGGTTTAAGTAAATTTAATTGTGACGCACAATGCCTTCCCAGCCACAAAACATGTATTATTATTATTATAAATATTCGTTTTAATGCGAGATGTTCCTCTTCAAAGTTTAAGCCAAGTTAATTCCATCTCCAGTATTAAGGCGTCTCAAAACCATAGAATGGAACCTGAATCCGTTGATTAACACTGTTTTGTCCTCTAAATACGCAACCCGTTTGGATTATTGTTCAGCTTTAATTGAGCAAAGATCTGCATATTATTTTCTCTCTCGTTGCAAAGAAGTTGGATTTTCCTCACCGTTGATGGAGTTTAAATGTCACCACAGGAAAGCGAATTTTGCTTAGTCAAAAAAAAAAATGAAAGGGGTTGCCAGAAATTTTGAAAAGAATGTCAAAAGTAATTTTCCTCACTCGACGAGGGAATTTTCATGACAATTTATTTTTTACCAACGCGTGATATCCTTCATGGAGGTGAGGAATGGTGAAGTTGTGCGACAGTCGTGACTAATTTAGATTTTCTTGGGAGACCAATATATTTAAGTAAACTGTTATATTGTAAGACTTGCCAAAAATCTTAAAAGTTCATTGGGAGTCATATATCACTGTTTTGATTATTCCCTCGCATGTTTATGGGACGGCGATTTTGTTGTTTTTAGTCTCAGTCAAACGGAAAACCGAATGAAAGTTTTAAAAGCCTAAAAAAAACAATGGGTTTATAACTGTAATCAATAACAAACGGCTAATTTAGGGTATTTTCATCTAAGTTCTTCGATATCCTGATAATTTCAGATATATGTGTCAATAAATTATTACAATAAATTAATATGGCATTTAATATGTATATATATTTCAAAAATTATCATTGTAACTAGGAAATATCAAGCTTAAATAGTGGAATAGCCTTTAGGCATAGTTATCGTAAGGAGTATATCATTATTGTTATTATAAGTAATCTACCGGCTAAGAGAGGCTTTGGATGGACTGATATACGAAATAATTATATTGTCTCTTCTAACTAAACACAACCCAGCATCCTAATGTACAACAAGCCCCTCTTCATCTCCGTATACTTCCTTCCTCCCGTCATTTAGTTCAACATCCCCATCCAATCCCTTCCTCGTATGGCTAAAATTCTCTCCTCTATCACAGTCTTCAAAACCCCATTGCCAATCAATATTCTTGTCATCCATTTCTCCTGCCACCTTAAAATTTCTTCCAACAATCCCCTCCCCTCCTCCGCCACATCCGGCACTCCTCGTTTGTTTTCATATCTGTCCACTTCACCTTCTCCGTTCTTCTCCAAACCCACTTTTTAAAAGCCTCAAATCACGCCTATCATCCTGCTCCAATGACCCTGTTTCCGCGCCGTACATATCTATTACGATCCTTATCAAAGCTTTACCGAGTCTTCTATTAATATCCTTACTCTACGTCTCTGACATCAATTCCTTCCTCCTTGTATTAGCTTCTTTGCCTGATGCAATTCTTCTCCTTATGCCCCTATTACTTGGACCATTTTGGTCTAAAACATTTCCGGGATAGGTAAACTGTTCCACCTGCTCTAGCTTTTACCCTACTATTTTAATGTATAACTTAATCTTTCTCCTTCTGGAAAACCTCATAATCTTTGTTTTATTTGTATTGATTATCTTTCCATATTTATCACGCCGAATTTCCAATTCACTCAGAAATGCTTCCAACCCCTTGGCTGACTGACACACGAGAGCTTGATCATCAGCAAACCTAACCGATTAAACGATTTAGTCACCGACTTTTATTCACCTGAGCATTTTGAGACATGTAAGGATTGCAAATCAGCCACCTACACTTGAAATTTATTCCTATTTACTGCAATATTCTGCTGCTTTTTCCCAATGCACCTCATCAAACGCCTTTTTTCTAAGAAACAGGCAAATACGTCCTGATGCATTCTATGTCCCTCTCTATTAGTGATCTCATTACTACAATGACATTACATGTGCCTCTCCCCTTCCTGAACCAAAACTTATAATCCAAAAAATAATCATGGGCCCTGCCCTCCATCCTGCCATTGATGATTCTGAGAACAACTTTAGGTGCGTGCGAAATGAAACTTATTATTCTGTAGTCCTCATAAGGTGAAGCCTTAAGCTTTTTTGGAATAAGAACTATTACTGATCTGAAAAATTCTTACGGGCAGATTCATTTTTCAAAAAATACCATGAATTAGTCCATAAAAAATCTTCTTGCCACATTTTCCTTAACCTTTAAGTAGCTCCGCAGGAATATTATCTACTCCCTAGGCCTTCATTGAATTCATTTTCCTTAATGCCCTTTCTATCTCACCATCGAGCAAACCTGAACCGAAGCTATATTCATCTACGTCATATCCTCTTTCTTTCTATCTCTAACCTTGCTGGCCTAAGTTCTTAAGCATACAGTTCTTCTATATATTCCTGCCAAACCTAGTGCATCTTTTCTGTTTCAATTAGTATGTTACCCGGCTTACCTCTAACTATTCACACAGATTTGCCCTTCTTACTTCCCGTTAGTGTCTTAACCTTCTTGTATAGCGCACCAAATTCACCCTTCCTCTGCAAACTTTCCATTTCTTCGCACTGCGTTTTCCAACATGCTTCTTTTGCTTTATTTGTTTCCGGTCTCAATTTATTATTTAACTCTTTGTACTTTATTTTACCTAACTCTGTGTTTACATTCTTCAATTTTCTTCTCTCATCTATCTTTCTAATCGTCTCATCCGTGATCCATGGTTTCCATTTCTTTTTCCCATTAAATGGGCCTATAGTTTCATTCGCTGCTTTCAATATCCCTTTTTTGATGTATTCCCAAATTTCCTCGATAATACTCAGCTCTTTACCCTCCATCATTTTCTCTACAGCCTGCTGATACTCGTGCCTTAGCGATCAATGGAATGCTTCTACATTCCATGCAACACTTCATAACAACGTAAGTGTGATCAGAGTCCGCATCCGCTCCCAAAAGGCTGTGCGAATTGATCACACAATTCCTAAACCTGTGCCTAGCCAAAATATGGTCTAACTGATACCTTTCTGAGCCACCTGGCATTTTCGATGTATACATACGCCTTTTGTGATGTCTAAACCATGTGTTGGTGATGAATAATCCCTGTCTCCTGCAGAACTCAATTGCTTTCTCCCCGCGGTCATTCCTCATGCCTAAACCGTAGCCCCCCACCTGATCACCATCTTTTCCTTCGCCTACCGTTGCAATGTTTCCCTGCAGGAACACACGCTATTATGTCCTCTAAATAATCGTATATCCTATCGACCCCTTCCTCCGTATGGTTGCTCGGTGGCATGTATACCTGAATAATAACCAAGTTCGTCGGTTCTGCTTTTATCTCTACTAGTAATAATCTATCCGTTACCTGCTCTATGTTGACTACGCTTCTTCCTACCTCTTCATTTAATACTATGGCAACCCCTCGTTGGCTCTCGTCCCCGCCGCTGTATATTACTCTATAATTATCACTCCAGCAATCCCCGCTATCCTTCCATCTCACCTCGCATAGACCTAAAATATCTATATTTCCCCTTTCCATCTCTCGCTTAACATTCTCCAATTTCCCTGCCCTCATCATTGTCCTAACATTCCACGTTCCTATTCTAACTAATTTGCTCTCCTTCTCCTGCGTCTTCTGTCCTGCTGCTGCCGGTTTTCTCCTGCAAGGGTTTCGTTAGATGACGACCGCGGAAACCTTGCCTCTCCCGCTGCGGGGCACGACACACGGCCGCTTGACCCGAGTCCCGTAGTTGCCAGGACTCGCATTCTCCATATTGCCCAACATTATATTCTTAGGAATGATAATTGCGGTGGTTTCCCATTGCCTTCCTCAATAGTGTTTTTAACGTGACACCATCACTTATTGGCCGCCCCTCTGGGGTCAGACGCCATCGCAGCCGCCTCACTGAGGAATAGACGCTGCGTGGAATACCTTTCGTCTGGCTCTTAACCTTTGACCTATCTGGCATGGGTGACCCTACCAAGTGCAATTATCATTGCTCTCGCCAGCACAGCTCTAGGGGTCATGCAAACGCACTAGTCATACACCACGTCGAGGTTGTGGTCGATTGGAGGGATGGAGCATATATTTCACCTCATTAAAATAAGTTATCTTCACATACCAACTATCTTTACATCTTGTATATATAGTCTCACTTTTGGATTTTGAAATAAAATAACGTTTAATGCAGATGTTTACTCATTCTATGTAAACATTTCCTTTCTCTTTTATGTAATTGAGGCCATTTTTATTTAGAAACGTTTTATCTGGTAATTCTTTTTCTTAAAAAAATGTACTTGCCTTGCCTCATCATCAACTCCTTCTAACCTAAGATTGGCAAGCTACAACGTCACATTACCGTACTAATTATCTTGCACTGTAAGCTCTACTGTTCTCTTGTTCTGTTCAAATGGCCGTTGTATTTATTCCTTGGCCTTTCTCTTGGGACCTTTCCTTCTATTTTTTCTTTTGTTATATTCTTTGTAATATTTGTGAGTCTATTACACCTCCTTATTCCTTTTATTCAGATGATCCATTTAATTAATTCCTTTTCTATTCTTCTGAAACCATGTTCAATTCATGCTTTTTCTATTCAGTTGTTCTTCAACCTCCTCCCTTAGTATTAAGTTTCGAAGGCTACTTCCGAAGACTTATTTTACCTTACTTGTGGCTGTAGGAGGTGCCTACTAATCAAACATCCCATATTGGCTTGAGTTTTATTCATATTTTTAGAATCCTATAATAATTCATTTCCAAGAATATCTTGTTTCATTACTTTGGAATAATCTTTCAGATTCGAATCAAGCGGAGGAGTATTAAAATTACTTCACGAGCTCTCGGATTTCGACGACGAGTTACTCTTCCTGAACAAACTCCAATAGATTTGCTCACATAAAATTAGTGTTCACTTTTTCAATATTTCCGTTGTAATTAAATCCATCCATTAGACGCAGGACCAAGGAGCACCAAAGGGCCACAGACAGAAAACAGGTCCGACTCTCCGCAATTGCCGAAAATGCGGGACTCGGACACACGATTAGGTTCTACCAAACTAATGTGCTTGCAAGAGAGAGGCATTATTTTCCAAGACAACTGAGAGAAGGGGTAAATACTTGAGGAATCCCAACAATTTGAACCGTTAGGACGGCTACAACCTGACTTTCACATCGAAATAGGTGATTTCTATTCGCAGACAAGATATAGCCAATCAGAGAGCTCCGGGTCTATCGGCGTTTCCCATAAATAGCGGCTAAATCGCAAACGGGTTTTCCGTATTGTTTTATTATGTCTCTATTATATTTTATGCATATCTCTTGTATCAATATTACTTTACGGAAATAAAAACCTTTAAGACTGAAAAAACGACGCGTTTTCCCCAACCGCTACCCTCTTTTGTAGTCTTTTATTGTCATTTTCCACCCCAAAGAGGAGTCAATCCTAAAACAGGGTTTTCCTATTGTTATTATTAAGTTTTCTATTAGATGTCATACATATCTTGTATACTATGTCTTTGCGGAAATAAAAACCTTTATAGCTGAAACTGAACAACGCAGATCACTTCGACCTGAAGACGCCTCCAGGACAGGGGGCGAAACAGTTGTCCATCAACACACCTACGCTACGGTAATTCCAGGAAGCAGGATGGATCCTCCAAAAGTTAATTCGTTGGCATGAAATTTAACAGTGCACTTTAAAACTAAAACCATCAAATAAATTCTGATTTTGCTGCAAGTACAGAATTATTTACATCGAGATGAAATAAATTTTAGGGTAGTATTAATATCATTCAAAAACGTTTTTTAAAATTTTGTTCTTCATTTAAACAAAGAGAGAAAGAGTTAAGGCAGAGAGGGGTGCCGATGTGATGTAAAAGGTTTCAATGCAGGAGGGCAGACTATTTTCAAATTCATTACAATGTCAGGTAAAAAAAGGCGACATTTCATTGTAAGGGGGCGGATGCGACCAAGCTTGCGCTTAAAATTCTCGCTTCGCACCGCCCCAGTGCATCCCCTCTCCATCCCACCCTCCCCCATCCTGCTCCTTCACCCCTCTCTCGCTTTCATTCTTCGGATGCCTTCGTCAGAGCTCTCACACCTCGCCCTTCCACCGCGCTCATTCTTGGTTTGCAGTGCGGCCCGGGGGCTCATCTTAATGAGCACCATGTTCTCATTTCCTTTCCTCTTCCCCTCATCCTTACTCATGACCCTCCTCCACCTTTACTGATACTTTTACCTCTCCCTCCAATTCCCTCCCCCCCTATCCTCCTTGTTTTATTTACCCCAGTCCTCATCATTTCGTTGTTAACGGTTTTCTCGATCTCTTTCCGTCTTTTGCTTATCCTTGGTGCTCAATCGCCATCACCTGTTAACAATGTATTTCCGAATCCTTATTCCACCACTCATTGCGTTCGTGTGTCCGGTGATTCAAAGTAATTTTTCTCATGGTTTTCTTCTCGAAAAAAACAAAATGCATTGAACATGAATCCGAGTGATTTAAAATTCCATTTACGCTTCATGCGTCAAAAGTGTGTTATTCATTTAAGGCCTCAATTTTTTATTCCGTTTTAATTTTGAAAATAAAAGCTACATTTTATGACAATCGCGCATGGATGCAAACATCAGGGTTATGAGGAAGGGGAAAGAGAAATGCAGCGTCGGAGATAACCTCCTTTAGTGAAATTCACCAAAAAAATACACTGTTAGATAAACACCATTAAGGAACGGCAAACGAGGCTTTGATAAATCATTGCCTTCATTACATTTCCCAAGCACGGAGCGTTTGCTCTCGGAAAATATTACTATGTTCATGACTAGAACCATGGATAAACGTAGTGGTGGCCTTAGCGTTTTAGCTCTATATGCTCCATTTTGCAGTCCTTTGCAATTTAAATATAGTTTACAACGAATTTAATGTTAAAGGGGGATCAGATTGATGAGGTAGCTGGTCCAAGGCTTCTCTATAGACATAATATTTTTGCATTCACGCTCAGGAATTTCATTTCATAGGGCATGAGATATGAAACATTCTAATATTTCGGACGCAGTTTCCGAATATACAGCCATTTGAATGGGGTAGGTAAGGAGGTCACGAAGGGAATATTTAGGGATGAAAGAGATGTGGGAAGGGATTTCAATGAGCGTAAAGGCAGGGGAAATGAGAAGTATGAATGGGGAGGGTTGGCTATGGACGCTGGTAGAAATGGTGTCGCCTGACAAATCAATTAACGTAACATAATGCGGTTATTGAAATCACGTGCGGGAAGTATTGGAGGCTAGAGAGATCAGAGGAAAGGGAAAAACTAAACATAACCAGAGGAGAAGTGTAATTGCTATTTTGCTTTTATTTAATATTAGTTACATTTTGCTTAAACAATGTGTAACTGGTCAATAATGCGTAGTGCATAATTCTTATGCGTGCATAAAATCTGCGGGGAGGACTTATCGCAATGGACCCCATCAACGAAGGGTTTTGGTGATTTGCGAGTGCCATCCGCTTTTTTAACGAACATCGTTCTATCTCCTCCACTTAATAATTGGGATGACCATTTTAGCAATTCTCAAGTAATAACAGATGTGTTTTTCGAAACAATTTTTTAATTAATTAAAAAAAATAAAATTAAAGCTGATTCAACGGTGATATTATTACAATTATAGACAATTATTATACCAACATTTATAGACCGGTAAGCATAACCTCAGTTGGAAAATAATGGAAAAAAGAATCGCTGATTACATCCGGGAATGGTGGGTAAGAGATAGATGGTTATTCAAACACCAACATGGGTTTAGAACGGGATACTCGTGTGAAACGCAGCTTTTGGGATTAAGCCAATGTATTTGAGACGCAATAGACGAAGGAAAGGATGTGGATGCAGTAGTCGTTGATTTTTCGGCAGCTTTTGACCGAGTGCCTCACGATAAATTATTGTTAAAGTTGGGTTCGTTACCATTGGACTTGAGGGTAAAACAATGGATAAAAAATTTTCTTAGGGGCAGAACTCAAAAAGTAAAATTAGGGGTTACATTTTCAAATGAGGCGAGCGTATTAGCAGGAGTTCCAAAAACGACCATAGTTTCAAAATAAAAATAAGGACTCAAAAAACAAATAAGAAGAAATACTCTTTTTTAAATAGAACTATAATTGATTGGAACCAGCTGCCTGGAGGTTTGTTTGAGCCCTTTCCATCCAATTTTAGAAGTTTTAAGTTAAATGTAAAGCAGCCACCGGGTAATAAACTTCATTGTAGTTATGAAAATATTTGCATGTGATGTGGACGGCATTTTGTATGTGAGGTGGAAGTTTGTTTGCATGTGATGTGGAAGTGTCATTGTATGTAAAAATATTTTGTCTCTTATCTGTTTTTATGTGTTCGTATGTAATTTTCGTTATAAGAGTTATCTTTGACCTAACTTGACCGTTGTTACCAGGAAAATCGCCTAATTGCGTAAATAATCACGTAATTGTGTAAATAATCACGTAATTGTGTAAATAAATAAATAAATATTTTCAGTATGAGAGGATAGCTTGATTTTTTGGGAATTTTTAGATTCTCAGTTTGAAAAGTACAAGAAAAACTATCAAATTATACTCCAGAATTTCCCCAGTTCATTTAAACGAATGGAAAATATTACCATTATGTGGCTTATGTTCTATTTTTCATTCTATGAATGAATATTTTTTCTATTAATATGTGTTCATAGCCGTTGTACATGCAATACACTTCATGGGTTGAAATATAGAGTTAGAAGTTTCTGAACGGAATGAAGTTTGTAGAATTTTGAAGAGCACATATTTCCAAATTTAGTTTTAGCGGTATGATCTCCCGGAGTAGTAGTAGTAGTATTTAGGAGAGGCGACCGACAGCTGAGGTCATTTGCACCATAGGGGATGGACAGGAAAGGATGAAAGGTGGAGAGAAACCCGGCGTCGGCATTAGCCTAGTCTTTACGAAAGGCGCCAAGGGGTCTGCAGCTTAACGTCCCATCCGACGGACGGCGCACTCACTCAAAGTGCCCTCCACAAAGCACCTCAAGTAGGGATCGAGATACCTCTGAAAAATATTCAACACCGCCAGGATTTGAACCCGGGTTCTCTGGGTGGGAAGCCAGTACGATAACCCCCGCAACATCTCGATCCCCGACCTACCGGAGAAGACACAAAAAAATACGGAGTACTGTAATCAGAAGCAAATTTGTGGTTCTTTCGTCCTAATTCTGTCAACTATGACACTTGGTCACCTAGATTGAAACGTAGGTCAACCATTACTACACTAAAGCCATAGGAAAAACCAAAATGTGGAATCATTCCAAAGTGGTGTCCTCAAAGAAGTCATGGTCTGAAAAGTTTGATGTCTTAGGCAAAATTGTTCACATAAATGGAACACCACTGGTAAAAGCTTATCTGACAGGTAGGCTAATTACTATTCAAATACCGTATGTAAGTAATTAATAAAGTAATTAATAAGTATGTATAATTAGTAAAGTAAGTAATAAGTATGTAAACTTTCAAGTGAAGATATGGCAATCGATTAAAATGGCTATGCTGCCAATTACTAGCAGCAGCCAATATTAGTGTAGTATTCTCAGCCCTACTTAATATTGGTCGGCGTTTAGAAAGGGTATCAATTTTCTGTACGGGTGGGAGGTTAAATTATTTGGCCCGATGAAGTAATAGCAGGATAATGTTTAGACTTGGATTGACCTTCTCCTGCTCTACTCTGATTTTTTAAAATAACTATACTCTTGAACAGCAAAAACCCAACAAAAATTGCCAACTTCCCTCGAGGGAATCACTAACTTTTCTCTTTTGGATATTCTTCGAACAACTACTTCATTAGTTGCTTGGCCTCTCCATTTACCTAAATTATTTCCATTTAGCATATTTCCGCGATTATATTCTTATTTACAATGATGCCTCCACGGCACGTAGATAAATTCTCCCAAATTCTTTATTTCTGCTTCACTCAACGAAAATCGCCATCGTACCGAGAATCAGGGATTAAAAGATTCGTCAGTGATTCGGTATGAAATGATATATAAATTTTTCAGAGTGAATACACTGCGGCCATGCGCAGTGATATTTTCTTTCTCCGGCTAATTTATTTCGCTACTCCATCTGATACATCTCCGCTGAGCCATTTCCTTTTCCTTCTTTCCCGTTTCGTTCGTTGTTGCTTTTTCTACGCCCCGTTTCATTTGATTTTCCTCACGCCCATTATTTTGCTTCCTTCCAGCCTCAAAGTGTCACAGCTATTCAATTTACATTATATTTTGTCGGCGCGCACACCTTCTCCATCCGCTTCCTCCCCGGCTTGCCTTCCCATTTATTTTTTCTCTCTCTCCCCCTCTCGACCGGTGCCTCTCTCTTCACTTCAACTTCCTTTCCCAACTGCCCCTTCATCCACATCGATCCAGCCCGTCAAATTTCCAACTCACTTTCACACAATCATCCCTCCTTTTCTGAAACGCTTCTATTTTCTGGTGTCCCCTCATCTACCCCTGTTCTTTTTAATGTTTGCTGTTTCAGAATCTTCAGCGTGCACAAAGTATTTGCGTTTCCTTCTTTTTTCCCATTCATTTGTCGAAAAAATCTATTCAATAAACTGCAACTAATTTTCTCTCGCCCAGTTATCAGTTAAATTAGGGATATACTGAGATTAAGTCAAATTTTATGAGAATTCGAGTTTTTTTATGGGACTCAATAATCCCATCGAGTGTCCCACTTGTCCTTTACTCGTTAATGAATACCACAAACCTAGAAGTTGTTTTTTGCTTAAATAGATTTCCAAATGATGAGTTTTTCCAAAAATTTGTGTGGTACCAAATAAATTAGGTGAACTAACAATTTTTATGTGGCTAATGAATAAATAAAGTCGGAGAAAACCATGACTAAACTACTTAATCTTTCGCAATCTGGTTTTCTGTAGTTCAAAGCAATAGTTATTCTCATACCCTATAATATTGTAATTTTCTTTTTAAAATTAACTTTTTTACCTCTTTAGTCAATTTCAATAAAATTTGTTGTAAAATATATGATACCCGCAAAGTCTGTGATATATGATGTCGGTATGATGCCAGCAAAGCCTGTGGTCGTGGCCATTTTCCCAATTATTAATTACAAAATCGTCGTTCTCCTCCATTTACTCTTTTATCGTCTCTGTGTCTAACCGGGAGAGCTGTTTCCCTAATATCCTAAAAACCAGTTATATTGTTCCTATTTACTAAGTATCTGACAAAGACGATATATAAAGCTATCGTCCATTAATGATTAAATATGAGATAGCAATACTATTTGGGAGTATAGTATTTAAATCACTATCACCAATGTTTTCAATTATTATGGTGAATTAACAACATGGTTTCACGCATAAATGTCTATTGGAACTACACATATTTTTTAGATGCTCACAGATTACCTAAATGATGTCTTAGGGAGATGGATACCAAATGGATTACCAAAAATGCCTTTTGCTTCGTAATTTGAGTATTAGGCCGTTGAAAGTTCCCGTTCAGCTCTTGAAATGATTTCTGTGCAGGCAGTGGTCATTACCTTGGCCAAATATTAGACCTTGTCTCAAGTGCAATATGATCTCATCATCAAAGATGCACCACAAAGTTATATTGTTACTATTATTTAATATTTTTACTTTTAACTACGATTGAAATAAATAATCTGAGTTAAAGTGACTCAACGACATGTAGCATTTAACAAAAGGTGAATTCCATATGAAGAGTAGTTAGAACCTATCTTGTTTGCAGAACAAGCAAACTCTCACATAATATATCACAAACTCTCTTGATAATATATTTTTCGAAAAAAATTCTGTAAATACATATAATTATGGAATCAATCAGCGGTGTTCGGCGACATTCTGACCTTGGAATTTCAATACTTTTCCATTCCTGCTATTCTATGACCAGCCTGCTGAAATTATTTTCATGTAATTTCTCTTCCCCAATGCATTGCAAACTCTGGATTAATTTCTATTCATATCACTCGTTATTTTTCTGCATCGTCTTATTTAAAATTTTATCAACATTCAAATATGATTTTGATTATTCTATATGAATTTTAATGAGGATAATAGGTACATATTTGTTTGTTACGAGAACAATAGCGTCATATCGAGAAATTTCAATCTAAATAGATATAAGCTGGCATTTACTTCAGGTGCGGTGATCGACTAAGGAAATTAAAACCAAAACGTTAGCCAGCAAGAGAGAGTTGTAAAATTATAATTTTTCCTCTAGTCTTTTCTACAGTTCAGGGCAATGTTCTCTTTTCTCTGTTATTTTAATGTGTGAAGTGACTGTTATTTCACTAGCTGGTGAATCGATCGGCGATATCTCGGTTCCAATCAGATCGTAAAGACTGCATCATAAAATATTATTAATGCATTTTAGTGCTAAGGAAGAAGGAAAGAGAGTAAGTATTGTATGGCTACACCATAATTCTTGGAATTAAAAATATTGATTCTGTGTCACCAATCAACCATTTTAACTGGCGTATCTTCAAGTGTGTTGGATTGCCATGATAATAAATCTTATTGCTGGTGTCTAATTTTAGTTATCAGTAGTTACCCTGCACCTAAGCCGTAATCCGGCAGTTACCTTACTGAACCGGGCGTCAAGATTCCGAATCTGTCAAATCGGGACCAATATTGCTATTTATAAAGATTGTGTAAAGCAGTATTTTAGGTGTATCATTATGCATATTATGGATTAGATATTTTTTATCATTAGCGTATGAAAGAAAAGTGCGCGCCAAGAAATGGTTATATGACATTTATTTTCTTCCTCGTAACCTAGCAATAGAAAAATATTTCCGGGCTAATATCTTCGGGGCTCCTTCATGGTAGAGGCAGGAAAAGAGGACACTGCATTTCCAATTCAATTTAATGTGGAATCTAATTTGAAATTAATATTCAGCCTCAGTGTTAATCTCAATCAGAAATCATAATAGTAAGAAACCGAAGTAACTTTAGAAATATTGAAAACATTGAATTTACAAGTCGGAGCAAAGTTAAACACTGCAAAGCTGTAGGTATACTTTCAGGTGCCTGTGTATGTAAGATGTAGATTGAGTGTTTGCATGTGTGTGGAGTATAAGTGTTCTTGCATGAATGTATGCCATGTTTTTTTTTTGGATATATGATTTTGTGGTTATTGCATGCGGTTTTTTTTCTTTTTCTTTTCTAAATTACGGGTGGTGTCCTAATACCCCCCGCCACACGCCCTTGAGGCGGCTTGCGGGGTATTAAGTAGATGTAGATGTAGAACCTCTTCGTTTCTCGACTTAAACCGATCTGTCAAACAAGACGGAATGGGCCTCGTCTCGATTGCTATGTAACCCACGCAAGGTTTATAAAACTCTAGATTTGAACTTAAATAATATTTTTTTTATTTTTGAACACGACTCTAGCCTCGTCGTGCAGTTGACTGTTTTTCGAATTCCATAATACAGGCACAGACGTCTTTAACAACAAGTAAATGGAGTTATTGCTGCCGGTGTGTCATTTCAGCCTCATAGGGGAATCAATAGGTCAAGTATGAACAGGCTAGCAGGACACTTAGTGGCATGTATGAGAGACTATTTAATAATAATAATAATAATAATAATAATACACATGTTCTGATAGACAGTGTCAGGTGGCACACAAGTCCCAAATAATCACAAAAGATAATAGATAAAATCAGACTTCAAAACACAAATCTCTTGAAAAAAACAAGCGAATCCCCATCTCATTTACACCCATCAATCAGCAAGAAGAAAAAAAGATAAATTAAAAAAATTAAGCTATTGCATATAATACAATACACCACACAGCAATCAAATTATTACATATATACCTTACATCTTTTCTTAAAAGTATACACTCTGTTAGGAAAGGGCTCGAATATTTTTGGAGGTAAGGTGTTCCAATCAACAATTGTTCTATTTAGGAAAGAAATTTTTTTTTATTTGTTCTCTGTACCCGGCATTTTACCTTAAATTTGTGGTCATTTCTCCCTATAAAATTTGGGTTCCCCGCCTCTTTCCTAAGATCTGCCCAAGCTTTCTCCCCCTTCAGAATGCTATGAGTTAGGGGATGTATTTATTTTTATTAAAGCTGACCGGGGTATGACGGCGCTGGCCCATCGGTTTAGTTATGTTAGATGTGTCACTTCGGCTATAGATATCGCATTCCATCCCATCACCCCTACTCCGGCATCCCTCCATCTCCCATGATCTAGTCTTTCCATCACATTCTTTTTTGAATGAATACAATCCTCTGATTAAACAAAATCAAATTAATTACTTTAGTGCCAATTATTTCAATCCCAGGTCTATCCTTTCATTAATCTGTCCATGGATGTAGGGTGTACAGTGGAAATAGGTGACGAGGAATGCTCATATTTCTGAGCATCCAGCCAAACAACAAACTTTTATGACTTTAATGTCTTGCAATATGAAATCATTATTGGAGGGAGCATGTTATTGAATGAAAATATCATCCCTACTTTATCTTTATGTACATTGTATTTTGTGCTTTAGATCCAAAGGATTAAAATATGCATATTTAAGTCTATTGTAGTGTACTTCTGTCATATATGCTCCCTTGAATATAATGTCAGCAAGACTAATTTCTAATAAATGTTTATTAAATTCTATTTGTTTGTGCCCCGTATACACTAGTAGTGTTGATTAATCGCAGAAGTCATTATTTTCCATCGGAGTCTAAAAGTGTTGCTCTGGATGTTTCCCCATTGTGGCCTTAATGTAACCTATTTGCACAACAGCAACTTTTATGCAATTTCAGAGTTAGTCGAAAGGATATTTTATTCGAGCAAATTCGAGTTATTACTGCGCCTAGAACTCCTTGAAATTTTAAATTTTCATTTCATAACAAGGGGCCTTTTTTAATATGAAAATGGTACTTCTAGCATAATAATTGCTACGCCTACCGTAATAATGAACAAATGATAACAATTTTTCACTAGATATGCATATTACTGGACCGGGTAAAGTGTACTTCATCATCGTCAGGTCGACCTGAAGATGATTTAGTATATTAAAACCGACTTAATGATACATTAATATGTATTGGATAAATGTTGTCATTTGTTCATTATCATGCCAGAATTCCATATCTCGCATGAAAACACGAAATTTGCCTACCATAATGACTGAAAAATTTGGGATATGCGGAACTTATGAAACCAGTGTTTTACAAAATGTATTTCTGAAAGAAAATATAGAAATAAAGCAATACTATATGACATATCGTCGACTTAGAGGCATAAGGCGACATTTATAATAGCAAGATGTTTTGACCATTGTATATTTTTTAGGAAAATGAGTGTCTGGATATGAATTTTTATTGAAGAAATTGTTTGAGGTAAATTAAAAAAATCCACAACTACAACCCATCTATTAGTATGGAACTGTTTGAATTTAGGAAAACAGCATAGGATGAATATTAAATTCATTTTATGTGCCGTCATATTAAATTAACTCATTGCAATGGAGCGCCATGCAAAAACTGTAGGAATCGTACGAAGTAAAAATTACGTCTTAGTGTTGACATATCTTAACCTCCTTACCGCTTTATATCTAAAGGGAAGGCTAAAGTTAAATAGATTATTAATAACATTGCATGAAGATAAACAGTGTGTATTTAGTTGTAATTTCTTGGCGAGGCCACTTGTATTTCGGATTCCTTGCGTGGACCACCGATTTTCCTCTCAAGCATTTCTCTCCTCCTTATTCTCCCATCTTTTACATCCTACTTACTTCTTTGCCTCTTATTGTCACCCCCCCCCCTCTTTCCCTACCACAATGCTCTCTCTCGCTCTTCCCAAATCCGAAAGACTATTAATTAGCTACTTCACGGACCCACTTTCTTTTGTCTGCCTGTCACCGTTGTATTCACCTCGCGTTCCTTTCTCTTTTTACCTCACCCGCTTTTATCCTCCTCTTTTACTTAAATCTCTTAGTTTCCTTCTTGTCTTCAAGAACTCAGTCTTTCTTGTGTTTGAGTGAGGAGGACCCTTGCTTCCGTGTCCTCCTTGATTGTATTTTATCGACGTTTTGGAATCGATACTTTTTTCATCGATCCGAGTATCGACCTTTTTTGCCTGTGTCCATATAATTGGGATTAATCTATGTTTATCTCAGGCACATGCATGTATTTGATTTCCCCACAGTCTACTTTTAAAATTATATTTACGGTAAAATTAGTTTTATACATGTTTTTATATAGCCCTGATAATTGAAACTTACTTTTTTATTTTGCACAGAAAAACAACCCCCAGAGTCAACGTATATTCCACCAAATTTAAATGGGAAAATTATGGTTAAATAAATGCGATATTGATTATTAATTAGGGGTTGATTCGTATTACCTCTTATAAATGCTAAACTATTTATCAGCGTACATAATAGGACTGTGTGTTTTTGCGATTTTGATGAGACTGAAAATTTCCTTAATAATGAGTAGTTTTCTCATACATGACTCAGCGTCCGTTTATATTTGAGCGGAGCAATTAAATTTCCTTGAAGTGAATACGACAAAATAGGTCTATTTTTTATCCAGAATCTCTTCCACTGAGTTTTTTGATAACATTTATTTTACCTTAAATCAAAAGTAAATACTTCACGGTAAAAATGGTAATATATTCAACACGTGTTGGAATTGAAAATTTAGGTTTCTACCACGAACGTTATATTTAAGCAACATCAGTTTCTCCGGCATTAACCATCGATTGAAACCAAAAAATATGTTACCCTCGCAACAAAAGATTTCTCTAAGATGGACACCATCCTAGAGTACTTAGAAGGTCTGTGCAATAAGCATTGGGACTGGTTCCAAAAATCAAAACTTAAGTCAGTTATCATTACAATTACTGAATAATCTTCAAAATACATTCCTTTTGCATCGATACACTTAGTTCGGCGCGTCTGCCACTCGTCAAAAGCCCGCTGGAAGTCGGTTTTTGGAATACTGTTCAGAGACTTCGTCGTCGTCGCTTAAGCCGGCTCGATGGAGTCGAACCGATATCCTTTGAGCTTATTTTGAGCTATCTCTTGAGGTAATCACGTTGTCGAGAAAATCTTCATTTTCCTGGAAGCAGTTCAAAATTTCTTGCGAAATTTCTACCCGCGATTGTTTTTGTTCCTCGCTAAAGACTTTCGGCACCAGCTTCGCGCACACTTTCCTCATATCCTCTCTTACAATGGTGTGGACGGTTCCGACTGAAATTCCGGTCTCCTCGCTGATAAGCGCCATGGTTAAACGCCTGTCAGAGTCCAAAATGTTTTTCACTTTGGCCACCTGAGCATCGGTTCGAGCGTTCGTCGGGCGTCCGACACGGTGCTCGTCTTCGACGAGCTCCCGACCTTCCTTAAATATTTTGTGCCACTCAAAAACTCTTCTGCGGCTTAAGGCATCAGCCTGTTTAGTGAGCTCAAGTGTACCATGCTGGCGCGACGACACTACAAACAATCACACATCACAAAAATCCACCTCCTGTCTCAACACATACCCGGAGGCGACTGAACTAAGTGCGCCTGAGTGGTGGGGGACCACTCTACCGAGCCGACCGGTCGGACCCCCATCCTCCGCTCCGTTGAGGCTACAGCGAACCATTCACGATACTTATTGTACTGTCCCTGTAACTGAGTGAGTCAAATGGCCCTAAAGTACTGAGTCTCTACTAGCACCATCCCAGTACTTTTTCTAGCTTAATGTACTAAAATGAAGGTAATTTATTTCCGAGCATACATATCCCCGATTGGTGGAATGGAGGGATAGGTTCAGGGGAATCTAACTAAAAAAATCAATGATACTAAACAGCAATAAAAATGTATCTATCATTTAAAAAATCATTTAGTTGTTCGTGAAATTTTAAAAGTTTAAAATTTTTAAGTACCTGTTTCATAGTTTTCATAAATTAGTGATTTTTAATTTTGAGTGAATTTTTTAGAATTATTATCATTCTGAAAATCCGTAATTTTGATGATTAATGCTTCCCAATATTGCCGGGCGATTCATTTACTTTACTTAAGCCGTGGTTAGCTGTCCTACCAATTTGATTCTAATTTACTCTCTTCATTTGTTCTACTCGTTTGTCCCTTGGTATTCCTCTTGGTTCCCATCTCAGCCCCATTCACTTGGTTCTTCTTTTGCCCATAGTACTCCATGCGCACACTTCCTTCTCTGCTCTTGTGTTTAATCTCTCCTTTTGATCTTGAGCGTCCCTTTCCAGGGATAGAAGGTTTAAGGTTCCTATTCTTCTCTAGTCTGCTTTTCCAATGGCTCGTCCCTTTGATCCATAGAGTGGTACTCTCCACGTGATTGTATTCAAGTAGTCATTCCTGGTTCGTAGCAGTCTTTTCTTTGAGCACAGTAGTTAACTCTTCATCACGGATGCCTTCTTAACTTGAGCTATTTTGTACTTAATGACCGTCGAATTCCTTCTATCCCATATTACGCCGATTCAAAACCTGTTGTAAAGTTCCATTAACGTTAATGTCCCTTTCTGGGGGGTGGGCTGCTTTGAGGATTCGCATAGTATGATTTCAAATTTTTATCTCCCTCGATAAGCAAGTAATAACCTTGAGGTCCTTTATTAATACATCTAAGCACGTCTTCGTCAAAAGAATTTTTGGTACCTAAGTGAGAGCTTGCCTTATGAAATCCCCATAATTCGCACAATTATTGACTTCTCTTTGTGAGTTCCAAAAATACTAATCCCAATGATCGACTTAATGTGAAAGCACTATCAATGAGACGCTAATAGGACTACTCAAAGAATTAAGGAAAATATGTAAAATTATTCTTGCATAGCTAAGCGCTAGGCTCGTACTAGCATGATAAGTAACATAGCTAGTACAGTGTACCTTTTGTTACACATCCCCAAGAGATAAGGCGCAAGACGTATCAGAAAAATAAGACGGTTTTCCAAATTTCTTAAAGCAAACGAAGCTATTAGTATTTTTGAAATTTTTGTTTCCGCTTCATTTTGCAATTCATTCTGTTTTCCCTTCCATTTAAAATAGTGAGGAGAATTGGATGGAACGGTATAGCTTTATCATTTTTCCCTATCAAATTTTGTCACTACTAATATAGTTAAAATATCAGTGACGCATTTCAGACGTAGTTTTTTTAAAGGATTTGCTTAGCGATATAAAACTATAAAAAATTACATTTGGATTAACTATCGAATGCTCTCTGATCGTAAAATCGAAAGAGTAAGGGGATCGGGTTGATGCGGAGGCTAGCTTCCCACCCTGAGGGCCCGGTACGAATCCTGCAGGCCACAGATATTTTTCAGGGGTATCCCTACTTCAGGTGCTTTGTGGAGAGCGCTTTGAGTGAGTATGCCGTCCATCGGATGGGGCATTGAACTGCGGATCTCTTGACGCCTTTTGTAAAGTGTAGGCAAATACCAACGCCGAGTTTTTCTCACCCTTCGTCCTTTCACATCCATTCATACTCGCGCAAATGACCTCAGCTGTTGGTCACCTCCCCTGAAAAATGCCACTTTACAGTAATCCGAATCGAGCGGAGGAAATAAAAAAGAACAAAACCACGCACGGTGACCCTTGAATACCAGAAGCTGCCACTCGTACGAATAAACCTTTGCCTTTCCTATGACGAAAGATTTTTCCAACAGCCCCTTGGAAGTGGGTTCACTATTGCGAGATATAGCAGCTGGAGGATATCTAAAGCAGGGGCGTAGATATTTTATTATTCTGGGGTGGTTATACCCTTCTTAAGCTTCATATTAAGTTATTTTACACGTTAATCTCTATACAATGTTAACTGAAATTCTGTCTACTCAGCTAGCCTCGATTCTGATATATCCTTCACTCAACGAGGAGTAACATTTTAAAAATTTTTAATTGCATGACATTGTAATGGTCTTTGATACCTTCACGTAAAACGTAGGAATACATATAGTATTTCTACGCTGCATATTTAACATCATGGCCCATATATTTTTTCTCTTCCCCTGATCAATTAACCAATATCTGATATAAAAACAATCAGAATTTTCACTACCCATCCTCGAGTTTGGTCCCGAAGATGCCGGATTCATGAGATTCTAGCCGATTTTGAAATGATAATGCGGATAAGATGTGAACATTTAGAATTAATCTCCATCTAGATAGAATCGGAATCGAAATAACTTTAACGGATTTGTGACCAGCTTTGGTGATTAATTACCGCTGTATGTCCGAACTTTGTTAATAAGTGACGTTAATGACGTTAATTTCTCCCAACATATCGCACACAGAATAAACTGATGTGATCAAAAGCAATTAGATCTTGCAAAGGATTCAAATTATCGTGTAATAAAGCGGCAATATCGGTACACTAGGGATTTATACATTGCTCATTTATTTACGTCCCTAATTTCAATATAATATTACTATCAGGTCTGTGCGGGGATTTAGATCCTTTTTTTCCCCATCTTATCCACTCCCCAGCTCGGAAGGTACGGGTACGCTTGGGGAAAATATTAAAGGGTAGGGCACTAAGGGATTCAACTAAGGTGGAACGTAATGACGGACGGAGAGCTGGAAGAAGAACTGGTGAGATTGTTCCCGGGAGGGAACGGGTTGGCGGGTCACTCTTTCCTCCGAAGAGCACAATCGCATTCCAGCCACCGCTTATCTGTCGTCCGAGGAGGGGGTGATTCCCCTTACCGTCACGCGGACGTCCGAAACATCTCGGAAGGTGAACCAGGATGTCCAACTTTCGACAAAGTCCATCACACGGACAAGTGATCCGTCAAATTAACGTCTCGTTGCTCGTCTCCTCGAATAGGTAAGGAGGCGGTGAGTACGTGGGGCGGAAGCGAGAGGCAGGGGGACACTGGCTGAGGAAGTGGGGAGGCTCACTCACTTTTCTCGGAAAGCCTTCTTTTGCACCAGGGCCTCTCTCCTCAACCCCGCCGTTCCTTTCCCTCTTCAAGCACCCTCCGCCCGTCCCGCGCGCTCCCTAGGTTCGGCCCCTCCCTCTCTCCCACGCGTTCCTTAGATTTCTCTCTCTCTCTCTCCTCCACCTTCGTCCTACCGTTCCCCTGTCCCAAACAGCTCCGCACCTCGCCACAAAAAAGTGCTCCCTCTTTCCACTCTCTCCACCCCCGCTTCTTACTCCTCCCCTTTTCTCCTCCCTCCCACGCGCCGAATCTCCATTACCCCTCAACCCTTTTCCACTTTCCTTAGTTCAGCATTCAACCTGGATTCATTTGAGGAGTAATTAAATGGGCCATTCCCTTCAGAGCCACGGCTCCCCAACCTTAGGAGAGAAAGAACTTTGGGGGGAGATGGGGAGAGAGAGAATGAGAGAGGAAGGAGACACGAGAGAGGAAATTGGAGCGAAAGAGAGAAAGGTGGAGGGACAGAGA
Organism: Hetaerina americana; assembly: GCF_022747635.1. Classification (NCBI taxonomy): domain Eukaryota; kingdom Metazoa; phylum Arthropoda; class Insecta; order Odonata; family Calopterygidae; genus Hetaerina; species Hetaerina americana. Next base: position 47,572,492 of record NW_027286070.1, read on the forward strand.
GACGCGGGATGTGCGCAAAGAGTGGAAAGGAATGAGATGGGAGTTTATCAGGACCCTGGGCCCACTGCTCATTATGGGCAAGCCTTAATACTTTTCATCAGAAGAGGAGTTTGAGTACTAAATTCCAAACTGATATATTAGTAAATTTATCAATAAGTAACATTCATAATAGAAAATATGTACTATATTTATTGGTGTTTCAATGAATATTCACGGTTGAATTTTTTTTACAAAATTATAGAAATTATTTCAAATTAATGTTTCTACGTTCGGTGTAATTTTCATATATTTTATTTGATACATAAAAGTTATTTTTGGTAAAAATTAATTAATGATACATCATGATGCCAAAATCCACCCTTAGAACATAAAATGAGTTAGCCAGAAAAGCCAATGAAAAAGACTGGAATGATTTCTTGCATACACCTTGATTCAGTTGCAATCTATATCGTTTACTTTATATTTTCTGCACACACGAATCAAATGCGATATATTCAGTGGTGAGTTTCAACTGGAATATATTGGTGCAATCCATTTCTTTTACATTTGTGTATTAGGAGCCTTATATGTATAATATACTAAATCATCCACTGGTATTAAAAATTTAAACCTTAAATATTGAAAGAATATTCTAAAAAGATAAATTTACGAGCAAATGCTTAAATACTCTTTATTCAACTCTAAATTTTAATTTTTCTGAACAAAACCCCTTTCATCTCTGAACCCTTAAATTCATACGTATACCAAACCATTTTTGAGTATATGTTTACCCCGTTACTGGTGCTTGGGGAACTTAGATTGAATTGCTTCTACTCTCTTTCTTACATTGCGGGAGTAGTCTTAAGGTCGTTTGGTATATTAGTGAGGAATCCATTAAGTATATTCAAAATATTTTCACCCATTTTATATTTCTTAAAATTGCAAATTATGCTCACTTAAGTACAGCATTACTTTGGTAATGTAGCCTGCGTTTGAATTGAAGTTTGCATCACAGCACCTTATGAATTTGAAGAAGAAACTTCTAATTATTCATCATTATTTTATTTTAGTATTATACAAAATGCATCACATACCACTTATGGCCATGTGAAAACTCTCATACCTTGTGAGTTCTACATACTTCTCGGGATTCCTCGGCGAAAACCTTCGAAAGAGCTCATAACTTGTCAATTGAATGGATGAATGGAAAATAATAAAGAGGCAGTAGTTTCGTGCATAGAAAAGATTTACTAAATCCATAGAAGGCTGGGAAGGAGGAGGAAAAGGGATAAATTATAAAAAAAGGAGAACGAACAGAGATAGTAGGAAGTCTGGAAGAGAGGAAGCAAGGAGAAAGTATATAGCCAGAGCGTGGCTGGGACTGGACGTTGTGGGTTAAATAAAGAAAGGAATTGGAAGGCGAACATTATCGACACATTGTAAACTTCAGGAAATCCTTCGACACTAATACGGTTAAACTCAGGGGAGAGTTTACATAAAGGGCAATATTGAGAAAAATATTTGCCAAAAGACTCTACATTAATTTTGCATGTTTAATAATGCAAACCATTGGCAATTCCAATGCTTAGTTTTTAGGAAAAATATTTTTAAAACCGATGCATAGGATGATATATTTTAACAGGCGACAGTTCTATGCGATAATGATATTAATTGAATATTTCATATTCTCAGAGGCACAAATTTGACTAGGAGGTTCTTACGTAATAGGACTTGGGTTGGGGTAAGCAAATACGGAGTGTTTCCAAAAGTTGTTTGGGGATAAACGTTTAATGTACTGCCTTCAAAATTTGTAGCAAGATTCCTCCCAGCGCAGGGCGTATCGGATTAGAGGGATAGGGCTGCCTTACTCCTAAGTCATCCATCTTGGACTACAGGGGAGCTATGACCTTCTTGAGAAATTGGAGCGTGAGGATGGAACTTGAGTTTCTGTGACTTTGACATACTATATTGGTGAAGATTTGAAATTTGCCCATGGACTTCTTTTTTGCTCTCCGGACGCCGGGCATAGTGTAAAGTAGTATGAATTGAGAACGAAATAATTAAAAAAACAGTGGTCATGTAATTATTATTACCATAACATTCAATCTACCGAATAATACTAAATATTGAAAAATAAATCTTCGCAAATAATCTTACTTAGAAACTCAATACGAGTAATTTGTTTTAGAAATCCTTGAGTCATAGTTTAGATAAACACACCTTTCTGAATCAGGATTTGACCATATTTTTTGGGAATAGTTCCCCAGAGCTCCTTTGAATTTGATTTGACAACTTTTGCACATATATCAGCACATGCGCATTTTTTAGGCGTGTAGACACGATTTTTATCATACAATTGTTTAAATTTTCCCTGTTTTCGTTATCTGTTATTGATTGTTGTGACATATTTAATTGGACTCCATTCTGGCTCACCTTTTCCGAAAATGCATTCTAATAAATACGATGGAGAGACTCAATGAGCTGAAAAATTCCCTCCTTTCAACGGCCTCTCTCTTTTATCTGAAAGAGTTATTATTGAAATTAAAAGAACAATGATGGAGAAAACAGGACGGCGTTACGAAAAAGTAAATTGATTACAGAAAGACATGAAGTGGGAATGCTGAAGTATTTATCAACATGTCGACCCAAAAAAGTCTAAAGAAAATTTAGGAGCGTTCGGATAACGTGGAATCCAATCAAGGTTTCGGTGATTTCCTGTGCTGAGTGATTTACATTTCCAATATATCTCGTTAATTTCGCCAAACGATACCGTGTTCTAATTATTTACGTTGCGGAATGAAGTAAGATATAAAAGTGAGGAATCAATCCTCAGAGGATTAATTATTTAGTAAATAATATCTATTTAATTTTTCGTAAGATATTAGTTACATTAATGTGAGTTTGACCTGAAGGTAGAAGCATTCAAGTATACCTAAATAAATGTTGACAGTGAAAATAAATAGACTTGCATTTTTATTTTCACAATGTCAACATTTCAATTAAAAAATTAGTACTCGTGCGTTTTAAGCAGAGTCTCTTTTAAAACCAAATTACGATTTTATAATTCAACCTTAAGAAGAGTTTTTGGACCAGGACAATTAGGAAAGCAATTCATTATTAGGAGGCTAACATTTGAAGTAAGGCGTTGACTGATTTAGGGTGTGAAAATGACTCAGTTACCGGAAAAACCAGTGCGTCTAAACGGATATAGTCACAAAATATGGCTTTTATCGTCAAAGCAGCTTTATAGTTCTAGCGAGTATATTCAAATAACATGTATTGCCAGAGAGTCATTTTAAAGCATTCCATTTAAAAAGAGAGGGCTGCAGTTTATTTTATAACCAAGTTTTATCCTCATTTTTCAAATTTGGCTATGAACTAACTGTACATTGCTGGACTAGACGAAGGCCAAAGAATTCTTAATTAAATTCCCCGTTTTATTAACCTTGTTAAGTCTGTGACTCAGTATTACGTACTTCAAAACGAGGCAAAACGATCACTGCCATAAAACCAATGCTATCAGAATTTATCATTAATTTCCTTGTACAGCAAGAAATAAATTATTCCAATATTAATCAAAAATTCAAATTCACTTTCACCTTAAAGGAAACGATGTGAATAAATCCAATTATACGTGGTCTGTGCAATAAATGTGCGAACTGGTGTAATCTGGCAGCCATGACGCGGACTATAGCCCCGCCCATTAATGGCGCTAGTTGCCTGAGATTCAATGAGCCGTCTGCGCTTGGCGGATCATCAAGCTACGCGTATGGTGCCAGATATATTAGTTTCTGTTGTCCTTACTTTTACTGTTTGTCGAAAATAAAAATGACGAAGTCACGGAGCGACGAATCAACATTAAGTTTTTTGGTTAAGTGCGGTTAAAGTTATCAAGAAATTACTGAATTTTTGACTGCTGTTTAAGGTGATAATGCTCTGAAGAAAACATCCGTTTTCAGGTGGATTTAGCGTATTAAAGGTGGCCGACAAGACGCCATGGCCGAGACGATCTTCAACCACCTGTGTTGACGACAACATTGATCGTGTGCGGTCCCTCGTCCTTACCGATCGTCGAAAAACTGTCATAATGATAGCTGCTGGACTGGAAAATCAACAGTGCACACTATTTTAACCGAACATTATGGATAGGTCATTCACCATGGCAATGCACCTGCATATTCAGCATTGATTGTTTGCCAGTTTTTGGCAAAATATTCAATCGCCATCCTTGATCATCCTCCTTATTTGCCAGATCTCGCCCCCTGCCACTTTTTTCTATTCCTAAAACGCAAAAGTGTGATCAAGGGACATATCGTATATGGAAATATATAGGCACAATAAAGCAATAAACGACGAGAAAACTAAAAAGCCTAACTGCCGAGGATTTTCAAGGGTGTTTTAAACATTGGAAAAGAAGATGGAATAAGTGCATAGCAACGAATGGAGAGAAATTAGAAGGGGAAAAAATCGATGTAGACTAAATCTTGCAAAATAAAGTTTTTATGGCCTCGGTTCACGTATTTATCGTCTTGCACAGAGTTGTATAGTGTACTACTCAAATTTTACTGACCTTAGTGGAGGTGGGTTAACTAACTCTTGGTTCCATTTCCTACTGGGAATTCCTCCACTCCGAGATTGGGTGTGACTTGGATTGTTTTCCTGTTGCTATTATTTCATTTTCAACACGCCACACTTTCGGCCAAACAGGTTTTTTAATTAATAGTGTAATTAACTATTGAGATGCTGATTCACTAAATGATCACTTCTAAATTATATGCTTATTGTTTCAACACTCTACGAAGGTTAGTCTTCTAATATTTCATGGCGATCTCTGTGGCGGCTTTGTGGGTTAGTCAGAACTCCGGGGGGATAATAGGTTGGATAAAATTTCCGATATGAAAGAAATACACAAGTGGAGGCGGTATATCCATGTGACGATAGTGATACGGAGCAATATCGATACTTATGGAAAGGCCATCTAGGTAATGTCTGGTACATCGAAATATTGCCTATAGCCTCGGCAGATGATATGACCATATGTTACTAAAAAGCTACTCTACGCAAGTCAGTAATAGTATCAATCTCATCTGTATGTAAAAACTATCACTTCCAAAGTCTCTCAGAAGATATGACTCTCTCTCCTTGCCGAGATTTGAGGAAAGGTGAAAATGTGCGTTACGTTGGAATAAAATGGCTAGAGTGTACTCCAATCTTAGTGAGATGTTTGACTAACGCACCAAATACCTAATAAATGTTGAGTGCCTTTATAACATGTGCAGACTTCCATTTTACTGAATTCTCAGAGCACCGATTCCTATCTGATTGACGACAAGTTTTGAACAAGATAATACATATAAACAAATTACTATTCAAATTTTATGTGGGTCAAATATAATAATTTTAATAATATATTTCAGCGCAATTGCTGTATATAAAATACAGATATGGATCACATAACTTCGTCTCGAAAATTTTGCTTCTATTTTCGATTGCTTTCAATCATCGACATGTTAGTAATTTATATATTATCCACATTTACTTGCTTAATTTAAAAATATCAAAATCATATCGATGTAACGTCATATTGTATGTGTGAGTCAACACTAACTTAGAAAATGCTAAGTGCTGGTAGTCATTGTTAATTAAAATCAAACCTTAGATATCTCGTGAGGGGCGAATGATGGAATAGGTATGTCGTTTGAATGGAGAAGAAGAGCCGAAGATTCAGAGACGAAGAGCAAGCAAAAATACGCCGTTTGGGGGGAAATTGGGCAAGGTGCGGTGAAGGGGAACGGAAGGAGGAAAAATTCGGAAATTTGTTTCCCCTACGCGTTCATTCATTGCGTTCCAACCGGTCAATTCCTTTTTATGTTACATGGGAAGTGAATTTGGACGTGCATTTTCTTTCACATTGAATCTTAAATCACGCGATCGAGCCGATTCCCGTTCCCTACACCGAGCACAGGTCGTTTTTTGCTTCGCCGAAAAAGAGAGAAAAGTATTTTTAATCTGATTCTGGAATTGGACTGCTTCCAAAAACAAGTGATGGATCAGGATACGCTTATTTCTTATTAATTTTTAAAATAATCAAGCTCAAATCGCTATCATCTTAACTATATCGTATCTTGTTCTTTATTGATCAATGATTTTAAATAATGATTTATTTATTTGATCAAGAAAGGCCTCATCAAACCATGGAGACTGTTTTCTTGTTTACTGGTAAAAAACACAGCAATCAACCTAAATGCTGGCTCAGTAGGTGAGGGTTGAAGTCACCTATTAATAAGCATAATGGCATGTGGAATCCATGCACTAGGGAAGGAGGACCAGTTTCTTTCCCGGTGCCGCCGATAGTTTCCCGTAAAGATCGCAAACGATCTATCCACTCGACTACCACGCCCGTTTGCTCGTAGCTCAGCACATAGCTAGTTCTCACGAAGTAAGCTATCACTTAGAGCGGATTACGGCTAATTCTTTAAGAATTCACATATTGCAATATTGTACCAAGAAATTTAGAATTTGAGTGTATGAAGTCTGGCTGGCTGTATTGGAAATGGTGCTAATTTGCTTTGAAATTTTTTGACGAATAATACTACGCTTTTAAAATTATATCTCCACCAATATAATCTCATTCCTTTTTCTCTAAATTTCTCCATGTGAATGTTTTACTACTGGAAGGAATGCTGCTGGCTATAGCAGCATAGTCGGATCAACGTATTCAAAACCTTTTCGTTTTAATGCCGATTTGATCGAGGAGAAAAAAATAAGGTTTTAGTCAGATGAGTATGGTAGCTGTTATAATAAGAGGATCTAATGTTTTGTCATAAACTATTTGACTAGAATTGTGGCTTGTGCCAGGGAACTGTCTTGATGAAGGATCCGCGAGTTTTTTTTTCCATAGCCGGACTTTATATTCATGAGAGATATAATAATTCCAGATAGTATGGCTATTTGAAGTTTTGATTCCCAGGCACCAAATGGACGTAAATGAGCCTCATGTCAATAAAATAAACGATCATTGTGGCTCTTGGAATTCAGAATTTTTCATCCTTGCTTCGCACATTATTGGCGATGTGCCCTATGCCAGGACTAAAATAGTCTCAATGGCACTTACCTCCTGGGTCATAATGAAAAAATCGAGGTTTCATCGCATGGGCTTATACATTTATCACTTATAAAAAAGTTCACCTTCAACTGCGACGGCTTTAAGATCACCACAAATGTTCATTCCCCTTTTTCACTTATTTTTTGATTGTTTTTAATTTTGTTGGTTGTTCGAAGTTTCCCATGTGTGGGGAAGTCCATAAAGGTTGCTCGACTTCAACATCTAAAATACGAGTTGAAGTTTTAGCATACATTTAATTCAGGCGGAGTACATTTTTGCACTTGTGATCAGCTGGATTTCACTGTCTCCACCTCTCATGTGTTCGTCTTTTAAAAGTGTTCCTATCCGTTTTCCTTGTATCTATTTCCATGTGAATGAATATTTGTTCGCCATATGGCGAGATTTCGCGTTTGAATGCGATATATTATGGAAGCCTTACATCTGTTAGTAGCTGTGAATAATAATTCAAGTGAAGGAGCGAGATTCACACATATTCCAAATTTCAAATTCGAAGAAAATTCACACGTTTTCCAAAACTTTCGGTAGCAAGACTGCATTCCTCTGTGAACAGAAGTAATTGAAGAAAAATTTAAGAATACGTGTGAGTGTCCTTTTTTGATGTTTTTCTATATTTTTGTGGGCTAACTCTATCTCGCTCCTTCGTTTGAATTATAACCATAAACACAGTAATCAACCCGAAGGTCGGTTTGGTAGGTGATGTTAGAGTTCACCCAGTACTAAGCCCTATACGGCGTGTGAAATTCACACATCAGGGTAGGGGGACCAGTTCCTTTCCCTGTGCCGGTTATGGTTTCCCAGGAAGATCTGGTACCCGAAAAATCAATTTAGGTGCCAAGAGTGCCTAGCCTGGGAATCGAACCCACGACCCTCCGGTCAGTAGTCCAACGCTCTACCCACTGGACTACTGCGACCCTACCTTATATTTTATATACATATATACATATATATATATATATATATATATATATATATATATATAACACTGGTACATATAACATACACAAATGCTAATAAATATCATGAAATAATTTGTGTATTTCAATCAATCATTAAATTTTTGTCGGTAAATTTATATATTCGGGTGCTTGTGTTCGACTTTATCGTGATTGCATTGATTTAAAGGAAAAAAGCACATGTATCTGTCAGTTAAGGGGTTATGTTTATTGTATTACCTTGGTGGTCAACTCTGCCAGCACATTTTGGAGTCAACAAAATTTGCTCGGAGTTGAACGAAATCTGCAAATGCACTGAAAATGTGTGTATCCTATAAATTCCTGAAATTGTGTTAATTTTGCTCTATTCCTGAATCACGTGTCTCCAAATTAATTCTTTACAATTCTTGCCACGCTTACACTATCAATATAGCAATTTTGACAAATCTGATGAATTTTCTGCGAACATTTTTTAATACCTAAAGTAGCGTTTTCTCCAGTGGTTCTCAACTATGTACATGCCACGTGTTCTAAATGAGGTCAAACTAAAGCGGAGTAATGCCTAACACTAACCTATTAATTAAATTTTCTTAAACCCTACCAAGTGAAAACAACATTCATTATGTCTGACCCCATATTCTTCTAATGTCTGTAGTCCATGAAATATTTTGTGTCAGCTACAATGATTCATAATTGATCTGTTCTGATGGGATTCATGGGGTTTAATCTCTTTTGCAATCCACGTTTTCTCTCTATTTTGATTTTTCCAAATTTATTTTTTATATCTCAGTTTGAGTTTCAATATCTCGTGTGGGACACTTGATAATTATACCTGCTTTTTATGCTGGAAGATGTGGCATGATCTAAAAACTTTTGAATTGCGTATTTGCAGGTTTGTCATACCGGAATTGGAACAATAATGATCAAATAGTTGCACTTTTCCACTAAATTAAAAACCTTTTTACCGAAAAAGTTTTAAAGTATTGCATTATTTTTAGGTCCCACCTGTAGTACATCGAAACCTGGTCGGCTATAATTTTTTTAGGAATGGAAAGGTTCTACCATTTGATCATAAATACTTGAGATTTTTCTCCATAGTTTTCGATTGCTCAAACTACGCTTTATTTAATTGGCCCTGGTACTGAATGAATGCTCAAAGTTTCCACTAGTGCTTAAAAAGTTTTATCCTGCTCTGGAATTAACTTTAAGAGAACAGCGTTCTCCTTGTGCCCTTTGGCGCATTCTATATTGCCTAAATTATCGTTTATGCGTTCCTCAGAAGCTTTTTGTGCTGCCATATGTTCTGGGCCGTCATTTTACCTTTCATAATGACTAGATTCCTTCTCTGGATGTGACTTCAAGGCCCTTAATATTGCACAGCATGACCGAGGAGTGTTACAACTGAAAACCGGATGGACGGGTTTTAAAATGCAACGATTCAGTAGTAAGAACCCGGGTTATCCTTCGTCTCTCCTTCCGGGTTTTACGTCCGTCTCTCTTCCAAACTGCGGTTTTACTCTCGCATCTTCCCATCGCAGAAACCATCTCACAAAACCCACACGAGAGTCAAACACCCTGGAGATGAGGGCTTTAGGGGTGTACGAATCCAAACTCGTGAGTTAAACCGGTGGGTTTTGGCGTACCCGTGATTCTTGAAACCCAATTTGAAACTACCTGGATTTTCACGTAGTACTATCAAGTAGTATTTACCTTAGCCCTTGAACTTTAGCCCCATGGTTGAGTGGCGGTAAGTTTTAATCCCTATAAATATCAACAACACATTTTGATCCACTTAACAAACTCATGCCGAGACATTTCTCGATACTCTTGCGAGGATGCAGAATTGCTTTAGTGTATTCCTAGACTATTTGAGTCAATTTATTTGGAATAAAAATATTCACATGAGGTTATTTCATCTCAATATTGCGGAAAATTTCTCTATCGTTCCCCTTATATTTGGTTGTTTTCGCTTGGTGGTCAAAGTTTACTTTTGTTCGAAAAAACTTGTTCTTTCCCGTGAGGTATTGTTCTGCTCCTGTTTCGCCTACTCTAGAATTCATCACTTTACTGTACCTTATGGAACTTCCCTTGCCTAGAATTGGATGCGCATGCTATTACCAGATTCGTAATTAACTCATCTTTTTCCCAGCCGTAGTATGAATAGCTAGTCATTCAGTCTATGGTTGTCAGACTTGATTCTTGCCAAAACTCTAATTTTGAACAAAGCTCTCAAAATTAACATTTTATTAAATTTAAATAGTACGGGATAATTTTTTCTTTAAGTTTTAAAATGCTGCTCACCAATTATAACTCTTTGCTGTGTTTTAATCCACCGTTGAGGCAATGAATTTTGACGTTAAAGCTTTTTCCGCCGCTTCTTTGAAATCGGAATGCTTTGAAGAAACAATTTTGGCGATATTTTCTGAAACGCAAAGTATGCATCCTTTACAATGTTTATCACTTCCTCACTGCTTCCACGTCCACATTAATTGGCTGAAATATGTAAGTTCGTTGTTGAATATTAGTAGACTTAAGGTATAAATATATGGTACATTTTTACTGTTCAGATGAATTATACGTAAACATCCTTAATGCTACCGAAAACACTTAACAATCATGAATTTAATGAAAATATTTTTTCCGTTCAATGTGAAAATGTTAACATTTTTTTATATTTAATAAAATGTAATCTAGAATTGTTAGACAATGTATTGCTCTGCAACAAAATTCCGCCAAATTACGGATCGTAATATCTCGTTTTCTAATTTTTTGCCTGATAATTAAAACTGTGCATTTATAAAATTGCATATTGTCACAGTTTTAATCATACATTATGAGCCGGAGTAACCGTTCCTTTTGATTCACTATATTATGAAGTTTGTTTTCTAGTATTAAATGAAAATAATTGATAGGATTTTTCATTCTGCGTTAAATATTAGCTATTTTATTGGAATATTTACACAAATGAGAAGATTTTTCAAGGTCTAGAGATGGAGTAATTTTTTTATGGTGCGCAATGAAATCGGCTCACTTTTAAATTACTTCATTCTTATTATTTGGAGCATTTATTAAAATAATAATAATGGACATTTACCGTCGGAATTAACTTATTGCCTATTCTTTTAACTGCGTAATATCAGCTATAAGTTTAGTACTATGCAATTTTAAATGCTGCATCGGATTGAAAACAATGATTAGTACTCATCAAAAGATAGAAAACCTAATCCACTGTTTTTTGTGCATTGCAAAAAACATATATAAAGCAGGTTCTGAATGGGTTCTATTTTTATTGACGAATTTTTTATTCTCATACGACACTATGGATATTATTGAGCACCACCATTTACGGTAATTATTTATGGTTGCCATTTATGGCAATATTTTTCTCTTGAAGTTCCAGTTGAAAATTTTGCCATCATCAAAACATCAGGCGCAATAATGAATGAAGCATCTTTAGGAAGATATTGCATTAAGAGCGAGCAAATGTCGTTTGAAGTTAATCTTCAATGGCGAAAACGTTCCTTTCTCTGCGCGAAATGAATTAGATGTTATTTGCAGTAAATATTTGCAATATGCCATTTAATAAAGTAACTTTGAAAATAATAAATATTTTCAATTGAATATGATTTCATGGGACAAAATGAAGCGATTTTGGAGTCACAATAATCTCATGCATTTGCTGAGAGAACCATTTTCCTTTCATCACTGGAAATTATCATTCGCTTGTAAATAAATTCACGAGTATTTGCACATAATTATTAGCCTTATTTCTTTGGCCTGTTTACCCTTCTTTAGAATTCCGACCATTTCAGCTCTTTGGCTCCTTGTCAGAGAAGAACTTTTATGAATGTTAAGTCGTAAATAAGATAAAAGGAAGCAAACCTTGACGGAGCCATTGAGGGCGTTCAAGTTGAGGAAGAATTTTATCGTCGTCCCTTTGAACACCGGATTCTTTCAATCTCCAGCGAATTTTCCAAGGCGATTCGCTTCTTTCATGTATCCACCAAATCCACGGAAACAACCCAAAGGCGTCTCTTCCAGTGCCATTGACATTTCCAACGTCATCTCTGGTCCTAAATATTTCCTTGGACCAATTCTTGCATTTTCATGCCTCTGACTCCATGCCCCTCTGATGTTTCTCATATGTCATGAAAAAGCTATATGTTACCATTTCGTAAATTCAACGTTTACCTTCTTCCATATTTTCTATATAACAGGTTCTTGATAGCAATTCGTTGCTTGAATGCATTCATATAATTGTCATATCTGATACTTGGAATATTCTCATTCTTTACAATATGCGTAAGTATTCAATCGCCATTATGTATAGCTTCATTTTTAACTGTGGTACGAGGGATTTTGAGACTTGACAACACCAAGTGCTTTAGTGCTTATTTGACGTTTATATTTGAAAGTTTGACCCTTTTACCGCTAAATTTTTCAGAACATTTTGTCGTTTGATCATAACTTGTGTTGTTTACAGTAACTCGAAAATTTTGTCTCAGCGAAAAAAAATTGAGTTAATTCGTGAGCACTCTCGTGCGATGATTTTTAAAGACTTTCGACGTGGATTATCAAGACAGGGGTGCATCGATCAACTGAATTACACTTTTAACGATGAAGCCCCATTCTTTGCCACTGTGGAACGCTAGTACAAGGTGTGATCAAAAAAAAGACCGGACTGATTTTATTCTGCGCGAACCGTTTGCCGGATCGAAACGAGACACATTGCACCATCTAGCGACGTTAATGACGACGAAAACAAGAGATGTTGTGTTTGTTTATGTCGAGTCGTTACGCAGCAGCAGCGGTACGTGTCTTAACCTGTTCGTCGCCGCGTGCAACGGCAGCAATGAAGGAGCTAGCGGAACAGTGTGTGTGAAATTTTGTTTCAAACTTGGCAAAAGTGCTACGGAGACATTTGGAATGATTCAGCAAGCCTTTATTAATGAAGCTATAAGTTGAAGCCAGTGTTTTGAGTGGCACAGTCGTTTAAATCGGGCAGAACCTCGACAGATAAAGATTCGTGAACGGCGGCTTTCCACTTCGACAGACCCCAAACATGTCAAATTTATCAACGATTTGGTGCGGGAAAATCGCCGTTTAACTGTTAGGGAGATATCTGAAGAAGTAAACGTTAGTTTTGGATCATGTTAAACAATTTTGAAAGACATTTTGGGAATGACGCGCATCGCATCAAAAATCGTCTGGCGGGTGCTGACTGATGAACAGAGACAAAAACGTGTAGACTTTTGTCAGGAACCCCTGGATAGAGCCAATGCCGACCCAGTGTTTCTTAAAACCATCGTAACCGGTGACGAAACCTGGGTTTATGGTTATGACACAGAGACAAAGGCCCGGTCTTCTCAATGGAAAGGTCCTCATTCTCCGCGACCAAAGAAATCTCGCATGTCCCGGTCCAATGTGAAGGTCATGCTGGTGAGTTTCTTTTATTTCAAGGGCTGATTCATTACAAATATACCCCTCAAGGGCAAACCGTCAACAAAAATTTCCACTTAAAGGTTATAAAGAGGCTGAGGGTCGCAGTGAGCCGAAAGAGGCCGGACATGTGGAGAAACAATGCATGGCGTTTCGACCATGATAACGCGCCGGCTTACATGGCGCTGACCGTGACAAAGTTTTTCGCCAGAACCGGAACTTCCGTGATCCCACCCAGCCGCCCATTCTCAAGACGTCGCTTCATCAGACTTTTTCTTGTTGCCAAAGTTAAAATCAATCTTCGAAAGGGCGCCGATTCGACTCTATTGCGGTTATTAAAACTAATTGTACAGTGGGCCTGAGGAAGATCTCTAAGGCGGCTTACTAGGCAGGGTTCGAGAGCTTGAAGAAACGTTGGCAAAGGTGTGTCATCAGCCAAGGAATGCACTTTGAGGGCGCCAAGATCGATTAAGCTGACGAAATGAACAAGTTCTAAAATCAGACCTATCTTTTTTTAATCAAACCTTGTATAACGAATTCCATCATGGCTATCGTTCGCTCAGCGACGAAAGTCGTCCAAAATCAGTTTTTGTGCCAGAAAACATTGATGCTGAACAAGAACTAGTAATGGAAGATCGCCATGTGACTTTTCGTGAAATTGAGGCATCCTTGGACGATTATTATGACGAGCAACAGTAGAATATTGCAAGAACATTTGCAAAAAATTTGTTCGCGTTGGATCCCGAATAATTTGATGAAACCTCATATTGATGCTCGTGTGAATTCGTGCAAAGAAATGCTCAACAAATACAATCGCGGTGCATGACAAGCTGAGTAGAACGTCTACACAGGTGAAAAATCTTGGAGCTATACTTATGAGACCTAAACAGACCAGTAATGCAGTATGGGTATGGGTCATCCAAGACGAGCTTAGTCTGAAAAAAGTGATTCGTGTACGAATGGTCGCCTATTTCTTCGGAACAACTGGACATTTGACACCGTGCCGTTAGAGCAACGTATAACCGTACATGGTACACGAGCATTTGTTTGCCAGAAGTACTAGGAAAATAACGGAAAAAGAAGCGGCAAAGAAGGATCATTATTCATCATGATAATAATGAAGACTGATCCTTTGGATCTCACGAATCGGCTGAAACAACTATCTATTTGTCTGGCCAAAACGTCGAACCTCCGTACACCCCTGATTTACTACCAAATTACTTCTTTTTATTCCCGTTTTTCAAGGAACAACTGCGTGCTCAACGTCGCCTGAAGAAGCCGTTGATGCATTCAAAAGCCATGTTTAGAGGTACCTCATTCGGAATAGAAAAAGTGTTACGAAAATTGGTTCGAGTGCATGCAAAAGTGTATTGATTATCATGAAGAATACTATTAAAGCAAAAGTCATTTTCAAAAATAAAGTATTGCCTTTTCATTATTAGGCTGAAAATATAAATAACTTGATCTATCGAGGAAACGTAATTTACCCTGAGATCTGCGGGTCTTTTAAGTAACCAAGCGCCCCGATTCGGATCAGAGGTGGTTAGAGCATCCGCCCGACTGGTGGAAAGATCCGATGTTCAAGTCCCGGTCAAGGAAATATTTTGAAATGGGCTACATTGGGTAATGTTACTCTTGGCAGATGCCACCACTTTTATGTCAAAGGATTTTCATTTTCATTTGTATTTTTTCGAATACATTTGCTTTAGACTACTACAGCGTTGGACTACTGACCGGAGGGTCCCGGGTTCGATTCCCGGGCAAGGCACTCTGTGCACCTGCAGCTCTACCCAAGCTAAAGTGATTTTTCGGGTACCAGGTCTTCCTGGGAAACCATAACCGGCACAGGGAAAGGAACTGACCCCCCTACCCTGATGTGTGAATTTCACACGCCGTATAGGGCTTAGTACTGGGTGATCTCTACCATCACCCACTAAACCGACCTTCGGGTTGATTACTGTGTTTATATATATATATATATATATATATATATATCTATCTATATGTATATATCTATATATATATATTTATATAGCTAGCAGCAGCATACGATTTATTTATATGTATACACACACACACACACACACACACACACACACACACACACACACATATATATATATATATATATATATATATATATATATATATATATGTATAATTGAAGGAGCGATATAGCGCCAGACAACTAAAACACAGAGAAACCCATACAAATGACACTGTCATGTATTTTTCGGTGGCCATACCAGTTATCAACCCAGTTATTAAGAAAGAAAAATGAAGTTAAAATTACTTACGTAATTGATAGTTGATCATCAATTCTCAGTTAAAATATTCCCATACTCAAGCGGAGTTCATTGTTGACTGGAAATGGACCATAAAATTATATTCTCATAAAAGAGGTTTCGCCAAGGGTAATTCCTGAGAGAGGGGGAAAAATTTAATATCACCTAATGTTTGATACTTTAAATTAAAATAAGCTTGATGCATGGTTTATTTAATGAATACGTAAACACTTGATAATTGTATTTGATTATTTTTGGTTTAAGGCATGATATTTTTCAGGATAAAATATGAATAAATATAATGGCGTAAATTTCCCCAAATCAGCCAGACAAACATTTGGATATTCTGACTGAATTTACCTTTCAAGCCTGTCAGGCACTGGACTCCGTTGCGCTTCTCACGAAAAAATTGTCATGGAAGGTTCTTGTTGAAACTCTCTGGATACAATTATTAATTCCAAATAAATGAAAGGACTAACTTTGTAGTTCCACACGAAAACGATTTATTCACACGACCCAGGTTTCGAAGTAAAACTTCATCATCAGGTTTTACTTCGAAACCTGGGTCGTGTGAATAAATCGTTTTCGTGTGGAACTACAAAGTTAGTCCTTTCATTTATTTATAATGAATCGGTTCCATAAAGTTACGCCAGAAACCATTAATTATTAATTCCGTTTCATCTCCACTTCTATGAATCTAGCGATTCGAACTCACAACGGCATGCATGATGTCTCGGTTGACGATCTGATAAATAAAATTATTTAAAGATATATGAATCTTTTATGCATAAAGTACGGAATTCGGCTATAAATAGTGAAGGAAAAGAATCTTTAAGAAAAAGTAATAAAGATATGGGTACAATTTTGTTGGAGTGTCGGTGTGAGCTACGATTTTAATTTCCACCCCTTTCCTGGGGAGGCATAATCGCCTTACTGGCCGACTTAAAGTGAGCGTGGGAAATGCCTGAATTTTCCCCCGGGATTGTATCTTCCGAGCCTTTGTGTTATTAAACAACAATTTTCTAGAAGTCACTTGTCCCTGCCCACTCGAGCCGTGTGGAATTTCAGACCACTTAAAGCCAAAGGAGGGGGGCAGTTGGGGGGCATTGACTATTTCCCGGTCTATCCCGGCCTCTAAATGACTGCTTCATCAGTAGTAATGGAAAGCCTATTCCGCTCCAGTTACAAATAAATAATTTGTTGATACATCTGTAGATGGTTATTTTAATTTTAAGCGTAGGATATTTACATTACTCTTTGAGCTACGCTACGGGGTGCGTGCAATTAGAAGAGCAATATCGTATCTGCACTAAAGTATTGATAATTGTTATTAGGTTACTTTACCTGTATCATTAGGCGTTCAAATGTTGATTTGTAAATGTAAAGACACTTCTTTTCGTTTGATAAATACTACATGCAATATTTTCTTCTTTCTCTACTTTTCCTTCGTACTCTCTCACCTGTTATTTTAGACGACCATTCATGGATTATAGCCTCCATCACCAAGTTGTGAATGCTCCAATTTTCATCTCCCACCTTTCCAATAGTTCATATCTCTGAAATATATATATATATATATATATATATATATATATATATATATATTTTTTTTTTGCTTCATTTACAATATTTCACATCATGTTTTCATGCTAGTTAACTTTAATTCCTATAGTTTAGTAGGGCAAATTTTAATTGCTTAGGCCTCCTTATCTGAATACTTAAATAACTTTTGCTCTAGAAAATCTTGCATGCTAAATTATATCCTAGTCAAGGTGAATGGTTTTTAAACTGAAATTTTGGCATTGTACTATTAAATTATTTTTAAAATATAAAACCGTAAGTACTCAGAAGTGTTCGAAAAGTAAAGATAATAAAAATTTAGGATTTACCTATAAAAGTTTGGTAATTATATTACTGGACATAATTATTTGCAGTTATTTTAGTGTTAGTTCATTATGCGCTAGAGAAATAAATGAAAAAAGTGAATAATGATAATGTGAGCAAAATGTTGACTTATTCTAAAACAAACATCATTTGCACGAATAAATGGAAACTACGTGAGAGGTGTCACTTCTAAGAAAGTAGAAAGATTCGCAATGGAAGAAAGTGAAAGGCTGGTGTGGACATGGCGATTCCAAGGAGTTCGATATGAAATACGTACGAGGCATGCTTGGGAAGGTTTGTATCCCCATTTTCAACATCCAACTCTTAAATATTATCCAAATTACCTCCAAATTCATTCGGGAATGAAAACTAAAACCAATTAATGATGCTAACATGGTACACTCATGGATTAAATAGAAATCTGGAGTATGTTGGGCACATTTATAATGTATCTCTGAGAATGAAATCACCAGAGTTTCCTGGTAGCAATATTTTTAGGGCCCTCGTTTCTCATATATCAACAGAATTTTCAGGCTATGCCCGAGATTAAATTCGAATTGGTTACCTTCTCGGGTGATTCCCGAGCAAAACTTTGCATCACACCTCTTGGTTTTGGAAGTATTTATGTTATCTTGTCAACTTTGTGAATTCTAATGCTCCCCTAAGCTTTGAAATTTCTTCTTGGTAAATACGACGGATTGGTTTGTATTAATTTCAGTAATTTTTAAAGATAGTAATGAAATACAATCAATTAAATCCTTGTAGTTGGATATGGTATTTAGATTTTTTAATAAAAATAAGTATAATTAAGAGGATATTAATAATTGAAAACATTGTTATATATCAAATTTCACCTGACGAATATTACAAGAACAAATACTAGAATTTATGTGAAATTTTCAAAATTCCTTGGCTTTCTCTAATCACCAAATCTTACATAAGTCGCGGACGATATTCAGTATATAATGCGTGGTTAACATGCCGAATTAAATAGATATTGAACTATTTATCCAATTATTATTTTTTAATGCTTGAGAATAATTTTCAATGCGACAAATTTGCTCAAGTTTGTTTAGAAGTCATCTAGTTTAACACTTGAATGTTTTACGAATAACTGGTAGAAATGAGAAAAGATTTCGAATTCACAAAACATTTCTCTAGGCACTTAGTCATCAAAACTTACATTGGTGGCATACTGCCTGGGGTCAAGTATTTAACGCGTATTTACTCCGCCTAATGCAATTATAATTGCATATAATTATCCTATTAATAATTTAAACACTTTAGAATACATTTTTAATGTAAACCACAATGTGAAATTTAGAGCAATGTCATTTATCCACAAAAATTATGATATCCAATTGCATTGTATTCATGATAGCCGGCTTATCATACCAAATAGTGCATTAATTAAAAATGCCCCAGCCTTAAACAAGTATTGGATCCATACTAATATTGAAAAGGGAAGAGAAAAAACCATTTGGTACTAAATTCCTCTGACTTAAATTAAAGTATGAATTTAGTGTTCATGTTTTGAAATTTGAGATTTAGTGTCGATGTATTTGAGTACATTTCATTAAAAATTCTTCATAAAAATACCTTTAAAATTTTAAAACTCTAATCTAGTTATCATTTCCGTTATAAAAATTGTAAATTAAGTAAAGTTAAGAAGTTTATTTCCTCGGTGTACGAGAAACACGTAATAATTATTTTGTCCTTGGCATCAACAGAAGTGATTTATGCACTGAGCATCTGCGAATTCCCGAAACTCATTGCTTCAAGTGCTACCACCCTCCGAAGAGATGTATTAAGACAAGGGGCTGCATCAGGGCTCATTCCTATTCTTTCCAACAGTCAACTGAAGCAGTTATGTGAATAACGAAATGTAGTGGCTATGGTAGGAGATATTATCGTCTAAATTTATATTTGCCATCATCGTCGTTGTAATTGAATGAAAATAATCATGCAGCATTGTACCCAGTGATGATTATTTCTTCAGGGGTGCCCGAAATATTTTCTAGTGGTAAATCAGCTGAGCAGCAAATATGATACCGATAAATTTTGACATAAAATTGCATCTAGTGAGAGAGAGAGGGTTGTGTGTTCAGTTTACTTCTGTGTAAAGCTTTATCAGATGTAGTCAGAGCACATTGTATTTAGTGTCGAGTTTTAAGAATCTTGTTTGAGTATCGCTTTATGCACGCATTCATGAATAACTTTATGTATACTTAATTTAGAATATGAAACAAGTACAAGGTTTTTTCATGAAGTGGAATTGATAGTCTTAGATAGATTGATAGAAGTAGATTACTTTCAGGGCAAAAGAAATAAGTGTTTCAAACGTTGTTATGATGAAATTAGTAGTATATTTTGATTGACAGAGAAACTAGGCTGAGAATCACTTACAGGGTGAAAGCTAAATCACAGATTAAATCTCATGCATTAATTCTGGAACGTTTTCTACACCAATAATATTAAATATGTATTATTAGCCTCGTGTAACTGCAGTAAGACAGCTAATACCATTAAGGTAAGAGAGGAAAAATTTGGAAACGACAATTTTAACATGCCATTTTTTTCAACGACCGATAAGGTATTAAATTAATTGTAAACGATCGCGCTAATGGGGAAAAATTATTTTTCTTCTCGTTATTTTAAGTAGCCCAGTGTATTGTATTTATTTCTTCTTGCCATAATGTATTACTCTTTTTCCAACTAGCAGCTCGTATCGCATGAGTAGGGTAGAATTGTAGACTATAATACCGTAGTTCATGTACCTGTAGTTTACAGTCTAATTTTTTTGAATTATCTTTATATATTAATTGAAATTACTGCATAAAAACTTATTTTTTGATGATGTTTGCTGGGTGTTGGAGTATCTGCCACATATCTTGCCGGTGGCTTTCAGGGTACAATGTAGGCATAAATTTTCATCATTCGACATAATATTCACCACAACTTGAAAAAATTATGCTTTCACTTTTTTCAGAATACTGTGACAAATTATCTACGTCGTTCATATATTAAATAACCTTCAAAACATTCCCTAAAAAAATTAATCCCGGTCTTTTGAGTGTGGATCACTCCCCACGGTAAATCCAGAGCCGAATTTGCGTCATTCCATGCTTCTATCGTACCTTTAGCCCCAACAATTTGATTAATTTTGTGCTGTGAGCAAAAATCCCTCAGTCCTGTCCTTTCTAAAAAATGTTTCAAATATGAAGTAACTTGATAAAGATACGGAATCATGCGGAATGATTGGTAATCGTCTCAGCGTGTATAAAATCAGATAGATCGAGAAAAAAAAAATCATCGTTTGTTTCTGTCGCCATCTCGTCGTATGAATCCTCCCCTCCGCTAGCGTTAACGAAGAAATCGAGTGATGGTGGGGTTGAACGGCGATTGAGGAAGAAAGATGAAGAAGCTGAACGAGGGCTTTTGGAGCCAGGTTTGATCATTGGAGAGGGAAGGAGAGTGAAATTAAGCATTAGGCGTGGAAGGGCCAGAAGGGGATGAACTTTGAGTGTAGCTCAAAGAGGAACGTGTTGCGAGAGGAGTGATAAAGGAGAGGGAGAGAGAGATGGAATTGAAAGGTACTTGCGGGGAATTAGTTAAAATTTTTTGACAATACTCACTAAATTAATCGTTTCTCATGCCTATTTTGTCAATTTTTAACGCGCGCGTGAATTTCTCAATTTATCGTATTAGTTTGGGTTAATCGAGGGCTCTGCTCACCTGAAATCAATAGATTAACCTGATATAAAGGTAGCACGAACATTTATCGCTGAAATGATACGAATTGATTGGATTGATTTCCGGATGTTCGAGATTTTTCGGTTCGTTGCTAATAAAATCCGTGGTGCAAAATTTGTCAATTCAAATCTTGACATAAATTTTAGTAAACTTTTAATTAATTTAATATTTTGATTTTACATTATGTTTAGTGGATGATATAGGTAAGATGCTAAAAACCATAATTCATTAAATTTTGCTCAAGTAGTTTATTGGCGGGCGATGTGAATACTGATAAGCAGATCAAGGAGTCTACCATATTCACTTGAAGTATTCTCAATGTGTATTTATTATCGATAATATAACTTATATGACACGGTTCGTTTTCTAGAAAATCATAATACAATATTTCACTGCATATAAAATACATTTCGACCAAGGTTCTGGCGTTACTTCTAAAATATCACCCCTGAATCCCCAAAATTAATTTAATGGCACCTTATAAGTAAGGTGTAGTTTAATTACTGAAAAAATACATATCAATTCTACATTTGCATCAACATAATACCCCGCAAGCCGTCGCAAGGGCGTGTGGCGGGGAGTGTTAGGTCACCACCCGTAAATAGGAACAATACTACATGCTTAATCAACAACATGAAAAACTACACCCACAGGGGCGTACACACTCATGCAAAAATCCCTTCATCCAACACTCATGCAAACACATATACCATAAACCAACAAATGGCTGCACCCCAGGATGTAGCACGAAAGCCATCCTACAACGCGTCATTAATTATAGTGCAATCAGTGGATAAAATTCTCAAAGCTAAAGTTTACTCTAAACTAAAAGTCAAATACATTTTATTAAAATGTAATTTGCATAGCAGAATGTCCAATTTTTTTTGTTGAGTTTTTCAAGTTTTTGGAATATTGAACTACTTTCGTGAAAGTGCCATTAAAGAAGCATACCTGGTTGTACGGTTGCTTAAATGTGATACATCTATACGAATGCATATAAATATACACAGGGCAAAGCCAAATTGCATTGACATTTGATTTACAAGGGAACTAGTGAGTTTCAATTGAAATGAGTCGTAAAAAGTGTTACGATCAACCTCATTCACTGAAATAAAATCTCAACTTCCGAATAATTGTTTTCGAAACGAAAATGTTGAATTAGTCGTCGAAGTGTGTGCTAAAATGTGAAAGGGCGAACTGCTTGGTAGAGAGATGTGGTCGATTGGATGCAATCACAATCCCCTAGCGGAGTGAGGAGACGGGATGAGTGAATTCCTCCGCGCTCCGAAACAAGCCCTCTTAAATGATAGAGAGGGGGTATAAAATAGCATAATGCATTCTGGGGAATTTTGGAAGCGCGAGGCACGTCACGATGGTGGTGCGGTCGGTAGGGGGGCCGAGAGGAGGGACCACTGGCGAGAACTGAAAGTGAAAGGAAAACCTGCAGCGGAGGAGAGAGGATAGCGAGGGAGACAGGGAGATGAGAGGGGTGAGGCGTGTGTGGGGGAAGAAGGTGTAGTGGGAAGGGCAGGGAGCGAAAGCAGGGGATGTGTTACGAATGCGAGTGTGTGTATGTGTGTGTGCGGGCATGGAACCGAGAACCAGCCACAAAAGGTGAAGCCGAGGCTTTGGTCAGACCACTTCCCTCTTCCACTCAGCCCCTCCTCCCACCACCCCTCACTATGGATTCCGCCTTCCCGTATTTCCTTCCCCATGCTTATTCCGACTCCCTTTCCATTTTCGCCTTCTTGCCATCAACGTTAACCCCGTTGCAACCCACTTTTTTCCGAGTGCTTTCTCACACTCGATGGCCTTGGGAGCCGTCGTTGGGATATGGTCTAATCATTGAAACGGTTCCGTAAGACATTATTGCTAGAAATTATTTTTTTCGTACCGAAGGTATTCAACTGCTAGAGCATATTATTGTTTGTACTTCCGTATTAGTTGTTTAACCCTTCATCGCTAAACAAGTTCTACCATGAGACGTAAAGCAGTATTTTCCGCAAAAATTTATACGCAATTCTTAATCATCTATTTCTTATATAAAGATTTATTAAGGGGTTCTTAAAAATACACAGCCTTTTATCTTAAATTTTCAACTAGGGCAAATACCAATCATAATTCCTCGTAACATTGATTGGATTCAGAATCGAGGTCTTTAAGCAAGTATACACCACAAATCAGGCTGGCACGGCTACCACCAGAATCTTCATTGAACAATTTAACGCCTACAATAAAATCCTGTTTCAATCAATATGTTCAGGTCCCGTTTAATATTCCGATACGTAGGAGGATATTCTCTTGGTTTCTTCCAGGAAAGATTTTTACTCAATTGTTATCCGGCCGCTAATCGCCCTCCTCTCTAAAGTATTTAAAAACAAGACTGTTTGGTTAGTATAACTGCTATTCGGGTATGGGGAATAGTGGTAATATATTGATTTTTTCTAGGATATATTGGAAAAACAGTTATATAAGTGGTTTTAGGAAACACAAGAAAATATACGAACACTTTTTGATATACTGTCCATAGGCCTTTTTAACACTCCAAATTATTGTATAGGCACAATTCATTCATTTTTAAGAAGTTACCCGCGTGTCTGATTTCATTTTAGCAATAGAGGTAAGATTTTAGCAATAGTTAAGAAGGATGAAGAACCCACAGGAAGCCAAATTACATCTCTTCTACAACCTCAGAAAAATTACATAACATACTTATGCCAACGCATGGTATGTATTACTAGCATTACCCTAATCACATACGTTCTGGGTATCTTTCGACCCAAGTGACTTGCTTACAACCACACGCAACTCGTCGATTAACCGAACAAAAAGATATTGAGAAAATATAAAAGTGGATGCAGGTCTTTCACGCCTCCCTAGATTCCATCTCCACGCCCTTCTCCCCTCTCTCTGCTGGGCCTCCATTGAGGATGGGGTTGGTTTTGCGGGCCACGCGTTCCGAAATTTCATCCCCTCTACTTGGCCACCCAAGCCTGCGCACTTTTTCTTCCACTCCCCCTCTTCCTCCTCGCCCTTGTCCTTCGCTCGGCCTCCCTTTACTTTATCCTACGAAAAGGGTCTAGGGGCGTAAAAGGAAGAGCGGAGGGCAAGTTCTGTAGGCCGGAGGAAGGAGGCATCGAAAGGGAGCATTTCAAAGACAAGGAGGCGAGTGGGGGATACGGAGGGATGCTGCAAGGGTTTGAGATTGGGGAGTCGGGTCCATGGGTCGCATTTCCCACGGCACGGAGGTCGCTAGGCGATGTGTGTAGGAGGGGAAGGCCATGGTATCGGATTGATGAGGAAGAGGTGAGCGAAGGCGGTTGAGTAGTCGAGGGTGAGTGGAGGTTGAAGGTTGGAAGAAAGAGTCATGCATAAAATAGGAACGAGCCGAGTGAGAGTGAGAGAGGAGGGGATGGTAAGTCGGTGGTTGGTTTTGATACACCACTTTATCTCAATGGCTTTGCTCTTAGTGTCGTAGAATTTTCATATTAAATTATCGCTATAACTAGGTAGGTTTCACAAAAAATAGTAATTTTACTGTGACGGCCGGTCGTGATACACTCGCAATGTCGTCAGGTACATTTTGGACAATAAAGGTTGAAATGTCTGGGGTCGTTTATTATTATTATTATTTAAGAATTACGTTGCAATTAGGCGATTTTTCTGGTGGCAACGGTCAAGTTTGGTCAGTGATCACTCTTACAACGAAAAACTCATACATACACGGACTAGAAAAACAGGTAGGAGGCAAAATATTCCTAAATACAATGACACTTCCATATTACACACAAACAAACTTCCACATCACATACAAAATGCCGTCCACATCACATACAAACAATATTTTAATAACTACAAGAAGTTTATCATCCAGTGGCTGTTTTATCTCCGTGCATTAAATTTTGTCTGTAAGTGTATGAGTGCATACAAAATGATCATGCCCATGCGATGTCGGGGTTGAAGCGTCTGACTTGTTTGGTGTTTTATGTATCGTCCATCCACTTGCACCGCACACGTGAAATTTCACCCACGTCCGCTCGATAAAAGTGCGCCAATCCAATGGAGTTTCGTATAGATAATAATATGTGTAGACAGTAGAGCAAGGGTCATACCTTTAGGAAAGATGCATGGGGCAAGGTATGAAGTGGTTCAATGGTCACCATCTGCCAGGCAATGCAGCAACTTTACTAAGGTCTTTCCCTGATTTAAATTATTTATTTTAAATCTTGAAAGTAAGTAAAACCATAACGAGTATGTAATTTAATTAAGCCTAATTACTATTTCCTACATTTCTAATTGTGTTTGAGAAGTTTTGGTAACCAACCGATGGTCACTTTATGGATTTAAATCAATCTTGGTAAATTGAACCTGCACGTCAATAATAGGCAAAACGAGACATTAATTTTAGTATTATTTCGTGAGACCAAGTGGTGGATTAGTAGTCTTTTATTTATTTTATTGAAGTATTATAAAATTATTCAGTATTCATGTCAAACCAACTGGAGTATTTTTAAGTTTCGTTGAATATGAGTTTGGTTGTAATGCAAAGCGTACGTTGGCCATCATTCAAGTCGACACGTGAAGAAGGCCTGCAATCGGAAATCGTCGCTCTTTTTAACTTTACATGCAGCAAGGCTGAGGAATTGGTGATATTTGGAATTGTGATAATTGGTGACATTGACATCGGAGATGTATATTCACACTCTAAGCTGAAGTCAAACCAATGGTCTTAAATTCGGCATGATAAAGATTGTAGCTTTTTCTGCAGGCACATCATCTGAGTGATTGAAATCCTATTATGTATTATAAATGCATAGTTAATATTAAGTTAGCCTAAGCAATTTCATCATCCTGGATTATAAGTATATACTACCAGTAATTTGAGACTTAGTTAAAATTTCTTAATAGATCTGAAACAATTATTCCCATTAGACGTGTAATTTTGAAATTTTCTTCTACAAATCTGTAAAGAGATGATGCCACCAAGATCCTTCACTTACAATATATATCGAATAAGTGCAAAAACATGGTTACCCACCGGTAGCCTAATTCATTCTAAAAATGACTGGTAAAAAATAAGTTACACAATAAGTATGATCAGAAGGAATAAACTGGTGACTGATATGACGCTAATGTTTATATGCACAAGAGGTTTATTAAATTGCTGAAAATGCATTGTTTACTCGGCTTTTGAATAATAGTGATTAAATATTACAGCAAGATTCCTTCCCAAGTCCTCGACCACTTGTAGGTTAATTGCTTTTTGGCTTTACTTGAATGGATGAGAGTTAAAAGACCTGGATGAGAAGTTTATTTTCATACAAATTTCCTCTGCCAGTTTTAACTGTTTAAACTGTTTTAACTGAGTGTCATATAGGTTCCCAAATTAAAACCTGAGCCACTTTCTTAGGATCTTTTAAATGCGTGTATTTTTATACCTGCTGAATGTTTACTGGTGATATAGGAACCACTGCAAATATAGGTCAGTATCTAGGAAAAAAGAAAATGGAACATGGCTCGAGGTGATTTAATTTTAGGCTTTTTTGTCTTTGACTATCCGAAAGGGAACCGCGCGAAGGCCATTATAATTGAGGACACGTATATGAAAATATCCTTTGAAATCCACTTTCCAAACCCAATTCTAATTCTAATAGGGAATAGTGATACATCCCAATGAGTAACCATATTCCTTAGTTGCATTTGATTTTTAGATGTAAGAGTAACTGATTTTTATGTGCAAATTCGTTATATAAGTTTCATAAGTGTCTAATTGCACAAGCATAGGCATCATGCGAGACTACAGGGAAAGCATTTGAATTCGGGACTCATGTCACACAGGGTGGGACATGAAAAAGTAGAGAAGGCTACTTTAATAAATTGCTTGGATTTCACGCATAATCCACTGCAAACGGTTGGCACTTATAGAAGAAGGTTGAAACTCAGGAATTGAATAGGACACATTTCAAAGAAGCGCCTTGGCTGAAAATTTACGAAGGTATTTTAAGATTACTACTGCAATTTAAAAGTAATTTTTTCAGTTTATTTAAGTAAAAAATGACTTTGCAAATGATAAAATAATGTCAAATAGCCTAATAACCAACATATTCTATATCTATGCGACGATTTCAGAGTGTAAAAATCATTCGCCTTGACCTGGATATCCGATATCTAATGGCAAATAAAATTTATTAATCAAAAAGGTATTTATGGAACCATTTCAATGGTTTAGATGTTGAAATATAGTGACATTGTTAGTGTTTATGCTTATAATTAGGAAACCAATGGCAGTTTCAGAAAATAATGACAATTTAAAGAATGTGTGCGGCACTCTAATTTTTCCACATAATTCTTCTTAGCAATTGCATTAAAGGATGGATTCTTCGAGACACAAGTTTATTCAATGCTTACTCCGATATGCATTAGTTCCACAAGAAAGTTACTATAAAAAACGGTTTGAGTAAAACAATGCTGTTAGAAGATAATAAATAAATATAACATTTATGAAAAGTGGCAAATGTTAAAAAAAATATATACAGATACGAGAAATATCGAATGATCGGCATATCAACCAAAAGGATATGCAGAGTTAGACAAAATAAGTAGTTAAAGTGACTAATCGGAATTTGGTTGTTGTAATCAATTGACGCCAAGATGATATTTAAGCATACATTGCTTTTTAATTACTTTTTGGGCTCAATTTGAGCTCCTAGCTCATTTTTTCATAGAAAGGTGTTCACTCTTTCATAAGTCAATTCGTTAAGGGTATCTCAAATGCTTTATAATTCGTTTTTTGTCTCAGAATCAATTTTTAAAAACTTTAATGGGCCTTAATCGGAATATTATGCCTTAAATATCGGATAAATCAGATATTTTACCCTTATCTGCCATCATAGAACACCAGGGCTGCGACTCATTCCGTTTAAAATAACCGTATTATATCTAAATAGTGAAATTAGCTCTTGAAATTCAGACAAGCGATGGTATATTTGGGTGTATTAAAATACTTAAACTTCCCTAAGTTAATGCACGCGAGACCCAAAACAAATGTAACTGAATTTTGACACTTGGCCTTTGTTGCTGGGAGTGGTGGTTCCCTCTAGAGAGAGCTCGGGGAGTATCCTTTACGGCGACGGGTGTGAATAAAGCACCTACCCATGTGTCAGAGCAGGATGTGCGTTCTCCTCCACACGTCACTTCCTCGGACCTTCTGTCTCTCACCTGACGAGGAATTCTTCCCTCTCTCCTCGCTTCCTCTCCGTATCTCTCTACCTCTCTCTCTCTCGTTCTTCTAACCCTTGTTATCCCGTGTCTCACTACAACAGACTTCACAAGCTCTATAAACTTAAGAGGTCCTCGGAGAACAATGTGTTCTCTCCGTTTGCTCTGTCCCGTTCTGGAAAATTGATGGGGTCGGGAAAACATAAAAACAGTGAATACGGACCATTTACCCCGTCACCTTTAAGAAAACTGCGGTAACCAAGTGGTTCAGATTAGCTTCCGAAGCATCTATTTTGGATGCACTTCTAAGCCACTCACCGAAGAGTTGCTTTTCCGTATCCTAGCTAGTTGCACTGATTGTTACAGAAATTCCTTGAGCGTGCCGGTGCAATAATAATATTACTCATTACACTTTTGTTAAGTTAAATTTATGTATCGAAAGACGATGGAATTTGAACTAAACTCGTGATTGAAAGGGAAATATTTTCAATTAAAAATAAAAATTTGTTCCTAATAGTTTCGACTACACGATATCAGAAAATGGGAGGTTTACCCTTTGGAAGAGTCCAATGAATCATCAAAAATTAATTATTCTGAGTTTTTAGCCCTAGCTGCCAACTGAGATATACATCGGGAAGCACCATATAAATCTATTTCTTTTATCGAATAACTCCATTGTCCAACTGTGTACCTAATTAACCTGCTTTAATTATCGCAGTTTCAATAATAAGTAGACGGTTTTTCACAAACGATATGACTGAACCGGAATGGAAAGCTACAAGATTAGAAATAATATAAAGATCAAAACACCTTTAAGTCAGAAAAATTCGAAAAATTCGTTATGTTTAAATGTTACAGAGTTATATATACACACATAACATATATGGGTCACGGTAGTCCAGGGGGTAAAGCGTTGGAATGCTGAAAAGAGGGGCACGGGTTCGATTCCCGGGCAAGTCACTCTGGGCACCTGTAGCTCCACCCAAGCTTTGTGATTTTTCGGATACCAGGGACAGCTGGGAAACCATAACCGGCACAGGGAAAGGAACTGGCCCCCTACCCTGATGTGTGATTTTCCACACGCCGTATAGGGCTTAGTACTGGGTGATCTCTACCATCACCTACTAAACCGACCTTCGGGTTGATTACTGTGTTTATGGTTTATGTATACCTGGGAAACCATAACCATAGCCATATATATATTATACGGAATGCTAAAAATTTGAAAAGCCAAATTAAATAATGGGTCTTGAATACTATGCGCAAATCAACTCTCGAAAATTGAATCAAAATTTTACTGAGATATGTAGTCAATGTATTTGAATTGAAAATACTTACTATTCTGTCCTCTGCAACAATACAAATGAAAATCAATTGAGTGTTTATTGTTGAGGCAATGGAAAATTGATATTTTTTATAAATATGTTTAAACATACAAGGTCTGTTGAAAAATTATCGCGAATTTTGTGTTTTTTCAAAAATTATTTATTTATTCATGAATATCTATTTTGCCCCCTTTCAAAGTAATCCCCATTAGATATTATAAACTTGTGCCAACGTTATTTTCAATCCTCAGAGCACTTCAAAAAATCATTTTTTGTGATCTTGTTTAGCTCCTCCTTCGATGCAGTCTTTATCTCGTCCATCGTAGCGTAGCGTCATCCTTTCATGGGCCTCGTTTCTTTCATCCTCTCAGTTTCGGGAACAAGAAAAAGTCATTGGGGGCCAGATCTGGGGAATACGGTGGCTGCGGCATCATTAGTGAGTTGTTTTTGGGCAAACATTCGCGCACAAGTAACCATGTGTGAGCAGGGGCGTTGCCATGGTGCAAAAGCCGATTTCTGTTCTTCCACAAATCCGTGCGCTTGTGGCGGATTCCTTCCCGCAAATCGCGCATAACTTGCAGGTAATATTCCTTATTTACCGTTCTACTACCCTGTGGTAAGAACTCATAAAGCACCACGCTCCTGCAATCGTGAAAACTGTGAACAAATCTTTCACATTCGACGGATACTTTTTTTACGAGCCAAGACCGATGTCTTGGCTCGTGCTGCAGCTTCCTTTGGGATGATTGAGCTTTAGTTTCCACTTCCTAGCCATAAACCCATGATTCGTGATTACCATAATCTGTGGTTAATCAATTCCGTTTAGATCTGATTGCAGGGTCAAAATTATTATTCTCGGATAGAAGCTGCAAATGCTTGAAATGAGATTCTTCTCAGATCTGTCATCATGGTCCGTGGCATCGCCGCCCTCCAAGCGAGCTATGATCTACAACCTGGATGCTTTCGCGCTCCTATCCACGTTCTCCTCAATTGACTTCATCCCCTGAGATTTCGCGATTCTCAGGATACTCCAAAATGCCAAACTAAGTCAATGACCATATTGTTCCACCCATCACCACACAAGGATCAAAACAGGTTGGGAAATATTAGTTTTTATGACTGAAATAATATCTTCCCCACTTCCGAATTATTCTCGGTGTGACTGCAAATATTAGAAGAGGTATTTCTTGTCCTTGATTAAAAATTATCAGGAGAAGAGTGCGATGAGTAGGCTGAGGGATATGGGTAGGGAGCTGCTTGATTCATGAATATAGTAGGAAAGACTTCTAGAAATCTACAGGGCACCCGAGTTTTCTTATGACAACGAGATAATTACTATGTCTCCTAATTGGGAGATTCGATCACCGAGATAAAATAAAAGAGATTACAAGCCGTCACTCATTTTTCCCGTCGCACGATACACAATTATAGCAAAATCGATGAAGTACCAAAAATGTATATTCTAAAAGACGAACATTGAATGATTTAGTCAGTTATTATAAAAGACATATATGCACTGAGTGTTTTTCATATGAGCTAATATATATTAAAATTCATGCATGCCTGAACTTATAATTTGACATGCAAGGCTGGTGTACCCACCACTCGCCCTTTAGACTTTTTACAAGGTATTCTGTAGGTAGTATTTGTTATACTCAGAGATATAGTCTACCCTTGTTTCTTCCAGCCCACGCTGTACGATTGACTTAATTTATCCTTCGAGAGACAAACCTCCATTCGATTGGTTCTAAAAGTGATACCTCGCTTTCATTGACATTTTGACCCCTGGGCAGATTCTCAATCAGTAGGCAGACTACTGCAGCCAATCGTAGTAGTGCAGTCCCACTGGGGTGATGGGGTTCAGTTATCCTCCCAGACTCCCCTCTTGTACGTAACCATGGATCGAAGTTCCCCAGGGACCATCTACGAGAGCTCAGTAATGCGAATATTTAGTGTGTTGCGAATTTCAACCATAGACGTTGCAGGAGCCATCCTAGAATCATCGCACTTTGAAAATGAGAATCGGATAGAAAATATAAAGACTTGCTTAATTTGTAGACTACAGTAATTTAACAAAGTTCGATTATAATAATATTAGTTGCCGGTTCAGCATTTTGACTGAATGGATGTTTAATTTTTCCCGTGTCTATTCCTTAATTTTTGCATGCATATAAAATCCGAGTCTTAGAAGGTTAATCATAAATATTGGGTGAGAAATAATAAATACAAATTTATATTTCAGGATTTGTAAAGTTACCTAACAAATGCCAGAGGGAATCATTTTGATTATGTTCGACCACAACACTTTATACTATGCGAGCTTTATGAGTAACTTTTGTTTCTTTGACAGATAATTACATATATACTGTTAAATTAGGGTTTCGTTTTTGTTTAACTTCTCTTCAACGTGAAGTTAGATCATTATAATTTTCGATCCAAACCAACTCGTGAGTTAAACCATCATTTAGTTCACTTTTTCAGCTGGACCTTCATCTAGCTCGGAGCGGTGACTCATAGACGGTTGTGTCGCCATCTACAGGTGGATATGTGACAAAAGCGCTTGTACACCTTTATAACTATTATTATTACAATTATTATATAAATTTCGTTGCAATTAGGCATTTTTCCTGGTGACAGCGGCCAAGTCTGGCCAACGATCACTCTTACAATTCACATACATACATACACAAGAACAGATATGAGACAAAATGCTCTTATACACAATGATTCTTTGAGATAATCAACCGCATGTTTACCATCGCACAAGGGCTAGGTTCACACCATACCTACAACACTCCGTTCATTGCCGCACTTCGTCCATAAACACGCTCTCTTCAATTGAAATGAAATGAAATAATTTACTTTGTAATTCTACACACTTCATTTGAAAAACACTACCCAGATTTCGACGCTGAATGTCATCAGCACCTGATGATGACGTTCAACGTCGAAACCTAGGTCGTGTTTTTTTTAAAATTAAATGTATGGAATTACAGAGTAAAATATTTCATTTCAATATATTATGCAAATTTCATAAAGTTACGCCTGAGACAACAAATGTTACGCTCTCTTCAATTTTATATACCATTCAAAATCACGCACCGTTAACACATCATTCACTTTAGCAATACAACTTCTCACGCCATCCACATCACATAAAAACACTATTGTAATAAGTAAAATAGTATAATAATCACTAATCAATTGAGCTTATCACCCAGTGGCTACTTT
Source organism: Hetaerina americana (assembly GCF_022747635.1). Classification (NCBI taxonomy): domain Eukaryota; kingdom Metazoa; phylum Arthropoda; class Insecta; order Odonata; family Calopterygidae; genus Hetaerina; species Hetaerina americana. Next base: position 47,605,664 of record NW_027286070.1, read on the forward strand.
ACACTTATTCTTAAAACTCATTAAATTGGATGAAAAGGGCTCAAACAAATCTCATCTACATCTACATAATACCCCGCAAGCCGCCGCAAGGGCGTGTGGCGGGGGGTGTTAGGTCACCAACCGTAAAAAGGAAAAATACCACATGCAAAAAAAAACAACACGGAAAATTACACCCACAGCAGCGCACACACTCATGCAAAAATCCCTTCATCCAATACTCATGCAAACACATATACCACAAAACAACTAAAAACTGCACCCCAGGATGCAGCACGAAAGCCATCCTACAACACGCAAGCTAGGACACAACAAGCAAGAAATTGAAACATCACTACCACATGAAAATGCACCACAAAACACTCTACCCCCCAAAGAGTCTGTAAAAGGCAGGGAATGCGACCCAACGTTGCAGGTAGCAAGATCTCCAGGCAGTTGGCTCCATTCAACAATTATTCTATTTAAAAGAGAGTATTTTTTGTAACTTGTTTTTTGCGTTCTTATTTTGTTTTAAAGCTGTGGTATGTTTTTCATTTAAAGTTTGGTTTTTCTATCTTTTTCCATAAATCTTCCCACGATTCGTCATTTTTAACAATTGTATACATCGTGCCTAACCTACTCCTTTTTATTCTATATTTTTAACTCTCCCATTTGAGTACATCCAACGTTTCCGTAACATTGTAAGTTCTTTTTTGCCTTCCGAGTACATATCTTGCTGCCCTCCTTTGAACTTTTTCTATATTTTTAATACAGGTATAATACAATGTATGTCCCACCTCATATAGATCCCATACTATGGACGAGTATTCTAGGATAGGGATAACCAGTACCTTATATGCCTTTTCTTTAGTGTACATATTCTCGTAATGAAAATAATTCATCAACAAATGCTGGTCTCAAAGTAAATGTATTCGCATGCTTGGATTGCATTTTACTAAGACTGCTTTTTGTATGAGGGAACAGCGATTACATGTATCTGTTGGTTAAAATATTTCTCTTACTTGATATCGATGGCCGATTCCGGAAATATAATTTGGTGCCCTAATAATTACCTCGATGTCACCAGAAAACTCAGGTGCCCTCAACCCTTCTAATAAATTTTCTATTTTGCTCTGATCATGAATCAAGTGGCTCCCAACAAAATTCTTTCAATATACCATTGCGCTTATTCACTTCTCGTAGAAATTTTGTTAAAAATATTACGGATTTTATTTGAACCTTTTCTAATTTATGGAATTAACTTTACTCTCATGGATCCCAGAGATCCCTGCCACTCTTTCAATGTGGTCTACCAAAAGGAGAATTACATCTTTCTCTTGCCTTTTCATTAAACCACCCTGAAACCAGTCTATTGAAACATAGTTAAGATTGACCCAGGGATGCTCCTGACGGGTATGCGCCATGAAACGTTTGATGTCAATGTAAGGCTGTGTTTGTGTATGTGTTCGCCAGTTATTTTGCACAAAAGTGGCGTATAGCTAAGGTTTGAAGTATTATGTTGCCTTATTGCACTACGTAACGGCGGGTGCGTCTGAGTGCGGTGCTGGTATGAACCATAATTCAAATGATGATATTCAATATTCTCCCATCAAGCGGCAGTTTTGCAAATGATTTTAATTGCATTTATATAGTCTGCAGACTTGTACAACGGGCTTTTACTTTTGGCCCATACCCTCTTCTATGTGCTGCTGTTCTATAATCTCTACTGCTTATTCACTGTAGTTTAGAGAAGTTTGTTTTATTACTTTTAAGAAGTTTTGGAATGTGTAAACTTTCTGTGGTCCAATAAAAAATTTCCATAGACAGATTAACGGTTGCGGGGCAACGCGTAGCTTAGGTGAGGGAGAAACTCGTTTCGAGCGCTCACTGAGGGCAAGTAAGTGCAGAGTTACGATCCGGAGTCCAAAAGAATGAAAAATGAAGGAAATTCAATAAACAATTATCTAACTATTATAGCTATCAAAATTATACTTCAGTGATGTCATATTTTTATGATCATAGATGTCATAGGTCTAGATGTCATATTTTTCCATTGGAAATGAATCAGAATATATTAATAATGTAGGAATTGGCCTCGAGGCATTGTAAATTGGTTAATCTCTAGCAAGGATTATACTCATCTTGATAATACTCAAAGGGCACGGTCTTCATGTCGACATTGAAACCATTTTAAGCCACCAAATAGTTGGTGCAAATTGGTCCAAAGCAAGTTTCGTTTTGAATAATACTAATAATGTTCCTCCACCTACTCTCACTAATCGCCATTTTTAGAGTTCAATACGATACAATGGATAGACAACATTTCAACAAAGAGGGTAACTTAAATCATCCATTTGATCATAAAATATTTCGTGATTACAAAGAAAACAATATTAAACACGATGACTAAATGAAAGCACGCTATTAACGATGGGAGTTGTGTTACAACAAATTTGTAATATTCATTTGTGTGAAAATAACTTTACAGCTCTTTAGAAAGCTCTTAGGATAGGCAACAACTCAGTGTTTTCAACGTAACTGATCTAGTCAGATTTCATTCAAGCCATCAATTTCGGCCGACTGAAGGCTATTGGGTATTTGTAGAGACGATTCTTTGTATTAACTCACTAACATCGTTAACAAGACTGACTGCTCTTCTGTTGAGAGAGATACGATAAATTTATTATATTTGATATTTCAATCATTTATATGCACATCTTTCATGGGGTAATAGCCACGGTGGATCTTCAGTTGTGACCAATACCTATGCTAACATATATGCGGTGTACTAAAAAAAGTTTGGTTGCCAAGGGCTATGATACAAGGATGTTTGGGAAACGCGTGCCTAGGAAATGTGTGTTTAAGATACTCACTTGGATCTAGTACCACATTTAAATCAAACGGTCTTGAAATAAACAAAGTAATTACCACAAGTAAATAAAGTGGATATAGGACAGGGGAGAATACATAATAATCAAAGAGAATTCAGGTACATTTACAACTAGATTTCCTGTCGGTCAACATGCTAGTCGGGCTTGCTCTGATTCTGATTTCCATTATGACTAAATGCCTGTTATAGCATGTATAAATTAAGGTGCACAAATTACGTTGCAATGTTAAGGAGAGTGGTTTTCGTAAGGCGATGAAACATGGCGATTGAAGCAGGGTGATAGGCATAGATTGGAGGATTTTGAAACATGGTTGTGGATAAGGACGAAAAATGCTAAGTAACATGAAAGGTATTCTAGCAGGTATTTCTTCCGGACCAGGTGCCTTGTGTGCTTTGATACTACGGAGCAGATGTACTATTCCACACTGACCAAGCAGGGAATAGTACATCTGCTCCGTAGTATCAAAGCACACAAGGCACCTGGTCCGGAAGAAATACCTGATAGAATATTAAAGGAATTAGCTGACGACATTGCCCCATTTTTACATATTGTTTTTCTAAAATCGATAGAAGAAGGGTCAGTGCCTCGCGACTGGAAGCTAGCCCATATAACTCCCATCTATAAAGGCGGCGATAGGGATAAACCAACCAATTACCGACCCATTTCTTTAACATCGATCTCTTGTAAAATATTGGAACACGTTATTGTCACTAACATTATGAAATTTCTTGATAGTAGGAAAATACTAATCCACAACCAGCACGGATTTAGGAAAAGCAGATCTTGCGAAACACAACTTGGTCTCTTCATTCACGATATACTTAGATCGGGAGAAAACAACACCCAAGTCGATGCAGTATTCCTGGATTTCAAAAAAGCCTTCGACAAAGTCCCACACAATAAATTGTTACACAAACTTAAATACTATGGGATCAATGAGAAAATAATTAATTGGATTAGGGACTTCTTGTCAAACCGCAAACAAATAGTAGTCATAGATGGGTTGTGCTCAACGGAGAGAGATGTTACTTCGGGCGTCCCCCAGGGAAGTGTAATAGGGCCTCTTCTGTTCTTAATATACATAAATGACTTAAGCACACACGTTAGTAGCAATCTAAGGTTATTTGCTGACGACACGGTGATATACAGGGAAATAAGGAGCCAACTAGATCGCGAGCTACTCTCTAGAGACTTAGACAATATCTCGGGATGGTGCAATAAATGGGGATTAACACTTAATATAGATAAATGTGCAGTTTTGAAATTTTGGAATAAAGGAAGCGAGGAACAGGATATAAACTACAAAATAGAGGGTTCAGTATTGACTACGGCAAATCAAGTTAAATATTTGGGGGTTGTTCTAACACCACGCCTTTCATGGGGAGCACATATCAGGACAATATGCGGATCAGCTTTAAAGAAACTTGGCTTCATAAAACGGGTGGTGGGGAAATGTAATGAAAAAGTTAAAGAGAGGTGTTATTTTGCTCTAGTTAGACCTCATTTGGAATATGCCGCAAGTATTTGGGATCCGTGGGAGAAAATTTGGCAAAAAGAATTAGATAAAGTCCAGAGAAAATCCGCTAGATTTGTTAAAAATTGTTATGATAAAAACACAAGTGTGACAGGTCTCTTAGGGGATTTAGGCTGGGAACCACTTGAAGTGCGGAGAGAACAAGCGAGGCTTAGACTTTTAGAAAGGTTCAGAACAAACGAGTTTAAATATGACACTGAAGGAATTATAATGGCCCCACACTACTTAGGTAGATCAGACCACAAAGATAAACTAAGGGAGATAGATTCCAAGACAGATAGGTACAAATACTCATTCTTTCCCCGAACAATCAGTAATCATAATAGCAAGAAACCGAAGTCACTTTAGAAATATTAAAAACTTTGAATTTACAAGTCGGAACAAAATTAAACACTATAGAGATGTTAGGTATACTTTCAGGTGCATGTGTATGTTAGTTGGTAGTTTGAGTGTTTGCATGTGTGTTGGGTGTAAGTGTTCATGCATGAATGTATGCCATGTTTTTTTTTTTATATATGATTTTGTCGTTATTGCATGCGATTTTTTTTTTATTATTTTTCTTTTCTAAATTATGGGTGGTGTCCTAGCACCCCCCGCCACACGCCCTTGCGGCGGCTTGCGGGGTATTGAGTAGATGTAGATGTAGATGTAGAAAGGTAACAAAAGATGGAGAGATATGGTGGGGGGAAGGAGAAAAATTTTTGGGAGAAATCAAAAAAGGCAGAAAAATGGATGCAGACCGTTTAGATGGACAATGAGATGTTGAAGACTGTGGTAGAGGGGAGAATGTTGGGCAAGCAGAGAGAGGATAGGAATAGGATGGGCATGTTGGATGGATATAAGGGAGGAAGGAAGTATTCGGCATTGAAAAGGGGCTTATTGTAATGTTGGATGTCAGGTTATGCTTTGTAAAGGGAGACTAGGGAATCGTTGCTGGGCCGTTTGATAGCTAGATCCATAATGTACCTTAACAGATAATAATAACTAGTCCAAGTATAGCGCAAAGTCATCCGAAAGATACAACAATTCACAGGAATTATTTTCATTAATACATTACATAATTCAACCAAGTAAAGTTTACACTGACAAAGCGACAATATTTATCAATACTAATAAATAACTAATATTAATTATTAAAAAAATAATTATTTTATTTTTGTTGGAGAGCGTAATAATTTTTTCAACTTTGGCTGATAGTTTCAAATATGGGTACTTTAAATGCTGAGAATTTCGATTTTCTCACCTTCTCTTTCGTCGGGCGGAGAAATAACCTTTCATATCCGTGGTGTAGATCCGCAAGAAAATTATTTTTTCCCCTTCGAAAGACGTCCCTTTCAAAGTTTCAATTCCCGAGATGGCAGTTAACAGTTTTCAATGGGCTGCCTGGCATGTAGCTGTTTTATAAAAGCAGAGAGAGAGAGAGAGGGGGGGTACAAAAAAAGAGACTGGCTTTTATTTTGTACAAGGGGCGCAAGAGCACAGGATTTGCACAATGACCTAATTCATTACCACGCGGCTCCCACTTCTCCATGCTTCCCAGGGGATCTTCTAAACTGCGCTTGGATACATGCATAAGCCTCTTACGTAAAAGGGAACGCGGCGCATGAGCTGTCAAGGGTGGAGGGAGGCATGTAGGGACGTGGGATGGGAGTGGGGGAGAAGGGAGAGAGAGAGGAGTCAGTGAAAGGTAGGAGGGTACGGACCACAGTGGTGTAATGACTTCCCGGAGCCGGAGAGTGGGGGAAGAGGTGCGGTGAGAAGGAGAGTCGCGCTTAACGAGCCTTCGGATTTCGTTAAGCGGCGGGGTTGGGGAGGATGTTTGGGTTTGTATTTATTACTTAATCCTTCATAATCCTCACATCCCAAAATAAAATGAAAGTTCATTCACCAATGAAATGGTGAGGAAGGAATGCCGGCAAGATCATAACGGAGTTTGGGGCTATGAAGGGTCAGGAGTAGGAACTACGCCTTCGACATTTAGTTTTTCATCGAAAAGCGCCAAATAATTGCGTGAAACAGCGTACTTATGTGAGGAAGTGAGTAGTTATTATGTGAGGCGACCAAAATACGGACAATATTTACACTGTCTTAGATGGGTGCGTGATTTCTGGGTTTTAAGGAAGTAGTGGAAGGAAACCGGCCTCAGCGTCATTGAACTTTTTATCTTGAGGCCATTCGACCCAATCTGTTTTCATCCAGCGTACCCAATGAAGACTTCAGAATGAGAAAATATGATATGTGAAGCATAGTCGGGATTTGACTTCGGGGTTTCGGCCAGTGAAATGATTCTATCCCAAATCGATCCCAAATATTTTCATTTCACGAATGCTGTAATTACCAATGAATGCATATTTGAATTCTCAGGATGATGATAGGTGTCATAAAGACATTTCTAAAAGGGAAATAAACATTAGACCCTTCAGGGTGAGGCGCAGAGCATCAATTCTGAATGCGATTTTTTTGTGACTAGTAGCCTATTTAGACTATATTTTTGCTTTAAAGATTTTCTCACCGAAAAAATAAAGCATTAAAACTAAAGGCAAAATATGCAAATAATCAAGATTGATGCCATTGGTCGTGGTTATTTTAAAGCTAGCTTTTTAAGGGAAAGAGCATTTACTTAATGAGTTATCATTCCTTAACTGAATGTTTTGATACGCGAGGGTGGTCCCAGAAGTACCCAACCCAACGAACAAAACAAAAATTTGGAAAAAATGTATTTATTTTTCAATGTAATTTATTTTAGCTCTATACACTTTTCCTAGCCATGCTCAACAAGTTCGATACCCATTTTATAATAATGACTGTCCTGTAACTCAAAATAGCCATTAAAATCGCTTCTTCACAGTTGGAAAATATTTGACCACCGAGCCATTGCTACAAGTTTGCGAACAGAAAATAATAGGAGGGGGCTAAATCTTGCAAATAGGGCTGATGAGGTAGCAATGGAAACTTTAATTCATGAATTTTGGTCATTGCAATAGCGAATTAATGAGCTGGAGCATTGTCTTCATGAAACAACACTTTTTTCTTAGCCGCGGCCGCGGCTATCAAGCAAATGCGGCCGCTTTTGCTAGATTTCTTCGCTTCAACGCTGCAATAAGTTCACATAATACTCGCCGTTGATAGTTTTTCCTTTTTAAAGATAGTCAATGAAAATTATCCCAGGCGTATCCCAAAAAACCGACGCCATGGCCTTGATTACAGATGAAACGGTCTTCCCCTTCTTTGGAGACGGTTTTCCCTTTTTAAGGGCATTGTTTTGATTGTTCTTTTTCTCGGGTGTGAAGTAATGAGCCCATGTTTCACCCATGGTTATGAAAAGACGCTAAAACTCTGCTGTGAAACTTTGCTAAACACTCAATTGAAGCATCTTCACGACACTGGTTTTGCTCGAGTGTGAGCACCCATCTTGCGCACAGCTTTCTTACGTCCACATTTTCAGTTAATATGCGATGTACCATTGAGCTTTTTGAAATGCCTACTATGTTTGCTAGCTCGCGCACTTTCAGTGTACGATCATCCAGTATCACTTTGTGGAATTTCTTCACCATTTCTAGAGTCGTCATCTCATTTGGTCGACCAATGCGATGCTCGTCTTGACAGCTCGTACGGCCTCGTTTAAACTCTGCTACCCAATATTTTACCGCTGTAAATGATGGAGCAGGCTCACCCAGAGTATAATTCAGTTCAGCTTTAACATTGGTTGGGCCGAGGCCTTTCAAATAAATGGAATGTATCACATAAAGATGACTCATTTACTCTATTTTCACAAATTCACTGAAAACGTTCACTATTGATGGCTTCCAAATAAATACTAAACAACGTGGCGTCTTCATACTTGAAACATATACTTTATAGATTGCGTAATTTCCAATACAGCTATATTTTTCAAACAACTGCCGCCATCTTTAGGTTAGGTTGGGTACTTATGGCACCACCCTCGTATTATATTTATTGTAGCTACATGGAAATCTTGATTTAAAGAATTTTGGCGGAAAGTATTACTTCCATATTTATATTTACCCTTCAGCGCTGTATTATGACAACAAGAAACTGCTGCTCGTGTTTTAAATGGTCCCTCCTTAGCCACTAATGACATTGTAGCTCATATGAGATTCGTTTTCGGAAGAGTTAAATTGCTCGAGGTGTAAGCAATGGTCACCAGCCAATACCATTGTATTGTGTATATCATATTTTGAAATTTTTAAAAGTTGTTGTGAAATAAGTCTACACCTAGGAATGTAGACCATTTTCTGAAGCTGGCATAAATATAATTATTTCATATTTATCATTTTAATTTTTTGAACTATACATATGCCTTTTCACCTCTATATATTCCAAAAAATACGTTCAGAAACATTTCCAACAACAAAAATTGGACAATGGGGGAATATTTAAATGGCGGGAATTATTGACTCTATGTGAGGTATTGAAATTCAAGCGTAAAAATATTTTAATTATGCCACAATGCTGACAACTCCATTTATTTCGAACTGGTTAGCCAACATAAATTTTCTGTGAAAGTATATTCTGAAAATCACCAAAAAACCAATCAACTCCTCAGCCGATCTCGTTTATATTTAATGCAAGTTCATGGTTGCGTTTGACTAATTAATATTATTTTTTAAGCGACAGTAAAAAATAATGGAATCGTTTTTTTCTAATTAAAATGTGTTGGAATTGCTATAGAAATTTTCGATTACCGCGATGATCGCGGATTCTTAATGGTTTCTTCTGTACTTGACAGGAACACTAAATTTTCTTTGTACCAAAACCTGTAAACACCAGAGCTTGCAATTTTCCAAAACATTTACAGAAAATGAAAAGGCCGGTTTAATTAACTACGCAGATATTTTTCAATGGTCGAGTGTTCAAATTAAAATTTAGGCAGGTTGGAAAACCGGAACAATTTGACGTTTTATTTCATTAAAAAAATGAAGTAGCTGTCCATATCAGAGAGTTCCCAATCGGTTCCCAGAGCATTACGAAAAAGGATTTTCAAAGTCATTCAACTTCGCAACTTTGGAAGATCTTGGGTGATAACTTAAAATGTGTTCGTCTGCTGTGATCACACATGCCTCTTTTAGTATTTTATCGGGCAGACGCAAAAATATAACAGAGGACGGCTATCTACAATTTTTTCATCCATTTTATTTAATATTCAAGATAAGTTAATATATGAATATCTTGATAATACAACCACATTTATCAACCGAATGGCTACTATTTGACGGTTGAGCGTATCTATTACTAGGTGCACTTCGCACTATGTCGGGTGTAATCCCCATGCCTGGGTGGATGATTCCCTTCCTCAAAATCTGCCATTTCGGTTTCTTAGAAAGATATTGGTAGTAAAATGATCGCACGCGTTCGAAAAAGCCTTGAGCTACTCGGATTTTAATGGCCACAGGAGTCGAATGCCATGCCCAATAGGCTAACATATCACTTATGTTTTACGCTCTGTGTCCAGCATACACTTGGGGATTTATTGAATATATTATTTCGGAGAGTATTCAATCCACAGCTAACTAAGCGCACCTCAGTACTTAAGTATTCATTATATATATATATATATATATATATATATTCAAATTCAAATTCAAATTCTCCCGATCCAAAAATTGCCAATTTCTGCGATTAAATAAGACGCTGAAGTATCGATGATGAGTAACTCAACTCAATACTGAAATTCGAGATGCGATAGGGCTTTACGCAGTGGTGGGATATGTATGACACATATTTTAGATTTTTATTATATTGTCAAACGGACTATCGGTTTTAAGGGGCCTTTTTAAATTTCCTCGTGGTTGTCTCTCCTCTTATTCTTCCACCGCCGCAACTGAGTGAATCTGCTTTGCTTCAGGGCCCCTTGAAACCCTCCTATCTTCCAGTTCTTTTCCCGTGTCTCCTCAAACATTTCCCCCCCAGACTCTGGGAATTAATCGACCACTTCCTATTTATCCGTCCCTCCCCCTTTCCCGTACTCCCTCCTTTCGCTGGAATTTCTCCCTCTCCACCTCCCTCCCCCATCCATCGCTTTTCGGTCCCCTCTAGCTCCCCTTCGCCTTCCCTCCCTTCCCCTTATGCTCTTTGATTGTGTGGGACGTCTCCTTTTGTGTCACGACCGTCTTCAGCTGGGGCAAAACAAAGTCGTCCCCACAATTCCTTCCCTTGCCAACACCTCATCCTTGCCTGTGGTTTGAAATATATTTTTAGAGACGCAGCAACATTCACTCTTGTGAGTGGGTGGAACTGGAATACGTCACTTTCGTGTAGCGTGCATAATTAACATTCCTTGGGAAAGGCTCTCACAGAGACGACTGATTTCTGGGAATTGCAGAGGTATTTGTAACTAATTGAATACATCGTCGTTAATATAGGTAGACTATCAAGGAAGATGGTTGTAACGCCTGATAAATATCACAATTCCTCGTGAACGTCTGAGAAACTTCTTCAAAGCATAAAAAAATTTTCCTCACCCCATTCTTTCCTCATATATATATATATATATATATATATATATATATATATATATATATATATATATATATATATATATATATATACATATATATATATATTAATATATATATATATATATATATATATATATATATATGTCTGTATTCCACGTTACAGCGTTTAATGCCGTCAAGAGTCTTTATCGCCGTGAACACCCTTTCAGGAAATGACAATGTTATTATTGCAACTGTTGTTTCTTTTTTTTCCTTTTTTTCAATCCCTCTTTGCGTTATTTGTGATAGATCTGATAGAACTTTCAGTTTATTCGTAAATTACAGTTTGAATAATATTGACAATGCCGCATGAATTAATTAATACGTACACGCGTTGAGTAAGTTATTGCGCATTTCAAAATATACCAATTAGAGCATGTCACATTTATCGATTGTATTATTTTCTTTTAATAGTGATAAAGAAAATCCCAGAGTGGTTTAACGTATTAGTGATGTGTTTTCAATGAATTTTTGCAAGAGTTAATTTAGTTGTAACGCTATACTCCCACTACTTCCAAACTTGAGCTTTTCAGATGTTAACGAGGAGTTACATTTGTATTTTATAAGGTCCCTCAGAAAGTATTTACTTAATTTGTTAAGGCATATAAACATCTATATTTGTTGGTACATCTAGTGCAGTTAGTTCTGGTGCAAATAATATTGTTATAGTAATAATCCAGGTTTTTTAGATGTTTTCAGGCTTGACTTTATGGAAATGCATTATCACGGAAATAAAAAAACAATGTGTCTTTCCCACCAATTACTTTATCAGAAAAAATATTTGGTAGTAAAAAATGAAGAAACTTTGATCGTTCACTATTAAACAGATGGCAAAAGAAGGGACCTGAGTGGTAGGTCCTGAAATCATAATTTTTATAGGAATTATATAAGTGACCGTGGGTGTAATAATTTATATACTACTAATAACGTTCTATTTAGGTTCTAATTAATCTCTGACTTCCTTTTCTTGCGTAAACTACAAGAGTAATGATGTCTTATACTCATAATATGGATACAACTTGAAATTTATTTCCTTCAAACACCTTTTATTTTTGAATAAAAAAATATGGCTTAATGTGCTACTCAGCATAAGCATGAATCACATTTGGATATATTACATACGAGTCAATTAATCCAACCTCAAGAATTCACTTTCTAGTCCACCGTCATGCAGTGTGCCTATTTGCAACTTTTTGAGGCACTGATATACATTCTCCGTCTCAAAAAGAGGCTTATCGATCGAATTCTGGGTAATCCATCTTCTCCTTCTTCCGGATGTCATACCTTTCCTTACCCTTCCATCTCCGCCTTCTCTTCCCTCCGAAGATATCCGTTCTCAGCCATTCTTTCCAGCACCGCTTGTCATTTCACGCAAATTCCTTCCTGCCAGTCTAGATGCTCAGGTATTTCCACTGTAACCGGAAAAAATATTTTTCGTACAAATTATTTTATACTAAAATTCAGTTATGGTGGAGTTACTTCTCCAAAATTTGCTAATGATGTTTAATCTTTCATAAACCATTAACGGTGCCTTAATTCATCTTTCAAAGTTACCTTTGAAATATGGCTAAAATTACCACGAAAGAGTTATTTTAAGAATGATGAGATTCGCGATTAGACTCGTGCGTACGACAAGGTTCCCATTGAAAATGCTGATTCTCATTTCCTCATAAATTTTTTTACCATTCCTATGATCCTCGTTTGCGTAAACAGTGATAATAAATAATGTTAAGGGAGTATACTAATACTTGGAAAAGTACAAGGTTTCGTTCACAAATGAAAACTTTGCCATAGGAAAATATTTTACATAAAGAAGGAAATAGATAGCTTATGAATATCACTTTTGGGGAAACATATATCCCATATATATGTGTAAGCCGGATTCTATTTGAATCTTAAAAATTCCTATACATTGTCAGTAAAATGTTGTATTGTTTGTTCTCACTCTAATATTTGATTCAAGGCTTAACTAGGACAATTCCTTATCTAGTACGACTTTTTCATAGCATGCATTACAATTTTTTATTGTTTATTAACGATTTGATGTCTTATGAATATCGTCTTCCATTTATGGCAATAAACACAAGTTTTAGATGCATCCTGCTTTTACTATAACAAGAATTTTAATATACCATTCTTGGATTTGAATGAACATGTATGGATTTAGGCTACGTCAAAAACCAAGAGATACAGTATCAAGATGGCAACCTAATGTATTAACCAAAATAAAAATTTTACTTTGATATTAAATCTAAAATATGCGGCGTGTCCTAATTTGCGTCTAAATATTCTTATAGCGGGTGCAACTATATGCTATTTGCGTTGCGAATGGGAGTTTCAACAGCAGAATATCAGATGTATGAAATTAGACGTGCTGAATCAGCTAACTCTGATCCAGGCTTTTCTGCACAAATATAATAGCAAGCCATTTCTGCTGCCTTAATAGGATAACGTTGGAGAATTTGTGGAAACCGAACCATGAGAATTTCGAGCCCACCGTGTGAGAGAAACATTACCTCGACTGCCGAACGAGAATGCCCATATATTTTCATTATAACTGTTCGAATTGTTTATCTGCCCAAGGACCATGCCTTTTCAAAGAACTTTATTGTCAAACCCGTAATCCCTTCTCTATAAAAAATTCACCAAAGTGGATACACGCCAACTAAGCTATTTTCACTCGGCGATGAATTTAAGAGGACGGTTACGGAGCGACCGGTCTATGAGAATCCACATCCCTCAACTTCATTGGATTCTCTGTCCCGTCATTCGGATAAACTGCAAGCGAGACTTGCGTCTCCATTCCGAACTAAAACCTTGGCGATAAGGTATTTTTTCACTGTAGTCTTATACATTGGAATCAACATGTTAAGAGAAATTAATTTTCTACCTCTCTTAAAAAATGATTTTTGGAAATACTCTAGAACAAAGCCTATACTTTTATTTAGAAAAAATCAATATCTCTTAAAAAAATTACAAAACACTTGCGTTGTTTTCCAATGAGCTTGCAGTATTCTTGGTGCTACTAAAATTATTTATTTCTCTCAATTCTTTTGGGCACAGTGCGACACGTATCACTTCGATACTTGAGTATAATTTCACATGAATAAGCTTTTAGTGCGTAAATATATTACGTGGTAGTCTTTATACACAGGAAATATATCTGTGTGAAAATATTCTTATTGTTTTAATGAAGGAGTTGAGCAAAATTTTAACGGTTTTGGTGTTGCAGGTTTTAAAAGAACCAGTAAATAGGAAAATTAGTAAACATTTTTCTTGATATTTCGAAAAATTTTTAAAGTTTAGCAAGCATTGATATTAATATTTGTTCATCTTTATGCAACGCGTATGTGAAAAATAAAAATCGTGATAAAAATGTAGAAAGTGCGATGCTATGTTTTAATTATTAAATTTATAAATTAGTAAGAATTGTCAGTTAAAAGCGCGTAGGATTCATTTACTTTCCTTCGGAAAAACGTCATTTTCTTCGGCTTCATGTCTCGTAAAACTGATGGCTAACTTTAAAATCCAGTAAAAGGAAAACCTTAGACTTTTGATTAATAGTTAAGTGCTGAAACCAGCCTTTAATTTTTTCATTAAACCGACAGTATTAATATAATCAGAATGTTAAATTCTCTAACGATCAGTCTCAATTTTTTATCAAATTTGATTTCTTGTCAATATTCTTATTAAGTAAACTCTCACATTGACTAGCGGTAGTATTTAACGAAAAATTTTAAAACTCATTTCTTTATCTGTCAATGTGACTTTCATTAATAACATGCATTTCGGAAGTACCCCTTCCACCTTAACATACATACCGATGTCAGATCAGTATAGTACCTCACTCCATGGCCCAGGAACTCTGGACTATGTTCTTTTATTTGGGTACAACAGCGATCCATTAGTCATAAATCAGAGCAAACCGTTACCCACTGTGTTTCTTAAAAACCCTTCTTTTCTCTTCTGGGATAGCTACAGGAATACATTTCTTCCAGTTCTCGATCCTTGGTAAAATTAATTTCTTATTTTATCTCCGTAATTTATAGGATAGTTACATTCCCATTTGTATTCCCATATTTCTCTTTTAAGTCTCAATAAGTATATATTTTCCGATATCGGTGATTGTTTTCTTTTAGCTAGTGCCATCCCTTCCGTAAACAGGGGCGTGTTATAGTAATTGCCTATCATTTTTCTCTGTTCTTGACTGTTTTTATTACCAATTAATCTCCAACTCTTCAATGAGTTAACTACTCAATTAATTATCTAATCTTAAACTTGGATTAATTAATTCAATGTAAAGGAGGCTAAAGTTGTTACTATCGAGAAAATATGTGAAATAGGGACGTAATATCTCAAAATGTGTAGAATTTTGTACTTGAATTCCCTATGAAGAAGGCAAAGGAAAGCGGGAGATAACGAGAGAGATTTACTTTAACGGAGGCATTTGTTAATTTGGGTTTAAATTCAAGAATTTTAGTGAAAAACCTTGATCAAGGAGGATAATTGCGACTCGGTGAAAATCCTTAAATTATAAAATTTAATGGCGCACTGCTGTTTAATCGTTCGCTTCCTTTCGCGCTTGCACCAAATTATTCGACACGGGTCCACTTAAATGCTCTCTAGCATGAACGAACGCTCGCAGGCGATTGGTGCTTGACGTGGGTTGTATGTCAGAAATCCCACCTCCGAGCCTATGCGGTGCGAGCGCACTGAAACGTACAGTCACGTCAGGAAGAAATTGTTGTTATAATTTTATCCATAGCGTGTATATATATATATAATTCATATATATGCATAAATACACGTTATGGATACAATTATAGAAACAATTTATTAATACCTTATGAATACAGGGTAATATATATATATATATATATATATATATATATATATATATATATATATATATATATATATATATATATATATATATATATATATATATATATATATACATATATATGTATATATATATTCATATATTACCCTGTATTCATAACGTATATCTGTACAGTTTTTATCATACATGTATCTGTAGCCGTCACGATTTAATTGTGATACCACATAAGGGCATTTTGTTATGTAAAGACCGAAACTACCTTCCTAACTCAAAAAATAAATCGACGGTCTTGCACAAAATATGATTTTTGAGGGAAGGCCAGTTTATTTATATATTAACGGTTTGTCACCATTCGTTAAAATTGAAAGTAGAATGAGTATTGACGAACCTCACCATAACATTTGAAATTTTGGAACTAAAAATCTTCATCTGCAATCCGAAAAATTAAGTTAATCCTATCCGTCTTTTCCGTCAACCGTCTATTACACGCTCTATATTAGTGCTAAAATACATTCCCACTGAATTATATAACTCTGAAATATTCAATTCTACCAGCAGAGTTTTAAGCTCGGGTTATCATTGTTATCATCCACTAGGCCTCCTTGTCGTTACAAGATCATCTTCGGGAGATGGAAAAACTGGATTTCTCGATGTTCCAACCGTGAAAGTTGGAATTCGTGAGCCCGCTGTTTTGAGATTTTCTGTCGGTGACTGACTCTAAACCCAGGCATTATTTCAACAACTCCAAATTACACATCCTTAGATTAGGAAATTAGAAACTTCATGAACATCGCCTTTCACTATTCCGGGTCTAATTAGGAAACTAGTGTTTATCAATGGGAGATGGTTTTTTTAATATATTCAGCAAAACAAAATAATAGTCAAAGTAATAGGTTTTTCACCAATGTCAACCAAACTAACGCATGTACGTAAGCACTTTCACTTTTGCTGTTTTATTTTATTGATAACTTTTAATTGATTGTCTTTTTTATATTAATGCCTGTGGGACGTCATTGTAAATTATATGACCAAATAAATTTTATGAGGCAGAATTCTCTTTTACTAAATATTTTACACGCATAATGGATTTCATTGCAAATTCAATGGACTTATACATATAACTGCGCAATAATATGATATTTGGTGTCATATGATATGTCCAGCTTTTGAGTATTAAGGGTCGAAACAAAAATAGTGAACAGGAGCACTCCAGTAAAAAATCAACATGCTTCGCTTATGATTGAATAAGTCTTTCCATTTTTGCGTTTCCGTAATACGCTCGGTTGAAACCTCTTTCGATTGGCCAATAATCTTTCATATATCCGCATGCCTAGCGGCGTTATGATTGGTCGAAGATTCAAGAATTATTAAACACTTATAAACGCGCTTACTGAAAACGTGCAAATGGGCGTACGGAGATACATTTGTTTGAGATTGTTTGAAAAATGTGCTTTAACGTGGATTTGGTCTGATTCAAAAAGTACAATGGTATTAAAAAACAACATAATTATTTTTATAAATTTATTAATATCAGTGCAAAGGATGTACAGTAAAGTTATGTCATAATCATTCTTGTCATAGCTGTAGAAAATATCAAGAAAATATCAATTTTGATCTATCATTCTGAAATAGTATTGTATTTTTCTGTACACCTTTTAATCTAGATTAAAAATATTGGCGTTCGTGCGTGGAAATTTTGCGGTAATCACCCATCATCAGATATATATCATTAATAAAGAACACCCTTACAACTACTACTAACAAAAATCTCAAGATCTCAATTAATATTTAATACATTACATGGCCACTTACGTCAATAAGAGCTTCAGCACCCAGACTGTTAAAAATGGCTGAATTAATGGAATATTTCGTTATGTTGGTGGTATTTGACTCAAGTCAAAATAAGCTACAAAGTATATTTATTTAAATAAACACCCGTAGCTATATTTTTCAATTGCTTACAAACATTTTTATCGCAATATTGTATGTTTTTTTGAACGAAACATCATTCTTGGTAGCATTGAAAAAGCAAGCTTCGAGTTATCCTTAATATTTGATGAAAGAAGCTATTTAACAACAAATAACGTTTACGGATAATTGCTGAAAATTAAGTAAATATAATTCTTTATCGGCACAAGAAAAGAGATCTTTTGAGAGTCAAAATGACTTCTATGAGGGTAGCATTGTTACTCGTATGTCTTCAATCAGAGTTGAACTTCAGACCATTGTTATTCCAGCTAAATCCTATTCAATTTTGTTTATTATTCATTTACTTGCTCCTCTGCATAACTAGTGACGCGGTTTTTTTAATTCTATCATAATTCTTCCTTTTACGCTCTATAATTTCCTAAATTAATTTTTTTATGCCTATTTGTAATGAAATTGAATAACTAAATGCCGTATTCAAACCCGGGTCACTCTTTTCTTTTCTGTCATATTTTGCGCCATAGATTTGAATTGTTTTGCTATCCCAAGATATTACATATTTAAAAGATTATAATGTCAAATGGAATGAATTAGTAATTATTTTTGCCTAGAGGAAGTGAAGAACTCGTGTTTAGTGTCTTGTGCCTTGTCAACATTTGTGAGGAAATTTACCAAGAGGCATGATATTTTTGAAAATATATCCGTCTTTTTGCAAGGCATTGTTTGGTGTATATTTCAGAACGAGGCACGTAGTATTGTGGGACAAAATCACATATTAATGTTTATTCTCGATGTTTGGTCCATCCCTATTTTCTCCATCCCAAACTATCCTCCCGACTCCATCCCTCTTCAACGTTTAGCTCGCCGCCACCCTACCGCACATTTGTTCTCTCTCTCTCTTTTTCACACCCACAAACACACACTTCTATCTTCACTCCCTCTCTCCTCCCTTCTTTCCTCCAACCTCTCTCACCCTCATCCTCTACTCTCCCCCTGAGCCGTCCTGATTCCGTCCCAATTCAGTCTGAGCGACGGAACGTCGAATCCTATCATTTTTCGAGTGACTCTGGAAGCACGGTTCTCTTCTCCCCACAGATCCTCCTTTTTCTCAGTTATTTATTTATTTTTATCCTTCCGTGCGTAATGCGATTGAAATTGATCGCCGGAATGAAAAAAGTACGGGATCGCTTTGACGCCCTGTCTGTTTCCCCAAAGATAAATGAATGCGAAGGTTTTTCGAAGACTTCTCCTCCTCTCCTCGCTCTTTATCCCAACTCCCCGCGTAGTTTATTTCTTTCTCTCTTCTCTTCCTTTTCAAAAACTCACGCAAAGCTTGCTCCTCACATAACAGGTCTCCCACTCCCGATCTCTTTTCGGACGTAAAAGTTTTCGGCGGAGGAGCATTTTTGGAGAAGATCGTTTTCGCCCACACTATTTTCCTCGGTTTTTCTTGTGGTTGGGAAGATGTGATCCGAGATATTCAATTTTTAATTATAAAAACATATCGATCTTAGATTTATAAAATATCTCTGCTATTATGGTTTGGTTATTTTATTTATTTATTTCGTTATTACCTCCCTTTATTCCCTAAAGGGAGGTCAACCAGTGTGTCACTGATTCCTTCGCTCTGTTAAATCTCCGTCATCTCCACGATATTTAAGAATCATCTCCTGGAAAATGAATACTCATCATTCTGGAAAAACCTGAGTTTTTAATTTTAAATTTCATCCAGCTCAGGATTTATATAAATTATATCTCAGGAGATTTCTTGAACGTTAATAAGCCTTCAGAATGCGAGGTAAAAGTGTTTATCGTTAATGAGTCCCAGAAAAAAAAGAAAATTTAAATTAAATGGCTTTATTATAGTCATTTTGCACATAATTCATGCATGTAAACAATCAAGGGTGGGCTACATCATGAATTTAAAGTACCAATTATGCAAAAAGACAGAGAAAACAATGTTAAATATAGGCGGTAGTGTATTATGATGTGCTAGCGCTACGTTCAGTGTGTTATGGCTTTAAATTGTTCGCGGAAAAACGAGTCCACGAATTCTTATATTTAGCATTCTTCCTCTGATATTTTCCTTCTGCCGTGGAATATTCCGATTTAGTTAGAGATTTGGATTTTTTTCTCGATGCCACAAGTTAAATCGCACGATATTTGCACACTTTTTCGCAAATAATGTCAGTATTTGTAATTCAAGGGGCTCACATCTCCGATTATTTAATATTGTGTAATGATTATCGATCTTTCGTGAAAACTTTTTCGCAAACCGGGATTATTTTTTCCATATTTTCATCCAAATTTTTAATCGATGATCCGAAACACCACAAGAGATTGATCCGAAACACCAGAAGGATTTTAAAGGTGGGTTCAGCTATTGAGGTGTCATCGGTAATAAGGTTATGTTAATGTGGCATGTATTTTTGATGGCATTCATATTTTTATGTTACGTGTTTAACAATTGCTACCTTGCCTGCACACTGCATAACACAGAAAATGTTTCTAATTCAGTTTCAAGGCGATGTGAACATCCGATTACTTTAATGATTGGATGATCCTATTGTGCGCGTTGTCAAATCTTCTCATTTGCTATTTTCTGAATGTGCTACCGTTCCTATTTAATTTTTTGTTTACCATTCGATGAAACAATCACAGATGCTATTTAAGTTTCAAACTTTATAATTAAAAATTTATTATTAAATTGATTATTTTTCAAACTACGTCGTGATTCGTAATATTCGACTTATTAAGCGTGTGACTTGTTTATCTTGTCACTGAATTCATATATACATGAAAAAATTAGGTATAAGCAAATTATACTTATCTTAAGTACGTCGCAAGCGTTTCTATACTTTTTTAATTAATTTTATTTAATGGTAACTCGAAGATTTTCGTGAATTCAATTCACAATTAATTCATTTATTGGACATCCTTTCAGCTTGATAGCCAATTTATTGGTTATTTTTATTTTTAACTACCCTGCGAGCCACCACTAGTGTGTGTGGTAGGGTTTAATTACACACCAGGCTACCCTTCACTCAAAACACCTTTCCCTCCAAGCGCGGTCGGACAAACCTTATATTCATTCTGATACCTTATCGTTTGTGGGAAAAATTACATCTTCAATTTATCTGTTACCCAATTAATCTCTCTAACTATATTGACATGATCTCTCCTACCGTACTGCGATGGGACTAACAAAAAATTTGCAGCATCATTCATAAATATGCATCTTCCAAATTATGCAATATGTATGTTAAATTTGTAATTTAACCTTCGCTCTTTGAGTGATTCCAAACCGAGATCCACTAATAAATTAGATAAGTTACTCAGTTTGTCCTAACGATGTTTTACAAATCCAGCTCCTCTACACTTTCACGCGTTCCGTCGTAGTCGTAGATATTTATGGAAAACCTTTTATTGATTTAAGATATCGTGAAACGCCGGTTTTCACAAACCTTTTGTCAATCTTAAGGGACAGTTAATTGTTCACCACAGAAAGATGAACATTTCTGTCATCAACCTGGACATTTACGTCCACTCTTAAACGAATGACAACACTGACCCACAACTATTGCCACTTATCACATTTGGTCGGCACAGATCTCAAATTTCCAGATGAATGTTTGCAGCTTTGAAATTTTTCTGTCAGTAAACACTTTATTTCTGAACGAACTTCACATTTGTCGGAAATTTAAAACAGACAGCAAGCGTGGCGAGTTTTCATTAACTGCAGCTCGGTACGTACTGACCTACTGTGTGCGTCAATGCAGCGATCATTTGGTTCCTTCACTCATAATCACGCTACACAAAAAAACTTGAAGTTCACTTTCTGGACAGCCTTCGTATGCTAGCTAACACGGCATTCATGGCAATATACATGGTTCAATAATATATGTGCTTGATTAGATCATTAAATTTTAGTCTATTGCTTAATATAATCAGAAATTTGCGTTTGATTTGGTTAGGACTGGGTATTATGCAAAGAAAGAATGGGTATCTACTCGTACTTGGACCTGGCTGTGCCTGTGTGTTGTGTCTCTTATGTCACCCCCCTGGTTGAATCCACCAGTATAACCTGGGGCCGTAATCTTAGTAGTTATCTTGGTGTCGCCGGAACAGTAAATGCTCTTGCGACACTGCAAGTCTTACCTGCTCTCTTCATGAATTAAGGCATTTCCAACCCAAACCCTCCATACATTCCCTACGCGCTTACTCTCTTCTCGTTGCAAGTTTTAACAAACCTAGCGCATTTTCTCTTAGCTATAATTATTATTCCAAATGTTTTACATAGCTAACAATTCGCTAAGAGTTAATTGCATTAAGAGGTTAAATCGTCCAAAAGAGTTGAATTTTAACTAACCGTGATTAAATTTATATATTTTATTGTATGAATTATCATACATTTATGTCAAGGATGGAATCAAGAAAATCAATTATATAAATTGGCTCTTGGTACAACAACCAATTTCATCATTTTATCCTATTTGAATCGATCAATATGACCCAAAGTTCTCGTCAAAGACGCTAGTTGGGTGATATCGATTGTTATATTCCTATCTGTTCGCAAGGGAGGTATTTGAATGGTAGCCAGTTAATATTGGATTCCTTGAATTGGAAAGACTTTGAAAGAGGTATCTGAATTATTTCGAGTTGAGGGGAAAAATTTATTTTAACCGCAGGTAAAGAGAAGAATGCAGAGAAAAATTGATTCTTGCCACTCCCTTTTCATCTGAAAGCCCTCGCTTAGTGATACATATTGTGTTTTAACTTGTTAGAAGAAATTTAATCGCTGAAACTGAGAGCAACTGAACAGGAAGACTACGTCAATCTTCGACAAATTCGGTTGACATTTGACTTAACTTCTTTATTTTTACAGCATTTTGATTTCTTCCACCTTTTATGAGTGCAATACTAAATAATTTTATAATTATTTAGATCAATCTAGTAATAAGGTAGGTTTTTGATTGATTCGATACCAAAGTAATGTTTCTTCTCTAAGCCCTACCTTCAAATTATTGGATGAACACACTAAAACCTGCATTTAAATGAGTTATGCATGTTATTTTACTGCCGATACTTCGTCAACCTAACAGTTTACCCTCTACCACCTTCTTCAGCAGTATACTCCGATTAAATATGCTCTGCGTTAATTTTTTGCATTCTTTGGATTTCCACAAATAATAATCTCTTCTCACACATCACAACTTGATCTGATTTTGCTTTTATTTTGCTCATTTAACTTTTTAAATCCTCATCCAAGCCAAAATCTCAAAATATATTAAGATTGTCTTCTATAAAATTTCTTCATAGGTTTTATTACAGCCCTTTAAAAAACTGACAGAAAAACCTCATTTTCGAAAAAGTCCCATCGCTCATAGCCTTGGATAGACTGGCGATTAACTCAGCGTGTGCTAAATAGACAGATGGAGGGTAGTTCGGGCGGGGGGGTGGGGGTGGAATCCTTTCCTGCTCCATTTTGTGCGCCGATTTTCGAGCGGCTGTTTCCGGACATTTCAGCCGCTGATGCTCCTATTTTCCCCCTGGTGCCAAAGAATCGGAAAAAAGGGAAGAGGAAGGCGCAGAAGAAAATTGACAGGGGGTAGATATTTCCACTTCCATTGTTTCTGTTTCCAGGATGCGATTCGATCGATATAATTCAATCAAATCCATTTATATCGTTTATTGTTATTATTTGGTGGGGAAGAAAATACCCTCCTCTCCCCGTTATCTTTCCCGCTACTTTTTCGAGCTCCAATGATTTTGGATTCTAATTGGATTTCTTTTCATTTCATTTTTTTATTTCGCAGGCCTCGCCGCCGCGGAAGCTTTTTTCGGAAACAAGGGAAGATCCTGAAACGACCTTACACAACGCAGCGGCTTAATCCCGATTCCCTGCTCGAGAAAATAGAGTCGGTGAGTGAGGTCTCGATTTTGATTGCTCGCCTTCGTTCGCGAATGGTATTTTGGTTAAATTGAATTTAATTCCATACGAGATTGGGAGAGAATGGATGAAACTCCGTTCCCTCCGTCCTTCCGCAAGGTTGCATTCCATCGGAATCGAGGCGAAGGGAGAAAAGCCGCGAGGGCAAGGTCGAAACGTTGAAGCTGAGCGCGATGGTATTATCGTACCGGTTTTAAAGATACTTGCCATAGAAAGGAATCCCCGTAATGATTATAAAAGCCTAAAAATGTGCCATATTCAGCAGTGTTGGGACTACGGGTCACCGCGAAGGTATTTCCAGGAACGCATTTGGCATAGAAACCTGGTTACTGGTAGATGAATTAAGTGATATTCTGATATTCAGTGCTTAATTTTTTATAGAGTGAGCAAGAGCTCCTGGAAACTCCCCCATTTCTCTGCATATTATCCCAATTCTTTACGAGTTGGAGTAATAATCATGTAGTTGAAGAGTGTTAAAAATTGTCTTGATGACTGTTAATGTGTTAATGTGTTGTGTAAAATTGTACCTGTATGTCATGAGTTTAGTTTTGAATTATTTTCTTGTTGATTGGGAAATTGATGTTAATGAGATAGGGATATTGTTTTTTATGTGTTAGAGATTGGTATTTGGCAGTTTCCTTTAAGTGTAAAGTTTTCTTTCCTGACTGATATTGGATTTGAACTGGACTTGATAGGTTATGCTATTATTCCAAGGAAAGTTTGATTGTAATACTTGGGATTTGTGTGCCACCTGCCATTGTCTATCTGTAAATGTGCGTTTCAATAATAATAATTATTATTAAAATTAAAGGTTTAAAATAGTATTGGAGGGAAAAGAATTGCCTATTCCATAAAGTACGCACTTATACGAATGTATTTGCGCTTAGGGGTAGGAGAATATTACAAAATGAAAATATCACCAAGCGATGGATCACCTGTTCTCATTTTATTTGTTTTGGTTTTATTATTATATTTGAAAGAATTTATGTCATTTTATTTGTAAAGAGCACGGTTACTACATCTCATGAATTTTACAGATGGTCACAGATCTTTCCCGTCATCCGACAGTTTTTACCCAGAAGATTAAAATTATTGGTATTTGTTAAATCGGAAATTTATAGTAGCCTATCTGGTATTTGAACTTTCGTCGTTAAATTCACTAGTATTAAAGCATTATTAATGAATGGACCGATGTTTTGTTTTAGACCATTAGTCAGGATCAAAAGAAAGTTTATTTAACCATTCCCTGAATCCTTTAAAAATTTTTTCTTACCGATTGTTACAGTGACTGCTTTTATCTCGAGAATAGCTGACCCAAATTTCACTAATTACATACTAATTAATATGGTGGCATAATTATAACACTTGGATGGTATAATAGAACACAAAAGTAGATATTGAAAACACATGAAAGGACACTCACATTTAAGAAAGAAATCACCCTACTCACACCGAACCCTCGGTTCCCAATTCTCTATTCGCGGGCACCGGATTTGCATTAACACAGCCTCCGTCAACAAATACCTTCACAATCTGCACAATGGACGTCACTGACGCACTTATCCAGAAAACCTAAAACAAAATAAAATTCACCATTCCACCAGACCATACCCACCACAGAAAAACAACCCAATATCTGACGTAGGACTCAACCTTTTTGCCACCTATTTCCCAGGATCCCCCAGATGGAAAATCTTCCTTAAAGAACTTTTTCTTATTTTCTGCGATAATGACGTCACCTCATCTCTCATCACCCGAATGCTCCTCTCTCTCACATGCAGATGACCCGCTAATCTCAGAAACATTCTGAGTTCCACCAACTCTTTGTTCTGCCCCCCTTGACAAATTTCCTCATCATTCTCCAACTTGAAACCACCGCCGATGTAAAAAATGCCAGCTTATCATTGCTGCTCCCCTCTCCCCACATCCCCTCATTACCATCCCACCTCGTTCCCTCGCTAATTGCCTCTCCAAAAATGCAATCTATCTTATGTCATGTAATCAATGCTCATCATTCTACATAGGCGAATACATTATCCTCTTGTCCATCCGCCTTACCAATCATCGTTATTCCTGTAAGTAATTCTGCCTCACTCTCTTCTCTTCCTATCCCTTCACACACAAATTCCCTTATTCTTTCCTTCAACCAGTGCTTCTCTCTAACCATCCGAAAATTCCTACTCAATTCAACCACTAATATAGAGGTGAAAACTGGCGAATCAGCATATATATTAGTATTCCGAGCATTTAAATTTTTCGGGCTAAACCATCACCACTAGATTCTTACCGCTTTCCTCCACATTCCCAGGACGCACGGCACTTCCCCTGCCACAGAACTCGTATTCCCTCCCCGGTGTGCTGATAACCAAGCTCTAGTGTGTCAATCAGCCAAGGGGTTGCACGCACTGCTGAGTGAATTGAAAATTCAGAGCGATAGAGATGAGATGAGAATTAATATAAATAAAATAAAGGTTATGATGTTTTCCAGAAGGAGAAAGATTAAGTTGAACATTAAACTAGGAGGGTAAAACTAGAGCAGGTGGAACAGTTTACGTATATCTGATATATTTTGGACCACAATGATCCAAGTAGAAGGGACATAAGGAGATGAATTGCGTTAGGCAAAGAAGCTTTCACAAGGAGAAGGGAGTTGATAACATGGACGCTGTGTAAGGATGTTAAGAAAACGCTCGACAAATCTGTGAAACGTAGCTCAGTAGTTATGCACGACTCGGAAACAGGGTCATTAAAGCAGGATAATAGGCGTGGATTGGAGGCTTTTAAAATGTGCACGTGGAGAAGGTGAAGTGGACCGAAAGGAACACAAGCGAGGAATGACTAGATATGGTGAGGGAGAAGGGATGTTGGGATATATCATATGGAGACAGAAAAATGGATGCAAACCTTATTGATCGGTAGTGGGATGTTGAATACAGTAATAGAGGGGGGAATGTTCGGCAAACGAGGAAGGGGCAGGAACAGAAAAGAGGTGATTGGCGGAATGAAGGGCGGTAGGAAATATACAGAGATAAGGAGGGATTATTTTAGATTAGTGTTGGGAGGGACAAGAGAATTATTTGGTAGCTCTTGTCCATCCAAAACCTACCGTCATCGGTAGATTTATCAAAATGGTTTCTAATTTTGTGGCCCCTTATCTGACCAGCATTGATATCATAGTAAATACTCTTTAGCATTTTCTACTTGTTATGAGATTTATAAAACTATGAGCTTCCTTGGATTCTAGTGGATAGAGCGTATTTATATCGATTGGGTGGTCTTATATTCCAATTCGAAATTCTGCCCCTAAACAATTTCATCTATGTTCTTACCTCTACGTTTCATGAATAAGTGCATAAAGTTGGTGGAAAAACACAGATCATATGGGAAGAGGATCTGGCCCCTTTACCCTGGAGTTGTAAATGATATTTGCCTTTGAATTTAATATTTCAAGGTGACATCCACCCTCCCCAAATAAAATTGAACTTCGGGTTAGTAATTCCCCCTTCAAATATGGTATGTTGAAGACCAAAAATTAAATTAAAGGCAACCAAAAATCTTCTTAAATCATAATATCCTGATATTCACAAAAAATTAATAAAAATCATTTGGAGTTATAACGATATGGATAGTTCATTCAGTATGTTTAGTATGATCTCTTATGTATTAAATTTTGTTTCATATTAATATACGAGGGTCATCCGGAAAGTAGTACCCGTTCGTGAAACAAAGACACAAAAGTAAATATTAACAAACATAAAAAATTTTATTTGAAAGAGGATACTTTAAACTACTTCTCAACATAATCTCCAAGCAAATTAAGGCATTTGTCATAACGTGTGACAAGTTTCTGTATTCCTGCTGCATAGTCCTTCGCCGCCAGCTCATTGAGATACGCGAGGGACCCATCTTGCACAAATTTTTGCATAATGCAGATGGTGTTTAACAATTTCATGAACAATTGTTCGAGAAACATTGGGAAAATGCTCACAGATGTCATCAATTGTGACGCGCCGATCGTTCCTCACGAATTCGTCAACTGAGCTCACCAGTTGGTCTGTAATGACAGACGGTCTCTCCGAACGCTCATCGTCGTGTGTGTTCCCCCTCCCCATGTTGAAGTTGCGACACCACCGCCGAACAGACGACTCGTCCATTACATTGTCTCCATACACCTCCTTTAATTGGCGATGAATATCACATGGGCGAACGTTTCTTGCATTGAGGAATTTAATCACTGCCCTCACTTCACAACTGGCGGCGTTCTCAATTTTTTTAAACATTGTAAACAATCACAGAAACAACACAGGCAATGCTAGCGTCACGCAACTTGGCTCAGAGAAGGCAGACAAGCCACTGAAGCTATCTGACCTCGTCCAGCGGCTACTCGCGTCGTCAGCACTTCATGCGGCACGAACGGGTACTACTTTCCGGATGACCCTCGTATTTTTCGTTAAAAAAGTTGGGAATAAATCCCCGAAACCTTTACAAATATGCCCCAGCCCTCCCTTATTTCCTTCACTTCCAGTTTTTCAGAATTTTTAAATTAATAATAAAAGCGATCATTATGGCATACTGCTAATCTTAGAGTAAAAAAGTTTCTATAATGGTGGATGAAGCTTTTTCGCTTCCACATGAAATTAAGTTATTTAGCAAGAGGTTAGACTTAATTATTGTAGAATAGATCAAACTTACATGTGTTATATCCTGTGTTGCAACTTTCTATGTTATTGGGCACTGAAACCTTAGTTGCATGTATACTTTCTTATTTCATACCTGTATTTTAATTGCATACTTCAGAATGAAGAAGATAGCTGGGCATGTAGCATCAGGAGACAAAATTGAAGTGTTATTATTCAAAACTAATGTGTCTCTACAGCGTCATTCCTTAATGTATTCCAGGTGCATCGGGTTTCTGGTGTCATTAAAAACTGATAATACGCTATAGCATATGAGGATTGCGATATATATTTTCAGCCTGATAATAAAAAGAGTGTAATATACGAGCTCGTATTACTGAAAATGGCTCCATTGTTTTTCGAAGCATTCTCCAAGATAATCAATACTCTTTGGCATGCGCTCGAACCAATTTTCGTGAAGAGGCCACTGAGAAAAACTATATCAAAATCACTAAGAACTAAATTTAGGACATGGCCTGCAGTGGACATTTCCAGGCAATATAATCTCCAAATAAGATCAGGGAAAGATATTCTGTTACAAGTGAAATTAGTTAGCTAGCAATCCGATATCCAGCGGTGCGGAAGGAAGTATTGAGCGGCAATAACCTGCTAATTGACCAGTTGGAGATTATTACTCTAATTCTCTGAAGTAAGAGAGATAAGAGGAGCGTAAAAAAGTTGGTCGTAGTCAATGGAGATCTTTTGCTACCGAAGAATGAGAAAAATATGAGATGGATTGAATGAATGGGGTGAGAGCATGTAATACGGATGATAGTGAGATTATACAAGTGGGGATGAAAAACTTTGAAAAGTGATTGAAAAAATAATATTACGGATAACACTTAGAAGACGAATAAGGAAACAAATCAGTCACACTCTGAGACTTCACAGTATACTTGAGACAAATTTTTAAGAAAAGGTGTAGGGCAAGGGTTAACTGAGAAGATGACGGAAGATGTCAGTGACACTGTCTATCCATTAAGAAATAAAAAATGGGCAGGTTACTGAAGAGCTTGGGGCAATGATATAAATCCAGACTAGGATTGATAGCCCATGGTGATGATCACACATTTGCAGATATCCTACATGTAATCTCATTATATTTTCATAGGTGGTGCCCTAAAATTCCCTTCCGCGCGCACCTATCGAGTCTTACTGCATTTTGTGCAGAATTAGGTTTATTAACCGCTGCTAAACGTTTAGTTGTAATGAAACTTAACAGAGAAGATCCTGCTGTGCATAATGAAAAGAGAATATCACTAACACAAATGTAGATATGACCTTTGCCTTTCATTCTTCGCATCTGAGATTTCTTTTTTCCATGTTTCCTTTACTCGTTTTAACATATTCTCATTCTTTTACGGTCATCAGTATGTATTTTTATACTCCATCATTCATTCCTTCGTTATCCACTTTGATTTCCGTTCATACTTGGGGTCACCCTGCTACCCATTGATTGATGGGTTGAAATACGGTATCCAATCATGCGGAATCTTTTTTTTACGAGAATTCCGAAACCGTAACATCTACGACAGGGTCGTTCTCAATCGCTTTTCCGGGGCCAAAAAATTCTTTCATTACTATTGTACACGTGTCTACATAAAAAAAGGTTATGGGTGCATATATATACTTTGTATTTATACGCATTCATAGATACGTGGAGATAACTATATTTACTCCCTTGGTCCTTTTCAAATGATGAAATTCTGTTGGTTTTTTGTTTCAGCTACGGTCGGAAAGATGTATTTCGGTATTTATAGTATAGCCTGGTGGTAGAAAGTGAGGGAAAGAGAAGTAAATAAAGGGAGATAGATCAATGGGATTCGTGTTCATGGGGTGGGACGCTGAAAAAAAGATCAAACAGTAGGTAAGGATAGGGAGGATTTGATGAGGGATTACATACCAAATGTATCCAATCGTCGGTTATCCTACAGAGCGCTGAAAAATGTGCGGATGGATAAAAACCTCATGTGACCAAAACATTTATTTCTCCTCTTTATTTTGTTGGTACCAGTCTTAATTTTATTAATTGTCAAACGGCCTTTGGTATTTTTTTCTAAAATTTTTAATCAGGGTTAGAAGATTTTTCTTAAACGTATCTATATGCTATTATACTCATAAATTCCGTCAGTTTTTTTCTTTGACTAAAATTCATTGGAAAAACGTTGCCTGCGATTGTATTTCCTCTTATGACTCTTATTTAAAAAACCTTTTCGTTTCTCTTCGCGTTGTGCCACCGACGAATTACCTTCCCCTGCTACCATCAAGTGCTATCTAATAATGAACAATCTGGGGGAATACAGAAATCATACATTGAATTTAACAATCGGAATTTGTTTTTAAGATTATTATTTAATTCTGATAAAATGTTGGTAGCAATCCTTTACCATCACAACGCAGTACAAATATAGGGCCTGAGGGATGTAAAAAATAGCTAAAAACTCCATCGATTGTCTCGTGAAGCCGTTCTTTTTTAAAGCCCTATGGGTAACAGCTTATTGAAGTTTATTCACTTGGAACATTGATTTTACAGTTCATTTTGATTTATCTAATTAGGTTTTAAGTTCCTCGAATGCACAATTTTATTCATTTCAATTTTAATTCAAATTAATCTTTTTCTCTCCAAATTATTTTGAAATGTGACCGTATTTTGAACCGTGCATCTTTATCACAATTGGCATTACAATGTATTTGTCATCTCTTTTTCAGAGGAAAAGTTGAAATCAGTTACTCCGAATGTTGCAGGCACGCCGTAGCGTAGCTAGTAGCAGTGTGGTGTTTCCTATTTTAGGCACAGACCTTGGCTGGCAGTGATGGCCCTAGACGAAGTGCTTTCTTTTTAGATAAAAAATAATAGGCGATTTTAAGGTAATTGATGATTGCATATTCTTACAAAGCATTAAGAAATTTAGTTAGTCAATTATTTGTGTAGGATACAGGATTGAATTATATATATTGCCTCCACTTTTTTAAAAGCATGGTTTTCTTTTAAAACCTGATTGCATTGCATTTAGACTAGCATCAGTGATTTTAGGGAAATTTTAATATTTTTAGCCCCTTAATTTTCCTTCTATTAATTTAGTTTTTGTGTTCTGGATGTCTATTTATTTTTTAGTAATACTCATACGCACATTGACTACATTAAATTTACCTCGATTGAAACTCTTTGTTAAAAAATGATGAAAATTTATGCGTAACTGATAAATGCCCAAAGGATAAATAAAATGCCATATTCCAAGTCCCTCGAGAAGCGTTTAAAACGTATTGATATATGTGACTAATATTGGCTTGGATGACCAAGTTGCGTGAGCAATGAGCTAAATGCCCGCAGTAACTTTCAAAAATTATAACTGCTTATACCACCTTAAGCTAGAGATAACAATGCAGTTGACGTTGAAAGATTATCAGAATCACAGTGTACATGCTAATTTTTTTAAATATTTTCCTGGAAAAGCAGTAGATAACTTAATTTCCTGAAGACATCTGTTCACTGTCCTCAGTCGATTGGGGATAAAAAGAAATGGACTTTGTATGAAAAGAATGTGTTAATCAACATTAACGATCTAAGAGGATGATTATAATTCAGTGAAGCCATTCCTGGTAGAATTATTCTGGTCAAACTCTAAGTAAATGTTTTCTTCCCTTAAAAAAGGTTTAAAAAATCATTGTTTCAACTCGATACTGCCAATATTTCTTTAGACTTTATTCGGGCAAAGCATTGGAAAATTTCACACACACATATATGTATGTGTATATATATAGAAAATGTGTAACACAGCGCTAGTGAACAAAGAGAAAAACACACATAAACACACAAAAAAGAGACTCACTATTTTTCGAATTTTCGGTGGTCGTGACCACCTTTATCAAGGAAGAGAGGGACAGATCTCTGACAGAACAAGGTTCTGTCCCTCTCTTCCTTGATAAAGGTGGTCACGACCATCGAAAATTCGAAAAATAGTGAGTCTCTTTTTTGTGTGTTTCTGTGTGTTTTTGTCTGTGTCCACTAGCGCTAAGTGTTATACATTAATATTCACGTCCGTGAGATTTTCAAAAAGTGATATATATATATATATATTTTTTTAAGGTTATCTACCGGTTAAGGTAGGTTTTTCGATGGACACAACTACCAAACAAATATTTTGTGACTACTAACAAAGACAACCCTAAATTCTACTCTACACCAGGTCCCTCTTCATCTCTGAGTACTTTCTTCCTCCCTTCATCCCGTCAAACATCCCTATCCTGTTCCTTCCCTTTCCTCTTTTGCCCAACATTCTACCCTCTATCACAGTCTTCAACATCCCACTGCCGGTCAACACCCCCTTCATCCACTTTTCCTGCCTCCATAGGATTGCTCCCAACAAACCCCTCTCTTCGCCCACCATACCAAGTACTTCCTCATTTGTTTTCTTCTCTGTCCATTTCACCTTCTCCATTCTTCTCCACACCCACATTTCAAAAGCCTCCAGTCTACGTCTATCCTCCTGCTTCAATGACCACGTTTCCGCGCCGTACATAGCTACGCTCCATATCAAAGTTTTTACGAGTCTTTTCTTAACATCCTTACTCAAAGTCCCCGTCATCAACTCCCTCCTCCTCGTGAAAGCCTCTTTGCCTAGCGCAATTCTTCTCCTTACGTCCCTACTACTTTGACCGTGTTGGTCCAAAACACTACCGAGATACGTAAACTGTTCTACCTGCTCTAGTTTTTGCCCTCCTATTTTAATGTTAAGCTTGCCCTTTTTCTTTCTAGAAAATCGCATAACCTTTGTTTTATTAATGTTGATTCTCATCCCATACCTGTCGCACTGAATTTCCAATTCACTCAGCAATGCTTGCAGCCCCTTGGCTGACTGACAAACTAAAGCTTGGTCATCAGCAAACCTAACTGATTTTACGAATTCCCCGCCCACTTTCATTCCTACCTCTAGTTCTTCCCATGCCTCTTTGATCATTTCCTTTGCATACAGGTTGAACAGCAACGGTGATAATGGGCAACCCTGCCTTACACCCCTTCCTAACACTGCCCATCCTGACTCCCCGTT
Organism: Hetaerina americana; assembly: GCF_022747635.1. Taxonomy (NCBI): domain Eukaryota; kingdom Metazoa; phylum Arthropoda; class Insecta; order Odonata; family Calopterygidae; genus Hetaerina; species Hetaerina americana. The sequence continues at coordinate 47,639,026 of NW_027286070.1, forward strand.
TCCCACCCGCACCTGAGCAGTCTGAGACATGTACAGGTTGCGAATTAGCCTCCTTTCCCTCCAATCTATTCCTATTTTCTGCAATATACTCATTAGTTTTTCCCAATTCACTCTATCAAACGCTTTTTCGAAATCTAAGAAACAGGCAAATACCTCCTGGTTGTGTTCTATATTCCTCTCGATTAATAACCTCATTACTGCAATGGCATCACGCGTACCTCTCCCCTTCCTAAACCCAAACTGATCATCCCCTAAGTAATCATTTGCCCTACTCTCTATCCGTTTGTTTATGATCCTGAGAACAACTTTAGCTGCGTGGGATATCAAACTAATTGTCCTATAGTCCTCACATGACGTGGCCTTTACCTTTTTCGGAATCGGAACTAAAACTGCTCTCACAAAGTCTTCCGGCCAGATTCCCTCCTCATAAATGCTACGGATCAGCCCATATAGCCTCTTCCTCCCACATTTTCCTAAGCATTTTAAAAGTTCCACGGGAATGTTATCTACCCCCACGGCCTTATTTAGTTTCATCTCCCTTAATGCCCTTTCTATCTCATTGTCTAGTATGCCTGGACCTAAGCTGTCTTCCTCTACGTCATTTTCTTTTTCAATGTCTAACTGTGTTGGTCTGAGTTCTTTACTATACAGTTCTTCTATATACTCCTTCCATCTCTCTTGGATCTTTCCTGCGTCAACTATTACCTTACCCGCCTTATCTCTAACTATTAGCATAGCTCTTCCTTTCTTACTTCCCGATAACGATTTAACTTTGCTGTACAGCGCACCGATTTCGCCCTTCCTCTGGAGACTTTCCATATCCTCGCACTGCGTCTTCCACCATGCGTCTTTTGCCTTATTTGTTGCCCGCCTCAATTTATTGTTCAATTCTTTGTACTTCATTTTGCCTAATTCTGTATTTATATTCTTCCATTTTCGCCGCTTATTCATCTTTGTAATCATCTCATCCGTGATCCATGGTTTCCTAGTCCTTTTAGCGTTAACGGTTCCAATAGTGTCTTATGCGGCTTTAGACAACCCTTTTTTGATCATTTCCCATTCTTCTTCGATAGTAATAAGCCCTTTACCATCCTCCATTATTTTCTCTACCGCCTGTTTGTATTCCTTCCTTTTCAACCCATTTAATGCTTCTACATTCCATTTTCTAACTCGCCGCCCCTGCCTTATCTTTTTGAAACGTACGCTACATTTCATAACAACTAAATTGTGGTCTGAGTCCGCATCCGCCCCCGGGAAGCTGTGGGAATTTATCACACTTTTCCTAAACCTGTGTCTAACCAGGATATAATCTAGCTGATATCTTCCTGAGTCACCTGGCATTTTCCATGTATACCTGCGTCTTTTGTGGTGTCTTAACCAAGTGTTGGTGATGACTAACCCCTGTCTCCTGCAGAACTCAACTGCTTTCTCCCCGCGGTCATTCCTCGTGCCTAAACCGTAGTCGCCCACCTCATCACCATCTCTTCCTTCGCCTACCGTCGCATTCCAATCCCCCATCACTATCAAATGTTTCCCTGCAGGAACACACGCGATCATGTCCTCTAACTGATCGTATATCCTATCGACCTCTTCTTCCTTATGGTTGCTCGGTGGCATGTATACCTGAATAATAACTAAGTTCGTCGGTTCTGCTTTTATCTCCACTAGTAGTATTCTATCCGTTACCTGCTCTATGTTGACTACGCTTCTTCCTACCTCTTCATTTAATACAATGGCAACCCCTCGTTGGCTCTCGTCCCCACCGCTGTATATTATTCTATACTTATCACTCCAGTAATCCCCGCTATCTTTCCATCTCACCTCGCATAGACCTAAAATATCTATATTTCCCCTTTCCATCTCTCGCTTAACATTCTCTAGTTTTCCTGTCCTCATCATTGTCCTAACATTCCACGTTCCTATTCTAACTAATTTGGTCTTCTTCTCCTGCGTCTTCTGTCCTGCTGCTGCTGGTTTTCCCTTGCAAGGGTTTCGTGGGATGACGACCGCGGAAGCCTTGCCTCCCCCGCTGCCGGGCACGACACACGGCCGATTGGGCCGAGCCCCGTGGTTGCCAGGACTCAAAATATCTCTATTGTCCATCATATTTTTCTAGGGAATGATAATTGAGGTGGTTTCCCGTTGCCTTCCTCAATAGTGTTTTTAACGTGACACCATCACTTACTGGCCACCCCACTGGGGTCAGACGCCATTGCAGCCGCCTCACTGAGGAACAGACGCTGCGTGGACTACCTTTCGTCTGGCTCCTAACCTTCGACCTATCTGGCATGGGTGACCCTACCAGGAGCAATAATTATTACTCCCGCCAGCACAGCTCTAGGGGTCATCGGAACGCACAAGCCCTTCCACCACGTCAAGGTTGTAGTCCGGGGAGGGGGATATATATATATATATATATATACAGGGTTCGTCCGGAAAATAAGTGTACTGATTTTTTCCCGCCGCTCCAGGCGCGCCCAGCACCGCTCTGACGGGCTGCGATTGGAGGGGGGTATGTTGGCAAGCGACGCTGAAAAAGGCAGTCGGCTCTGAGCTGTGGTGTAGTGAGGAGCTCTGTTAACGCGAACCTCCACGCTCGACCCACGTCACGGAACGCGATGCCGAAGCAGCGTTATTCCATCAAATTTGCGGTAAAGCTTGGGAAATCGTCTACCGAAACTGTCGGTATGATTAACCAGGCTTACGGGGAGTCAGCCGTGTCCAGAAACATGATCTTTCGGTGGCACAAGATGTTCGTGGAGGGCAGAGAAGAGGTCGACGACGAACCACGGCCTGGACGCCCATCAACGACACTCACCGACGAAAATGTGCGAAAAGTTCGCGATGTACTGAACTCTGATCGTCGTCTTAGTGTTCGGATGATAGCAGAGCAGTGTAATGTGCCAAAAACAATAGTGCACGAGTCGCTCGCGTCCGGCCAGCGATCAAAAACATCTGGCGGCTGCATCACGACAATGCGCCGTCTCACACCGCGCTTGTCATGTCGGACTTCTTGGCCAAGCACGGCGTGGCAACGCTGCCGCAACCGCCCTACAGCCCGGACTTGGCACCACCGGACTTCTTTCTGTTCCCGAAGATAAAGAGGAGTTTGAAAGGAACGCGATACGGGACTTTGGACGCCGTCAAAGCGGCCGGTACGACGTGTCTTCGAGAGGTTCCCGATGATGCCTTCGCGGGAGCGTTCCAGGAATGGGAACGCCGCTGGAACAAGTGTATCGACTCACAAGGGTCCTATTTTGAGGAATATTAGCTTAAGATATGTACAAGTGTAATAAATTTTTTTTCCTGAGCTCAGTACACTTATTTTCCGGACGAACCCTGTATATATATATAAAAAAACACAGATGTAGATTTTTTAGAATATAGAGACACAAAGAAAGGACACTCACAATTTGTTATTTGACGTTTCGACAGCACGGCTGTCGTCTTCAGAATGGCGTTCTCGGGGAAGAGCGGAGAGGATGTGCGGTGGAGAGGTGGGGGAAGGGGAGGTAAAGGGACCAATAGGAAATGAACAAGGGGGTGGGGGGGATATGTAGGCAGCCAATTGATGCATTCAGTGGGCTTGGTTCAGCCGGGCGGTTTGAATGATTGGACTACCCAGATATGCGCCATCTCGCGGGTTCTCACCTCTATTATACTCGCAGATTTGGGAACGATTTCAATCACCGAAACGGAGAAGCAGTCGTCAAAAGATTGATTGTGGGAAGCGGTGTGAGTAGGGATGGGATAATTAAGAAAGGTGGGAGATTTAGTGGAATATCGGTGATTATTCATGCGGAGGGAAAGTGCGGTCGTGCATTCGCCCACGTAGAAGGCAGGGCAGAAGTTACAGGAGAGGCGATATATAATATTTTTTGAGGTACAGGTGGCGAGTGGTTGGGAGTTGGTACTGAGTGAGGGGGGAGGGTCTTAAAAGATGACAGCATTTGCAGCGTGGGCGGTTGCATGGTGCGGATAGGGGCGGGGGAGAGACGGAGGTGCTTGAAGTTGGATTTGTAGACTTGAAGATATCTCGCAAGTTCGACGGGCGTTTAAACGAAACAGAGGGACAGTGTGGGAATAAAAGTGATGTGGACTGAGTTTTATTGATAATTGGGAAGAGGTCACGGATTAGATGTTTAATTTTGTGTGTTCCGGGGAAGAAAGTGGTGATAAGATTAGGGCATTTTGGGTGGTTTGGTTTGGGGAGGGGAGTGTATTGGGTTGACGGTTTGAGGATTTTACTATTTAGGAGTTTTTCAGGGTACCCACATTTCCTGAGAGATTCATGCAGCTGGTCCAAGTATTTCTGTTGGGAGGGGGTGTTGTTGCAGAGCCGGAAGCCACGGATAGAGAGTGAGAATGGGATGGAGCGCTTTGTGTGGGGTGGATGGCAGCTGTCGAAATGAAAATATTGTTGCTTATTGGTTGGTTTAATGTGGACTGAGGTGTGAAACGTGTTGTTTTGGAGGTGAATGTCGATATCTAGGAAAGTGATGTTCGAGTCGGATATAGAAGTGAATGATTTTCCATTTCGAAGATTTTTATATATAAATATATATATTTATTATAAATTATTTATATATATATAAATATATATAAATAAATAAATAAATAAATAAATATATATATATATATATATATTCATTCACATGGAAAGAAATAGATAAAACGAAAGGGGATAGGAACACACATAAAGAACAAACACAGAATATTTATACATAAATAAAAAAATAAAATAAAAAAATAAATAAAAAAATAAATAAATAAATAAATAAATAAATAAATAAATAAATAAATAAATAAATAAATGAATGAATAAATAAATAAATAAATAAATAAATAAATAAATATATATATATATATATATATATATATATATATATATATATATATATATATATATATATATATATATATATATATATATATATATATATACACACATGCATACATACAATGTTCCCTTTAACAGACTCCTTCCGCTAAGGGCATTTCGACATTTCTTTGGGTCAAATTGGTGTTGATATTAACTTTGGCGCTGACCTGTTAACCCTGACTAAGTTGTAGTTTACATAACGTGGGCAATATTGATGTAGAATGTGATATTGATGCGGAGGGTGGTATTGATTTTGAGGGTGATACCAACGTTGACATCAAGATTTATATAAAGGTCTATATTGATGTCGTCATATTGAAGCTTGTGTTTATCTGAAATACTATATACAGGTTGTACCTATCTGCTTACTCTGTATTGTTGCAATATGCTATTATTTTTAGCTTAGAATTCAATCGGAGAAACTGTCTCCAAACCAACAAAGTTTTGTTTATAGAGAAACAGCTCCTATTTATTCATCATAGAGGAAAACGATTTGCAGTCGAAGTTGTGAAACGCTGACTAATTTTTTACTTGAAAAATGTAAAAAATGATTGTAGAAATGGAGAATGATACCTAAATTAATAAAAAGTACACTAAAAATTTCTTGAAATAGCACTTATATTGGCTACTCAAAAATAAGGCTACAATGAGATAAGGTTATTTTTAGATGACTTTTTCAGTTAGATGCTTTAATGGGTTAAAGAACATTTGAACCAATGTTGCAAAACGTGAAGGATATCATATGAGCATTCAGGATAATAATATAGGAAAGCTTCGTGCCTAACTCTTCAATGAATACTTTTTCCAAATAGTTCAAAAAAAAAAACGAGTAAATTCTCCAAATATAAGAAGACGAGAGGCGATGGGATGTCACTCGGATGCAGACTACAGGCCTCCACACCCAAAGGGCACTTTTCCTCTCTCGAATCACCGTAAAACAAACGACTCTCAGAGATTTTCAAGCTGGCTCACCTTCGCATTGCCTTAGAGAAACAAAGATCGACGCCTTCGTGCATTTAATGTTAACCCTCTGCTGAAAGCTTGGGCTGTTTTTATTGGGGTCATTTTTTAAAGAGTTTCTCTGATTTTTTGAATTTCGACGATTTAAATTGAATACCTAAGTTCAACATTTTCAATTAGTCATTAACTGCAAATTGTACCACTTTTAATGGCTGAACAAGGTTGATTGGCGAAAACGTGGATTAGATCCTGTTTTTTTATCGCTTCCCGCGTAAGAGGAAAGGTTTATTTCCACAAATCACGTTTTGAATTACAGATTCAATGTGACGAGGAGGAACTGTTCCATAATAACCGAGTTGAACAAACAAAGTGGATAGAATTCGGAAAAGTGGAGTAAATGAACTGAATTGTAACTCCTGCCACGCTAAATACATGGTTTAAACAGGCAGAGCCTTGGAAACAGGAGCAAAAAAGCACCGAAAGTGTTTAGAAAAAAGAGAATAAACTTCAATGGTCGCGAAACACATAATTGAAACAAATCACAAACACAACTTCAACCCCAAAATTCTACACGTCGAAGGGAAAGGGAAGAAACTAGAAGCCAAAGAGTAATTATCAATAATTCATCACAAGATCCATAACGACCTGTTGTTAAATAAAAATTTATTTCAGTCTCACTCCCCATTACATTCAATTGCATCCAATTACGCCATTTCTCACCTGCCGTCACAAGGAACCTATATTCACACCCACCATTTTATTGCCTCACCCCATTCTAAACCAAAGCATAGCTTTACAAAATTTACAGTTGAGCCACTGGGGTTTACTCCGACGGAGTTTTCTTCCCACTTTCCCCCCTTGGACAGACCCTTCCTTGAGACCAACCGCTCACAAAACGGCTTAGTCCCGACCGGACGCAGGAAGGCACCGACCTCCCACTAGCAGCAACCATGGAGTGAATCGACTCTCGGCACCCCAACGGTAGAGAGCTATCCCACCCGACAACACAGGACAACGCCACCACTCCTCCCCCGCACACCACAGGGAGACGGGACGCCATTAGGAATGTAGAGGCAAATACCATCTCATCGCAACCAACTAGAGTCTTCACTTTCCTTTGTTTTTCCCCTTCCTCTACCAACGTCTACCCCTAATTTTACCCGCTTTTTTCTCCCATCCCCAGAGCTTCGGTTTTTCCCACTCACCTAACCCCTCCCAGCACGTGGAGACACCCTGGTTTCCTTACCCCTATTATATATATATATATATATATATATATATATATATATATATATATATATATATATATGTGTGTGTGTGTGTGTGTGTATATATTGGACCTGGCCTCACTGGAAAATGATGCAATGCATCGAAACTCGTGAATTAATTTTTATTTAGACGAGAATCGTAGCAGTCTTCATCTCTGCTATTAAATTGCTTTATCTTTTGATTGGGAAACTTTGTTTCCACCAAGCAATTGTTCCATTGGAACTCCTCTGGGATTATACCTGATCGAAATCTCAACTCTAGATAAAGAACCTTAGGGGTCGCGTCAGAATAAAAGAGAAAAATACGATTTATATTTTAGAAATAAATGGTTCTAATTCTCCTAGTTCTCGGGTAAAAGTGCGTGTTAATCGTAATCAATCCATTTATATACCATAGCAATAGAGCAGAATATGTACGCGGATTTTTATTTTCAAATCACTGTGAGTATCTGAGAAATATTCCGTTAATTGCTGATTTCCATACATTAGCTGATAAAAAAAAATAAATCAAGAGGGACATGACGTTCTTTCATGCATATCGACGCTATTTTTTTATCTACAGTTATATTGAAGGTTTTATTCTGGCACTCCTCCCAAACATCCATAGAGTTTCTAAAATTTGCACAGTTTTATTTTGCCTAAATATAGATTTGTGAAATATGTGCATCATTTGATAGGGGACTTGCATTCTACCAGCAACATTTTGCGTGTTTCAAAACTTTCGAGCAATGCGAAAATAATCCGGTTGACGTTTAGTGGCGTCAAGTGTAATATTGCGGCATAGTTTTTGTGAGATATCAAATTCTTGGTGATATCACTCAAACCTTATGTCTTCAGACAAAATATTTGACATCCCTTTCCCCGTTTTTGTTTAATATTTAGAAACTCCTCGTGTTGCAGTTAGTTTATCTTGCAGGAAATTATAGCAAGTGATTTGATGAGGAGTTAGACGCAGGTGTTACATATCAGGAATAATGAAGATTCCAGATGATTCTTCATTTTCCTAAATCAGTTATAGCTCATTCGAGTGATGCAATAGGAGTAACATGAGACCTTGCTTTCCTTTTACGAAAGGGTGAGAAATCATTCTATCTCTGGTGGCATCGAAGTCGTTAAGGAAAGATGCCCCAATATAAGGTTTACTTCTTGAGAGCTGAAAATTTTTATCTTGGCAATCCTTTTGCGATCTTTGTGATTATTTGAATTCCTTTTCCATAATATGATGTACTCAGTATTCCAGGACATCTCACATCTTAAGTTTAATATAAGATCCCTTGGTAGGGAAAAAAGGTTTTCTATTATTAATAGTTCAAGTTTTAAATTCCTCTTATGAAGCAATTTTTTAAAAGTATTTAAGCATTGAAAAACAATGAGTAAGAGATGAGTTAAGGCTTACATATTTTGGGTTTAAATGTTTCTCTTAAATGGAACTCTTTACTATTTTTCCTCGGATTTTATCATCCATAAAACCTTTCGTCTCAATAATGGTTTGGCGTGTTGATTAAACTTTTCATAAGGATGTCCTTTCTCACTGTCAGAAGCATTTAAATGTGAAAAATTTTAATTGATTTTCACAATTTTTATTCGTGACCTAGACTTTAATTTTATTTTTATATTAAAAGAAGAATAACGTTTGGTCTATAAAATATTTATATTATCTGGCTTAAACATGATACTATGCAAGAGGATATTTCGTAGTATTAAATTAATACTCAACACTTACGTTCAATAGTATCTGACCTCCGGCATCTAGCATATCCATGAGGATCCCGGTTTCTGAGAATTTTGACAAATATGCAAGTTTTAGCTTGCACGTGCTCTCTGATGAAAAGGTTATCCCTTTAAATCATTCCTCAAATCGTATTTATATGAATATTTACATAAGCATATGACTTTATTTGCCAAATCCATTGAGAGATTTTCTCAACCACACTAATTTTGCAAGTATGTATATTTAATTTACTCCTCAATATTTATTTTCTAAAATGTCAATATTTTCATCCAACTCTAAAGGTGTTTTCATCAGGCAAATAGAATCATTTCCATCCAGATGGTAGTTAAATCTCACGTCAAAGTAAATCTTAAATTTTATTTAACCATTTTTATTCATGGCACTGTTGTGCTCAATTTATGCAGTAAGTAATTTTAGTATGTATTTATTTACCTTACGACAGAAATTATGAAGAAACATTTGAATTCATTAAATGGTTAATGATATCAACTATTCCACCATCCCTACCATAGCACTCTCCGCATTTTACCTTCACATTGTAACCATTAATATTAGTAATTTTTAATAATTTCAAATTATTGTTAGATCCAAAATGATGTAAAATTTAAGTGAAAGCGTTATAGTTTAACAGAATAAACTATGGGTTATATTACACATGTAATGTAAAACCGTAGATTTCCTTCATTTTGATATCTGACCCGAATGGAAACAAATTACTTAGCAGCAGTTGAAATTATAACTTCAAATGAAATTTGAACTTTAAAGTATCCAGGATTATGCAGCCAAGAGAGGAATCTTTAGGACTCGTAGATTACCAATTCATAAATTTCATTTGACAATGAATTTTAATTTAATTTTAAGCAAAACCGTTTTTATGGAACATGCGATTTCACTCAGATAAATCCGCAATTTCGATCACGCATTGAAAGAACTATTGCGTTAAATAAAGATGGAAAATGGAAAAGAGTAAGATAATACTCGTAGAAAAATTGTACTCTAGAGTTTTTTCATTTTTTCCAATAGTTTAATTGTTGAAGATGTGAAGGAAATATACTCCGCATTTTTTTCTGTGGCATATCAATGCTGCGAATGTATTCAATCGTAATCCATTGGGGGATTGCTCACTTGTTAGTTGAGCAAAATATTACTAACGCATTCCTTGAATTTCAAAGGTTGTAAACGAATTAGTTTTCCATTTCATATTTCACTACACTCTACAAAGTCTGTAAATTTTCTCGTCCCTTATGCTTGAAAGTCCAAATCTCACGTCTGACGTGTACGTCCCTTTGTTAAAGTAAAGTAATGCATCATTAAAACCGAGATAAAGTGCTGTTAATGCAAAAAATTGGTTAAAATTACTTAAATTTCTCTCTAGAAAAAATTCTCTAGGCTATTGAATTTTCATTTTTTTCAGTGTATATAATGCTATAAAATATAAATGTTGCCATTAAAATACCTATTTTTACTAATGATTTACATTTTCTATCGTTATTGAAAATACGGGAGAGCCTTAAATACAAAATTCTACGCAATATTTTGATACATCCTGACGAATGGCCTTATGAGGTGGCTTGAACTAAAATCTACGGATATAACATAATCTTTTTTCAAGTCATGAACTGACGTTAAGAATTTGATATCATAAATCAATTTTTTATTTTTTAATTTTTTTCCGGTGACGTGTGAAATCTCGAATTTTACGGGTTACGAGTCGGTTAATATAACCTTCATGTATGAAATGTAACAAGATAAGTTCCATTTGATATAACCACGAGGGATCGACATAGATTATTCCTTGTATTTACTGTCGTAAAAGTGGAAAGCATCATGGCAGCGTTCCTGCCTCAAGGATAGGAGGCGACATTGCTGCGCACCACCATTAGAGAGTATTTTATTGGTTAGTTTTTTATTAGTTATCATGGCATTGCTGCGTTATATTGGAAGATGGTTTCTTTACTTAGGCATTGAGTATAGACACACTGGTGTATGCAACTGATAATTTCACAAAATTTTATGGATACAATTTTATCAATACTATCTCCTCTTATTTTTTTTAAACATCTGTAAAGCCACATCTAATCAAAATAAATTTACCTGTAGTATAATGAAATTGTATGAAAACTAAAAATCAAAATATATTAGTATATATTTTGAGGTAGAGACATTTACATAACATGAATAACCAAGCGCCACTTTAAAGTGATAATACCTATTAGGCGATTCATTTTTCTAAATTTGCAATGGAAGAAAATTTCCAACTCCACAAGAATATGGGTAAAATTCGCTGAATTAACTCTATTATTGGAAATGACAGGTTTAACTGAAAAAAGCGACTATTATCTGAAAAATTAAATTTGGAGGATAAATATTTTTGGAGAAATTTTATAGAAAATAAAAAACAAGTAATCTATTTTAAAGTAGACATTCTTACAAAATAATTTCCTTGACTAAGAAAATATCTGGCAAAGTTATGCAATAAGGTGAACATTTACATTTAATGCATTCACTGAAGTGACATGAGCAAGAGGGAAAATGTTGAGAACTTAAAATTTATTAATATAGTTTGCATTGATATATATAAGTGATGAGTCAAGAAGTGACCAAATATGGAAATGTCTAGCGGAGAATAGCAGTATGCATGGAATATTGCCTAGAGGTGAAAGAAAATCAGTATTCAAATGAGATTAGATTTTATCGCAACTTTAAACTAGTATTTTGTCATCTTAAAACAAGGTTATGCGGTTTTCCAGAAAGAGAAAGGCAAGTTAAACGTTAAAATAGTGGAGCAAAACCTAGATCAGCTGGAAAAGTGAACGCATCTCGAAAAGGCTTCGAACCAAATAGGACAAAGTAGTAGGGACTTAGGGAGAAGAGCTGCGTTAGACAGGGACGCTCTCACAAGGAGTAGGAAATCGATGACAGGGCGTTGAGTAAGAATATTAAGTAAAGGCTCGTTGAAACTTTTATATGGAGGATTGCTACGTACAGCGCGGAGAAATGGAATGGTCGTCGAAGCAGGATGATAGACTTTTGAAATGTGCGTGTGGAGAAAAGAAAACAAACAAGGAAGTACTAGGAATGGTGAAGGGGAGAATGGTTTGGCAGTAAAAATCATTTGGAGTCAGGAAAAATGAGTGCAAATTTAGAAGAGACAAGATAATTATTTGGTGATTTGTGTCCATCCATAACCTACCTTAACTAGAAGATTACCTATAATCGTGCCATCAGTATTTCTAACTGGATGTTGATTGAGTGCAGCCTTCTATAAATCCACTTACATGGCTAAACTCCTTTTGTAAGGATAGATCGTCCGGCTACTACATATACCTTTATTCTTCACTGTTTTATCTTTAATATTCCTCGAGGAGCCCTCCCATAAAACATTTTCCTTATCATTTTCTTTTTAATAAGAATCTTACGGGACTTCTTCGACGGGACTTAGGGTTCCATGTGGTGGGGTCCTTTGAAGGGGAATTTCACTTTTTTGAATAGGAAATAGTCTTCTGGTGCCAAGTCAGAACTGTATGGGTCTTGGTGAATCGTCGCGATGTCGTGACAGAAGGTATACAAGCAGGCACTCGACTCAGGTCTTGGTCATCCGTCAAAACCTTTGGGACGAGCTTAGCACAATCTATCGCACCGCCAAATGTTCAGGGATAATGGTGTGCACCGACATCTTATCAATGCCAGTACGATCTGTAATCATGTGAATAATTAGTGGACGGTCTGCATTCAACACTTCCTGCAAACGTCAGGAAAATATTATTACCAATCCTTTTTATACAAACCTTGTATGCTGACTTGCGAAATGATATGAATATATCTGATAAATGAGTAATGAAAAGATCGTTAACTTGACATTTCTTAACAGAAATTCACCTCACACTTCTTAATACGTTTTTATCATTGGTTTTCCTCGAAATATGTATGCACTCTGATATCATAAGCATTGAAAAAATATTCCTCCCCAAACCTATCAATTTCTACAGATTTTCTTTTTCATCTTAAAATTACTAAGATGTATTTATTAGTTTGCCTTGAAATTGAAGGAGTAATCACGCTTATGGCCGCTCATTTATTTGGAAGGCAAAACTGGTCAAATATACGATTATAACACCTGCAAACTTTTATCGGTGATTGCAAAGAAATTCATTGGTTTTAAACTTTCCATGGCGTAATATGTGTACCGGCTCACATTGTAATAATTATTTATGTGTGTTTCCCAACTCTATAAACTTCTATCACCCGCATTAAACTCCAGATAGAAATTGCATTGGCCCAATTTGTATTTGAAGCTCTCGTATTAGAGGAGTTCAGTATGATCAATAATTCAATTACTAACTATTTATAATCAAATAAAAATTGACTTGAAATAGATTATATATTATAAATTCAACTATCAATTTAAACATAAATAAAAAATGAATATAATAAATTCCACAGTTTTATCGCTTACTTATTAATAATTCAAGCATCCTCTACTGGTGGCGCTGTTGAACAAGGCAGAATGAAAATCAATCCTCATTAAATTCTCATACTGTATGGAAGATTGGACTGTTTTTTATTGCTAGGAAGGGCTTTACTGTCGAGTGCAACTTGTTTGAAAGCACCCAAATGACAAGGTTTAGTGGGGATCGATAGACTGGATGTTGTCACCCGGATGAGTGGTTAGTTGGCAGAGGTCAGCCTTCCATAGGCTCGTGTCCATTTCGAGTGATTTGCGAATTAAAATATCTGTTGGGGAAAGAAATCGGCAGTATTACTATACATAGTCTGGCCTTCGGTGAGATGAGGTAAGACATCCCAGGGATTTGTCTGTCTTTACTCTCACGTCCAAATGCTCGATCGAATTTCTCGATATCGCCTGAGAAGCAAGGATCGATATAATCGGAGTTGAATTTATTTCATTCCGGTAGAAATGCGTTTACTCCTCCCGCCTTCAGTCTCACCCTTCCGTCTTTTCTGCCTTTGCCCTTCGACGCTGACGCCAACATAAGATCTCCACTAAGCCCTCTTCTAACCCCTATAACCTATCACATCCAATTTTCCCTTCTTTCTCCTTCTTCTTTCGTTTCGCTTATCCTAGCGTTTTCGGATACCCCTTTAATTGAGCGTGCACGTACTCTTTTCCCCTTTTACCCTTGCTTGGATCTCCCGTATATTCGGGATTCTAATCTTTAAGCCCTTGCTTCACTTTCTCAGAATATTCCACTTACATCAAGGCTTTCTCCTTTTCCAAATACAAATCTCATAATTCACGCCACAGCTCCTTCCATCTGTTTTATCCATTACTGATCTTGTGATGGACGAGTTTATATCTTTCACCGAGCGATCCCTTATCGGTCGTTCATATTTTTTGACAAGTCTTCATAATGATTTTTAGTTACCAAGTATTTCGGATTCCCGTAAAATATAAAATTATTTTCTCTCATTGGAAACATTAATTTTTGCGTCCTTTAAAAACACTATGAAACCGTGAAAGTACATTTTGTTAATTATAATATATTCAGGTGTATTAATGATACCTATATGTAAAATATTCTATTTTATTATCAATTATGTCCTGTATACATTTTTGTTCTATTCATCCAAGCAGCAAAATAATTCACAATTTAAATTCTCAAATGTCATATTCAATATTTGAAATATTTAAAGAGCTGACGGATATGCCCCGATAGTTGTATTAACGGATCAATCTGATAATATGCTTCGAATTTCGTGTAAAATATTAAAGTATTAATTCCGGTCAGGGAAAATAATTTTTAGCCTGTGCATTTACTTAATTTTTAAATAATTGTTTACCTATAAATGATAATTACAACCAATAAATGAACCCAGTAAACCAGAACAATTTCATATATTAGTGATACCTGAATTATGCGCTGTGTTTCGTTTCCAGTCCTGATACAAGTCTGTCAAATACATAATTTGATCCGAGAAGAAGATATATCAAATTATGTATTTGACAGACTTGTATCAGGACTGGAAACGAAACACAGCGCATTATTCAGGTATCACTAATATATGAAATTGTTCTACATGTAGATTAATATACATTAATATACATTAATTACATTAAGATACATCTACATGTAGAACAATTTCATATATTAGTGATACCTGAATTATGCGCTGTGTTTCCTTTCCAGTCCTGATATAAGTCTGTCAAATATATAATTTGATCCGAGAAGAAGATAAAAATGATGATATGTCTACATTAATTTTGCGCTTGCATCTGTCTCCTGCTGAAGCCACTAATATGCCATTGGTAAATACAATTTACACATAACAGAATCCTATAGTGTCTATTCTATAGTATAAGTCCAAAAATCAATTACACTTGTGCTGTTGCTAAAAATGATTGCCTCGCACGCCAGTTTGCGTTGAACGTGAATAGAATCGTCTCGATGCTGCTTTTAATTGCAATTTCTATGAGGTCGTTTCTAATTTTCTAGCAAATGGAAATGTGAGCTCGAACATACTGTTCTGAGTACTTAATTATAAAATACTGTCTTTTAAATTGATCATTAATTACAGCAATAAATGTTGTAACACGAATAACGTTTAGTCCTATGCTATATGTTTTCATCATCTCATTACCAAGTTAATGAAAACCCTGAAATCTAGACTAATTCTATTCCTGGGCGTCTCTATTCCTGCATATACCCCGATTTGTAAACTACTTCTTCAGAAACTCAACTTTACGCTCTTTCTGCTCTCAAATCTAGCTTATATCTACTTTCATACTCTTATTTAAGGTACCTATGTTTATCTTTCGTCTGACATATTATTCAGCCCTTTCCTCTTCAATACCGACTTGGCGCCGTGATGTTATTCAAACGAAGGATCCAGTATATTTTCAATAATTCAAAGTTAAAATAAATTATACCCAATTTAACTCGATTAGTTTGAGTCATTTTATTTTAGAACTACCTGATCTGTGTACTGATTTAAAATAAAAAAAAATAAATCCTCGACTTGATTTCGGATTGATTGTTTGGAGATTAGCTAAACTAGTATCAAGGCTACTAGACTAGACTACGGATTGTGGATTCCAGTCTTTTACCAGAGTCGCTTGACATTATTCGTAAGGTCTGCATCAAAGAAGTACATATTTTGTTGAAATGAGGGTGTTCAGAGGATTAACTGGTATTCGAACCAAGTGCCAGCAAATGATAACCTCGCAATTGGACGAGAACTAGTAAACTTATTTCTTCACTGACTGAATTGTCAGTTTATGGAGTGGTGGTGGGCCGCATACCCCATTACTATTAGTAGACTCCTACACTTTCACTCTCATTGAATAATATTCCCTCGATCCGAAGATTGATCCACTGTCAGCCTACAATTTTCCCTCTCCAATGCTGATTCCTAAAAGAGTCTTTCATAACTGACACTGCACTCTCGTTGGACATTAAATCCCCTCCCTCACTCCATCATAAAACTACGCCATGATAGAGCAAGTACCCTTGAGATGGTACCGTGTTGTGGTCGACCATTCCGGTTTAATTATCCTGCATACCTCCGTGTGATGGCTCAAATGGCTCAAAATTCATGACGCCTACGCCTGTAATAGCTCCCAATTGACATTTACGAGCATAATTTTTGCAAAAAATAACTAACAAACGGCTCTATCGAAGATTAAAATTTGAGTAATAGAAATAAATATAAAATATTTAAAATTCTTTACGCTACAAATAACTGTTAATTCTGCAAACCAACATCTTCAATATCATAATTAGCTAGGGTTATGTTATCTAGCATCAGAGTTACTTATCTTGAAAGTCAATGTGGCCACCTTTTCAACTTCATGACATCATAGAGCATCAAATTATGTCAAAAATTCACTTTCCCTGCATACTTGATATAATTTGAAAACTCTCTCTCAAATACTGTAATATAATCTGTGTTAAATTTTATATTTTAGATCAATATTAACATTTGTTATTATTTATCTCCTGTTTCATTAATCGACTGTTGACTCTGTTTAGATTGATAGTTTTCGTTCATACTAAATTCATGGGAAAATGTTTAAAACGTTAACCATTGTGGATACAGCAAAACTCTGTGGCAGAGCTAGTCAAGATACGTAGTTTCTATTCCTGCTAAAAATCATCAAAATCAAGATGTTATCTGTGAGACATAATAATGTTTTCAGACCACGAAAATGAGTTCAAATCAACCGTGTTTTTTCCTCCATCCATGTTGTAATTGTATCCCTTTTTATATAATACTTTTTATAACTCAGCTACCTTTTCGGAATAGACTTTTTAGTGTAAATAGATTGGATTGGATGAGCTGGATTTGGCCAACGACCCATGGTTGTAGTTAGCTGATCCTTGTAGGAGGGCTCCTCGCCGTACTGCATGTGAAAAGATTATCAATTTTTAAAAGTTTGTTAATTAGTTGAGCTATTCATTATTCAACAGTGAAATAAAAATGTATCAAGTTTCATTACTTATTAAAGCACCATGTGTTTATTTTCACTTAAAGCACTAGAAGGTTCATTATCTATTTTCATAGACTAATGAATTTTTGAAATGTCCTTCGCAGTATTGAAAGGTCCAGTGACTACGCCATCAAATTTTTCGTTAAACTGGGTAAAACCGAGAAAGAGACTCATGATATGATCAAGGCACCTTATGGGGATAACGCCATGGGCAGATCGGGTGTTTTTGAGTGGCACAAGTTGTTTAGGGAGGGTAGATAAGATGTTGAAGATGCCGAACGTTGAGGACGCTCTTCGACCTCAAAAAGTTAGGAAAATCTGGCAAAATAAACGGATTTTTTGGGTAGGGGTAGCAGTTAAGCACTTCCCCGTCTCATATCCATGCCTAAAAAACGTCACTATGACTCAGTGAAAGCGTTGCAATAGGCCGTGGCGAAGGAGCTTACCAGCATTCTGGGTGCCGCCTTCCAGAAATCGTGCGAGGTGTGGAAAACCCGCTGGCAGCGGTGTGTAGACGTACAAGGGTGCTACTTCGGAGACTTTTGGGGGAATGCATAAATAAATTTTTTTTATTGACTCAGACCTATTAATTTTGAGACAGACCTTGTGTGTGTGTACAATTATTTTAATGCTGTTAAAAATGCCCGTTTTTTACTAACCGTCGATTAACCTACCTCATGAAATGGTTTACTTTTCTAAATAATTTTTTATTACTATTTCTAGAAATGACATATTTTTAATTTTTTTTGGATTTAGCCTACACCTAAAATCAAAATAGCCTATTTTTCTGTATTACCCTAAAATTATAAGAAGTTTGTTTTTTAATTAGCTATTATTGTTTAATCTTGGCGTGCTTTGCATAGGGAAATTTTTTTACATCTACATCTACATAATACCCCGCAAGCCGCCGCAAGGGCGTGTGCACAATAACTAAAAACTGCACCCCAGGATGCAGCAGGAAAGCCAACCTACAACACGGAAGCTAGGACACAACAAGCAAGAATGTGAAACATCACTACCACATGAACATGCACCACAAAACACTCAACCCCCCAAAGAGACTGTAAAAGGCAGGGAATGCGACCCAACGTTGCAGGTAGCAGGAATTTCCCCCCGCGGAAAGGGACGAGGGATTGAAAGGGAAACTTAAAAACAGATGAGCAGAACACGAATGAGGTCATTCGGAAAGAATGGGTTATTATAACAAAACACATAAGGTTAGTGGAAGAGCATGCATTTAAGTAGAACTAATTATTTTACATTTGTACATGTCAAGTATCAGATATTCACTCAAGGGAGACCGTAATGATTGTCTGTCGACTAATAATATACCTACAAATTTTGCTGACACTGGATCTTTTGTATATCTAGGGTGTCATGGATACCTTTTCTCAGATTCCGTCACCGATGATGTTCCTAATATCGAACAGACAACTGCCTCCGAGAACTTTGTCATGAGAAGCACGGCATCTAGTGACATCAAAGTTATTTTGCCAGTCGTAAATTCATAGCCTCCTTGGAAGATATCTAGCACGATGAGTAAACAAATTTATCTGGAAATCAGATTTAACGGCTTCAAATTAAAACACATAGCAAAGTTGGCTTATCGTGAGTGAAATTCTCCCCATTGTTTTCAACTGTGGAGTTTAGAGGGCGAACAGCGATGCGACGGATACGAGTCCGTGATGAGTTGTTCATGCTAATTACCAGCGTCGTCCTCGGGAGCTGTCAGCTGTCTGATGAGAAGGGGTCTCTCTACCACGTGCAGGCAAAAATTTCTCAGGAATAGAATTAAATTATTCAAAGAATAAGTCGCACTACCTCGCTCTCAACCACTGAATTACACAATTTAATTAGCTGTCAAACGGTGATATATGCGATAAAATGGCATCTCAACTTGATGCTTTTCGTAAATCTTGCGAATGAGAATAAATTTAAGTATCACTCGCAGAGCGAAATTCACTCAGCTAAATTCACCCACACAGAGCTTTTATTGACTATACCTAAAATAAAATGCCAATAGGGTCATTCACAGTACAATAGTGCAGTCAAATTTTAATGAAAATTGACAATAGGGTTTATTTTTACGAAATCTTAATACATAAATATGGAAGTGATAGTAACAGAATGTTAGTGCAATTGACAAATGATATATTCTATTCTAATAAATCCCTTTTACTCCTCTACTCTTACTTTATTAACTAATTAACGGTTGAGCAGATCTCCTGAAGGAAATTTTCGGAATTTTCTCTTAAGGAAAATATATTTTGTTGTGTGATTTCCTATTTATGACAGTGCATTCATTTATTGTTATAAATGTATATTTTAGTAGCACGAATATACTCAACCTTTCACTTAATCCAGGGTTTACTTCGATGAAGTTTTGATTGGTTCCATGCCATTTGTGTAACAACATCATATTATTTTAGTGTTTATAGGGGTTTAGTAAAATATTAATGGTGGTACATTTAATTCATGCGTTATTATTGTTGCTATACCTTAAATGCGTATTATGGTACTAGATAAATAATAATGGCATAACAATATGAATTTATATTTTACCATTGATGCTGAAGTATTTGAATGCTTTAAGCAACCAAATAATTTAATAATATGTGAGGCATACTTTTTGGAGAAATACGTATCCTGCGTGACGATATTTCTCATAAAGTATATTTAACGAATGTAGTTACTCAAAGTTCAGATTTTTTAAAACACTTCCTTTATTTTATGAGTCAATTTTATATTTAATAGTTTTTTAATGGCTCATATATGCGCTTCCAAACACGATAAAATCATATTTAAAAATTGACTCAGTAAATGCACAATGTGATCATATTCCTGCGATCACGGCTTGTCTTTCTTTTTTAAATTAAATTAATTTGTAGGGCTTTTTTTTAGTTTTCTATACATGTAATTAGTATGAGAAACAAATTTTAAAGTCTCATCTATAATCTTTCAAAGTATGTATGAGTGTTAACCCGTTAAATATTTTTTTCATCTACAAAATGTGTTACTTTTTATCGCTGTGCCAACAATCACGATAGGAAATTTAAATATTATATTCTCCTCTGCCAACATTATATTATTAATGCTGGTTGTAATATGCAATGACTAGTAAAATATGATGTACTATTTAAAACATTAACTAGCATTCGGTGTATTAATAATTATTATGACATTTATCTATTTATCTCAAATATATCTTCTTGCAAGTAAATAGTTCCTCATAGTTGCTCTTTGTGAACTAATATCAGGGTTGCATCACTGTATATTAAATCTTCAGAATATTGAGCAAAAAAGAGTTATCTGTTGAATAAAATCAAACTAGCGACAAATTTAATTTCTTTTTCTAAACAAAAATTGAGAGTGGGTAAATTTTGGATTAATTTGAGCATCTTTTGCTGTCGTTCATTAGGCAACGGTAATGCATAGTTAGAAAATAAAATGAGTCCGGTCAAATTTCTTTGTTAACTCAACGCTTCGGAATCTCTATTTTCATTAATCCGTAATGAGCAATTGATATGCAATGAGTTATTTTGCCCTGATATTGCTGTTATTCCTAAAAACTAAATTATGATATGAAGTTAATTAGTATTTAGGTTGAATGACCACATATGGTTTTTCATACGAATACTCCGCTTTTCCAAGCTTGAAAGTGGGCCTCAAGTACTGTAATGTTTTTTATCTGGGAAACTTTCGAATTTTCTAGCGTCTTTTCGCTAAATCGTATTTCTTTTTACATGGGATATAAACGGGTTATGGTAGCGAGAACTTTAAATATGTCCTTTGGTGATGTTTTACCAATGCGAGGGAGAGACATTATAATTGCTACAACTCCTTTTTAAAATTTTTCCCATTCCATTTCAAAAAATTGTTTGTCGTGTTTTTCTCCGAATCGATAAGCTCCTTCTCGGAAAACTCGGGACGCAGCACGGAGATGAAAAAATACCTCTTTGGCGCCATAGTTGCGTGCGACGCCGTGACCGCGTAGCCCAGGTGACCCCCTTACGTCTCTGTCATCTCCGCCAGGAACCCACCTTTCTCCGTTCCCGACCTCCCCATCCTCATGGGCCAGAGGTAAGAGAGAGGGGGAGGAGGGAACGCGACCCCAGGAGCAACACCACCCGCAGAGACCGAACCCCGGGAGATCTCTCTCCCTCTCTCTCCAGCGTGAGGAAGCTCTCCACCACACACACCTCTTACCACTCACATCAATTCCCACCCGCCCCCTACCTTCCCCTTCATCCCCTCACAACTAACTCCCTTCCACAAAACGAGGGGCCTCTCCCCTCCCCCACTCAACCGTGCAGCACAATCGTAAGACGCACACACAGAAACACACAGGAGACGAGCAAAGCCGAACAAAAACCACCGCAAACGAGGTTAAATATTTAGACGCTTCCCCTTTTATAAGTTCACGGATGAAGAAGGGACTATTTCGCTCGAGGAAGTTCCTTAGAAGGAGATAGTCGGAGAAGGAAATGGGGAGTTGGAGTGGGAGGACAATAGAGGGAAGAGGTAAAACTCTTTTACGGGGATTAACGAGCGTATGAGTGGGGAATTATTATGCAAGAGCAAGGGGGTGGGATTATCGTGCGCCTATGATCTCCCAGAACTAGGTTCGTAATTAGGTTGGGGACGGAAATGATTTTGCGAATCTCCCGAATGCGGTATTAACATGCTCTGCATCCTTAAACAGAGGAACGTTGCTAGAATTAGTATCAACACTATTTGGTATAATATGATCTTGGTGAAGGCTCACACTAATTGAATTTGGACTTTGTAAAATGACTCGATGAAATTTCAACTTTATTTCTATTTGAAACAAACGAGCGTCTGAAAAATAATGCTTAAAAGGTTTACTGCAAGTGGCTGAGATTTGCCGAATGCAGTCATAAAAGTAAAGAAGCATTTCCGCAAGTGAAATTATTTTGACTCTTTTGGCAAAATATCAATATTTAACATTCATAGTCATAGAACATATCTTCATCGTTTAAATTATAACCACATTTACTAAATGCCTGCTACTATATCGTTAATTGTTATCATATGAATTGAATTCTTGTTTTTACTTACAATTACACAAGTTACGAGCATGAGTTAGTATTTTAATTAACAGGATTCTTAATGATTATATTATCTTTGGCAATTTAAAATCATACTCGAATCTGAAATCAGATAACGTTCGTCTGTTGATTATTTCTCAAAACCTTAATTCTTCATGGAATTTAATTTAACAAGCTATGAAGTGATTGTTGTGTGATGGAATTTCTACGATCATCTCAGTTGATTGGAAGAATATATCTTGAAGATTATGGAAGTATTTTCTATTATTAAGTCAAATGATTTGATGGAACTTGATCATCATGGATAGCATTAAACGTTATATAAATTTGTCACCTTTGCCGTGCATATGAAGAATATTATTACAATTGCAATATCCTGAGCACTTGCATCATGCCTGATAAAGATTAGAGTAATTGAAGGTTTACTAAAGTTTCGTTTCTTATGGACTTAACACTTCATAAAGGGTGATATGGAACCATTTAATCAAGGACACTCGAGGTTTTCACAAATAATTACATTAATATCATTGTGATGCATCTGGATAAAGATGAAAAAAATACTTCTTTACATGTTTAACGGAAGTAATTGCTCGAGAGACCGTACCATTGACACACTCACTCATCAAATACTTACGCTTGCCTACAAAAACAATTTTTTAAGAGAAGAATTCTGATAATAACCACAATCCGATGGAGATAACGTCACAGTCAGAGTAAACAGGGAAAGTTAACAGGGAGATAAAGAAGTATAGAGGGTACATTATGGGTACACATAAATATAGGAAGAGCGCTATCAACTAATTAAGCTTCCCAGGAGCAGATGAAGCTTTGGATCGTATTTCAATTGTTAATAACCGTAATTTAAAATTTAAGAGAGTTTATGAAGAGTAGGTTGGAAAAGGTGAATGCAGGAGTTCAACAGAGACAACATGGAATATGAAGACACACTAAAATCAAATACTTTCTGAAGATAACTACAAGCGCATTGTAGAGTAGGCGATGATAGAGTTCATCACTCCGTTCAGGATCTGTGGGTAACATTGAATAAGTTAGAATATATGGAGTGTGAAGAGGAAGGAATAGGACATGTGAAGAGGAAGCCGATGTTGCCATCAATCTACTCCTAAGGAGAAGTACCCAGGATCGCCATGCTTAGAGTTTCATGGGACGGTCAGATGTCGGCCTTTGAAGTACTTTCCGCATGGAATTTGCTGTGGAAATTAAGTGGGCTTACTACAGGAAATATGCGACCACCAATGTTCAAGCATAGACCATCAAAATATATGCCCAACATTTTCTTCACCAGGTGAATCCATCCCGGATCTATGAGAGGGTGTCTGAAGAGCTGTTAGGGAGGAAATATTCAAGTTAAATGAAAAAATATTTCAGAAACCAAAAGTTACATGAGGAATTATTAAGAATAGAAAATGGGTAAGAACTGCGGGTATTCGAATTTGAGAAAATGAATATGCAGAGAATTAAATAATTTTACCAAAACATAAAACTAATCCCTAGAAGGGAGCATCTTAGTAATACCAAGGCATGGAAAAAATTAGAGAGAAATTGAGAAATAGGCGTTTACTACAGGAAGATTTTAGGTCAAAAATTGTTTAGGAAAAAGTAACAAAACAAACTGTAAGAGATAACCCGGAGAATACGACAGAGGAATAGCTTTAGCAGTTGAGGTTCAAACAAGTAATATAAATAGTCTTCTTTGACGACCCCGGTGGCGGCGAGGTAATGTCCTTGTCTACCAACCCAGAGGTCGCGGATTCGATACCCGTCCAGGTGGTTTTTCCTCCACTTTGGATGTATGTAATTGTCAAAGTGTTTTATCAATGTTAAGGTCTGATATAAAGATCAAATTGCGGTTTTCGGAATAATGCAAATAAATATCGGTAATTAAAAGAGTGATCGGTGACGCTGATGTCGTATAAACGGTTACGAACAGTACCACAACAGTATGTATGTTTGAAACGTACAATGCTCTACAGAAGATTAATGGAAAAATTACGGAATGTTTTTATGTGGCCGCATTCAAAGCACTTGTTGGGTAGCCTTTGACCTGGGAATTTCCACAGGTCACGTATGTGTAGATCTCCATCCTGATAGAAAGAAAAGAAATAGTACAGTACAGCAAGATCGTTTGAAACGAAGCGATCGCGGGTAGCGGTTTAAAAGTTGGAATTCGCAGTGATAAGCTCGGGAATAGTGCTTTCCACTCATGCCTTTGAATATGGAAGTTTCGTCTGAGCAATGGTGTGAGAGGGATAGGATGGACGGAGTAGGAAAAAGTTTTAAAGAAAATTTCATTATGAAATACGCTTTTGCATGATTATCTTTAGTTGTTCAATCGATTTTGGCAGCAATAATTTGTAGCGCAGCATATTATTTTTGGGAGTATGGCATGAAGATACATTATTGCAAAATTATGAAATTACATGCATTATATGGCAAGATTATGAAATTATGAGTTCTTAAAAATTGGAATACATATTGGAACATCAAATTATAGGGATTTACATAAGAGTGCAAGGAAATTTTTATGTGGACAGTATTTTGGGCGAAAATGTTTACAGCATAAGAAGCTACGAAGGTCATTTATATAAGAAACACATAAATGAAAAGTACCTCATCCGTAAAATAGGAAAATGTGTATTACGGAAATATATGACAATTGTAATGTCGTTTGCCTCAGTAGTCTGTTTTAAGTAACTATACAAAGAGACCGTTCAATGATTATTACAGTAACCGATTTCATATGTAAATGGTACAATTGAATTAAACGTTTCTGACCCCAAATTTCCCTGATCCCATATTTTTGCCTGTACTTACGCATACCTTTGACATTGGAGGAATATATTTTTGAATTGAAGTCTCTTTTGAGTAGGGACTGGAAAATCCCATTCCCAAAACAGAAATATTTCTGTTTTGAAATTGTTGCAGTGCCTCCTCGACTATTTTCTGGTTTCCGCGGTGAGAAGTGGATCTCGTTACTAGATTCTTGGCTTGACATGCTCGCCGCCGACGCAAGACGAACGAGGGAGGTGCACGGAAACAAAGGAAGGGAGGGGGGTTTGCGTCGCTGGTTTTGTCGAGAGCAGCCTTCGTCACGTCCGAATAAGAGGAAGACGGCGGGGCGAATGGGGGATGCGGCAGTTTCGGAATCGGTAGCGGTTGTGTGAAAAACGAGAACTGGGTCACGAGGTGAGCCGGCAGATGGGACTTAAGGCGGTTGCGGCTGATGGAACGTGGAAACTACGCGGAAAGTACCGACAAATGCGACCGGGGAAATGTAAGTCCTATTCCTCGATCAAATGCAATGAATGTGATTCCAAAACGAGAGGAAAAACGGCCACCGGAATATCCTTTTGGAGCTTTTGTACCGGACCACTTCTCTCGTCTAATGTCTTCACTCTTTTTTCATTATGCTAGTTTTAAATTTCATGTTTCTTCGTAGTCCTTCAGGGAATGGGAACGAAGGAGAATCAAGTAAATGACAAGTTTTGAGAGTGAGACATACGGAGGAGAAAAAGCAGGGTGGAAGAAAGAGGAAATTTGAAAAAAAAAGCGGATGTGGAAGAAGATGCTGGGTAGAGTTAGAGTGCTAAAGACTTTTATCAAAGGATATATATTTAGCAGGGATAAGGGAGAATTATTTTGAAGACATTATAACTGAATAAAGAAAGGTGAAGTTACGATGAATTGACAAGAGTTTAGAAAATAAAATATCATGTTCAACTGTTTCAAACAAAAGACCTGCATGCATAATGACATTAAGTTGGAGTGCAATATCAATATCGTAAAATGTAAACTAGTGGTTACAAATATTTCAATGCACAGTTCATGTCGTATTTCCATGCACAAGTCTGATTCTAGGGCATATCCATACAGGCCATAAATCATACAGGACAGACTCTCGCGTGTGGAGGTAAACGCTTTCCAATGAATATTTGTGAAAATGAGAGGCGAGGTATATTTCATCCGTTTCCTCCATTCAGTTAACTTAAGCTAAATATTTTCATTTCCATTTATACTATTAAATTTTATGTATTCTTTCGTAGTATTTTATGAAAATTCATAAAAAGTCAGTTTTATCCACATTGATCCGTTCACATTCATATATTTCATCGCCGCTAACAATACTTAAGATAGTTTTTAAATTTTAGCAAAATTAGTATTCATGTTCTCAATATCTCTTTATATGCACTATTATTGGCATTGTAAGGTTATAAAACTGTAATTTTGAAAGAGTTGGGAACATATATACTCTCAATGCCGATTTTCTTCGATCACGCCTGTAACTGTTAATATTATCACGGTACCTTTCATCAACAACGTCTCTCTTCACCCATCCTTGATCGTCAATCATATTATAAATGTCATGATCATGCATGTTATGCCATGTTTGACTTTAAGAGCACGATATTTGGCATCAAGTTGATGATCTAGTAACCGGTTTTTACTTTTATATAGCTAAATATAATAAATAAATATATTAATGAAGTTCTAAGCGATCAATTGCTTGTCATGGTGAAATCAAATGGTAATATTCTAGAGATTAAATATTTAATATTTTTAACTGAAGGTAAAATGGAACACTCGAAGTAATTTCATGTTGTATTAAGCTTATATGCAGTCTGAAATTTATAAATCCCAATCATTGCATGCATTTTATTTTTTAATAAAAAAGTCATGAGAAATCAAACTCTTTAATTTAAGAGTCGTTCATTTACCGTTAAATGATCCGTTGTTAAATTAAAAAAAATACTAAAGCCAAAGGAAAGGAAGGGATCAAAAAGGAGAGGGGAAGACGTAGGAACTTTTACTTGAAACATGTTTTGATAGTGAATACGGTTTAGTAAAATGTATCAGTTATTACTGATGGCCTTCAAACGGAAGGCTGTTAAAATGCTTCCCTATAAGTGATATTGAAGGAAATATGCGGGAAATTTGCTTGCGAATGAAAAATGTTTTTCATGGCATTTGGGATATAGTTTTTTTTAGGCTTATATATCAAGGAACTTAATAAACTTTAAGCTATAGCACAGGAAATTAGTTTTTAATGACAAAGTAATGACGGTGTACTCTTTGACACATGCTTTGTTTGAATGCAAATGAGGGAGTATTTCAAAATTTAATAGGAATTACAGTAATATTGCTTTGTCAAATATTTGTTGATTTAATCAGTTTTTGGCATTTTTTATCTATTTGACAATTTGAATTTTCTTTAAGTCTTAAGCGCTTTTTTAATCAAAGGTATTTGAAATAAAATGCAAGGCTGTTGTAATTACTACGGTGAAAGGTACAAATTGAAGTTTTAGCATTAAATAAAACACGATGAATTAGTAGATGCGTTTTTAAAGCTAAAATGCATCAAAGGAACACAAATAACCAGCAAGGGAAGTTACAGTTGTGGAAGGACAGTCGAGGGGAGTAATAAAATTATTCTTTAATATTAAGAGGTTTCTTCAGTGAGGGAAGTTTTTTTATCTTCGTATTCAGAATGCCAGTTTGAATTCCCCGAATCCATCTTTAAATGTCATAGATTCCCGTCGGAAAACGCATTATAAGTTTGAAATGTAGGATATAACGATTTTTCTCCATGATATTTTAAGTTATTCTTATTTGTATTCTACAGATTTGATATCGTTTTTTTTTACTTTCTACATCCTTTAATTTGATCGCATGCACAAAACATGACATGGTACCCCTTTTTGAAATTTCCTGAATCCATTGATCACAGAATTTCAAATTCTTATTTCCATTACTCATTCTCTCCGTCTGATTATTGGCTCTGATTGGGGAACGACAATACCCTGCCCTCCCTCATGACGTCTGTCACCTTCCTTTGCGCCTTTCTCTTCTCTGTCCAAACTTCTCTCGTGGAAATTCCCCCATTGGATCCATCATAGTTCAAAAGTGACCACAATTCTTCTTTTTTCTGTAGAAATGGTAGATTTATCATTCAACCTGTCACATTTTTAGTTTTTTGTTGGAAAAATATCGATATATTTGATCTTTATTTGATAGTGTTAGTACATTGCAAATAATAGGGGTGCTTTCATTTATACGTTTACGTAGTTTTCAAACTTACGTAGTTTTCAAACTACGTAAGCCCGGATGGTCAAATCATTTAAAAGCATATTCGTTGAAATATACCTAATTTAGTTATCATGAAGAAAAACGCTCTCTTAAATGCAATATCTTCGAGCTAATCAATTAATAAATTATAATCTTGGAGCAAAAAATGTCAAAGCAGTAATTGATATTGGGTAATACATCTAGTCTATGATTAAGTAAATAAAAGCTACATTTTAGAAATGTTGCCCAGAGATATATGGCCGGGTAATCTTAGAGAGGCGATTGCCAGCAAAGAGGAACTTAGTCGTGAAGTTTTTAATGGAAAAGCCTTGCGTGTTCAGAGGATGTACCAGGAGAAGCCTTGATACGTTATTTCCAGGGCAGTGATCAAGTACTCGAATAAAAGTTTGAAAGATCGCTTCCATGTTCCCTTCAATTGATCCTGTGAAGCGGGGATGTGTGCGTAATACTTGCTAAATTAGATGAATCCGAAACCCGCCAGTCGCTGAAGTGGTTGGACTTCATTTCCATTTCTATGATGAAAAAGGTCACTTCAAGCATGAAAATGATCGCTTTGTATTATAATAAAATCTGACCGCCATTGGAACCCGTTTTTATTTGAGTACCAATTTTATAACATATATAAATATGGTAATTTAATGGCAAAAATTTTTCTGAATCTTGCACCTGACGCTTGAACTTTATTTTTTACGAATTTTGTTTCTGTATCATTAAAGATAAACACAGAAAACTAACTGGAACGGGATAAAAATGTCCAAAAAGTCAATTTTTATTCAGAAAGAAAATGATTTACCTACCGCATTGAGTGGTGGGTGCAATTTATTTTAAATTGAAATATTAGCAAGTACGCATGTATGTACTTTGATGAGATAACGTTTCGGGGGACAGATGTGGAGAGTTGAATTATAACTATACCGAATGACACTCAAATTTGATACACTCCTTTGAGGTATAGCTGCTTAAAGCCTTAAGCGTCTTTTTTCCTATGCTCCTCCTAGTAAAAAACTAAATCGGTCAAAGAATGTGTCCTAGAGGCGCTTTTGCTTGGAGATTAGGCCGATAGGATCCAGAATATATTCTGGAGCAGATCTTCTCCGGCTTTAAACCCTTCCATCAGTCCTTCCGTCGATGGCACCACCATATTCGAACCGATTCCATTGCTGAGCGCAAAGCACCGCCCCTCGTTGTAGAGATAGAAGCAAAATATTATTAAGAAAAAGATTCGCTTCAGGCATTTATCCGCACTCTGTTATGAGCTGCACCAGTTTTTTCCCCATAGAAGCATTTCTTTACCATTACTTAAAAACGCACCATACAATGTACGTATATAGCGGGTTTTAATGGACGGAAGAGTTTGCTTCGCATCAATATTGGAGAAAGTCTAAGTGATATAGAGGCTATAAGATTCCCATTCAACATATTTTCTAAAATAAATTTCTTGACCTCTCATATGATTGATAGAAATATAACTGTCCATTTACAAACATGTAATGCTCGTCGCAAAATTTTGAGTGACTCAAATTGATAGATCGGCAAAATTAAATAAAAATCAAACAATTATGTGATAAATACAGTATTTATTCTTCGTAGCATTAAAACGCATATTTTTGAGAGATGTCAACGTCCTATCTGGAAGCGCCAGTGGTATTAGATTATTTCTCCTTTATTGGACTAATAAAAATATGATTTTTAGAATTCTTTACCCTCTTGGTAATAATTATATCTTGTGCTAAAACTTTTAAATTCACATTTTAATATTAGCATAAGAGGTTTACCGAAGGTAGAAATAAAAGGGAGAATGAGAAACTGCTGTACGTATTGCGACATTTAGCTGCAAACACAATTGATATGGTGTCGAAGCAGCTGGAATGCAAGGAATGATGTCAGAGCTAATAAGGCGACATACTGAAATGCATTTTCTTTGCGTGAATCTTAAGCAATCAAAATCAAAACATACATAACATTTATAAATTAGCCACACATTAATTACATATTTTTTACTTAAATTTTGAGTATCTACTACACTCTGTACATGTTCTTAGAAAAAAATCATGTGAAAACCCTACTCAAGTGGAAGTAGTTTCACAAAATGGAGTATTGTTGTTTTGGCTATTATAAATGCAAAATAAGCAGACTTGCTTATTATGACTTATTATTGTTACGTATAAGCTGAACAGGAAAGAAAAGTGGAACACGGAAGTAAAAATTTAGAAAAACACTAGAAAAGTGTTTTTACTTCTTCACATTGTATTACATTGAACGCTATGTTCCCTACAAGGGATGGGAAATTACTCATTCTATTCCCAAAATGGATCTCTGAAATGATTAAGGAAATACGAGACTCCATAGTTGGTTTTGCGACAAGCTGTGTGGATGAAGGATGGGAGATTTCTTTACTGGAGCGGATATTGAAAATTCTAATAGGAAATCACGACTTGGGGTGAAATGTAGGATCGATTATTTGAGGGATTGGTACGTGGAGTGAAAGCTTCGTATTTATCTCGGCAACTGGAGACGAGAGATAGGATTCGTGTTCTAGGAAATCGCAACTTGGAACTCATGCAAACCTTATTCCGCTAGCAGAAGTTGACATTTTCATTCATCTCTCCACCTCTCTACTATTAGAATGGCCTTCTTGGGAAAAAAATTGTTGAAAATATTCGTTTTTCCACTTCATCGCCGAGAAACGCTTTTGAATGCTCACCGAACTTATCTATATCACTTCAGTTAGAGCATTTATAATCTGCTTTTCCAGATGCTGCATGTCTTAGGATATATGTGGATAGATTAGCTGGTAAAGCTTATTTCATAATGAGTCTAAATAATACCGTTTTGTAGTTACATATGAAGGTGTGCAGACGACATATTATTTCCAGAAATAGGAGGTATAATTGTCTATTTGTTATTTTTATTTTGTTATTTATATCTTTTGCCATGCTAAAGTTAAAAAATATACCCAAAGAAAATTAACGGTATATTAAGGTTCATAAGGACGATTATCGCAATGGATTTGCTAACACATAAAATGATCCCTGCAACATGAGTAATTACCTTCATGTGCGCAATAGACCCAACAAATCCCCGGGTCCCGAAAATATACCAGCTAGGGTAATAAAACATTAAGCTCCAAACATTGCCCCGTACCTTGAATTTATATTTAACAAATCCCTCACAGAGTGCAAAGTACCTAAGATTTGGAAAACCGCGCAAATAACGCCTATTTTTAAAAGTGGTGACAGGGAGGACCCCAGTAATTACAGACCTATATCTCTCACTTCTATCTGTTGCAAAATCTTAGAGCACATAATTGTCAGTTCAACAATGAGACGCCTTGACAATATTAACTTTTTAAGTGACAATCAACACGGATTCAGGAAAACCCGCTCCTGCGAAACCCAATTAGGATTATTTACACATGATTTACTTTTATCTGGTGAGAGAGGTAGGCAAGTGGATGCCATCTTCTTAGATTTTCAAAAGGCATTTGATAAGGTCCCACATGGTAAACTCATTCATAAATTAAAGGTCGCGGGTATAAACAAGGGCGCCATAAATTGGGTTAAAGATTTTCTTTCAGAGCGGGAACAGAGGGTAGTCCTTGATGACGCTAGTTCCGACTGCGTTCGAGTCACGTCGGGTGTACCTCAGGGAAGTGTAATCAGGCCGTTGCTTTTCTTGATTTTTGTTAACGATTTGAACCGCGAAGTGAAAAGTAAAATTAGGATGTTCGCGGATGACACGGTGATCTATCGGGAGATATCTGGGGATGAGGATTGTTTTATTCTAGCGCAGGATTTAGATTACATTACTAAATGGTGTTCTAACTGGGGATTGACACTAAATTATAATAAATGTTCAGTGGTAAATTTCTTTAAAAGATCAACGGGATTTGCTGACAAATTACCTGGAGGTGACCTAGCAGTAGTTTATACGGTAAAATAACTAGGTGTCACATTCACAAAAGACTTAATTTGGGGGACTCACACACGTAAAGTCTGCGGTCAAGCATATAAAAAATTGGGATTCATCAGACGCATTGTCGGCAAAAGTGACTCGAAGGTCAAGGAACGTTGTTATCACGCTCTTGTAAGGCACCATTTAGAATACGCATGTAGCGTGTGGGATCCGAGTGAAAAAGGTCTCATTCGGGAAATTGAGAAGGTTTAACACCGGGCAGCCCGTTTTGTAAAAAATTCTTACGATAAAACGCAAAGCGTCACCGAAATGCTCATGGATTTGGGGTGGGAATCATTGGGAGAGAGACGAGTCAATGCAAGATTGAAATTATTAAATAAATTCAGATCCGCATGTTTCAGCACTGAGGTCTCGCAAATGACTCGTACTCCTACATGCATTGGTCGCTTGGATCATGCATATAAAATTCGGGAAATAGATGCCAGAACTAGCCGACTTAAGGACTCCTTCTTCCCACGGACAATACGGGATAGCAACTGCAGGGTTATAGATAGCAAAAATTCCACTTGCCACCCTGAGCGTCTAAAAAATAATTAGTTCTACTTAAATGCATGCTCTTCCACTAACCTAGCGGGTTTTGTTATAATAACCCATTCTTTCCGAATGACCTCATTCGTGTTCTGCTTATCTGTTTTTAAGTCTCCCTTTCAATCCCTCGTCCATCTTCGCGGGGGGAAATTCCTGCTACCTGCAACATTGGGTCGCATTCACTGCGTTTTACAGTCTCTTTGGGGGGTAGAGTGTTTTGTGGTGCATGTTAATGTGGTAGTGATGTTTCACATTCTTGCTTGTTGTGTCCTAGCTTGCGTGTTGTAGGATGGCTTTCGTGCTGCATCCTGGGGTGCAGTTTTTAGTTGTTTTGCGGTATATGTGTTTGCATGAGTGTTGGGTGAAGGGATTTTTGCATGAGTGTGTGCGCTGCTGTGGATGTAATTTTCCACCTTTTTGTTTTGCATGTGGTATTGTTCCTTTTTACGGTTGGTGACCTAACACCCCCCGCCACACTCCCTTGCGGCGGCTGGCGGGGTGTTATGTAGATGTAGATGTAGAATAGAGAAAAGTAAGTCAACTCGAGCCATAAAATGGTCATGCATTTGAAACGGTAAAATGAGTGTATAGATTGACATCCTTTCAACTCTGATGGACCAACATGAATACTGATTTACACAATATAACGCATTGAAAACTTTATTAGAAAATTTAGTGTCACATTCGAGTGCTACTGTTTTACTGAATGAATTGAAACGCAGAATTATTCTTTTTTAAAGATTTGATTAAAATTATGGGGAACAATTAGCATCCACGTTTTACAGAGTAAACATTGCCATTAGAGACAACATTTGATAGTATTAAGGCTAGACAAGTTTTTATTCAGCAAAGTGGAGTATACCAGTACATATTGTACTTGACAGTAGTCCAGAGGATATCGATCTATTTCGTGATATTCAATCCAAATTAATGCGTCTTTGACCCCCCATAATCATTATAAAATTTTAGAGTTAAAAAGAATAAAAATATTCAGAAGTAGTTTTGACGTGATTGAATCTCTTTATGACCTCAAGACTTCATAATTACTTGCAAGTTGAGTCAAATACAAAGTAGGTCTTGGGTCATCACTGTGACCCTATTAGCTTTTCGATACTTACTCTTACTCATCTTGCATCCCGAATAAGTTTGAAGAGATACGGTATGGCGTAAATCCACTCATAATAGTGATGTTTTTTTGGGTTTGAGATACATATGTAACGGATGCTCCTCGTATACCTACCGAATTCCCTATTCGCCGCTTCAATGGAGAATAGAACGGGTATTTTTGGAACCAACCTTAGAACTATTTTGTGGAAACAGATTGTTAGTAAAGACTTATTATAATGTGATATACGGGTTCCGCTCTCTCTGTACTATGGATACGAGCTGTGCGAGGGGATAATAGATTTTTGGGCCTATCTTTTGGACGATGTTTCTCTCCGACTTTGCCCCTATTGTCGTTCATGCCGACGGATCTTTTAATATTGTCCATATTCAATGTGTAGAAAATAAAATTGCATCATCGTTGCCAAGCCAATACACAATCTCTCTTGTTATGAATCGAGCTGGGTCCTCGAATCTCCAGTAGATCGCATTCGTGGTAAAATAAATGTGCGACACCTTGCATACTTTCAAGGGAAAGTGCACCTATGAGACTGAGATATGAGTTTGTCTCTTCATTTTGTGCAATTCTTGATCTATATTCCAAAACGGTCTTGCGATATATTTGCTGTCGCGAGATTTTTTGAGGAATAAGAAATAGCATTTCCTTCACTTTACATTGACTTTATATTTCATGAACATATTTCCCGTCAAATGGTAGCCTCTGAATTTTAGCATCGAATGATCCGCTTGTTTCCTTCAAGATACATTTGACGCTAATTGCAAGCAATCTTCCATCACCTTTACACATTAACGGCTTTGGAGAATTCAATTCTGACCGTATCCTACTTGAATACAATTTATTTTCGCATCGCAATAACGAATTATATTATTTTCACTTCATTTTTGCGTCCACACAAAGTTGTCCGCATTTACGTAGTTCGGCTTGCACTTGACGGATTCGCTTCGGAGAGAGTTTTCAAAATAAAAAAAGTAATAAAATGAAATTTGCACTTTTCGCGCTCTCCCTTACCCTGGCGAGTGTTTGCATTCTTCAGGGTTCGCCACTCACTCACTCACTTCAGCGGCACACGCCCTCCTTCCTTCCGCCCTTCTGCCACGGCAATCCCTCCCCACTCATCATCTCTTTTGGAATGCCAAACCTTTCAGGGGGGATGCACGAAGGTCGTTTACAGCTGTAATCCCTTAGTGGGTATTTCCCGCCCAAGGGGACTCCCCCCCCCCCAACCTTTCATCATCCCCTTCTTCCCTTCCCGTCCCTGCCGAACCCTTCAAACCCCTCCCCTCCTCCAGTCCCGTCACTTCTCCAGTCTCCTCTCCTCCAAGATGATTCCATGGCTCACTCCACATTTCCTCGCGCTCTGCTTGCGCGACAGCGGCACCCTCGAATTGAACGTTCCGCTCGGAATGAAATAAAATGGAAACAAAAGAAACCCATCTCCATTCACGCTCACGCGCGCATCCTCCAAAGCCCCTTCTTCCTCTTCCCCTTCTCTTCCCCTACTCTCCATATCCCTCCCCGGCTCATCACGCGCCGCTGGTTTTCTACTCGCTCCTGAAACATTTTTACAAGTTCAGATTTGATCGAGGAATTTGACTATTAAAAAACACTACGCTCTCCGATAGATCCAGCTCACTCAAAACTCAATGCATTTGCCTTATCGTATGCTTAGATACCAGGCATATTGAGGACGAAATCAGAATTATGTCTTATACGGAATGCTCTACAAATTTATGGAATTCAAATTAGAGCTATTGGTTCGAGAGTGTTCAAAATGGTGAGATTTGCGAATGAAGTTTACATGAATTTAACTTTTTTAACCCTTCAAGTACGTATTATACATGCGGAAAGATGTTCGACGGCATTTTATATTTCAGAGTTGTGTACTAAATCTGTTCTTGGATTTTAATTTCTAAGCATCATCCGTTCTATCAGCATTAGCTTACGATGTATCAGAATATAGGCTACAAATTTTCGAAAAAATCATCCTGATAATAATTCAAAATTTATATATATATATATATATATATATATATTATATATATATATATTATATATATATATATATATATATATATATATATATATATGTGTGCGTGTGTGTGTGTGTTATATGATTAATTTAAGTAATTTAATGCAGAAAATAAACTGCATAGGCACTTCTATATGTTAATTTTTTATCCATAATCTTAGCATGTGGAAAAAGATATCCATTCCTGGTATCGGTTGACATTTTAGAGTTTTATTGTATTGAGCACATTACACGAAAATACAATGATTTCCTGGTAGCTCAGGGGGTAGAGCGTTGGACTACTGACCGGAGGGTCCCGGGATTGATTCCCGAGTAAGTCTCTGGAAGCCTGCAGCTCCACCCAAACTATGTGATTTTTCAGACACCAGATCTTCCTGGGAAACCATAACCCGCACAGGGAAAGTAACTGGGCCCCCCTTACCCTGATGCGTGAATTTCACACGCCGTCGGGTGAGGAACTGGGTTGACTTATGATTATATACATATATATTTATATGTATTTGTAAAAATAATATATATTTCAAACGAGATATATATTCGTATATATTTATATACACATCAAGACTCAAATATTCAGTAACCTCGTATTCATACTAATTTCAGTTAACGCTTGGAAGTTAATATCTAGGGAAATGCTTGCTTTCACTTTTATCAGTCGATAAACATTGCCTAAACTGCATTCATGCTATTTTACGCAGAATACTCTCTAGACTCCCTGTGATCTCCATAGGAAACACAAGTATCTGGACTGGCGTGGTAAAGGCCTCACGGTGGCACGTCAGAGGTCTCGGTACTATAATATTCATTTCGTCTTCTTACCATAATCATCTGTGCGGTGGTATATGGGGCTTCACCCCTTTTGGATGAAGCATTCTTGTATTTTTCTCCTGCTCACGGTTTTCCAATGTTTTTTTTCATCTCAAGTGTAGGATAAGTTCCTTTGGCTTGCGCCGTAGCTCAAGGAGCATTATATAAATTTCATTTAACATTATAGAGGGCATTTGATGTAGAATATATTCAAACAAATTTCATATGGTTGATGGGAAGCAGAGTAAAGGGGCCAATAGGAAATGTACATGGGGGTGGCAGGGAAAATGCAGGCAGCTATTGGATATTGGATTGTAGACAGCTATTATTGGGCTTGGTTCAATCCGGGAGGTTTAAATGACTGGGACACCCAGATATGCGCCATCTCGCGGGTTCTCACCTCTACGATGCTTGCAGATTTTTGAAGCGTTTCAATCAACGAAACGGAGAAGCAGTCATCAAAAGATTGCTTGTGGAAAGCAGTGTGAGTAGGGATGGGTTAATTTAGGAAGGTGGGAGATTTAGTGGAATATCAGTGGTTATTCATGCGGAGGAAAAGGGTGGCCGTGCATTCGCCCACGTAGAAGGCAGGGCAGAGGTTACAGGAGAGGCGGTATGTAATGTTTGTTGAAATGCGGGTGGCGTCGGGTTGGGAGCTGGAAATAAGGGAGGGGGAGGGTCGTAGAAGATGGCAGCATTTGCAGCGTGGGCAGTTGCATGGTGCGGATAGGTGCTAAAATTGATTCACATAGACATATTTTTACACTCTTGATTTGCCTGATTCCGCCTTCCCCGCCTCTAATGTGTTCGTCCTCTATATATGTTCCCTTTTATCTATTTCTATGTGAATGAGTATTTGTTCGCCGTTTGAGTGGATTTCGTGTTTGAATGTGTATTAGGTCAAAGTGGCTCGTCTCTTCTTCTGGCTATGAGTGCCACGAAACGCACTGTTCTTATCCTTTATGATGTTGTATGATTGCTATACTGCTATCCTTTCCTCTTGTGTGTATCTTGTCTATTTCTCCTTTGGTGGGTGAAGAGCTCCCTAACGCCATCTCTTGGCCAGAATCGGGGCACTTGGTTACTTTAAGTATCGCAGATCTCAGTGTAAATTACGTTTCCTGGATAGCTCAAGTGGTTAAGAGCCTCCGCCCGGCAAGTGGAAAGATCCGAAGTTCAAATCCTAGGAAATATTTTTACATTCATGATCTGCTTGATTCCACCTTCCCCACCTCTCCTGCGTTCGTCCTCTATATGTGTTCCTATCCCTTTTTCCTTATATCTATTTCATATATACATACATATATATATAAACATACATACAAAGATGTCTGCCAACAATGGTGTTAATATAAATGTTTCCTGTAAGAAGTTTAAAATATTTCTCTGCATAACTTTTTTTAAGACCCTCGCCTTTTTTGCCCGATTGTAACTAGGTACATTTCCATTCATTACAATGACCTCTTTTCCATATTTATCGTCAAACATCGACATGAATCCTAGTTGATTTTCCAGGCTCCACCGAGGACGTTTGCGGATTTGGCCCCCACACCATTTCACGTATCCCATTAAACGCAAACAGAACGCCTCACTCGGCTCACGGCCATGCAAATACGATCTCCGGCCATTTTGCTGCCGTGCAAACACTACCCCATCACCCGTGCGATTTCCACGAGAGAGGGGTAGGCATCAGGGACGGTGCGGGGTGCCCGTGCGTGTGTTTGCTTGAGGGTATGATGGCGACATCCCCCGAAAGATGTCGAGGCCTCTCTCCGTCGCCCAGCGTGCCGAAAGGGGAATTCGTTCCGAATGAAATGCAATCCAAGGTTTCAGTCGGACTACCCGAGCGGGGCAGTCGAGCACGGAGGGTTCGGTTCGGGGAGGGGTGGGTGTGGGTGCCGAGATTCGCTCCACTTGGTGCTTTGATACACGAAACCCGGAGAGCTTACGTTGTCCGGGGGGATGTAGGCACGACGTCTGAGCTGGTAGAGTCTCATAATATATGCCCATTCCTCGGCATCCGATTTCCCTAAGGGAGTAAGTGGCCATAAATTACGCTCCCACGGAGATCCACCAATATCCTTGGGGCTATTCCTATTAGAACCTTAATGGTCCGTTTGTGGGCTAGATGATTGATACTGCAAGCATTGATGCACTGCATTTATCCAATTATGTGTACAGTAAACACATTAGAGTTGTTTTTGCTCATTTCAGATTCCTCATACATTTAAATAATCGTGTTCAACTGACATATTCGTCTCCCTTCTTGACTCTGTAATGTAGCCTCTTTGTTAATTGCAAAAGCCCTTGAATTTATTTTTAATCAATGTTAAGGAAGCTAAGGTAATGAGATTCTCGAGAAATAGAATGGCTAGGTTTTTAAGCTATGCTAATGCAGAATATTAAAGAATTGCAATGCAGTAAAAAATACAGTTTACATAATTTGATGACGAGTATCTTGATTAAATATGCAAAAGATGTGAAATATTGGATGGTTTTCAATTGGAGCAATGTGTTATATCGAACTGTCACTTAGTAATTGGTGTAAGAAAGTAAGCATGAACTGAATCTTACGATATAAGTGTGGATAATAAAAAAAAAGAAATGAAAATGAAAACAAGTAAAAGAAGTGGTAGGGAAAGCATGAAAAAGCATGGTAGGGGAAGACAGACTGTTACTGGGAACAATTCGAAAAAAGCAGAGTACCTCGATAGCTTAACTTAATTAAGCACTCGGTCGGACATCAAGGGATACTTGTTCGAATCCCAGTCAAGGCGAATGATTGTTACACTTTGAAATTGTTGTATTGTCGTCTGTATAAGCGAATTACGCCACTAAAAGTTACTTTCACGTCATCGTTCGCAGTCTCTTTGAATTTGCCTGGGTATACCTAGTGAGTGGCAAAGGAAAGCTAAGAACTGAGAAAGGGGAAAATTTGGGATGTGGTAGAGGAAGAAAAAGATATTTTGGTTCAAATGAAGGGATGAAGAATACATAAATTCGTGGAGTGAAAATACAATTTTATAAAATAGATTGCTACGGCATTTAGGGTCATGTTAGACATTAGGTTAACTGTAGTAGTGCGTAGTTCCTGGATTCTGATGCCGTGACCAGCAATTACAGAAAGTTCTCTTGAGAATAGCTCATGTTACACTTTGAGAATACATAGTAGTAATCATCTTTTTAGTGTATATCAGCTTTAAATAAAATGTCAAGGAATCAAATTGCTTTGTATTCGCTCGAAAGCACCTAAGTTCATTTCCAAATGCTTTGAATGAAGTCTGCCACGAAGACAATGTTGAAGTAGACTGATTATATTTCCTGGGCCTCACATTTCTCTCTTGTTAACATGCATCTTGTATGAAAGCTGGAGCGATAAGTATTTCGAGTGAAGTGGTCCCTTGGATATGATGACCTAATCAATCCCAGCTACCTTGTGTCTAGTAGAGATTTTCCATTTCTATCTCCCACTGCGTTTCAAAACCTTTCATATCACTCAGGCGAGTTCTTGTTTTAGCAAAACTTACCTGATCAAAAATTATTATTTAAATAAATTCTATTCTCATCTCGTTAATGCGATGGTAGGCGAAGGAAGAGATGGTGATGAAGTTGGGAACTACGGTTTAGGCACAAGGAATGACCGCGGGAAGAAATCAATTGAGTTCTGTAGAAGACGGGGATCAGTCATCACCAACACTTGGTTTAGTTACCACAAAACGCGCAGGTATGAATGGAAAATGCCAGGTGACTCAGAAAGGTATCAGCTAGATTATATTCTGGTTAGACACAGGTTTAGGAACAATGTGATAAATTCGCACAGCTTCCCGGGAGCGGATGCGGACTCTGACCACAATTTAGTTGTTATGAAATGTAGCGTCCGTTTCAAAGAGTTAAGACAGGGGCGGCGGGTTGGGAAATGGAATATAGAAGCATTAAATGGATTGAAAAGGAAGGAGCACAAGCAGGCTGTTGAGAAAATCATGTAGGACGGTAAAGAGTTGAGTACTATCGAAGAAAAATGGGAAGGTATCAAGAAAGAGATATCGAAAGCCACAAAAGACAATATTGGAACCGTTAACGATTAACGGCGCGAATCTAGTGACTTAATGATGCCAACGCATTCATTGACAATATAATTAATGTATAGACTTCACGCGTTAAGATAATGGAAAAGTATGAGTTTGTAGAAAATAATTATCCTATTGAAGATAAGTAGAATTAATGGATTTCAATAGAAATATAAATATAGCCCTATCGTGGTCAGAAAATGTCATTCTAACCTCTTATCGTTTGTGGAAAAAATGGAATCTTATTTGTTCTGCACTTAATTTCCCTAATTTTTTGGCATAATCTCTTCTACCATTTTATGATGGATGTAACATTTTATCCATCATAATAAGGTAGATAAGTGTTGCATAATTATGGAAAATTAGAAAGTGAAGAAAATAAGGGAGAGTTAGGAGATATTTGAAAAGCTTTCGGGGATTTATTTTCAACTTGTTTAACGTAAAATATATTAATACGAAAAAATTTAATAAATAATATTTCATGCAAAACTAAAGAATGAAATTTCCATTTTGTTATGATTCCGAATATTTTTTTTATATTTTTTGTGGATTCCGGGATATTATCGTTTAAGAAGATATTTTGTTACTTTTAATTTAATTTTTAACCTTCAACACACCATATTTGAAAGGAGAATCACTCACCCGAAGTTTAATTTAATTTGAAGAGGATGGATGTCGCGTCAAAATATTAAATCCGAAGGCAAATGCCATTTACAACTCCACGGTAAGGTGGCCAGATCCTCTTCTCAAATGATCTGTATTTTCCCAACAAGTTTATAACCAATCTTAAAATTAAACTACTTAGTAATCATAATTATTATTATTTAGTTGATCTATCTGAAAACTCTCTGTCAAAAATAATTAATTCGTCCCAACTGACTCATATTCCTTTATACTATAGTAACTGAAAACTCATCTATCTAAATTTATCAGAAAATGAAAACTTTTAATTTTATGCCCAAGGACTTCGTACTAAATAATTCCCTAACATACTTATTAAAAATACAGTCATATAGGCTATATGGTGTATAAATTGGAAATATAAAGTACCTCCGGGATTTAAAAAAATGGGTCATGCTTCTTAAAATTGAGGTTTTTCGTACGGGTAAATCCGGAATTTCATGATTACTGGTTTATGGTGAAATCATTTTTATACTCAAAGCTCGTTCCATTGGAACCGTCTGTGATAATGTTAAAATGATATAATGCAATTATTACGGGCAATGTTTTACACGAATTGCATTCCACAGTTTTTTAACCTTTAAAGTTTGGGATTGAGTTATCTTGGAGTGGAATGGAGTAGTAACCGATTTCAGGTATGATAATCATACTAAAAACCTTTATTATTAACCGATTTAAAATCGGATTCCAATTTTCTGTTGAATTGTATGAAAATGACCGGAAATCGACGAAACTTTTCCGAGCCGAGTAAAGTTAAAAATAATAAAAGATTAATGATAGTCAATAATGATCAATTTGAACGAAAATAACGAGGATCTTGGATGAGTTGTTCGGAAAAGAGATTGTTCAGTCAAAGTCCTGAAAAAAAACGTCAATTCCTTTCTGGAAATCCAAGAAAAACTGAAAAATAAAATATAATATGGCCGTAAACAACCACACATCTGTTGAAATGGATACATTTCTATAATTACACAATGATTCCCGTTTCAACTCTAATCCTAGGTCACCTTCTCCTTCCCATGGGTGGGTGCTAGTCCCACTCAGCTGTCCTTTCTTCCCACATTTTGGAAGGAGAAAAGGAGGGAGAGGGTTTGTACCCCGATGACCGCCATTTGGTCAGATCAGCGTGATAAAGCCCACAAATTCTGCGGTCAAGCCGCATTTGCTCGAACCGCTCGCACGTGATTGGGCATGCCGACGGCTTATGACAACTTGAACACCGTGAAGTTGACAGGCGCGAGGGCATTAATTTGGTATAAATTTTGAATTTTATCCCGCCATTCATAAATTTTCCAAGTTCAAATAAAATTTTAGCAATGCTTACCGATTTTCTAGTCTAAGCATATATGCACACGTTTTTAACAATGACAAATAGCTGTTTTCTGACAAGTCGTCTACACGCCATCACGATAAAATTTGTAACCGTTACCTTGTTTGAAAGATAAAATATTTTATATCAAAAACATATTTTTAAAATTTTTATTTTCAATCGTCATTGTTTAACTTAAATCATAAATCCGAGGACTGGCTTGAAGCCGAATTCCAGTTTCTTCTCTTATCAGCCAATCGTTGCATTCCTTTTTGTCCTTCGCGCAGACATCTTCCATCACCTGCTAGTCGTAATTAATCATTGGACTTCCTCATTTATTCTTTCATACCATGTTTTCCTCATATTTGGTCTTCGATGAACTAGTTTGCCTCAAATTGTGCCCAGAGAGTTTTTCTCTTCTTCTTAAAAAATATTATCACAAGATTCTTTTTAATGGGAAAATTTTTAATATCCCACAATTGTCTTAATAAGTTTTGAGTTATATGGCTTCAAATCCTTGCAAATACGTTATTGATAAATATAATAATAGTTATAAAAATTAGCAATTATCAATTCGGGAGATCAAAAACTACCACAAAGAGTTTTAAATTTTTATAATATTATTGTTATTTCTCATCAAAACTAGCAGTTACCGATTAATACTGTAGCTATTTAGGACATTATACTGGCGTTAAATGATAACGGTTTAGGTATTTAATGGAGTTTCTCAACTGCAACAGTTTCCTGGGGCTTTCAATTCTACATTTTCATATAGGTATAGCACAATGTCATAACCGTCTTGAATCCATCATTTCTCTTATTTTATATTCTGAATGACCATAAATTACTTTTTCACAAATCGGAAGAATTGACCTAAAAGTCGCATGCATTTTACGCTTATCGATTAGCTATGAATAGCATCAGTAGTAGTGCAGTCGACAAGCTGGCGTTAATGTGTAAATTCCTCTGATAATATGTCAAATGAAGTTATTCTCGTGTCAAAGCTCGAAATGCTAAGTTGATTAAAATATCATGACATGAAATTAGGCCCTAATTATCCATCAAATATTTGTTATAATTGTAATAAGCCCTACGCATTCCATCCCTCTGGGGGCCATTTTTATGGCTCTCGGCAATAAATAAGGTCAATAAGCACCTGAAAAGAGAAGTTGGGGTTAAATTAAAAACTATAAATACAAATTTGGATAAGTATTTACAAGTGCAGTGTGTTTTTTCGGTCAATTTTGCAATATGGGAGAAAATATGTAGTGGCAAATAAAATATTTAGTTTGAAATAATTCAATTTAATATAATTCATCATAATGAATTTTCGATTGAACTCTCGGCTTTTTAAAATCCATCCATCAATCAATTTCTTTTATATCTATACCAAGTAAATAGGTTTAGAATATCTTTTATTATTATTTTACCATGAATAATTTACAAATTAAAATCACTTCAATTTTTACAATTTTGGCATTCATTAGGAATTCGTATTCTCTTGAATCGTTTGAGGTGGATATTTGTATTCACCAAATAGGCGTTGTTATGAGCATATGCCAACATGTAATTGTTCAATAAGCGTTATAGGTGAGCGAGTCACCATTTTCATTCCATAAAATTAACTTTTTTACTTTATTCGGAAGACTGAAAACAGTGTTGACGGACCTCCTGAAGAAACCCGTCGATTTTGAGCTTCTGAGATTATTTTTTTACGCAACTCGTATTGAGTAAAAAAAGACTTTTATGGCATTAGACAATATATTAAGTTAACTTTCAAGGGAGTATATTATTGGTATGATTATAAAGTCCATGAGCTAGAATTATGAATGCCTAATAGGCTAAGATTTTAGCAAACGAA
Source organism: Hetaerina americana (assembly GCF_022747635.1). Taxonomy (NCBI): domain Eukaryota; kingdom Metazoa; phylum Arthropoda; class Insecta; order Odonata; family Calopterygidae; genus Hetaerina; species Hetaerina americana. The sequence goes on from NW_027286070.1 coordinate 47,683,874, forward strand.
TATGGAAACTGGTTCACGATTTGCAGCGCATTCCGCAGTTATTACTCGTAATTTGGAGATTTTCTGAAAGTAGGAACCTGTATTCGCTCCGTCAAGGTCTATTATTATCATTGATCTTGTATTTAATTTTTTTTAATTTTACTTGATGACACTATAGACCTACGTGAGGGAAAACTCACTGAAGTAAGTCTGAAAAATTGTTATCAATAACTGATAATGATGTATTCTAATGAATATTTCTCATTTCAAGACCTTGGCTGGAATAATATTTTAGATGTACTGGGAAGGCATTAAACTCATACTTGTCCTACGCGATCCTTCCAGAATATTTTTACGAGAATTTGGTTGACCCACAGGCTATCTTTATGTGCCAAAGACAAAGTTCGATAAGCTAATCATTCAAAATGGAGGCGGCTCAATAAGATACTGTTTATAAAGCTCGCTGCATATATTATCGTCGGGTCAAGCCATTTCCATTTCTATCGAGTGACTTGGTCACGCTACCGTTAATCCACAAGTGTACATTGACCGGAGGAATCATCTCGTCCGAAAGTCTCTCGATTCACACATTACACATCAATCACTTCCAAGAGACACAATTTCATCCTTTTTTGCCACCATTATTGCTACGCACCAGGTGCGCTAACGCTCGCGTGAGTCTCGTATTACATACACAAATCCATGATCCTAAGGTAACAGTAGCGAACCCTTATTAACTAGTTGGGAAGTTCTCCCAAGGGCTCTTCCGGATCTTTGGTCCCCCTAATTGGATATCCGGCATCGCCATCCGACCTTACGACGTTCAAGACAACCTTTCCCTCGTCCCACCCCTGTATCAAGAAGGACCTTCCAGTCAGAGGACCTCCCCCCTCTTCCCCAATCAGATTCCATCGCCTCGTCACTCCGGCTCCCACCTCAGATCCGCATTCTGCTCTCACCTCTTCTGCCTCCACTTCCATGTCCATCCACCTACGCGGAGGAATATTCCAAGGAACGAGTTCCCGGCGGGAAAGAAAGGGGTTTGCAGTGGGGGTAGACGCTATTCCCTTGAGGCGGGCACGCATCAATGGGACTATTTTCTCCCACGATGGGAGGCGGAGCGTGTGGATGGGTATTTTTTAGCGTTTTGCGCACAAAAGAGTTGAAGATTAACGATTTAACTAATTTTTAGCGGCGCTGGGGACTAATGCGTCCCAAATTTCGGGTGCGGAACACGTAGCGCCGGGTAAGAAAAGAGACGGAAAGTTGTTTACAGAAAGAGCAAACGTCCGTCGTCTCATCCAGCATTTCCGTTGAAATATTGAAGTCTCCGTTGAGCGTATATCTTCTGTTTTTTTTGGGCAACAATAGGCCTTATATATGCAATTACGATAATATTTTTTATATATCATGATTACATTTCAATCTGGTTGCATTAAAAATAAAAAGAGACATATAAGTACATTTAAAACTGAGCGTTTTTAGAGCTCGTCGACACCTTAAGTGATACATTAATAATGTCTAAGGATTGCTAATATGAGTATTTAGAATTATGTTCCACCAATGATTCTAATTTATAAATACTATCCCTTAATGTTTGTGTTATTCAAAAACCATATTCATCTCCATATGTTTAATGGAAAATCATTTTCATCCACATTAATCCCTCGGATGTATAATGTATCGAGAACAGACGAAAGCAGTTTCTAAACTGCACTAAAACACATGCAATAAACTCGATTTCGGAGCCCTCTGCTAGGAGTTACTAGAACGGAGTCCTTGCCGACATTAATTTACGATGGCGATCATGGTGAATTATTGATTGCGTCGTGATTTATATTCACGTGGTGAGTAACAGATGGTCCAAAGAGATTGTTGCTTATAGCGATTTAATTTTATTGGCCGATGAAAAAATGAAAGGGACCGCTCCAAGACAAATGCCATAATTTTGATATGCACCCAGAAATAATTACAATAATATGCTATTAAAGCAAGGCAAACTTCAGCAGCCATCATTTAAGGCATTGCTTCTCGTCATAAATACAGTGTTCTTAGACATTTAATCCTTACCTTTCACTAGATAGCTTTCTAAAGCAATTCATATCCAATGAAAAATCGGTACGGTACTCGTGTACCTTTGACTACAACCAGGACACCCTTAAAAGTTTTCGAAATCCTGATTAATGCAACAAAGAATTAGGTTTTCTACAGTTTGTATTCTTTTAAATAATATTTTCCTGCACATTTGACGATATTCGACCATATCTTTTCTGTCCCGAGGCCATTTTTCCGTTTACGTGAGCTGAAACAGATATATCGTAAGCTTAATGTTATGTATGCTCGCCCCCCTCCCAAGCCAAAAACATACACGAGTCTGACTGAGTGGTACAGGGATGTTGAGTACATGGTCCTAATTTTACCATCATCTACATTCCTGTACTAAATGATAACGTGGATATGCCGTGAATAAGTGATTTTAGGAAACGTAGAAACGCATTTAAATATCTACAATTACTTTCTGAATTCTTTTGTACGCATGTGAATTACATTTTGTCTTTCGTGAACGAACACCGCTAAGTGAATCGCAGCTGACACCGGAGTGGTGCCTGTTAATGCACGTTGATGAGATTAAGCATGGTTGTGAATGGAGTATTCGTAAATGTATTCATCTGCTTCACTTAATTATTCTTTATTAGATACTTAATGGAGAATTCGAGTGATAATTGAAAACGTTTTCCAGGTAAAATGTTGGGTTTCAACTTTTGGATAGGTAGGATTTTTGGGATCAGCGACAAGTTTCTGCTGAACCCGCGGACGCCATAAGCCTTTCCCTCATGAACGTTTCCCGAGAGTCGTAAGTTTAAATTCTCAAACGATGGAAGGAATACCGTACTTACTCATCGGAAGTACATTCCAACACTCCCATCGAATAGTCATCCATAAATACTATGATAAAAATGGCAATGACTGCCTGTGTTGGAACTTGGGCTACTTGTGTGGTAATCCAGCACGCTTACAATCGATCCACTCCGGTAAGTAGATCCCACGGTTAAGTAATCTATACTACCAAAAGAGCAGCTCCTTCAATCTTACTGCAATCTGTAAAACAGTGCGTTTAGTCCTCTGTTAGAAAATCGGAATCAATGTTGCGCATTCTAACAAATAATTCTTTCGCGCCGAATTAATTTTAAGAAACATAATCGGAATGAACGCAAGGCAGTCAGCTGGGGCGAATCCCTAACCCGACTGGAGTTTAATGGGACGGGGTGTCAAACGATCCCCAGAATAGCGGGGCTATGAATGATCAACCTTGAGCGATCGCCCCCGCCCGCCTCGACACACCACCCCGCCCTTTACCCTGCTATACACGCCACACCCCCACTATCTCTCTCTCTCGTATTCTTTGCTAATCTACCATACATGTTGGGTTAAGTAGCATGGCAGCCAGGTAGGTGTGGGGAGTATCTGGATAGAATACATAATTCTATTCCACGCTTCGTAGTTCACGCGGCTTGGAATCCGTAGCGAAAAGGAGACGGGATGGAGACGCAGAGAGAGAGAGAGCTGAATGTGGCTTAACACGATTATCGGGGATGGGTATTTGCCGTTATCCGGGCCCAAGCGGTGCGGTGGTTCTGCGCCACCGCGAACGGGGTACGTGAGCAGGGTGGCGTTTTAAGCTCCCCTTGTCAACCACGTCTTAGGTCTGTTTTCCACTCCCAAGCTGAGGGCAGGGTGCTCGGATGCGGGGTGTATTTTTCACCGTTACGTATTTGCTGAGTAACGCCTTTTTATCGGAAGCATCAAGGACCAAAGTCCACTCCTCACGAAACCCAATAAAGTTTTGTTTAACTTTACATCGACCTTCGTCATGGTCAGGAATAGCGTTACCACCTCATAAATAACTCCTTTGAAATATCTCACGGTCAAGTTCGTGTTCCAAAACAGTATGGAAGGAATTAGTGAAGTATTTAAACAATCCATTGATTCGAAACCATAAGGTTCAACTTGAATAAGGTAGGGATAAGTTCGTTAAAACCAGGCTATTGCAAGGGAATGCTGACTGCTTCGCACATGCCCACAGCAGTGGAGAGATACGAGTTTCTTTCCATACTCCTTGCAGACTTAACCCTTGAGGATAGCAAGGGAAAATATGCGCGGCTTTCTGTCATTTTTTTCGCTATCTTTTTGTCATCTCCCGCCTATTTTTCCAAAAACATGCCTTCATCTAGCCACCGATACTCTCATTCCCATCTTTCTTTATGTCTCCAGAGGGACTCTTTCTCTACACCCCCGCGACTATATTTTCACTGGTTTCAATTGTTTATTTCGAGTCACTATTAAGGTTGACTGAGAGGAGCGGAGGGAGGTAATCCCTTTCCGACCGCAAACTGTATATTCATGAGCACTCGATTAATTCAAGACCCTCTCATCCTGTCAGCGCGCGGTTCAGTCTTGTTTTTTTGGCGCGGGGTGGAAAAGCATGTGAAGCATTTTGTCCCATCTGCTTAGGTAAAAGGCTTTTCCTTTTGCCTTTCAAATCAAGGAGGATCCAAACAAATGAACAGAGTTAACTACTTACGCGTCATGAACTTGTTTTCGAGGCTTTGCTTTGGGGAGGCTGGTTGATGTTATCTATTCTTTTGCCACTTCCCCATGCATTTGCAAGGAATATTTTTCAATGTGTTCTAGCATACATTACTTTGATACATTGTAAATACATCAATTACAAAATATTTAGCTCAAAATCAGCTAAAGTTATGAAATGATTTAATATTTACAAAGATGAAAATAGCTCTGCACAGGGTGTCCTTTTCTTGTTTCGGTATTTATAATGTAAAATTACTTGGCAAACTTTCACTCTCAGTTAAAAAACAGCCGAGCATGATATTTTCACATAATAACGCATGCGATAACAAACATGAATAGTATTTTGAAAAAACGAGCATGAATATCTTCCCAGTAATATTATTTTCCGAAATTCTTAAAATATTGTTAGATTTCTGCAGATAACACGTTGAATGTTCATTCACAGATATTACTCTCTGGAGACATACATTGACCCGTTGAATCTCCATTTTAATATGATGAAAATTTCTCCGCTTAGTACTTGGTAAGATGCCTCATCATAAATACGATCCAATAATGGGAAATACTAAACATTTGGTGAACAATGTTACTGCTAGGAAATGTCTATTTCATTAAACAACATAATAGGGGACCACTTCTATAATATATCTTAAATTCTACACAATAGCTATTTCCACAATAGAGGGCACTTATTTTAATTGCTTTCTCAATTTTTCCGAGGTCAGAATTATTTCTATTGATAGTTTACTTAATAGACGTAACACGATCTGCCAGCTGTATTCCTTGCTCACTGGATGCAAATGTTCCAGGAGAATGCTGACCGAGTTATTCCAGCTCAGCGATTTTTCAACCCCAGTCTCTTCGGTCCCTTGAAATTGTAGCTTCGTGTATTTCTGCCCAGAGAGCCACGCTACGCGAAGATATGCTCATCAAAAGTAGATACTAGAAGGTCAATGGCCAAGAAAATAATATATGTGCGTTTTGAAGCAGTCTTCAAGAAAAATATATATATTTTTAATTCTAAAATTTTTATTTCATATTGTGAGAATCTCATATAATGGAATCTACCATGGATTTTAATCTAATCGGCAATAATTTTATAGTCTTATTTGAACATTATCATGTTAATGCAAATAAATACGGGAAATATACTAATTTCAATATCATCATTGATAAAATCCTAATATTATAGGAAGAATCAACCCCAGCCGTACTTTTTGGGGTTGATTCTTCTTCCCATAATGCCCATAAACCGTGTAAGAGAACGGCTGGGGTTGATTATTTTCATTATATTCATATGGCCGTAGTTACCGTTCGCTTCAAACATGTACTTCAATGCTAATGCATGAGTAAAATAGCTTGATGTAACTTTTTAAAGGTTTTTCAATTAGGAATTATTTTTAATATACAAACAAAAAACATTAAATGAAAAATGACTTCAAACTCTTTGCTAACACTTTTAGAGTTTTCTTTATTTTGATGGCTTTATTTTAAGTATTAAATAGTTCACTATCCATCGCCAAAGGATTTCAGACACGAATTTAAGACAAGAATTTAATTGAATTCCATGAAGTCACTGAGTATCGTCGAAACTCTGTTGAGAAAATCTTCAAAATTTTGCGGAAGAGGTTTATCAAATCTATGAAACGTGTAATTGCAAACCCAAAAAGAAATAATATTGCTCATATTATTTAACAACCTTATTTCTTACTGTTTTCGTCTGTAACTCATTCAGACTTGGGTTTAAATCAAATTGATTCCTTCATTAATTATATACTTTGAGGTTTCCTAGCGAAAATCTAGAAGATTATCAAAGTAATAAGCTCCATCTTAACGCATTCTTTCAAGAAAATTGAAATGATCTTTTTTTGGTAGTACCTCATGTTTTCATATCCATAAGATCTCGAGATCAAAAGAGTGACCTAAGTGGTACTAAGATAGGCTTACTGAAAATAAAAGAGGGGCTACGATATGTGGTTTTCACCTGCGTGGAAAGACCTGGTTTGATTCCCGACATGGTACATTTTTACCGACCCCGATGGTGTTGGGTTGACGTTCTCGCCTGCCTCTCCAAGTAGTCGTGCGTTCGACTGCCAACTAGTTGGGTTTTCCTCCATCTAGAGGGTTTGTAATAATCTTAAATTAATAAGGGCTACTAATAAGGCGTAATTAATAGGGGCTACTTGGATGAAGGAACTATCTACAACATGTACATACTTGTAGTCTCAAACTCCCACAAAAAAGACAATGAATAAAGGGGAAGCATCAAAGCGTAAGCTTTATATACCTTGATCAAAAAGTTCCCGGAATAACCACCGTGTGGCGCTCCCATCGTTCCGATTTGAGTTCTGTTTTTTTTTGTTAAATTGGTACATCTGTTGTTGATATTCCCTTTAAATCTTAGTGTCATAACTTGACATTTGCAAAAGTTACGTAGCCAAGAGTACATCTATCTCTGTGTGTGTTGGCGATTTTTTACAATTGCAGAAATGGATTTAAATTTGCAACAACGAACTTGCATTAAATTTTGCGTAAAAAACGGATTTAGTGGCGCACGGACGTTGGAAATGTTGGAAAAGTGTTTCGGCAACGATTCTCTAAAAAAAACGGTCGTTTACCAGTGGCACGAGCGGTTCAGAAGTGGTCGTGAGTCAATCGAAGATGATGAACGCAGTGGCAGACCATCGACATCGAAAGTCGGTGAAAAAATTGATAAAGTAAAAGAAATGTTGGTCAATAACCGCAAATTAACCATCAGAGAAATAGCGGAGGACTTGAACATTGCCTATGGATCCGCCCAAGACATTGTGGTTAATGATTTGGGTTTCCGTCGTGTAGCAGCAAAGTTGGTGCCAAAAGACCTCAATTTCATGCAAAAAAGAGACCGTGTTGACGTCGCAAAAGACATGATTTGCGAGGCTGAATCCGATCCCACATTCATCAAAAGGATCATTACTGGAGACGAGACGTGGGTTTATGAGTACGACACGCAATCCAGACATCAGGCAAGTGAATGGCGTTCACCAAATGAGCCGAGACCAAAAAAACCACGTCGTTTTCAGTCAAAAAAGAAGGCAATGCTGACGGTTTTCATGGATTACAACGGTGTAGTGCATCATGAATTTTTGCCAGAAGGCCAGACAGTAAACAAAGAGTATTATTTGGGCGTTATGAGACGTTTGCGTGAAGCAATTCGCCGAAAGAGACCAGAAATGTGGGCAGAAAACTCGTGGATTTTGCACCATGATAACGCACCGTCGCACAGTGCTATCATTATTCGTAATTTTTTGACGAAAAATGCAACAAATACCATCCAACAGCCACCGAATTCACCTGATTTGGCTCCCTGTGACTTCTTTCTGTTCAATCGAGTTAAAAAACCATTACGGGGAACGCGTTTTAGCAGCCGAGAGGAAGTAATGGAAAAATCGCAGGAAGCACTGATGGACATACCGAAAACCGACCGTAACTTTTGCAAATGTCAAGTTATGACACTAAGATTTAAAGGGAATATCAACAACAGATGTACCAATTTAACAAAAAAAACAGAACTCAAATCGGAACGATGGGAGCGCCACACGGTGGTTATTCCGGGAACTTTTCGATCAAGGTAGTATATGTCAAATTTATTTTAGAAGCAACAGCGTGTATGTCCTTTAAAGCTACGGAAAAATTCAATTGAATACGAGAAAAATATATTCCTTTCTGCAATATTTGTTTATAGCCAATTAATGCGTAATTTACGGCAATATGGTAATATCAATATAATAGCTAAGTATTATATTAATTTGAGAAGGAAAATACAGTTAAAAGTCTTAAATTTGGCAAGCCGTAATTTACGCACATAATGGTTGGAATGACATAACTTCAAGCCAAATCATGCTTTCTTAATGATATTCTATACCAATTTTGACATAAGAGTATATATTATCTTAGGAATTAAAAATGATTTTTATCTTCTTCATAAGATGTTATATCATTAAATAATACGTAGAATTAATAACCAATAACTAATGAAACATGGCCACCGGAGTATTTTCAATTGTTCAAATATTTTCTGTTTGAAAGTATAACCAACTCTTAAATATAAACAATAACCTGAAATTATTTCATTCAGTGGTACCCAAGGCAACATGCTCTTATCGTTAATTATAATTTCCTTCCATTAATAAAACTCAAACCTGAGCACAACCGTAAGGGCGAGAAATTCATTTTACTGGCGCTTAATCGGAGATCGTGCACTTGCTAAAAATCCAATTATGTCTCATCTTCTGCTCGAGACGTGAAGAAGAAGCATACTTGGAAAGATAAGTAAATGTGCTTAGCGCTCTGCTAATAATTGAGATTTATAAAAACAACGAAAGGCTTTCCTTCAGAGATAATCCCATTAATTTCGTTTCCCTTTTCAAAAATAAAATTTTTTTACTGTCAACGCAACTTAGTTTGATTAACTGTACTAAGCCAGAATTTTCTGAGACGAGCTAGGGAGAGTTTTTGGTAACAACCATCAATTCATTTTTATAAAAAAAGCTTCATCTTTACCGTATTCTGTTGAATGTGCAACATATGGAGACCCTAATACCTGCATTCACGGTTGTGAAATATTTAGGTGACTGCTTTTCGTAATGAGTCTGTGAAATATTTTAAATTGATGTAGCTTCGAAGTGTTTCAGATGATGACTGAGTTATGAGTACTTTTCCTTGGACTAATTGTCTGTTAGAATATTGGTAGATTTGGAATTAATAAGTCTCATCACAGAAAAGTGAAATTCATAGTAGATCTGAGACTAATAGTGTTACGTTTTTAATAATTACAAATTGTAATTAAAAAGAGACATTTTCATTAACTTTGTTTTACTTTCTTCCTGCCGAAAATTTATATTGCGTTTCAAGTCAAAACATGATGTTACCGACGTATATCGAGATTAAACATTTGGTTAAAATAAAGACGCTGGGGATTCGATCATATTTAACTTTATTTCCAGCGCTAATTTATGATTTCGAATTAATTATCGTTTTTATAAAGCTAATTATTAGCTGAGTAATATTCCATCATCAAGACCAAAAAAAACATGGATCCTCCTTTATTTCCATATTTCGATAAAGAGCTCTTTTACAAATTGCATAGGTGGGTTTTTTTAACCCAGAGTTTCTAGAACCGGGAGAGCAGCGGGTTTTTAATATTTACTCAGGAAGATATCTTTTTATATTTCATAAGGAGATATCTTCGGGTTATGAATCAAATCGGCACATGAAATAAGAACATTACATATAAATCCAGTAAATTTATTCTGGCGGGAAGATCTGAAATATTTTTGGATATATTTTACAGTTTCAAAGGTGTCTAGAGGACACAAGCGAGTCTATATTCCATGCGATATCCTATGACAACGATTTTCATTTCTAGTGATTTCCTAGGGTTAATGTTTTAGAAATATAATGTTAAGGATGTTAAATCTGACACCCTTGGTTTATACCAATCCTACCTATAGAATCTTTGTAAAGTGAAATGGATCAATGTGTTAATTCTAATCTCCCCTCATGCACTATTATTTTTCCTTACCTAAGGAATGCCTTCCAATGAAGGTATTGAGAGAAATTGATGAAAGGGGAGAGGACAAGAAAAAGAGATCACCCCAGCTGGTGACAAAAAGGGAGAGGATAGGTTTTTCGCCAAAATTGGGAAGATCGGTCGCCCCAGGGTTTCCCCGAGGGTTTCGATGTGAGGCCTGAAGAGGAGCTACTATCGTCTACTGCAGAGACCTCTGTCGGCTCTTCCTAGCGTGAAAAATGTGTCGAGCGTCGTCCGCGAGTTTTTCGCTTGGCTTGCTCGCTCGTAAATTGAGATTTGTGGGAATATCAAGCGGGAAAGCGGTCTCTTGGCTGGTTTCGCCCGACGTGGTACGGCCCCTTGGTGAACCTACCCATTGCGGGTACCCCCTGCCTTCGACTCCGAACATTTTCCATTCCCTCCTACGCGTCTAATCCCTCGGGAGCCGGAAACCATTCCATGTCATCCGAACACAAGGGGAGTGTGGCGCGTCGGTTCTCACCCGGCTGAAATGGAGCGAGCATATGCCCTTAGCATTGAAATATCACGTTGTAATTTTCTACCATCTCCCTGGTATAGTTTCAGTGTAGTAAAACGTTACCTAGGGCTGCAGTAACCAGTTTACGGATTTAATGGAAAGATTATGAATTAACCATGGCCTCTTTCATCAAACACTTTAATTCAATTTTAATCTACCGTCTCAGCAGTTCAAAATGTTCCAACTGTTTTGTCTGTAAAGTTAGAAACCCATTTTTAGAAGTTGACATCATTTAATAATGTATAGATTAATTATAAAGTAGATTTTAACCGGTGTTAAATGAGCACTAATTACACTTCAAAACGAAAGACGTTAAAACTTAAATCATATCGATTCTTCAGCCTATGTGGAGAATAATCCTTAATACTCCTGCTTACTCCTGTTGGAGTAAGCAAAGAATAATTTAAAAAATGCCCTCCACCTTCCTAAATTTATGTCTGTCTTTTACGAAAATGTTTAAACATTGACTTATTCCCTCGATATTAACTTATACTATTTAATGATTTAGACGATACTTTTTGCAAATTGCTCAATTATTCATATTTAAAATAAAACTCTATCATTAAGACCCAGATCTTGATTAGTTAGAACCAAAATTAACACTAAGAAGAAATATGCCTCAGAGTGCGTCCCCCATGCTGTGGGTTGTAGTTGAATCTATGCAGTAGATTTTTCTGCAAAATAGGCGCAGTGAAGTTGACAAATAAATTGGCATGGGCAATGTGGTGGAACGACAGGGATGTACGTATCCGCCTTTGTGTAGAATAGCCTAAAAATACTTCGGGGTCTTTACGAAGGTGGCTTGTTACGGGGCTATCACCATCAAAAGGATCGCTAATATCATACGGTAGTCAGTAAAATACTCTTTCACATGAATAATATTGAGATTACTGTGGTTGGTACATTAATTATCATTTCATTGAAATAGGAAAAAAATACCTAAAAACATGCAATAGATTCATGTGGAAAGGAACAGGAAATGATCATATTATTATTCCTTGGTTTCTGTCACACTTTGCGAGAAAAAAAAACGAACATTTGGTACAAATAGTGGTCACAGGTGAATATAATTCTTCAATTCCTGGGTCAAAATGTCGGATTGCTGCATGAAATTGCAGTTCACATATGGTGGGTTTCAAGACACTATGGAAGCATGCAGAAGTTACAAAAAAAATGATGCAAGAAGGAGGAACAATCATTAGGGACCCCCTTAAACCTACCCACAATTATATGAAACACTTTAGGAAGGAAAAACTTACGGAAAATCGGAAAGGAATTGTTGAAAATACATGCCCAGAAAGTGTATGATACCTGCTCCTGAGGAGAATGTGAATCAGATTATAATAGCAGAACTGTCTGTAGTAATTAACGGGTCTTAGCTAAAATATTATGCTCTTCATAGGGTTAAATGCTGGATTCTAATCGTAAAGTAGAGGCTGAAGGAGTACCTGAATTCAATTAGTGACAGAAACTAATTGAATAAGGCGATACTTCCAGAAATTAAGAGCCATACTGAAACATAGGAAACATTCCTAAGAGTTGTGATATTGTAGACTGCTCAAAACTTCGTACAATATTCATTTAAAGAAGAACGACAAGCGATCTCGGCAAACACCAGTTCGGATTTAAGAAACACAAAGGCCCGACGGAAGCCCTCGTGGATCCAGGTGTTCTCATAGAATAGAGATGAGAGAAAACAGCATTGGATATGCTGTTTATTGCCTCATTTTATTTTTTTAAACTTAATTTAAAATTATTACTACACTGAAATAATAAAAGTATGCTTATAAAAGTATACATAAAAATCGTGGATCATGGTAGTCCAGGGGTATAGCCTTGTATTGTTAACCCGAGGGCCCGGGTTTGATTCTCAGGCAATGCTCTTCGGGCACCCTGAGCTCCACCCAAACTATTTGATTTTGCAGCAACCGGATGTGTGAATTTCACACGCCGTCGGGCTTGGGTGGGTGAACTCTGCCATCACCTACCAAACCGATCTTCGGGTTAATTACTGTGTTTATGGCTAACACATATCAAATAATTGCACACCCTGCAGCATAATCTAAGTCCAGAGGGTGGAGGTCATCCGATAAGAAGGAGCGGCGGCAAATTCCCGGACGTGTTTCTTTCTTGACCTTGATCGTTCTGGAGGTTGAAGCGAATAGATACTAAAGAAATCTTTGATGGGGACTTAGTTAGTTATTGCATAGCTATTGAACAGTCATGTACATCTGGTGTGGTGTAGCGGTATCTATATGCATTACGTTCTTAAGTTTTTGTCGCCGATCTACGTCAATTTGTTGGGAAAAATTTACTACACCCGAGAAATATGAATCAGGTTGCCTTCAAAAATTTACTGGTTTAGTCATATTCATTTCAAATTTTGATTCAAAAGATGATGGAGCGTTACGGAACTGTCTTCTCTTCGTTTCTCTTCATTCAAGTGGAGACGCTGTTTTGGGCAAGCGAAAAAGCGCTCATACCAAAGAAGGAGGTTTGCAAACCGGAGGAGATATTTCATGAAGAAGTATGTAAATCGTCGGATGATGAAGAGTTGGTTGCATCTAAATACTTTGTTTGTTCAACCTAAGAAGGGAGTTGCAGTTAAGCATCTGATGCACAACTACGTTCTTGACAATTTTTATTTTGAAAACGACAATTTGTAGGCAGCATTTCGTATGTTGGAATGGTCAAACGACTTGGAAGGGGCAAGTCATATGGTTAGCGCGTTTTGAGAGAATTATAAGAAGTATGGGTTAAAGAAAAGTAGTGTTTATTTTAAGTAACTGTCTTCGAGAGTTGAAGAATTAGAGTTAATGGGAGAAAATAGCAATATTGCGTGAAATGAGCTTATAGAGCCCCTGAAGAGTACCAAAAAGATTCATATTCTTCCTGTGGAGAATACTATACTCGTTTTGGAGAAACAGGCGAAGACTGGTCAATCATGCATGTATACGGCCGATGAGTTTGTTAGTTAAATAGTATCTGCTCAAGTACCTGTTACAGGTTACAATCAGATTGATAATTCGAAATATGTTGGAAGAGTTAATGTCAAATTAAAAATATATCCTACATGTAAACAATATTTATCTTCAACTGATTACTTGATGTCAAACTATATAAAAAATATAATGTTTATGGATGGATTCAAGACTCTCAATGTTTAAAATGTATTCAAATAATGTTCATTGGTTGGTTGCAACCAAATTTCACTTTAAATGTGTCAAATTTCCTAAAGGTGCCTGTACAATATACAAGTGTCAATATACATAGATTTTTGTTTTGCAGGTAGAATAAGCGATCTGCGTTTGTGAAAAATTGATGTTTTTTAAGACAATTCCTACGATATCCGCAATCTCAATTAATCCTGAAAGCAACGATAATGATATGAGGACGTTTCTGGGACTTTCTTCAAGTAATGTTGTCGTTTCTGGACAAGCCGAAATGAATTTAAACTTGAATTTGGCAACGATGGCAAGATATTCACAAATGCCAAGAATACATTTTTTGAAATTGTTGACGGTTGCTTCTGGCAAGCACCCCAATGTTTGGCCATTGTATACTTTGGAGCTGCTTTGTTGTGAACCTTTAACTTTGAGAATGGTTGATAAAATATATTTGTTTTTTAGAGGTAACAAAATTATTGCAAATTCAATGTTAGCATTTGGTTAGCATTTGGCAGTTTAGTAAATGGTGTAAGTGAACGGCCGTTGCCTTATAACCGTCGTCAGAATTGTCGGCCAAATGTCAATTGGATCAGCGAAGAAGTCTTCGAGTGTGATGAGGTAATTGATATTGAATAGGTAATCCCATCCGTACACCTTAGTCATGACTCGCCAGAGGGTGAATAAAGGTGTAACTTTGTAAATTTTCCTTCTGTTGACAGACTAATATGCTGTTTTAATAGCAGTATCAATAGTCAATGCTACCTTTTATTTTTCAGTAAAAAATTCTTCCGTACGTTTTAAAAATTAAGTTGATTTTATTTGAATTCCTCTTAAATAATAGCCACAAATGACTCAAGAAAATATAGGCGCAGCGACATTTAGGAAACCTAAATGTAACTATTCTTTTAACTCTCTCCCAGGTTTTATTCTAGTAATTTTGATTTTAATTAAGAAAAATATTTTGCTATTGCAAGAATAAATCAACTGCTTGCATTTCAGGTAATATATTTGGTCAAATATTTCATTTTAACGAATGGAGATATTCACACAAATACTAATAATTTAGTTAATTGTAATCACCAATCGATATTCCCTTTGTACAAACACTGGCAGTGACACAAGCGAAAAATTCCATAAATACTAAACTAATCAATTTCATGAGCCTGCGCGGAAACAAAAAATTAAAAATTCTCTTCCATTTGAGGTTTCATTACTTTTTGTTGCTGTAATATTTGGTTTATTTCTCGAGGTCTTACACAATTTCACTGCACTTCACGATTTCCACGGCATACAAAACCATAAAACTGTATCTAACTTCCTTATTTAGGTAGTAATTCGTATGTGTAATTTTGAGAACGGTAGTGATCAGACTCAATCTTTTCTGGTTGGAGTTGTAGAATTTCTCCATACAAGCTAAAAATATAACCGTCATGTCATTCAAGTCACATTAAGTCATTTTAAGTATGTGACATAATGTATTGTGAGCCTGTTAGTCTATTAAAAGGTTATAATAGTATAGTGGACTTCACAATTTTAAAAGAGTTTTAACCTTTTCCTCTTTACTGATTTTAAATGATGCAGAATACATATATAAGAGAGACTTCTGCTATTTTGAAAGAGAACTTGAAAAAATTGGAAATGAAAATTTATTATGTGATCCTATTCCGCAAGTTAATATTTTGAAAACAAGCATCGCAAAATTGTTACCTGAAACCAAAATTACTTACAAATGACCATTAAAGACTATATACATTTATACATTAATTTACTGCTTTTAGACTGATCAAGAGTACCAATAAGTTCCCATTTGATAATTGGGAACCGTTAAAGCAGATAATGAAACGTTTGCTTGAATATTTGCTAAAACATTTATAATTTGAAACGCATTCTATGAATATTGCCTTTCCAATTGAAGTTATCTACTCTATCCATTTGATAATTTTATTATTTTTTACATTATAATACAAAGTATACATTTGTGGTGTGATCAACGTAATGTCCGAAATTATTTAAGACGTATTTTTCTATTAATAATTATGTCATTTGGTGATGCCTAAGGAATTGTGAGGAAAGCCTGATAAACATGTAATAGGCTACATGTATCACTCCAGCATTATTATTCGGTGCTTCGTATTATCCAAAAGAAATATTGAAATCTCAACGTCTTCTTATTGCTTGTCAACCAGCCAACCCCAGAAGGACTTTCAAGAATATTCCAATAGCGATTCCACCCTTTGAGTAAAGTGGACATTTTGCGTGTATTTTTATTTCGTCCGTTACCATCCGTGCCCAAGGGCTGAGTGCCCTTAATTTCTTAGTGAAAGGATTCCCAGCAAGGAGAGGGAAGGTCGAAAAACCCGAAGAAGAAATCTCCTCTCCCCTTAGCAATCCAACCCCACTGGTGCATTTTTGAATTCGCTTCTTATGGAAGACTTCTTTCAGCACGTGAGCGTCGTGAGAGAGCGAGAGAAAGGGAGAGAGATAGAGAGTCGGCACTTAAAAGAGGGGAGCACTCTCCAAGTTTAGGGCAAAGGTCCGGAAGAAGACTTCGGCCGGCTTCGTTACGTTGGGAAAGGGATCATAGGCCGGCGATTCCGCGTTACGGACGGGAGGTGGATTATGGGCGGAGCGGAGTCGAGACTCGCTAATGGAACCTGGAAGTTCGGTCAGAATTTCATTCCGGAGGAGAGCGAACAGCGGGGAAGGGAGAGCCATAGACTAAAAGAGAGAGAGAGAGCGATATTTAATGAGTAAGAGAGAGAGAGAGAGAGCAGTGGAGATATGGGGAGGAAGGAGATTTACCGAAGTGGATGGTCCGTGGGAATTTTCACAAAAGATAAACTTGGCGTTCGGAAATATGAGCATAGTGGGACGGTACCGGAGCGATTATCGTTTGCGATAGTGCTGTGGAGAAAAAGGCAAATGGGCGGGAAGGGATAAGGGCTTTTATCCCGGATAATGTAAACTCTTCATGGCACGAATGGAGGTTAAAGTGTGCCCATTTCTGCGTGGGGAGAAGAATGTCCTCCTTATGTTTTTTCGCCGTCAGAGTTGACGGCGTTAATGATTGGATTCCGGTAGGGAGAGACGCGATGGTCGAACCCTGGGTTGCGTATGGCACGGAGTGATGCCGCCCGTGCGTGCCTTGAGGCATTTGTGCTCGCGAGCGGCCCCTGGGGTGTTTTTTCTCAGGTGTGGGTGGAGGAGGGAGGGATTGTGAATTGGAGTGGAAGGGCAATGGTGATTGCCGACGCTTTTTGGGTCTTTATCTTTGCAATGATCTCATCTGGGACGGAAAGAAAGGGAGCCGAACTTAATGGCTGGGCTTCATTTAACATTCTACATACGTTTTTATATCTCTGTCATTAAGAGTGGCAAAGTGTGCGTCGAATTTCGGTGAGAATTTCCTCCAAATGAGCCTGTATGTGTGGAACACATTTGGACTGAGGGTAAAACGAATAAAAATTGAGCCATTAACGATTTCCCTTGGTTATCCAAAGGGAGTATCAAATACCGCCCAGTGAAAGAGTTTATAAGTTATTGCGTTGCAAATTAATTTTTAAAATGGTGTGGTACTACATGAATATATTGCCAAGAGCTACTGTTCCCAAACTATGAAATGCTGTGCGTTTACTAATGTGATTTGATTCAAATCATTCAAATTGGCACCTTTGTAAGGTTTACGAGATGAAATCGTGAGATAAATTCGGATGATAGCTTATGCCGACAATTAAAAAGAGAGCTTTTGTGCAAAAAGAAGTCAATTGCCGATGGCACAGCATATATATTTAAGTTTGGGGATCGTTCACGATCATACAGCCATCGCAGTATTAAGCTACCATGTGTCATTCTAGGAGTAATTGAATTCTCTGTAATATGCCATCAAATAAATCGAATTCACATGTAAATAGAGGAGTATTGTTTTATTTAGTAACCGGTTTGGGCTGATAATTCTCCAATATCGTATGGGAGGTAAACTAAATTATGAATCTTGAAAATTTTCATCATTTGCGATTAAATGTATTTTAAACGCTTAATTTTGAAGTGATATAAAATGAATTGTCTAAAGTGATCTCTTTTGCCATTTTATTTAGATATGTGATAAAATATAAAAGTAATAGCCTAGTTTATTCTCTCAGGATAGATCCGTGTTCTTTAAAGGCCGTGTCGTAGACTCGCATGCATTCCCATGACTCACATAATTCATTAAAACTACTTGCGATACAATCAAACACGGATATCCCTCAAAACAGCTTTGCCCTGTAAGGTTTTATATTAATGGTATTTGAAATAGGTTTTCTCCATGGTAAACCATTTGCTAATGTGAAACTCGTACAGATAAAGAAGATAATATTCCATATGTAAGATGAGTTTATCAGAGAAATCCAAAAAGATCTTAATGTAACATTGAACATTATTTTGCATCGTTGTTCTAGGGGCAAATATTCCTTAAAAAGTTTCCAAATATCACGGAGATTTTCTTTACACGCCCACGTACATTTGTCCTCCTTTGTTTCTTCGTCCTTTCTCTCTTATACTTTTTCTCACTTTGGTAGTAACTATGCAATGAAGAAATGGATGTTTTTGATTCGAATTGCATATATTATTGTTACGCAGCAACAAATATTTGATGTAATATAGTCGAAACGCTTGTTCAAAGCGGCGTATTTCCACGGCGTTAAGTTATCCATGCAAAACAGGCTTTACCCAAATCTTCGATATTATAAAAGGCTGCAATAAACATTAGCTGCATTGAAAAATTAATATTTTTCTCATGGTTTTTATTGATTGAAAATGTCCTTTTCGATTAGCAATCGGAGATAATATGTAGTGTCCGTGCAGTTGATAAGCCGGGCATGTAAAAAGACTGTTACCCTACGCGTGAGCCCATTTCGGTATGCCTCCGTTCCATTATCCCCCGCGAAATGACCTAATATTCTGCTAGTTACAAGAATAAAAATTAATTACGGGTTTAATATAACAATTTAAACATTCAAGGTTGGTTAGCATCCATGCCCCAACGTGGTCGCTTGCAGCTATTCTAATCCCTTCTAATTTAATTATATCGATTTTTTAAAGTTGGAATTCCACGAGCAATTTGTTACTTTCGCCATTTTAAAATTTATTCCCATTATTTGATTTATCATTGTACCCTATGAAACGTAACATATTGGAGCGCTCTTACTAGTAACGTAAAATTTAAATATGCATGCGTATTTTTCGCCAATAGAGAAAATTCTGAGTGATAGAACGGGAAACAGAGACTGTCCCTGGTTTCATGCCGTTTAAAAACACATGACTCTTCAGTTGCCCAGTAAAAAAGTATAACGTTACGAGCGATCACAATAAGACTCTTTTCTTTGAGGGCCATACCGTTCCGCAAATAACATTTATGAATGATGCGGTGCTTCAGTGAAAGATCGTTAGGATTCAGGATATCATATCAGGATATCATTCAGGACAGAATTTATGTTTCCAAAGGATTGGGATAGCTGGAACCTCTTTGCCATGCGAATGGGAAATTGATGGTCACAGCGGAGTCCATTCGTCGAATATGAAAAGGACTTTAATCAAGTAATTGCTTTCAGTCTGAGTGGAGAGCGGTCGAGAGTAAACTCTTTGAGCACTGGTCGGAATGTGAAATGAAACTTGAGACCACGGGATGTGAGCACACGTTGGGCAACTTATGAATGTGAATACGATGCCCCCTTTTTATCTTTTTCTTAAAGATAACTTGAGGCAGTCTTCCCCGTATTCTCTCCAGGCTTCAAAAATATCGCCCCCTTAAGGTCACGTAAAAAAATAAATCCCTATCTCTCTCTCTCTCAGCGGCTAACAAGCAGATGCAAAAGATGCCTCTCCCTCAGATGCTTTTAAACCAGGATCCACTCACACTCTGTGGATGGGATGGGTTTGAGGGAGGAGAGGAGGCTTTAGGGGTTTTTAGGATGACGGCGGGGTATGGCGGAGGGGTAAATTCCATGTCCCCTTGTGAGGTGCCTCTCTGGGTTCCTGGAAGTGTTTTGGGCAGCGAAAAGACAAAGTGGAGGGCGTGAGAGAGGGCGTTGGGGAGGTGTGAGAGCGAAGCATTGGTGAATGAGGAGGAATGGGGAAGGTGGAGGAAGGAGTGGCTGGTTGAAGGGCGTTTGATGAATAGATAGGTGAATGGATTCACGGAGTGAGATCGCCTTGTCCTCGTGCGGGCGAATTAGATGTATACTTGTCCCATGGGATCTCGAGTATGCTGGCCATATTAAATGGCAATGGTTTCTGTGATCTTTCTCCTATATGTCATCCATTCAAAACCCTCGGTGCTGAAGAAATTTTGCAGCGTTGTAATGTAAAGGTGAGTATTTTGCACAACTTCCGTTCCTTTCGTAGGCATATGTGGAGGTTACCAGCAGTGTCATTATTGTTTTTCTTAAAAACTACTTAAAGTAGGAGTTCATATTTAATTTTTACGCAACTTTAGTGGAACAAACCTGGGACCTACTGACTCATTGACTATGTTGTCTTCGAAAATTCGAAATCCTGATGCATAAATCCTAACGATTGAAGATTACACTCAATTGAAGATCTTAACTAAGCATAATTGCTGGTTGAGTCTGCTTCATGGTTGTGAACTAGGGTTACACGGCAAAAGTCGTGGTGTTCAATCGTGAACAGCCAAGTTTAAAAGCCCGACATTTGATCTTCTCTACTCCATGCCTAATCAAATGATCATATCATTCCACGCATTTTTATCTCGTTAGTTTGATAACCCTATTTAGGAACGTTTACATTTATTAAACCTTCCATCGTCAAAGAATTCGATTTATTGCAGTTAAGGATTAAAGAGAATACCCATCTCGTCCAGCCGTACTAGCGTAGACAGAAAGTAATATTCTTCACCTCCTATTAGAACAATGCTTCCATATAGTATCTGCCTGTAAGCATTGGTAAATATTACCGTGGGATGGCCTCATTGACTCTGGAGCCAGATTTACCTGGGTACTTTTTGTTTTCAAGGACATCATTAGTCTCCATTTGTTAACACGTGCTCTTATATCTGTTAATATGCATGCGTTAGTCCATTGACTTGGAAGAAAATATTTTGAAAGTAAACAAAAAATTACACGGTGTTCAGTGAGAAATATATGCGATTTTAAGAAAAGAAGATGTTGAAGTATTTTTCAGTTGTATGATTACGAATTTAAAATGTTTTTATGGTAAATCTCACTAAAAACTCAACTACATGAATATGACTCACTAAACTAATAATGAACCAATATAAGCATTTAGTATCTTTAATTTTTTATTTGATCAAAAAAAATCATTTAAAATGCTATTGGACAACAAGTGCGTTAAGAATAACTAAAGACAATGTTCACCATAAGCGATTATCCAGAAGGGGGGCAAATATTCCAAATAATATTATTGAATTGTAAAAGATGCTCGTTCATTTCTGCTCAATCCTCCAAATTTGCATCGAAATGGATGGAGGGCCTCCCATGGCGAGGTGCAGTCTTGGACCATCGCCCACGCCGCTTATTTCTTGAGCCATTCCTCCCCTTAGCATACGGTGGAGTGAGTATTATACGTTGAGATGGACCTTCTCCTCGTACTTCGCTTTTTAGGTCAAGATATTTTATTTTAAACAAAGAAGATAATGACATTCACCGTTAATTATTCTTAACACAAATGGTCACATTGAAATTTGATTATTCTTAGCAAACTGCTTATTCCTTAGCATGTTGAATGAATTTACTGTGAACAGGTCATAAAGTTTTAGTTATTAAATGAAATTTAAGCAACATCTATTGAGCCATTTTAGTTGAGTTGCGTGCGTGTAGCTGTGCTGTGAGTTGCACATGACTTGAATGAATAACTTTTCAAAACATTTCAAATTCATACCCGGCTCGTTCTAGGCATAAAAGCATCCTATTATTTCATCGAAAAGGTAAGGACCCATTTCAAACTTGGAGTCGTGCCAAAACGTTTCTTCAGTTGACATACAAGGTCTGACTCAAAAGTAGTTGGCCTTAATTTTTCCCGGATAGACGGACGGACGGACGAACGACGGTTTCTCTAGCTGGGTTCGAGGAAGGGGAGTCTCAGGAAAGGTTGTAGGCCAGTGGCAGCTGGCTCCTAGCCTTTTGGGAGCGCGGATTTTTCGTTTGCAAAACCTATTTAACGTGCCCTCGTTACGATCCGTCATGAACAGGTTATTGGAATAGCGTTACGCCATCAAAGTTTACGTAAAAACTGGGCAAAATCGGGAAAGAGACTCATGAGATGCTCAATACCGCTAGTGATGATAACGCTATGGGTGGATCGGGTGGTTTTTGATTGGCCTAAATTGTTTCGTGAGGGTAGAGAAGATTTTGTAGACGCCCAATGTTTAGTACGCCCTTCGACTTGAAAAACTGGCGAAAATTTTGCAAGAATTAGCTTTCTTGGGAAGAGGCCGCAGATTGTGTTTGCATGGATTCTGATGAACTTAGCATCGCTAAAATGATGTGCATAGATTTGTGATCGAAATGATGGGTATAAGAAAGGTGTGTGCGAAGTTGGTGCCGTGAGTGTTTTCGGTCGAACAAAAGGAAGCTCCTACGCGGATCTGCCAAGAGCTTTTCGACCATGTGAGTGAGGATCTAAATTTTTAAGGCAATGTCGTGGCTAGAGATGAGACTTCTTCATCTTCCTCCACCTCAAATCCGTGCTGAAAGGACGCCACCACGGTTAGGTGAAAGCGTTACAACAGGCCGTGATGGGAGAGCTTAGCAGCATTACGGGGGCAGCCTGGCACGAGGCGTGGCAAACCCGCTGGCTGCGGTGTATGGGCGCACAAGGGTGCTACGTCGAAGACTTTATAGTGAATGAACCAACTCTGGCAATAATTTTTTTTAATCAATTCAGCCGTACTACTTTTTGGACAGCCCTTGTAATTCAGTTAATCTCAAATGTTGGTGAACGAGTAATACTCATGACATATTTTTAGTCAGAAAATATTAGAACTTAATTCAGAAGTATCGTAAAATAAAAAAGGGTAGTTTAAATCCTGGATGTATTGGAAAATTATGTGAGAATGACATGATTAGTACTCCAAGTTAAGCAACATACATTGGTAAAGATGGTACTTTCTCGATGTCATTCCAACAAATATTTTCATCTCCAGACATGGTTTATCATGGATACTAGCTATATTGTCATGAGAAGATTCCTCTACAAGGGGTTGCATAAAAAAGATATTGGTCTAAATGGATCTAAAGTCACTAATATCCTCCACCAAGTCATAGTAGTTATCCCAAAAGGTTGATTTGATAGATTAAGGTTAGGGTGGATCTCATCTCGTACTAATTCTTATGCGGTTTGTGGATATCGCACATTGGGGTAAGGGGGTCCCGGTTTCTTTCCCTCTGCAGTGCGGTTTTCAGTTTTAAATGATGCACTCGTACCAGAAAAATCACAGAGCTTGTTGAAACTGAGGAAATCCAGGGTAATCAGCGGCAATAGAACCCTAGCCCATCGGCCAGTAGCCCAGCTCTTTACTCGCATGACTATCGCGCTTACCCTTTTCATCCAATGATCGCCTTTTTACAAGTGACTGCCTAGCCTGTTGATTTTAATACCTACTTATCCATAATTTATAAGTTTAAAATGCATTCATTATATGAGAAAAGACAAAAATTATTATGCTTTATATGCAATTTACTCCATTGATAGAGTAAAGTGAATAATAAACCAACTACGTACAATGGGCAGGGGTGTTGACTTTTAAGTGCATCCGCTCTTGTGTGGCAGCAGAAAGTTTGAAATTTAAATAATAGTGACATAATTTACACTAAGCAATTTCTTCACCCAAAATGTCACCGTTGTAGAGTTTGGCGTGATTGAGAATTTTTGCCAAATTAAAAGCGAAATGGGACTGATAAACCCATGACAGTTTATTCCCATAAACTATTATACTTTGGAAAGAGAATAACTCTTTGAAAATTAAAGGAGTCAGGTGAAACAATAAGTAGCTAAGTGCTGGGGAGAAATGATGGGCGGGTAAAGAGACGTTTAGAGAGTTTATTTGAGGCATGAAGTATGAAAGACGACTTTGTTCAGGCAATTTGACACTCGCTTGAACCAGGTCACGTTTATCTACCTTCAACTTGAAATTTCATATTACAAAAAATCCGAATCGATTCATTGGTGACTGGGTCTAGCTAGAATTTCTATATTGATGACGCCTACCTAGCAATTCCGCCATCCCATCTTCAAGTATGGATTTCCAGTGCAGGTATTTGAAAATATATTTCATGGATAATTGTTTAAAATGATTAAAATCATTAATAGAAAATAATTAACGTTCATATTTATCTAGGAGGTAAATAATGGGGGTGAATTTAGGGGAGAAATCCAATATATTCTTTATAAATATATATAATTATTATATATAAAATTATTATGATACAATTATTAAATTATATATTTATTTATATTGGTTACACACATTTTATATGTAATTAGATATATTGTTCTTACCATAGACAAATTCCAAGAAACTGCGCGAGATGCCGCAACAGTAACTTTTACGGAGTCATCCACTAATATGCATTTCAATGCAACAACTACAGAGAGTAAAAATCATTTCATTTCAGTGTAAGAGGCGAATGAATTTTACAATCTGAAATTGTTACTCTGATTTAGATAGGTAATTATTAGTATAATTACCTATATTTATTTCAGACAGATTTTTTGAACACATAAGAGATTTTAGAGAAAACTTGAGTCTTAAAATTAACTCGATTCTAGAGATTTTGAAAATCTCAAATTCATTATAAATTGCCAATGTTTTACCTCACTATTTAAATAAGTGGAGCAAGTGAATCATAGGTTTTCCTTGCAGCGTGGGTAATTGAGCTCAGAATAGGTAATATTCTGACCAGTGTCACTCAATACTATGCTCCATAGATGTTCTATGGTAAAGAGTAATTTCAAATATCATTTCCAATGCAATATGTAGGCATGAAAACACAAGAAAATGGTATCTTGTTGAGCATTATCGTATATTCTGTCGGTGGATTTTCTCGGGCAAGTGAGACGCTCCGTTAAATAATACTGGATTTTTTATGCATCAATTGAATTTAATGTGAGCTCCTTCAAAAAGTTTGCGTATTAAATTAGTTTGAGAAGGACTTAGTGTTGGTGGGGTAGAGTTCTGACCTGTTAATTCAGGGACCATGGACTCGATTCCCATCCTGGGTTTTTCTCCACATTGGGCTTGGCTATACATGTGCCAATGTGGTTGTCCTTGTAGTTTGATAAATGTTCATGCCTAAATAATTTGACGCAAAGGCAAAATTTGCTGTTTTCTGATAATTGTTAAATAATTATGTAAATAAATATAGAACTGAAGTTCTGTTATACCACATAAAATCCATATGAACTGATGGCAGATTGCAGATTGGTCTGACGCATAAAGTTCATAAAAGTATTTATATACAGAAGGTTCTCAATAGCATAAAATCTATATTTAAGAATTTTTTTCGAGATTGAAAGGGGAGTAAATCGTTCAAAGGCTTGTCTTTTGCCTGAAACCAAAACAGGGTCTAACATTTCGGTAAAATTACGGGTGCTACTAATGATGTTTATGGAATGGGCAAAAGGATTTCAAGCTCAGAAAAGTGACAAACAAAATATTAATTTATAACCTTGCCTGTTTCACACAAAACTCATTTCGTGCAAATTTACCTTGGAGCAGAGTCCAAGACCCAATGAATGGAAGTAGGTATGCGAAATTTCCTCTACACCGACTACCCTTCAACGGACGGGTAATTTCATCACAAAGATTCAAAGAGAATCGGAGCCAATTCACAGTACGGGAAGGATGCTTTGGGGACTCGGTACCAACCTCTCAAAGGAGCCACGGAAAGCTAGAGAGAGGGATCGACGAGGAGCAAGCGTTGACAGAGGATGAAATTGTTTTGAAAATAATTCCGAGATTGGACAATCAATCTGAAATAATAGGCTTAAAACGGGCGCATGATATTTTTACTCTACAGCTATCACAACCTTGAGAAAATGCGAATACGAAAAGATTGAATCCGGGTAAAAGAAATGCGATTAAAAATGATAGTGAAATTCGTAGGTGAATCAAGGTGTAGGCGCGATGTCCGGGCTGACTCTTATTCCCGGCTATGCAATTTTGTCTCCATGATCGAAAACAAATGGGGATGAAAAGAGAAGATTTGATTTGATAAGAGTAGGGGATAGAAGCATGTTGTAGGGCACGTTAATTGAGTTTTGAATATTCGAACAGGTGATATCGTTTCTTAACGCTCACAAAGTTGATTATAGAGCGTAGCAAAACAGCGGCTATTCCGGAAGTGAGATCGAACCCTAGACTGAGTTAGTCGACAAGATCGTGGCAACTGAACTAATCGTGTCAGAGGGTCTCCTCACAACCGAGAAGGATGAAGGGGAAAATTGAGTTTGTATGAGCGAACGCATGAAAAATAAATGATGAACTGTGACGGTGATAAAACTGAATATACAATACTTAACGTGGACTCGAAAGGTAACTGAGATTAAAATAACAAAAAGTTTTAAAAATACACGTATTTGGATTTTAAAATACTTTATACACTAGTACATGGAATTTTGTAACAATTTCCCCTGCATGAAAAAGAAAGGAAATATGAAGTTACACATAATTGTACTCTGTAATAAAGCAATTACGAAAACGAAGCACGAGACGTAGGCACTTTGCGTAAACGTTAATCCAGTTAGTTACTTGTTTCACTAACGCCACCTTTACAAAATGCCACCCGAAGGACTGTGTAGTTACTCTGGTATCTTTAAAATATTTTTTATGTCTCCCGTTACGTTCGCTGGGGAAGACTAGTATTTCCTTGTTTCCAAAAGCCAAAGGGGAATGTTTGATCCATAATGTTACTTTACCTTGTATTGGTCTTCGTGGGCAGAAAAACCTACTTTCTTTTCTCAAAATATTTCATCATAAGGAATCACCCCGGCAACGGAAGGTTTGAGAGTACTTTTGCGAGTGTATCATGCTTTTCTGTCAATCCGGCGCTTATGGTAAATCTCTTCATTTTATGACAAAGGACCTTCTTTTACGTGAAAGATGACATCGCCTGAGTAACCTTCCATTATTTTGCCCAGAGATCCCGCCAGTCCGATTCACCATTAATAGGGCTTTGAACTTTATTGATGACCCTGCAAAACATCGCTTCGAGTGGGATAATTTATGCTAACGGTCACCCTCCACTAGCACCATCCGTATTTGCATTACGGTCATAATCCTGCGGCATGCACTTTATGGGTTTATCTGGGGAAGCACAATGCTGCAGTCAAAAATAAACGAATAGTGCGAGAGGCATAACATGTGCAGGGAACATAAAGGAAATAAAATTACAAGGGAATAGTAAAGAGCAAACGCAGGGGCAAATAAAGAAATATAAATTAAAGGATTGATCTGATAATACAAAGTAATGGTAATGAAATGAAGAAATAAATGGAAGAATGTTGTTTCCAATATTTTTTAGGAAATAAATGATGATCGAGTGGATACATCAGATAGGTTTATTGTTCTTTTTCTTTGCAATGGATGTACCCCTCGATTTTAAATTATTTTCACAGCAACATATTTTGGAGACCATGTATTTGCCTTTGAGAACGCTATTTATGCTGATAAATACATCTCAAATTATCGGAAATATTGGATATTTCTAAGAGTATTTTCACGAGGTATCGAAAATTGGTGCTGAAAAATGGTAAAGGGAAAATACCCACTAATATTAAAAGGTAAATAAGAAGATGACAACCGAATAACCAGATCTAGGAGTTAAAATGTGAACGAATGTTATATTTTCGGTGACCGAAGCAAATTCTTCTTTAATTTATTATTTCCAGTGACTCAATTTTCCCAATACATCAAAACCAACAGAAACATATTCGTCTTTCAAACAGCTATTTAAATCAGTCTTTCAAAAAAATCATAATTCAAAATTTAGGCCTACTTCATAGAAGAATTAGAATATCCTACTCTAGTTTCGACATTAAAATGACTATATCAATTTGCACGTGAAAATTTTTTATTATTTCGTTAATGTAATGGATTATTTCCATAGAATAGGATGGAGATAGGATTAATTAAAAATTTATGTGGATAAATGTGAAACATTAAATTATTACTTTTCCCTTCGGTTAAATTTTTAAGGGAATATACTTGTACGCATTTTGAAGCAGTTTTCTGTAAATCTCGCGAGCAACTGCTAAATCCAATTGTATAATATTAAAATAAGCAACGGCAATCTACTTGGACTGCTTAGGTTTTTTATGTACCCTACCTATTACCCTCTGCTCTTATCTTAAGCCCCAACTAACATGACGCAAAATGGCCTTAAAACCAATGCTTCATGCTACATTAACTCATTATTTGCTTTGCACACTTGCTACTTCACTTTATTTTATAAAAATGACATATTTTTTACTTCAGACACTCATAACTCTCCTACCTAGAGTTTTAGTACAGTTTCTATTGATGGTTGGGCCTCCCTCTATATCATACCCACAACTTCATCGTTTGCTTTCCTTTCTGTAATTTTATTTTTATTGTCCATACTATAGCATGGTCAATTGATGTTAACTTATAATATAATTTATATGCCTCAGAGAACTGAGTTGCATTATTTGGGGTGATCTATTTTTAGAACATAAGTAATTAAAATAAAAAACTGCTATGACCTTAAGTTTTTTTGTTAACTCTGGACGTTGAAAATTCTTGTAAAATCGTAAAAATTCCCAGACAGTAAAATACCCTGTGTTACTATTAATTTATTGCATAAAACTTTCGACAGGGAAGAAACTTTATTATCAGTCTTACTCATCAATATTTGAATAATTAATTTCCTTCAACGAATTGGCCAGTGTTTGTGAGGTGCCGGAAAGGATACAAAGGATAACTGCTCAGCACATTGATTTTCAACACTTGCACTTAAATAAGCATACGGGATATGTCATAACACTAAAAAATGGTGGTGAAAACTAATCTCCCAATCTGGAATGTAACGGAAAAAGTTCTAGGGCTTTCGAGGTAATAACCCAACCACTTGATAACGATGTAGTATAGTTGATGGAAAGCTGACGGTCTAAAGTGGTTACTTGCACGATTATTCCCCAAAAATCTGGGCTTTTGTCATTGGGTGTGCCGAATATATGCAATGAAATCGTCCTCCTCATGCCGTTTTCTCCGTGCGAGTGGGTGTGAGAGATAAAGCTAATGAAAGGAGGCGAGGTGGAGAAGGGTATGCTACATTTTATGCGTTGAGCCTCCGAGGAATCATTGGAAATATACCGTGAGATGGAATAAGACGGATTTGTATCCAGAAATCCCCTGAGGGAACACATAGGGTTTCACAATTCTGAACGAGTTAAATGACGAATCACATCAGCGGGAGTTGACGACAGGGAGAGAGAAAGGCAGATGGCAAATGGAGTAAGAAAAATCCTTACCACTGAAGATGAAAAATCATCAAAGAAAGAAACACTTTGCATCGAAAGAAGGACGAAATTGATTAATTGAATAGGCTCGAGCATTGCGGATCCCTAGAGAGTGCGAGAGGAAAAAGACAAATTTTTATGCAATATATAGAGAAAAAAATAGAACACAATGCACGTGGCCGCAGGTAAAGGTTCAAAGTTTCAAACAATTATTTATTATAATTATGAAGTTTTTGATTCTCTGCAAATTCAACCTGTTAAATAATTTAAATAAAGCTGAAGATACAATGGAAAGATTTAAAACTTAGGGAGCAATTTGTATATTGAGGGAAGAAATTACTGACCACTAAACATTAGTGTTACTAAAATAACATTAGAACTAATATCATAATGTTAATTATAATTACACTCTTTATATGCTAATTACAATGCACATATGTTAATCATATGTGCATTGTAATTATGTATAATTTTAATTATAGTTAACATTAAAATGAACATTTTAATGCTAATTATAATGTTAATTTACGTTATACTGCAAGTGTGAGTGGAATACTTTTGACTATTTCTCAGATGATTTCAATGAATTAGCATTTATGTATTCTGGTCACGAGGTTCCATTTAGTTATAACTAGGTGCCTATTTACCCATCTATCCTAAGATATGGTCCATAAGCACTGGCATTAACGTAATTGAAATTGATTTTATTCGAAACCGAGACAAATTTTGAGGAACTACGACCAGCCAAGTGTGTGTGTGTAGATATATATATATATATATATATATATATATATATATGTATATATATGTGTATATATATGTGTATATATATGTGTATATATATGTGTATATATATGTGTATATATATGTGTATATATGTGTATATATGTGTATATACATGTGTATATATATATATATATATATATATATATATATATATATATATATATATATATTTATGTGTGTGTATATCTATTTCTATACACACGCACACACACATACACACACACACTTGGCTGGTCTGAAAAGTTTCCGACTTTTCAAAGATACAAGACATTTTTTCTGAAATTTTTGAGGTCTGAAACTTTTCAGACCACCCTCGTATATGTATATATATATATATATATATATATATATATATATATATATATATACACATATACGAGGGTGGTCTGAAAAGTTTCAGACCTCAAAAATTTCATTATTATATGTATATATATATATATATATATATATATATATATATATATATATATATATATATATATATATATATATAAATTCATAGATTCCCTTAAGCCACCAGACAACCTTTCCCCCTCTGAGAGACAATTTCTCAGACGTTTAACGTCAAATAAAGATATTATAATGACGACGGCGGACAAAGGGTCATCCGTTGTCGTGCTAAACAAAGTAGACTATAACGCCGAGGCATTGCGCCAATTAAATGACATTTCCTGCTATGCCCCCCTGCCCCAAGACCCAAACCCTTCTTATCAAAAGGATATTCTCTCTTTTCTTTCCAATTTCGGTCCCAAAGAAGGTCTCTCCCCCAAAGACATATCCATTCTTTCACCACCTAATCCTAAGACTCCCCATTTCTATTTGCTACCCAAAATCCACAAAACCAATAACCCCGGACGCCCTATTGTCTCCAGCATCAACTCACCCACTGAGCGAATCTCCGCATTAATAGACCACCACCTTCAACCAATAGCCACTTCACTCCCTTCTTACATTAAAGACTCGCACCACTTTCTGGAACGTCTACACTCAATCCCAATTCCGCACAACACGACCATTCTCATGGCCACGGTAGACGTCACATCTCTGTACACCTCCATTCCCCACAAAGAAGGCTTAGAAGCCCTGAAACATTACCTTTCCCTACGATCCACACCACACACCCCATCCACAGATTTCCTCATCGAATTGAGCCAAATCGTTCTTACCAAAAATGCTTTTCAATTCAATGACAAAATATATTTACAAATAAAAGGCACTGCAATGGGCACGCGTATGGCTCCTGCATACGCCAATCTTTTTATGGGTAAACTAGAACACAACTTTCTGCAACAACAAACCCTAAAACCACTCTTCTGGGCCTAACCACAACAAACCCTAAAACCACGCTTCGACAGCTGCCATCCTCCTCACACAAAGCGCTCCATCCCATTCTCACTCTCTATCCGTGGCTTCCGTCTCTGCAACAACACCCCCTCCCAACAGAAATACTTGGACCAGCTGCATGAATCCCTCAGAAAATGTGGGTACCCTGAAAAACTACTAAATAGTAAAATCCTCAAACCGTCAACCCAATACACTCCCCTCCCCAAACCAAACCGCCCAAAATGCCCTAATCTTATCACCACTTTCTTCCCCGGACCACACAAAATTAAACATCTAATCCGTGACCTCTTCCCAATTATCAATAACACTCAGTCCACATCACTTTTATTCCCACACTGTCCCTCTGTTTCGTTTAAACGCCCGTCGAACTTGCGAGACATCTTCAAGTCCACAAATCCAATCTTTTAAGACCCTCCCCCTCACTCAGTACCAACTCCCAACCACTCGCCACCTGTACCTCAAAAAATATTATATATCGCCTCTCCTGTAACTTCTGCCCTGCCTTCTACGTGGGCGAATGCACGACCGCACTTTCCCTCCGCATGAATAACCACCGATATTCCACCAAATCTCCCACCTTTCTTAATTATCCCATCCTTACTCACACCGCTTCCCACAATCAATCTTTTGACGACTGCTTCTCCGTTTCGGTGATTGAGATCCTTCCCAAATCTGCGAGTATATAAGAGGTGAGAACCCGCGAGATGGCGCATATCTGGGTGGCCCAATCATTCAAACCGCCCGGGCTGAACCAAGCCCACTGAATGCATCAATTGGCTGCCTACATATCCCCCCCACCCCCTTGTTCATTTCCTATTGGTCCCTTTACCTCCCCTTCCCCCACCTCTCCCCCACACATCCTCTCCGCTCTTCCCCGAGAACGCCATTCTGAAGACGACAGCCGTGCTGTCGAAACGTCAAATAACAAATTGTGAGTGTCCTTTCTTTGTGTCTCTATATTCTAAGAATCTACTTCTGTGTTTTTATATATTTGTGCGTCACCGAAGAGCGTTCCATTTCGAAGATATTTTATATATATATATATATATATATTTATATATATATATATATATATATATATATATATATATATATATATATATATATATATATATATATATATATATCCACCATCAAAAATTCATATTTTCATGTCCGCCGTGGTATTGAATCATTTCAATATGATTAAAATAGATTTTTCCAAACAATTGCCAAAATCTAATTTTGAAATCTGTGTTTAACTACTAGGTGATTCCTATTTTTCCTATTTTTAATGGTGGGGGGGGGGCTTTGTCAAATTATCAAAGAGGTTAGATTTCTTCACGTTTGAATTAATATGAAGTTCACAAGAAGCTGAAATGATTATTGTTTGTTTCAATGCAATCATTTTACAGAATGTGAGTAATTATCTAGGAAGTAATCATATATAATTTATTCACTCACATTTGTCTTCACTTTACTTTTGCTATCACTTTTCTTGGAAATTCCTGTCATGTATCTGAGTTTTCTTACATAATTCCATTAGATTTCGTAACTTACATGCCTAATCACTTTCTTTCGTTATTTTCACTGTTTGCCTTTGGAAGACATAAAATCATGAGATTATTAGCATATAGTATAAGCAATACTATTTGGCAGTGGAATACGTTAATCTTGTTTACGAAAGAATGCTTAGATTTAGTATAAAGGCGATATGATGGAGAGGCAATTCTCATTCCCTCTTTTCTCTCTCGAAAATTGTTATTCCCCAGTTTTAAACTCTCCACCAGTCGGGTCTCCCTCTTTTATTGTCACAAGGGAGTAGATGCCGAGTTGAAGCGTTTGTAAGGTGGGGAGGTGGAAAAGGTGGAAATACGAGAAATACAAAAGAGACACCATGGTGCTACATGACTCGCATTCGGTGGGAGCAGGGTCTGACAAAACAAAGGAAAAAAATGTAGTGCGTTGAGGTGCGGAATCTAAATGCGTGAGAACCACGTGCTTCGGTACGACGCATTGTGTTGATTTAGTTGAGTTTTTCGGGAAAGTTTTTCTCTCCCATGTATCCTAGGTGGCAATAATTTGTTTGCATAATTTTCTCCTCCGTATCTATGTACTTGTGAGGAATTTGACCCCTCTCCTAATAGATGTTTCTCCGCACCTTGGTTGGGAATAATTCCTTATCATTCGCCAAGTTTCTGAACATGCTCATATAAATCTTGAACTTATTTAAACCGGGAGATGGAATGTAGTCGGAAGAAACACCGTCAAAACATTGATTGGGTGAACTACGTTTAAATCACGGGAGGTTCTTTGCCAATAATTGACGGGCAAAAGTTAAAGGACTAAGAGGAAAAATAATTTTTAAGGTGTACCCATTTGGAAATTCTCGTTGAATAGGTATTGTAAATTGGACAGAAATGAATTTTATTTTTGACTCAAATATTTTGGTTTTGTTAAGTTTAGCCTTATTAACGGTTTACTATTTGAGAAGTCATAATCGATGAATTTACATAATATACGTGTATTATAGATAATATATTTTTAAATTTATATGTAGCAAATCGAAATAAATCCAAGAATAAAAATTAATATAAAGAAGATAAAAAATAATCAATTTTGAATAGTCAGGCTTTATCCATATTTTATGCTTCGCCCAAATCTTTTTGGCGATCTAGCGTAATTACTAAAATACTAGGGTTATTTGAAATCTTCTCAGAATGGAATAGAAATTAACGACTTATCTCATTAAAATTTTTATTTTTTAATTTAGCCTTCCTGTGCACTACTATGTGCACTTGGTCCAGCGATATTCCAATGTCTTGATCCCATTTCAAAAATTAGATTCCTTCAGGAATGAAAAATACCCGTCTACTCAGGCTATTAGTTTTGAAGAGGAACTCCGTGGACCGAGGAAAGTTTTGAGCTAGGGGAAGAGATGGACAATTCATTAATTCACGTATTTTAGCCATGGCAACGACACTTGTGTATGGGCGTGCATTGTCTTCGCATCCTAGGGAAATCTGAGGATGGGCCAAAGGTTTATCAGAATCCTTTGGGGTTCACGGACCACCAGGGGTGTCTGGAGAGAAAAAAATCTGAAAACTGAAGTAATGGATATGGTGTTAAATAATACGGAGATTGACTTTTGGGAGGATTCAGATTTGTACTCTTAGGTGGAAAAAGTCCGTCATTAAAATAATCGTAAAATAATGCATGGTTCAAAATATATATCGGATGACATTCACAACAGATGAATTGAATGGTGTAGCCCCGTATATCGCACCGTCAAAGAAAGATTTCCCCGATTATTAAAACCTTAAACTTGCATTGTTCATAATTTCCATTTTTATAATTTATGTAGTTTAAATAAAGGTGGATCTCAGTTTAAATAGCTCTACGATCTCGGACCAATTATTTTCCCTTTAGGAAGTATATTTCTGTCCTAGAAAACGTTTAAAACCATTATATTTTTTGCACCATTCATTAACTTTCTGTTCTTCGAGGAACGGTTTAATGGTGATATTTTTCAAAATTTTCTATTATTTTACCCCATATTTCACTTTTCGCGACATTTTATAAACGGTCATGGCCTCTTTCCACGTGTGTCCTACGCTTTAAATAATTTCATCCTCATTTTCAAATCATCTTCCGCTGCGACTCCTTCAGTAGAGGGAGTCCACATAATTTTTTCATTGGTCGACGACGATTTCAGCTGTCTTCACCAATTAGAACATCGAAAGCAATGCAAGCCCCAAATTTCCTCATTACCCTGTGGTTAAAAATTGTCTGGCAACGTGAGATATTTGGAGGCTTGATGCAGCAGCAAGGGGCATTTATTCCACGAAGCGTTAAGTCTTTAATAGAATTATTCCACGTTTAGCTGGATTTATGAGGTGGTAAACTGCGCACCAACAAGCGGGAAGCATGCAACCCAGATAAATGGAGAAAGCGGTTTCAGAGAGAATATTTATGAAGCATACCGAAAAAGCAAGTTGGTAGATTAGAGAAAAAGAGGATTTTGGATTCACATAATATATGCGTAAGAGATGCCGACGCGAAGTTGAGAGAAGGAAAGGGTCTTGCTTTTCCAAGATATTTTCACGCAGAACTAAACATTTTTGATAATATATTCACAAGTATACTGCTAAAATTAACTTTTCATTGTCAATAGAGTTTGAAATAAATAACTACGGTTGATTAAAAGTAATCCAATTGCAACATATTTTACTTTAACCACAGAAAGCAATCATATTAATCGTTAACCTTTTCCCTACATACTTCAATGAAGGGCTGGTAGAAAATTAGTCTTTTTGTGAAATAGAAAGGAATTATGTGATACTGTTTAAATATTTCGTAAAATTAGAAGCTGTAATATAAATGGGGTGAGACACTGTGTATCCTTGTATTAAATATCACGCGACGATTAGCTGTTACCGAAGTACGATATTTTTGCCGCTCAACAAATCGGAAAATATTAATTCTCATACAAAATGCGAGTAACTGATAAAATATTAATAAAAGATGAATGATGAATAAAGAGGGGTAAATTATGCACTCATATGGAATCATATTAAGAAATTTAAAGGAAGTCAAATACTTGGTTTTTACACTGTTATCAAACGTTTCCTAAGGTAAAAACTTCAGAAGAAATTGTGAACCAAATTTGTATAACCAAAACTAGCATAAATTTCGCTAGGTTTGTTACGAATTTTTACGAGAAGGAAGTATGACTAGAACGTTAGAGGAATTAGAGTGGGAGTCTCTTGATTAACGAAGAGAGCAGACAAGACATAAGACTTTGAAAACGTACGGAACAATCGAGTTTTCTTAAGACATTTAGGGAATTATTTTTGTCCTAAATATAATCATATATTAGACCATCGGGATGAAAAAGACGTTGTCACAGACAGATTCCAGCGATCTTTCTTCCCTCGCACGTAAGCTATAGAAAGAAAATCGAAAAAAGTATCCAAAATTATCATTAAACAAAGAGAAATGAATTGTTTTGTCTAAAAAACCAATTAATCATTATACATGCTTGCATTTTTCTGTTAATTTGCACGTGTGTATGCGTAAATGAACTAATATGCATTCATATTCCTTATGAACTCATATTAGTGGGTGTATGGCTGATGACCCGACGCACTCCCGCCGCACGTAAAATTACAATATCTTTTGTGACATTGCGTAGGTGTAGATAACAAAATAGATATAAATTAAAGCACTCTGAGTATTTTTTGCTTTTTGGTGGACTCCAGTTGTTGGTATTTGTATACATATGCATTCTAATTTAAAGTGATTATGTGACTTTTGAGGGAAGGAACTATGAAATTTTTGTCTTTTATTGTAGCTAGTACTGACTTAAAAAAACATGCACAAAGGAGAACCATATTAGAGATGTATATGCTTGCATTTGTGTTACATTTAATTGCCCAATTTTGAAGAATTACTTTAAAATACTTTAATTGAAGAGTACATCTTTGAACGTACGCTGGAGTCGATTGGGATGTTCTACAGTCGGGACGACCTTAGTTTAGTGATTTTTCGTAGAAAACTAAATATTTTTATTGGAAAGGAAGGCCTTGAAGAAAGCGGTCTAAAAAAGCATGAAACATGCATCTAGGAACTAGCTTCACTTGTGTACATAACAACGCCAGGATTATAATATTTTTTTTGATTGAATATTTCAGTAGTGCCTACTGTCGAGTAGTTCTACCAATAGATGGTAGTTACAAATGTAAACACACCGAATTAAACTCCATGGTGGAAAATGTAGTAGACGGGAAAGCGGGTTAAATTTGATTTTGACTCGAAAATAAAAGGCTAAAAAAATATTGGAATTATTTTAGCAGATAATGCAGAGATGACATGACGCACCGGTCGGCCGCTAATGTCAAATGTGAAAAGCAGATACAAGGGGCGGCCATCATTAGCAAAAAGAAACCCACTGCTGATAAGGGGGATTGCAAAAATTCTGCCCAGGTGCCAATCAAGGGTCATTAGCTACAAATTACATTCACGGAGGGAATAAATTAGGTCATGATTTTTTTTAATGTTGTTTTCAAAGTAAAAAGGTCCTCATCATCTGGTAGTTTTTTTTGCGGCACACTGAAAATGTAGCTAATCAATATGCTTACGCTCTATTATTCAGTTCTTTCAATTTACATTATTGCTTCGATTAATTCGGGATATTTTGGGAAAAGCAATAAGCCAAATTCACTTTAACTCCTCAAAAAAAGGTGCAAATAATTATATTTTACTTGGATTAATTTTTTGGGTAATGCTTTTTGCATCGCATCGGGATTTTCTCAGCTGCATTATTTTTGCAAATTGTCCATTGTACATTTTAAAATTAACACTAGTTTAAAAACAATTGCAAAATAATTATAAATCAGTTTGTTGATTTAAGATAGGAATATTTTTATAATTTAAAATAAAAAGATAAAGCGCCGCGTTAAATCATTAATATGTATATCAAGTAGTACAACATATCAATAATAATGAAGAAATATCTAAATTTCTGTTTAGAGTTTATTAAATTTTATATTTTTAAAATTTTTGCCATAATATAAATTCTCACCAGCCACATAAGAATATTCAACGAATAAAGGGCACATAATGGATAATTTCCCCAACAAATATTTTCAATTATTGGTAAAAGATAATTAGTACCATAATTTTTGCAACTGCATTTAGGATGACCTAAACAGATTTATATATAATGAGCGCTCATCATGCAACTGAAACATATGTGCATGTGTACATGAAAAAACTATGATCTAATTACGAAAACTAATATTATAGAGAAAAGAAATAAGTATAACGAAGAAGAGAGAATCTTGTGAGGTTATTTGAAAAGCAATCATCGTATTCAAGAGCGATGGGTAAATAAGAGAATTGTTTTAATACTTCAGAAAAGGTCTGATACAACTATAACACAACAGCTCTTGCATAATTTCTCTCCACAAATTTCTTCCTTGCACCAGCAACCGTGAAAGAGGCTTTGACGGCTATTGCTCTCACGCAAAAGTTGTCACAATATTAGAAGTAAGCAGTAAGATTCAGATACTGATATACATTGTATTTTCAACAGAAAATCAATCTTAAAGAGCATCCAACCTCTGAATACTATATGGCCAGGGAGAAAATATTTCATAAATATAAAAATCGATCGTAAAATAATACTTTGACAAATTTGAAAGATTTATTTTGATAATTAAATAGATAAGATTAAGTCATGCCGAATTTGATGATTCTAAACACTAAATGCATAAAATGAGGAAACAGAATGACATACTCGACAAATAATATCTTTAAGGTTTCTTCAGAGGGTGTAATTTTCAAATAATCGTAAGATAATAATTATTTAATCGTATGCCAGGAGATAATTTTATGCATTTTGAAATCAACTGTTTCTTTTTTCGATAGTGTGAATGAAACTTAAGATTAGGTTGGTTTTTAAGTTGGAATATATTTTTGTCAGTAAATAATAGCAATATTCAAGTAGGTACACGTTCAGAGCTGTATATAGGGTATAAAAACTTTTATTCTAGTTGGTTAATTTCATCCAGAAAGCTAGAGAGTTGCTCCCAGTTACTCACATTCCCAACAGTCTCTACCGGAAATTACACGTGCAATTTCTTTTAATAGTCAATAATCCATCTTTTGGAGTAAAAGATCTAGTAGATTTAGGGAAGACAACCGACAGCTGAGGTTATTTGCACCATTAGGGATGGATGGGGAAGGAGGAAGGAAGGAAGGATGGAGAGAAACTTGGCGTTGGCATTAGCCTGCTCTAAACAAAGAAACCAGGGTATCCGTAGTTTAACGTCCCATTCGATGGACGGCGTACTCACTCAAAGTGCTCTCCACAAGACAACTCAATTAGGGATCGCAACACCACCAAAAAAGTTCTTCCGCCTCCAGCATTCGAACTCGGTGCCTCTGGGTGGAAAGTTTTCCCTATATTGTGTCGCATGGTACAAATTATTCAGGAATCCATTGGTATATACCGGTCTATTTGTTAAATATTCGGCTTCGGTGAGAACCAAATACTTTTCCAATGAAAAATACGATTATTTTAGATACATGTAGCATTATGCTCAATTTTTTCCTATGATGCTTGATCATTTGCAATTAATACACATTTATGATGCAAGCAAACCTAATTTTTATGATTAAAAATATTTTTTACCTTCCGATTTTTTGTTCATAGAAGATGATGTGTGGATATTGCTATTTTAACAGACGGGTGCCCGTGACAGTATAATTTGATTAGCTAAAATAGTCACCCAATTAAAAATAGAAATGAATAAAACATTCAGAAAAACTACAGTAATCTAGGGGAATTTTTGCTAATCCTTGAGAAGATCCATTAATCAAATCCTTGAATATATGGCTCTTATTTTTCCCCTTCCCTTTTTCCACGAGTTTCTGTTTACGGTTATATTTTTATAATGCTGTACCGCGAGTAAAAAGAGCATAAAAGGGTAAAAAATGTGCGAGAGAAACCTAGGGATAAGGAAATTTTTGTCGTTTTAGTTTATTTTATTCCACGGAGAAACGAGAGCGTGGCATTTGGAAAATTCGAAGGTGCATTTCCCTCCTAGTGAGCTCGGCGAAATTAAATTATCTCAGCTTTTTCACCGCAG
This sequence comes from Hetaerina americana, assembly GCF_022747635.1. Taxonomy (NCBI): domain Eukaryota; kingdom Metazoa; phylum Arthropoda; class Insecta; order Odonata; family Calopterygidae; genus Hetaerina; species Hetaerina americana. Next base: position 47,723,954 of record NW_027286070.1, read on the forward strand.
TTCTCAAAACTCATTGACTTATACGCTACATTTGGGATACTAAGGCTGCTCTTTAATGGGACTGACTCTCATCCCTAGTTATCTGAAAATTTCGGAGCTTTCTGAGAGAGCTAGAGATTGTTTTAAAAGAGGGAAGTGCACTTCTAAATGGGGCGCTTAATAACCTCGAAAGTTGAAATTGGAGGAAGGGAGAAAAAAAAGGGAAATGCTCTCATTTTGGAAGTCGAGCACAAATAACGCCCAAAGCTGGAAGCCTTTACCGCAAGATGCCTCCTAATACTTTGGCTCTTTTATAAGTTCTCATTCAACCGCAAATTGCAAAGACTCGAATTGACTGAAGTCCTTTCTCAATCCTGAATTTGAATATTTTAATTCACCACAAGCGACTTAGGTCACAATTAAGCACGTCGAAGAGCTATGTTATAATATTGGGTTTTTATCTTGGTATTTAAATGCGACTTCTTTTAAATATGTTATTGGTACTCGTGTTACATATGTATATTTAGTCCCGAGCTTCATGTCCCTAACTAAGACCGATCCATACGTCGCCTCCAAATATAGTAAGTAAAACTTGTACACATTTTAAACCAATAGAGAAGAAAAACTATTTATAGAACACCTTTCAATCACTGAAATCAGTAGTTGTTGTAAATTGGACTTCCTCATGATCATCAAAATAAACCATTTAAGATGGGTTTTAAAAGGCGAGAGTCTTGTTCTCTCCAGAGTAATACCTTGCCAAATTCATAATTTAAGTGCACAAGGGGAAAGTCTCTTCATTCTAATTTTAGATAAGTGGAAAATAAAAGGAAAATATCCACAAAATATAATAGAGATCTAGTCAAAGAAGAAGTTCGTCATGACTATACCGGAACTTGTGTGAACAGCTTAGGATTTCTTTGCCGGGGGGAGAATAGGGATGTTTCCACTGTTGGCTTTGACGTTTGCTCCTGGGCTCGAAATGGTGGCACCAGACTTCGTCCCCTGTGACGATACGAAGCAGAAACGCACACTCTCTCTCGTGGTACTGCTGCAGATGCCTCATGCATGATGCTATTCTGTCAATATTTTGTCCCTCCGTCCGCTGTTGCGAGACCCAAAGCGCGCGAACTTTATAGAAATGCAGGTGATCTTTGATAAAGGCATGCAAGCAGCTGATGCCGACCTGAACACGCATTTCATTCTCCGTGTTTGTCTGTTTACCCAGATAAGGCCACCAATTTACCCTCTCACATTAGGGGTAATGGCTCGATGGGCATGTCCTGGGTGCGCATCATCTTGCAGTAATGAGCGTTCTTCTCGGAATCTCCTATGCGAGTCGCGCACACTCGTCAGGGTCATGCAGTGTTCACCACACCTAACGGACATGCGACGATTAATTTGCATACTATAGCACTCTCAACCACCAGAAAACGAACCACACTTATCTTCTCCTCTTTGCTTGTCTCCATTTCTACAGTCGAACGGACACACTTAACAAGTCCGCGCACCAACAAGGACAAAACCCAATAACTGAGTGAGCCTGTGAGTTTTCACTGTGCGATGCTCCCACCAAAGTGATGGAAGTATTGATACTCAACAACCATGTTATCATCTTTTTTGTGTGTGGCGGGTGTTCAGTTCTCATTTGACTGCCCTTAATCTTATTTCAACAAAATATTTAACGTCTTAAAATAAGGTAATATAATACTAAATATAATACGTCAGGCAGTTTAAACTGACAGCCATTCAATTAAATAAATCTGCGGGTTTTTTTCACTGTTTTTCAATGTTTTTTATTTGAAAACTTTCCAAAAAGAAGAAACACTTTCAAAAGATAAATATCCGTGAAAATGAATGTACGAAGGCGATTCTAAAGGTAAGATCTCCTATTTTTTTCATGAAAATACAAATTTATTCTCAATTTTGCGTACAATGTTTGAAATGTTGAGCATTTAGCTATTTTTATACGTCGTTGCCTTGACGATCAATCACTTTTTGCATCCTTGTAAGCAGCTTTTTAATACCGGCGTCGTACCTTTCTCCCGCCACGTCGCGAAGCCAACTGACAACTTCTTCTCCGATATAAATTCATCGCCATTTAGTGGAAGTGTATGGACATCAAAAACGAGCGGAAGTATAACAGGGAGTTTTTTGATGGCCGGGAAAACGTCCAAGATGAGTAGCGGTCGGGGCGGCCGAGTTTGCCTGAAACAACGCGGCTCCAATTAACGAGATGATGCGCAATAACCGGAGAATGAGATATAGGAAGGCCTTAATGAAGAGAGAAGCTACTTCTCCGCGCAGAATATTGTGTCGGAGATCCTCGGTTACAACAAGGTGTCTTACCAAAGGAGTGTGTTTGCATCATGACAATTCATGTCCACATGTGTCACATCAAACGACCACCCTACTCAATGAATTCGGCTGAGATATCATCGACCACCCTCCTTACAGCCCGGACGTTGCACCCAGCTACTACCACTTGTTTCCAGCTCTGAAAACAACACCTTGGAAGACCGAAATTCAAGTCAGATGAGGAAGTGCAAGAAGCAGTCGTCAGTGTGCTTCGTGACACGGTGGAAGTTAGTTACGACGCCGGTATTAAAAAGCTGATTTCAAGGATGCAAAAAGTGATTTATCGTCAAGGCGGCTATGTAGAAAAATAGCTAAATGCTCAGCCTTTCCTACGGTGTACACAAAGTTGAGAATAAATTTGATTTTTCATGAAAAAAATAGGAGACCTTACTTTTCGAATCGCCCTCGTATAAAACAGGACGTATCAGATGTGAATGGAATTGAAGTAATCGAATGTAATTGAAGTTCTAATTTATGAAATCCATGTTAATTCTCCGAGCCATTCTCGTTGAAATAGTTACAGACAAAACAAAAACGGCCTTTTGGCTTTGGACTACAGAACAATAAGTTTGATTTCCCACGCAGCTTCACCTGTTCTCAGGATCATCAAAGAAACGATAGAAATTTGGGCAAATGATTACTTAAGGGATGACCAGTTTGGGTTTAGGAAGGGGAGTGGCACGCATGATGACATTGCAGTAATGAGATCACTAATCGATTGGAATAAAGAATAAAATCAGAACGTATTTGCCATTGTCGTTGATTTCAGAAAGGCGTTTGATAGAGTGAATTGGGAAAAACTAATGAGTATATTACAGAAAATAGGAATTGGAGGAACAGGAGGCTAATTCGCAACCTATACATGTCTCAGACTGCTCAGGTGCGAGTGGGGGACGGAAAGTCCGGATGAGCAGTGTAAAAAAGAGGTCTAAAGGCAGGGCTGTCCATCACTTCTCAAGGAGGGGGGAGTTGATGATAGGGACTTTGAGTAAGGATGTTCAGAAAAGACTCGTTAAAACTTTGATATAGAGCGTGGTTATGTACGGCCCGGAAACGTGCTCACTAAAGTAGGATGATAGAAGTAGATTGGAAGCTTTTGAAATTTGGGTGTGGAGAAGGATGAAGAAAGTGAAATAGACCGAGAGGAAAACAAATGAGGAGGTACTAGGCATGGTGGGCGAGGAGAGGGGTTTGTTGGTAGAAATCCTAAGGAGGCAGGAAAAATGGATGAAGGGGGTATTGACCGGCAGCGGGATGTTGAAGACAGTAATTGAGGAGAGAATGTGAGGCAAACGAGGAAAGGGCAGGAACAGGATAGGGATGTTGGACGGGATGAAGGGAGGAAGGAAATACAAAGAGATGAAGAGGGACCTGATGCAGAGAAGGTTGTGTTTTGTTAGGAGTTACAACATATTTATTTTGTGGATGTATCCATTTAAAACCTGCCTTAAACGGTAGACTACTTAATATTAATATGCATATTTATGCACGCTAGTAGAGGTAGTCCAAGAGTAGAGCATTGGAATACTGACCGGTATTAGGCTCCATCCAAATTGTATGATTTTTCGGGTACCACATCTTCCTGGGAAACCATAGTCGGCTCAGGGAAAGAAACTGCCCCCCCTACCCTGATACGCTATACATATATAATATAAATTTAATATATATGTATATGTATTCCCTTATAGATATAAGGGTTTAGAGGTTAGAAAAAGGGATAGAGATACACATAAAAAGACAAACAAAAAATTGGTTGGAAAGATGGAAGGGTAAGGATCCCAAGCGGAAAAATTTTATAATGCCAAGACTGGAACCACAGAGCTTCTGATTTGCGGCCCGTGCTCTGCCAATTTAGCTATCGGAGAAACGAAATATCTTGTATGCATATATATTTGTTTATGTATTATTACTATATTTATAGTAATAGATTTAATTGTACTTTTTCATGCATTGATACACTTAAAAAGACAATCTAATTACAGTATCCTTTGCAACTGTGTTGTAAACAAGCATTTTATATGATTTCCAGCGCCTCGTTCAAATATGCCCGGCATGGTGTCCCGCCGCGTCCTGGACCTGTTTTTTGAATTCATAAACGACAGTGAGGAATTCCAAATATTCTACGTTTAGAATTACAAATGTATTAAGTTTTGAGTTTAGAATAATATATTCTGACCAATTCTTTAATATGCACGCAATATGCATGTATAAGGGCAGGGTATAAAATTAAATAAGAAAGTGAAGTCTCTGATTGAAATATATTTAGAACATTGAGCTCTATTATTTTTCAAAATGTTAACCGAGGAATGGATTTGAATTACCTTTCAAACAGGACAATGGCTTTTCATATTATTGCTGGATCACTGAATGGAACAGAGAATGTTTTCATTGCAATTTGCGTAATGCACGGGTTTTTGAGGCTTACTCTGCGCTCTCGGCAATGCTTTTTTTGCATCATCTTCCTCTCCACTTTATCAGAAATGGTACTATTTGTTGTCCATCAAAGAACCTCGAAGCATGCAGATGTATATAAATATCACAGCGACTCTCTTCGCTAGGTGCCCTCACCCCTTTACACTCCCACTCAGAACTCGCGTCGCCTCGATAAGATCGCATTGTGAATGTGTCTCAAGGCCTAGCCGATTTCTTTTTTCTCCCATGTTTCCCTTCTCACGCTTCCCCGGTCACATCTCTTATCCCTTACCCGAGCAAAAAAAATTCACTCGCTCCTTCTTTGATGTATCTATTGCCCACATTGTTCCTCTACCTTTACCCTCCCCATCCCTTCAACTTCTTCCGCTCTTTTCTCTTCATAGCCGAGTGCGTTGGTTATCATTCTTTCCGCACGAAAGGCGGCCACTTACAAGGTGTGTGGTCAACGGTATTTTAAGACTATTTTTCCACCGTGAATGGGAACGTTTTTATCCAGAACTGTGCATGAAACGTTTGCATACACTTATTTCAGGGCTTTTATGCGGATCTCTTCCTTTGAAATATACTTATTCATTCCATTATGACAGGATTTTAATAAAAAATCTATGGGACTACAAATGGAACAACTCATGTAGTCTGACTCTCTTTTTATTACTACTTAGTAATCAATATTAAGAGTTTAAAAAGCTAACGGAAGGCACGAACTTTCTGATTATTTCCTCATGCAGCGTCATCTAGTCAGCATGAGTTGCTATCTGACTTTCTTAATATTTGGCATATATTTTTCTACTTGAATATTAATTTTAGGTAGTTCGGTACCTTAAACATTTCGCATATTAGCGCGTGAATGCGCTAAATTAACTCCCGAAGTTCTTTGGATTAAAACATTTCAAAATTTTACTGTCGTTACGGGGCTTCTCATACAATAAGTGAAACTCAATGGGCATTATAGGTTTAGTCATACAGTCACCTTATGCAGGTGACCGTGAAGTATAAATTATCTGAGATTTCTATGTAACGAGTCTGACTATAAGAAGGGAGAGGTTCGGTCTAAGAAAGGGGATGCTATAGTTTGACTATTTGATTTGGCAAGATTTTGTTGTTTTTTTGCAGTATGGTTCATATGTGTCTTTTTATCTGTAAAGTTATCGAAATAGTTTCGATAGATATATAAAAAATGTGCGCATCATATCCTCCAGTACCAAAACCCACTAGATGTTCTCATCGAGAAAAGGTAACAGGTTTTAAAACACGGGGAATGACTTATTGGGAATGGCGAAAGAATTGAAGTCTTAGCAGGATATTTCAAACTATTTTAATGTTTTATTCTTCCCATTTTATTTTTATTATGGCCACATATCTCAAGGGGAAAAAGGAGCCTTTTTATCTCAGGTCAAAAAGCCTTTGCATTGTTCTATAGAGGCCGCAAGTAATTTTCACTATGGTTACCTTTGCAAAAAGGTTTTATTTGGCATTGGTTTTCCGGACCATCAGTGGCTCTGCTCCTGAATTTTTTATCAATTTTCTTGACGTTTTTCCCTTCCATAGCAGCTTTCTCATATGTGGACAATTTTTGTCAAAATTTAATACAAATCATTAAAATCTGCTAAAATTAAGAATAACAAGTATTATTTTAGAAAGAAATACATTATGTTTAGGAGTAAAATGTAGTCAAAATTTACAAAAGGAGATGGACATTTCGCGTGTTTTTCTTTGCTGATATGAGAAGGAATCAGTACTAAAGAGGACGAATGAAAAGGGAATTTTGTGGAGTGAATTAGAGAAGAGTATTAAAAATGAAATGGCCGTGTATATTAAAAAAGAGTGATGTTTTGAGAAAATTCTGTAAAGACATATCCACTGACCGCCATGATAGAGCAAAAAGAACATTAACTGAGAGGCATATAGTATGCCTAATAATAAGGATTGAACTGGAAGATGCATTAAAGGGAAAGCCGATGAAATTTAAGTTATTGATGTTTAATCTCTATAGAGAACGGCTTTATGTAATTTCGAACATGGTAGTAATGGACAGAGGAGCAGTAAATGAGGAACGTGGGACCTGTGGAAGTTCTAGTGATGATGAATGCATTATATTTTTCCGACAGTAGTCATAAACATCTTGGAAGGTATTTCGTGTGTCTGATTATCGAGAATTAGATGTTCCCGTTTTTTTAACTCTCCATATTTGAAAAATTAATTTCAGCAAATAATAGTTACTCAACGCAACACCAAATTTTCTCCGTTAACTCAGGTGTAATTTGACTCGCTAGTCCTGTTATGGTGAGCAACTTGTTCAGCCAAATCTGAGTGTGTAAGTTAAGCACTATCCGTCCTATTTTTTCTTTAAGACACATAAATTTATCTCCGGAACCTCATCGGTTATTATACTCATTTTCAAGTCCTTATCTCTTCTCTAAATGGGAACAATCTCTTCCTAATTCTTCCTCCCTTCTTTCGTATAGCTAGGCCGACCCAACGGTTGAGATCTGATTCAATCAGTGTATACCGCAGGCAGAGAGCCTTTTGCAATTTATCTCTCTCTCCCCCTGTAGGTATATGCTTATCCCTCCAAGTCCCTATCTCTCCAGACGACCCTTTCCCAGCTCATCACTACCCCACTCAGTCACTCTCTCTATTCCTTGGTTTTGCTTCTCCTCTCTTTCTACCCACTTCGATGTCTCTCGCGTCTCTTCCCTCATTCTCCCCGTCACCCGTTGAAGAAAAAAACATGCGCGCACACGAGATCTTCAAATTTTCGTTCCTTACCACTTTTATCGAGAGTTGAAATTTTTATTGTTCCCATCCTTATCCATTTCTTCGACCGCGCCCAGATATACGTGTGCACACCGATCCACTATTGAAGTGAACACAGCTGTGATCTTTAATGACACGATCAAACAATGGGAATATTTTGAATCTCGAATTCTAAATGCGAATTAGAAAACAAATACTTTTCTTCTTTTTTATATAATTTTTGGGGATCGTAATAAGAATCAGATACACGATCACAGCAAAATTTACCTTAGAATCTAACAGACATTTTTCCATAAAGAGTTCAACGCAGCATTTAGTTAGTCTCTTGCTATTATTTTTATTCGAGTTTCTAATTAAACTATTAAATGTATCATGGAATAAACCAATTGAAGCTATAGTTGCAATGTAAATAAAAACTTTAAACTTGTAGCTTTATCAATGCAACAATTTCAGAGCGTAAAAATCATTAAATTAAATTTAAAAATTAAGAGGACGCCTCGGTAGCTTAAGTGGCTAAAGCACTCGACCGGATATTGAGGGATCTGGGTTCGAGTCCCAGTCAAGGCGAATGATTTTTACGCTCTGAAATTGTTGCATTGAAATGCACATTAGCGGATGACTCCGTTAAAAGTTACTGTTGCGGCATCTCCCGCAGTTTCTTTGGAATTTGTAGCTTTATTTTGGTTTTGCAGCCAATGGCTAAATAAAGCGATAAAGTTTGACGTAGGATATTTCAATTGACATTAATTAACAGGTGTTAGGCGTTGAAAAATACGAGTAATGCCACAGTTTTCAAACTGAAGGCTGGTTGGTTAGGGGAGAGAAGAGTTTGTCTGTGCCTTATCCATGAAGAGTGTAAAATGGATAAATCAAGGGTAGGTGATGCAGCTCCCTTATTGTAGCCGTGTGTGTTTTCTCAAATAGGATAGCTACCCTGGAAACGATGCGCATCTTAGGCTTCAATGAGGCAATGTCTAAAAAACTACCACCGGATGATATATAAACACTTTGATCAAATTCCATAGCGGAAGAAAATAGCAATCCATACGCCTATCTTAACTGGTGTTCTTCAAAGCTAGCGAAGCTATTGTTCGATCATACTTTGGTAACCTTAATTTAGTAGCTTTATTGCCAATTTTCATTAATTGATTTGATAGTTTTCTGGTAAATTTTGCCCTGTCTGTTTAAATGCCTATTTTCTGTATTTACAGAGCTACCCCGAATTTTCAATTGACACAATTTCTCCAGTTATGAGAATTGATGCAGGGTGTACGCAAATTTGTCCGTTGGTAATTGGGTTCCCACCAAGGACACATGTCAACTTAAAGAGTTCTGGTTTTCAATTATTCTGTTTGACAGTGTTTGAATGAATGCCGATAACGAAGGAAAGCAATTGAACTCACATCAATACCTGGGAGATATTTGGGGTCGATACTTGGTTTCATGGTGATTGGAAATAAAGGCAATAGTAACTTTAAGTTCATTAGAAAATATTTTTATATTTCTACTAGCTTTCCTACACTGCAGAATCTTCAAAAATAATGGTTTAAGAGTCATGCTATATAGTATACTATTGTTCCTGAAAATGTTACAGTATATTGAATTACAGGAATAATAAATATATTTTGTGTTCAACAAAAATTGTACATTTTATTGCTTTCCTATCGCCGCTTAATATCTGCCGAAATCAGCAGATTTTCTGAATTAGTGGCTGGTTGTGTCACTGGTGATAGACGTGCTTCCTACAGTCTCATTTTATTGCTGTCGATGAATGGAAAATTTCGAAATATTTTCGGCACGTGTTTATTTGCCTAAAAACATTCCTGCATCATTAAATACTGATATTTAAATTGAACCGTTCATTCATAAAATGATAGTTAGAGGATCCTTTATTTTATTACTAGTAACTGTGTTAATATCTATCTACACGTATATGCCGGTGTGGGCTTCTGTGCCAATTACATTCGAATTTTGTCGACATTAATCGAGACTTGAAGGAACAAGTAATAGGATATATGCAATGACATCCTTCTTTAATTTTTATGAACTCATTTCTGTCACTTTACCACCTCAGAGACGAAGTGTGCTTCTTTTTGAGGCATGGAGTACCAAAATCACCCTGAAAAATTTCTATTCCCTTCCATCCGCCGAAATTTAATTTTAAAATCAATAAACAATTATAAAATCAATTGAATTAATAAATTTAATTAACTTTATCTGATATATTGTGACCTTGAATTATCAATTAAATTCAAAATAGCAATTCAAGATTTTAAATTTCCATTTTTGATGAAATAAATCATTTACGAGCACTGAAAATATCAACGCTATCTTCGCTATAATTTGCACATTTTCTCTATGTATAGTTATTCATACATATCAAAAAAATCTATTACTATTTCAATTAAGATGCATAATGCAAACACCGATGGTCGCAGAAAAATTAAAACAAGGCCTTTTAAAAAAATAAGCACCACGTAAAAGGGATATAGAACATTCAAATCCTATACTTTTCTGGTTATATGGCCATCGTCATTTCGCAACAATGCGTTGAACACCGCCACTTAAATTACTCTTAAGGCGGATAAATTTCTGGGTAATGAATCAGAATACCGACCAAAAAGCTCCAGCTACCTTTTACTATATCCCAACAACATGTTATGCTGGATGGAGCAGAAAAATATTTAAAAAACGAAAATATCACAAAAATGAACTGTTTCCTTTGAGGTTTCGTATATAGCTGTCATAAACATCTAAGCACTATATTCGAGCATACTACATATCCTTAAAATGTATTAAGAGGGAAAATGAGCCTTTCTTCTAAGTTTGCTACACAAAAAAATTCATCCAAGGGTTTGTTTTATCATAAAAAACATAAAACCCCTTCAGAAACGTCTGTTCAAGATCTACATATAAAATGGTGCAAAAGATTTTCGCCGTTTATATTTTTTTCTTTTGAAAACGTATCTTAAGCCACAATATTGTGGGAACGAGTATTGTTTGATGAAACCACTATTTGGTAACCTATTTAAAAAATCTGGGAACTTTGTTCAACAGCGCTAGATAAACTGAAGAGTATAAGGCAATGTTTTCTAATTATGTGTTTCTGCGCATTGCATTTCAAAGATTTTTATCGTCACTTACATTCAGTCTTGACATTTTCCGTTTTTTGTAGGAAAATAGTACCTACCCTGAAAATGTAGTCTTCAACCTGAAAATTAATAATTGTTTGATGCATGGATAACAACTAGTTTATAATTATTGGGTTTTTATCATCGTATTTTCATAAGAAATACACATATTTAATATGAAATAAAGTTCTTTGCTTTCAGTTATTATTGGTTTCTCTTCAAATACTTCGAAAACCATATGATTTTCTCATCTATTGAATCATGAATTCCATCATTGGTTGAGTTTTTATCTATCTCACAGGACTGTGGGTGATTCGTTTTAAGGACTTCATCATGAAATCCACCCCTTTTGGCGACTGTGGATATAAGAATTGTAGATCTCCAATAAAATGTTCCATTTAGACAATTTTCCATCCGTATCTTATGAAAAGCGTTTAAAATCGTCCTAAGGCCTAAGGCTTAATTTTCGCAAACTTAAACTTCATGGCACCCTTTTAGCTATAGCAATCGATATGATACGTGTATTTCACGACACCAATGGTACTTTTATGTATCTAAATTGGTGAGATACCTCTTTTAAGAGAATTATAGCTATGAACACGGGCTTTTATTTTTAAACCACATACTACTTAGGTAAAAATAATTATCTTCCGTGTATATTGCAAGCAAAATGAAGGCATTTCTGATGAAATGTGAAGTGCTTTAAGGTCAAACTTTCAATTTCACTATCATAATAACACGAAGAATATGACAAAACTAGCAAAAAATTGAGCTTATAAACATGATTTATCTACGTAATATTCCGCGATCTACCGAAAAGGTCTTTGGCAGGGAGTGTCAAGAACCTAACCAAACAGTTAAACTAAATGATTTAAAAAAATAATCTTACAATGGTAATAAGAGTAATTTGTATAATGCTCGCTAAATACGGGGACTCACGAGTAAGTTAGGAGTGAATCCCGGAACAATACTATTGATGCCTTGCGACATCCACTTCCGCGTAGGTTCATATTTATGGGGCTGTAATATCGTTGTCGTTGATATCGGTGTTAGAAGGGTCTGATGCTGGAATTTTGTCCACTATTCCTTCCCCGTCAATATTGGTGCTCTATGATTGACCGAGGTGTGCCCGTTCAATAATGTGCACCAAAGAATGGGCAACACATCAGTACGAAGCATTTCTGACCTGAAGAAGTCGAATGCAAGCGCAGGAGATAAAACTGTTCCGGAAAAATGGTTTTTATGTGGAAGAAGTCTTTGAAGACAACGAGATCTTCTACAAAATCACACTGATAGGGTTTTCACCGGGAAGCTGAAGGATCTCGGCCTAATGGCCCAGAAACTAATCCGGGAAAGAGAGCGTGTAACTTGTATCAGCTCACTCTACGAACAAGCTGCTACGGGCCTCAGCAATTCTCCAAGTGTCTCAGAGGATTCAACCTCACTTGGGTAAAATTATTTTTAAAGCGCTTCTGTCAGGGACGCATTAATATTCCAAGAACTGCTACGCATGGCTAAAACGAACGGAGTTAGGTAGCATAAAGGATCTTGCGATTTTGCTGCTTGCATATTTTTAAAAAGGTAGGAAATTTGTTTCAAGAAAATATCATGGGCGGTGAGGAAATAAAATGACTTTTACACATTCCAAACTGCTTCCAGTAGTATCATTGGGGATATGGATGGCAGAAAATTGTTATACGATGAACTTGGCGCAGTACGGCCAATCGGGTCATATACATTTAAAACTATGATTTTACCATGGGAAAATCCATCCTGATCATCGTTTATAGAATCGTTTATATTTATCATTGCGTAAGTGACAGAGGAAAGAGAAGGTAGTTTTTGGCGGGAACTTTCAGTAAAGAGGCGAATAAATGATTAGAACGGATTGATCTCGACCATAGTAACAAATGGCTCAAAAACCTTAAAGTTAATGAATAAACATTTTTACCTTTGATTTTAACTCTGGGATAAATTATTCATTTTTTCATCAATTTAAGATGATATTCAGTCTAATTTCGGCGAGCTTTATTTGAATTCAACAGTACTAGGTTTTTTGAATATTTTCGTGGAATGGTCAACATAAATTGAAAACCTTTGGGTTTTATTTTCGTGCGAGTGAAAATGATGAAATTAAAATTGTTGAAAGTAGAAATAAACCAAGTATTACAAGGCGAGGGAAGGGGAGGAGAAGGCTATTAAGAGATATTATAAAAGTGAATGCTGGAGATATTCGCAGGAAATTGGATGTAGAAGACTTAAAAAGTTACTTTCAGCTGGTAAGATATAGGGTGGCAAAGATTAACCCTGTTGAACGTCATGAAGAGAGGTAGGGAGCATATGAAACTTAAAAATGATCGATTTTACCGTAGGCTGTCGGGTTGTTTAATATTTTATGTAGTGTCTGGCGAGGTTGGAAGCGTCGAAATCGCTGAGCCCATCAAAAACCAACATACGATCGATAGAGATTGCTGATAGCGATACATTCCAAATGTGATTTATTTGAATAAGTTTCAAAAGACAGAGTTATTCGCCATTTCATATGAATATGTGTAAATATAAAGGTAATTATCCAAATGCTCCACTTCTCTGCAAGTGCTAAATTGCCAATGCGCTGACCGACTTTCCCGAGCAATGATTAAATCTCGTAGGTGTGTGCGCTTGAGGGACTCAATATCCAGAATGCTACTGTTGACTAGTCAATGACGAGAAAAAGTTCATTGTAACATGTCGGCTCTCATATTGGAACATGCTTGGGTCTCGCTCCCATTTTCCTGCGGGGAGTGGGTAAGGGGAGGTGCCCGAGATCCACTCCCGGCCCTCGTTCCTTTGCAACTTCCATTCCCAAACACCCTCCAATGGCCGCCCCTCGCAACTCCCTCCCCTTTTACACTCCCTATTCCCCTACCCTGCCTGCTCCCTTTTCTCTATCGCGCCCCTCCGGCCTCTCGAGCAACCATTCAACGCGAGTTACGTTTAATCAGCCTCCATCCCTCTCTTCACCTCGAGCTCTACCAGGCTTCCTCCGATATCCTTCCCCTCTTGACCCGTGGTCTCGTCTACGCGCTCCCCAATTCTAACTCTCGTCCCAAGGCTTCATCGTTGCGGAAAGAAATATTCCTCCTTTTTTCCCTAACTCCGTAAGAGTTTTCCCTATTTGAAATCGTCATTATCATCAACTGTCTTCAGTGCGATTGGCTTGGCCTATGTCACCCAACGTCTGTATCTCTGTATAATTCTTTATATCGTCTTACCACAGCTGTCTATGCAAAAAAGCGAGTGTAAAAATATGCATGATAAGTATTATTTGCTGACTCCTACTGTTCCCTCGTCGTAGTATCTTTCATATACTGTATATTTAGTCACTACCGGTTTAATATTCCAGCCAGGTTTTCCTTATCTCTTCCAACCATCAATATGGTTTTAAACTTTTAGTGTGGAATTGTTATTCAATGAATAGCTGACTTCTTTCATTTATTTCTAACGCCTGTGTTCTCTTTTTTAGAATTATGCGGAGAATGCGTTCTGATAATAATAGAGCATATTTTATTTTAAAGCAAAATATTTATAATTTTAGGAGGATATTTCCAATCGCAGAAAATACTTTTTCACATAATTAAAAACAAAAACAATTTCTCATTGACTTCTCTAGTTTGAGTTGGCTTATCCTTGTGAAGAGCAATACCAAGTTTTCTACAAGCCATTTAATCCTTTTTAGAATTATGTTTTGAATATAACCCAGTGTTTTCCATAATGGGTATTCCCTCAGGTGCCAATTCATGCCATGGAAACCTAAATTTTGCATTTAAATAATATATGAATCACTAAAATATTTGCATTTTCATTGAAGTTTCATTTTAACCAAAGTATAGTTTGTTTAGCATGGAAACTTACCGTAGAGTGGCACAAACTCCCTCTCTTTCTCTCTGAGTTTTTATGTCTAAAATTATATCTCGTCATTTTTCTTAAAAACAGTAGGAACACGAATTACATACCTCTCATGAATATTAGGCTTTCCATCAACTGATATAACAAGTAAACACTTTTAAGGAAAACTTGCTGAATATTGTTTCACCTCTAAATATGTCACATGGTACCGTGTAGCACAATTTTTTGTTGGCTGAATCAGACGAGTTCAGTGAGAACCGTTATAACTTATTTGCTGCATGAGATCAGCGTCGAAAGTGCTTGGAATGGCCATTCTCTCTATTGTTCCCTTTTACACCCTCCAATTGTGACTTTCCACTTGCAGTGTCAATGCAATATCCCTTTTGAAAGATAGACCCCGCTTTCAAATGCAATCTCTGGTTCAAGGCTAGTATTGACGGTTCCCTTCCAATTTCTCATCGGAACGCTAAGTCTTCATTACTTCTCACTCGGTTCCCGCGCAGATCCAACTCCCTTTACTCCATTCATCCATGCACCACATTAAATGGATCCCCTCTCATGTTTGCCCTTTACTATTGGGGTCTTCATCCAAAATCCTTGGTGAAGTAATTATACCGGGTACCATTAGACAAGGCATCAGTAGGCTCAAAGCGTAAAGACTAGGATAGTTCATAAAATCCTCAAATATAAAATACAGTAAAAATTCTATCAAATGCATTATTTTCTTTCTGACTCATAATTAGAATCTAGAATTATCGAAATTCTAATTTTGTTTCAATTTTAAATTTAGTGTCTTTTTTGAAGAAAATCAATTTCAATACGTTTCAACCTTAAATTCAATGTGTTACATAAAAAAATAACATGCACCTATCAATAATATCCTGTGAACTTGTGAGGCAGTAGTCTACAGAGCTCCATTGAGCAGGAACCAGATTGCATTTGGAGTACTTTAGCCGTGCAATCATTTGAACGTACCTTGAGAACTTGCTTTCAGTCTTCATACATTAGTATATGAAATGAGTTTCTCTTTCAGGTCGTGCTGGGATAAGGAATTTTAAATTAGAATATTGTTACATTGTAACGAAACCCTGGTCGTGAAAAATAAGTCTAATGGGAATTGCAAAGTCAGACTTAATTCATTTAATATGAAAGACTCCCACCAGGTAACGACTTGGAATAATGTCTCATTAAACTTACTCTCGTGCAAATGAATTAATGGGAGAGCTAAGGGGATATTTTACTTTTAATTATTTTCCGGTATTCTAGAAAATAAATTGATAAAAACGAGGCAGAACAATTAAGTCTATATATGCAAAGGAAACACGCTCTTTTCTAAGAAAAAATGTTACAAACGGACAAAAAGTATCACAGGGTTGTTTGAAAACTTGTGAGCCATTCATTGCAAAAAGAATATATAAACCGAAAAACCTGAAGAACCATTGAAATAATACGAATTTTACTCTGAAAAAGGAGATGAATCTAATTGAATGTTGCATTTATGAAACAGACTACAGTGAAAAGCATATAACAGTTAGCAAAACAGGTGTCTCTCCAATGATTAAGTCACGGTCATAACAGGAAAAAGTATTAGTAAATTAAAATATATAAATACAGTACCTGTATATATGTATTTGTGGTCTACAGGGTGCTAATAGTTGCCATTATTTGAGCATGCGATTTTCTCAACACAAGGAATAAATCCTATGAGCCCTGATTTGGTATAACGAGAACAATAGAGAATATTTTATCTAATTCGTATTTTTAAACGCAATTAAATTTAATGTAAGGACTCTATCCATTATAATATATTTGTCTGTTTCAATAGAAGGTATTATTATCATCATCCTTGGTCTGACTGGAGTTACATATTACGCGTTCAATCATATCTATAGTTAATGGGTTACCTTTTCATGTCTGCATATTTGCAGATTATTTCACGTGAAGCATTAAATTTTCCATTTCTAGTTTGGACTGTTTTTCTGAATCCTTTCATGTATTCTCCTCTCTTTCCTTCCCTAACTTTATTCCAGTAAAATGAAGTATTAAAAATGCCTTAATAATAATAATTTTTTAAAATATTTTCGTCGTTCTCCCCTCTTTTCAGAGAACTTCATTAGGCGCTCGAGTCGACCGTCAAAACTTCCATTTAATCCTTGTACTACTATTTTATCCTCAATTTCCTTTCTTATTCCCTTTTCTGCTGCCCCGGTTCATATATCGAGAGAGATGTCTCCATATTTATGTGCCCGGCAGAGGTTTTTGAAGGTCAAAGATGAAATTATTTTTCATTTGGAATCTTATTTAAATACAATTGTAAATTATAGTCTAAATTGAATTTGACGTATTTAATTTTAATTTAAAAACTAAATTTAGCGATGGTAAGCCAGGAATAATGATATTACTTGTTCCAGACGGTAAACCACGAAAAACAGCAATTTTAGAAGTTTCTCACGCTACTTAAAATCTCTGCATGAATATCTAACTACTGTGATCAAGTGTAGTGATCAGATATTATCCGTAACGAATATCGATCACTTTCGGTGCTTGAGCTTTGTTGCTCAGACACAATTTAACAAGTAGACAAGACTAAAAGTAAACTAGGCAACCACTTTTGATCAAAGTATCCACTGAAATTCCCTAACCGCCTAAACGTAATTTCACAGGAGATTGAAAGACTATCTGTCTAAAAAAACTGAAAGGTTGTTTGTCTCATAATTCTGCACCCATGTTAATTTCAGAACGTTTTGTAATTTTCGAGCATAAGTAATCAAATACATAACCGATTTCGACGCTTTTTGATAACAACAGAAAATTAAAAAAAAGGTTGTGTAAGTTTCCGTGCATAAAACAACTTTAAAATTATTCCTTATCCCAAATTATAATTTATCGTCATTAATATAAAAATCCAAGCATTGAACTTGCGAATAATTTGGAATAAAAGGTTCGTGAATTTTTTGAGACACAAATCTGCAATTCGTGATTTATTTGAATTTTTAGGGAGCAAGTTTGAAATACAACAGTCGAAATATTTAAAATGTTTTCAAAAATGCGACAATAATTCTATACTTGCCAACCGCTCGGTGGATATCACGCAAACATTTGATTCTATCTTGGATATTTTACATGTTTGGGAAGGGTGTAGAAATCTGGATTTTAAAAAAATATAAGATTTTACATGAAGAAATGGAAAGAATACCATGAAGTGCATAAAATCTAGCAAACATTTTGATGTATATTGTTCCCCTTTCTCCTTTGCTTCACTCCAGCACTTCCAAAATTGAATCCCAAGAGCTTATCTTCGTTAAATCCAATACTTTTTCTACGTGAAGTATCCAAACTTCTAGGGCGCCCACCCTTTCCCCACCCATCCGTTTCTCTTCTCACGGTTATATAAGTTAGACGCCATTGATTGTAAACTTTTTACTCATGATTAAAAAGGCACACAATCACATAGATTGATGAATGTTCACTTTCCTCAAAGAGGATTACTAATAATACTACCTTGATCAAAAGGTTCCCGGAATAACCACCGTGTGGCGCTCCCATCGTTCCGATTTGAGTTCTGTTTTTTTGGTAAATTGGTACATCTGTTGTTGATATTCCCTTTAAATCTTAGTGTCATAACTTGACATTTGCAAAAGTTACGGTCGGTTTTCGGTATGTCCATCAGTGCTTCCTGCGATTTTTCCATTACTTCCTCTCGGCTGCTAAAACGCGTTCCCCGTAATGGTTTTTTAACTCGATTGAACAGAAAGAAGTCACAGGGAGCCAAATCAGGTGAATTCGGTGGCTGTTGGATGGTATTTGTTGCATTTTTCGTCAAAAAATTACGAATAATGATAGCACTGTGCGACGGTGCGTTATCATGGTGCAAAATCCACGAGTTTTCTGCCCACATTTCTGGTCTCTTTCGGCGAATTGCTTCACGCAAACGTCTCATAACGCCCAAATAATACTCTTTGTTTACTGTCTGGCCTTCTGGCAAAAATTCATGATGCACTACACCGTTGTAATCCATGAAAACCGTCAGCATTGCCTTCTTTTTTGACTGAAAACGACGTGGTTTTTTTGGTCTCGGCTCATTTGGTGAACGCCATTCACTTGCCTGATGTCTGGATTGCGTGTCGTACTCATAAAGCCACGTCTCGTCTCCAGTAATGATCCTTTTGATGAATGTGGGATCGGATTCAGCCTCGCAAATCATGTCTTTTGCGACGTCAACACGGTCTCTTTTTGGCATGAAATTGAGGTCTTTTGGCACCAACTTTGCTGCTACACGACGGAAACCCAAATCATTAACCACAATGTCTTGGGCGGATCCATAGGCAATGTTCAAGTCCTCCGCTATTTCTCTGATGGTTAATTTGCGGTTATTGACCAACATTTCTTTTACTTTATCAATTTTTTCACCGACTTTCGATGTCGATGGTCTGCCACTGCGTTCATCATCTTCGATTGACTTACGACCACGTCTGAACCGCTCGTGCCACTGGTAAACGACCGTTTTTTTTAGAGAATCGTTGCCGAAACACTTTTCCAACATTTCCAACGTCCGTGCGTCACTAAATCCGTTTTTTACGCAAAATTTAATACAAGTTCGTTGTTGCAAATTTAAATCCATTTCTGAAATTGTAAAAAATCGCCAACACACACAGAGATAGATGTACTCTTGGCTACGTAACTTTTGCAAATGTCAAGTTATGACACTAAGATTTAAAGGGAATATCAACAACAGATGTACCAATTTAACAAAAAAAACAGAACTCAAATCGGAACGATGGGAGCGCAACACGGTGGTTATTCCGGGAACTTTTTGTTCAACGTAGTATTTACCATGCGGGTGAGAGACGTTTTTCGTCCCAACCAGTTCCGTTACAAGACTGAGCACTTTTCAGTCTGTTAAACGTAACACGATTATGTAACGCGAGTCAAAATTCCACCTCAGAGAAAATTGAAGAATGAGAAAGATCCCCGAAAAGACGGTTGTGGAATACAGTATTTATTTTAGCTTGAAATTCTTTAATGTTTCCAAATGGTAATCACATGTAAAAGAGTAGGATTCAGTTCTTGGGTGGGAAGGCGATAAAATTCAGGTAGGCGGGGAAGGATTTTAAGCAATGATCCCCCTATCCCGTTTAACACTTAAGAGGGCTCCGCGAAACGTTAGACTTGAAAAACCATCCTTCCGATTCGTGTTGTCTCAGGGTTTTCTAAATATAGTCAAAAAAAATAAGAGGAGGACGAGTCCGTCAATGGAGGACGGGGGGTTGCTTTCGAGAATCGATTCCCCACTTTCATTCAATATCCTCCCTTTCCACTTCCTCCCCCTCCCACCCACCGACGTAATACATCTCCCCTTTCCCCTCTATTCCGTCTACCCATCCTCTTACACCATTTCCCGCCCCTCTCCTATCTTTATATCTGCGTCACTCAGCTTTCTTCCCCCATTCCTTCTCTTCTCATTCAATCCTTCCGAATCTTGCTTTCTTTTTCCTTTCCACCTATCTCTCTCCTCGCCTCTCCACTCCTGTCTTTCACCTTCAACTCTTTCATCCATCTCAAATCCTCCCTCCCAGTTTCGTCTTATCTTCTCTGGCGGTAGATATGGTGTTGTGGATAGTGTAACGGCCTCCTCGACGCCCACGACCGGCATTTGATTTGAGTCGGCGGGGGATGAGGAGTGTGACAGAAGTTTCCTCGAGAGATTCAACATCTCCGAGTCCCGCGTGGGTACTGTCGTGTGCAGGTTACGTTTAAGGGCATCTGTTGTCGACGTCGAAGAGTCTATTAGGAAATCCCGGCGCGGATATCGAGTGTAACAGCCGGCATCGTTGTCGTATTTCTCCGTGTGAACATTGTTGTACTCCTCGTACCGAAGGCCGTGAGGTGCAATATTTGACAGTGGAGTACAGCCTTCAATTCACAACGATTCAAATACGCCATCAAAATATCTCGAAATTCGCTGCAAAAGTGTGTGGCGGCGGGTTGTAGGGAATTAGTCATGAACCAACCAGAAATATAAATTTATGTGGACATTTAAATTTAATAAAGTGAAATCGAGATTAAGGGGCCAACGGGGCTAAATGTGATTTTTGTGGAAAAATTTGTTGGCCATAAATCCTGGTTGAATTTATATATCTGCGTATATTTATTATTATTATTAACGAAGTATAGACAAATAAATTGGGCTCTCCATAGTTTTAAATCAATCATAGAAAATAAAAGTTCTGATTTTTACAACGTTTTCAGGAGTCACAGATTACACTGCTAGGGATTACTAAACTTTTATTGACAATGATATTCCAGCTTTCACTAGCATCATTGACAAAAACTGTGATACCTCAAAATGTACATTTCTATGGGAACACTTTCCCGTCGATACTAAATCCCCTACCAATTCACCAAACGGAGCAGAAAGCTTAGATTTCAAACAAATATTCAGGCTGCTTCGATGCTCTTGGAAAAGATCCTCGTCCACCGTTTCATAGGTAAACCACCTACCAACTAATTATGAATTGGTGCAGTTACCAGTCTAAAAATCTAATAATTCAAATTCGCAAAATCCTTGTGTTTAAAATGACCACCGTTTTTAAATTTGTATTTTACAAACCAAAAAATTCAAATAGACTAGGAAATTATTTCCGGACCTCGCGCCAAGATATCATAATCATGAATTCAGCCATTTAGCACAAACAAAAACTACAGTTATGCTAATCTTTTTTATCGTGAAATGGTACCTATCTTGCCGATCCAATCAGTGAATCATTAGAGAAGGGTCATTTTTTTAATATAAAATATCCTTGCTTCGCAATATGCGAACAGGATAAATATATTAAAGGATAGAATTATTTTCATCCACGTCCATTTTATACAATGTAACTCAGGACACTGTAGGTTAGCACATTTAGATATTTTACCCCTTCTTCTCCTTTTCAAATATCTTATATAATTCTCAGTTCTCTCACCTTAAAAAAGTATCTCTGGTCCTCCATTCTGCTATATATTAAACTCGAAAATAAATTTATGAATAAATATCCCCACATAAAAAACAAAACGGGTATTCACTCTGCGTTGCGTTGTATTCGGTTACCGCGAGTGACAATATTTCACCAATAATTTCACTGCTGTATTAACTCCCGAATTCTATGAGCCCAATAGACCTTCTTCGTGACATTTTATTCAATGCGTTTTCGTCTCCGCATTATATCCTTTCTTTCTTCTTCCTCGATTCGACTTTCTGCTTCTCATCTTTCTTTCTTCCTTCACTCAATTCCATGACATACCCATAACCGCATATCTGAGCCTCTTCGCGGGTGCTCTCCGCGCTGGTACTTTGGGAACAAATATGACGCCTCAGTCATGAAAGTATTCAGAAAATCGTTGGAAAACGTCTGATCGGGAAACTTCTTATCTTCTTTTTTGGCCATTTTACGCCTTTTTATGATGCCCCCCATCATCGTTTGACACTACTGCATTCAAAAAGAAATAAAATAGGGAGATTGTGAAAACAATTTCGTCATAAAATACGATTACCGCTATTAATTTTCCTTTCCCTTTTTTATACCATTTTTTTATCGAAGTTCTCCCTCTTTGATGGGCTATATGAAATTCATTGCAACTAGTTTGATGACATCATCGCGCGCCAAACTATCGGGGTGAACGCCGAACTCTCGACCGATCTGCTTATGCGGGATGCAGACTTTAAGTTGCTTGATCGATTCGCTTTACAAATTTTAAAGGTTCAATCGTTTTTTTTCCATAAAGGGCTGAGTGAAATAGTGCGAGCGAAGTGAACCTATCGCCCGGGCTCTCTTGCGCAAATAATGAGGAAGCGGGTAAAACAAACAGGGGAGCCCGCGTGTGTGTGAGATGCCCGTCCTTCCTTCGCGCCCCTCCCGTGCCATTATCTCCCTCTCACCCTTCCGCCAACTCCTTTCTCCACCCCAATGTTTCTCCTGATCTTCCTTACACCTCCTCTCTTCCCAGGACCATCCCCCACTTGCCTCCTCCCAATGCCACCCTCTCACCCCCGCTTCCCCATACGTTACCCTCCCCATCCCTCCGATCCAGTCCGCGCCGTTTCCAATTTTCGCCGCTGGAAGCGCTCGTTGACTGATTCCAGCTCTTCCACTCCCCTATTCCCCATCCCTCAGAAGGAGAACCACTCAAGTCTCCTTCTTTGCTTCCCCCATGTGCTCTCTCAGCGACTTTTTGCATCGACGAGGCAAAAGCACGCTCTTCTTCCCTCGCCTCTTCATACTCTCTCTCTCTCTCTCTCTCTCTCTCTCCCTCCCTCCCTTTCTTTCTCCCTCCCGTCCGTGCAGCTAATCTTTCATCCATCGCCCTTCCATCCCCGCCCCATACCAGAAAGAAAACCCTCCTCCTCCTTTTCCGCCTTTGTCCTCATCCAGTCTTTGGCTGTCAGTGAGAAGGGGGGGAGAGGAGGGTGCCTTTGTCACCGAGGAGAAAGGTGGGGCGGGAGGGCAGCTTGGGAGGAGGACATAAAGGAGGGTACCTTCTTTCCCCTTTTATGACCCTATCCACCCCACCCCTTCCCCGCTATTCCCTTCCCCGTAGTGTTCCTCCTCCCCGTTCGGCGCACTCTCCATATGCTCTCTTATCTCATTCAATCCATACCCTATACCAGTCGAATCTCTTCTCCTCCCCCATCTTCCTCTACGTCCTACGCTTCAGATACGGGTCGGCTCCTTTTATTCTCGAGTTCGCACGTTCTTCTCATTGATTCCCCAACTCTTCTCCTGATTTCGCTCCTCTCCTATCGAGTTTTCTAGTGATCTCCGAGAAATTTCCTTTTTTTTTTAGCCCGTTGGGAACTTCTCGAGTTTTTAGGAGAAAAAATGTTCTCCCCCAAGGGAAAAAGTGTTTAATTTGGTGAGGATTTTTTTTATGGCCCACACCTCTCGCAAAATTCCGCTGCAATTTGTACCGCGCACACGTTAGCGGCAACTCGTTTCCGTAAAATATTTCCCCAATGCCTGGGAACGGAGCCTTGAGATATTTTTCCTTTAATTTCGTTTTACAATACCATAAGGGGAGGAGGGAAAATTTTAAGTCCATTATTATTATTGCAAACTAAGCAGTTCACCAAAAGTCAGGTCATTAAAATTTCCACAGTATCTGTTAATTTATTTGGAGTAGCAAGTTTCCCATCTCCTGTCGTTTTTGGGGCATCTCCCAGAATTCTTCATATTGAAAAGCGTGGCTGAGTTTAATTTTTGTTTTAAATGTGGATTGTACGGAACTATTGATGGATAATAATAAGTTACGAGGAAAGGTCGTAATATTTAATTCCGTGATCCCCTTCACAGAGGTATCATAATCTTTTTTTCTAGTGTATGTGAGCTATGTGGTTTTAACATGCAACGTTATCTTACCTAATACACAGGTATTTCCTTAAAGAATAATTTTTTTCATAACCTCTTACGCTGAAAGAGGTGCAAGTCGTGTGCTATCGTAAGTATAATATGCCCAAGCCATCCGCTGTGATTTGATTGCCGCATGGGATGAGCATCCGAGGTGGGGAGGATTTTCATACTCACGATGCCCTTCACTGCACAAACCGTGTTCCGGAGGCTTACCGACGAAAGTGGCTTTCTCGAGCGGCCGATGCGCCATCCTTGGCCCTTCATCGCTTCACGGTGCCCCACTTTCTGCTCCCCGAGCATGAGTCATGCGAGGTAACGAATAT
This sequence comes from Hetaerina americana, assembly GCF_022747635.1. Lineage (NCBI taxonomy): Eukaryota > Metazoa > Arthropoda > Insecta > Odonata > Calopterygidae > Hetaerina > Hetaerina americana. Next base: position 47,748,209 of record NW_027286070.1, read on the forward strand.
CCCGGAGTCCACGGACTGGATGACCAAATACCACGGGGTTGACTTAACGAGGTAAATAATTCATCGGAATTCGTTGCACTATGATTGAAAATGTGTCTCAGAAGTTAAATATTTCAGTTTTAAAAATTGTTTTATAAAAACCATTGCATCCTTTTTGCAAGGAGAGATATATGAAGGGGCTAAGAAACGCGTCGCAATATCTCGTAATTAAATTATCAGTCATGAGAAAATCTCGGTACGGGGGTACGTAACAGTTAAAACACATTTTTATCGCTACCGCAATGGAATTTTTGTTATTTATCTGTATTTCAAGGCTGAAAATTTTAAAGGAACCAGGGAAACGCTGAATAGATGCTTTTGAGATCGTGCAATGGAGGCAAACGAATCCATCTTGGACTCTCCCAGCGCGAAACTATGCTTAGGTTAAAATTTCCTATTATTTTCATGCAAGTCACCGAGGTTTACCTGATCTTAATATTTGAATCCAGAAGTTACGACTAGAACTTTAATCATGTTTATGAACATAATGATTTGATTTCTATCCCGATATTATTAATTTGATTCAATATATTCAAGGTATTTTTTGGATGGTGCCAAACGGCTATTGTCTTTCACGTGTTACGAGAGCTTTCCTTTGCTTACCGCACCGTCTTTAGCTCGCCGTAACTTTCACCTGCCTTCATGCTCTCTGCCACCTATTCTCTTCCATCCTCTACCAGGCTTATCCTTAATATTCGACTACCTTTAAACCTTTTCTCCGCTACTTTTTTTGCTTTTTTCGATATACCCCTAAAAACTTTATCTCTTTTCCCTCAATATTTAAAGTTTTAACTTTTTGGTTCCTGTTTGTCTATCTGCAATGTTAAATAAAATCTACAGATATCTTTGACTGATTATTATTATTATTAGGTAATCTACCGGTTAAGGTAGGTTTTTGGATGGACATAATTACTAATTAAATAATTAGAGACCCCTAGAAAAACACAACATCCTACTTTACATCAGGTCCCTCTTCAGCTCTGAGTACTTTCTTCCTCCCTTCATCCCGTCCAACATCCCTATCCTGTTCCTTTCCTTTCCTCGTTTGCCTAACATTCTCCCCTCAATTACAGTCTTCAACATCCCGCTGCCGGTCAATACCCCCTTCACTGTATAGTCCATCATGTTAATCTTGGGAATGATAATTGAGGTGGCTTCCCGTTGCCTTCCTCAATAGTGTTTTTAACGTGACACCATCACTTACCGGCCGCCCCACTGCGGTCAGACGCTATTGCAGCCGCCTCACTGAGGAACAGACGCTGCGTGGACTACCTTTCGTCTGGCTCCTAACCTTCGACCTATCTGGCATGGGTGACCCTACCAGGAGCAATCATTATTACTCCCGCCAGCACAGGTCTAGGGGTCATCGGAACGCACAAGCCCTTCCACCACGTCAATGTTGTAGTCCGGGGAGGGGCTTTGACTGATATTTCCCCAAAAAAATGAAATGAATAAATTACAATTATAAAATTTATTTGCATTATAAAAGGCTGAATTAATTATCATTCAACACATCATTGAAAGTTGAGGCTATGTTTATTTAGTTATTTATTCAGTATTAGTCCGAAAACAGCACATTTTGGCCTTTACATCGAACTATTAACAACGATAACAATGGTCACATTCACAACGTTTCGACAACACACGTTGCTCTCGGTGACAAAATATCGATCGGCCCACCTCAAGAGAATCAGAGCGTTACTTTGTCCGTAAGTCATAAGCGGGCACCTTAATTTAACGCTGAAGAAATTAGGGTAGGTCTACCGGGTGAGTAACGTTGACGAATGAATTTCGGGAGATTTAGAGTAGCGTATGTCTCAAAGCGGCCTTCTGTTCTTTATGCTGTCGCAAGAAAATTTTCTTGCAGAGGCTAATGAAGATCATCGCCCGGTATCCTTGGCTCAAGAATTTTGCGCTCTTGAAAAAATTCCCCGTCGAAATAATTTGTCATTCTACCGCTTCTGCACTCGCAAAATGAAGAAGTAGACCATCCTTTCTGATGCCGTTGGAAATGCGGTCCGCTCTTTCTTGCTCCTCAATGCCCCTCCGAGTCGCTTTGCCGAAGAGAGTGGCCTAATTTTGTCACTCGAACTCTTCATATCACCCCTGTCTCTCTTAAGACTCATTATTCTCCTCCACCCTCTCCTGTTTCCCTCTTCCTCATCTCTCTCCATCCCTCCGCTTCCCACCTCCCCACCTCGGGAGAGTATTCCTCCGGTACGGACCGCTCTTTCACTTGCTGTTGCAGCAGCCGGTCGAGTCGTGGTCTTTTCTAGGGAAAGCACTCACGTCGCTCGCTGGGGTGCACTTCATCTTTTCACCTCTCGAAGACTTTGGTTTTGTGGCAGCGACCGTAAGGGTAACTAAGAGATGACGGCGTTTGATGCTCCCCCTTTTTTCTTTTTATTACGTGGCAGATGTCTTTCAAGGAGGGTGGGCTTTGAGCAAGTGCGGGCGAGGATCATCACTGTTTTTCATTCTAACGTGCAGTTAACGAGTTGAGAAATTAATCAATCAGTTGCATTTTCAAGAGATCTCATTCCGAGCTTGCGTAATAATTTCCATGTGCTCATTATTTCAATCTTTCAATCAATCACAATCTTTCTCAATATTAAGAGACCATTTCATCTCAATTTCCCGCAGATAAAGACATCTAGCATCTTACTTACTGAAAAATTAAAAATTCCCAAAATCTATGTTAACTATTCTAGAAAATATTTTTTAACACTACTGTTTCGTGTTACGATTCTTTCTATTTGTATTTCTGAATTTATGTAGAAATTTGAATAATTCCTCGTTAGTTAACGTAGAAAAAATGTTATCATACTGAATGATAGATAAATGAAGCCACATCAACGTTTAGGCCTGAATTAGCTGCTGTTTTTGTTAGTGAATTGGAAGATTCTAGTTTAGTTCTTTGCAGATAAAATCACTTTTGTCAACATTGCTTTTGCCGTGTGCCGTGGGTAATAAGGTGCACATTGCATCTTACTAATGGAAAAAAGTGCATCTTATTATTTTTGCAATTCTATTTAATGGGGTAAAGAGAAAGTCTATGCAGGAAAGGATGTGAGACATTATTTAAAAAACGAAATTAAGTACCTTGTTGACACTCTAAGCTAGACTGGGAAGCTTAGACTAACCATTTCTGGGTATCAATACCAGCATTGGACCAAATGCGAATAGCATGTGAAATATAGTATTAAAATTGTGAAGGAAATATAGTAGAATCCTTAGTTTAACCCTACTTTGATTATGCTACCAACATTTTGTAATTTGGTACATACAGCTCTACAAATTACAAAAGTCTTTGCCCATCTACAGGTATATATATCCATTTATGCCGCTCGAATAATGACGTTTCAATTAACACGTGAAAAAGAAGAATAATTGACTTTTACTATGGAATGCCAAATCATTCTCTATCCAATCTTGTATATAATTTTGGAATTTATGAGTTTTCCGCCCTAGGTTTTAGGTGTTTTTGCCATTTAAATAACAAGATTTGTTAATGATATTATCGGTAACTTATACCAAGTATAATGCCTGAAAAAGTTCATGCGAAGGATCTTTGATACACTTAAGGTTTTGTTTATCCTATTTTTTACGATAGTGAATTACAAGATTACTGTGTCCATAATATCGGAATGAATGCTTGCGTGCTCTATCATACTTTGCTGAAGTGACCAAAAACATAAATACGAAGGTGATCCCACAAGTACCCAGCCTGATCATAGGATCACGGAAGTTGTTTGAAAAATATCACTGCATTATAAAGTATGCAATCTATAAAGCATATATTTCAAGTTTGAAGACGCCATGTTGTTTAGAATTTGTTTGGCAGCCATCAATAGTGAACGTTTTCAGTGAATTTGTGAAAATGGAGAAAATTGGTCATCTTTATGTGATACAATACTTTTATTTGAAACGCCTCAGCGCAACCAATATAAAAGCTGAAGTGGATTCTATTCCGGGTGAGTCTGCTCCCTCGTTTACAACAGTAAAATATTAAGTAGCAGGGTTTAAACGAGACCGTACGAGCTGTCAAGACGAGCATGGCATTGATCGGCCAAATGATGTGACGAATCCAGAAACGGTGAAGAAAATCCACAAAGTGATACTGGAATATCGTCAACTGAAAGTAGGCGAGCTAGTAGAAATAGAAGGCATTTCAAAAAGGGCGGTACATTGCATGATAACTGAAAATTTGGACATGAGAAAGCTGTGTGTAAGATGTGTGCCGCGTTTGCTTACACTCGAGCAAAACCAGTTTCGAGAAGATGTTTCAATTGAGTGTTTAGCAAAGTTACACAGCAGCAAAGCAAAATGAATTCTTGCACCGTTTCATAACCAGGGATGAAACATGGGTACATTACATCACACCCGAGGCAAAAGAACAATCATAACAATGAATTAAAAAGGGAGAACCGACTCCAAAGAAGGCGAAGACCGTTTTATCATCGGGCAAGGTAATGGCATCGGTATTTTGGGATGCGCGTGGGATAATTTACATTGACTATCTTGAATACGATGATGGCTGGGAGGAACAAAAAATGTTTTTTCCAAAATTAATTATGCGTCTAGTAAACTTCATGTCCCTCTAAGTTCAAATTATTATTTTCAGGGTTTCGTCGCATATTGTGAGGTATTTTCAAAATCTCTATTGTTTACCTGTTTATTGTTTTGTGTTGCGTAGTTAATGTCACGCTTTTCGTAATTTTACCTGCCATAACCCTGGAGAACAAAAGATTTCCCGGTGATTTCATACTCTAATCCGGTGAACTAGGGGTTCATTTTGTGTGAAACGGATGAATATCTAGAGGGAATACTATGCCGATAATATTCCTAAAATAGTAGTGCATATTTCGGATTTTATGGCGCCTAACCCTTTTTTCAGATATTGCACTTAATAGCGGGTTGGAATTCATTGCATATTTTTGCCTGGCAAGAATAAGCTCATTAAATTAAATGAAACTAACCACGTTAAAGTCATGAAGTTTCGTCATTCTCCTGCAGTTAGTTCCTTTCATCAATTACGCCATAATGTAACTTGATACCACCTTCCCGGCTTCTGCCATTATTCTCCTCTTTCCCCGCATCATTGTACACTTTGCGCCTTAATCCAGCTCCTCCTCCATCTCACTTCCGCTATTCCTCACGCTCACCTTCCCATCGTCCTATGCACCATGTAGCCCTCCCCTGGTCTCTTCTTTCGGTCACTTCAACAGTAGGTGTCATTAAGGAGTCCTTTTGTGCCTTTCGGATGTAAAGTCCCTTTAATAATCCTTTATCTTTTTTGTGCTCTAGAATGTGAGCATAATCCTCAGTTGGAAGCCACGAGGAAGAGATAGGTAATGGGATGGGATTCTTTTATTCAATATTCTTCCTCGTATTCGCCAAGCTCGTCCCTTATGCTATTTTTTTATTTCAGAGAGGTCATCTAAATAGTTGTGTGAAGTTATGCATTGAGTTTTAAGTATGATCTTTCAATTGCACTTTTATCTTTCCTAAAAAATTGCATAAGTTTGGAATATATGTTAGTCTAATTTCGCTGGTATTTAGAGGTGACACCTTTGCAGGACTCCGTTCTCGTATAGCTCCGAGTAGTTTTCAAAGGTTTTCTCATTTTTTTCACCATAAGAGCACTCATTACATGCTGCCTCTTAAAATAATAATTAGTTGCATACCCCCGACAGCTTTTCCTTGTGCTGTTAACATTTTTGTGTAGAGATTAAGAGTTAATTGAAAATGACTTTCTTAGTTTTTATGATTGATTTGATCTACATATTTAGTCTCTTAGGTATCTGTAATGTTCCTACGTAGCCTGGGCGTTGTTTAATCATGCCACTATTTAGGTTATTCTGGCAATATAGTGGCTTGCTTCTCTTGGTTTCCTCGATCGGATAGACTGAAGCTCAAATGTAATCGTTATCTATAGTATTTCCCTAATACTCTTTTTATTTTCTGTAATGTACAAGAAAGGATTAGTGATGCGAGAAAAACCTTCTATATCCATTAAATAGTAGAATTAGCAAAGAGAAAATATGATAAATAGACACGAATAAGATAACATGGTGGGTTGATGTAAGGAAAGTTACTCAAAACCAGGGAAAATAGAAAAAGTGGAAGAACTTTGCTGCCGAGCAGCAGGGTCGATTGCCATTGAAGAAGCAAGTGGGAGGTCCTGTTAAACAAAGTAGGGCAAATGCAAATTGTTTTCCGTTTAAAGTAGTAACTACTTACGGCAAACAACAACAGCCTTAGCATATGTAAAAGGCTCATTAAAACTTGTTTATGAAGATTACTTTTTCTTAGAAGGAGATGAGTACGGTGACGACAAAAGGGGTAAGGGATAGAGGCGATGTTTACGTGTCTGGTTCACTTGAAGAATGGAAATAGAATAGAATGGTCGACCTCACCAAAGGTCTTAATAGAAAGTACTTTGAAGGGAAAAACAACAGGAAAAGGCGAAGGCAGAATAAAGAGAAGCAGCTAATGGAAGATATTATCATATGAAATTAGGAAGGACCAAAGAGACTCACAGGAAACATGTTAGTATGCATGGGCATAACACAAAAAATGCTCTAAGTTTGCAACCTATGGTGTTGCTCAGTGATTACTATCTGCCTTCCTTCTGTGTCCAGGTTGCTCATGTTTTGCCAGCATAATAAAATTTAAATTGGGTATAAGTGTTGTAAAAGCATGGAATTTTAGTTCCCTTTCGCACATTCCAGAAGCGTGAAATAATTTGATTTTAATGCGGGATTTTTTCAAAATTATCTCTCTTATTTAGAGGTGTTTCTCGCCCCATTGACCACAAGTTTGACTCTAGGGAAGGGATTGCCTACTCCAGGGATTCATAAAGATGTACTGTTGGGAGGAATAAGGATTTGCCTAGTTACGCCGACGGGTAGGCTCCAGACGAAAGATTTTCTGAGCAGCGTCTGCTTTCAGTGATGCGGTTACAAATGCGCCTGAGCCAATTGGAGCTGTTATTTGAGTGATAATGTCATGTTAAAAACTCTATTGATGATACCAACGGCAAACCAACATGAATTATATGCATAAAAAACAAATAATGTATAATTTAATTTGAAACACAAACAGTAAAGGTTTTATCTCATAAAAGTTCGAATCATATATCCAGAAATAATATCGGGACACAATTTTGGCAGAATTCCTAACTATAGTGATATGGACCGTAAAGGATGTAAAATAATGTAAAAAAATTAAAATTCACCAAATTACCTCTAAAGAGAGTTTGTACTCTGAAAGTTATAATGAGTGCGATTGATACGCTATATTTCTCGTCATTCGTCGTTCATAAAATGTCTTTGAATATTCTACATGAAAAATTAATACTTATAAACAAATTATTTTTGTGCTCTTAATTTCACTTTATCTGTTGGGGGTATGTATTTATAGTCCCTTTAATTTCAAATTTGTCATCGTGAATGAGTAAACATGGCATCTTGAATGGAATTTCTGGCAATATTTGACACGTTTTACAGTTTAAATTTGAAGTCACATTTTGCAGAAAAAAACTACTCTGTATTATATTAAAAGCAGATAAAAATTAGCCATTTTCGGGATACATATTTAGATATAAACACATGTCAGTTGAATATGATATAATGATTGATTTTTACAAACAATGAATATCAATTTCTTCAAAAAATTGAGAGCTTACTTTGCAACAGCGAATCATTTTCACCAAAATATCTAATTGCATGGTGCAAAATATCTAAGTTTGCATTTGAAAAATAATATATAAAGTATAATTTTATGCACGTATATATATGGACAAAATTTGATCCCTGGATTAGAATGAGATAATATGGTCTTATAGCCGAAGCTGTTGCGTGTTTGGCCGATAGTCTAGGGTGGGGGTGGCCGAACCTAAGCCACGCGTACCCAAAGTGGACGCAGAGCATTTATTTTGAAAAGCAGAGCTGGGAGGGTACTACACGCAATTGTGATCACTCGATGGGTTGGCACACGAGGCAAGTGTATACCCCTATTGCGTCCGTAATCGTTGACACTCAATCGACAAACGGTTTGCCATCCCTAGTGGTGTATACATGTAATTTTGGGCAAATGTAAAGGAGGAAAGGGTAGAAAGGTGGAGAAAAGAAGGTACTGAAGCTGTAAAAATCTTATCTCAAAATTTTGAGTCTTGTAAAATTAGACATACAAAAACATGTATGTGAACATAGACATTCTTCAGATTCCGAAATGTTAAACGGTCAAAGGCGCGAGATTTTCGAATCCATAAAATAGAAATCATTCTCTATCCGAAAATCTGGATTTTTTTTAATTTTGCAAAATCCGACTTATCGATCATTTTCCTGGTTCTATAATTAAGAGATCAATCACTACGGTGGAAAAAAATAGGTTCAGTTTTTTGGGAGGTCTTCAGGGAGTGAGTTGAGTTGTTCATTAATGGTGAGAATGACGTGCCTTATGGAATCTTGTGATTTCATTGTCGGCATACGTTTTTGAGCACCTCACTCACGCGTGTCTCCATAGTGGTACAATTCATTATTTAGGACATTCAAGCATACTATATTATCTGCAAATTGACAATGTAATGATTTTACAAGTTAGCACTGCTTAAACCCTTATATTAGAAGAGTTTAAATCGAGTGAATTTGGCCAATTAAAGGTAGGTTTTGGGCAAGTTAATACAGCTTTTTTCTCGTAATACTTATCGCGAATATTTTAGTTCTACAATCATTCAGTTCTATGTGACTTTTACATATTTTCATGCCGCCTAAAAACTCAACTACCATCTTTCCTCTTCTCCCACTCACTAATATTCTCCTTTCTATCGTGGTCTAAGCATCCCACTAGCCTTTCAATATTCCCCCAGCCAACATTGTCTACCTTCTACGAATTTAACTTAGCAAATTTCTCTCTCATCTCCCAGCATAGTTAAACTTCGTTAATTTTTCACTCTTTCCAACTTTCAGGATTAATTAGCAAAAAACACAATTCATCCAAAGTGAAGTTGCAATATCCAGCCCAACAAGAGACAATGGAGAGGTCAAAAGAATGTTGGCACGGGGATGGGGTTGCAATCGGGGTGAGAGGAGGGAGATGGATCAAGTCCTCTCGGATGCCTAGGCCTAATTGGCGAGCGAGCGATAAGGGATTCCTGGGGCTGTTGGGAGATCACCAGCGATGAAGCGCCGAGCATGGAAGCACTAAAGCTAAAGGAAGCGGTACAATGCCTTTACCTTGGCTGGCAGGTAAAGGCCTCAGACCACTTCGCCACGGAAAGATTTTATTTTCTGTATGCTTTCGCAAAATCCGATGCAGCTCTGTCACCAGCTTGCGGGTGATTTGCAAAGGGATGAATACAACGGCGTCGCGCACTTCATGACGTCCTTGCCGTTAAGTGCTATTGCATGGCTGTCTCTTTCACATTATGCAAAGGGCGTATAGAAATGATGCCGTTAGCTATTTAAAATAATTTTGAAGAGACAGTAAACGAATTTCGGTGGAGATAGATAATTGATCCATACAAAATTTAAAATGTCAATCAAGGGACAGTGAGAATATCACCAGCCGACAATCGTTTATTGTCATTTTCGTTTGGGCTGTTTAAAAAATATTACGGAAAAATCATTCTTGTGATTTTGCTAAATCAATTCGTCAGGAAAATGGCATTTTTATTCCTCAATTTCGTGATCATATTTTTCCTTAGTCCTCGAATTATGCTCATTATTAATTGTTCACCGTAATGAATTCAAAATCATCCTTGGGAAATTTAAAGGATTAGGTTTTTTAGATAAGATTCCTTGAGGTAGCGTTTTTGGTTATTTGTATGATATAACTTTGGAACATTTATGAAAGCGATTACTGAAATTATATTTCTATCTAAAGATTTAATACTTAAAAAATGTCTACTGAGTTTGTTATACCTGGATCGTTTTGCTTGATAATTGACAATCAAGAAAAACTTAATTTTTGGCATAAAATGCCTGACATTGAATCAGTCCCTACCACGCACTTGAAGGGTACAATGCAGATGGTTACTAGCTAATATTTAGTTATACAGGGTGCGGCAACATAATTTCCTTTTATGAGAGCATTTTGCGCTTGAAAAAAGGAAGTTGTGTTGTATAGCTAAATAGAACAAGCATTTGAATATTGATTGCGTTCGTTTGGCAGATGGAACGCTATTCCACTGCACCATATGTTAAAAGTTAAAATGCCAGATGAGATTGCCGTTGTCTTGTTATCGGTTTTTACTTTTTCAAGTTATTACACGATATTAGATCTTGGCATATTTATGTACCAACAGATTCTAATCCAAGTTTAAAATATTTTAAAATCGCTGTAAGCGAACAAACTATTCAATATCATAAGTATTTCAAATCGAAGTAGGCATTAATAACAATCTTTATATTGGGAGAATATATTTTTCTATGATTTTTGTGAGTTCAATTGAGGAAAACAGGTAATTGGTTTGATATCTCTTGGGCACCAATCTCATTTAATGTTTCCATCATGCTTGAGTTTGCACTTAATTCATTTTCAAAATTACATTTGTATTCCTTGGTAATTAGTAATGTGTTATCTTGAAAATACTTTCAGTTTATTTTGAGGGTCATCACGCAGGAGCCAATTTTTTAAAATATATACTCATTACAAACACAAATTTTTCATCACGAGAGTCTCTCCTCGATTGACCCAGCAATACTCTTCTAAAATAAAGGAAAGTAGTTAAAGGATGAATTAATAATAAGCCCTTTTTATCTGCTAAATTAAATACATAGTCAAATTATCATGCATGCAAGCAACTACATTGTGACGGTTTTAACGTTTGGAAATTCCTAGAAAATAGAGTCCATTTCATGCTAAATATAATGGGAAATTACGTCATTAATGATATGGAAATGAAAATAGTTTTATGAGCATTAAGGTAAATATGTAGAGATTGAATTTACATCTATATTTTAATGCACAAAATAATGCCTAGGTTGTTTAATGAACGTAGTATGGGAAAGAAATCTGAGACAATTTTAATTTCTCACGTTGATGCGTTGTATAATTAAAATAATCCAAATTCCAAAGATATTTTATCAGGAGAAGTTTTGATTAATAAAACAAAAGGCGTCAAAATTATTAGATTTTTTCATTTGGCAAATGCTTTGAATCATGGAATAAACGTCTGAATCTGGAAAATCAATTCCTTCATCACTAGGAATTAAATCGACAGAGACCAAAAGACACGAATCGATTTAAAAAGGAGTTGAGAGCATGATCGAACAAACACACTCATTTCTTATGAACAGCAATTGGCGAGGTTGAAATGCTCTGCACGCATTCCTGAGCGAAGAGAATACTCGGAAAGAACCTCTAGGCAGTTTCACTAATGTATACTCTAGCGAAGGAAGTAATATGTGCTCCGAATTTGTTTCTGCGGGAAAGCTATCGACATGCAATAGATTTGAATGGTAACCCCAGATTTCCGGGACAGTTTTTTTCCCTTCCTCTCCCACTCCTCTTATTCATCTTCTCACTCGTTCCTCTCACGTAAGCATCGGGAACGCTGAACCAACGTCTTTTGTACTGGATTATTTCTTTTTCATCGGGAAGACGTGCTCTAAAGCTTATGTGAGATGAGAAGGTTGCATCGCTTGGAAAGTCTTCGATCTGGAAAAGCCGACTTTCGTACTCTTTTCAATCTATTTCCATTTGCCTCCCTCCTATAGGATCTCTTCCCGGCATTCACCCCTTCGGAATGCCTCAGACCCCCTTCCGTTCTCCCTCCGCTCTCTCTCTCCCTTCGAATTCCACTTGACTGAGACCTATGTCGTTTCTCAAGGGTCGACGCGGGGCTCCCGGCGTTCACCGATCACATATCCTTTCCCACCCGGGTCTTCCCCTTCTCTTCCGGTCGTACACTTGCCCAGTGCTGACTTCCTCCAAATATATTCCGGACTTTCAATGCCAATCCGTGGCAGAATTAAAAAAAAAGACGCAAGATAATGGACACCCTTTTCCATCGCGTTGCTGTCATCCTAGGGAAACTAAGGTATATTATAAATGATTGTCTACTCATGCGCTTTCTTAAAATAATGAAAAAAATCCTCTCGAAGAAACTTCTGGAGATTCCGTAGCAGTAGTTTTAGTAGCATCATTTTCTGACTTACGTACATATTCTGTAATTGCATCGTACACAAAAATAGCCTACTTTTTTTTTTTTACAGATTTGAGCTTAACTTTTCGGAATACATTTGCAATGGGTGAAACTGTTTTCCAGCCAACCATAATTTAAAAAGCTTCTTCATTCTCCCCAATCACCATCTCTCTAAGAGATTTACTTTTTCATTTACAATTCTCGATTTAATAATGATACCTAGTGATAAAAAATGTTGCAAACAATGTCCATAAATAAATGAAGCCAATTGGATTCCAAACTGAAATTGCGCGTTTGTAATGCTTGATTAATCATACTAAGAAATAACGTAACAACATGCTAATAAAGCGCCAAGTGGAAAAAAGTAAAAGTGGTTTTATTTTCATAATTTACATTCGAATAAACTATTAAAATTAAGATGCTTTAAATCAGTATGCATAAGAACACCCAATTTTATTAATGACGCATAGAATTGACGCTAATATTACGGCAGTATTTAAAGCATCCAAATGAACTTCTAGCGCACCAAAATGCATACACACCAGTAAATGAAATTGAATTCAATATATTACTCGAAGAATTTCGCTTCGGGTCGGGATTTTGTGTTATGATCTACATTTCATATTTTATTTGTTGTACTCTTGCAGTATGACCTTCGTCTCAAATAGTACGTCAAAAATCTCTATTCGTGGCATCTTACATAAGCCTGCGTACCGATATCGTTGATTTAAATTCTGGATTTCTCTAAATTCTGAAAACTACTGTATTTGAACGAACGATATTAATATTCAACAGCAACATTTTTTCTATTAAAAAATTTGAAATGAGGTTATTGGTGACTAAATTTCACACTAATCATGGAAAAACATCGTACTCCTATGGTGAAGAGTCCGCACTGTGACGCATTGGAGGTCGATGATACGTTACCGACAGTAACATATTCAAACTTTCTAGCGTGGGGACGAACACAATGCTATTTTTATGTACCCATATCCCAAAACCTTGTAAGTATACCAATTTTTATGTTAACATCTGTTGTACCCAAATTGGGAATTTGTGTCTAATTTAAGACGCAGATTCAGGTATACTTGCCTTTATCTTATAATGCCAAATTCTCCCCAGGTCTACAACCTTACAGGAGTAATGCCGCTTACGTTTCCACATGCCTAATAGTAAATGAGCACCCATATCGTTTGGCCAATTTTTGTTAAATCCTCTGTCTTTGAGGATCTTTGAGGCTATTTTATTATACCCCATAACATACCCAATGGGTGGTACCAATTAAGTATCATACAATAGGTGTCGCCCGCTTGAAATCATTAAAAAGAAGGACTACGGATGAAAAAGGGCTGGGTTTGAAGTTAGAACCAAAGGAGTAGTACTAAACATTGCGGAGGAGAGAATCCTGTTGGAAGAAATACAAAGGAAGAATGGTGGATGCAGAGATTTCTGAATGGCGATGGGATATTGAATACTGACGGGGGAAGATATTAGGCCATCAAATAAGGGGTAGAAAATGAATATATCTGTTGAACGGAATGACGAGAGGAAGGAAATATGCAGAATTGAAGAGGAAGTTACTGCTATACGGGATGTCCGGTTGTCTCTTGTTAGGAGTGGCTAAGGAGTGCAGCGGTGTTCAGTCTCTGTTCATCCAAAACCTTACTTGCACATAACATTACCAAATAATAGTAATAATTACTCCACTGCAACTACAGCCTCTCAATGAACTATGCTGCGGTTATGCGAACTTTGTTTGATAAGTAGAGCCCGGAAGTCAGCCGTCCTAAAATTAAAAATTGAAAGACAAATTCAATATAAACAGGAGGAAAGACATAAAGGTATGAAACTCATCTTATTAATAATATGAGGGGAGAAATATAAAGAAACAGTGCTGGATGATAATTCCTTTGAGGTAAAAAAATTAAGGGTACATGTATTTTATCACGTCAAACTTTTGCACGAGTTTTTTGACTTAAAAAGCAACTGAAAACCCGCTACTACATGACATATACTTTAAAATGGAAAATTATCTCTCCACCTTCAAATATTTTACAGGATGTCTCTAAAGGTATCTACGCCCAACGGATTTAATAAGTACCAGCGTTGTCTCATTCAAGGATTTTGTATGTCTCTTTAGACATTTTTCTTGTTTTAAAACAAGGTTAATAGGTTGGAATACCAGAAGGAAGTCTCGTGAAATGCTTAATTAGTGCTGAAAAGGAAAAAAAATATAGGAGCTTGTTGTCACAAAAAAGGCATAAAAAATGACGAAATGTAGAAGTCATTCAAGTATTTCACATGAAATTTTCGGAATTAAACGTTATGCAGCCTAGTATCACCACAATATTTCTAGGTTCATACCACCTACATTAATTTGTATTCTAGATCTTAAGCTCATTTTACTGATTTTACAATACCACTCTATGATTCCCTGAAAATTAATGGAACATTTGATTAACAGTTTTCCTTGGGAATTGCGAGTTGGTCTTCAAATTTTCCAAAATAACCTTACAAATCTAGATCTCTTCTTTCAATCCTTGAGCTATGAGTAGCTAGAAATTTTTGCCAGATGGGAAATGATTCTAATAATCTTCAACTGGAATAATTTAGGTCAGGGACCAAAATTCTTACTGTGACATTTGTTCGCAATGCTCCCATTTTCTCAGGGCCAATGGAATTGCTAACTTTGACCAGTTCATGGTACTTCACAACGCAATGGTGGGGATACTGGGCGCTCGTTGCTGGCCAAAAAAGAAAGGGGAACGCTTCGTGTGCCTTCAAGGGTTATGGGTTGTGGGATCGTGCAACAAGCCGTTTGATCTTGAATGCATCATTGCTGAAAAGCGTCGGCATAAACATCGAATCACGAGAGCACTCTATTACTTTAAGGCTCTCTAGGGCTCACAGCAAACAGGGTGGACGGGTGGTCTTTGGAACGCCCTGGGTATTCACCTCTCCGAGGGAAAGGTTTCAACAAGTGACACTCTATGAAAACCCGTCAGAGTATGGTGAAAAGTCAAGAAGACTTTCGTATGGCGGGTATCAAAACACGATTTTATAACGCCGGCGGATTTGTTGCACAAAGAACGATCCAACCAAAAGTTTAAGTTGCTATTGTCTTAGGAGAAATGGAATTGCAGGTAGAAACTTAAAGGCTAAGAAACGCGATTTATTTTGTGGAAAATAAGAAAGATACGCAGGCGGAGAAATGCGAAGAAAAACGAGGATACAGGTAATTTTTAAGGTAATCATATATTCAAATCCAGACTTTCAAAAATGGGGAAAATTATTGAAGAGTGCATGTTTGCATCCCAAAGTTACATTAGATTTATTTTTACTTCTTGACCTTATGTAAGTGAAGATGAAGTGTGGAATGGTGACTATAAAACGTAGTGGAGGAAAAAATTTTATCGAGAAAATTACTCACAAGGAAAATGTATTAACCTAGTGCATAAAACTAAGTAAAGCACTCGTGAGAGTTTGCCTGATTCCAACTAATTACCCCTAATATTTTATTTTGCTATTGTTCAAAGTATTTAGAAGCTATGGACCTAGCCAAATCAACAGGTACAAAAAATATTTAATTTTTCAATTCCTTTGTCAAAGTAGTATTTGAATGCCGTTTTTAAACACATGGACTTCATTGTTAGGCATCGGAATTAGTGATTCAACTATTCCAATCCCAAAAATTCACAGATATGATAACTGTATTGTATGATAAGGAATACAAAATTTATATTTCCAGTTTATTCCTTCACAACTTTTTCCTATATTATGGGAATTTGTTGACTACTTTTATTCACAGAATGACTATCTAAAAAGTTAAACATAAATTATTATATCAATTTGTGTAAACTCATTTATTTTATTACTGCTTGCTATTAGAATTCTAAAATTAATTATCCATTCTTAGTTGAAACTAATTGATGCCACATACCAACCAGACATAAATTTTGATTATGAATTTAATCTCAGGTGAATTATATTTGAATATTGTTGGTTAAATTTGAGTTGAATAACAAGGAAAAGGAAATAATTATTGGGGGATTGGTAATTTTTTAGGATTAAACTATAATGGGAAAATCGTTATTCCGATGAATAGAAACAGTTTCCATAAGTTATACGAGTAGTAATAAAGTGGCCGCCTGCGTTTATCACGATTACAATGTGAACAAATCAATGGCGGGAGCAAAAAAATATCCCCGTTCATAAAAAAACTCACTAAATGGTTCTTACCCCGATTGCTAATTTTTGCGTGTCATTTACTAGAAGATACGATGAATTTTAAGTATTACATCAAGGGGACTCGCTTGAAATCATCACCAGTAAATGAAATGTTCACTCGATAATGAAGTTTAGAGAATATTAGTGTCGTTGGCTGAACTGACCGAGCACATCAAGTTAAATTTTTACCGGCTTTTGCTACTTTTATCCGCAAGTACACATTTTAAATTGCGGACTTCCAATATTAATTTTATTTTTTATTACTTTCATGCCAACATATTATAGGCATTTTTGTATATTTATTGAGCCGTATCATTCAGTACATTTGCCTCCTGATTGTAGACCAATATTTACCCTTCAATATTACCCCAACACTCTTATGAATCATCCCGAATCGTGATGTGGTTTCATCTTATTTTATTTCTAATCTTATTATCCTCAAACCCTCTTCTTGGTTCCATTTACTTCTCTAGGGAACGTCCCACTCACTCCATTTGCAAGAGGTAATTGAATGCCAAAAGCATTCGTCGCAATTTCCAGAGATGTTCTGCAGTTTGATTAACTTTAAAATTTGATACGGAATGGTTATATCTTTTTTCTCATCCAGCTGCCAACTCATGAAACGGGAGACGCATTTATTCCAACTCCTACCTTTTGTTTTTCTTTCAAATATCCGGGGTCGGAAGTGGCGTGGTCGAGGCAGTCATCTGAGAGGTGTTGATACAAACGTAGTTGCGCGAAAGTGGAGGATGAACAATTATGGACCAAAATATATTTTTCCTCATGCTTCCTACGTGATTAAACTGTCTTAATGGTAGAAAGTTGCACGTTGAGCCAAAATTCCAATTGTTACAACTCAATTTATTAATATTATTATAAACGTATTTAAAATAGCTACTATGTCATATGGTAGACAAAATACTCGAGGTAGAATAAGTTGTAATATACCAGAAAGTGTGTTTCGTCTCAATCCTATTGCATTGAACAGAACACAGTACTTTACGAAGACAAACATCTCAAAAAACCAGCCTGGTACATGACCTAATTTACAAAGGACACTACGCCACATAAAACACCTCAAACTATTTAAACCAACAGAACAATTCCTTTGAGAGCTTATGTGTACATTATTTAATAAAATGGCGTCTTTAAAACAGTGCTTTAAGGCCCACCTCCATACTTTACTCACCAATACATATTTTACATAGGGCACCTCAGCTTTCTTACGAAACAGAGAGAAGTTCTATGACACCCAATTATATTGGTAGATTCGATCGCCGAGATAAAATTAGAGAAATGGACAACATCAGCGAAAAATTCAAGCACTCGTTCATCCCTCGCGCGATATGCAATCATTACTAAATCTAAACCAAGAACCCGTCTTTATTTATTTAAAGACCAAAATTTAACGAGTAAAACACTCCAATTTTTACATGATGCGTAAACGAATTTGTGTATGTAAACAAGGGTCTGTGTGTGCATGCAATTTTACGTGGGGGTGCCGCTTTTAAGTAATTGTTCCTAAGAAATAACAGATAAATCTGGATAAAATGTATTCTGAATATTAATTGATTCTCATGCGTATGCATACTAGAGAGATATCTGAATAAGATGTATTCTGAATATGAATTAATAACTATTTTTATACATACTATTACATAGCACTACATACTAAGTACATACATACTAATCATACATATTGTATGATTACTGCCAGTAATTTTGATTTGTTTTCAAAGAACAGCAGGAGATACCGCGACAGTAACTTTTAACAGAGTCATGCGCTAATATACATTAAAATGCAGAATTTTCAAAGAAAAATTATTCTCCTTGACCGAGAGGATCCCGGTCACAACTAATAAATTTTACACTTTAAAAATTCTGCATTTTCATTTGTTTTGCTTCGGAAAGCCATAGATTGAAGTAATTTGCAGCATTAAGACGAAAGAGGATTGCAGTGGGATAAATTTTCTTCATTAGAAAAGTTTAACTGCCCAGCAAATTCACAATGAAACGATGGCTAGTTATGAAAATGATAGCCCGTCATATGACACATTTTTCAGGCGGAAAAAAATTCCAAATTAGCCTCATGTCCCTGACATGTCCAAGAATTGGAAGACCATCACTCACGGACGATACTACCGTAGTGGAGGAAAAGGAGGACTTAATCTTATTAGGCTGAGGAGTAATCATGTAAATAATCATAAATCAAACGGATCCTGGCTACGGCAATGTGTGGGAAAAATTATTCATGAAGAACTGAATGTGTCAAAGCTGTCAGCACGCTAGGTCTCAAAACTGCTTTTCAGAAACAACCGCCGGCAATCAATGCGATCTGGCTTTGAAATCTGCCAGCCCCACCCTATCCTCCCGAACTCGCCTCAAGCAACTTTTTCATGTTCCCAGAACCTGATTAAACTTAAAGAGGTCGAAGATTAGGCAACAAAAATGGCGTTATTCAAGAGCTGTAACAATTCTATTCTACGTTATCCGCTGCATTTTACAATGACGGCCTTCAGAATGCTAAGTAATGCTGGGAAATATGATATGCATCTCTGGATGGTGACAATGTAGAGAAGTCTTAAGAATAACAAATAAACATTTAGTTTTTATCTCGATTATTTATAGTAAGAATTTTCATTATAACCTTTCAGAAGTTTCATTATAACCTATTACATTTTAATTCATACTGACTTCAGTCTTTTCTATTACACCCCCCCCCCCCCTTCCGTCAAACTTTCCTAAGAATGGTCTACCAGAAATTCAATCCTGAAACCTCCCATGCACCCACAAGTCAACGGCTATCAACAGAGCCTTCTACGTTGCAGAAACCAAGCCCTTCCAGTTTGTCAGCTACGCAATAGTTACAACATTTTTCGTTTTCTATTCCCTCTTTACACTTGCCTTCCCCATATTCTCTCTCCGCTAACATATAAAGTTTCATTATCTCATTTTACAATTAATTAAATTATCTTATCTAAAATGAGGGCACCTGTCGAGTTTTTTTACACGAATTCAATATCATCCCACTTCCTCCCTCCTGAAAGCCATAAGCAGGCTTTGCAGTAGCATTTTCCATTTCTAGTTTTTCTATACTTTCTGCACCAAAGGACCAAGTGTTCCTCGGCTTGATATGTTTATAAAATCCGTTTGATTTTCTTGAAGTGGTGCGTAAGGCGTGGATTTACTTCCTCGTGAACTACTTCGAAGTATTCGATGTGCTCCTTGGTGTGAATTCGTGCTTCTTTCTTCCTTTGTGCAAGGCTCATCGGTCGTTGGTGTTAACTGACATTTCATTTGACTCCTGAAAAATCCGCTCCGGGGAAAATTACAATTATTGTGGTAAATTGGTCCCTGGTTTGGCGATCTGCTGCCTCTTCTGTTTGCAGATTGTGGCCCGAATTTCTGGCCTTTGACGTGGAATTAGTTTTCTCGTAAATATCTAGAAGGGGTCTATGTGCCTCCCCAATGAGAATATGCTGACATCTGTTTTATGGTGGGACCATTTTTTATGCTTGCCTTCGATCAAGTCGGTCATGTTTACGGTGGTTGTAATTTTCGTAAGTCCCACCTCCCAGCACACGCATTACCGTCCACTGGTCCCTTGATGCTGCTTTTTTCTTTCCATTTTCCAGATTGCCAATGGCCACTGCAACAACGAGAACGCGTTGTCTTGAGCGGGGAAATGAAGAAACGCTGAGGAGCTCACTGATTCGGCTTTGAAAACCGAGCTGGCGAGTGATAAACATAAAGTAGGGGGAGATAAGAGAATCGCGAGGAGGAGAGGTAAAAAGTGAGAGCAGAAAGTGTGAAAGGGCGATAGTGGGAGGTGGGGAGTCTCCAGGAGATGGAGCCTTCAGAATTTCTCTCGGAGGAGGGAGCACAATCTCTTCGCCTCAGTCTTCCGCCGGCAGTCACACGGCCAGTCCAATCCTTCCAGATGAGCAGCTCCCGGGGCCAAGGACGATCCCCCCGTGACCTTTGTCTTCCCCCGCCGACCCCCTACTCCGTCGTCCATCCCACTCACCTCTCTTCGTCTTCCGCCGCGACTGCCCTCCTTGACTCACTCCACTCCCCATGGTGGCGCGCCCTTGCCGACGATCGAACCCCTCTTATCTCGCCCCACGGGGTTCACTCCGCGGTTCCCTACGTGCTTGCCTGTCGGTTCATCCGCGTCTTACTGCTCATCTCCCTCCTCTCCGTGTCATCCATCGGGTTCTTTCCCTCCGTCGACGCCAGGGTTCCTCTTGCTCGTTCCACCTACACACCGGAGGCGCCCGGGGCCGACGCTGTCGATACAGTCGACACCCGTCCTACCCTCCTTCAGTCGAACGCAACCGCGAACGAAACGATTGGTAATCAGGAGCACTTCGCCGTCACATCCAACCTCACTATCCAGCCTATCTTAACAGATTTGGGCCCCATCTCCCTCTTCAACTCCGTCAACGAAACCGTTGATGATTTCGACGCATCCATTCGGGAGGACTACTCGAACGACTACCAGATGGCGAACCAAACGGTGGAGGAGCAATTCGACGAATCAAATCAATCGTTTCGACTGGTTTTCGAGTCAAGGGGCGATGCCGATCTTGACCTCTCAGCAGCCTTAAATCACACATTGAGGGGGGATGGCGAGTGGAAGGTGACTGACGCCACGGATTCCCCCGGCGGGATACTTCTCGATCCCGGGGGAAACGATAGTTCTCCCTCGGTGGACTGGACTCCGTCCGGTGGATACTTCTCCCGGATGCGGGTCTACAAATCTCCCCCGGACGAGGGTCAAGGTTCGAGGGTCGTATTACAAACGACAGAGAGGGATGCCTCTGACTCAGCTATTCAGGTTCCGGCGACTGAGTATCCTGACCAGCGGAGACGAGGGACCGACTGGACAATTTCCGGTCCCGCCGTGGAGACGACGGAAGGCGTTTCGGGAACCGTCGCCTATCTTACGCAGTCAGAGTCGGCGGAGCAGGACGCCACAGGATCGGGTCCTGAGCCGGGAGGAAAGATTCTAGAACCGGAGGAGGAGAGGTGGCTGGAGCACAGGGCGGAGAGGGACAGCCACGATCTGGCTGCAAAGGGTGAAAGGTCAAAGGGCGTAGTCAGGGTGTCGGTTATCGAGCCGCCATCAGAGGGGGCCGTGGTTAGGGATGCCGGTGGGTTAATGGTGGGAGAGCCTGGAAACGCGACCAATTCCACGCGGAGAAGGATCGCCATCTTGGGTCTCTTCGAAATGACGAGCAAGCACGGGGAGAGGCTGGAGGGTAAAAGTGAGGAGGCAGCGGCCAGGCTGGCCATCCGACACATCAACGAGGGGAGCCCAGCGAGGGGACCGCTCATCCCGGGCTTCGAATTGGAGCTACTCACCAACGATACCAAGGTAAGAATACTTACATCAATTATTTCCCTCGAGAACTGCATCGTTTTAATTCACTGTAGTTTGAAAGTGGCGGTTCGATATGAGCATTGAACATTTTTTCTTTCTTTTGGTTTTTCTTTAAAGTTATGGGAATTTTTAATTTAGGAAATGCTTGGCAGCACATATGCTATATGTGTATACAGGTACATACGCACACAGCCTAAGTTTGTGTCTGTGTGCACACACATACATGCACGCACATATACATTTATATACATATATTATATATATATATATATATATATATATATATATATATATATATATATATATATATATATATATATATATATATATATATATATATATGGAAAAGGGAATTGACACACAAATAAAAGATTAACACAAGAGAGGGGGGGAATGCGGAATCGAGTAGATCACATGAGCAAAAATATTTTCTTGACCGGGACTTCAACCACGGATCTTTCCACTTGCCGGGCCTAACCATTTGCTATAACCACTTGATATATTGAGGAAATATAATATATACGGAAATCTGCTGGGAGTTTATGCAATCAAGTGCCCCAATTATATGGCCAGTAGTTGGCGTTAAGGAACGGTTTCACCCACCAAAGAAGAAATGGACGGCATAGGAGTAAAAGATAGTTGGTGAGGCAATCGTCATAAATTATAATAGCAGTGCATTTCAAGACACGTAAAGCCAGGAGAAGGAGATGAGCAACATTGTTCCTATTCCTTTTCCTTATATCTATTTCCACGTGAATGAGTATATGTTAGCCATATGGCGGGTTTTCGTTTTGGCCAATGTGGCTCGTCTCCTTCCAGTCAAACCTCTAAATGCCTCAAAATGTACTGTTCCTATTCTTTATGACGGTCCATGATTGCTTCACCAACGATCCTTTCCTATAATGCCACCCATTTCTCCTGTGGTGGTTGAAACAGCTACCTAACCCCATCTCCTGGCCAAACAATCGAGGGTATATAATGTGTGTGTATGTGAATATATATATACATATGTATGTGTGTGTGTGTATACATATGTATGTATGTGTGTGTGTATACATACATATATATATATATATATATATATATATATATATATATATATATATATATATATATATGTATGTATGTATTTGTGTGTGTGTGCATACACATTAAAAAAAATATTTATTTATACACACACATCTTCTTTTAATCCAGAGTCAACAATTATTATGATCAGATCATTTAAATGACGTATTTGTGTGAGCCGGCTTGCGGCTAAAGTTCCCCTAGGTAGGGCTTTAAAGCTGAATTTCAATTCACCATTTTTATTTATTTTTAGTTATATATTATTTTTTGTGGAAAGTAGGTCATAAATTGGATAGTATGAGCGGAATGCATGGCGAACAGCCTCACTGTGATGTTGTGACCTTGACCGGTCTTTTGCGCGTTGGCTTCCTTCGTGGAGGCATCCTCCACGTGGAGCATTCAATTTCTATGCCACGTTCATGTTGCCTTTTCACCCGCCAAGTGGCGTTCATGAACGTTGCCAGTGGTTTCCTAGCGTGCACATTCCCGTCCCTCGCCCTTGAATCCGGAGATATGACGTTGATAAGGAGATGGTATCAACAAGCACCGTTTCCCAGCCAGGCTTCTCGCGTATTTTATCTATCTCGCTATTCACCATTTAACCATGTTGATCACGTAACACAGGAATATAGAGGGGAGTTTTTAAGTTCATCAGGCATATTATACCATATTCATTCAAAATTATCATGCTATTATTTGCGAGCTCATTACGATATTTATCATTATTTTGACAGGCTAATTATAATGAATTTTGCATAATCGCAGAAGAAGGAGACATGAACATGTCTTGCGTCAGTTTTGAAAAAAATAATTTTAGGCTATTCATCCTTGTTCTAATTTAAAAAGGACTATTAATACTAAATATATGAGTGATTCAAAGAGAATGGCGGCCCTAGCACAAAGTGGGTTATTTGGATGAGATCTGTGAGATTTATTCCCGAGGTAATTTTATCATAAGGAATTCGGATTCCAACCAATGGTTGGAAACCGAATTTGTTATTGGAATTGGAACCGATTTCTGTATTAAAATTTTCTATTACAATCCTTAGTTGGAGAATTGATTCATTGAAAACATTAGTTACCGATGCGGTTTTATCAAATTATCAATCCAGCATTCATTGATAAAATTGTGGACATATCATTTCGCTACTTATAAGTTTAAATTAAGTAAGAAATTAGCAAATCCGGCAGGAATTAACATGTTCCAATTGATTAAATCCAGAGAGTTGGTCAATATTGATAATACGGCCATTATGAATTGTCATATTTGCAAAAATTTTTTTTCATAATGTGCAATGAATGACAAGTAAGTCAACATTCAATGACAAATAACTACCAATAGAAACAGCATTCTAATATTTTGTTACTCATATTTGTAGGTATAATTATGGTCAATTTTCGATTGGCAATTTACAAAAAATGTGCTCATTTTATCCAAAGTCATGTCAGCATGAACGCTTTTTCGAAATCATGCTCTAGAAAATTTTAGAATCTTTTATCTTTTACAGAGAAAAAATTAAACAATTTCGGAAGAAATGAAATAAAAATAAGAAAGGTGTCCCCTAAAAAAAAATGTTCTTGCTTTCATAAAAGCTCATGAATAAATTCAAAACATGAGACCAAAACATTGGCACGGAAGTGAAACCTAAATTAACAGAAGAGAGATATCCTAGATTCTCAGAGTTTCTTAATATTTGAATACGTACTGTTGTTTCGATTCATCTTGTAATCAATGCGACCGGAACGCCTTCTTTGGGTAGGTTGCTTACGATTTGGAATAAATTTTTCTCTCAGTAAATTCAGCTGTGCAATTCCAAAAGAGGTGGAGATTCAACGAATGTCGGTTTTCATTTGTTACCTCTTAAATATTTTATATCAATTGTTCTGGATGAATTCTTGGAAAAATTTAGGCTGTGCTCGTTGAGCCACGAATGTTTCGTTACAATAATGACACGCTCCAAATATCCTTTTCTGCTAATAGCATTGATATTTCTGTGTTCTGGCAGTAGCATGTGAATAATTACGAATAAAAGATGAAAACAATTGAAACAAAAACAATCAAGATAAAAATTCAAGGAGTAACAATATGGACGCCCTCTCTTTCACTCGTGTGTCTCTCCGTGAATGCCACGGAAGATGGATTGAGTAGAAAATGGAAGAATACTCTAATAATATGAATTAAAAATGTCAGTATTTTACACATGAAGGAAAAGATTATCTAACTCAACTTATTTACCTTTAGAATAACTCTGTGGTATATACGGGACCCGATGTGATGACGTGATTATTCGTTCTAATCGCCAATGAAGAGTTTCTGAGTATGAATTCATAATTTCTTATTCATCTTATACGTTTTAAGGCATGCGAATAGGTTTTATTTTCATAAAATGCCAAAGTAACCGAGTTTTTTTTAAGGTGAAAGTAATAATTCCACTAATATATGATTGTGTTCAATGCTCTTGTATGCATACATATTATATAAATATATATATTAGAGCGTTGGGCTACGGGGACCCGGGTTCGATTCCCGGGCAAGGCACTCGGGGAACCTGCAGTTCCATCCAAGCTATGTGATTTTTCGGATAGAGGATCTTCCTGGGAAACCATAACCGGCACAGGGAAAGGAATTGGCCCCCTGCCCTGATGTGTGAATTTCACACGCTGTTGTGCTTGGTACAGGGTGAACTCTACCGTCACGTAACGAACCGACCTTCGGGTTGATATATATATATATATATATATATATATATATATATATATATATTATTTATTTATATTTGTATTATATATATGCATGAAGTTAGCACTAGCAAACAAAAACATAGAAACACATAAGAGAGCAAGAACGCAGGTGTTTTCGAATTTTCGGTGATACAAGCTACCTTTCTGAAGGAAGAGAAGAGAAGGAAATCCTTCCTATTATATGAATATTTGTTGCGATGTGACGGGTTTTCATGTTTGAATGTTTATATAACCAGGGTAGCACCCAAAATTGGTAGGACTGATTTTTTTACAAGAATTTTATTGACGATATACTCACATCGACTTAATAATCTTCAAAGTATGCTCCTTGAGCTGCTACACACTTAGTATAACGTTGCTCCCATTCCCCGTACGCTCACTGGAAATTTTTTTGGGGATGCCGTTGATGACCCTCGTCAAAGCCTCTTGAACGGCCTTTATCGAGTCAAAACGTCGTCCCTTGAGCTGTCTTTTCATCAGGGGGATGAAGAAGAAGTCCGGTGGTGCCAGATCGGGAGAATAGGGCGGGTGCGGCAACGTGGCAACGCCGTATTTGGCCAGGAGCTGTCTGACGACGAGTGCGCCATGGCAGAATTTTCGGGACCATCTTAGCGCATACCTTGCGCATGGTCAAATCCTGTGGAATAATGCGTTGGACGTTGGATGCAGGTAGACCCAACTGGTCTCCAATTTCTCCACTGGTTAAGCGTCGGTCTGTGTTCAGCAGTGTCCTCACTCAGTCCACATTCGTGTCGGTTCTTACCGTCGACGGCCGTCCGGAGCGATGGTTGTCTTCAACGAACTCCCTACCCTGTTTGAACAACTTGTGCCACTCAAATACTGTGGAACGGCTTTAGGCAGTGCCCCCATAAGCCTGCTTGATCATATCGAGGGTCTCAGTGGCCGTCTTCCCGAGTTTCGCACAAAACTTCACGGAATAGCGTTTCTCTAAATTCAGATTCATTTTGTTTTTCGACGCGGACAAAAAACTTGCTTCACTAAAAACGGTGTCCTAACTCAACGACAGCCCGCAGGCGACTGAGGTTGTGTCGGTCTGTTGCTAAGAGCCCCTTCCACCTTACCCTGCCAGGCAGACCCCCCTCCACCGCTCCTTTCGTGCCAGAGAAAATCAGTCCTACCACTTTTGGGTGCGACCCTGTATAGCGATCGGAATAGCAGTGACTGGAGCTCACTGAATCCCCTCTTTTAGTATTAAAAACCATCATCCTGCTGCGCTTTGTGGAAGTGCAGTATTTTTAATGACCTTGCACTGAATTTTATGGGCCTCAGTTGAAAATTTGTTAATGCGAAAGCAATAACCAAGTCAGTGAAGTGTTTTATTTCCGTTGTCACCTTACCTAAGCGAACTTAGTATGTTTCAATTTGCAACGGATGCCACTGGAGTAATACATGTGGCAAATCAACGTATATTGTATCAAATAAGCAATTTACAGAAAATATAACAACATCAAATGAACTTAATACTTTGAAAATAAATTTTGGTCGTAAAAAATTATGATCACCCTTTTTTTGAAAAACTCTAGCTCTTATTTTTAACACGGTTAGTAATTCAATGACGCCCCAACGTATTCAACCCTAATGCTAATCTTTGCCCCACCTAATCACTTTGGCCACCAACCATTGCAAAATATCGATATATTCCTTATTCTATGATTTTTAAAAATATCCCTCTCATGCATATGTGTCGTCGCGTGAAATAATAAAATTAATACAGGCACAAATTTGAAAATTCAGCCATAAACCTTCAAAATGGAACGCGAGCGTAGAATTGCCCAGACAGACGAGTGATGTCCGTGTCCCCAGCATGAGTTAGTTCAAGGTGAAATGCCAGCTCATTCTCAGAAGTAAATCCCATTTCAAATCAATTAAGTATGACAAAGTTTGCAAAGCGTGACAACCGAGGCCACGAAGCCGTTGTTACAACATAAAAAATTCAGGAAATCCTTTCGAGACCAGTTAGTGTGAAACTCAAGGGATTATTACAAAAATGGTAATCAATGTCGATTGCATCAGCACAGTTGCTAATTTAGAACGAAATTACTCTTTTAAATCCCAAAGAGTTCGCACCAGCCAATGACTTGTGAAGCGTGAATAAGGTCCAAGTGTTTTCAAAATGAGACCGACACACATGAATGATAAACCTAAGTGGCGCGCCCTATGAGCGTCATTTTAGGAAAAATTCTGCTGGCGAGTCGAAATTAATTACCAAACGGCATATTGAAATTATGAGGAGAGAATCAAATTGTAAATGCAATATCTTTGTAAAACCTAGTAATACATACCACTCCACGTTTCATCACGATTTCTTTATCATTTTAGTAGTTGTGTCTGTATGATATTCACTTGATAATATCGACCGTCGATAAGAAAGAAATAACGAGGTTGCTCCATCAAATGGCATCAACTATAGAGTACATAAAAAAATGTCCAACGTTTGTATATATTTCTCTAAATACTTTACCACTATCCTTGTTTTCTCCGCGATCTTTATTGTTAGAGTACATCCCACCTTCCCGTAGAAGGCTGCTACGTCGACCGAAATATCTTTATTTGAGGTAGTTTTTTCAATACACTCACATTGAAATAGGATTCTACTTCTATATATGATATGCTGGTAGCTCGCATTTTCAATTTTTAATTCTCAAATGGAATACAACAAGGTTCAGCGTGTTTATTCAGCATGCGTATTCATAATGTTTATCGACTTTAACCAAGCTGATCATATAACCCAATTAACTCTATTCGCTATCGTATTATTCACACGCTTATACATAGATATCGCAGTAATCGCTATCAGCCATGTATCAAAAATATCGTCCGCATCGCCATAGTAGTAATAATTGACCCTTGATATAAGTCCAACTAATAATAAAAATATCGTGGGTAGATGTAATTCCTAGTGTAGATGCCTTAATGAGAAGAGCGTTGGTCTACTACCGTAGGACTTCGGTTAGATTCGCGGAGTCTTTGGATGCCCCTATCTTTATCCAAGGTGTCTGATCTTTCGCTATAGAGACATTCCTGGAAGATCACAGCTGCCGCAAGTAAAAAAACTGGTCCATCTGACCCTGACGTGTAAATTTCACACGCCTTAGTACTTAGTACGAGGTGAGTCTCTCAAATATCAAACCAACGCCTAGATTGATTACAGTGGTTTTTAACTAACATAAAATTTCCTGCCCTCGTAACTACTCTCAGAGTTTATTTGAGATATTGCACGTCAAACTTGTATAGGTTGATCACATTTCTATTTAAAGAGTGGTTGATAAAAAATTATTGCATAATATAAAGCAAATCAGTACATAATGTATTAAATGGGGCACACTAAATTAAGAGACAAGTGCTTAAAATTGTATATTTCTCTTCAAATTGCTTTAAATAACCTTGTCCCTTGTTGGAAAAAGAAGCCACTACTTGAAATGTTTCTCACTTGATTTCAGACTCGCTCTTTACCTTCATCAAAATCTGCATTTATTTTTCCAAATATTTATCAAACTGTTGCTCGAAGAATTTCTCCTTTGCGTGGATAAAAATTTTCCAAAATATTTTTAGAGTGAAATAAATATTATTTTTAAATAAAAAGATTTAAAGCGTTACGCATCAAGAATTATATTTAAAAGTAAATATAATTGACCGAGTATATGCACTCTAAAAAGTATACGGGTCTTACTACTCTAGCATTATTTCTTAACATATTCCCCGAAATTTCAAATTATCCACATTTTGTTGCCGCTCAAAGCCAATCAATTAGACCAGAGGTGGTTGTACTTTGTCTTCTATATAATAAATCTTTGCTATGTCTATTTCGCCTTTTAATAGCTTTTAAGCTAATTAAAATAACCCAAAGAGATGTTTTTTTTCAAAGTGTCTTGTAGTTTGATGTAAGTTAACTTTTTTATGTCTATGACATTTTTTAACTAAAGAGTTACCGTTAGTTTGCTGTTGTTTTACTATCCCCTTTATGTCAGAATGTAAGATGAATGTTTTGAATATAATAAGAACGAATATAAAGTTTTGCCGCGTGAGCATAAGAATGATTAGAAAGGAAAAGCATTTAAAAAAATCATTTAGAAAATATATGTGCTGAAAAACCTGTGTATCCATTTTGAGAAATGATATTCCTCTTTATCCGCCCGAATTGGATTTTGATAATGTAAAGCAATTTGAAAAATATAGGCATTTTTGTGAAATGAGACCGGTTCCATAGGAAATGGCAAAAAGTTTCGAGTCAAGTCTAACTATTGAAAAAGAGGTTGAATAGGAAATAAAATCAGATTAAGAAAACGGGTTTATAACTTTTATAAAACAGTACGGGCGACAGCGTGGAAACCCCGTAAGGTGCAAAGGCGAGTAAATTGAATTAGCGGCCGGGGAAAGGAAATGATTCTCCAACTCGCTTCGCGAAGACAAGAGCAGATGTCAGGATAACGAAAGAGAGGGAAAGGACACTGATGTGAATTCGAAAATGAGAAAGGAATATAATGATGTAGAGGGACGAAAAGGAAGAGGGAATGAAGTTGTGAGAGTTTAAAAGGCCAGCATGGATGGGCGAGGAAAACAGTTATGGGATGAGTTATTCACAGTGGGAAAAAATAATTGAAAACTCGAGGAAGGATTGTGGATTGAAGGAGGGGGAGGAGCGTGGAGAAGGGAGGGCGGGTCGACATGGGAGAAGGGGATGAAAGCGAAAGGGTGACAAAAGACTAGCTAGAGCGAAAAAATCAACGAGCTGGGAAGGGTAGTGAAAGGGTGAGCACATGGATTTGGAGGAGAGGGCTTACGATGGTGCGAGAGTGTCAGTTATTTACCGTTGCTCCTCAGGAGTCATACTTCTATCGGTTATACCAGAATCCCTCTGGTAAGATTTGGACCTGAGTCAACATTTCTAGAGGTACCCGGATACAGATGCCACCTGCTATCAGCATGAAAGCCGGCATTATGAATGTTGATTTCTAAAGCTGTCTACCCAAGTCCACTGAGTAAGCGGTGGGAAACGGGTGGGTAAAGGGTGGGATTTTGGAATTCGCACATATACTTCTGCTAATTTTTTTGTATTCTGCTAAGGTATGTTACTGATTTAGCGGACGATTAGTATTATAGTTTCTAAATATTTTGTTTAAATAAATAGCTTACATCAAACATTCTGTACCTACATTACGGTACCTCTCTACTAGGTTTGGTCGCAAATGAAGAATCACCGATATTTGAGAGCTCGGCTATGAAGTTCACTGATACGAATCATGACCCGGGAAAATATATTGCGTTGCCGCTCGGTTTTATGAGCTGAATTTTGATTTCAAATGTTTGTTGTAGTGATTTTATTCTGATGCGTTTATTTATTAAAAAATGATATCCAAAACGAATGTGATCGTATAAATGTTTCATTACTTATTTGAATCAATATTTGCATAACGAATTTTCAATTTTTGGCAACGTAAGTGCCCCTTATATATATATATATATATATATATATATATATATATATATATATATATATATATATATATATGATTGCAATTAATCATAACTCGTATTCGTAGCATAAACACTAATTTTATCTCCGCTACTTGTAGAGTAAAAATGAAGTCATTATTAACTTTTTACACTACTGATTTACGACCTCGTAAAAGGGTAAAACTTCAATCAATATCTAGTATCAACACTGATGGTACAGCCTTAAATTTATAGCAATTTCTTTCTGAACTACTTTATGAGCGCGCCAGATTCCGTTATAATCTCCTTTACAGAAAGGAAAATACGTGGAAATATACTATCCGGCGAAATAATTGCTGATCATGGAGTACTTTTAAGTTTATATGTTGAGAATACACTATAAGTAATAGCATGCAATATTCTTGAAACTAAGAGTTTCTTCATTACGTTTTTTTGCTCAACATTATTGATATATTTCGGTTACACCATGTGATTCACGATAGTCATTACATGAGTTTACTAACATTATTTTCAAGATTTTTTCTCTGTTTTAATTCAAACACAATTTTTTTATCCTATTTTACTCTTAAGTACCGAAAACTATGGTTACTTATACATTAGAATATTCATTAATAATAAAAGTGTAAAAATAAAATACATTTTTTTCACGCTTAAGGCCCCATGCGACATCAATTGTGAATGTAGGGAAAAGTTAATTATTGAAACAATGGTTCTAAAATTTCCTTCATAAAATATTTATAGTTTAGATATAATGTGTTTCCAAAAATTATAAATTAAACTACTCGTATTTTAACTGAAAGATGATATAATTGTTTACATATTTACTATTTGTTAGGGTATCAAGCTTAAGGAAGGTTTTGTAAATATACGGTAAAATAAAATATTACAATTAGTTAATCTTCCGTTTAAGGCAGGTTTTGGATAGAAAAATACCAAAAAAAGTTTATTTATTCTGATAACGAAATAACCTGACACGCGACACTAAAATAGATCCTTCTTTAATTTCGTACTCTTTCCACCTGTCTTCATTGCGTCCGACATGATTATTCTTTTCCAACCTCTTCCTCGTTTACCAAAAGTTCTCCCCTCTATCACAGTCTGCAACATTCCCAAGCCATTCGCAAAGCTTTGCATCCACCTATCGTCTCTCCTTCAGATCTCAGCCAATAATCAATCCTCTTTCCTTCCCTACCCTAGCAAATACTTCTTCGTTTGATTTCATTTCGGTTCAAATAAAATATATGTTAAAAAAATGCTAAACGTGAAAATTAAAGTCATAGTGGCGTACACTGAGTTTTATCCTCGTTTTATCTTCTCTTAGTAATTTTATAAGCAGTTATTGGCAAGAGGGCGAATAGCTATTGGTTTTTTTCTGGATTCAAATATAAATTTAAGGTGGAAAATTCAAAATGCTTGACTTCTGAAAGTTTTCACCACATTAAAGACACTTGGTAATTCGTCATTACATTCTAGCCAATCTCTGATTTCCAAAATCGCGCTTTCAGCATTGGAAAATGAAGGACAGTATCAGTGTATCCTATAGTCAGGTGTTTTCTTTCTTCCTCAAGTCTGCATAATAATCGAAGAAAATAATTCGAAACATCGATGCAATGCGTTAACCTTTCTGAGACGTTCCCATTCCGCCGGTTATATAGTTGAAGGAAGTGCCGAGGACATGTTAGGAGCCAAGACGAGGAGGTGATGGAGAGAGGTAAGAGATATTAAAAAACACCAGGGCGTGAAGATTTTTCTCCTCATTCTTTTTATATCTTCCTCTTCTGCCTTTTCCTTTCGGACTTTTTTTTAAATTCCTTCGCACTGTCTCACTTCTACCCACGCAAACCAGCGGAAGCCTCTCCTCACGCTCTTAAAACTCTGACTTGATGCCATTCCATTTACCTGCTCGGCTTTACTTTCTCCCGTCTCCCTCCTTCAATTTACATTGTATACCTTTACCCATCATCCCCTTCCTTCATGCTCTAAATCTTTTTCCTCTTATGCTTACTTCATACGGCTGTTTGCATGGTGCAATTTAAAAATACGTTAATGGTTATCGTTACAAATGAAGTGTACAAATTAAGTTTACAGAGGAGACATACAGTTGGGATAGTAAATGAAATGAATATCTATAGTACGCTGACTCTCCTTGCTAATGCAAGTTGGAATCCCTTGAGGAATAAGTTAGAGCTGGTCAACGCGAACATATATTCAAAAGATTATTCCAAGATATAAATGATGTATACCTAAATGAGATATAAATTAGCATTAAAGACGGGAACATCTATTATAAATTAAAAAAAACTTAAAATGCTGTAATGTACTCGGCTATATTAAAGTGTGTTGACTAATGAATTACTAGCCGCATTTTCAACAAAATTTCATTGAAGTTAAAGCTCCTTAGCCACATCAATATATGCATTTTGTTTTAATCTCAGGCAGCCTATTTGTCTGAAGTAAAAAAACCATGCATTTCTCCTTTCTCCAATTCATATTCCCCACGAACCTCTTTTCATTAAAGGCCCTTTACTTAGAAATTATTTAAAATATGTGAATTGTATGCATAGACTTCTTGAGTC
The DNA here is from genome assembly GCF_022747635.1 of Hetaerina americana. Lineage (NCBI taxonomy): Eukaryota > Metazoa > Arthropoda > Insecta > Odonata > Calopterygidae > Hetaerina > Hetaerina americana. The sequence continues at coordinate 47,781,873 of NW_027286070.1, forward strand.
AATTTTTTGGAAAACTGAGTTTTTTTCAAGTGCCGGTCGGTTGCAGTGAATGAGGGGAAGATAGAATATGATTCAGCATATTTAACACGTTTGTCTTCATGCTAAGAGCTGCTATTAGGTAATGTACTGTTGTTAGTGTATTTCTTCGGCTATGACTGTTTGTTTACCAAAAAAATATTCGCATACATTTATTTCATGCAAAAATAAGAGACTTTCCGTTTGGTGCCAACCTGCCTCTAACCTCTTCCTCTCTAATATAAGACTCTGAAAGAACCTCTTCACCTACTTCGGTAATGTTTTTGTAGCGAGTACTTGAGACATGGGGTTTTAGGGTACAGGTTCCCATCCAGCGGTTCCGGGCCACGGAAAGTGGTACATCTCGATCAACTCCACGGTAAACTTCAAAGTTTATTACTTCGAAGTCACACTTATTATAATCCTTTAAAGCTTTTATGTGGTGCGAAAATCCCGGGTGAACTAACATGAAAAAATGCGGGCATAATATTAATGTAAAAGGGCACTTTAGGCATTAATGGAGGCATTTTTACTGTTAAAGAGGACGGTCCTTAGCTAAAATCTGCTTGCGTCAGGATAATTTTCATCAGATCGAGGACTTTTCATTTTCTTTGTATCTGAAGTTTTTCGGAAGCTAGCAGTGCCCGAATATAAGATATTCAACTTTGTAACTATGAGGAAACCTTGAACTAAATATATGCTACACTCATGGGATATTCATTATTTTACTACTATCCACTTCCTCCATTCTCATCCGCAGTAATCTCGATCGATTCGCATTACCCAGCTTCCTTTCTCAATTTGTATTTGTATTCACATCTTTTTAAAATATGTATTTATTTTCACTTAAAAGGTTTACCATTATTGAAAATGAATGTCAAAGTAATATTATGAATTAAACTAAAATGTCAGGATGATATTTGGTATAAAACATGTATGATGAGTGTCCTTTGTTGCTATTAGAATAAATAGAAGTAAATAAATGTAAAACAGCAGTTTTAATCCGGGCTAGTTTTTCTTTTCTCCTTGAATGACACATCAACTCAGCATTATTCACTCAATTGGCGTTAATTAATCTAATAAAGAAACTTTCAAGAAGAGCAGGTAATTTCTGCAAATTTTTAGTATTAGGTTTACGTAAAATGCGACCTCGCATTAACTGCGAATGACTCAGAAATCCTCTTGAAACCATTTCTAGAAAGATTGGATCCTAATCTCGGTAAGCCACGCAAGAGAGAAGGGAAATCCCTTTACTGGGGGGAAAAGGACGCATGAATTTTTCGTGCCACTTTTTCTCACTGGCAGTCAATGGTTTTAATACGGTAAAAACAGCAAAACCAAGCCTATGTGACATATAATTTCCTCCGGCGAGTCCTCTTTTCCTTTCTGACAAGGGTAGTCTATCTTCAAAGAGTACTTACTCCTTCCATCCGTTGTTCCTCCTTACATTTAGCTCCATCAAAGGAATTCTCCTTTACCATTTTCTTCTCTCTCTCGGTGGGTGCCCATTCTCCTCAGTCTTCCTTATGTCCTTACGCCTCACTGCTTCTCTTTGCCTTCCCTCTTCCTCGGTTGTCACCGACAGGTGGTGCTCGAATCGGGGATATGATGGGGAAGAGCTCGATTTGGAACGTTTTCGAAGCGATACAGAATGATAATATTCGTCTGAAAACTTGTTCACCCATCTACTGCCACTTTTGGCTGTGTGCAAATGCAAAAAAGGGCAAAAATATATTCATGCGGTTACTAAACATGAATCTACCCGCTGTTACTCCTAACCGGAGCACTAAAATTCCGAAACAAATCAACTGAATGACAACGAATGTTCGGCTATTAGAGCCAACAATCGAAATCATAAGGTTTAGCATGTACGAGTACTATATAGGTACATTCGCGGGAGGTCTTGATTATGGAATTTAACAGGATATAATGAAAATCTACCTATTTCTTGACGAATCGTTTTAAACGAGAATTTAGTGTCTTATAAATGTTGTAAGGCATAGGTTGAAAGACATACAAAGAACGAATATTACAGCTGCGAATTATCATTTATAAAAGCCGAAATCATTTGAGGGAATACACTAGTGATAGCCGTCATCAGACACTTCATGTCAGTTAGGACCGGATGATGTTGCATTTTAACTAAACCCGATTAAAACTACGGTGGAAAATCAAGAGAAAAACGTAAATTAGTTGAGGCATATTACTAGATTTAACAGGATATTACTGGATTTAACGGGATATTACTAGATCTAACGTTAAGGAGAACTACAAAATCGATCGATATAGAACATCACTTTTCTGTCACACAATTCGATATTCCAGCAGAGGTGTTTATTTAGGCGAAACAGTGGGAAACATGATTAACGAAAAATCGATGAACCAGAAATTAACAATCCAGTAATTTAACATCCCTTTCCACGCACCCACAGTGGCGACTAGAGGGATAATCTTTTGATGACTTCAAAGTACGTGCAAATGAAAATATTTTGTTCATTTTTTCACTGCTATGATTGATCAGCATAATTCAGGAAATGGAATTCCCACCCGACATGAGGTCCACAAAGATATTCAATAGTGGTTAGAGTCCGTCTAAAACACGACAACCAAGACCGACCACTCCATTTACTAGATTACCTGTGATTCTGTTGATTAGCAATATGATCGCTTGGTAGCCGAAGGGGTTGAAAGTTTGGCCAGAAAATCCGCTTGGAACATCTGGACATGTCGGATAAAATCCAAGTCAGCGTAAGCTTATGTGGAAAACACAACCGAGGAAAATAATATTTGAGGCTGGAAGAGATGTACTCCCCAACTCTGTAAGAATTGTCTAGAGACCGGGTATTTTACAATGCGAGCTCTGCCAGCATCCAAGCTAATGATCGGTGAATATTAGCGTACTGAGTAGTGAAAAAAGTGTAACATTCAGTGCGTGAGGATTTTTTTTATGTTCAATAGAACCTCGCCAGTCAAAAACACTACTTTTTTCATGAGTTTAGTTTGAAACCTCAAAGAATAGCGGCTTCAAATTCCAGGTTTGGGACTGCTGTATTTTAAATCTGATTTTTAACTCGCGCATAAATTAGCAAATCTTTTAATGAGATCGGTTTCTTCTAGTCTCAATTTAAAAAACATATCTGGCGTTTCCGACAGAGGAATTGAGTTGAATTTGCGTTGAATTTTCTTTTAAAGGAAAACTTACAAATTTTACGTGCAATATTTTGTATTATTAAGAAGTATGAAGAAATTTGTTCGATTTAACTCATATTTAATTTATATTCTGGCATCAAAGAATCCATTAAAATAGCGTGTATTGTATTGATGACTTTATGGTAACATGAATACGATGGTTAGATTCTGAACCAACTTCGTGGTTTTTTTTATCTTGAATTTAATAAAACATTGCTTAAAATGACTGGTTGTGATGAACAACTGATATCAAACCCCTGATTTTTCGGCTGTTCTAAATAACCAATTGTTTTAAGTTTTGAATTAAAATCCGTGAAGCTTAAAATGGTGATACGAAGGCAGGTCGTTAAATAAGTCGCAAACGTCAGTACGAGCAACGGAGGATCTGTTGCGAACATATTTTATCAGAAACGTTTTGAATATCCCCCGTACAGTTTTGACTTAGCCTCCAGTGGTTTTGATCTGTTTGGTCTCCTAAAGAATCATTTGGACGGCCGACCTATTAAAAACGATGCCGCAGGCCGTAGAAGTTCCCCGTTGGCTGCGGCAGGGAAGAAAAACTTGCAAGCACTTAAGGACTTGTGAAGAGATGGGATAAGTGCTTGAATGTGCAGGGTGACGATGTAGAAAAGTGAAATAAATTTCAGAATGTTACTTTTATTATTGTTACCTCCATTTAATTCTGCGAGTTATTTATTGGCGTACGCTCGTATTTCATTTAATACATAAGCAAATGGAAATTCTAATGCCGTCATATTGTTCAAAATAATTAGGCATTGTAGATATACATACTTATGTGGGTTAAATCTGCCTTAGAAAACAGTATTTAGAAAATACATGGTATTTTCCTTATGTTTAGTCAAATAACAATTGACAGTATATTAAAATAAAGGGAAGTCCTCTAGTGGTTGCCAACTATAAACCAAATGACCAGCTTCAGAGGTAAAGAATTAAAGAGACAGATATTCCCGAAATTCCCGAAATTTCGTGAATTTAAAACGATTTAGCAAGGAATGAATTGTTAGGTAGCAGTAGGTAGTGATGATTTCAAATCGTATCCAATATTCAAAGAATCTATCTGCTTCGATATGGTTGTAGGAATGTGAATTATATGAAATAACTTTTTTGATGAATAGAGAATTGACATTTGAAAAATTAAAATTTCACCAGTTGTATGTCCTACATAGCGGTCATTTGCTTTTGATGAGAACAGCTGAATTTGATTTTATACGAAATAAACGGCGGGGAGTTCCAATGATTTAAGAATTTGCTTTTTCTCGTATAATTTTGAGGTTTCAATAAAAATTGATGTATACAACGGTGATCCTATAGGCGTATAGAAAATACAAAATGACGATTGAGAATTGATTTTCAATTCTGCCCCCGGAAATCAGAATGAGGTACATTTCGAGGATGAATTCGAAAATTTTTCACATGATATGTCCCCAGGGCTTATTTTATACAAAATACACTGCGATATTCAATTATTAAATCAGTGGTCCAGGAGTTTTGAAGATCTATCTATGTAACTATAGTGTTACACTTATTTATATATATATATATATGAATATATATATATATATATATATATATATATATATGAATATATATATATATATAAATATATATATATATATATATATATATATATATATATATATATATATATATATATATATATATATAGGGTGTGAGGGTGCAGATGAGCAGACGCAAATATTCAGACTGAAAAACACGAATATATTTTTCACATGAATGAAAAAATCTTGCATGGGGTAGGAAAGTTAGCCCTCTGAGTAATAAGGGAAAGTTGCCGCATTACATTCGTTGGCAAGGTTTCCATACGCCACAGAGTAAATGATGGTGAAAAAATTGGCCAGAACAACATACGATAACAGCATACGATCCACATATTGTGCAAAACCAAACATTGCAGAAAAGGGAGAGAGGCTGATGATTAAAGAACAAAATTTGTAGATACACACACACACATATGTATATATATATATATATACTATATACAAGGTAGTATATACTATATACTATATATATAGTATATAGTATATATATATATATATATATATATATATGCATATATATTTATAGGTGTATATATACGTATATATATATATATATATATATATGTATATGTATATTTTTTTTCAATTCTATAGCTATACGTTCTGGTCGTATACCTGAGCTGGTTTCTGCTACAGATATTCAGTAGCTCACACCAAATAAGCTTGCTTCGTAATATCCCAGATTCCATACAACCCCTCAGTTCTCAGTTATCCCCAGCATATGATATTACTCCTGTTTCCATTTTTCAACATTTCTGTCATCATTACTTTTGGTAGCACTCTTACCGATTGGGTGCTACTCTCAGTAGATTCTTTAACCAATCTCCTCAAATATCAATATACTTTCCTCTATGCTCTTTATTTTTAGCTCTTCATGCATTATAACCTTCTGTTTCCTTTTTTTCCTCTTTATCTGCCTCTTTCTTACACTTCCGCTCATGACTAGTTTTCACTTTAATCGCATTTGTCATTATCCAATTATATTCCATCGACTATTTTTCCATGCCTGGAATTTTCACACGCACATTCTTCCGTCTTCAAAAGTATATGGCAATTTTTAATTTACATTCGACAATTCCCAACTTATTTTTTTCTTATATTTGATCCATATCCACATCCTAATGCGTCAACTCCACGCAAAGTTTTTTTCTCTAAAACATAGGTTTAGGAATTATGCAACACGGCGCTAACCATAATGAAATCCAAATCGACATTTTATCAGGCTCTTCTTTTTGTTAAACAATCAAGATTTTCTATGAAATAATTTCTATTAAGACATAAGTTACTGAATTACGGCAAAAATACGAATTCATTCAGGATTAGGTAAATTTGCCTACGAAATTAATATATGGGTTAATAATAATAATAATAATAATAATAATAATAATAATAATAATAATAATAATAATAATAATAATAATAATAATAATAATAATTGGGCCCGTTCGAGCAGGATCGGGCAATTTATTGTTACAATTTGTTTTTTGGGGTGCCTTATGTTTAAACCCCCAATACAATATCGTAAATTTTACAAAATACAAAATATGAGTTACATGCCATTCCTTTCCGTTACTCTCCCCGTTCTTACTTTATCTTTTGTTAATAAATCTTTCCAATATTTTCCTAATCGGTTCCTCATGTAGGTATTGCCCAATTTGTTGGACGTTGTGCAAATACCCAAGGATAGCTTCCAGTTCGCGTCTTTCCTCGGCATAAATTGGGCAATAAAGGACTCTATGTATTGCCGTGTCCTCCTCCATCATGCATTCACACGTCCCCTCCTTTTTTTTCCCTATTTTCTTGAGGTATGATCTAAACTCCCCGTGGCCCGTTAAAATTTGCGTAATACCGTTGTAAGTTTTAAAGTTGATCTTCATTCTTTCCTTCACGCTAGGTAAAAATTGTCTGGTTGTTTTACCCTTTTCTAATGTTTCCCATTCCCGTTCCCACATATCCAGGAAATACGCTCTTATAAAATTCCTGTTCCTGCTCCATTTCTCAGTTGGAGACAAAGCTACATCTCCCAGAGTAGCCTCTTCCATCTGTTTCATCCGTACCTTGATTCTTCTTTCCTCTATTGAGAACGTTATCGGCTGTATCCTAGTTATTATTTGTAGAGCTTCATTACAGACCGTATTGTAGCTCCCGGATATTGCAATTAGGCAAGATCTTTGGGCCTCTTCCAGTTTTCTCCGGATTCTGCTGTAATTGAGTCTCTCTCCCCACACCTCACTGCCGTATGCCAATATTGGGATGGTGACTCCGTTGTATATAGTTCTTAAGCTATTAGTGGTGATGCCAAATCGGTTTCTGCACAGCCATCTTAAGCAGTTAAATATTTTCTTGACCTTGCCTGCTGCGTAATTTGCGTGCTCTTGGAATGTTAGTCTCTCGTCGAATTCAATGCCCAGGTATCTGAATGTGGAGGATCTTTTGATGTTTTGACCATAGATTTTTATAGTTGGGTTTCGTGACAATTTTTTCCCGAATACGACGTACTTAGTCTTATTCACAGAAATTTTTAATTTCACTTTCGTACTCCATGACTCCACTATATGGCAACATTCTTTTGCGAGTTTTTCTATTTCTCTCCTGGAATTTGCGGGCATTGTGATCACAACGTCATCAGCATAGGCTGTCCATCTGCAGTTTCCAGGAAGGGGCTGATTCAGTAAATCGTTCATGGAGTTGTTCCAAAGAAAAGGACCGAGTATGGATCCCTGTGGTGCCCCTTTTGTAATGTTCTTTTCAACTTCCAGATTATTTAGTTGTATTTTGGTGGTTCTATTCAAGAAATAGTTTTTAATAAGTTCTACTATTGGTCCCGGGACTTTATACCTTTTGAGCTGGTTTATGCAATGGGGCCACCATAATGAATCGAATGCTGCTTCGTAATCTATGAATAAGGCCACCTTATACTTATATTTACGATTTTTGATTTCTTGCAGAAGTTTTATTGCCGCGGCTGCGGTGGATCCGCCTCTTCGAAATCCAAATTGGCTTTTGTGAAGTAGATCCTCCTCACCAACTGCTTCTTCAATTTTCATTTTGATGATTCTTTCGAACATTTTCCCCATTTCGGGTAGTAGTGTTATGGGTCTGTATGCCTTAGCATCAGAGGGATCCTTTTCCTTAGATTTCAAGATGGTGCATAGGACACCCTTTTTCCATGCCGCAGGGAAGTACTTGTTTCTGCAACAGTCCTGTAGCAATCTAGTTAAATAGTTGAGGATTAACGGCTCTGCTGCTTTGATCAATTCAGCGTTTATGCCATCAAAGCCTGGGGCCTTTTTCACTTTCATCTCTTTAATCGCGGTTCTAACTTCCTCATCGGTGATATCTATCTCCGTACTTTGCAGACAAGGGAGGTTAGCCTCACGCCTAATTACTTTTTGCTCTTCAGTTTCATTTTCTGCTGTGTCATCCGGCACTAGCGTGTTGATGATGCTGGAAATGGTTTCGTCCAGGAATAGAAGCTCCCCTCTGGCGTTGGTCTTAGCTGAGTATGCTGGTAGGGTTTTAAATTTTTCCCTCGCGATTTTATATATTAACCCCCAGGGGTTTTCCTCAATATTTGACCTCGAGAATTTCTCCCAGCTTTTTTCCTTGCTTTTTTGCAATTGTTGTTCATAGTTCTCCTTTGCCTCATAGTATCTTCTTTTGTTGATGGTACGTTCTTCGTGGCTAATGCTTTTCTGGTAAGTTCTCTGTAGGTTTCTGCAAGTTATCTTAAGCCTATGAAGTTTCTCATTCCACCACACTGTTTCGTTTCGTCGTGTTCTGGTCAGAGGGATCGAAGCCAGAGCGGAACCTTGCAGCGCCTCCGTAAGAGATCTAACTCGAGCATCGATGTTGTTATTGCTTGGATCCCATGGCAACAATTCACATTTGTACCAGGTGTTCTTTGATAATATCTCCATAAATTTTCTCCAGTTTGCTGCACCGATATTAAATCTTCTTCGATGACAGCGTTTATTTTCTGTAGTCGTGCCAATCTGGTATGTGACTAATCTGTGATCGCTGATAGATAGTTCGGCATGAACCTCCCATCTGTACACGTCTCGTATTAATGCCGAGTTACTGATGGTTAGGTCTATATTTGAGCAGCCTATTGTCGAACTAAACGTGTACGGTTGCCCCGGTTCGTTTATTATATACAGGTCCTCGGAAGCTATTAAGTCCTCCAATACCCTGCCTCGGTCATTGGTTTCCTTACTAAACCATATTTCGTTCTTTGCGTTCGAGTCAATTGCGACTAGTATCCTTTTATTTTTGAATTTATGTATCAGGCTCTTTAGCTCTGTGATGTATTCTTGGATGTCCTCCGATGGTGGCATATATCCGGAAATCAATATCAATGGTTTCCTATCAGCCCGAATTTCTGCAGCTGCGAAGTGATTTGTTGTGCAGTGCTCAAAACTCAAGAAATCATAATTTTTGTTGAAGACCATGATGCTTGCAAAAAATTTTTCTTTGGCATTTTCTGGTGTAATGCGCGTTTGCACTCCGAATCCCGGGATTTTCCATTTTCTTTCATGACTGTTGCTGTACACATATGGTTCCTGCGTCAATATAATATCTAGCCCAAGATCCGTTGCTATTTTTCTTAATTCATTAGTATTAACCTTTGCCCGTTGAAGGTTGATTTGCCCTATTTTTATAATGTGGTTTTTAGTCCCCATAATCGATCAGCTCTATGATGCGTTCTAGTGCCTTCTTTAGACAGGGGCATTTCTTGTCACTGGCTTTGTGGCTACAATCTTTTATGTCTGCTTTCATGCAATTCATACAGCAGGGTGGTTTTTCTACAGAGTCGCATTTCCTGGAATCATGGTTTTCGGAGCAATGATCACAAACATCCTGGTCTGCATAGCACTTTTTGGCAGTGTGCCCAAACTTTTGGCACTTGAAGCACCTCGTTGCTACAATGAAGTCCTTCACTCTATATGAGCTAAACTCAATGAAAGCCCTTTCTCTATTTAACAACTTCTTTCTGCTAATGGGGTCTACCTCGATTACCCAGTTTGCTGTTTGTTCATCTCTTTTCCCAAATTTAAACAATGCTTTCACGTGGCTACCTGCAGATAGGTCATTTTGGTTCCTCAAAGCTTCCTCAAGATCCTCTGGTGTTACGCTTGATTTAACCGCATATAATGCCATAACTGGTTTCCTTATCAGTAGGTTATTATCGGCAAATCCTTTGCAATTCTTCAGTTTCTCTTCGATATCTTCGTTTTCGGACTCAATTTTTATAGTTTTGTTCTTCGTCCTAGTGATTCCTTTGATTTTAATACCATGTTTTTTGGGGTTTAATATTTTTAGTACCTTCATCTTCGTGTCGTCACTTGTTTCTTCCTCCGCTCCTTCCCCTGGGGTTATTACTACAGTGTACGTTTTGTTTGCCTTCTTGCCCCCTATTGGAGACATCTCGCTCATGTACTCATTCCTTTGAATGGAAGCGATTTCAGCAAAAGATGGGCCCACTGCAGGTTTCGAACAGGAGAGCTTCAACTCTTCTCTAACTATATGTCTTATTATTTTTACATTTTCATCATTGTTTTCAAACTTGGCCTCTAGTTAATAAAATGAATCGAACACCTTTTTGAATTTTGCTGAGAGATTCATAACTGGACTAGTGAGCGATCCCTATTGATCAAGATTAAGGCCAAGGAGATTTTAATGATGAGATCGGTGGAGCGAAGATTCAGAATTTTAAGACAATATAAACCAAAGGAATCGATATTATGGCAATGGCACTTTTTAGGAGAGAGATTGGATCGGAATTTTAGGACCCGCGGGAATACTCAGGGTAGTGAGAGGACCTAAGGGAGAATAATCATGGGAATTACTGTAAATAAAGAGACTTTTGATATAGGAGCAAGAATGAGGGATGTGTATTCATTAGAAGGCTGTATTTATTTCAGCCAAGGGTTCTATTGTTTCAAGTCGTTCAAATGGACTCGTTGTAAAACATTTTGGAAGGATACAATAATTTCCACGGCCAAAATTACAATTGTAACTTCAATCCAAGAAATGACTTAACAAAAGAGAGTGAACATCCATTTTTTACACTTCCTCCTGGCCTCGCAATGTGACGCTTTCCCTGTCGGTCCCACAGGAACCATCTTTGAGAAAATTGAAAATAGGCTTGAAGAGGTGCGAGAAGAGTTTCTTTATTGGAGATAGGCATGAGATAAGCATATTTGTTTCAGTGATTGCTATATGAATACTATTCTTTGAATTGGTTCTTGAGCTACAATCGGTCTGAATTTGATACAGCTGTTACATTTGTTATTAATTGTTCTTACCATAGTTTTTTCTATACTTAGATGTCTTTTTTCCTTCAATCTGTTCACCTTCAAATATTTATCTAATAGCTCGAATTCTCCATCATTCTATCATATAGGTATAATTATTTGCTCGACTAACTGTAGGTTACGCTAATATTCAGGTTAAATACGCCCTGGGTGTAATTAGAATGCATATTTCCTTCCATTGCAGCTGCTCATGCCAAGAAATACACGTATGATGAGCCTCATATTTAATAAATGGTCTAAACGACGGCCACTCACATGAGGGCTTCATCGATGGGTTGGGATTGAAGAAAAGAAAAAATGATGCAATTACTGTGTAAAAATAACACAGGAAAATATAAGTAGATCCACGTTTACTCGTACGACTGGGTCGATTTTTGATTTCCAGAATATATCTAAAGCTCTAAATAATTATATTAATGAAGGATAAGTACTTAATTAATACAATTCAATTATTGTAATAATTTATACCAATTAAATTATGCCATACACTTTTTAATCTATTTTATATCATGTAAACCAACTAATACCTGTATAAATGAAAATTCTACGGTTATAGTTGTAATGCGGTTGAGTGCTCTTAAGGTACGCGTTTTATATAAACACAATGAAGTCTCTATAGGCTTAGACTTCAATATTCATCCTGGGATTTCCATCGCTTTTAAGGTTTGAATGACATCAGTTTTGTTCCCATTTCGGGAGACGTTTTCAGATCGAAGTCTTCTTGATTCATTATGCATGGAATATTTCGTCAACAAAACAACCGCCGCGACAGAAAATCTCGGAGGGAGAATTGAAACCTTCACCAACTACACGTTGCGGAATCCGTTAGGATAATTTCTGGATGTTTCGTTGAAAAGGTGTTGCAAAATCATTGGAGGTCATTTATAAATATCAATGAACAAGCCTGTACCTACGTTTTTCGTCTCTAAGGAAAATCTTAATCATTTATCCTCGGAGAGTAATGACGAAAGAATTGATATAAAATCAGCTTTCATATAAACAGCGCTGACATAGCCTCATGCATTACACAGTGTGCAAATGTTCACCTTGACTGGATCGGAGTATAAATCCTGATTAAAGTAAATGATTGTTTATAACTTAAAAGTCAGCCATTTTGACACTAGTCAGAGAAAAATTCCATCAAGTAACAGTGGCGGCATTTTGTGCAGTTCTTTGAATGCCTTTTGCAATGAGTTTTAGTGTTGAAGTAGACACTAAATTTTTATAAATTCCACTCCATCCTTAAAACTTTTTTATTCTTACGGTGTTTTTAAAGTAAGTGCTTTAAAGGTTCGCTTAAACAGTAGCACTTTTCACAGCTGAAATTTGTCTGCGTATAATTTAGATTCCCAAGGAGTTAATCTTCACGGAAGAGGGACTCTGGCATTCATGACCCCACCAGTGTTTGCATTCACAGAGCAGTCCTTTCGAAAAGTTATGAATGGATAGATGACTTTTATAGATAGATGATCTCGGCATCTATTCGTGAGACCATTCAAGCGCTCGCCTTGGGAGACGATTGGGTTAGCCGAAGACCGGGAAACAGGAGAGAGTTAGATGGGGTACGGCGGGATACGGATTTCGCGGATGGGGTTGGGATAGTGGCGTGAGCGAGTGAAGTGGTGAGCATACTGAGCGACAATGGAACCAATGGAATATTGTGCAAGTCTCGAAAAGAGAAGCGACGGAGTTTGGGACGTTTAGGGAATGGAGTTTGGTTTGAGAGCTCTCGGAGAGGCGGAGGAAGAGAAGGAGGGGGGTGTGGAAGTTCCAAAGATTGGTAGGGAACAGTGAGAGGACATTGGGGGAGATACGGAAGGTAAAAGGGACGGGGATTAGATAGTAGTTTCGGAAAATTTAGGGTTTCATGGAATGAGAAGGCTCACTTCAGAAAATTTAAGGGACAGTCCTCGCACGTTCTGGGTGTTTGGTTCTTGAGAAAGTTGAGTTCTAACTCTTGCTAAGGTTTTCCTTCGTTGCACATTTAGAGGTTAAATTTGCGTTTCTCTGATTGAAATGTGAAAATGTATTTGTCCCGAAGAAACTATAAAATAGAATGTCCGAAAGCCACATGGCCTTATATATATTAAAATATTCTAATCAGCGTTAGCATTAAAATTAAGAATTCCAGTTTGAACAGCGTCTTGAGTGAAAATCTCCTCAGACAGAAGACCAATGTTTTGTCAGTCTCCATATTTAGACCAGTTAGTCATGAGTCAAAATGTCTTTAGTCGAAAGCTTTGCATTTAAGAAAGTTTGAGTGATTAGGAACCCTTCGTTTAGAGGGAAAAATAAATACCAAAAGTCTTGCACATATTTTTTAAAACGATGATACAAGTTTTTTGAAAAACTGAAGAATGCATTAAAAATATTATCTAAATAACAATTGCGATTCTAATATTCAATTTTTGAGCGTGTTGAATCCACAGCTTATATCAGACAATTCATTGATATTAAATCTTTTATTTTTTCAGTACTGCTTTGCTTGAGTCATTTCATGAGTTAATAATTTTAAAAGGCCATGATTGAAATGCATTTCAAAATGATTTAACCAGAAGTTGAGCAATCAGGTTGAAATATCATGCATGACGTATATTACAGACCCTCGGCCTTTAGGCTTGAGTACCACTGTAAGAATTTAGTGCATGCATCAAAATAAATGAAATCGGCACTAATATAAAAGATTTCATTAACCACGGAAAATTAGGGCCTAATATTACTAGGCGTTGCTAGATAAGTCAAGATTGGGCGTAAAATAACTTAATACTCATATTATCGCTATTCAAAGATGTACTAGATGCATAAATGCATGCAAGAGTGAATTTATTACCTTGGTGCATAATTTAATTATTTGATTCGAAGAAATGAATGTTACATGATCGCTCAGCGACTCAGGAGAATATTAAAATGACCTGTACCATAACAAAGTTTATATTATGTAACTATGGCTTATTACTGCTGTCACTCGTTTTGAGGACATTTAACATCAGTCTTAAATATCATGTTGAGGTAGTCTCATACGTCCGTTTTTACCTTTACGACATTCAGAAAATCTTGCGGCTTTGAACCTTATCCCGTCTCTTAATTAACGCCTTCTCCGGCGGATTCCATTGGTACGATCGCAATGAAAAGATTTAAATCCGTGCACCAAATCCCGCGGCATTTACGGGTCGAGGGAGATGCTGGTGGGTGGAAGGGATAGGCGGGTCAAGGGGCTTGAGAGGAGAGGGAGGAAGAATGCCGGCAGAGAAGGGATAGCGGAGGGGGGGGTCAGGGCGGGGGTGGATGGAGTTAGGAGGTGAACGAGTGGGAATTTGGCCATGGCAGAAAAGGGGATTTGATGATGTAAAAGGACGAGGAAGAGCAAGCCATGTCTTTATTGGCCGAGGGAATAGGGGGCGGGGGAGGAGACAAATAGGAGCGAATTGAGGTGGGAGGGCGGTGAGAGGAGTGTGTGTCGGTGTGGGCGGTTTTGGGGAGGGAGAGGGGAGTTGTGGGAATACTCTGCGGAAGTGAAGGGAGTGAAGGGGATGGAGGTAGGGATTTTGGAAGATTGTGACAGGGCATGCGTGAGAAGGGTGGAGGGGCCCTAGATGACGTAGATATGCCGGCAGAAGCCACCCACTTCCCCCTTTTCTACACGGAGGGGTGGCAGCGGGAATTGACCCACCGTCGTCCTCCCCTCTAAGGGAAAAGAGACTGGCATGGGTATGGGCAGGGAGGCAGGGGGAGCGGGAAGGGTTGTGGTGCCTCCGTAGTCACGCACCACTTGGTCACTCATCTGGCCCGCGCTGGCGAGACCGGTTGGGAGTGAATGAGACTGGAAATGGAGGAGGAGGGGGAGAGAGAAAAGTCGTCCAAATAATCTCTCTCCTTCATTTCTCTGTTTTTTCATTCCCTTCTTTGTTATTATCCTCTGTTGACTTACGTAGACCCTCCCTCGTCTTCCTCGCCGTTCTCTCTTCAATTCTGACCTCTCTCTCTCTCTTTCCCTTCCTCGCTTCCCCAACACTTTGGTCTTCCTCCCTCGCATTCCACCCTGCTCAGCCTCGATCCCTGAGGGACTCCTCCTCTTCATTTTCTTCCTCGGGCCATTCTTGGCGTGAATGAAGGACACTACGAATCCGGGGTTTGCATTCCTTCTGGAGGGTTCAGGTTCGAAGTGGTGGGGGAAGAATTTCCACCAATTTCAGTAAAAAATTTATATATTTACTGGAAACATACCTGAATATATATATATATATATATATATATATATATATATATATATATATATATATATATATATATATATATATATATTTATATATATATACACACATACATATGATTATCATAATCTGATTACTGTGTTTATTGTGTGATGTCAGATTATCAGATCAGTAATCAACCCGAAGGTCTGTGTGGTAGGTGATGGTAGAGCTCACCCAGTACAAAGCCCGACGGCGTGTGACATCACACTTCAGGGTATGGGGGCCAGTTCCTCTCCCTGTGCCGGTCATGGTTTCCCTGGAAGACCTGGTACCCGAAAATGTCATAGCTTGGGTGGAGCTGCAGGCTTCCAGAGATTTGCCCGAGCATCGAACCCGGGATCCTCCTCCCGGTCAGTAGTCCCAACGCTCTAACCCCTGGACTACCGCCACCTACATATACGAATTTGAGTAAACATATATATATATATATATATATATATATATATATATATATATATATATATTTATATATATATATTTATATATATATATAATTATCTGAAAATTAATTTGTTTGTATGGGAACACACCACGCCTAGAGGGTACGGAGTAACTGCTTCTGATTGTTTGCATAAATAGGATATACATTTCTGATAATTTTTGAAATCAGAAAAATCGATTTTTGACACTGACGACTTTTGACAATCGACTCTGATGGCAGCATATGCTTCGCTCAAAATAGTAATTTCAAGTAACTCACTTCACTGAGGAGCGGCAATTAAAGTCTCTCATGATTTCTTTAGCTATTATATCATTTAAAAACGCATATTTGCCGACAGGTGAGTAGATGCTTCATACACATAAATGGTAAGCCGCTACTGCAAAATTCGACAGTCTTTACTTTCGACAGTCAATACTTTCAAAAGCCATCTTTAAAAGTTCATCATTTTTTCGGTAAACTGTCACTGCAAAATTAGATGATCTCGAATCATTTTTAAGAGTCAACATTTAACATATCTAATGGCATTTTTCCAATGCATATACGACATCGCGTGGCCGTAGGCGACACCGTGATGCTAAAACTGCCCATGTGTTTAGAAGAAGGCCTATAATTTGAATTAAATCAAGTAACAGCTATACAGATAAATAAGTATATAAAAATATACACTACTACTGACACACTTATACAAACATACATTTTAATATATACAGGCATACTCACAAATACATGTACATACATACTTATGGTGAATTAAAAAGGTTAATATTGAACACAGTATTGGTACTATATCAGTATTTTAGCAGTAAATTTACGTTTCTATCAATGATATCTTATTAAAACTGAAACTCATATAATACTACAAATCCTCTGAAAAGTTATAACTTTATTATTTCACGATTCTTATCAGTGGGTTTGGGTGGGATTTTGTACGGGCTCTGGCAGTAAATGATTCTGGACTCGTAAGCCGTAACTAGCTTGACACAAACTATGCTTAAACCACATTATATAATATGTATGTATGTATGTATATATATATATATATATATATATATATATATATATGTGTGTGTGTGTGACTGATTCTTTGGCTGGGTACTCTTGCCACCTCGTTGAACACTATGACTTCCTTAATTATTCTTGCCAACCTCCCTCTAAACAACTTCCTAAGTAGCTGAAATATTCCATTGGTTTTTGTTTTTGCCCTCTAGTGTCACGGTTATCTCAGTCTTCTTATTTCTTGAGAATTTCATTGCCTGAGCTTTCTTTTGATTAATGCATACCTCATATCTATCACATTGATTACCACTATCTATCACACTGCCAGACGCTAAGTAATGATTGTAATCCTTTGGCTGATTGGCAAACTGATGCTTGGTCATCCGAAAATCTAATCAATTTAACGATTTCCTCATCTATTTTCATTCATTCCTCCAGCCCTTCCCATGCCTCCCTTACTATTTCCTCCACAAGTATGTTGAGAATAATAGGTGATAATAAACGACCGTGCCTTACTACTACCATTCCCAATCATCCTTTTCCGCTCTTGTGAAATCTGTAACATGTAGAGGTTTCAGGTAATTAGTCTATGGCGTTATTCTACTCCTATTTTCTGTGAATCGTTTAAGACATATGTCCTTCCTTGTCAAAATCCACCAGGCATACAGATACATACTGGTTGTATTTTATGTCCTTTCTACTCGTTGTAGTACCTTTATTAATGCTATGGCGTCACGAGTATCCATCCTATTTCCAAGCCCAAAATGATCTTTTCCAGGATACTTCTTTGCTCTGTTTTCCAGCCTTATGTCGAAGATTTTAAGTATTACAATATTTTCTCACAAGTTTTTCACAAGTTAATCGAAACTTGTGGTACTGTAATGCACCAACTTGGCTTTTCCATTTTTTGGGATGAGTTTTAGTACGTACCTCTCTTACAAAGTCTTGCGACCATATTTATCTTTCATAATTTGTAGGGATGATTCCATGAAAACTCTTCCTGATTTCTAATTTTATTGTAGTTAAGCAAGGGGTCAAAGCACGAACTTCTTTGATTTAAATTCCTTCTTTTTACCCCTTCTATCTTGAAAACAATTACTCCTGATCTTGTGCTGCCCTCATTGACACACGAGTATACACATGTCCTACTATAGTCAAAATTGACCGATGGCATCTCTGCAGTATGGATTCTCAATATGTTTACGTATTTTTGTCCGAACTTCTTCTGCGATTAATAATTTACCCGCTCCATATTTAATAGCACAAACGGAGTCATTCTATAAATAGTCACTTTTACTACTGTATTATTACTGTACTAATGTATTATTTTTTTCTGTAATGTACGCTAATTTCGTCAAGTCTCTGTATCTTTCCATACCTTTCCGCTGCTCTGTCCGTCATGTTTCTTTTGTCCCACAGCCCTGTATTGGTTTCTCACCTCAGTCAATTATTTAGCTCTTACTATTTACTTTTATTTTATTCTGAGTTCTGGTTCTCCCATTTGCATTTTCCATCCATAGTTTAGTAAAATTTTCTATAACCTATGACTTCCTGAGCCATAGGTTATAGAAAACGTCTTTATATAATTACCTTTTCCCATTTTTTTCGTACTCTCCTTTTCTTATAACTCGTTTGAGACATTCTCGCTGATCATCTACTGAACTTGCCCCACTTTCCTCTCTCAGAATTCAGTTCACTGCCTCCTTGTATTAATTATGCCTTTTTTTTTCTTACACTTCCCATTCTTATTCCGTAACATTTAACTTCATGGCTACTAAGTTTTCATCCGAATCGGCACATGCGGCCGGAAATATTTGTGAATTATCCACAATTTCTGAATCATATTGTAATCATTATAAATTGGCAGATAATTGATATCTCCCTGACTCTCTTCATTTTCCGTCTACCTGCGTCTGCTGTGGTAGTACAAATGTTCTTCCGGAAAGCTCTATTGTTTTCTTCACGCAGTCGATTCTATATCATAAGCTTGTGGCCTTGTCTTATTCCAGACTCCACCTTTGCCTTCCACCAAAATTCTAATCAACCATCGATATCACTTTTTTCTTCTAGGTTCATGTGCAATCATTCGGTAGAATTGATTGTTTACACTATCTTCGTCTTCCTCCTTTTGTCTAATTGTCAACATGTACAACTGGATTTTTGTTAAATGTACTTGATCTGCATTAGTTTCTATCAATAATATTCTGTTATTCACCTGCTTCACGGTTTCCTTCTCCCCAGTTCCCTGTACAGTATTATGTTGAGCTTCCGTCCCACCGCTATACACTTCTCTGTTCTTATCACTCCAATAACCCCCACAATCTTTCAATTTTACCTCAAACAAGCCTATTAAGTCTTTATTTCCTCCCGGAATCACTCGCTTGATGTTTCCCAACTTTACTGTCTGTAGAATTCTCCTGACATTCCTGGTTCCTCTTTTAATTCTGGCGGTCATCTTCTTCGTCTTCTTTTCTCCTGATATTCGCTCGGTTGTGCAAGACCGTTTTTGTGCAAGTTTATTGTTGACGATCACAGAGGACTGCCCGCCAACTTGGCACCATGGGTGTTTCGTAACTGCCAGGAGTCAATTTTGTATCCGGCTCCATTATATATTTTTGGAATAAATGATTGAAATGGTTGACTATATCCATCGTCTTTCTAACTTCATAAAATACTGGAAAGGCCAACCCATTGGGGTCACACACCTTTGCAGTCCAGTCCAGAGCTGTCGAGAACAATTGCCATAACTAACAGATCGAGAAGTCACAATGCCAAACGAATAGGCAAACCCTTCCACCACAAAGTTGTAGTCCATGAAGAGGGTTCAAAAACATACAGAAAACATACAGAGTGGCATTGGCACCATTTATGACGCCCTCAAAGTAAATAAGCGTTAAGAGTACTCTCGACGGAAAAGGGAGAGGAAGAGGAAAAGGGGTGAATTGGAAACCGCTTAGGAGAGAAGGGAGAGATATAGGACATAATATGTCAGTGGGCGGTTTTATATTTATATATATATATACACACATATAAATATATATGTATATATATAAACACATATATAAATATATATGCATATATATATATATATATATATATATATATATATATATATATATATATATATATATATATATATATATATATATATATATATATATGTATATATATCTACAAATTTTGTTCTTTAATCATCAGCCTCTCTCCCTTTTCTGCAATTTTTGGTTTTGCACAATATTTGGATCGTATGCTGTTATCGTATGTTGTTCTGGCCAATTTTTTCACCATTATTTACTCTGTGGCGTATGGAAACCTTGCCAACGAATGTAATGCGGCAACTTTCCCTTATTACTCAGAGGGCTAACTTTCCTACTCCATGCAAGATTTTTTCATTCATGTGAAAAATATATTCGTGTTTTTCAGTCTGAATATTTGCGTCTGCTCATCTGCACCCTCATCGCTCGTAATACATATGTGTCAAGCACGTGCAAAAAATGTTTCCCACGGAGTCCACATTACCTAATGGGTTTTTATTCGAATAAAACAAAATAAAGGTCACGCAAAGTGGATGAGCATTCTTGCAATACCCCACATTTCGTTGTCCCTTCTGCCTTTAAGTTTACTTCATCCTTTCTAGTTTCTTCTTCACCATTTGTAAGCAATCGCTTGCAAAACCGCGCAGTTTATAAGGATCTCATTCTATTTTTGTCTGCCTTACCAATTATTTACATTTTCGACGCATTTTTTACCATTATTCACTTCAATGATTGAATATTGCTGTTTTTTGCCGTATTTTCTACGAACTTGAAAGGTATAACTTTATCATGAACGTCTTGAACTTTTATGACCCTGTTGTCCTTCGACCTTTTACCATATCTTCTATTTCGTTCTATGCATTTGATTTCGAAGGAGGTAAGTCATTTTCTTTAATTTTTTTCGGCTTACTACAATGTGTACCTTCATCTCATTTCACTCGAATACTGACTTATGATTGTATTTCAATTGGCTTGCTTAGCCCAAGAAATTTATCCATTACTTTAAAATAATCCTGGATGATTTTTTATAGATTCGTTTACAATATGTGTTGAACAATAGGTTCATTTTTCCTCATTATCATAAAGTTCAATTTATATCCTCGCTTTTATTTAATTTCATTTTTGTTCAATAATTAATGCTGACAAATTCTGGCAAGACTTGTCTAATTACGTTTTATTCTAAGCCATCATCACTTCCTATCTTTTATTATTTCAGCAACTTTGTTTTTTATTTTAGTCAGTATATATTATTCATGGAGATTTAATCCCTGCCCAATAATATTGGAAGTTACATGTCTTATGCACCTCACAGCCTGAAGATAATTTAAGTGCGTCTTCAAGTCCAGGATTGTGGTAAACATTTTTTCTTTGCTTACGGAATATTTTTTTTCCATCAGACGATAAACTCTCGTCATTCCATTCGTCCTAAGTTCAAGTTAATTTCACGACTGAAATAATTTCTTCTTTTCCTCCTGGCAAATATTCTGTTCCTTCCTTTTACTAAGTGCAACACATCACGCCATATTTTTGTTGGTCATTCTGAAGATCGTCTTCCTGCTTGGAGTTAATCTCTGGTATTTTTTAGTATTCTTCTTTCCTCAATCACCATTCTCTCTCCATGTACCAATGCCATCTATACTTTACATGTCTCTCCTTCGTTTTTCCTGTCTTTTAACATTATTTTATGCGCGAATTCGTCTCATTATTTTTCGGTTGTATTAGGTAAACTACTAGTTCTATTTAAATTCGTCCGTATCCAGTAACCAACTCATCTGGTCGCTGCTGCGTATGCCTTTGCAGTCCTTATTACCGTTTCAAATATTCTCATTTACTTTTACTTGCATTTGTTTATTCCTCCATTTTATGTCGTTTAGATATCCTTCTAAACTACTTGCTTTCGTGGCTTGTTTCCGAAGGTTTTATCTTGGTTACCGTAGCTCTAAGGTATAATGCAATGGTATTTCATTTCCGTTATCTGTTATATAATTGTTTCAATTTCTAACATTCATCCGAGAGTATTTATTTATATTGTGATATTTTTCTCTGTAAATATTATCGTATTTCTTATTTTGCAATAGCATGAACCTAACATATATTTCTCCATATTTAAGCTATATCTAAACAGCTTCTTTTTCATAGAACACGATTTTTAATTCCTTTTCCTTACTGAATAGATAAAGCAGCAAGCGTAATTAAAATTTAGTGATAAAAATTTAAATGTCAGAGAGTATCATTGGAGACACTATTGAAGTGTCTTTATAATATGATAAGTGACTAATTAATGCTTCATATTATGTCGGATTTGACCGTCTTATTAACATCAAATTATTCCAGTGAGACAATTTTAAATCCATATTTTTCGTCAAATTTCCCATTGGAGGTTCCTCATCGTAGAGGTTACACCAGTAAAGCTGGCCAAAGCCTCCCAAAATCTACAGTTTTTTTCATCGCATCGCAATTTTTCTAAGAGGCGGTCTGCACTCCGTAGGACTGAACGCGAAGACTATCCCTTCGCTCATTTGCAGTCAAATTTCCATCCTCACTTCCACAGCTATGTCTCTCAGGGTCGAGCCATGAGCCGTAAAGTTATCTCTCATCTATGTCCACCCCATCCAGCCTCGCGCCCTCTCTCGACTCCATCGCGGCCGGCTTTTATCTTCACACTTCCAGCCTCACACTAGCGGCCGTAGGGGGAGATGTGACTCGATGCATTAAAGCTTTCATCGCACAAAGGGCTCGCCGAAAACCAATTTTAGTCAAATGGGAGGTGGGGGGGGATTATCGAAGTTTGGCGGCCCTCCTCAGAAAGAAAAGGACTTAGGGAGAGAGAGGCAGGGACGATGGTTGGGGCGGGGTAAGTTTTGCGGTGAGGAGAAGGGGTAAAGTGTGTGATAGGGTGAGATGAAGGGGGGATAGGAACGTTTAACGGTCGTCGCCGTTTTTGAGCTCAGTCCTATTCAACTCCCATCCCGGGTTATTATCTTGAAATAGTTTCTACCATTTCAGCTATTGTCTTTTATAAGCGCGAGGAAATTAAACCAAAGGAATCGTCCTGCCGGAAGTTTGCCATTCATGTTGGAGGAGTTACAGTATTGTACATTTTCCTGGTCAAAGTTTGAATTTAGAAGCCTCGTGCGATAAAATTATCTTTCGAGTTTAAAAAAACTAGTACAAAATTCCAGCACTTACAAAAGCAAGTAACACGAAAGTTTTTCGGTGAATAGGGAAATTAAAAGATTTAAGTATTAAAAAGAGCATGTTTGAAGTATTGATATATTATCAATCATTAGAATTAATGAAATATTGCTTATATTAAGCTGATTAAAATACATGTGAAGGATTTGATAGTTAAGCATTTAAATAGTTCTTGTTTAAAATCCTTGCCAATGAAACGACAAGCGAACCTCCTCGATCATGCATTTGGTACTAACTGTATGCTGGGAGAAATAAACAAGTATACCTCTACATTCAATGAATATATGTATGCATTTAGTACTTCCTTGTGATTAACATGAATAAGGCGAGTCAGGAAAAATATTTTCCATAAGGTTATCGCTGAGCCGAGCTCAGTTTTGTTCCGTTGACGTGAGTCGTAGAGCCTAAATAAAGTCTAATGAAATAACTGTGGAGGCAACTCCATTAACTACAGAAACAGATTTGCTAGCTTTCATCATAAATTAAAGAGATGCTTTCAAAATTCCGACTATAACCTGTTATATTATAGATGTACGTCGCGTGATGTGTCGAGGGAGAGTTGAATTCTGAATATTTCCCTCAATGATTAGATGAAGCAGATGAATGGATTGAGACATGACTAAAATATTCAAAATGAAAGTCATGAATCGCATATCAAAGCACACGTTCCCAATTTTTTGGAATTTTTTGTAATTCATATGATATTTATTTCATAAAAAAACGTAACAAACGATAAAAAACCACATAGCAGTAAATGTATTTTAAACCTTCTCAAAATCATATGCAATGAACAAAAAAAGAAACTGGTGAATTTTACAACGATACAACCTTATTGTTGGGTATAATATTATATGTGAATGCGTATAAATGTTAAATGAATGACTCGCTCTTATAATTTGTATTAGAAGTGTTATAATAGATTAAGAGTGGGTATGTTATGCACCCCAGGACTGTACATTATTGCACTCATGGCAATCATATGACTCGTTCTTTTTGTCCTGCATAATTCATAGACCTACAATTACATTCAAAACACCTTTTCTTTTCCTCAATCTCCCTCGACTTCTCGGGATTCTATTCTCCATGTTCAACATCCAATTTCATCTCAGTATCTCCTGCATCCCCTTGTCTTGTCTTCTTCAAATTTTCCCCCAGAGCTGTCTCCGTTCCACTACCACGCCTAGAACTTCATCGATTGTTTTCCTTTCCTTCCATTTTATTTTGTCCATTATTCTGCGCTCCCACTCCGCGAAAGTCTCTAAATCTTCACTTTTTCTCTCACTTTAACGATCAACTGTTCGATCCATTAAATGCTATGCTCTATATTAAAGGTTTCGCAAGTAAGTTCTTATAATTTGAATTGCTTGTCATCAACTCCCGCATTTTCGTTAACTTTTCCATTCCTAACGGAATTCTGAATTTAGTAACCCTATTATTCTGCCCATGGACCTCCTAAGTAAAGATATTATTATAGTAACTGGTTAAGTCTGTATGGTGTTAACCTTAGATTATTTTCTGTTGCCATTAGTTTGGTCAAAACTTGTGCGTGGGTCTCAATTGGATTCAACGGAACAAAAAATAAGCATAAGCCTACGACAGTTAAATTTTTGCAAATATTAAATCCAAATACAACGATCATACATTTAGCGTTTGGTTATTTTTCCTCCATCTCCAAATTCCAATACTTGAAAGGATGGAACACAAAACTGCTTGTCTACTTTCATGTTTGTTGGAATAATAATAAATAACAGATCAACTTAATTTATTGTGACTATAAGGAAGTCATAAGACTGATTATGTTCTATTCTGAGCCATGAACAGGAGAAAGATAGTTTTTCATCTGATGTAATATAAACGTGCGTAAACTTTAGTCTGATTGGTCTTGATTGAGCGGCCTACTGCTCCACGTGGAAGCTTCCACGACTGTTTGGAAATTTAGAGACTCCGAGCCTACAGATCGTTTCTCTAACTCGGAACAAGGTCACGCATCTTTATGACAGTGGTGTACGAGCCATTGAACGGGTCTACTCAACTCATATGGTAAGATGAATAACTAATGGTAGCTATAAATGCAATTCGCTGACTAAATTATTGGTATTTTAATATGAAGAAAATTTATATCTTATCAAATATATTTCCTAATGATTGGAAAATAACTTCTCTCGTTAAAGAAAAGTAAACAATCTCTCCCAGTAGCGTTTATTACGTAAAAGTACTTCCATATCAATAACATCTACATCATGCTCCAATATCTATTTCATACGTTCTGAATGGTGTCAGCTTTTTTTGATTCAGGTCAGCGTGGAGATGATTGCGGACCACAGACTAGGTTGATTTTTTATCCACATTTATGTATGATAATATTTTATTTTTATATCATCTATTAATTTTTTATTTGGCTATTGAAAACTTAGATCTTGTTAACAGTTTTAATCTCTCACTCGTCTTTATTTAAATCTTAATTAAAATAGTATTTTTCTGGCACAATTGTACTACTTAAATACTTCCTGAATTAGAAATGGCAAGAAAAGCTTTTCAAATAGCATCTATTCCCCAAGAAAGTGTGGGTTTTGATGGCATGGATATACGTTTATCTTTATATTTTGAAATGGAAAGAAAAAACTTAAACCCATTAAAGCAGATGAGTTTATCTTTGAATTAATACGTATACTTTAGTATTATAGAATGAATAATGGCAAACATTATATCACCTATGTTAATGCCATACCTATCTGAAAACCTAAAACTTTTCATGCAAAAAGTATACTGGAACAAAAAGAGTTAATAAACACCAATAGGATTTTACGATCCTGACTCCTCTAACGGTTTAAAGTTAACTGAGTATCCATTGTGCTCATGTAAATTTTCCCCATCGAAAATCTTCTCGCCGCGATTTTCTCCCTCGCGAGAGCGTTAACTTCGCCATCAATCGCCTCCCGTAGGCGCTTCAATCCGCTGGCATTCCATTTTGAATCACGGATGCTAACTGTAAACTTAACTCATTTTCACCCAATTTCCCCGGTAACTACTTGGGGAAATTCGATGGAGCCGGGCAACGTTTTTTCTGTGTGTGTCACGCATTCTTCATTCGGTTTTCCGCTTCGACCCTTGATTACAGCGAACATCTGCTAACAACATTATAACTTTGAGGGTAAATCCGATATTCGGGGATGGGTGAAGCAAATGGCGGGTCGAGGGGAAGGGAATGGAAGTGAGTGACGCCTTGAGATGGCACTATCCTTCCCCATGACCGCCCCTCGCCTACCCCTTCTCTTTCCACCGCGCCGCTACCATTGCTTCCCTCGAATTCCAAACGCTAATCCTTTTTTGCCTCCACCCCTCACGGCCACTTCACTCCCATGCTCACTTCACTCGTCTACGCTCACTTCAATAAAAAAATCCCATCTCTCGCAGCATCCTGCTACGCACTATCTCAGTTCCGCGAACCTCTTGTCAGTTGCAATTGCAGTGAAAAATTCATCGGGAACTTTATGATATTATATGATATTCTTTGGTTCAGTATTACATGTAGAAAGTATGAAAGTAATTAATTACTTATAGATAAATTTAAATTATGCCCCAAAAGCCACCACAAGGGGATATGAAGAAGAGGGGGTGTTTGGCTATCAGCCTTTTAGGTGTAATTATGCACCTATACTTAAAAAACAATACTTATTTGCGCACACTTAAACAAAAATACACCTATTTATCTACATCATTCGATATTGGAGAGGTTTAAGCGTAGTTTATAGTTTTGTTTGTAGAATAAAATGAAAAGTATGTGATTAAATTTTATGAAACAAACAAAATGTATCATAAGGATATATCAATAAGGTCTATGAAATTTGTAGAATTCTGTAAGAGAGTGACAGATTAATTAGATGAATAACATAAGTAATAGATTGGTGGAATAGATGTATTATTTAAAACTAAGTCATATATTTACATAAATCAGACATACAATGTGGGTAGCTAGTTGAGAAATAGGATGGACTGTTTCGCGTTTGGAGTAAAATGGTACTGTTTTTCATCATCCATGCTATTTACTTATTCCTATGAGGAAATGTAAGAGAGGCATGCGAGTTTAAAGTCGTATAAAGGAAAGTTGAAATGGAGTTGATTGAATCAACGGATGATAAAACTTTATGTC
Organism: Hetaerina americana; assembly: GCF_022747635.1. Lineage (NCBI taxonomy): Eukaryota > Metazoa > Arthropoda > Insecta > Odonata > Calopterygidae > Hetaerina > Hetaerina americana. The sequence goes on from NW_027286070.1 coordinate 47,809,045, forward strand.
GGCCGAGAAAATATCATTATTGCTGAGAGCCTAACAAGATCAGTTTTGGTGGTATGGGATGAAGATATATCACGAGAAGGTGAAAGTGAGGAATTTGGTAGAAGTAGGAAAGCTAAATAAATGATAAGAGTTAGAAGATGTGAAATAGAAGAGGCGGAATGATTCGAGGAAATTTTGGTATGTATTTTAAAGAATATTGACTAAAACAATAATTCATCAGAATATGAATAGTTAGTTAGTCGTTTGCCTTCGTTAAATTCGAACTCATGGATGGAACTTCGTTCTGATGGATGGAATCGGCGTTCTGAATTGAAGCCAATAATGGATTCTGAATGTAAACAGGTTTACGGCCAAATGAGAATATGATAAAATAGGGATGTTGTAAATGATCAACTATCATAGAATGGCTGTTAATTTTATGCATATTTAGTATGATATTTTAGGTAAAATTATGTGTTACGAATTACGAGTGTAAACGTTTCTTTATGCACGAAAATATGGAAGCTTTATTTAAAGGATTTTGAGAGGTACATGAAAAGGCCCAGAAGTACCCGGCCTGACCTAGTGATGGCGCTAGTTGTTTGAAAAATATACCTGTATTAGAAATTACGCAATAATAAAGTACTTGTTTTAAGTTTGAAGACGCAACGTTGCTTAATTTTTGTTTAGCAGCCATCAATAGTGAACGTTTTCATTGAATTTGTGAAAATGGAGAAAATTGGTCATCGGATGTGATAAAATACTTTTATTTGAAAGGCCTCAACCCAACCAATATAAAAGCTGAACTGGATTTTACTCTGAGTGAGTCTCCTCCTTTGTTTACAACAGTAATATATTGGGTAGCAGAGTTGAAACGAGGCCGTACGAGCTGTCAAGACGAGCATCACATTGATCGACCAAATGAGGGGACGACTCCAGAAACGGTGAGGAAAATCCACAAAGTGATTCTGGATGATCGTTGACTGAAAGTGCGCGAGCTGGTAGACATAGCAGGCATTTCAAAAAGTGCGGCTCATCGCAAAATAACTGAAAATTTGGACATGAGAAAGCTGTGTGCCGCGTTTGCTTAAACTCGAGCAAAACTAGTGTCGAGAAGATGTTTCAATTGAGTGTTTAGCAAAGTTTCACAACAACAAAGCAGAATTTTTTCGCCATTTTACAGCCATCGATGAAACATGGGTCCGTTTCGTCACCTTAGAGACAAAGCAATAATCGAAACAATGGATTAAAAAGGAGAACCCCGAAGACCGTTTCACCTGCAACCAAGGTCATGGCGTCGGTTTTTTGCTATGTGCGTGGGATAACTTTCATTGACTATTTTGAAAAAGGAAAAATTATCAACGGCGAGTATTGTTATTGACCTACAACGTTTGAGTGAAGAAATCAAGCAAAAGCGGCCGCATTTGGCTAAGATAAAATTCTTATTTCATCAAGACAATGTACCAGCTCACAAATCCGTAATTGCAATGGCCCAAATTCATGAATTTAAGTTGGAATCCTACCTCATGCGCCCTATTCGCCAGATTTAGCCCCCTGGGATTATTTTCTGTTCGCAAACTTGAAAATATGGCTCAGTGGTCAATGATTTTTCAACCGTGAAGAAGTGATGTCGACAGTTAACGGCTATTTTGAGGAGCAATGCAATTCTTACTATAAAAAGGGTATCGGACTTATTGAACATTGCTGGGAAAAGTGTATGGAGCTGAAAGGAGATTACATTGAAAAATAATTACATTGTTTTCCAAAATTTTTGTTTTCTTTGTTGGGTCAGGTACTTCTGGGATTACCCTCGTATATTGGATGAGTGTTGGATTGAATATCTCCTATTGTATCCAAAAGGCCTAATCTGCCGACATAGGGTGCTATTTCAATAATTCCTTCAGTGTCATGCGTTAGCCCAGAGCAAGGTATCATTTAAAAAAAATGTTGTTTCTCTCTTTCGGTCTACCATCGTTTTTTCTCAATTTACCCGTCTCATCGACTTTTGAATAATTACAATGCCTCGCAAACCTTGCAGAGCTTACTTTAGATTTATCTTTATCTGTAAATAGAAACATTTACAACGCACCCCAAAATATTTGGGTGGCAGAAAATTACTCCACATGTTCGAAGTTAAGAAACTAGATTCCGTTTTAATTGATGGTTTCCGGCCTAACTTTATGGAAACGATTCACATTGGAAATGAAAAAATAGTAACTTCGTGATTTCACATAAAATTCATTTCGATACGACCCGGTTTTCGACGTTCAACGCCATCTTCAACGTTCAACGATGGTTAGGTCCGGGAGGATGGGTGGCTGAATGAAGTCACCTATGATTGTTGAGGGAAGGGTAGAAAGCGGGAGGAGGCTCCCTATGGGGAGCACTCCTCCTGATGGTGGAGGAAAGTGGGTGGTTTTTAGTTGTTCATAGACATAAATACAATGCCCTTTACATATCTCTGAGAGTGAGGGAGAGGTTGGGGGAAGTAGAGAGATTTTTTCATCATTAGTACAGGTGTCGAGTAGTAATATGTTAAGGAGGGGGGAGTGGGAGGTGTATAAAAGGACATTAGCAATACTCCCTTTGGAGCGCACACTTAAAAATATCAAGCTGCCCTAAAGCGTCTAGCCCTATTTTCCACTGGTAAAATTTCACATTCAAAATCAAAACCGAGGTTATTTTCCAATCAAAATTTTGCAAAATGTGACGTTGGCTTTCTGTTCTTCACGCTGGCTTGGCGTTTCTTTACCCGTTTTTTTTATTTTCAGCCTGTTTTTCCAACATACACTGTGTCACATTCAAATTTTAACTTATACACTCCACATGTTTCAGTTTTTGGAATATTGTCTTTCATGTGAGAAAGTAGGTTCCTGGGGTTCAATTTACTATAATAAGCCTTTTTAAACTTATTCTTCAGAGGTTTTTGGAATTTATATCACTGGTGAATAACTATTAGAAAAGGTGGAGTCACATTGACACTTACTGGCAACACGTCGAATGCTGTATCAGTTTAGCTAAACTCCTCAATGGGCACTTTGAACTTACGGGAAAATAATAATATCTTAATCGACTATTAATAAGGTATAATTTAAGGTTGCATTTCATTTTGCCCTGAGTAACCTGATAAAAGAATGTCTAAATTTAAAAATGATGACCCCGCTGGCCCAATCCCATTCTTCTATGCAAGTTTGCTGTATATTATTTCTTTATATGAACATGTGGCTACAAAGAATTGTTCTATGATTTATCTCGGTAGGTTGGCTCTGGCTGGGCAACTAAAATATGCCGATAGTTTACCGAAATACTCTGAATTGCCTTCAGTTAGCTCGTTGACAATCGATTTATTACTTTATTAGCATACCACATCTCAAACTTTAGGTATCCGGACTTTTTGCATTGGCATTTGGTAACGATAATTGACTGTGATTGTCCGTATATTCCACATGTTTAAAAAAATATGCGCTGCGAAAAATACAATGAACTCTGACGCAGGTATCACGGAATAGGAAATTTATCGCATTATTTCTAACCAACTCTCGCTCCTGTCACCGTTTTCCTGTCTCTGGAGGATCCAAACTCAAAATAATTTTTCCCCTTCTGAGAATGAGCCGCTCTTTCCCAGGAGAGAGGTTGGCGGCTCAAGAATCTTCCTTATCCTTTTCTTCCGGTTGCGAATTGTCCGTCGGTGCCCGGGGGACGGTCAGCGCGGTGTAGAGCTGAGGGTCTAATGGCCATAAACCTCTCTCGGAGCAGGAGCATCACGACTGAGGTTTTCTCATTAATTTCCGCCGCGCCTGTCCCTCACAGAAGAGTGAGACCGAGCTCCTCCTTCACCCAGGAGACTAAGAGGCACATGAACCGGCCCCTCATTCCGGATGCGGCCACGCGGACTGGGGGAGAGAAGGAAGGTCCTGATGCCCTCCGACCCCTTCTCAGCCCCTAGGGACGCTAAGGGACACAGTCGCACGCTATGCAAGGGATGGGGCGGCCGAGTGCTGAGCGGTTGCCCTCTCAACTCTGGAGAAGGGACTCTCTCCTCGGTGTAAGTGCCTGCTCCCGAGTTTTGCGGCGCGAGGCCTTATCTTCAAGGACGAGATGGTCTGGGACGTGTGTGTGCGACCTCCTGTATCTCGACCGCCGTTTTCAAATGGGTTCGGGGACCGAACTTGAAGTTGTCGGCGGTCGAACGGCTCTCCTCTCTCGTAAAGGCCGAGGTTGCCGTCGGCACTTCCAGGCATCTAAAAGCTTAACTTCTTCGGATCGCGGGGTCTGCGGTGTGATATTCTCCAGCAAGAGATGGCGTACACGTGCACGATTAACTATCTTGAATAAAACGCGAGCGGCTGTGGTTTTACGAGGATGACGCCGGACTGAGGCAATATCAGAGTGGATTAAAGTCATAGACGCGTTACACACTCGAATACATATATGTATATACATAATTGTTATTATGGTTAATCTACTGGAAATAGCAGGTTTTGAATGGACACATCTACCAAACGAAATCTTGTCTCTCTAAACAAAACAACCCAAAATCCTACTCTACAACAAGCCCCATTTCTTCTCCTTCTACTTGCTTCCTTATGACCCCTTTCTATTCCTGAATCTTCTTGGTTTTCCTAACATTTTCCCCTCTATTACAGTCTTCAACATCCCATCGCCAATCAATATGCTTTGCATCCTGTCTCCTTATGATCTTTCCCAACAATTTACCCCTCCCCCACCATACCCAGCACTTTCTCATTTGTGTTCCTTTCTGTCCACTTCACCTTCTCCATCCTTTCCCACACCCATGTTTCAAAAGCCTCCATTCCACGCTTATAATCTTGTGCAAGGATGATGTTTCCGCGCCGTGCATAGCTACGTTCCATTCAAAGCTTTAACGAGGCTTTTCTTTGCCTCCATACTCTGCTGCCATGTCATCAATCCCCTCCTCCTCATGAAAGCTTGTTTGCCTAACGCATTTATTTTCTTGATGTCCCTACTACTTGGATCATTTTAGTCCAAACACTCCGAGATACGTAACCTGGTCTTGTTTTTGCCCTCTTATTTTAATGTTTGACTTCTCCTCTCTCCTTTTGGAAAATCTCATAACCTATGTTTTATTTAAATGTTTTTTCATCCAATATCTATTACATTGAATTTCCAATTAATTTATCAAAGCTTGCAATCCTTTGGCTGGCTGAAAAACTAAAACTTGGTCATCACTGAACCTAACTGATTTTATGAATTCCCCTCCGACTTTCATTCCTACCTTCAGTTCTTCCCATACCTCTTTAAACAATTCCTCCACATATACGTGGAACAACAATTGTGATAATGGACAACCCCGCCTTACCTAGCACTACCATTCCGGACTCTTCATCCCCCACTTAACCCTGAGCAGTCACAAACAAGGTGTGATCAAAATAAGACAGGACTTATTTTATTAATTGTTTATTTCGACGGATACAGCTTAATCGAACTTGTCGCCCTCAAAGTAAATGCCTTGGCTGACGACACACCTTGGCCAATGTTTCTTCCAGCTCTCGAACCCTACCTGGTAAGCCGCCTTAGGGATCCTCTTCAGGTCCGCCGTACAATTAGTTTTAATGTCCGCATTAAGAGTCGAATCGGCGGTCTTTAAAGGTTGATTTTAACTTTGGAAACAAAAAAAGTCGGATGGAGTCTGGAGAGTAGGGTAGCAGCGGGATCGCGGAAGTTCCGGTACTGGAGAAAACTTCTATCACGATCAGCGCCGTGTGAGCCGGTGCGTTCTATTCAAATGCCAGTAAGAATTGTCTGACAGGATCAAAAACTAATTTTCACTCCCACGGATATCTCCCTAACAGTTTGACGGCGATTTGCCCGCACTAAATCATTCACGAAATTGACATGGTTGGGGTCTGTCGAAGTGGAAGGCCGCCCCGTTCGCGAATCTTCATCTGTCGAGGTTCTGCCTGATTTAAAACGACTGTACCACTCAAAACACTGGCTTCGACTCATGGATTCATTAACAAAGGCTTGCTGAATCATTTCAAATGTATCCGCAGCACTTTTGCCAAGTTTGAAACAAAATTTTACGCACACACGCTGTTTCTCTAGCTCCTTCATGCTGCCGTTGCACGACGAACAGGTTAAGACACGTTCCGCTTCTGCTGTGTTACGGCTCGAGGTAAACAAACAAAACACCTCTCGCTTTAGTTGTCAGGTGTGTCGCTAGATACCGTACTGTGTCTCGTTTCGATCCGTTGAACGGTTTGCGCAGAATAAAATCAGTCCGGTCTTTTTTGATCACATTGAACAAGTTGCGGATATCACTCCAATCTATTGCTATTTTCAGCATTATATTTATCCAATGCCCTTTTCCATCCCAATCCAAACATATCACCTAATAGAAAATCATTAACCCTGTTCTTCATCCTTTTGTTGATGATTCTGAGAACCTCTTTAGCTGCGTGCGAAATAAAACTTCTCGTTCTGTAGTTCTTACTTGATATAGCTTTTACCTTTTTTGGAATGGGATCTAACATTATTCTCACGAAGTCCTCCGGCTCCATTCCTTTGCCATAAATGCTAGTAATAAATCAAATTTGTCTGTTTGTGTATACGTATATATATATATATATATATATATATATATATATATATATAAAAATATATATATACATATATATAAATATATATATACATATATATAAATATATATATATATTTGTATACTTTTACACGGTTATACAATATATATATATATATATATAAATAAATAAATATATATATATATATATATAAATAAATAAATAAATATATATATATATAAATATATATATATATATATATATATATATATATATATATGCGTATCTTGCCACTCATCTGTAATGATTTAAAGAGCATAGGGAACCTGCTAATTAGGATTCTGCTCAGCAAAATTAAAAGTACGTCATGGAATTTGCGTATTTCCATCACAATGTAAGCGAAAACGATACCAGACGTGCATAATCTTGAACCTAAATTGACCCCTCATTCCAGAGGAAGGGTAAAGCTACCGTCCCGTTTTCTTAAATTAAATTTCTAGAAGATATTCCTCTCATTTTGGAAAGTACTTAAAACCTAATACCTTTACTGCTTACCTAATACTGCTTACGTGTCAAACAGTTATTTCGCGTAAAAAATAATGCTAACATACACTTAGTTCAATAGTTTCAGCCTCAACTTTGTGGAAGTTCATTTTAATAAATGAAAAAGAAACACTTTGTTCCAATCATAAATAATGAAGTGGTGGATTGGAACAAAGTGTTTCTTTTTCATTTATTTTGTTAACATACAAATTTAAAAAATGTATTTGATCTTGGAATTTTTTAAATATTTTAATTTTCTAACTCAAGAGTTTTATCGATTTTTAGAAAAATCGAGATAGTTTTGTTGTTTTTGTATTTCAATGATATGAGCCATATTTTTCAGTCTAAGGGAAATGATTTTTCCCATGATAAACCCTTTTAATTTAATTTTAAATACACATGAGGGAATTTGTCCAGGCCTACACGATAAAGAGGAATTTAATTTCTCATTCTACTTCTTTTTCAATGTATTGATCAATAAAATGTCATACTACCTCCTTTAAAATTTCTATTATTTTACAGTAAATGTAGTTTAATTCACGAAGTTATCACCGCCAAATTAAAATGAAAAATTTTATGAGATAATTAAAAAATAATGTTCAATTACTACGCTGGTCTGCCATATCTTTCCACCTTTGTAGAAAAATTCCTTCTAATTTCTTTTTTCTAATTCCCCTTTCCAAATATACAGTAGCTGAGCATAAAGAATAAAAGAATAAAAAAGAATTAAAGATAAGTAAGATAATCATAAGTAAGAATTAAAGTTTTTCCCTACTGTGTTGTTTCTCATACATTGAAGGCATACAGTCAGATTAACATACCATGGTTCAAGCTCACTTTACGGTTGACTTACGCCTATCCTCTAAGCTATTTCTTATATGAGTGTGAGAGTCTCCGGCCATTTCGATTTCAGTTAAATGCCGGCTTCAGAATACTTCAACGATTTTTAAAAATTAATGCTTTAGTACTCGTATCTAGGAATTTAGAATTTTTCCATTAAATTAGCTTCGAACCAGAGATCATGATTCACGTTCTAGTTCGAAAGAATTATACTAGAAATATTTATTACATTTGCATTAATAAACTTTAAAATGGAAGAAAATTAACTTAAACATAGTCAAGTGTGAAATAATTACATATTTATAACTTCCATTTAACTAAAAATTCAATTAATATTTTGCAAAATCAGTTTAATGTGATTGAATACATTTATTTTGTACAAAAAAGGCATTATTTAGATTTAAGTCCATTAGGTGTATTTTCCGTAAGCGTGGCTCGGCTTGAAGTGTGGATAGGAATGTAGAAAATAAGCAGAAGGTTAATTTTGTGTTGGGGTTACAAATATTTGAATGCTCTGAAAGAGTTGAGGGCTTCCAAGAATTATTTGCTCTCATCGGTGCGTGAGTTGTTTATTTGTGCAAAACGGACAAAATATTTGAGTGGTTAAAATACTTCCAACTGCAGAGTTTGGGCAACAGAAAGGAGTTTGGAAAAGAGTGTCATGTTGAAATGGACAGATTGCAAATCTTAGGATGCATTTAAATCTAGTGTTTTTATGCATATATAAGCAATTAGATGTCTCTTCTATTTTATTATTACATTCATTTATTAACGCCTCTTCTATTTTAAAGGTTGCAAGGCAATCATTTGTTTAAATTTTTTGTTTGGTTGGTGTAATATGAAATTATAGAATTAAATTTTAACATTTTATTGTAACGCCAATCCAAATAATAGAGCCAAAATTTGAAACTTGGATAATAGAGAATATACCTATTTAAATGCAGGCGCAACATTATTAGGGGGATGGAATTAAAGTTCTTGTTTCAGAATTTGGGTTGAATTGGTCGCAATTGATTTTCAAACTGTTAATATCTTTCTTATCTGACGTTGAATTGGAAAAAGAAAAAAATGAATCTTTGAATTCATAACTCAACGATTGAGATTTTTATGAAAACTGTATTTTATGTGGTAAGACTTCTTCAGATTCAAACGAAGAATGATTTGCGCTAGTTTTTATAATGAAGGCATTCATACAAAGAACAGGAAATTTTATACCAGCATTAATTCCAATGTTGCAAAAAACCATTAGACGGTGCTCGTGAAAATTTTCTTGCAGAAAACTTTTGGCTTGCATATGAATTAATTTTGCCAGTTGTCTTAAAACGATTATTTTAACATTTTCAAAACTGGAAGTTTTACTTATTTATTCCTCTAGCAAAGCTTCAATATTTTAGTTTTTTGACTCTTTAAAATTAGAATTGATTGAATTTGATTAAATTTGAGGATAAAAATTCATTCTTTTAATGACAATTTCCTTTTTAGGAAAATTTTCAAATATGCATATAAAATTACGATGGAATTTATTTTTAAGCCGCCAATTCATTCACAAAATTAGAAATAACATTAAAAAGCATATTGTTCTAAATTTAATTAAATCTTTAAAGATCTTTTAAATATGTGATTTCCTCTATATACTTTGCCTCAAACTTTATATGATTAATATCAGAATTGTTCTTTGAGTATTAAAGAAATTAATATCATGGACGTATTCCCTTCAAATTTCAAATTTGATCAATTTTCAATCTCATGTAGCATATTTGTAGAAGTTGAAATCTTGGAAAAACCTTATAAAAATATGAACACATAAAATGAGTTTTTAATTTTCGACAGACTTTATGTAGAAGTAAACCGCGTTTCCCCGACTTGTGGCAACATCAGGTACCTAACGATGCCGCAAGTCGGTTCAACACATTGTACCTTCGAATAAAATCTGTGGAAAATAACAAACACATTTAATATGGGCATCAATAAACTCCACGAAGTGAAGCCTGAAAGTGTAAAGTATAGAAACGTAATTATATTTACCATTTACTTGTTTTCTCTCAAATTTATGAATAGTTTCACACATTATGCAGTTAAACCGTAAAAGATTCTACAGCTAAAAGTATTAATCGAAATATGAAAAAGTCATAGTAAGCCTAAATTACAGTTGAAAGCAACAAGACATTCTTAATTCGTTATAATCACATTTCATAAAACTTTTACTAAGAATTAGAATTTTTTAAGTATTATTTAAGTATGAAAATATTGCTGCACACTATTAAGAAGAAACTCATCATTTTAACTAAATGAAATGGCATCATCAATGCCATTTCATTTATTTAAATTTGAATCAAATAATTTTTTCTAAATGAAAAATATCCAATGCTTGTCGCATTCGTATGAGTGGTGAGTTAAAACCCTAATGCATTAAAATATTGACTTCTTCCAATATGTGCTCCCTCAATTTTGTTTACCAAATTTTAAAATGTTTTAAATGCCAAATATGTGATTCGTAGTCATAATAATTAAAATATTTATTTAACGTCAATATATCTAAAAATGTATGCACTTAAAATATGTTTTCGATTCCTTCCATCTCTGAAAAATAAGGGTATTTGACACTTTTATGTTTGAAGTTGTACTATTTTAGTTTGTTTACTTATTTTATAGCTTATTACTTATTTTTAATTGAGTTTTTATAGATATCATCAAATATAAATCATTGAAAGGCTGCGAGACGGGAGGAGAATGTTGCGTTTGGATTTTCCAAACAAATTTCTCCTTATTCCGTTAATATTTATTAGAAATAGGGCAGGCCATTCCTAAATCTATTGGGGTTAGTTGGTACTGCCTTTAAAATTTCAGTCTTCTGGCTACATAGGATTCCCAATTTTTTAACCTAACAGTAGACATTTGAAATCAATATTCGGAAAATATAATAAGTTATTGATTAAGGTTTTCGTTAAGAACGATAGGTTCTTCCTGACAAAATATATTGATCTGAATGTAAAAGAAAACAGAGTCGCTATGGCTTTCAATTCCCTACTTTGCACATTCATTACTATCCTTTATTTTACACCTATCATGTTGAAATAATCTCAAGGAAGAAGATCCTAAGGCCAATAAAAATAATTACGTAGAACTCCTATATCGGTATTTCGGTCACCAGGTGACCATCAACGGGGAGAAAATCAAATAGGGAACTTGAACTTGGAGGAAGAATGTGCACCAGGCACTGTCCAAAGTCAAGTCAAAGTCACTTGACTTTGGACAGTGCCTGGTGCACATTCTTCCTCCAAGTTCAAGTTCCCTATTTGATTTTCTCCCCGTTGATGGTCACCTGGTGACCGAAATCCCTTTATAGGAGTTCTTCGTAATTATTTTTATTGGCCTTAGGATCTTCTTCCTTGAGATTATTTCTTTAACAGCCAATAGCTCCACATCCTCCATTTTGACCTATGATATTGGTTGAAGTAATTTCTTTCGATAGGGTTTTGAATAAGAAGAGCTGCAAAGTTTGACTCAGTACGCATATCTTTCTCCAACCTTTCTTGAACACAATGGGCGGAAAGGGTAAGTTTGACATTATTTATACCTTTCTATGACAACTGCTCTAAGTGCCTGTCAGTTACATGAGAGGAAAAATATCGACTGCGACTCCATTGGAAAACACATCACGTTTAATTTACTTTTCTGGTATTGAAAAATGAACGATGGCAGTCCAGTGTAGCATCAGTCTCGTAGTTGTAAAATATTTATTATCCCTCCACCTACCCTCAAATATGATTACTTAATAGTCTGAACATGAAGGTTTTTCTTCATTTAATGCCATCATATGGTCGTTGCTGGGTTTAATTCCCCAATGTTTTCCTAATTTTTTTTATCGTACAATTTACAACTGCAACGCTCCAGTAGCACCTTGTTTATGCCTTACGATTTATAGTAGTCACTAAATAACGCATCTATTTCGGTTCACTCTAAAAACCTATAACTCGTCTACGTGGTTTTTTAATTTGCCTCCATCGCCCGTCCCTCCCCCTCCACAAAAAGACGCCAGCGAGTTATGTAGGGTGACATGATTTTTCGTGTTTGGCCTGCAATAACTAACTCGGGTGACATTTTCGAAAATTGGCCATCAACGTTCGAAATCCCCTGCCCGAGAGGGCAAAAGCTTTAAAAGCGCCATTAGTTTCGACGAAAAGTGGGTCATATGTTAATGGTAGGTACTAATTAAAATGAGAGACTGATGTTAGTGCAGAGGAAGGTCGGAATCATCTAATCTAAATGGTATAAACAGAAAATTCGCAAAACGGGTAGAGTTTACACGGTGAGAAAGGGAAGGCGAGGAATGCCAAATCAGAGAGTGAGAGCAAGGAAACGGGAAAGACGTCTAGAGTGGGGATTGTTGACGGAAAGAGAAAACGTCTTAATGGGTTTCCACGCCGCATCGTTCATGCCAAGGTTACCAAACTCAATGAACCTAGAGGGGATGATATAATGTCTTCCTTC